>NC_136852.1:64671332-65908832 GCF_951799975.1 Gobius niger | reverse complement strand
TCAAAAGTCCGGCAGGGCCTGGCAGGCTTCAAACACAAAGTTTGATATGATCTTCATCATGTCTTCAAGTGAGACCCTAAAGGGCACTCTCCCCTCGCGCTTCTCATTCTGAGAGACGACCTCTGAGCTCACACCAGCCGCCCACAGCCAGGCCACTTAAACCGGGAACACTGTCACCAAACACCGATCACTGCAGCATCAGCTCGGTCACACCAAGCTCGCTGTGCGCCCTTTGATCCCCAAGCGCTGCTCAGTTCAGTATCGGCCAATCTATCCCTGAATGCCAACAGCTGATAGGTCTGTAATAAGCATCATTCAAGAGCGCAAATGAGTGCGGTGACTGGACTCACGACGCACTGTTCTCAGTACTACAGTCAAACTGTTAGAAAAGCTAAATAAAACATGAGACCATGTGTCAGGACTAAAGCTTTAGGCTGTTGTGTCGACTGGTGTCAACTTATCCTCCATGTTAAGAGACACATGGGGATACAGTCTGGAATTGTGCGATTTGAATCTCAATGACTCCGGCAAAACCAAGACGAGCCAATCATAGCACTGGAGGCGGGAGTTATTGGCCTGGACTTGTCCTTAAAGCCACAGCACTTTATTTTTTTCATGAAAGAAGTGACTGACTCCTCATGTGGTTAATTAAAGAGACTATGCAAGTTTTCATTATTATACTCACTACTGCCACCTCAGGTTTTATGCGTAACTGTAGTATCTATTAAGCTGCAAGACGGCACTTCGGACCCGAATTAACAACTTTTTCAGTAGAGGTTTGTAGTGGCAGTTGTGGGGAACAGGTCTGGGCTCATTCTATTCATTAGGATTTTGCTGGAACATGTAGGGGGAGGAAAATACATCATTTTAACATTTTTAAACTCTGTATAGTCCCTTTAAAGATCGTCAGAGAGGCAGAAAAATCTGTAAGATTGAGTAAGATTAAGTGGGGTTTTATCCAGCTAAATTAGCCTTTAAAAGGCCCCCACTTCCTTCATTATGCCCCTCATCTGAACTCTGCACCCCTGACGTCACCGGAAAGTGTGAAACTCAGTTACTGGGAAGGATGCTGCGGGCATCGTCGGTAAGTTGAAGTTGTCTCGTTTTGTTAGAAGCTCTTGGTGTAATATAACTAATGTCAAAAAGTGTTTACTAGCTGTTGGTGGCCCGGCCGGAAAGTGGCGCAGCAATCGGATGGAAAGTGGCTGCGGCAACAACAGTAGCATATCACCACTGAGTATGGAGTGAATAAATAATGATGACAGTGTAGCGCTTTGAAAAACGCAATACAAGTGCAAGGCCTTATTATTAACATTGAATTTTAAGTTATATGGCGATGTCACAAAGGATTAAATGTAAAAATACCAACCCATCTGAGCCACTTGGTTACATGCTCATGGCCAATTACCATCAACACACCTCTGGTCTTGAGAAAAACATGTGACACAATTTGCTTGAGAACCAGAGCCAAGAACGTAATTGAAATATAAAGAAAGTGGGATTCGCTTCCTGAGAAAGCGAAGGAGTGCTGGTGAATGGGATTACAGTGGGAGAAACGAGGACACAGTAATGAATAGCCCCCTCAGGCGATGAAAAGGTAATGTGAGTTGTGTGCGTTAGTGTTGATGTAGTCTTTTGAACATGTTGTGTTGTATGGCGTTCATGCACAGTGAGTGGGTGTGTTCAGTGCCTCTTATATACTGTAAGAAATCAGTGGTGGCAACTCTCTTTATTTTCACATCCAGTGCTTGTCTTGCATAATATTTTCTCCTAGTTTAACTGGACCAAAATCACGCTTTACAACATTTTGAGAGATGCAAATGTTGGAGTAAGCGCAAAAACTCTGGCAAGAGCGCGTCTGTCTCTTCATGCTCGCTCTTCCACAGTTTGACCGCTCGTTTTCTTTTTCATTCAGCACGTCATCAGAATAAGGCTGACTAGTGGATCACAGATATAGTCAAACTGAAAACCATATCAAACCTCTAATTTATAAGGAACAGATTAAATACATTGGAAGTTCCAGCTGCACGGAATGCCCCCGGATTTCGGGTTTCTTCTTTTTTTTTTTTTTGCAGATAAATTGTGCAGGTTCAGCCATTGTTTCCTGATGAGAGCTGCAGTGCAAAAAAAAAAAAAATGAACATTGGGAATATGAACTGAGGCATATTCAACAAAACACCTCTTCTGATGTAAGTAATAAAACGTGGCTAAAACCTGATTGTTGATTCAGTATGATAGACCTTTTAAAGGGACTATACGGAGTTTAAAAATGTTAAAGGATCTATATCATGCTATTTTAGCCATTCCAAAGTTAAGTATAGGCATGTATATGATATATTGTACCTCTACCACTATGGAGCACTCATTTTTGTGATAAATATAAGTGTTTTCTGGAGGTATTTTTCGAACCCGGAAGACACAACGCTTCGATTCAGTTAACTCCGCCCCCTCTCTCCGCACATATAACTTTACCGTAATATAAATAAACAGCAATAAGTGAAGTTACTTCACGATGCAGTTATACGGAGTTGACATCTGCAACACAGCTTCATAAATGGCTAACACACACAAGCTAATATGCTAACACACAAGCTAACACGCGTTTGGACTGACTCACCGCTCTGGTCCATCGCTGTTTACATTGTGGGACTCGCGTTGGTTATAAAAGTGAATCCACTTTGATTCAGGCGAAGGTTCACCAAACATCCATCAGTGACAGTCACAGAATAACAATATTTTGGTGATAGTCGCTGAATCCCGGAGAAAAAAACAACTTCTGACGGGAGTGGCCTCTTTAGGAAGGTTGAAACATAGACTTTATATACTCCTGTCCACGTAGCCGAGTGGCCTCTCCTTGAAAAAGGTTAAATAAACTCCTGTCCTCGTAGCCAAACGCGCTTCTATTTCTACGTAACATTATCGTTAGGTCAGAATAAAGAACAGGTGTGTCCAGAATAGGTTTTAACGAGCTCCATCTTCACAGCTGCAGCGCAAACATGACGTCTGTTCAGACGCTCAGGGGTGTGTTTGTTTTGGCCTCAGCTGACCTGGAAGCACCTCGGGCTTTTATTATTTTTTTAAAATTTATTTTTTCTCTTTGTTTCTCTCTTACGACAGAAATTATGAAAAAGCTATTTTACAAATTAAAATCACGCTGTAAGGCTTTTCATTACAGACGTCGAGCACTTCCGTTCCGCTGTTACGACACAACTGAACAGGTCAGTCGTTCACCAGGAGAGGGCGGAGCAGCTGCTCAGAGAGCAGGATTCAGGAGGATTACTGAGAGCTGCGTGAATGAAGCCACAAACCATTCTGGGGGTGTTTTTGATAAGGAAATAGCATCACAACATGGCTAAAAGCTCCAAAAAGTCGATTTTGCATGATATAGGATGTAGGGGGATTTTCATCCCCCTACATGTGTGTAATGTAATGTAATGTGTAGAAGGAGCTCAGACCTGTTCACCACAACTGCCTCTAAAATCCTGCGCTTTCACCCAAAAAGGTGTTAATTCGGGTCCGAATATATAATATAGAAGCTGCAGTTATGCATAAGACCTGAGGTGGCAGTAGTGAGCATAAAATGACTAACTTGCATCTAGTCTCTTTAAGTTTGTGGAAACATTCCTTTAAAGGCTGTGTACCTGATTAATACTTGCGGATTGAAAAAAAAAAAACATTATTCAAAAAACAAAAAAGTAAGTATCTAATTATAAATCATTTTTATTGATTATGACTGTGCTGATGGCCTGGGGAATTTAGAAATGCACTTGGAAATGTAGTTGGAAGATTGATTTGATCGTATAATTTCCATGAAAACTATCATTGTGTCTTGAATATGTTTGAATACAAACATCCTGGTATATGAACCTTTGTACCAGGCTCAGGTGTCCCCCATGGGAAACTGTAAACAAAGATGACCTGTTGACCTGTCTGGTCTGGTGATAACAGGTAACTGGGAGTGAAGGGGTTAGAAACTTCAGACTTGACTTGACTTCTCAGACTTCTCAGTCAGTCTCTGTCAGTTTTATCATTTATTTATTTGTTTTTCACAAATCATCTTTTTCTACTGCTCATAATAAATCACCAAAGACAAACTGTTTGATCTGCCTTGAATAGTAGTTTCTGCAATTACAGAAGGTTCAGAATTGCTTTTACTTTGGCAAAATGACTCCAAAGTGTCAGTACTTCCATCTCTGAGTTGCACATGCACAAACCCATCAATATTCCATTGTAATAATCACGTGTGCTCCTGACACCAAATGTTGGCATAAATACAAACATGAAGCGCGGGGGAGGAGCCCAGATGACAGCGGGGTGTCCTGGGAAGAAACAGCTAAGCACTGGTTTACATGTGTGCTCGAAGACATGCATAAGACAACAGGGCTCTAAAAGCATATGCCAGGATTACACTTCAAAGAGCTGTGGGATTAGCTGATGGCAGGTAGGTTAGCAGTTAGCCAAATCTTCATTACACATAACAATGTAAACCAACATAGATATAACGTATATGCCTCGTCTTGTGATGATTATGCATGCTTTGTGTGCATATGGGTTGATTGGCTGTTGCCACGATACGGCAGTTTCTTGTGCACAGGAAGATGACATTGTTTAATGAAGTTCAGACTGAGGGCAACTGTATATGTATAATTAAATATTGATATTTAGTATGTTAATTCAGTGATCTTTCCCTCGCCCCTAGTGGCTGGGTATGCCTTTAGCTCAAATGTCATATATACATACAGTATGTCGCCAGAGTTATAGTTAATGTGGCGTGAGGATGCAAGCAGGATTAAAGGCAGGCTACTTTAATTAGCCTATTTCTTATTCCACCACCACTTTACAACATTAAACCAACAACGCCACTTTAGGGATTTAACCTGAAGAACACAGTTACAGTCGTATTACCCCTCAGAAAGATTCAAGATACAATAGTAAAACAGCTGCGCAAAGGAAATGTAATGAATACTGTATATGTATGTATAAACATATCATTTATAAACATCCCATTACCATACCTACCACATATTTTGTTGAATGTCTCTCCTCGCTTTTCGTCACTACATCACGCGAGATGTAATGTCATTAAATCAAAACATTCAAGAAAGCAGTAATTGTACTGAAGTTTGATGTTTTTCTCTTCTGTTCGGTGGTGAGCATGCCTTTAAAACTAAACTAAACTAAACAAACTGCAAGATCTTTTTTTGTTGGCCATTTACGGGATTTAAAGAAGTCTTATATGATGCCTCTGGTTATAGTTGGAAATTCTTTTTGACACGGCACATTTGTTGCTTTTTTCAGATGACTTTGTCTGTAGAATACAATCTAATGTCAGTAAGTATATTGTGCGCAATATAAGATTCTGCCATTTTGTTATTGACTTCCTATCCACAATACAGCTGGACAATTTCCCTTTTGGTCAAGTAATCTGGACTGCATTGAATTTGCAGAAGCAGATCTCTCCCGTAAGAATGTGGCATCTTGGGTGTCCAGGTACACTTTGTTCCAGCGCCGGACTTCAGAATGTGCCCTTTTCTTGTGCCAGAGTCAGCTCCATTCAACCTGACGCAAATGATTGAGCCCATGGTCCTAGAAACTAATACTTCAAATAATAAATTCACTCTGCAATTTATGCTTATTTTAAGAGCTTGAGAATGGAAGCCCAGCAGGGACATGTTTTTCTCCTAAAATATAAGTAAGTCATGTGATATTGTTCTTACATGAATCCCTTGTAATTCAGATTCATTAATGGGTTGACTCAAGAAGCCACAAGTGGAGACTGTAAGGTGCCTTTTAGAAAAACATATTTAGCCCAGTCTGCAATGGATGCATGGATGGATAAAGATTTTGCATCTTTAAAAAGCGTGCAAAATCATGTGTGCTCCAGAAGCAGCAGTACTTTGTTTTTGTTTTGTGCCAAGCAGACTTGCATGATTTCATGGTTTATTTTCTCTTCGCATTTCATGTGCCATGGCTCATGCTTTTTCCTGACATAAAAACAGTGCTGTGCGTTGATGTCATCAGGCCGTGCTGCTCAGTTTACTTGCGCAGGTGTGAGGGCTGGCCAGCAGGGGGCAGGTGTGAAACAGAGACCTCTCCTCATACTTGAAATCATTTGTACTTTTATGACTGTTCAGAAAACAGAACATATTCAGCATAGTTTTTTTTTAAATTAATACATATATAAATAAAATAAAGACTTTTTTTTAAAGGCAACAAATACTCGTTTGAATAATCGTGATTTCAATTATGACAAAAATAATCGTCATTATTATTTTTTCAATAATCGAGCAGCCCTAGTTCACAGTTTGTGTTTTTGTATCACTACCAATAAACCAAATAAATCAATAATTTAAAACAATGTCTTTTGACCCGGACACCAGTTCCACAAACTTAATTACTCTGAGGCTGTGAGTTATCAGTGGAAACAGAACAGTTTCGTTGACTCCTTTACAGAGGTGGTGCAATCTCTTCAATAGAATCCCCTTTTGCCACATCCTTGATTACATTCCCGCTCTGTCCTCTCCCTCTGTGCTGTCCTTGTTCTCTGGTGATGAAGCCCAATAATACTACCATTTACTCATAGCTATTTGTCCTGACTCCTCACTATTGCTCACACTTCACACTGTGCAGTATCGGCACAAACTGATGAACTCCAGCCTCCAGACCTGTGTGAAACCATAAGTGTAATTAATAGGACACGCGACCTTCTACTCTGTTCCTTGAGTTACAAAAGTGGCCAGTCTTGTTCTTCCCTGGAGAGAAATTGTTTGAAATATATAAACTGTGGGCGTTTATGTAAAATTAAGTGCAAGAAAAAGCTATTTACCATGGCTGCTGAAGTATAGATTTTTGATTTGAGGCATGCATGGACCATTGGGAGAAGACATAATAGACCGAAAAAAAGCCAAAGACCGGCACTGTGTCATTTGCCTTTATTTACATTGGAAATACACCAACATAATGTGAACAAACTCAAACGAAAAATGCAACTAAAGTCAGTCAAAACATTTTATCAAGCTGTTTTGTCAAAGTCTTTCATAAAACGAATGCCAATGAAACTGCAGCCACAAAAAGTAAATATCAGCTGAACGCTAACATCAAGCTGGATCTGTCTCTCGTAGATCACTCTTGAACTACGCCTCATTCCGGAAAAAAAACTGAAGTATGACAAAGAACAATTTTTGCTGACAGTTTTCTCATATAGTTATCGCTCTTAAATGAAGCAACCTTGCACTTCAGTGTGCTTGTCATGCTGGTACACACAAACTGGCACACTTGGAATTGAACAATTGAACAATAATAATAATAATGGCTTACACTTGTATTGCACTACACAAGCCTGCATTATCAAGATTCTCAAAGCGCTTCATGAGTCATTATTAATTCACTCCATACTTGGTGGTGGTACTGTTGTAGCCATAGCTGCCCTGGGGTAGACTGACTGAGGCGAGGCAAGGAGTCTTCGCCCCTCCGACCACCTCCAACCACTCACTCACTCACTCACTCCATTCACTCCGGGGCTTCCTAGTGTTCCCAAACAGTCTCCCATCCAAGTACCTAGTGGAAATATTGTGTCTTTTTTTTGTGTCTCTTATGTACTCACTGTATGGTGTGATTACTCTTCATACCAAGACCATCATGTTGATTATGGACAGGCCAAATAGAAAAGTGTCAAGACTTTTGGGTGAGTCAAAGGTTTAATCTACAATGTTTTGGCTTCTAACTCTACCTGTGAAAATGCTCACTCATTTATACAGTTAAACTTTTCTCTCCTCCTTTAATGAGATGGCTCAATGGACAATCATTTGTATGGCAGACTCAAAGCTCCCAGGACAGACAGACTCAGAGGGCTCTTGAAGAACCACTCTGTAATCAATGCTGAGTGCTGGACCGTAGGCATGTGGGCTGATCTTAGGAGCTCTTCGGTATGTAAAGATGGCTACGCACTTCTTATATCTGGAATGCAGAGACAACGCAATCAAGGCCTTTGTGCTCAAGCATGACGTGTTTGGAGCATTCATTGTGACCCCATAAATGGCAACTATTAAATATGTATCACAGAGAAATGTATGGTACAGTGACACCTAATTGGTAATGAGTCAGCTTCAAATTACAGAGTTTAAGTTAGAAAGACTTTGCTTCACAGTCTTCATCCCTCCACTTCTGTGTCTCTCTTCCGTCTTTTAGTAGTTTACCAATATCGAAGGGAAAGCAGGAGCATTGCCAGCCAACAATCAGAAACAAAATGGTTTGAGTGGTGTGAAGAACATAAAATCCTCAATTCAATGGGCAGCGTACCCTCCATTTATAGTGTCCTTCTATATGACAGTATAGTCTGTGTTGTTGCGGATACGATGCTCACTATAAGGTAAAGGCTATTTTAAAGGTAAAGGCTAATTTGCACACATTTACTATATAGTATATACACTTAACATGGGACAATTTTACATTCACTCCATACTCGGTAGTGGTAAGCTACATATGTAACCTCAGTTTACCCTTGGGTAGACTGACAGAAGTGCTGTCATTCATACAGGCCTTTTGCACATGTTTTTAGTGGTACTAGGTTAAACCGGAGTACCTGGAGGAAACCTATGCAGACACGGGGAGAACATGCTAACTCCACCCAGAAAGGCCCCGTCCAGGTCGAACCCGGGACCTCCTGCTGCATCACATTCAGAAGTCACGTGTCATTTACGTGCATAGAGCCTGTATGATCCAGAATAATGGATTGGAGTGCATCAATGAGAGGACATGCTAGTTTAAAACACGGTCAGATGCAGGATAAGTCTCCTCTAAAGTGTTTCATCAGAAGTCCAGCTGATTGTTGATTTCTGTTTTGCGCAGAGTTCCTTATTTCCCTCTGAACATGAATAATGTATAATCCAGCTGGTCACGTGAGGCAGGAGCATGTGCGTATGTGTAGACTATGAGCCCTGGGGGTGCACTCGTGCTGCTGCAGCCCGCTCCTCTCCACCTGTGCGTTAAATGGCCTGGGCCCGGTTCCCTTCTGTGTTTGTCTCATGTGCTCGTCCGTCTTTGATGTCATCAGATAATTGCTCCTTTTAGAACTCGGAGAAAGCCACTCGGAGAGCGTGGAGGGGAGCCGTTTCCATGACGACAATCTTTGTTATGCCGTACGGCAAACAACTGTTTATTGTATCCAATAAGAGGGAAAGGGATTTTGAGAGGAGACACTGCGCATCTGGGGCTGTGCACAAAGGGAGATGTGGAGATGATTGGAAATAGAAAGACAAGAGTCACAGTAAAAAACAACAACACAGCCCCACTGACGACTTTTCAGAGCTTCATTTTTTTTCATCAAAAACATACTGTACCTGGAGCTGTGTTTCGACACACTCGCACATCTTTGAGCAATCTTTGAATCTTCCCCTGTGACAATTTCGATCCTATGTCCAGGAAAGACTTTCACTACAATTCTGAGAAAAGTATAGTCAAACTTATAAAACACAACACTATATGCAAAGAATGAAATAAACATGACATCCACGTTTAAGAATAAAGCTTTTAAATCCAGATTCTAACAGGATGTGCCTTTGCAAAAGATGCCGTCCAAATGTTTAAAACCATTAGACCATTATAATAATAAGCAGGCTCAAGGAAGATTAAATTCCATCATTCATTCGGAAAATGACAGCAAGAACAAAGCTTTGCTTAAATCAGTTAATATGGCATCTAGGCATTAAGAACCGAAGCCCAGAAGGAATTTCATATGCAAAAAGTGCTCAGTGTCTGAGCACTTCATATAGTTTTCATTTTAAATGTCAAATCATGATTTAGAAAAATAATAATAATCATGGGCTTCTGTCCGAAACACAAACAGAATCAGTGCACTATAAAGTCTACTATATAGTGCAGGCCTGTGTAGTGAATGAGGCGTTAGGGACAAGGGACACAGCCATGAACACTGCTATTAGCTGCTGAAGTGTAATAGGAAATGTGGGCAGGCTCCGGAAGTTCCCTGCTGTTAAGGACTTTCCATCGCAAGTGGTTTGTCCCGTGTTACGTCATTATTGAATACATCGTCTCACTATTTATATATTTTTTTCAAATTATTTATTTCTAAATGTATGAGCTGGCTCCAAAAAACGAAGCCCGCTAACCCCACGTTAAGGCGTTAGCGTAGCTTACTCTGTCAGTTACAGATCAGCACCCAGACACTCTTTGTCAGCATTACTCTCTCATACTGTCCATAATTCATGAAACCTTCTTTCTGTGAGGCTTGAGTGCTACCCGCTCTGCAACCATGTCACCATTTCATTCAAATTTAACAACTCTGATACAATACGCATTCAATTTAATTAAACCTCACTCACCACCATTGCTCCACTATTCCTTTAAAATCTGGATGCCCATGTTCATGCATATTTCATTATTCGCCCCCGCATTAGCCCTCCCCAAACCCTCGCTAAATGTATTTTCTTCAGAGTTCACTCAGCCACTTCAGTTCTCCATGGGACTTTCTCGAATTTCATGATTAACGAATGCGTGTCACAGACAGGGCAGTTCTGAACGTGTCCCCCAGCCCCTGCATTAGCGCTGATGACCGAGCGGAATCCCACGGTATGTCAGCCGCTTTGAGTTACACTCCTCTCCACACTCCAGTGCCACTGTGAAATTGGCCGGTGGTCATTTTGCGGTTATTACCACGGGATATTGCCAAATGCAATTATGGCAAAAATGCAAAGCCAGCAGCCACAGTGTGACTTTGACTGTCAGATCTGATCAACTTTACTTCCCAAGGTGAGTGAGTCAAGAGCACTGGCGGCCTGGACATATGTAGTGCAACAGGTTAAAAAAAAAAGTCAATTTTTAGCACATTTTCCTTTGGCGTGAGTCAAGGAAGTGGGCCACATGCAATTGCAAGAATTTCTTGAGATTGCTAAATGATCCACGGTGCATGTTTAGCGTCTGGCAGTCATCCCCAAAGCTGCGGTATCAGCCTTGTTGCCAGAGGTGGGGTAGAAATCAGTTCATTAGTCCCTTAGTCACACAGTAAAAACACCTCTTCAACAGACATTTTGGCTTCTACCTCTCCTTGTCACTGTACACTTTTGTTTTATGCGTCTCACTCTCTCTCCCCTTATTTACTCCGTGTGGCAGCTCTCCTTTCTTCCAAAGTGAGTGCTGTTTGGGCTCAAAACATTAACTGTGGCTCACCGAGAGTTCACGTGGAAGGCACAGCCAGAGGAGCCCTGTTGTTTATTCACGCACCTCCAGGCAGAAACTTGGATTACACCAAGGCTCGAGACATTATATGGGCTGGTTCGGTCTCCAGAAGAATCTGAAAGTGCAGTGGCAGAAATACTAGTCACCTGCTCCTGTTGTAAATGTTTGTGGGGGCCCTCAGTTGTCCAGAGTTGTGTGCTTACCTGCAATATCTTCATAGAAATATTAGTATACAGTGGATGTATACACAAGGAAGTCTGTGTAATTCAAATGAGGGTTTTGTAGCACTGGCAGTGATATACCCATTTCCACTTTCCTACCTGCAGCACTTCATTCATCACCTCATCTCTGGCTGCACATCACCTCGCGCTACTCTTCTATGGCAACCTTCACATTATGTTCCTCTTTACATCGCGCTGCCTTGTCTTCTTCCCTAGAATCGACGTCAAATTGGAAACAAAAGCGAAAAGTTTGAGCGTAGGTTACGCACGGGCTAACACCAAAACAACAACAGTTTTCCATAAATAAAACCACACATGCCTTCAAGTGCCACAACACCATGTCTAATCTGCGTTTTAAGGTGACATTTCTATACGAGCGATCGCGATGTCGTCACATCCGTTGACCGTGGTGGGCATTTTACATTTTCATATTTGATAAACATTTTATTAAAATCCTATAAACAGCAAAAACAGTGTCCATAAACAGGGCATTGCTTCTCTTGCGCTGTAACAGATCTATCATTTTATAAAACCGAGTTAGAGGCCTGTATGCATCAGCTGCCTACCAAACATCCGGAATTGCGGAAGTAAACAATAACAGCGATCGCTTGTATTGTGTGTCAGTCTTTACCTCCTGCTCCTTGTGTAGCCACAGCTCAGTCCAAAAGAAAGAAGCGCATTTTACAGGGCGCATAGCAACTTTTTTTTTTCCAATTCAGCCCCAAGAATCCTGCAGCTGTAACGCAAATGTTCCAATACGGGGCTGCAGCGGCGGAGGGACATGTTAATTTCTTTAATCTTTATTAAACGTTGCGCGCTGCATCATGCATGTTACGCGTTTACAGGAGAACCCCCCCCTCGCAAACCACCACTTTCCGCAGGTCT
The DNA here is from genome assembly GCF_951799975.1 of Gobius niger. Classification (NCBI taxonomy): domain Eukaryota; kingdom Metazoa; phylum Chordata; class Actinopteri; order Gobiiformes; family Gobiidae; genus Gobius; species Gobius niger. Next base: position 65,896,536 of record NC_136852.1, on the reverse strand, counting down.
GGGGAAAGCATGGGGAGGGGGCGGCACCACAACATCGCAATGAGAGTCTGTCCCCCCCTCCTGTCCTGCCCACTTTTTGCGCCAGGTATGACACTGAAGATTGCAAGGAGCGCCACCCGTCTGCGTACTCGTCTTCTCTACAGCCTGCGCCATGAACCACAAGATCTGGCCCCTCATCTTCTACCACCAGCGTCTGGACTCCGGGGGAAGACTTCTCCTACATTCATTCCCATGTATTTAATTTAGTCAATTCACTGTCTTCCGCTGGGGTCTGCGTGCCATCTCAAGTATTATCAAAAACATACCTGGTCTCTATGTATATTTTAACATGGCAAAAATCTTTTGAAATAATACCCCCTTTTTAATAGAATTTGGCTAAAGATTATAAATACCTAGCTCAACATATGAACAAAATGACATACGTACAGTGTTTGCTCAGTTCATGTCAGCATATACGTTTGCCCTGCTATGCACTATGGTCATCTCGACATCTCCACAGCATGTATGTGCGGCACATCAGACATCGCTCCTCCATTCAGGTCCAATGAACATCGAAAACGCAGCAGTGGACCTGCCTTTACACACAAGACTGCTTTGCGAAGAGTGCGGCAGCAGTGGCTTGTATATCTGATGAACAGCACACAAGGTACAGAAGCAACCAGAAAGCATTGATCTCGCTTTCCCTTTTTGGAAGTGCAGGCGTCATATAAATGTGGAGGTGTACCTCCTCCAGAATGAACGTCTCATCATTCATGGTCTCATAGCAGCTTCAGGGATCCTCTGACACATCAAGAAAAGAACAAGAAACAACATGTCCTGAATCCAAAGCACGTTTGAATATGAAATGAGCAAGTAGAAACACTGTGGCTTTGTATATTTTATTCTTGTCCTTGTTCTCTCCTCTCTCTTCTTTTGCACTCACCCTGACCATACCATTGCACCAGGGTCATTCAAGGTGTGATCATGTCTGTACAATCTGGACCATTTGTATCAAAGGAAAGCATTCAGTGCATCGTGCTTAATCATATTCATGTTTCATTTAAAGTTTTGAATCTCTCTGCATAATTCATTCTTAGCCTAACTGCATGTGATATCCACAGCATATGTTCTATATGGCGCCGTGCCTTGCATCACATGGGCATTACCGCATTGTCAGGAATAAAAAATGTCTTGCGGGGATTTCAAATCTTTGGTGTGCGCCTTTTTGCATTAGTCGATGAGAAAAGAAATACGGAAGCCCTAGCGATTGATGAAAGCTTCAGGCCTGTTGAACTGGACCCCAAGGAAAATGTCCATTGCAATCAAGCTGTAAATCAGCATATTTGAACTACACTCCCAACCACCACATGTTTGATCCCGAATGTTACTGATCAAATATTCATCAACATTTTCTACATCAATAAAGGCTTTTATATTTTAACCATACATTTCATGTATATTCATTATTTAAAGGAGGGATGTTATGCAAAATCCATGTTTTAGATCCTTTTTACACATTAAAATGTTCACTCATTAAACACATGCTACAATTTGAGTCATTCATAATTCGTGAATCTCCCATGGCAACTATTCAGAGTCCTTTGAGTATGAGGATGAACTGGGAGGGGCTTAGGGAGATAACACATGAAAACCAGGAAGTGAAAGTACTGCATATTTTGTTTCATTTGTTCTAGATCATTGTATTTTATAACCAACAAAGTGCAAGATAGAGATACACATGTTTGAAATTATTACCAAAACCTGCAAAAAGCATAAGACCCCCTCTTGAAAGCTCATAGTTCATTTCTGTCCTGTTATGCATGCAAAGTGCATGTGTTCATCAGAAAAACTGTGCTCTGTTAGCATCCCATTGGCTAAAAGTGAAATCCTTTTTTCACGGCCATTCCCGCTATTCCCTTCAGAGGACACTCCAGGCCAACTTCAGATCCTTGCTGTCTTTTCTTAACATAGACATGATTTTAAAGCATAAAATATTATTGCCGAGTTACCCAAAATAATGTTTTTTTCCACTTTAGGTGCTCGAAACTATCCAACTTATTTGATATAACAAGTATTTGAATACAGCAGTCATCAGCAATTGTCTTTCTTTGTTTACTATGTTCATACTATTTCCAACAGCAGTGACGTGTGTTTTGGTTGGTGTGCCCCCTTCCCAAATGAAGCTGTCTAGCCTTGAGCGTCGCACTGTGTTTCTTCTTCAAACGTTAACCAGCTGTGACGCTTTTGCCATTTCTCATTAAATGTGGCTGTGACCCTTTTCTCTGCACCGCTCACTTGGCACATTCATAGTCAGTGACCGCTTCACTTGTGTTCCCTTCTTATCCCTGACCGCTCTCATTCCTCCGGCCTATTGCGTAAAAGCCACTGCCGCACTGTGTGTGGCAAACAGCAAATGTGCGTTTGATTATGCTAACATTTCACACATAACCCTTTGAAATGAAAGAGTGTGCATGAGAAAGGCATTACGAGCGTGAAAAATGGCATGACCAAAATAATTCAGTTGACACGCTCTCTTGTCATCTTACCTTCACCCATACAGTACGTATGCACTGCAGCCCTTTGACGCCCGCAGCAGCTGAGCTATTCACCTCCTCAGCTCCTCGTACCACAATATTGTACGTCTCCTGTGACTATCCCACCAAATCAGCCCCTTGCTGTATATCACTTAACCCCAAATAGCGCCACTTCCTGGTTATATCCAGCCGACTGGGCGATGCCATTCTGGGTCACATTTTGGAACACAAGCACGCTTCATCTCTCATAGTAAATGGACTCAACTTATATAGTGCTTTGAATGCTACATAGGCACTCAAAGCCTATGTCGGAACCACTCAGCCATTCACTCTCTCATTCACAAAGGCAGGGTGGGTGAAGTGTCTTGCTCAAAGACACAACAACAGTGCTCCTTCCGATCATGAGACCCACTCTACCATCTGCTCCACTGTCACCCCATCTGCTGATTGGGCATCTATAGAGCTCAACAGTCTAACCCACTTCCGGTCACGTGTCTGAGTCTGGACATAAAATAGCTCATTTAAAGCAGTACTAAGAAACGTGTTTACCTTAATAAATCCTTTTCGTAGTCCCTGTGGGGGATATACAAGTGTTTATGGGATGATTGGAGGGTCTTTCATCTCCCCCTGGTGTCTCTGGCCAGAAAACCATGCTTGCAACTTGACTGCCACCGGACCGGAGCAACCAATACACACTAATAGAATCATGAAGGAGAAGCTAGCATGCTAATGGGCAAAGCTAACTGCGGGCTAGCGTCACTTTAAACAGTATTTTACAGCCACATTTGAGTGAAAAACATTATTTCCATTGTATAATTGGATGTACAATATCCCTCTCTCCCTTCGTCTTTTCTGTCAGCGTAGTATTTACTCTCCAAGACAATTAATAAGTTAAAAAAATCGCAACTTGCTACGACACCTGCAGTTGTGCTTATGGCCTCTATCTGACTGTACAACCTACGACCTGCGAAGTTTCACCACGACAAGTGATCGTTTGTCACAGACAGCCCAAATCGCGCAGAGTACACCTGGCATAAAACGTTATAAACTGAAAAGTTATTTAAAAAAAAGTATTGAGCGTTTTCTTTTTATAAAATATATGGAGTCAATATTTATTGGTAGGTTCGGGAGCAGGACCACGCCTCAACCTATCACACTTTGCACACCAGCCACTCTTGCTTTCACCTAACCACGCCTCTAACTACTCACGAGCCTTTATAAACCAAGCCAAGCCTCGTCATCTCAGTTTGTTTAAAACTGTCGATCCCACCCTCCCTCTCTTCCTGTCTGTTCCATTTCAGCAATGATTCTACTGCTTAGAAAGGGGGGTCCTGAAGAAGTGGGTTCATCCGAGACGGAACCCCCACCCACAGTCTCGCCCAATTTCACTCCACACTATAACCTTGTGAATAAAATCTTAATTGCACTTTGTTGTGGCGTGGTCCTTGCTAGTGAACCGCGCGATCATCGGTAGTTAGCACATAGCTGATTAGCCGGCGTCATGCTTTTAAACTCGTAATGTTGGAATTTTTTGATGGATGCTAAAGATAAATGGGATATTTTAGGTCCGGACTCATACACGTGACCGGAAGTGGAGGGGACTGCTCTGTAAGTGTTGCATGACTTTGCATCAACATGGCAACCTCCAGCAACACCACTGACTACAGAAGACGTTGTTTGTAAAGCTTTTGTAGTAGGGTTGAGCAATGTCCCCTTAATTGGCTGTTGACGATGTTTACAGTGAACCATCGTGATGGACGATATCGTCCATTTCTCATTATAAGCATTTTTAAAGACATTTACATAGCCTATATAGAAGCTGCATATTACTATTTATGTTAGGAAAATGTGAGATTGCAGGATAAATGGATCTAAACTAAACATGATCTGAACAGAGTCGTGGAACACGACTTTTGCAACAGAAATGTGTTAAAGCTTGTGCGTAAAAGTCTGAGAGGAGAACGACTTATTCAGAGCGTCAACTCCTCCTCAATACCTAGGCTTTTTGCTTTTTGCATTTGCTCAATTTTAACGTAATGTTTAGGAAACAGTGGGTGAACGGGACAATATGTACACGTTTGCGTCGTAGCTTACGTTTTTGAAGCTGCTCCACGCGCCGCCCGGTCCGTGAGCTCGTAACCTCGTACTTCCTACACCGCGCCTCTTTCTCTCCTCTCCCTCTCCCTCTCCCCTCTCTGTTCTTCGTGAGAATATTCTAAACCCATGCGTCCCCATGCTAGCTCTGATGTGAGAGCTATCTCGTCATTTTAAAACAGTTTAAGTTACTGTACGAAGCAAAGCAAAGCAAAACCACGCTCTGTTAAACTCTGAGCTGCAGAGAGAGAGAGAGCTCCGCGCATCAGAAATAGAGCAGCGCTGCGTCTTTACTTTAATAATTACGGCTAACACATCATGGCTTCTGGCAGGCTACTGAAACTAGCGCGCATATTAGTTATATCCGTGATTTAATTTACAGTGCAATCCCTGCACAGCTTGTAGATTTACAAGGCCCACAGAAGACCAGTGTGTGTTTCTGACAGGAGGGGGCGTGGCATCACGATGGTGGCTCTCCATCGTGATGTTGCTCATCGATCACGATGGACGATCGGCACAACCCTATTTTGTAGAAGACCCATTGTGTTGCTGCTTCATACAGCTTGAATCATATATTAATGACGTATTTTTAACAGATCAAAACCCGAAAGTGCTTATCACTGTTAGCTAATGTTGTTGTTTGCATTACGAGCCAGTGCAGCTCAGCCTTGCTCCCTGGAAGTTGTGAAATGTGCCTGATAAACACATCTCTATGAAGAATCAGGAAGTTAGGAATGTAGTTTCCGCTGTATGTTACGTTTTGAAAATGGGGGTGTTGACCTTGGCAAGGCTTCCTGCCACGGTCAACACCCTATACAGTTTATTCATTGCAACTTGCATACTGACTATTCCCAAAGAATGTTGTTGTTGTTTTCACTAGATATGTTTAAAGGAATAGGCCACCGTTTTTACATACTGAGATATGTTCTTACCTAACCTTAGTCGAGTTAATATATACCCGTCTGGTTTTTGTCCGTGCGCTCAGTCACGCAAACGGAGCACATATGCAGCCTCTCCCACATGTCATATAGCTCCAAAAAAGCTCACGATAGAAGCTACCAAGCTCTTCCACGTGTTCCCTATTTAAATAAAGTTACGTGAAGTGTTTTCATGCAAAGTATATTTACACAGAAATGTAGCATGTCGATTTTATAAGCAGCTAAAAAGGGGTACTATATTGTGAGGCGTAATGATACGAGGAGCAAAACGTCCGCGCAGTAACTCCTAAAGACTTCCCCGCTCACTTCCGTCAATAGAAGCTGCGTGACTTGTAGAGAGCCTTTTACAACAAGTAGAAAATATATTCTCGGAAAGTGCTTGCGCATTCCTACCTCATGGTAGAGGTCCTGAGTCCTGTGTCGTCGTCCGGGGTGAGTTGGAAATCTGTGAAACATTACTACACTACAGTATATACTTTCTGCTTGTTATCACAGCCCGGCACGATGCGCGTAAAAGGCATTGTTCACAAGTTATCCACGCTTCTTGAACTGTTCTCTGCTAGCTCTCTACAAGTCATGACGCAGCTTCTATTGACGGAAGTGAGCGGGGGAAGTCTTTAGGAGTTACTGCGCGGACGTTTTGCTCCTTGTATCATTACGCCTCACATTATAGTACCCCTTTTTATCTGCTTATAAAATCGACATGTTACATTTCTGTGTAAATATACTTCGCATGAAAACACTTCACGTAACTTTATTTAAATAGGGAACACGTGGAAGAGCTTGGTTGCTTCTATCGTGAGCTTTTTTGGAGCTATGGGAGAGGCTGCGTATGTACTCCGCTTGCGTGACAGAGCGCACGGACAAAGACCAGACGGGGATATATTAACTCGACTAAGGGTAGGTAAGAATATATCTTAGTACAGTATATAAAAACGGTGGCCTATTCCTTTAAGGTTTGGGGGAAACTTCAGGGGGCTTCTACTCATATTGTCCTTCTCAAATCTGAGCAAAGAAGGCTGTAAAATTGTTAGTTATTTCCCCCCCCCATCTATTTATAAGTATTGTTTACTGTATGTTAATGAATTTATTGAGTCTTGAATTGATGCAATTTCAGCACTGGTTACAGTGTCTTCAAAATCTCCAAAATACACTGAACTAGATAAGTCTGATTTTGATAACACACGTACACACACACCACAAATTTAATCTTGTGTGACAATCTATTATTGGAGGACATTGTGACAGATGATTAAATTTCACTATGTTTTTTGAGCTTGCCATGTTATGACATTATAAAATGATGCCATGTTGTTACCATTATTGGCTGGTTCTGGCTGGCTTTTTCTTTTTTATGCATTTCCGAATCTCTCTTCTGGGTTAAATAAAGCGTGTCTTACCCTTACATAAGCCACACTTGTCTGTTTCACATGTGTGCGCTGACAATGGCTGCCGGCTCCCTCTCATACCCTCATAAAGGCCTCCTTCCCTTCCCAGCTGCTGTCAGACATGCCGCTTTGTGAAATCTAAATGATCAGCGTACCATTGTCGTATAAATATCCACGCCCCTGCACTGTCACCATCACTGTACTGTTCACTGCCGGTGCGTTCTCATAACGCTCTCTAACCGCCAGGCAAATAGTTCATGGCTGTGGAACTTTCAAGTCGGCAAACTCCATCTTCTTCATAGGTCTCCATAATTAATACGAGCTGCATGTATAATCGATGTATACCGTACAAAATTCTGTTTTAAAATGACATTTTGCTAGTGTGCAGCAGTTTCTTGGGCCATTAGCATCCCAGGGCTGTAAAATGAGAATATTTTGCCAGTGCGTTTCTTATGATTGCACTCGCACGCTTCTTGAAATATTGGGAGCGCTATGCTCTCTAGATGAGAGCATCTTCTGAGGTCCATGGACGGGGCTGTTTCTAGCAAACCAAGTACACTCACTGGGGCCCACTATAGAGGGACTTAAGAAGTAAATGATGTAGCTAAAGCCATCTGCTTACCCATCAACCAAAAGCTTTCTAAAAACATCTTCAGCTCCTTTTTAAAAGAGACAAGGTCAGCATTAAAATGTTGAAAACAATCCTGAATTTTACAGGGAGCCAATGGAGAGCCAACAAGACTGGATGCTTTAACAATTTGCAGTTTGTTCAGAGATATGAAAGCGTGACTTATCATTTCCAGGTCCTTTTTTGACAACATTTTGCAAATTTTAGAAAGGTTCTAAAGGTGACAAAAGCAATTTTGGACGAGCTGTTTTGAGTGTGTCTCCAAAGACATGGCCTGGTCAAACACAACCCCAAAGCTTGAAGAGTCTGACCAGCCCAAGCAGTGAATGGGGAAAAGTGTCTGTATTTGAGCATTGCGCTGCATTTATCATAGAAATCACTGACAAAGTCATCCAAAAATGCACAGGGATCACAGGGATCATTTTGTGATTTGATTTTTATTGTCATATCTCTTTGCTCTTTAGCAACACATCTGAAGTAGTTGGCCCTGCCTATATTTTATTGCTGATGCTCACTGTCTGGTATGAGGAAACAGACAACAACTATAACATGTTCAAATAACATTGTTCAAATGAACCAAACAAAACATCATAGGATAAGCATCCTGCTATTTTAGCCATTCCAATGATATATTGTGATAAATATAAGTATTTTCTGGAGGTATTTTTCAAACCCGGAAGACAAAACGCTTGGATTCAGTTAACTCCGCCTCCTCTCTCCGCTCATACAACTTTACTGTAGTACAAATAAAAATACCACAGCAATAGGTGAAGTTACTTCACAATGCAGTTATAAGGAGTTGACGTGTTTTGATTGACTCACCGCTCTGTCCTAGCTGCTCCGTCGTTTTTATTGTGGTATTTGCGTTGGTTATAAAAGTTAATCCACTTTAATTCTGGCCAAGGTTCATCAAGCATCCATCAAGTGACAGTCACAGACAAACATTATTTTGGCTGAGAGTCGCTGAATTCCAGTAAGGATTATTTAGGAAGGTTCAATAAAGTCCTGTCCTCGTAGCCAAACTTTTTTTTTTTTTTTCGCCGTGACATTATTGTTAGGTAAGAAAAAAGAACAGGTGTCCAGAGTAGGTTAGAAAGAGCTCCTTCTTCACAACTTTCAGTGCAAACATGACATCTCTTCAGAGAGAGAGTCAGGGCATGCGCTTGTTTTCTCTACAGACAGAAATAATGAAAAAGCTGTTTTACAAAGTAAAATCAGGCACTACATTACACATGTCGAGCACTTCCGTTCCGCTCTGACGACACAACTGAGCAACTCAGCCGTTTTCCAGGAGAAATTTTTTATATATCTGGGGTTAAATGCCCCTTTTGTTGCCACAAGATTTCTAGAATTCCAATAATCCAGTGGTGTGAAAAAACTATGATAGATCTATGGGGGTCCATCATCACCTTTTTCACTGTCTCTTGAAGTGACCCATTACATTTTACATTATTACATGCTACATTACAAAAGCAATCAAAATATAATGACAGATAAATGATCTAGCCACCTCCCTTTCAAAATGCCACTAAAAGAAAAATTCATATTCAAATCAAAATCAATTGTCTGCTCTTTGCACCTCCATTTGGAAAAACACTGCTGCAATCTTGGTTTGAGCAACAAAACTGGCTGATGTGTAGCCCTTTTACCAGCACCAAATGACTCCCTTTCAACAGTCATGTTTGAGTAATTTATTCAACAAAAACATCAATTTGGTGTACTTGAAAAAGGCTAATGAGGGATAACAAGTGCCCTCTGAGACACAGTGAGAAACTGCAAACACAGGAAAGCCCCCAATGGACCGGGAATTAAACCTGGGATTTCTTGCTGTGAGACGGCTGTGAAGTGCAGCTCAGGGGCGCAGATAGGTTTTTGAAACTGGGGGGGACAAAGCTGCTCAGGCATGACAACCTATCAAACTTAATTGCCCATCATTGCAAGACAATAATGCGTATTGGTACGGTTTCTAATCACTCACCAAGCATGCCACATGACGTATGAAAAAGCAGTCCTGACGTAGGCTACACTGTCTGATAACCAAGTAAACCAACAGCTCGCGTTTCGCATTTTGACACACGCACAGCCCAGTCAACACAAACACATGAGCGCAATACCGTTTCTCGCCGCATATCAAAGTGAATGGTCAAGGGAGGCGCTGTTTCGCACATTGCAAAATGCTTGCAAGATATTTTTCTTCATAAAAGTGAGGGGGACGGATCCAGGTGAATGAAAATCTGGGTACGTCATGTCCCCCCCGTCCCCCCCGCTATCTGCGCCCATGGTGCAGCTATTCAGCCACCACACCAGGAATACTATGTCAAATATTGTCATTATAGTTGCATTCTGATTGGAGACAGATGTTGCGGAGTGGAGCAAGGCCAATACAAGGATGACAAAGCAGAAGGAATCAGAAATTGTTCAGGGAACGATGAGGTGTACGTGTGAGAAAACTACTCACAGGTGCAAAGATGGGAAATGAGAAAAAAAATGACATGGCTTCAGCTCGTGATTCTTACTCTGGGATGCTTTTACAGTTTGGGGTGTGCTGTGTGTTGTATGTGACAGGGCTCGGAAATTTAAAGTGAAATCACAAAGAGAAATGGCTCCTTTCGTCTCAAGGCGAGAGTGGGAAAGAATGAGAATGAAAGGACGAGGATGTTGGCTGTAACTGCAGCGGGCCATGAGCTAACCATGTTGGTCACATATTTGATGTTGACCGTGGAATACCTTCACATATAGATTTTGACACAGAATGCAAATGCTCCATGCTCCTGAGTCCAACAATGCACTGGTTTGAAATTGGCCAGTGCTCCTGAAATACTGAATGTCAGTTCCTTGGGGAAACCAATCGCAATACGCTATCTATAGACCTTAAAGGAACAGGCCATCATTTTTCCATACTGAGATATGTTCTTACCTGAGCTTAGACTTATTTGTGCCTGCCTGTGGAAGAGCGCTGTAGCTATAGGAAAACATTGGGAGAGGCCAAATGCTAACAACATCTTTGGTCTATTAGCGTGACTGAGCACACACACAAAGACCAGACAGGTATGCATCAACTCGTCTAAGCTCAGGTAAGAACATATCTCAGTATGTAAAAATGTTTCAATGTTGTTCTCTCATCAAAAACATACCTGGAGCTGTGTTTCGACCCATTTGCACATCTTTGAGTAATCTTTGAATCTAGTGGCTATTCTTTATCATTAACCCCTAACTCTACATCCAGGAAATGCTCTCCTCACCTCTCGATCTCTTTTCATGATTTCAAGTGAAAAAAAACCCACACAAACAAGCAACAAAAGTAATACGGCAGTAGTGGGGCAGCTTTACGCACCCATACATAGCATGTTTTATGTGTGTTGACCTCTCCCACCTGGCATCACCCGAGTCTCTAGAAGAAACAATGATGGATAGCGCTGGTTAGCTGGCAATTTAGGCAGAAATGTGTCATACTTTTTCCTCCCACTGTACATTTTACGCAGTTAGTCAGTGCCAGTGCCAATCTGATACAGCCTGCTCCTATAGACTCTATGCACCACTTAACACTGGAAGATGCAATGTCTAGCGCAAATTTACGAGGAATGAATACTTTTCAGAAAAGACTGCCCCTGATCATCGCTGATTTCTACATTGAGATCTTCGGACCAGGCAGCACAGAGGTGATCGGATGTTGCAGGGAGATTAGAGAGAAAAACTTGATAGATTTTTGATATTGCGGCCATCAAAGAAGGCCTCATTTCCATTCCAACATCAATCATATAGGTGTCAGGGGAACTGGGAGAGCCAGGGGAATGACCTCTCTATCTCTTGCTGAGCTTAATCCTTTCATTGCGCACATGAGCGGTGAAACCTCTGGATTTTTTATTTCAGATCAATATTGCACTTTCTAACCAACCAAGTGTAAGATAGTGATAGATCTTTGTTTGTGATTATTATTACCAAACACTTTCAAAGAGCATAATAACCCCTATTTAAAGGATAAAAACAAACAATACAGCTGGACATGTCTTGATTCAGTCATCGACCGCTATCCTTGCCCCAGGATCTAAAGTTATTGACTGGCTAGCCCACAGGATAGCACAGTGGGCAGGGAATAACAACATTGTGATAGTTTCGTGAGTGTCTTGTCAAGCTTCAGGAGCCCGTTTAGTAGTGCGGGTCTGTTTGTTTATTTTTTAGTTTTTGGACCGTTTCGTTGCTATTGTGACATAGCCACACATGACCTGGAATATTCCACAGATTGCCGTTAACATCGTCGTCAAAACCTTCTTGATTTTTTATGACATTTACGTATCTATGCCTTCACGCTCTGTTAAGCTCAGCATGTGGCAGCTTCGCCACTGTTTACCAAGTCTGATAGGGACTACAGAGAAAGAGATGCAGTAATCCCTAAGCATACACGCCAGAACTGCCTCTCATGAGCTACATCCTGGATCTATCACAGCTCTTATCGTATTTTCCAAGAAACCCCTACAATTTATCTATCTTTACATCTGACTCACACTGTCAAATACATTAGGCTCTTTGTTGTATGGATCTTCCTCTTTGACCCCAGCTAAATGCCATGCTCCATCTAGAGGACTTTCTGTTTACACTAAATTGGCCCGGATGGCTGACTGCGCCGTCTTCATGCACATGCTGTATGTCCTAGACTCCTGCGCGTTAAATGCTGTGGTCAGAGGATCAGACGATAAGGCCCCCAGGCTGCTGTTAGCGCCGTGTGGATCTAATTGGCCCCCTTTCGAGCGGTTTGGCTGGGGCCGTATGATGGAGTGCGCGCCGGCTCTTATCGCCGAGATAGGCCCATGCCGCAGCCTGACTGTGACAGAGACTAATGGAGGGACTTTGCCGTCGGGGAACGCGCCTGCTGTCCACCAACATTAGTCAACACGACAAAACACATCACAAGAGGCATGGCCGGGGAGCTGGGAGTCCAGGGTTTTTTATCAAGTCCTCTGCACATTTTCAGCGTTTGTGTGGGAGGGTTATAGGGAGGGGGGTATTGGCGACTTGTCGGACAACATTTAACTTGTTTGGAGTCGTGTACTTACTTTAATGGCAAAACTGGTCAAGAGTTTCTTCTACTTTCCTGAAGATTGTTTCGAATGTTCCCTTGCAGGATTTTAGAAGCAGTTGTTGTGCGTAGATCTGAGCTCATTCTACTCATTAGGAATATTGCTGAAACATGTAGGGGGAGGAAAATACACAATTTAAACTCAGTCTGGTCCATTTAAATGTAGTTTATCGACTCTTTCTTTATAATATCAAAAGCTAACAAGAAGTGCTTCTTCTCTTCTTCAGCACTACTTGAAGTGTGTTTTTATCAGCTGTACTGCACATGTTCGGCACACTTTGATTGTCTATAGGCACTGACCCCTGGGGGCCTTCTTTGTGACACATTCATTGAAGATTGGCACCACAGAGTCAGTGGGCACAGCTGTAAATAAACTGTACTGTCCTTTACAAACATATGCTCGAGAGAGCACATGTGAGCAGATGTAGCTCTTTTTCATCTCTAATCAGATGAGAGCTTGACTTTGACTCAGCCTGCAGCCTTAAGTCTAATGAGCCTAACGCCGGACTTTCTGAAGATATAGGTCCAGTAGAGCCAAGCCCAAATCACTTAATGATCTGGAACGGCTGTTGTAACATTCAACTAACCCCATTTGACATTCTCTTTGAAAGTGCTGCAACATACTACAAAAAGATAATGCGTTTGTTTTAAAGGAACAGGCCACCATTTTTACATACTGAGATATGTTCTTACCATTTGGCCTCTTCCAATGTATTCCTATAGCTCCAAACGGGGGTGACGTTGGAAGCTACCACGCTCTTCCATGGGCACGCACAAAGACCAGACAGGTACATATCATCGTCTAAGCTCAAGTAAGAACATATGTAAGAAGTGTGTACCCTTAGCCACACAAAACAACCAAAGATGTTGTTAGCATTTGGCCTATATATTGGACTTTACACAAAAGTAAATTGTGTACATATTGTTTCTGTACCTGTACAGCACTTTGGTCAACTGAGGTTGTTATTAAATGAGCTTTATAAATAAAATTGACATTGACATTGACAAATGTGTCCATTGTGTCCTATCATATCTCTTATCTCATCTTGTGAAGAAGTTAATGATAGAAAAAAAGTGATCCATGAGCTTCACGTCTCAGTCAGGGGGGTGTCCAGGTGGAGGTGGGTTTTTTGCAGCTTTATGTTTGATTTAAAGATTTGTATTCAAGTATACTATACTTACATACAATATATTGCATAAGTTTTTCCGTCACCTGCCTTGACTCACATGTCAACGTCAGTGACATTCCATTCTTTATCAAACAGGATTTAGAATGATGTTGGTCCACCAGCTAAAATAAAGGTTGGTTTAAACCCAGCTCGGGCAAATGCATAGTGGATACTGTCGTGTTCTTAGGCAAGACACTTCATCCACTTCTGTCTGTAATACAAATGAGCATGTATAACGATGAATGTACTGTTCCAAATGAAAAAGAAACATTTGTAGAAAGGCTTTGAAATTGTAACTAATGGCTGTTGCTTACATGCATTTTCCCCATCCCTGTAAGCTCCCCATCGAGACAGCCCACAACGGAATGATCCAATAATGACCCTTGTAACACAGTCCCATGTATTATCCAGCGCGGGATTACAACACCGAACCGTACGCTCCTTTGCTTGATAAGCCTCTTGACTCTGTGCCTTGTTTGGGCGCCGTTTCCATTCACCGCTCCCTCTGTGAACCAGCCATATTGGATTACTCCTTAGTTGTAAGCAAGTGTGTTCAGAAACCGGGGTGTCAGCGGTAAACAAGGCTCTTTACATGACAATGACAGCTCCATTTGTGTCTGAAAGCATCACACCGCGACTGCTTCCGTTTCTGTAAACACGCCAGGTCTGTGCTGAGCATGTTTGCGATTGTCAGGTAGAATGAATTACAGATAAGAGCCTCTCGAAACGGAATGTACCTTGAATCAGAGTAGGTTTGGAAGAGTCTTGAAATGTAATTGCCAATGGAACAAAAATAACAACTATATTTCTCACTTATTGCCTTGAAGTAAGAATAAACTGGTTGATCTGTCTCAGTAAATAGAGTCTCAAACCTCAAATGTTAGTTCCTGCCCATAAGACAGAACTCCAAATGCGAAAGTTCAGGAAAAAACAGAATAAATGCACAAATGTGCTCAAGCTTCAATCTGTCCAAGGTTGTTTTGAAGTTGAGGACGTTTCACCGATTATCCAAAGGAGGCGTAAACATGACCCCTGTCCTCCTTCATTGGCCGCCCATCCTCCACAGAATCCACTATAAACTCTGCCTCCTCACATACCAGTGTGTCCATGAAAAAGCCCTGTCAAATCTCACTGAGCTCCTGATTCCAACCCTTACCTCAAGGCACCTCTGGTCCACCCACAGCCTTCACCTGCCCTGGACCAAGCTCTCTACAATGGAAGATAGGGCCTCCCAGAATCCCTGAGGGCTGTCCAGAGCATTGAGGAGGCCTTTAATCTCTTAACCCCCACCCAAATTAAGCACATCTTCACAAAACACAATAAAAAAGCGACAAAAACACTTCCAAAATGGGACAAAGAGGTGACAAAAGAGCAACAAAAATGTGTTATTATTATTTTCCTACATGGATTGGCCATCACAGAGTCCAGATCTTTAAGCGCATATGACACATTAGACACATTTTTTTGCTGGAACATAGTTAACACAATTATTTTTTAGATTTTGCTGAAGATTGTACCCAGCTTTCTTTAGTTTGGCCATTTTTTGTGATGTTTACAGTTTCACTTCCTTATTGGACACCGACAGGAAGTGACACAGATGAAGGCAAACAATGTTAAACTGTTGCCGTGCCAACCATTTTAAATAAATGGGAACTTAAATGATGATTATATTATTAAAAAAAACCTTTTGAAACCTGTCATATGCACTTTAACCCCATTAAGAATCTTTGGCATGTGCTGGAGAAGGCTTTGCACAGTGGCTCACACTCTCTCATCATCAATACAAGATCTTGGTGAAAAATGAATGCGACACCAGATCAGTTTGACGTTGCAGAAGCTTATTGATGCCACAGCGAATGTGTGCTGTAAATCAAAGCTAAAGGTGGTCCAACCAAATATTAGAGGGTGTGACATTTTTTTGTGTTGACTTAATTTCCTGATCAGGCAGTGTGTCCCTGGTAAACGGGTATTTATTCAGCCTGCTGATAAAGATAACTAGATGTAGACGAAGCCTCTTGAGAAGTGACAGATCGTTAACACTGAAACAACCCAGTGCAGATGACAGCCAGAGAAATGTGTCTACAAATTTAGGAGGCGCAATGTTTTGCCACGGTAGGGCTGGGAACGTTTTTTTTTTCTTCCGATATCTCTACTTTTCCGACACCTGCTTTTCGATACCGGTGCCTTAACGGTACTTTTTTCAATATTTTTAAATGAATTAAAATGATGTGTAGCCTATAAGAAAGTAGCCCATCGTTCAGGAGAAAATCCTAAAACGGCACAACCGAAAGAAAACAGGCTGCAGCAGCGTCACCTGTAACCTTATTTTTCGAGCAGAATTCCCACTTAAGCAGCGATAAAAAGAGAGAAAGGACATTATTACCTCCTGAGCTGCAGGAACAGACCAGATCCACATCAGGTCTGTCTCTATTTCAGCTAAACTTTTCTGAACACACTGGGCTGTGGACGACCAAGTGAAAGAACCTCACACGTCAAAGATCTGTTATATATCTAGAACGCTCACACTGCCACTAATAATTTACCGAAACGTTTCCAAATTGGCTATAGCAGAGTGAGCGCTCACTTTTTGCATAAACAATCTTTGATCTTCTTCTCCGGTGCTGTCATTTGGTGCTGCTGGAGTTTAGTAACAACAGCAGTAACTTCAGGCTCTGTGGGTCTTTCGCTAAAGGTAAAGCCGATGTGTTTCTTGTTGTCACTGCTTATTCTTTGTCTAAGAGCTCTAGTTTCTTATTCAGTCTTGGTTTAGTCCGGGTTTTTATCCAGTTTACTGTACGTCCTGGTTTAGTCTTGGCTCAGACCTCAGCATAGCATCTGCCCCGGTGGCTCAGCCACGTCACTGTTGGGGAAAGCTCCTGATTGGTCGACGCTCGCAAATTTCTCCAAAAAGTTGAACATTTCTCAACTCTAGCGTGGGCCACGCTGGACGCCCTGGAGGTACGTCGAAGCTTCAAAACGCGCCGCACAAGAGGCATGACCAATGGCCGCTGGCTGCTCTGCTTTATGCCCACGACACTGGAGGCCACCATTGCTCCGCCATTGCTGTAGTACCTCCATATCGCTGCTAGTTCCCCATTGAAAAGCATTGGAGTTTAGACACCTTAAAAACAACTTTAACGCCTGGTTTAAATTTTTTCAACACTAGACTAGGCTAGATATTCATCCGGAGATAACGTTGGTGTCACGGTTTAAAGTAAAATGAAGAAAGAAATGGCCCAAAATGCAGACTGCAACGGAACTAGATTTAATATGTGCAAAAATCAAGAAACAAGAAACTGACAAAAACCAAAAATAAAGCAGGAGCAACTGAAAACCCATCTCACAAACACGGACATGAAGACAATGAACTGACCAAGAACAAGGGAAACACGGGGGTAGAAATACATGAGGAAACGGGGCACAGGTGAGGCACATGAGGCAGGCAATAACGAGAGGGAAGTCAAACAGAAAATCACAACAGACCAAAAAGACATGTCAAAATAAAACACCAAGGACATAAACACAAGAAAACAAACTAAAACAGGGCAACAGAAAGCAGACCATGACAGTTGGGTTACAATTTAAGAAACCAGGCTGGTTTTCGTAAGAAGAATTTTAGAAATCTCGTACTTAATGAGGGTCGGACTGTTAGCATTGAAGCAGCGCGAGCTACACGTCACGCTAGGGCCGAGTCTACAGTGAAGATCCCGCCCTTATGCCCTTTTTAGGAACATGCTTCGTCAGAGCTGGAGAGGGGGAGTCTGTAAATCCGCCATGAACTCCCCCACGACCGTAGTCATTTTGGTAAACGGGGAGGAGTGAGCAGAAGCTCTCCATTTATATATACAGTCTATGGGCGTGACTCGCTGCGGGATATTTTGACACTCTGTGAGGCGCGTCCTCCATGTATTTTCAATGTAAACCTGACGCTTTGCCCTGTTTGGTGTGAACGCACCTTAATAATGACTAAAGTGTTTGTAAGTTATATCTTTGCTTCGCTTTAAGAAAACATCTGCATTTGAGCTGAAGCTGCTCATGAGTTCAGGTTGCCTTTTTAGACTCACTGCATCTGGAGACAAAGGTTTTCGATACCGCCCCCTACTGGAGCATTTCGGCCGGCGCCAAATAGGTACCGTCAAACATACCCAGCCCTACATCACGGTAATCACACCCGAATGGCCCGAATGAAACATCTATTGACGTCCACTGATTTACAGACTGTGCAAGAATCCCTGTCATGTTGGTAATTAAGACGTGGGATTTGCAAAGTGATTCTATTGCGGAAATAACAGCCAGAATTAACAAGACATTACTAAAGACACAACGTGGCCAGGCTGTGGACGCGCAGCTGCCAAAATGAGCCGCGGCCAAAGCAGGGATTCAAGCCACACTATGAGAGCGCGATTCAAACGAGGCTCTGTCCCTCAAGCTATAAAATGACTTATTATATTTATGTCCCGCGAACGTACATCCAGGATACGCAACGGGAGGCTGAGGAAGCGCATCGTCAGACTTGGCAGCGGATGAAACGGACACCGAGGCGGTTGGTATTTTTTTAAGAGTTCATTTTGAAGGCAACAGATCTTACTCTTGGCAGCGCGTTTTGTTTGCCGACAGCCATTGGAAATGATGCAATATGCCAAAAGATGTTTCCTCTCCCAGAATCTCGCCGCGCTCGCCTCTTCTCTGTCTGTCTTCCCACACTAATGCGGGGACGCCAGGGGGCAGAGGGGTCCGACGAACGGGCGGGCGGCGCGCTTAATTCTGCTGGTGTAAGAGCGGGCGCTGAGTGGCTGTCATGATGGAAAATAGAGATGCATGTTGTGTAGGACTGGATAGGAATAGTCAGAAGTGGTCAGTGAATTACTAAAGAGGGGGAGACCGGGGCTGTTTGTCACACTTTATTTTTGGGTAGAGTCCACTGCTCATCAACACAACATCCCACAAGAGCCACACACATTAAACGAAAGCTTAAACCCTTGACCTGAAGTTGGCATCTCTTCCTTTTCAAATATCTTATTGCTTTAACCTCTAACCCCCACCTTTAACCCAGCACATTTTCTCCATACAACCGAAAATGTTTTCCCACATTTAGACTGTGTGACAACCAGCCCCAACTGGACCACCTGACAAAACGTTTGAGCCAGCTTTCACATGGCTTTAGTGTGAAAGCTCAATTATTAACATTCAATTCAAAGATTTCATCTATCACGCTTTTGCTAGGTATCAATTTTTTCATAAACTTACCTACAGGCTTTAACAGGCCCATTGGTTGATTTTCTTGAAGGACATTGGGCTAGTCCAATGAAATCTCTTAGCTCTTGCTGGCCCGCTCAGGCTGCTCCCCTACTGACCAAAGTTGAAAGATTTTGTCATTTGGCCCATGTGGCGGTGAGTATGGTGTGGTTTGAAATGGACCAAAAACAAAACCAAAGCAAAAGTGAGGAGCTGAGAAGCTCAGGGAAAAAAGAAAAATGAAATTAAAAGTGGACGCCGCCAAATGTGCTAAAATAACAGATGTGTTGTTTGCAACGACAAGCTCGGGGGGGTCTGGGGGTGGGCCGGCGTCAAGTGAAGCAGTCCCGGGTCGAGTGGTGCACAGCAGCTGGTTGTCGGAGGCGGAACAGGTGATGATGTGGAAGAGGAGAGGAGTGAGCCAGAGGAGGAGGAGAGAGACGTGACCCAGCAGCAGTGACAGACTAAGGTCAGAATTCAGCGTATCACTCGCTATTCGAGTATTATAACTCGATAATGTCTATGAAAGGATAAGCCTGTGACTAGCTATGTTAGCAATTAGCATTCGCGGTTAGCAGTTTGCTATACAATAGCTTGAGATAAGAATAGCTACCACCAGCCCGGTAAGAAGTAGCGTTGATGTTGGCAGAATGTTTGTGATACCCCGTGGAATCCACAATAAAAATGTTATAGGATGTGAACCTCTTCACACTAAACTGTTCGGGAAATTGCAAGCTAAAAGAATGCAAATGCTCACATAAGAAATTATTACAGGACTAATTTTATTCTGTCAGACTTTAAAACACATCTCAGAGAACTCTTAGCTGGCATTTCTTAACATCCATCCATCCATTTCTTCCACTCGTCCGTTGCCGGGTCGTGGGAGCAGCTGTTGGAGCTGCCCAAATCACATTGCACCAGCCCCTTATGGCTCCTCCTGCAGGTGGTGGGTCCATGGAAGGACGGCCTCACTATTCAACCCGGGCCTGTTGGTCTCTCATAAGGGGCTTCTGAACCGCTCTTTGTCTGACCCGTCACCTAGGACCTGTTTGCCATGGGAGACTCTACCAGGGGCACGACGTCCCCGACAACAGAGCCCCCAGGATCATTCGGGTGCTCAAACCCCTCCACCACATTAAGGTGGCGGTTCCAGGAGGGGGCATTTCTTAACACAATAAGTAAAAGAGGTGTATAGAGGGATCACACGTGAGACTGCCGTTTGTTTACTTTGGGGCACCTGCATTCTGTTTTGTATTTTGTTTAGTATTGTGTAGTAGTATTATAGTATTATTTTAACACTGAAAACATCTGTAGCAGTTTTTCTTTGACAACCACTTTCCCTTCAACATGGAATTTTTGGCACTGTGGCCATTTCCCCCACTTTGTGAGTAGTGACATGCTTACTCTCTTTCATGTCGACCACTGCACTTTATTTTAATTGTTGAAACTGCAACATTTTTGATTCATTAATCAGTTCTGCTTTGTAAACAGACAGCCTGTGTTCATGTTTTAACATTTCGAGTGCAATGACTGCATATGTTCGGACCCTGGACATATGAAGAAAGTTAGGAAAGAAAGGTTTGTGCACCTTGAGCGGATTTCGTTGGGGACCTCTGTATATCGTATAAAGGTCCCCGGTCACCATTGTGAAAGGATCGTCTGGCATCCAGGTGAAAAGCAATGTATGACATCCAAAGGTGAAAGTATACTAATTAAAAAAGTCTAATCATAAACTACGAATTTCACTTGACATCAGCAGATGGGGGAAAGTTAATGAGGTCTTAGGACATAGACAGACTGAATGTGTAGGGTTACTGAAACATGACTGAAAATAAAACAAATCCAGGTGTGTTTTTGATGAGGGAACAACATTATAACATTAAAAGTGGAAAATAGTCCCTTTGGAAAATCATGGGCCCTAAAAACAAACTCATGGTCGTCTTGAAATCCTGTTGTGCATTCTCTGTCTTATGGTGATGCAGTGCAGGAAGACTGACAGCCCCCAAGGGGAGTCCCTCATGCATAGGTCTAACATGAGTGTCGTGCACTTGCACATCCTCAGGGCATGTGAGTCAGTGGCAAACGTAGCATCCAGCTCTGAATCCACCCAGACCCGGCTGGCCGGCATGATAAGACCTCAAACCGAGATCCATGAGCAGACTCTGACTAACCCGGAAGGATTCTGAAGGCATATGATAAACGACGTCCATTTCTAATGCACTGTGCAGGCATGAACATTTACTCTAAGTGCCGCAGTTGTCCATTATTTATTCAATCCCCAGACTCGGTGGTGCCAATCTTCTGAAGTAACATTCCTTCATCCGCTACATACACGTAGAAGTGCAGGAAGCACAACTTGTTCAAAGTGGAGTATAAATCTGGAGGTTTTCTTTTTTTTTCAGCACTCACTTCTCCAATCAGGGCAATACACTACAGCCAAATGAGAGGACAATTTCTTTTTTTCTCTTTATTGAAACAGCTGCACAGCAAAGGAGAGCAAGAGGAGGGGCTGAAGGTGAGATCACTTGTAATCCAGGAAGTGTTTTAGCTGTAACAAAGTGTAAGATGGATATCAAAACATACGTTGAAAGTTACACATCCTTCTCCGCCAGCATCTCGTCGGAGCCGTCTCTCTCTCCTCCATCCACACCTCAGATCTCCTTAGTACATAACGCATTCTTTGTGATCACGCCGTCTCTCATGTACTGCAAAATCAAAGCAGCGTTGTGTCAGATGAGCTATCAGAAACTCGATCAGAGAGCAGCAACCGCCTCCCTCCAGGAAGGCATTGGTCATCCAAACTTAAAGAGCATCAAAGGTGAAAAAAAGAAAACCTGGCATGTTCATTTACACTGATCAAAGCCTTCTTTAAAATCATTGTCTCTGAAGCCCGTCTGATGACAAAGATTAAAAAAAAAAAAAAAGAAGCTCTCAGTATGCCTTTCGTAAAAAGAAAAACCTGTGGATTGCTATTTTAAAAGAGTGGCCCATGATTTTGACGTTTTTTAGCCGCTCTGCCCACCTCCGATAATGATGTGTGCCAGCAGCATTTAGGCACCTTTGAAATGCCAGCCTAAGAGGAATGTCAGGAAAGGTGTTTGATTGAGAGGGCGGTTAACACTCGCGCCCAGTCTATTTTCACATGACGAGCTGTAATATTGTTCACTTTGATGGGAGCAGCCCCCAGCGAAGAGGAAAAGACCGCCTGAGTTCCTTTCTGGGATAGTGTTTTATTCAAGTGGGTCATCGGAGGCAAATATGAAGTGCCAAGAGAAATAAGGGATGAATGGTTTCCATAAAGTTACTAACAGTAGCCTAGACCTATTTACAGCATGGATGCATGCCTTAGACGCAAATCATTGCAGAGCATACGAGAGTAGACACTGGCTCGAGGGCCAAATCAGGCCTGCAAGGCTCATATCTGATCCATGGACATAGCTTTTACTTCAAAGATAAGCAAGCTTGTACCAAGCCTTTGGTCTTCAAGGATCTGTATCATGCAATTTTAGCCATTTCAAAGTAAAGTATAGGCATTTATTTGCTATATTGCACTACTACCACTATGGAGCACACATTTTATTTATAAATATAAGTGTTTTGGAGGTATTTTTCAAACCTGGAATACAAAACGCTTGGATTCAGTTAATTCCACCCCCTCTCTCCGCTCATGCAACTATAGCAGTAGTAGAAATATAAATACCACAGCAAAAGTGAAGTCACTTCACGATGCAGTTACAAGGAGTTGACATCTGCAACACAGCATCATACTGTTAATGGCTAAAAAGCGTTTGGATTGACTCACTGCTCTGGTCCATCGGGTGTTTACGTTATGGGACTCGCGTTGGTTTTAAAAGTGAATCCACTTTGATTCTGGCCATCAAGAGACAGTCACAGACAAACACTATTTTGGCTGATAGTCGCCGAATCCCGGAGAGAAATTCCAACTTCTGGCGAGTAGCCTCTTTTTTAGGAAGGTTGAATGAAGTCCTGTACCTCTCCATCTTCACAACTTTCGGTGCAAACACGACATCTGTTCAGATGCTCAAGGGGTGTGTATGTTTTCTCTGCAGGGGCAGCGCAGACATGTGTGACAGGGTAGCCCTTTGCGCTCCTGCACGTAGTGGCTGATGAGGTGAGAGGGCGCACTATAAAAAGGAGGGTTCGTTACGCAGCCCGACCTCTCACCTCTGACGTCACCCGCTGCGTGGCTGAACACAGGAAGCAAGGGCTTCCACTGTTTTAGGCCGGCTACTTTGGGCCAAACATGCGCTTCAGTGGCCGAATTTGTGCGCGGAAAGCCAGCAATTCAATAGCGCTTTCGGTGAGTTAAGTGACAACATCCTTTACTTTTATTTGTATGTTAGTTTAAAACCTGGTTGTTTTTAGCGCGGGGTCCAGTGCGCGTCCTGCTCTCCGGGTGCTGTCACCATGGGGGAGGGTCGCAGCCCTGTGTCACGCAGGTGTGCGTAATGTGAGCGCTTCGCTTTTATCCCACGGTACGTTGTTACGGACGCTTCACAAACCTTATGTAGCCTTCGAATTTATGTTGAACTAAAACTTAACCTTGTCAAACAGGGTCCTTCCTTCCTTCTGAGAAAATGCAAGTCTGTTCGTCGCTATGTTGATCCCTCATCGCAACCCTGCACAGCCCAAATTCAGAGACCTCTTTGATAGCAGTGGTCTGTTAGGGCAGAGGGCTTCGGACTCACACCGCCCCTCGTCAGTCCCCTCATCCATTGCTGGACCGTCACTCCAGGTAAAAGGTGTGATGGACACGTGGGGCTGCTGAATCTGGGCCGCCAGCCGTTCCGCAAGGACTTGACTAGCAATGGGTTTTCTCTGCTGTTTTGTTTTCTTTAATTTCAATCTGCAAGTTTTGTATTTGCACCGCTCATGTAACCTGCTCTTAACTCAAATGAACTGAAAATATATTTAAATCCAAAGTAATAAAAACAATATATTTTCTTATTAACCTGTCTCTGTCCTACCTAGTCCAACGAACCTGTGTGACCTTAGCGTGGGGTAAAGTCAATACTGGGTTCTCTGACCCACAATTCAGAGTGGCGTTGTGATCACTGTAAAGCAATGCAGTTAACAAGTGGGCTACTGCCTCGGTCTGCTACACATGTCAGGCAATTCCTTTTTTTTCTTTTTCTTTCTTAAATAATAATGTATAAATAATGAAAAAAGCTGTTTAAAATCAGGCCGTAATGCATTACATTACAGACGCCGAGCACTTCCGTTCCGCTGTGACGACACAACTGAGCAAGTCAGTCGTTTTCCAGCAGAGGGCGGAGCAGCTGCTCAGAGAGAAGGAGTCAAAAAACACTCTGGAGGTGTTTTTGAGAAGGAAATAGCATAACAACATGACTAAAAGCTCCAAAAAGTCGATTTTGCATGATATAGGAAAAGATGATGAACATGCCCCCAGTTTGGTAAATGGTAATGTCTTCATCAGTCCATTCCATTTATTTCTGTTTTACCCAGGGTCGGGTCGTGGAGGCAACAATCTCAGCAGAGATGCCCAGACAGGGCCATGCTGGGACCTCATTTCGGCCCAGGAATTTAAAGATTTAGACCGGCCCATTTCCGTGTGGAATTTTAGCTCAGTTGTAGTGCGCTGGTCTCAAATTCCAGAGGTAGCAATGTTCAAATACCACTATGACAATGATCTCATAATTCCAATTCCTCTTTTCACATGGGCCGCTGCACGCATGGCCTGATACAACTCCACACTCAGCACCAAGCTATGTAGAGAAAAATATATATTATTTGTCCACTTTTGGACATGAAAAGGTATTTCTGATTTTGATACATCAGTCGTTATTTTGATAGATTTACATGACAATTTTGCTTGTGTTACTTAACTTATATCTGGAACAGCAGCCCAGTTAAGGCCTTTAGGCCTGGAATAGCACAACTGTCTGTTATTAATTCATTATTTTATTCTAACGGCCCAAAAGCACCGCGACCAGGCGGCCCACCGGGAAACGTCCTGACTCTCCCGATTACCCAGCATGCCTCTGTGCCCAGAGATTCTTATCCACATAGATGTAGTCCCTACAGTGCGACCTCCTCCCGGTGGGACAAGACTGAAACACCTCCCCAGTGATGCATCAGGGAGGAACTGTACACCCTGAACTCCTCACCCTGTCTCTGTGAAAACTTGTCTCAACCACATCTGCAGTCTTGCCTTTCAGTGACCCAAATCTCATGACCATCGGTGAGAGTAGGAATGCAGATTGACACAAAAATGTATTTATGAAATCATATTTAGATTTTTTTTCCTGCAGCTATTTTCATCCCAGCAACATCATTAAAGCGGTTAGTTTGATATTAAAAATGGAGTAACTGTTTGTTTTAATCGACAGATTTTGAGTGAGCTATCCCATTATACAGCAAGTCTATTCTCCTCTCTGCAATATTCACTGCCTGTATAATATGCTTCTATTTCATTCTGTTGGATTATGTCCTTTGGTCATATTATTATTGCATGATGCGACCCGCTGTAGAAACCAACAGATGAACAAATAAGCATGTTTCAGCCCACGGCAAATTACGAAAACGATGTTTGAGGAAATACACAGGTGCCACTAATCGTGTTACAATGGTCAGAATGATGCATGGAGAGTGAGGTAATTCTCTCAGTGTTTCATGAAGCCCGGACATTATACAGTCACAATGACGAGCACTGATCTGGATATTACAATTCTGCAGATTCAACCTGCTTATAGCGAGTTGTAAGAAGTGACTAATGCATAATGTTTGCTCTTATTAATTTATGTAACGTAATATGTAAGATCAGTGTGTGAATGTGAATTTGACACTTTGAATCTGAGTGTGTTCTAGTAAGCATTTTAAATCCCCATTTAACTTAGAGGCATTTTCTCCAGTTCGGCTTTACCCAAATCTAAAAGCTTCTCAACTGGAGAGCAACAGTGTAGCGCCTCATTTGAAAGCTAACACCTACAAAAGTGATCGCAATGTTTTCACCACATTTTTATTGCGTTTTCATCACTTTTTCATCACTATTTTCTTGCTTTTTCGTCCCGGTTTCGTCACTTTTTTGTTGTGTTTTTGCAGCTTTTTTTGGCACATTTCTGTTGCGTTTTCATCCTTGTGTTTGCCGCTATTTTGATGCTTTTCTTTGAAGCTTTTAGAAAATGTGCTCTGTACAGGTGGGGGTTAAGAGGTTAAGTAATTAAGTAAGAGCTTTATTTGTCATTGTACAACCGTATAATAAAATTGTGTTCAGGTGTTAGAGACAGATTATTTTTCAACACTTCAAAAACAATAGTCAAAAGTTCGAAGTTAAGAAATGTGCAGCAAACATCCTGATTACCAATCGATCGTGTGTCAAACTAACCTCTGCTCCAACTTTCACAAATGTAAACCCCGCCCACAGAAGAGGAGGGCCAGCATGAAACACTCAGACGTTCAAAAGTGTAAACTAAAAGTGACTCCAACAACATTTCTCATTGTTAAAAGATTCAAAGCATAAAATTGACAAACAAATCCACAATCTGACGACGCACACAATCAAAATCTTGTCCAGTGAAGTCAAAGTGTAAATGTAACCAGAATTTTCCTGTCATCCCTGCAGTCAGTCAATCTCCTCTCAAGCCATTTACAAAGTACCTGCACTTTCTCTGCCGTACATAGGTTAAAGGGGGGGTATGAGGGAGGGAAGGTTTTTAATGAAATACCACATAGTACCTTTGAAAAGTAATAACATAAGTGAAAGTAGGGCTGTCACGGTATGAAAATTTTACCTCACGGTTATTGTGACCAAAATTATCACGGTTTTCGGTATTATCGCGGTATTTTTTTTAAATGTGTGTTAATATGTTCAGAAAGCATTGATAGTCCTGCACAAACTGAAATCGTTTCAAAAAAGTTTAACTGTGCTTGTTACATAAAAAAATACAGACAAAGCCTTTTCACATCAAAGTAAAGGAACTATAATGATGTGTTGTTGATCGTTTCGAGGGTATTACATGTACTATTTATAGCGTCAGAAACGAAGATAAACCGTCTATATCAGGAAAACTGGTGTCCTTCCAGTGAGCTTTCGCTTTGCAGATTTGGGAAAATGCCATCATTATTAAATTCATAAAACTGCAGCGAGAGTGAATCTATTGCAATCTGCCACTGGGAGCCCCGTAACGCATTGTGCCATCGTGCGGAGGTATCCGTGACATGGCTTATGTACTGGCGGTGGCGCTGCAGCCGCACTATGAGGCGACTCGTTACATTCTCCTTCAACCCAAAGTCCCACATCAGCATTTCAGCTAAAACGCCAACGTTAACTTACTGCTTTAGAGCTGTGGGAGACGGTCATGCAGGTGAGTCAAGAGGTTCGAAGTATTGCTGCATTTGCTGACACTTTTTCCTGCACGCTCCGCAAACTGAACTCTGAGACTGATAGATCCTGCGCGCTGTCGTGTCGGACATGATTCCAGCTTCGAGAAAGTTTTGTTTGGGTTGCAAACAACAAAGTGCACATGCGCGGAAACTGCAGCAGATGAGACGGTGTTGCTGGTGAGGCTCACCGTGCCTACACCGCGGGTGCGGTTATTCACCGAGATAATAATAAGAACACAAAACAAGACGGTAATTTTCACCGTCAAAATTTTTACCGGGGTTTACCGCTACACCGGTTACCGTGACATCCCTAAGTGCAAGTACAATACAGATAGTTTTAAAGGTCCTATATCATGCAAAATCGACTTTTTGGAGCTTTTAGCCATGTTGTTATGCTATTTCCTTATCAAAAACACCCCCAGAGTGGTTTGTGGCTTCATTCCCGCAGCTCTCAGTAATCCTCCTGAATCCTGCTCTCTGAGCAGCTGCTCCGCCCTCTCCTGGTGAACGACTGACCTGTTCAGTTGTGTCGTAACAGCGAAACGGAAGTGCTCGACGTCTGTAATGTAATGCCTTAATTCTATGCTTGAGGCCTGATTTTAATTTGTAAACCACCCTTTTCATTATTTCTGTTGTAAGAAATCAATAAATAAAGGAAAAGAAAAAAAAAAAAAAAAAAAAGAAAGGATGTGCCCGAGGTGCTTCCAGGTCAGCTGAGGCCAAAACAAACACATCCCCTGAGCGTCTGAACAGACGTCATGTTTGCGCTGCAGCTGTGAAGATGGAGCTCGTTATAACCTATTCTGGACACACCTGTTCTTTATTCTGACCTAACGATATGTCACGGAGAAAAAGAAGCGCGTTTGGCTACGTGGACAGGAGTATATACAGTCTATGATTCAACCTTCCTAAAGCAGAGGCCACTCGTCAGAAGTTGTTTTTTTCTCCGGGATTCAGCGACTATCACCAAAATTGTGTTTTTCTGTGACTGTCACTGATGGATGTTTGGTGAACCTTCACCAGAATCAAAGTGGATTAACTTTTATAACCAACGCGAGTCCCATAATGTAAACAGCGATGGACCAGAGTGGTGAGTCAATCCAAACGTGTATTAGCTTGTGTGTTAGCATGTGTGTGTTAGCCATTTATGAAGCTGTGTTGCAGATGTCAACTCCTTATAACTGCATTGTGAAGTATCTTCACTTATTGCTGTTTATTTATATTACGGTAAAGTATGTGCGGAGAGAGGGGGCGGAGTTAATTGAATCGAAGCGTTGTGTCTTCCGGGTTTGAAAAATACCTCCAGAAAACACTTATATTTTTCACAAAAATGAGTGCTCAATAGCGGTAGAGGTACAATATATCATATAAATGCCTATACTTAACTTTGGAATGGCTAAAATAGCATGATACAGATCCTTTAAGGTGAGGCACTGCAGGTGAATAGGGGAAAAAATTACATATAGAGATATCAATTTGAAACTTTTGCTGAACATTACTTATGTAATGTTAATATGAAATATTAATATGAGACAAAAATGTATTGCAAGTTTTCTGTCATTTTGTGTTTTCATATAAAATTAAGGCATTGTGTGCATAAAAATTGCCTATATTTTCAGTGACAAAATCTAAATGATGAACTGACCCAGATATAAATTTATGGTTTTATTCTATTGACATATTAATGTCAATAATATGGGGGGGGGGGGGGTCAAAGCTTAATAAATCAGGCTCGGAATAAATAATCCTTTAAAAAAGTTTTAATTTACAATGTTGTTGAATCCAAGACTAGACAGTTTGGAGTTCGTAGGAGCCACTAAAGGGGCTTACTCATTGCATTAGTGGACTAAAAACCATAATCCAGTCATTTTGAAAAAAACACTTCGACCACTGCATGAAAAATCTATACTTTCACCTGCCGTGTCTCGCCTTGTACTTCAGCAAATGGCCCCCCAACTGAATTTTGCACAGGGGCTAGAAGGCTAAAACCGGCCCTGGACGTGATCTCAAAACTGCCATATGCACATTCTTCCTCATTTGCATGTAACCCTCGAGAGGTACGGCCGACCTGAGCAGTCACAGAGTCACAGATGTGGCTCATTTCACTCTGAAGAGAGCTTTAATGATGGAGGAAAACACGCTTCCGAAACTCCTCCGCCTCCCAATAATTATTCCCTGGGAAGCCATGTTTAAGCTCAGTAATGCTGTAATCATTTTTTAATGCGACATGTCCTACAGAAGACCTAATTGCCTCTGATCAAATATTCATATGCAATTATCTATTCATAATTATTTGCATTAGGGGAACAGTAAATGGTCCAAAATACAGGCATTTTGTATGTGAACAGCAGTATTTCAACATGCAATGAATGGAAAACAAGAAAAAACTACTGGTGATATGTATCTTTTGCCAACATTATGTCCAGGGAGACTCTTCCCGAAGATTACAGAAATTAATAAGAAAACATGCATTTTAATTTTTCATGAAAGTAAAGCAGTTTCGGATTACAAATGAGCAGTAGGTTTTGGATGTCTTGTTTTTGTTGTTGAGTGGGAATTCAGACGATATTCTCAAATTCACTGTCCCAATAAAGTTCGGTCGGATATCATTTTCTCTGAGTTCAAAATAGCAAGCAGTGCCACTTTTAGCCTGCTCATATCATTTATTAAAATATCACAGAGTCCTCTCCTTTTGATATCGAGCTAAAATTGCAGAGCTATTTTCTGCATGTGCCTTTGAAACTACACAATGCCCCACGCAGTCGTAGCACATGATAAAAATCCGCTTGTGCTTAACTTTCCGGCCCAGTAATATCACGGTAATAGGATGGAAGTAGCATGTAGGAATAGCCAAGGATAATTAATGCCTTTCGCTGCTTCTTTTCCATGTCATTTCCAAGAAAATACTAATCATGTTTTCTGCTCTGGTTATTGGCCATATTTCCATGAATTAAAGGCTCCGCATACATTAAGAGCGTATCTGGTATTGCTGGTATTGATCCAAAATGCTACACAGTGTGCCTTTAAAGCAGTACTAAGCAACTCTTGCCCCTAGAGGCCATAAGCGCAACTGCAGGTGTCGTAGCAAGTTACGATTTTTTTACTTATTAATTGTCTTGGAGAGTAAATACTACGCTGACAGAAAAGACGAAGGGAGAGAGGGATATTGTGCATCCAATTATACAATGGAATTTTTTTTTTTCACTCAAACTTGGCTGTAAATAATGTTTAAAGTGACGTTAGCCCGCAGTTAGCTTTGCCCGTTAGCATGTTAGCTTCTTCTTTGTGATTCTATTAGTGTGTATTGGTCCCTCTGGTCCGGTGGCAGTCAAGTTGCAAGCGTGGTTTTCTGGCCAGAGACACCAGGGGGAGATGAAAGACCCTCCAATCATCCCATAAACACTTGTATTACCCCCACAGGGACTACGAAAAGGATTTATTAAGGTAAACATGTTACTTAGTACTGCTTTAAGTATATTCATTGCTTCTGTATCTCTTAAAGGGGATGGGTTTATGAGACTTCCTCCACCGCTGCTGCTGTCAAACACTGCTCCAAACAGCGGACTGAAGGCTGGATGATAGATATACCTCCATGACACTCTACAAATATAACATAACACTTTCATAATTAAAGCCCGAGTGTCCCTTTTCACATATATACAGTACAAAGAGAGGAGTGATGGTCAGCGCTGTAATAACGTGTACTGCATGTGGATCATGTCTCCCTCTGTTTGAGGCCAGAGGGCAGCGCGATGTATGTAATAAAATGTGTAAACCCCACTGGTGTTACTTCATTTCACCCTCCCGCCAGCTCCCACCGCCTCCTGCAAAAGCCTTTTTCCTCTCTCTCTCTTTTACTTTTATCCGATTGAGATTAATGTTTACAGCAACCGGCCCGGCGAAGGTCACTCTCTGTAATCCAATCCATGGGAACTCAAATGAAATGATGTTTTGACTTGTGTTTGTGTTACAATAGGGCTCCATCCGTCCATTCTCTCACTCCCCCCCCCCCCCCCCCCCCCCCCCCCCCCCCCCTCTCTCTTCTGTTGAACCGCGGGGTCACCGGTAGAAGATTAATTTTCCCAAAAGCACTGCGATCTCATTGATGTCCCCGGCTGATGCGCCGTGTGGTCGTGGTGGGAGCCTGGCACGGAGCGATATTGCACTTTTATCACTCACTCCGCCCGTCTCATTCTCTCTCCCTGCACTTTACTTTGAAAAGTTTGTATATGACTTTAGGTCGCTTTCGGCAAAGGACTGGGCTAAAAAATGACGGAACCTTGCTGCTTGGACTGCCTATCGTTGAACAATTCAGCGGAGAGAAATGGCATGGGACGCGGCGCACTGGAAAAGAGTGTTGTGACTATCTCAAGCACTGCCTTTTCACTTCCCTTTGAGCACTGTGTCCTATTTCAGCGCTGTTGGAAATGTAAGCCACTGTCATTTCTACAGTCCAGGCTTTCTATGACTAGACATAGCCTGCATAGAAAGGCAACGACACTCTGGGGGACCTTTTAATCCTCTTGTTCAAGGGTAAATGCTCTAATATCATTTATCTTTCTGATGTGTTTTTTATGTTTTTATTTTGTCTCTCTTAGCTGGGGTGATTTTTCCACTCTGCTGGCTGTCCAGGGAATGTCTCTTTCTGCTCTCTCAATTCTCCTTCTGGTTCTGCTGAAGTAAGAATTGAACTGACAGATCAGATTTTTTTCTGGTACGGGAATAAAACGTGTCTTGTCCTGAGTAATGTAGAAGCAGACATTTGTGAAGAAGGGCTGTTGCATCTTGAGATAATGCACAGCAGATGTTCCCGCGTTCGTTGACACTGTTTGATCTGCATATGCTTCCAACCTGCCAGTGTTACTGTGAATCCACTCTCTTCAGATCAGACACCATGAGTGATGTAACATGACACTATTTAAAATGTGCTCTTCATTTTCAATCAGCCACACTGTGAAAATCCAGCATTAGACGGAACTGTGTACGTCTGCTGGAAGTAACAATTGAATCCTTAAACTAAAGTTTATACTAATTACAAGAGTTTATATTAATAACAATCACGTGATTGATGCATGAACACACAAAGAACAATAATGATATTGTAGCTGGTGTAGGGGCGTGTGTGTCCTGGTTCGTCTGAGTCATGGTGGACTAAGAAATTAACCTTGCGCTTCTACTGTAACATGGGCCTGACCACATCAGTCCTGCTGTAACCATGACTGGGACAATCCTGAACCTACACCACCTACAAGTGACTCTGTTTTAAGGAAGTACCCACTAGTTTCAATATTTTATTCGTACTTTCAGCAATTCGGTCGATCTGCAACAGACTGAAGTTAAGGTATACTTTATTGTCCCATAGGGAGATTTGTCCTCTGCATTTGACCCATCCTTCAATGCCGCTGGGGCTAACCTGAGGAAACCCATCCAGACACAGGGAGAGAAACATGCAAACTCCACACAAAGGCCCACAGGGTCCGGGAATCGAACCTGGGACCTTCTTGACATGAGGCAAGAGCGCTAAACGCTCAGCCACTGAGCAATGTGGCCTCAGCCTTTTATTGAAAATAAAGAGCACGCTGAATTTAGTGTCTTGTTTCTATCACTCATGGTGTCTGATGAGAAGAACAACACTGAAGAGAGTAAATTCATAATGTACCCAAACAGTGTCAAATTAACAGTGGATAATTTGCCCTTTTTTGTATGTTATGAATTTACCTAGCAGCTCGTAGTTGTTTTTTATTAATGTGACAGTGTTGCTCCCTGATGTTTTATGAAACATGTTTCTAAAAACATCCCTGTGAAGAATAAGGAGGTTAGAAATGGGTTTGGAAAGTTTGGAATGAGTCAGCACCACATCAATCAATTCATGAGCTCCCGCTTTCCTTGTTTATAAACAAAACCAATCAGATATAGGGCCTTTAAAGGAATAGGCCACCGTTTTTACATACTAAGATATGTTCTTACCTCACTTTAGACGTGTTAATATATCCCCGTCTGGTCTTTGTCCGTGCGCTCTGCCAGGCAAACGGAGCACATACGCAGCCTCTCCCACATGTCATATAGCTCCGAAAAAGCTCACGATAGAAGCTACCAAGCTCTTCCACGTGTTCCCTATTTAAATAAAGTTACGTGAAGTGTTTTCATGCGAAGTATATTTACACAGAAATGTAACGTGTCGATTTTATAAGCAAATAAAAAGGGGGACTATATTGTGAGGCGTAATGATACGAGGAGTAAAACGTCCGCGCAGTAACTCCTAAAGACTTCCCCCCACTCACTTCCGTCAATAACCTTTAGGAGTTACTGCGCGGACGTTTTACTCCTCGTATCATTACGCCTCACAATATAGTCCCCCTCTTTATTTGCTTATAAAATCGACATGTTACATTTCTGTGTAAATATACTTCGCATGAAAACACTTCACGTAACTTTATTTAAATAGGGAACACATGGAAGAGCTTGGTAGCTTCTATCGTGAGCTTTTTCGGAGCTATGTGACATGTGGGAGAGGCTGCGTATGTGCTCCGTTTGCGTGACAGAGCGCACGGACAAAGACCAGACGGGGATATATTAACTCGACTAAAGTGAGGTAAGAACATATTTTAGTATGTAAAAACGGTGGCCTATTCCTTTAAATGTCCATGTTTTTCACGTATCATATAAACACTGCTTCATAAAACATGATTTATATCACATTCTACAATGCCGTACAGCAGGGGTAGGCAACGTCAGGCCCGGGAGCCAAAACCATCCCTCCAACATCAAACTGATGATTTTGAGAAATATTATGACCCAAATCACAGATCAAATGCATGTTAAAGTACTCTAGAAATGTGAAAAATACTGTCAATTCCTTAAAATGTATTACCCTTATAGGGTATAATCCTAAAAGAATACTCTAAGAATACTAAGAAATTACTTAAATCTACTTGAATTAAGAGATTAAATCTAAAGATTGAGTGGATTTGGTCTGGCCTTAAAGCAGATAAAATCTATTCTTGCCAATGGAACAAGCACAAGTTTTGTCTTAAATCAGATTATTTTGTATAATTTCAAGTGAAAAATAAATATTATTTACAGTAAAAGTTAATTTGTTCGATTTCCAGTGAGATTTCTATTTGTTCCATTGGCAATGGTGTTTTTATCTGATCTTAGATTAGTTCAAACCAACTCAAATTTAACATAAAAAAAAAAAAACTTTATTCAAGCGATTTTAAGTAATTTATCTAATTTATGATGGACATTTTTCCAGTATATGATATATGATATATATATATACAATAGCTTACTGACTTCCCTTACTTTAAACAGGCTCAGGTGTCCTAAAAATAAAGGCTTATTATTTCATCAAATTTACTTATCTATTTCCTGAGTTATGAGGTGAATTAACATGCGTACTGTAATTCTATTATTCACTTTGTTGACTTGTCCACATTTACTCACTTCTTTCAGAGCCCGTTCTCCTCAAAAACTATCAAACGTGTTATCGGTTATAAAATGGATAAACAGTGTAAAAAAAAGCTGTCCTTATCTGGCACCACAATCCATTAGTATTCCATAGATGCCACCTCTGATTATAGCAGTGCCACCATGGCCCCGTCTCTGCCCCCCTGTCTGACCCTCCGCGACCCGGGACGTGTTGCCATGACGACCTGCCAACCCTCCCACTCACCACCGATGTGTCGTGTAGCCCCGTTTTTTCCCCCTTCGAACGTTTATCTTTGCATCGGTGCTAAGTGGATTTGAGTCGGCGTGGCATGACGGATGTGCCCTCAGCTGTCTGCTACTCTTTTCATTCTTTATTACTGCTTCCTCCATGTTTTGCCTCCGTGTTCAGAGCCGGAGTTTGCATGTTCTCCCTGTGTCTGCATAGGTTTCCCCCCCCCTGTCACTAAAAACATGTACAAGAGGCCAGAATAAATGACAGTGTGATTGTCTGTGTGAGTGTTTGTGGTCGGACGGGCCGTTGGAGCAGATTGTCAGCCTCGCTTTCCGTCAGTCTACCCCAGGGGCAGCTCTGGTTACAATAGCAGCTTACCAGCACCACCACCACCAAATATGGCTTGAATGAATAATGACAGTGCAGCACTTTGAGAAACTTGGAAACACAAGCTTGTAAAGTGCAATACAAGTTCAGAATTCAGTCACTGAGCGTGGAAGCCTTCACCAGCACTAACCAGGCCTTCAGTGTTGTTGGGATTATGTTGAGAAAAGGATTTTAGGTTTATTCCAAACTGGTTTTAGGGAAAGGACCTGGCAACCTAAGTGTGTCGGGCTCATTCTGCCTTCTAATCAGGTATGCAACTCGAGAGCCAAAACAAACACAACAACTTTTACCTCCTGTTTTTGTGAATACATTTACTTTGCAGTTGTTTGTCAAATCAGTTTGTGCTCAGAAGGTCAGGTCATGCAATGCTTACATGAAAATCCGACCTTTAAGACACCAGATTATCATGGTATAGGTCAGGGGTCGGCAAGTTTGCTCGGTGGAGGGTCGGTTTTCTTCATCGTCAAAAGACCAAGGGCCGGACTCTCCAATTCATCATCATCACTTTCTACATATGCCAGTGTTGTACATCATATGCACCGGGAAAATCTTAAATTAGATAAATTACTTAAAATCGCTTGAATAAATTTTAATCGATTTGAACTAATCTAAGATCCGATAAAAACGCTAATGACAATCAAACAAATAGAAATCCCACTGGAAATCAGACAAATGAACTTTTACTGTAAGAATTATTTATTTATCACTTGAAATTATACAAAATAATTTGAATTAAGAAAAAACTTGAACAAAACGTGCTTGTTCCATTGGCAAGAACTGAAAAAACTGGGAACGGCTGTCTGTTAAAATTACAAAATTGTATTTTGCTATATCAACGCTTTTGTAACATGTTCTGTGTTGCCGCATGTTACCATAGTGTTGAATTGACACAAAACATGATAAAATGCCCCAACATCAATGATACTTGTACGATCAACATGAGCAATCAACGTTGTAGTTACACAATTCATGTTCCCGCCAATGGTTCCCGCCGAACAGCTCAAGAACGGGCTGGCGCAATGCATTTTGGGAAGAAGAAAGACCGTGACCGCTCACAGGTATGAAAGTTACACCGGTGTCCAAAATCTATACCGGTATTACCGTGCACGGTCTGATATGGACCAACCCTAGTTGTAGGGTTGGTCCATATCATATATAGATTTTGGACACTGGTGTAACTTTCATACCGTGGGAGATGAGATCATTTGCATGCGCAGCTCATGTCAGAACCACACGGAGATGCTGCTCAGAGTCACTCAAAGCAGCAGCAGAAACATGACTGTGGAGGCTTCAGGGGCAGTGCTTAAAGAATCTAATGATATGAATGAAGATTGTTGCTTTTGTCGCTCATATTTACGAGGAAAGGGCTCAGGATTTGCGTCCTGGATTAACTCCGGCGAGTTGTAGCATCACCTAGCTCGCTAGCTAACTTTCTGGCGCTAACAACAACAGAGACAGCCACTTTGCAAACACGGTTAAAAGCTAATAATATCCTTCTCATCACAAGCGTAAATCTCAGGACAAGCTCATATACGCACTTCTCCCCCTTCTCTCTCTTTCTTTCTTTCCCACCTGTGGGTGTGTGTGTGTGTGTGCGCGCAGGTCCGCGAACAGGAGAAGTCGGAGATATAGTGAATCCTTTGAAACAATATACTTTCTTGCAAAATGTTAAAGTAGACAATACTATGTTTTACTGTGTAAAAATCTTTTAATCTAATGCCTCTTTGTGTGTAGGCATAACGTGAGTCTACGTAGGGTCAGCTTTATGCCTTGCCCTTAAATATTTGTGGTAAACACTAACTTTAATTATGTTTTACGTGTCTTCTGTGCAATGAACTTGTGTTATTGTTTCCTTTTTTGCTTACAGTGAATGCTGATTTGCCTGTTATGTGGCATTGCAAGTTGTGCTCAACTGTTTTATTGTCACAGACACTGCAACACTACAGACGAAGGCATATACATTACAGCAGCAGCAATAAGCTACTTTGTATATTTACCAACTGCCCGTGTACTTTTAAAACTTGGAATGCCCTCAGAATTCATTTTGAGTTGGAGTCATGTGACCAAATCCAGAGCTTCACCACAAAGTTTGTTTTCTTGCCAGTTGTGCTCATGCGAAAATGTGGCCTCCGAAAAAGTCTTCTGGGTTCACATTAATGGACATTTAAGGAAAAATCAGGTCATAACGTGTGTGTTCTCTAACTGTAACTTTAAAACAAATGTTGAAGGGACATTCAAGTCCCACAAGAGCGGAAAGCATTGTTCTTATTCGCTGGCAGATTTTAAATCTGAAATTTTGTCTACTTCCTCTGCCGACGGAAATGACGGAAATTTGTTACAAGATGACATCTCAAACACAAGCTTGGATTTGCTCTCGGAAGACAATGCAGAAGACCCTTTAGCGGAAAGTGGGAATGTTGTTGAACACACTTTTGCAGCTGCCTTACTAAAACTGGAACACATAAAACAAGTACCGAGTTCAGCGATTGATAATTTCCTATCTGACATACAATACTCGATTAGCTCTCTCCAGCAGCCCCATACTTCTCATATTCTTGCGGAAACATTGCAGACACACAGAATTCAAATTGACAGACCCATTATTGATCAAATAAGTTCTGTTTTGTGCAAAGAACAGCCTCTAAATAAAGCAATTGCCAAGGACGGACCTTTGTCAACAACCTATCAACGCAAACAATACTACAAGGACACCTTTGACGTTGTTGAACCCGTTGAGTATATTTTGGATGCACAAAAATCCTTTCAATATGTCCCTTTTCTCAAGTCCCTTCAAATTCTCCTAAGTCATAAAGATATTGTGGATAAAATTGTGAACACCCATCAAAATCAAAGGGATTGGTCAACAAATAAAGACGGTCTCTATAAATCTTTCCAAGACGGACACTACTTCAAAGAAAACTCGCTTTTATCAGCAGAGGAATTGACCCTTTCTATTGCCTTGTACATCGACGATTTTGAAGTTTGTAACCCTTTGGGCACATCTCGTAAAACACACAAACTTTGTGCTGTTTACTGGATATTGGGTAACCTACCCCCTGGATCACATTCCTCGTTATCGTCCATTTACTTGGCCACTTTAGCCAGAACGGATGACGTCAGATCGTTTGGCTATAGCAAAGTTTTGGAGCCTCTGCTACGTGACCTGAAATCTTTAGAGGCTGAAGGAGTTTTTGTTCCACTTTTAGGTACGTTTTTGAAAGGCACTGCCCAAACTATTGCTGCGGATAATCTGGGCGCTCATGGACTAGCTTGCTTCGTGGAAAACTTTACTGGTCCCTATGTATGCCGCTTTTGCACTGCAACAACTGCTGAAATTGGAGCAAAACCTGTTGTATCTGGAGATTTTACCCTCAGAACAAAGGAAGTTCATGAGTCTCATGTCAGAGAGGCTGTGAGCACTGGCACTCGCTATTGTGGAGTAAAAAGAGCTTGTCCTTTAACTGAAGCCCTCTCACATTTCCACGTCTCTACGGGCTATCCACCTGACCTTGCCCATGATCTCTTTGAAGGTATTGTCCCCCATGAAATAGCGCTGTGTCTTGCAAATCTAATATCTAAAAAGTACATAAACTTGGGTGAAATAAACAGTTCAATTTCACATTTCCCCTACAAGTGGAGTGACAAAACAAACAAGCCCCATATTTTACCACAAAATCTATCAAGCAGAAGAACAATTGGTGGTAATGCCCATGAGAATTGGAGCTTGATCTGATTTCTTCCTTTTTTAATTGGCCGCAAGATTTCAGAAAATGAACCGGCTTGGCTACTATTATTAGATTTGAAGCAAATCGTTGAGCTCATGGTTGCTCCTGTCCACAACGAGGACTCCATTGCATATCTTGAGAGCAAGATTTCCGACCATAGATTCAGATACCAAGAGCTGTTTCCAAACAACAGACTACTGCCAAAGCACCACTTTATGGAACATTATCCACATCTAATAAAGTGCTTTGGGCCTTTGGTGGGTCTTTGGACGCTGAGATTTGAAGCAAAGCAGTTTTTTTAAGAAGTAGTAAATAGTAGTAGAACTAGTTTAAAGTAAAACTGCTTATTTTTGTAAGTCCTGAGCAGGAGTTATTTCACACCAACAGGCCCAAGTGAACAGTTTCAGTTCGCTTTGCAGGGCTCCTTTTATTTTAGTAGCGCTGGTGCTACTAACTTTTTCATTTGGTCGCACAGACTCGAGACACAATATCAAAATTCACCATTTTAATAAATTAAAACAAGGGCACTTATAAACCGCTAAACTCTTTCTGTTCCTGTCTCCTCCTCTGTAGCTCGTGCTTCTCTCTGACCTGCGCTCGTGAGCTCGCCGCTCGGCTGCAGCGCTACCGCCCCAAAAGGCGAACATAAAAGTGAAAAATAGACACTTCTTTAAGGAATAAAGTGTCGGAAAGTGCGCATTGGCAGAAAGTAATACAAGGTTAATTCATGTCGGGACACGTGGCTTCTGTTGCTGTCTGCATTTCACCTGTCTCTCGGACAAACAGGGAGAGCTGGGCACTTGCCTGGACAAAAGGTTTAGCCTAAACTGCCAGCGCAGCTACGAGGCGCACCTTTCAGCTGAGGAGAGAAGAAGCAACAAACTGGAGAATTCTTTAGTGTAAATACAATAATCCACATAGAGCTGACTTTATTACAGACTGCGCTCTCTAAACCAGAGTCTGTGCTGGATTTAACCAGAGCTTAATGTTGTTAGTGCTGCAGCGTCTGCAGTGTTCACTAACTCGCGGCTCGTGGCCATTCTGACGCCGTTTTATGCCCAGGGGTTTATTCAGCTGAAAAACTAACCCAGCGACTAAAAAGTCCTCAGAAAATCCAAATTAAAGACATACAGCATGTCCATATTGAGCGAAAATCAGCTGCAGCAGAACAAAGAAAACACTGTAGCTACTCGCTAAGATGCTACAAACACACGAAAGAGACCATTTAAGTAACATCTCAATACTATTGTTTAATAAAAATACATAAATGACTAAAGCACAGGCATTGGGGAGCTTTTGGACATGGGCTTTTCTGTCTATGATACAGTGCAATAAAAATAAAAAAATATATTGAATGAAAATAAAATAAATAAATAGGCAAGGCAAGTTTATTTGTAGAGCACAATTCATACACAAGGCAATTCAAAGTGCTTCACAGTTGCATAAATACAAGAAGGTAAATAGAATCAATAAAAACATCAACAAAAAATTAATCAATTACAGTAAAAAGCAAGAGTGCAGATAAAATACTTTCAGTATGCATCAGTAAAAAGAACTGTTTTCAGCCTGGATTTGAATATTGTCAGAGTCGAGGCCTGTCTCACATCCTCATGAAGACTGTTCCAGATTTTAGCTGCATGAAACTGAAACGAAGCCTCACCGTGTTTATTATTGACTCTGGGAACCACCAGGAGACCCCTCCCTGAAGTTCTCAGGGCCCGAGATGGTTCATACGGCTGAAACATGTCAGAGATGATCTTTGGTGCTAAACCATGAAAAGACTTGTATACAAGCAGAGCTGTTTTAAATTCTATTCTCTGAGTGACAGGAAGCCAGAGACCGGAGCACTGGACTAATATGGTCGTATTTCCTGGTTCTTGTCAGGACTCGAGCAGCAGCGTTCTGGATGTGTGATAGATTTGAGGTATCTTGTTAAAGTCACATGATTAATATCAAGTAAGAACAACATGATTAATATCAAGTAAGAACAACATGATTAATATCAAGTAAGAACAACATGATTGATATCAAGTAAGAACAACATGATTAATATCAAGTAAGAACAACATGATTAATATCAAGTAAGAACAACATGATTAATATCAAGTAAGAACAACATGATTAATTTCAAGTAAGAACAACATGATTGATATCAAGTAAGAACAACATGATTAATATCAAGTAAGAACAACATGATTAATATCAAGTAAGAACAACATGATTAGAATTACTATTAAGGGTAACACGATTTAGGCAAAGCAAGGCAACTTTATTTATACCGCGCATTTCGTACACAAGGCAACTCAATGCGCCTTACAAAAGAAAATATGCGAAATTACAATCAGGTTAAGTTAAGGCAAAGCACATATATAAAAACATCAAGACATGGGAAACACACAGTACACCTGGGCAGGCGCCGGAATTTTTTGTTGGGTAGGGGAGGGGCGCCCGCCTGTCGACTGGAGGGCGGGGGTGGGGGAGTTAAAAAAGTTGGTGAACACAGACGCAGAGGGATTTGGGGCGTGGTTAGGGAGGGGATGTGTGTGCAGTTATTTGCATAGTCCTTGAAATGAATGTTGTGAGTGAATGTTTGTAAATATAGTCACAGAAGCGTCAGTCCGTATCTGGTTTAGCTCCATGACTTGACCTTGAGTGGGGAATGCTGACGGTGTAGGAGAGATAAGAGGTCCAGCTGCTTCAATCTCCTCTCAGGAGGAAAAGAATTATTCCAGTATTAGTTCATCAATTTATAATAAATTTGCTTTTTTATTTTTTCTTGGTCTCAGCATAAGTTCAGTTCTCCAGAGCAGGTAGTTCCTTCACA
Organism: Gobius niger; assembly: GCF_951799975.1. Classification (NCBI taxonomy): domain Eukaryota; kingdom Metazoa; phylum Chordata; class Actinopteri; order Gobiiformes; family Gobiidae; genus Gobius; species Gobius niger. The sequence goes on along the minus strand of NC_136852.1, from coordinate 65,854,534 downwards.
GTTCATCCCTTTTCCTGCCAAGATGTCGCCCTCCTTTTGTCCGTCTCCACAGTGAGCTGCCAGGTCGTGCAGAACAGTCCATCATTGTGCATTACTTTCCTGTATAAGTCACTCATCACTCGGTCTCTCCCTGCTCCAAGTGCTCGTTCATTTCAAGCGACAGCAGCGGGGTCCGATTGCAAGTTGTCAACTTTCCGATTTTTCGATAAACCAGGGCAAAGCCAAGTCCGTACCCTGTTATCAAGGGTCCAAATAAGTGAATATCTTTGAAGTCTCCGACCGACAGGACCGCTAGGCAAACGATCCACTTACTCCACACGTCCACCGTAGCTGTGAAAGTCCAGTCAGGGAAGACGACCTCCTCCGTGGTCTCACTTTGTGAAAAAACCTTATCAATTGCGCTGAGATTCCAGTTAATAAATTCCATAGTTTATCGGTTCGGGAGGACAGAGAGCAGGTGGTCAAAGAGAAACAAAAGTCAGACAAAGACACTCGCAGAAGCAGGAAAAAAAGCACGAAAGCCAGGAGCAGTTAGAAAACGCGTCTGCACTCAGTAACCATCTGAAATTTAGTAGTTTTAACACATTTTAGTTCTGCATACTGAACATAAATCCATAGTGTCAATTCTTCACAATTACTTAACGTTGATGCGACACAATTTGCATCATGTAGCATCTACACAAACTACATGTGTGGAACCAATGTCCACAATTAAATTGTGTTAAATCAACATGGTACTTTTTTCAGTAGGTTTCATCTGCTGTAAGGCCAATCCAAATCTACTCAATAGATTTAATCTCTTAGTTCAAGTAGATTTAAGTCATTTCTTCCTTTAGATGATTATTCTTTTAGGATTATGGCCTAAAAGGGTGCTCTGCTAAGACATTTTAAGGAGTTGACAGTATTTTTCACATTTCTAGAGTACATTAACAGGCATTTGATCTCCGATTTGGGTCATAATATTTCTCAAAATCATCTCGAGGGCCAGAGTTTGATGAAGGAGGGGCAGTTTTGCCAACCCCTGGTATAAGATATGGACGAAATCACCAACATGCAACAGGCTTTACTGGACATGACAGTCCAGAGTGAAAGGGGATGAAGAGCGGAGAGACATTCTGCTCCACATCCCATTCAATGTTTCCTCTTCCATGTACCACCAGACTTCAGACTAGATTATGTCTGTACTAGACCAAAAAAGGATTTTAAATAGATGTACATTTTGATCTTAAGTGTTTTGCAATAAATAAAATCCATTTATCTCTAACTAAAATGAATGAAGTGTCAAATTAAACCTGAACCCCCAGAAACTTTTCGAAACATACCTTTTCTACATCCAGGCGTCGCTAAGAGTTTCCTTATAACCCTCGATACACACACACACTCCCCTCTCCTGATGTTGCTAAAATTGCTTTCTCTGCCGTTAATGCATCCTATCCCCATCTTACTGGAAGCTCTTATCGCCAGATTCCATAACAATGTCCATTTCTCCTCCGATTCCTTGCGTGCCATCCTTTTAGAGTTACATAACATCGCATTTGGTTGGCCTAGAACTGCTGTCTATCTGCAGCCCTGATGTTTGAGCTATCGAGTTCCCTGTAGAATGATTACGGATGCGTGATTAAGAAGAGAATTGTCTAAAAGAAATTAATGAGGTGAAACTTTTCTGGATATTGTGGCCTTATTTGAAAAGACATTCCTACTGTCTGTGTTCAGTGTAGGTAAAATGGATTGCGTGCTGCTTATGCCTTATGGCGGAGCACAGCCTGGACAGTTTGGAGCCAACATGCTATTTGTGTGGGGCCCTTCACTCCCAAGCTGAGGGTTGGAGGCTCCTGCCCATAATTTGGAGTCAAGATGGGGTATAGTGGGTTCATTTCTTTCCTTTATAGCCCACACATTATTCAGGAGTGAGAGTTCAGCTTGTAACAGGTTTAAATACTTTTAATTAAAGTTACTGTACTTTTTTGTCTTGTAGGACTGAAATGCAATTTGTTTGGGCCATCAGTGCAGTGTAAAAGCAGACATTTGTGGGGGAAAATGACCTATAAATATATATAATAAACTATATTTTTTCTTGAACATGGACCAACCGGCTGGTTGTTGTTTACATCAGTAGTTCTCAACTGACATGGCATCGGACCCACCATCAGGTTAGGATGACAACCCAAATAACAATGAATTTGTCTTATATAATGTAAACTATTGCACTTTCCCATGAATGATAGTCGATCAAGCACTTTTTTGTAACTTGTGCAAATTAATTATTTTTCAGGAGAAGAATACTTCCAGGATTTGTACCTTTTATAATGTCTGTTTTATACCCATGAGTTCATTTATATGTTGTTTCTCATTTAGATGTATATCAGGAAAGCTATAATCACCTTCTTTGTATATACAATTGTCAGAATCTGAGGTAAATATCTTCTTTGTTTAAAGCCAGACTCAAAGGGAAACTCTATAATTGTGGATATTATTTATAATCATTTGAAGGTTCAGACCTGCGGCCCATGAGCCCCACTTTATGTAGATAAATACTTCATAATGTCTGGTTATTTATCTATAGGCTACTGTCTGTAGATAAAAAGCTTTCCGGTGTACAGGGTTAATACCATCATGACGCACAGCGCAGTAATGAAACGTACCAATGTAATTTCTTCCAATTTACATGCTCTAATCTATTCTTACACTTCATTAGCTCGCCTTCGGTCTAGTCTAAACCATTGAGTGACAACCCGCAGGCTATTTTCTGAAACTCAGACTGCTTTTATTGTTCCAGTGTGCTACAAAGCTCATGTATGATGTCAGGGAACCCACTCGTTTCCCTTCTGATGATAAAAATGCATGGAGTCAGCTGCATGACTTGACACAGTCACAGTCTTGGCATGGCATAACAAGGATGGCTGCAATGGTGTGAGGCTATAGTAATTGTAGCTACAACACTGAATAGACAAGAGCGTGTACATTATTTATAGTCCAATATAGCTTTCTATATCTGCCCGCTCTGTAGACAAGTCCCTGAATTCGTTTCTGAAACTTTTTTGCAGTCTGTTTGTTGTCATCTCGACTATGGTCTGTGGAATTTGCATCTAAGAATCTTCTTGAATGCACTTTGAAAGTCCTTGTTGAAGTAGGCATAAATGATTGGGTTGAGGAGGGAGTTGGAGTAGCCCAGCCAGTTTATCACAGCCCCTAACCAGTCTGGCATGTAGCAGCTCTCAGCACAAAAAGGCAACACAAGGGCCACGATGAAAAATGGCAGCCAGCAAAAGATGAAAGTCCCCATGATTATCCCAAGCGTCTTTACCGTCTTGCGCTCTCGCGCCAGAGCCAGCTTCCTTTTTGCGCCCGAGTTCTTTTCGTTTATGTTCTCGTACGACGAAGACTGGGGCGTATTTGGCAGGGGCAAGTGCGTTTTGGAGTTACTGATAACTTCTATGATCTCCAGCGACTCCCCCTCGTCTTGGTGCTTCACAGCGCCGTTTACACACGGGGAGCTGCTTTTGGAGTCGTCCTCCCGCCGCCAGTGGCCGTTGATTTTCTTGTGGAATACCGCGGGCGACAGGGACAAGCACTTTTCCGGCACTTTCTCCGCTTTCTTCACTGTCTTTCTGATTCTGAACCGGGCCGCTTTGAATATCCGCCCGTACAGGACCAGCATCAGAATGAGCGGTATATAGAAGGCGCCGAACGTGGAGTAGATCGTGTAACCGGGGTCTTGGCTGATGCTGCACGCGTCCGGGTCGGCTCTGTCCTCCGCGCTCCTCCATCCAAACATGGGAGGGATGGAGACGGAGAAGCCCACGAGCCAGGTGACACAGATGAGAAGCGCTGCTCGTCTCGGCGTGCGCTTATTGACGTAGTCTATGGGGTCTGTTATGGCCCAGTATCTGTCCAGGGCTATTGCGCACAGGTGGAGGATAGACGACGTGCAGCAAAGTACATCCAAAGAGATAAACAAGTCGCAAATCTCCTGGCCAAGAGTCCACTTGTTAAGAACTTGGTACAAAGCGGCCATGGGCAAGACCAGGACGGACACCATGAGATCTGTCACGGCCAGGGATCCGATTAAGTAGTTGGCGACATTCTGGAGCGATCTCTCCAACGCGATGGCGGCGATTACGCACGCGTTGCCAAATATGGAGCAGAGGATCAGCGCGGCCAGAAGCAAAGAGGTGATGATCTGGTAACTCAACTTCACTTCTGGCACGGACCCGGCGCCAGTGCCCGTGCCGGTGCCATTGCCGTCCCATTCCGCGCTCGCACCGCTGGCGTTGCTGTCGTTGCCTCTCGAGATGAAATCCATGGCAACTTTTTTTTTTTTTTTTCTCTGCCCTCCACCCCGCTCTCCTCCAAAAAAAGAGCCACAGTCAATCAAGTCGGTCAGCCTCTAGCTCTGCCGCCGCTGCGCGTCTTTGCGGGCTCCATCAGAGTTACCGAGTTCGTGCCGTCGCTCTCAGGACGCATGACGCAGACTTGTGTAGCCCGTGTGTGTGTGTGTGTGCGCGTGTGAGGGGGCTGTGCGTGATTGTGGAGCGTGTGAGTGTTGACAGCCGGGCGCACTCGCTGGTACTGCGAATCATCTGCGCGCGGTGTGGACGTGAATGCATTTATAGGAGCCGCTGTGGATACGTCAGAGCGCACGGGAGTTTTCTTGCTCGGGCGCTCACTTCTTCACCGCAGACAGACGAGGAGGACCCGGCGAGCGCTTCCCTCTTGCTCTCTGACTCACTCTTTGAACATTTCAGGCAGAGTTTTGGGGGTTTGTATATTGGCGGAACCTGTGATTGTCGGAGGAGTCGCGCACGTAGTAAGGGAGTTGCTGATTACTTAAGTTCGGGGGGGAGTGAAACAGCGAGCATGACAGCAGTTGAATTTGGTCCGAGCAGGAGGGACAGGTAAACAGAGGAGCGCTGGGAGCGGAGGGATAAGCGCGTGTAGTTTCAGCACCACGGACAGCTCAGGAGGCGCAGCGCTCTGAGGGGAGCTGCTGCCATCTGCTGTCCACATTGTGTCATGAGCGGGCATTGGGACGAGCATTAGGGGAGAATATGTAGCGGCTCGATGAGGTCTTGCGTGAAGATTTTCATTTGTTCCAATTACACAAGCAGTTTTCAGACGTAGTTAAAGTCAGGTAGAACATATTGTGTACTATAGGCCTTTATTTATTGTTGTTGATGATAAAAACCCAGCATTTTAGCGCCCGAGCAAAAAGGTGCTGTTCCTGAGTCAGAATGGGCCTTTCTGTGTGGAGTTTGAATGCTTTCCCCCGTTTCATAACAGCTTCCTTCAGGTCATGTTGCCATTGAAACATGATAAGATGGCCCTCCAGAAAAGGAGCAAACATTTTGGTGGGACTTTCCCGGTCAAATACTGATCAAAATAAAGTAAAACAAACAATATAAACAAAACAACAACAACTGTATTCAACATATTTGCTAGCTTTTCCCATAAAAAAACGCCATTTAGTCTATATATTCAGTGACACTGAAAGATCAGATCACATGATTCTTCCCTGTTCTATCCTGTTCGTAAAAGCACAAGCCCATTAGCTGCAAAATGACGAGAACAACTGAGTCCTGTGAACAATGGAACAATAGCGACAAGAGGCCAATTATGCGGTTAGATAACAAAGAATAGCGCACAATAAAACACTCCAACATTACATGCAAACCGAAGGTGATCGTTTGGTGCCTCAGTCAATACACTTATTTTTATTTTTTTATTTATTTTTTGATCTGCAAGGGAAATGGTTTGACGACAGTAGCTCCATAACACCATAAGACTGAAATCCTGTATGGGGGAAAACAAGTTTTACATAAGGTATAATACCAATTTGCACACATTTCATGGTAAAGCAAATAAATAATGAATAAATAAATAATACATATATTTACATATCACTGAATTGGAAATGAACACTTTCCAATAAATGTATGTTTTTCCAATTATTTAACAAGAGAGGAACTTATTTTTGGTCCCGTTTTTTATAACGTTGCTGGGGGGATGGGATACGCGTGGCACACAGATCAACACGAGGCCACCAAGTGTGTGAGAGAAGTTGATTGAAGATTTAAGTTTTATTTCCATGGAGTTTGACCTTGCCAATGAGGTGTTTTATTTGACAAAAGTGTGAAATGTTTGTGATTTTTTGTTACATTATTTAACATTTACGTGTGAAGACATGTTTGCCAAATAAATGTCTGATTATACTCTGAATAATGTCAAGTACACTGAATTAAAATAATAAAATCTGAATAATCCAAAACATGATGTAACTGTGGGGGTTGACACAAAACAGTGCACAGATAGATTAACAATGCAGTAGGCTTACAGTATAATAAATCAACATATCATAGGCTAGACAAGGATTTACCAGCATTTTCAGGTAAGCCCTTTACCTCATTTAACCTCACAAACCAGCACACTGGAAGCTGCTCTTATCTATTGTTCCAAAAAAAAAAAAACACCACCAAAGCTCTACTCTGCCTCGTACCGTGTAGCTAAAACACTACTTCCTATGCTGCACCACCTTTGCGCTTATCTCCCCTAGAAAACCCTGACCGTTGCCGGAGATGAGGTATTGCTCTCGCCTTTTCACCTTATTGTTTTGTGCTTGTGTTCACTAAAAGGTCACATGGGACTACAATGAAGTTCGCTACAGCGCACCTTTTGTAGCACGGCCTTTTGTCTTTGTCAGCAAGCGTGGAATGTCCCAGGGGAGGGCTGACAGTGGCTACCGGGGCAGGCACAGGGGCGAACGCAAAACTACTAGACTTATCACCTAAACGAAACCTGGAATTTGCTTCTTTTTTTTTGAAAATGTAGGTCAAAATGGAAGGACACCGTTCGGGAGATGCTATGGAAGGTAGTTCGCGATTGTCAGCATGAGCGCCCATGTTGGAGATCTAGGTGATGGGAGTGAGGAAGAGGACGGCGGCTTGCCCTTGAGGGGACTGGGGCTGTGGATCAATTCAAGTAATGCAGACTTGTTGATGAGGCCTGCGCTGCGGGGAAGAAAGACACATAGAGGTTGGTACAGTGAAGTGCTGAGACACCAAGGTGGAGCACAAACTGAGCCGGATGATGGTCGAGATGCTCACGCCGAACGTGACCGCAGCAACATGGCCGACGCGGCAGAAGCTTCAAGTAGCGCGCGTACTCATAGCCGTGGAGTGGAAACCACACACGCCAGGCTTACGAGGACAGTAAGCGACACGGGTGTAGAAGGGCAAGATCCGTTCTGGGTGGAAGTGAGAAGATCAGGGGTTGCCGGCGTGAGGACTTCTCAAACGGCGACAGAAGATCGGGAGGAGGAGGGAGAAGCAGAGGAAGAGGATGTCGGAGAAGGGGGCAGCGGGGTGACGGAGGTCCAGGGTCAGACGGTGAGGTCGGCGCTGCTCGTGCCAGTGGGCGGAGACAGGAGGACCAGCAGGAGGGAGAAGAACCGCGCCAGGTGTCTGAGGAGGAGGCAGAGGAAGAGGGAGAGGAGGCACCAGCAGCAGGAAAGCCAAAAGGTAAGGAGACATATTTTCTGTCATAATGGAATGGACACAGACAGCTACTCTTATACAATACTTATTATTATTTCAGTGAATCTGTAATTGACAAAAACTGACATGAAAATTAATGAAAGCGTAAAAGTTCCTAAAATAAATGAACGAATAAACTGGGGTAGGATCAGAATTGAGAGTAAAATAAAAACTAACAAACAAAACCACTGGACAAAAACTTTCCCTTCCCTCCCCCAAAAAAAGGAAGATGAAGCAAGCATGTCGGAGTTCCATGTTCTGTTGCCAACAATCAAAAGGGTGTGTTTTGTTTGTGGGCAATGCTTTAGTTCCAGCCTTAAAGACTACCCTGAATGTCATTACACCGGAACAGTCCAGAGTTTGCTGCCTCTAGCATGTGAGGCTAATGTACAGAGAAGCACTGCCTGGGTCCATTATCCATACAAACCACAGAAACGCTGTTAGCTATCTGAGCCTTGTTCCTTCAAATGTGTACTTCTGTTAGCCAGTGTTGCCGGACCTGTTTGAATTGAGCATTTTAACCCCCATACAAATTAATGATGAAGTCAGGCACAATATCAAAGTATGGTGAGGTATGGCATGTCCGTTTCATGGCATTTACAGTGCCTCTCGAAAGTATTCATACACCTTGAGCTTTTGCTCATTTTGTTATGTTTACAACCCTAAACATAAAGATTTTATTTTGATTTTTTTACTGAACGTTCACACACAAGTAACAGACAGCTGTGAAGTGAAAGCAAAATGATACATGATTCTGTCTTTTTTCAAAAAATAGAAAAGTGAAAAGTGGGGCTTGCATAAGTATTCATACAGCATTTTCTGAGTGCATTAAATTGCCTTTAAAACATTCCTAATGACTCCAGAATGTTCACTCCTTGGCCTAACGGTTAAATAGAGGTCACCTGTGTGTAATCTACTCTCAGTATAATTTCAGCTGTTCTTTTAGGCCCTCAGAGCTGTGGTCGGAGTGTATTGTTCACTAAACAACATCATGAGGGCCAAGGAGCACCAGAGAGGTCAGGGATAAAGCTGTGGAGAAGTTTAAAGCAGCATTAAGTTATACAAAGATTTCCCAAGATTTAAACATCTCCCGGAGCACTGTTCAATCCATCATTCGGAAATGGAAAGAGTAAAGCACCACTGCAGACTTACCAAGACACGGCTGTTCACGTAAACTAACAAACTGAACAAGGAGAGCACTGGTCAGAAATGCAACCAAGTGCCCCAAGATAACTCTGGAGGAGCTGTGAAGTCCTGCCGCTGAGCTGGGGGAATCTGTGCATGGGACAACTATAAGTCGTACTCTACACAAATCTGGCCTTCATGTACGAGTGGAAGAAGAAAGCCATTATTGAAAGGAGGCCATAAGAAATCCCGTTTGAAGTTTGCTAGAAGTCATATGGAGGACACAGCTCCATGTGGAAGAAGGAGCTTTGGTCAGATGAGACAAAAATTGAACTTTTTGGCCCAGATGCAAAACGTTTTGTATAGAGCAAACCTAACACTGCTCATTGTCCTGAGTGCACCATCCCTAGTGTCAAATATACGGGGGGGAGCATCATGCTGTGGGCCTGCTTTTCCTCAGCGGGGACTGGGGAGATTGTAAGAATAGTTGTGAAGATGGATGGAGCCAAATACAGAGACATTTTGGAGGAAAACCTGCTGGAGTCAGCAAGAGAACTGAGGCTGGAGATTCACCTTCCAGCAGGACAATGACCCTAAACACAAAGATAAATCTACAATGGAATGGTTCAATAAAAACATATTAATGTGTTAGAATGGCCCAGTCAAAGTCCTGACCTAAATCCTATTGAAAATCTGTGGAATAATCTGAAAACTGCTGTTCACAAACGCTCTCCTTCTAATGTGACAGAGCTTGAGTTGTTTTTTAAGGATGCATGGGCTCAAATGTCAGTCTCTACATGTGCAAATCTTGTAGAGTCATACCCCAAAAGACTTGTGCTGTTATTACAGCAAAAGGGGGTTCCACAAAGTATTCATTCATGCTGTATGAATACTTATGCACGCCCCACTTTTCACTTTTCTATTTTTTGAAAAATAACACAATCATGTATCATTTCGCTTTCACTTCACAGTTGTCTGTTCCTTGTGTGTGAACGTTCAGTAAAAAAATCAAAATAAAATCTTTATGTTTAGGGTTGTAAACATGACAAAATGTGCAAAAGTTCAAGGTGCAATACTTTCGAGAGGCACTGTATATCATTTCTGTGGTCTCTCCGTCATTGACTTTTATAATGTTTAGTGGCTATGGATGTGTACTAACCCAACAAAAAGCAGAAATGTGACAGAATATGATTTAGCTCAGAGGCTAAAGTAAAATGTCAAAAGGTCTGTATATTTATTATGAAAAGGCTCAGCAAAGACCACTTTTTGAGAGTCCTGAATAAGGTCGAACTGCCAGCTTTTGGCCTTTTTTCCACTCCTCTGTGGAGACTGAGAGTGTTCTTACATGTGTGGTACAGTAGTAACTCAGCTGCAGAGAGTGGTTAAAAGCACCCAGAAAACCATCAACACAAAACTGCCAACAATAGAGAACACTTTTCACTCAAGTTGCCTCCAGAAAGTAAAAAAAATAAAAATAAATGACTCTTCTCATCCGTCACATCAGCTTGAGCTCCTGCCATTAGGTAGACGTTATCGAATACTAGTCTCAGATCCCTCTGATTAGATCATTATTTTTGTGTGTGTGTTTTTATATTGTTTTCTCAAGTAACCATTTTAGGGTTAGTTTTTTTTTTTACAATGACAATACATTAAACTAAGTATCTAAACTAAACCACTCAAATGTTGTTTAATGGATAGACAACAGCTGAAAATTCATTCATAATTTAGAATGTTTGATGGCTAAATACTGCTGAAAAGCTTCCCGGACTAGCCTCGCCGCTTCTCCTGTTCATTTCTATCCCATTATCAGTATCATTCACTGTGACACATGTTCAAACATGCCCAGCAACTAATAGACCTATTACACGGTCAGTGTATGGCTCGAGGGTTTTCAGTTCTACCCACAGATTTGATTAAACTTGACATTGGACGATAGCGCCGCCTTAACACTATTTGTTGCATGGAAATGAACAATAAGAAAAGGATATTAAAAATCGACATGGCCCCATAACATTTTTGTCTATTCATTTTCAATAATTCACAAACAAACCTCACACGCAAAAACAAGTCATTTCCTTGAACTCTTTCAACTCTTACGCTTCCAAGTTAGCCGATTAAGCCACTCAAAGACCCACTTACGCTGAAGATGGAACATTAATGGACACAAAACAACAAAGTGCTTGCATAATCTTGTCAGAGCGACACAACTATACGTGTATTAATGGGGCCTTGGTTGGTGTATGTGGAAGCGAATGAATTAGCGGTGGTTTCAGCTCATTTCAATAGCCGTTGTCTGTGGCCTACTGGAGAGGGGCTCCATCTGAATACGCTCTATACAAGGCTTATGCAGAGGGCCCTCCACAGACAACAAGACAGAGACAATGCTCGCCGCTGATTGGAACCTGGTGCTAGGCGGTGATGAGCTGAGAGATGAAATGATTCAGGCCATGACCTCCATAACCTACTTGTTTTTGATGTACACTATATTGCTAGCACTGGTCTGACCGTGAGAAGACGCAGTAGTCTAGTGTAGTAGTAGAAGCTGTTTCTAGTAGCCACACTAGGCCACAATCATATATAAAGGTCATATTTGAATTATATTTTCGAGACAGTGTATATGTATTCCAGAGACTTGCCTCTTATGATCCCAGAGCCTAAGTTGACCTTTTTTACTATGCTCTCTTCACCATCTGTATTTACTCCCAGGGGCCTTGACCCGGCCTCTTGCCCTGTTTACGTATTCCCACAATCCCCTGCTACTGTATTGTATTACTCATATTGGATTTCTACTGCAATGGTCGCTCCAAGAAAGTCAAAGTTCCCTGGTGGCCATTTTTTTTGGACCCAAAGGACATAGGAAGTTGTATTTAGTACTGATAGTTTACTTTGATAGTAATAATGGTGGTAAGTATCATAGGTTTTTACAGCAATAAAGTGACAATTTAGTAAGGAAAAGTTTTCAAAAAGGTACATTTATGTTGTTTATGTTTATGTTCTATTACATAAATGACACATAGGAAAAGCAGAATTCAATATTCCAAGGTCAGAACTGGGAAACACTCATGCGGTCATCGAATATTCACGTTTTTGTCACATACTGCACCTTTCTCCAAAATGGAATAAAGCTAATGGACGTCTGGAACAAGGGAAAACTTATAACAGACTTAAGTTATAAAAGATGACTCTTCCAAACAGATGGAACTTTCATCATTGGCACGCAATAGCCCGGATGTACTTGGAGGAGCAGAGCGGTACAGTTATATTTGTAGATATATAAACAATGCCAGAGGGGATGGCTGTGTTCACTGACTGAGGTCTTAATGACACACCTGGGGAGACAGTGCAGTTGCAAGAGATGGTCCCTAGAGCTCCCCCTGGGCGAGAGAGCGGTAATTACTCTGAAAGCACATCCCCTCCAGCCACGTTCAGACATCCAGGCGAGAGACACAGATCCTCTGGGGTGCTACGACTGAGAGGGGCCGCCTCAAACACACTTTTATATAGATTGAAATGGTAAGGGTAATGCTGGCTGAGACAGGAAAAATAGTTCAGCCGGGAATTATCTCACTTTATCGATTTTTAAGATATGTTTTTGGGGTTTGTATCTTAAAAACACTACTGGAGAAGCATCTTATTTCATCTTTTTAGACAACTCTAGGACCTAGCCCAGTAACCTATGTATGTGTCGACGAAAAATACCCCTCAGACTTAAGACATTATAAAATGTAGTCCAAAACACCAGCAGAGGGCGGAATGCTGCTTCTACTATGACAGTAAAAGGGAAAATGTTTCAAATTGACAATATTAACAGTGATAGCAACTAGCAAATATGCTTTAATCTGCGAAAATGAAGAGAGTTTTACCCCGGACAGGATCAATACAGCGTATATTTGAGTGCGGGCTGGTGCTCTGAGGTGAAACATGTGGACAAATGAGATAATGAAACAGCCGTGCTATTTTTTTGAGGACATTGTAACATGGTCTATGGCTCATAAAAGTCAAAAAGATGCTATTCTTGCTCAAAAATAACTTTTAACCAGTGGTAATTTCGTCGACTAAAATATTTAGTCTTAATTTTAGTCAAAGTGATATTTTTGACGACTAAAATTGGACTAAAAATAAATTAAGAGTTTTTCATGAGACTAAAATTATGACTAAAATGTCCAGATGTTTTAGTCGACTAAAATAAGACTAAATAAAAATGAAAAGGAGAGACTAAAATCATCCAAACTTCTATTGACAGTCTGAAAGAGCCTCAGATCATGTAGATTCTCTGCCAAAGGAGCAGCTCTGAGCTTTGTTCATGTGGGAGACGCTCCATGAAGCCTGAAGGACCTGGATTAAATGTGATTATAATGAATATTATAAATGCAAAGTCGACTAAATTTGTCTTAAATTTTATTGAATCTCGGCTAAAATTGAATTACATTTTCGTCAAAAGACTAAAACTAGATTAAAATATGTTGTCAAAATTAACACTACTTTCAACACTCGCCTAAATTGCCTGCATAACATCAATCTGTTAGAGCCCTGTTGCTATTTTTAAATGACTTTTGTTTGGCTATCCCATTAGGAGCTGAGGTGCAGCTTAAGTCCAAGGCCCATACTTATTTATTATTAAAACACTTATTGTGCAAGAGTCGACTATAACTCCAGCTAAAGGTAATCGATCAATCCAATCATATGTAGGATGCATCTTGTCCTCACCTAACATCACACATGCACGTCTGAGTCTGTCGTGATGGGACAGATGTTCAGTGATACGCAGGGCCATCCAGGCAGCACAAACTGGTGAACTCACAATCCTCAAGAGAACACGCGCTGTAACTATGCAGGCCGTGCACTTGTGTTTACTGTAACGTCTGTATGAGCAGATGTTCCCACTTCACCTGTTAGTCTTTGTGGAATATAGTTTTTGATTTGTTATTTACAATTGAAAGCCATACTACATAAAATCCTACTGTGTCAGAAAGAATGACAGAAATATTCATCTAGACTTACTATTATTGTTAACCTGTTCAGGGCCTGCGAGTGTAAATTTGTATTTTTGCAAATTTTCCCTGATCAAGTAACCAATGCTTCAGTGAAATACAGTATGTGTGGGAAAAGAGCACATTCAGCTCTGCAAAACTAGTAATAGCTCTGAATATTTTGTAACATGTGCACAATTATTTGTTCAGTGAAACTGTACTAAGCATTATAGTGGTACCATTTCCTTTAACATTACTTCCTTTGAAGCTTTACAGTGTATTAGACGTGTTTTCATAAAAGCAGCAGTAATTCCCAGAGGTGAAAGACTGATTTGACAGTAATATGTATGTGAGAATATGTACAGGGACTGCAGCTCACACCTGGTCCTATTTCTCACACTTACACAAATATCTCAGAATCTCAATACTGCAATGACAGCAGCAAATGGGGATTATTCACAGATTAAAAGATCATCAGGTAGGAATACTGGAAAATCGTAAATGTAGACGTCAACTTCGGAATTAGAAAGAAGCAAAGTTTAAAGCTAACCGTTTGAAATGACCTTCAATATGAAACACTGTTATGACACATTATATTTGTCATTTCACAGGTTTACACTTTCTGGTCATGTGTCATTCTTTTATGAAACTGACAACATGGATGCTCCAAAAAAAAAATCGAATTTTTCCATTCAGTTGTATCCTTTTAAATGTCCGATTGTGATGTATTGGAAATGTTTAGAACTTCGAGCACTCTTTAACCACAAGAGGGAACATTAACAGGAGCAAAAACAATGGGTGCTTGTTATTATCAAAACTTTGAAACAAGGGCATTTGGAGAGTTCATGCAACATATACAAAAATATCACAAATGTCAAGTATGTTTTGGTGTTTTGGGGCCTGAAGGAAGTTCAGTTCAGTTTTTGTGAGCAATTATATCACACAGCGGTCCTCAAATTGTTCAGCCCAAGTACAACCAAAAAAGATTTTGGGGCCTTGACTTGCTGCCAGTGTAACGGACTACATTTTGAAATAGTCATGTATTCCATATATCTTTGAAAAACAAGGCAACGACCTTGGCAAGTTTTTTATATATATATAAGGATAGGAATAATAAACCAATAAACATAACAAAAAATGATCATCTGTGAAGGAAGACAAGTTACTTATTCTTCTGATTAATACTTTGAGTGTTCTGTACTATACTAAGCATATTATAATTTACCATAACATAAGGATATAACTAGTGAGTGGCTAAAACAGAGGAGCCAACAAAAAGCACGACTAATGGTGCTGCGTGGGGCAGAGAGCAGCTGAAAATAAAAAGTGGTCTCTTGTGATATAATTGATCACTTTTTAGATTTAATGCATGCTTGTTTTAGCCATAGGGTTCTTGAAACCCATAATGTGTGGCTCGTTCTTCTCACTGACTGGATAGTCCACGAGTTGCCTCACGGGGCTGCCAAAAATGCACAAACAAAAAAATAAATAATAATAATATGAACAACTTTTGCATCATGTACAATGTTTTAACTTGTCAATAAATCCATAATTGTGTGTGTTTTTTTTGTGTGCCTCCAGAGTTCCACAGCGGAGCCGTCCAGCAGTAGCAGCAGCAGCAGCAGTTCGGACGAGGACGACCTGATCAGTGAAGGCCTCCTCTGCGCCGTGTGTCTGGACGTGTACTTCTGCCCGTACATGTGTCACCCCTGCAGCCACATTTTCTGTGAGCCCTGCCTGAGGACCCTGGCCAAGAACTGTCCCACCAACACGCCCTGTCCGCTCTGCAGGACCATCATCACACATGTCTTCTTCCAAAAAGGCCAGTGCAAAGAGTCGTAAGACATTTGTTTTTCCATCAAAATCTATCATTACTAATTAGCCTGGAAATCATGATATGGAAATGGAGTATGCAGCAGGCCCATTGTCGGCTTAGACGGCAGAGACATGGTTAAAAGCAGCACAAAAGCTACCATATTGATTGTGACTGCACATATCCCCATATAGACAAATTGGACATGTTCATAATGATATAGCTAAACAGCGCCCCCTATATGTTTCTCCACTACAAGATTTGGTTTACTAACCTGCTATTTCACTTGTCTGGCCTGCCACACTACATGCTTTTTCATAGATATTTAAAGACATATAGTCTGGGACCAAGTATGATCACGATTTCCCAGTGAGCGTGATTGACAGACGACGTCAACCAATAGAGCAACGCTAGATACGTCGCAGTAACAAACAAGGAACGCTTCGAACGCTGTTTCTTAATCTGGTTTTAGGGATTTAATATTTCCCAAAAGATTTCAAACAGACAAAAGAGCAGAAGAAACAGTGTATCAGTCGCCGCACCGCCATGTTTAATGTTTTGGTAGAGCGTGGTGCCTGGTGGTGACGGGTGACGGCTTCTGTCTCTCTGTGCGTGATTGAAGCGATGTGGGTAAAATCGTGAGCCGCCCAGACGGTTCTTCTTTTGAACAGAAAGGAGGAGTGTCTGGCAGGCTAGGCAACTATTTCACGATCAATAGAAAGGCTTTAAATTAGATGGACAGCGCACAAAGGACTTTTTCCTTCCACAAAATGATTGCATATTTTGTGAAAATCAGGCTCAGGACCTTTAAAGTATGAGACTTTATCTTAGTTATTGGCTAATGTTGCCTAAGCTGAATTCTTGCGGTAAGTTCAGGATCACATCACAATCAATCTTGAACCGCTCTTGCCTTCACCAATCCAAACCATAAGTTTGATGGAAAAAAACATGAGTTATGCTGCTAAATACTGTACAAACACACATAACATTGTTCAAAATGAAATATTTAATGGATTCGCAGTGTGCTCGATCCAATTAGCAACAAATGAAGCTGCAAAAGTGTGTCCTCTCCCTGAATGATTCAAGCCGGAGCAAACCCTCATTGATATCAATATCAATGTGCTAATGTTATTAGCACTAGTATCAATGAGGCTTTTGCCAGTTTAGGCTAATGTTAAAAAACTAAAATTAAAAACCAAATATGATATGAAATGTTGTGCTTTTTTTAATTAAAGCGCTGCCTGATTTTTTCCACTGTAGATGGAGATTATTTAGCCATTAGTTTCAAGACAAAGAATCCACCATCAGAAACATCCAACAACATCCAACATTGCTAACTTTAACCCCATTTTCTTTGAAGTAAATTCAAAGGCGTGGTGGCGTAAGCACCTGAATTTCTTTTCCATGTGGCAGAACTGAGGTACTTAAGGCCACAGAGCTAAAGTTATCATGTGGCTGGTGACGCGTGTATAGTGTGATGTAGATGACATGTGCACTCTGTAATAGCAACATCTATACAGTACAGTACAGCATTGTGAGCTGGGGACACGTGAGCAGGGGCCCCAGCTGCAAAGGGCCTGCGGGGACAGAGCCGGACCCTCCTGCGCAGCCCGGAGCAGATGGGTCGCACAGGCCAGGCTGTTTCAAACAGGACTTTCATCATCAGGATGGAACTGCTGTGAGAGAGAAGTCGTAACCTCCTGTAATTCAAACAACAGCTCTACTGTATCGCCTTATGTTGAAGGGAGGAAGTACCAAAAAAAAAGTACTCAACCCAGTTCAAGCGCACACAGAATACTTCTCATACTTTTAAGCAATGACTATATTCTAGAGCTGAGTCATATCATATTGTTCATAACATTACCAGTGTATTTTTGGAACCTGATATGAATTTTTAAAACCTCAAGACGTGATAGAATTTGCATGGAACTGACTTTGACTGAAGGCTGTGCAGACGAAGACCATAAATGATACAATTCACACTTTAAAGAACACAGAAAGTGTTTTTTGAGTCACCCCTTTAATGTCTTCATTTATGCTTTAGAGAGGAAGCAGAACTTTGGGGAAATCCTGTAGTGTAGTTGCACTGTGATGCTAAATTACAGCGTTCAATTTAATTTAGGTTAATTCAGTTATAAAAAAAATAATGCCGCCAACCATATTGCCATTGTGATATGTCTCTTCACTTTTATGATCCAAACATTTTTTTTAAAGGCGGTCAAACCAAATATTGTGTGTGAACATTTTTTTTAAAGGCAGTGTAACACAACAACATACTGTTTTGTACTTTGATTGCTACATCTACAACTATACCATGACGACCACACAACACCACTTAAATGCTGAGGCACATAACTAATTTTAACATTGAAATTACACACACAAAAAAAGCAATTTATACACATATAACAATTACAGTTTGCCTCTCAACTGTTCTTAGAAAATGTAGCAGAGTAAAAGTGATGAGCCTCTTCCCATCTCGGACGACATGACTGATGTACAATGTATGAATAAGAGATGATGTTACGTGGCTGGCCTACTTGTTCATTACATGGCGCAGACTGAAAGCCAGCCAAGACTCTTATAAGGCCTCTTGTTTAAGATTAGGGGCCTGGAATCCAGATGAGACTGTTGATTGCAGAAGCCCAAGGTCACCCGGACAAGCGGACGTGGAGGATGCTCGTAACTCCATGAGTGATTTCTAAGATAACGTACAGTCGGGGAGATAGGGAGATGAATGAGAGTGTGCTAAGTGGGTCGTCATATCTTTTGTCTTTCACAGAACTAAACCAAACGGCAAGGACATTCTTCCCCAAGGAGTACCTGTCCCGGAAACAGAATTTCCAGAAAGCCGCTTGTGCCAAATGGCCGCTGCCCAGTTGTAGGAAACTCTTCAGGATGTTTGGAGGTCAGTTGGAAAGCATGTCAGTAAAATGCATTGAATATAATATGAATATCACGCTAACACACTCAGCCACTCTCAAGATCTCGAATGACAACTATGACATTAATATATAGAGCTACTTTTCATATAAAGAAGTGACAGAATCCAGCGAAATCCATCATTCTGACGTGGCGCCAGTGTGGCACGTAGCTCATCTGGATTAAGGAGCTGAAAACTCATCCTACTTTGAAAATCCACTCAAAGCTGAAAAAACCCCAAAAAAATCCAATTAAACATTTAAAATTCTGATTTATTTTGGAAACAACAACACGTCTCAGAAATGTCTGAAACGGGGCAACAGAGTGTGGGCTAAATTAATGAAAGCACCTCTTTAATTCAACTGATCACGGAGCAGCATGGGGGGATTGTTGGCATCTAATTTGGATGTTTCGTGATTTTGTCGCTTGTGTCATAACTACTTTGAGACGTATTGACACTAATACTTTCAAAACAAGCTGTTCGATTTCATGGAAGTTCCCTAACATGCCAATAGACCTCCACATTTAGGTACTCTTGACCAGAAACCTGACTCAAGGTGTGGACGTGGGTTCTGGACACATATTATAATAATGAATGTGGCAGGTTCCCCTAAAACTGCCATCCTGCCGTCAGGGTGAAGTCTGCAGAGTCTCCAACCATGCCAGTTCCAAGTGATTGAAGGACAGCTTCATCTGCCAGGCATCAGGAAGCTGAACTCTCCCCTTGTTGTTCCATGTTGTGCACATATCTTTTGGGGTTGGTGTTTTTTGTACCATGTTTTTAAGGGAAACACAATTGTGATTCTCTGCATTTGCCTTACTTTATTATTTTATTGATCTGGCCTTAATTTAAACAGACAGAGCCAATTGAGAACCGGGTCCTGAGCCCGATCCTGCGTTTCTAAACGCAGACGATGGCATTAGCTTTTCCGCCTAGGTGTGGTGCAATGTTAGATCTTTCTGCTCCAGACCTGGTGCATTGAGTGGGCTGGACAAACACCCATGGCCAATGGCGATGTTGTGTCGAACAACCTTAAAGCTCCAACCAGACTCTTCCGCAGTGGTGGGGGAGTGGGGGGAATACATTCTTTTGTTTGTTTCTCTGTCTCTCTGGCCACACACAGACAGTGTTAAACTCATGGTGCCAGGCGGAGGAAGTGGCCCTAGCAGTTATAAACACAGATGTCTTGTCCAGTGAAGTATTTACAGCCTGTGTAAAGGTTTTAATAAGTGGTAAATAATGATCCAACATGGCACAGATTGGGAGCCTCGCATCCATCACACTACCCGGGGCATCTGTGGCCACTAAGGTAGCCTATGACCACTGAGTATGGAGTGAACTGTCCCATGTAAAGCGCTTTGTGACCATGTCCACACAAATAAAATCTTTCCTTTTTCCTTGCAACATTCTGTATACAGAGCCTATTCTCATATACTATAGCAGCCTACTAAATCTGTGTGACGCTTTAACTTTGCATTCTTTTCACCAAGGTTTCCCCAGACAGTGGAGCCCGATGGCGCGGCGCAGGTTCCCTCCTCGTGGCGGGACGTTCCGAGTGGACCCTCTAGAGCTCGAGGAGCTGGGGGAGCGCTCTGCTGCAAGGTGGAGACTGGACATGGACATGGTCATCATCTACATCTACTCTGTTAACTGGATCATCGGATTTGTTATCCTCTGCCTCCTCTGCTATATCTTCTTCCCGTCTCCGTGAGGAACCTGCAAGCTTCAATATCACGATGTGGCCTGGGGTTGGAACACTGTAGCACTGTAGTTCTTGTTTCTGGCATGGAGGTGGTAGGGTGTTGGGAAAAGGGTTACTGGATTTAAACAGGAGTATTATTAAATATAAATATTCGACATACGGAAGCTTGTAGTTTGTTTACGGATGAAAAAAAAAAGTTTGTTTACGGATCCAACATGACAGCAGCGACGCCATCTTTCGATCAAGCTTTAGACTGTTTATAGTTTAGCTCAAAAGTGTACAGCGTTTGCGTCATACGTCATTGGATGCGATGATACGATTGGCTGCGACCATGTGCAGACGCATATGAGAGACATTCATAGCACTCAATAAACGACTATGGACAATCGTAAACCACACCTCTCCTACGAGAAAATGAATTGGTGGTCCCTGGACTAAATATAACTTGTGATATTTTGTCAGGCTATTGAACACTCATTCTATGCTATTTTTTATCTTTATACTTTTATACCTAACAATAAGATAGAATAATGAATGTAAAATAATAAAGAGGCAATGAAATATTGTTATCATCCATATATAAAGGAAGCAAATTGGTGTGAATGTTATCAAGGATATTCTGTAATAAGATATTCCCTCTCTGAACTGTTGTCATGAATTCACTATAATTACAAAAGAGTGACCTAAACAAATGAACCTTTCAGCTGATTGGCACTCACATAGTTTCATATAGAGAAAACATAGTGCTATACATGGCTCTTTTGGCTCTTTTCAATTATCATGTGAAAATGGATGAGATTTGCTCTTTGCACATTGGATTGTTTAACCTGCCGCTGACTTCATATAGGGTGGATTTAAGACGCTGTTTCTTCAGCCTTAACTGGTGAGTGTGCACCGGTTATTTCCATAATAACACCTGATATCACAACTTAATCTGGGCTGCCTATAATCTCAGTTTATGTGGACATGATCAGATCAGAAACAGTTTCAGGTTTACAGCAGACTAGTTTTAGTCTGGCAACCCAAAGCATTGGGCTAAATCAACCAAAAGGTTTTATTTTATAGCAGGTTTTTGCAATTGTGAATAAAGGAAATGTTGATCCAAAATCTGGGGACATTACTTGCATTAGTGGTGCACGCGGTACGAGTAAAATCAACAATCACAATATGAGAGCTTCAATCAAATTCACTAATTTGACTCAAGCATCGGCTGATTTTGTAAAGTCATTAGCAGCAACCATTAGGTGCAAATCTGTGATGACGTATTGGATCACACATTTATCAATAGGAACTATGGATTTTACACTGGTTACACATCGGCGGAATTGAATGAGCTGTCAGTGAAAAACCCAAGGACATAAAGTGGATTCTGGTTGAACATTGAACACATACTATAACAACAACTTCTACAACTACTAACATCACTCACATCTGTTGTCAAAAATCACTTGGTAATCGATTTAGTCAAAAAAAATGTCTTCTTTTTTAAATATCCATTTAAATCCATACTGAAGGCAACGATTAATTGTAGCTGATTATCACAATGGAGCTCCACAATAAAAAAAAATGTTTTCAAAAACGGTTTTGTGAACCAGTGGTGTTTCTATGTCTTATTTAACCTGTCTAAATGTGATAAGAAAGTAAAAATGCATGCATTTAACAGACGTGATCACAAAATTGACCAAGGACACATGCAGTGGTCGGAGCTGGATTCAAACTACTGACTTTTGGATCCGTGGACGGATGCTCTGGCTAAACCACGAGGCAGAGTGAGGGGCGAGGTTAAATCATATTCCTCCAGGTAGATTCAAATGCCTTCTTGATGAGAAATGTGCGCAGGATGTGGCACAACTAGAGGTAAACATATACTGTAATGTCAGTGTACATACAATGATGCTGTACATACGTTCTTTGTGGTTAAAACTCATTCCCCCAACTTTGCTCAGTCCTTTCTGGCATTCTTTTATTTTATTCCACTAAAAAGTAAAGTATAGAATCTTTATATAGCTATAGTCAAATCAACTTGGCTTATAAGACATGTTACAGTGTCAAAGCAAGTCAAAATATAAAGGTGCACCGCCTGTCCCGTTTAGATGATCTATCCATAACCTGGTAAAGTGCTATGGGCGGTGGGTCCATGAGTGCTCCCGTCCTTTGGGTGCGCAGTGTTCATCCACTTCCATCCTCCTGCCTCTTTTCCCCCCGTTCTCCTCTCTTTTCCCAGGCATCGAGCACACGCTCGATGCCTGGGAGCAGGCATCTGAAGTTTTTGGGGAGAGCGGGGAGGAGGGGAGGGGGGGGGGGGGGGGCGTTATTCTGCCGAGCGAGAGAGAGAGAGCGCGAGGGAGAGAGAGAGAGAGAGAGAGAGAGAGAGAGAGAGAGAGAGAGAGAGAGAGAGAGGAGGGGCTGTGCGTCTGAAGCAAACTGCTCGCTTTTCTTAATGGGATCGCGTAATTATAAGAAATGGCTGCATTTGGAGGACACCTGTGAGCGTGTGCCGTCGACGTTGCTTCGCGAGAGGAAAGCCCTTGAGCTTGCCGGACCTGTACGCCACTTTGTTTTGATTTGATTTGATTTTTTTTTTTGTTGAAATATATATATATATTTTGGGGCGTGAAGGGTTTGAGCTGAGTGCTTGACGGCGCGCTGCTGGAGTGAAGGTGACTTGCTTTGCGCCCCGTTGCAGTCAAAGGCAATGCGGAGAGGACTGGCGCGTCAAGGAGGAGCGTAAAACAAGAGGAGATAAGAGTTTTTGGGGGGGCAGATTTTCTTTTTTTTGTTTTGTTTGTCTTTTTCCAGATTGAGGAGATCGGGGGAGAGAGGCGGGAGAGAAAGAAAAAAAAAAAAAAGAGAGAGAACGGCCGTGGTGTGGAAGACAGTGGAGGGGCTGGGGAGGACACCGCGGAAACATCTCCATATACATCCACTCCGCTGCAAAGAGGAGAAACGCCGTTCTGTACTGGGGCTGTTTTCTCAGTGGATGTGTATGCATGAGTTCTGCATCGAACGGGCGCAAGAACCGCCCCAGATCGAGCGTCTTCCAGATCGGCAAGCCTCCTTACCGAGACCCGCAGAGGAGGGAGAGCACCGAGAGCAGCCGCAAAGCCCAGCGCGCCGTGGCCGACTGCAGGATGGTAACGTCTGAGCACGACGCGTCACTAAACGCTTCGCATTAGCTCGCTTTTGTTCCCCATCCCGCAGCGGTAATAGCCCCTGCGCTGCAGCCACTGTAAAAACCTGGCGTGGCCGTATAGCTAAAAATAGCCAACCCCCCCTCTTGTGCTGTGTGTGTGCGCGCGTGTGTGTGTGTGTGTCTGTGCTGCTCGGGGTGTACGAAAAGAGCGCATGCAGTGGCTCGGATGGGTTTCAGTTGTTGCACAGATGCGTTTGTTCGTTTAGTCTCTTTATTGCGGTAGATCAGAAAGACATGCGGCGGCACTTGCAGCGGACCGGGGCGTGCGTTTGTGCGTGTGTGCGTGCGAGTTGGCGTGCGTGTGTGCGTGTGATCGTGACACAGATGTCCTCTGCTGTGACAGATTCACACCGGGGCCGCTGATGGCTCCACGTAGAGAGCGTGTGAGGTGCGCGTCACCGGGAGAACGCGCCCAGGGGGAGACTCATGGGGGTAAACAACGAGCGGGACAATGGAGACGCGCACTCGCCCAACCCGAGTCACCTCCACCACACAGGCTCCACTCCGCAGCGGCTTAATGGCCCTGTCCCATCTCCGTAATGGAATACAAGCAATTGGTTCGCATGTAGAATCGATAAGGGACGCGTTTTATACTTGAGATCGGATCTCTTTTAAAGCGGCAGTCCCGAGTCCGGTTATACACAGGCGCATGAAAGTCTTCCCAACTATTTACATTGTGTTTACTTTACTTTTAATGGTGTGAAGATGTTTTGATGAGGCGTTTTAAGTCCATACATCTTCACCGGACACGTTACTGTCTGTGTGCATCATGTTGACAAAGCCATACAGCCCTCTGTCCTTTCACTTTGGAGAATACCTGATCTGTGTTTCAAGTGGTTTGAATTAAATGTGTTTTTTTTCTTCTTTCACAAACGCAGACACAAAAAGACCTGCATGCACCTTGTTTCTATGCTATATCATCGATCATGAGTTCGAGGCAAGTTTAGCGAGACAGTGCTGGTCCCTGGAAGTTGTGGAACATGCTTATGAACTCATCCCTGCGGAGAAGTGGGTTATTAGAAATAGGAAAGTTAGAAATGAGCTTGGACCACTAGTAACACATTTTACATTTATGCGTTTCCATTGTTTGTAACTCCCCCCCCCCCCCCCCCCCCCCCCCAAAAAAAAAAAAATCAGGTACACGGACTTTAACTTCGGAATCTAAGAAGCAATTGTTGGGATAAAGAGTAGAAGAGAATGATTGGGAAGAGATCTCGCATTGTTGTTGTTTTCAGCACATTTTGGAATACTATCCACACATAATCAATGCTTTTAGAATAAAGGGCTTTGTTTTCTGTTTACCCAACATGACCTGCATGGCCCTGGCAGGATATACTTTGTGTGTAGCAACTTTATGCAAAGAAAGTATGACTTTTTCCTCAAATAATCATATAATCCATCTACATTCATTCTCTACATACACAATTGTATCACTATGTGTTGCCTTGTAAGTGAAAAGATTAAGGTTTTTTGTTTGTTGCAGCTCAAAGTGTTGGACTTTGTTGTTCTACGCCGCTATCACCGACAAATATCTGCCTATCGAGGCAAACTAGCTTAACCAAATGCTGTTAAAAGTTCAGGCAAAATTGTGTGTCACCGACCGTTCCTTCATAACCTTCAATGAACTTGATCTGAAAAAGAAGTAAGTCTGCTAAAAGGGGACAAAATGGTGCTGAAAGTGGAACAGAGGATGGAGAGGGACGAGGTGTCATCTGGGGGAAATTGGCTCGAGATTCATTTGTCGTAATGAAATGTAGGTCTCTTGGAAAAAAAAAGACGTTTTTGAAGTACTGCTCCAGACGTCTCCTGGCAGAAGTCGGCGGCCGTGCAAGTGCTACTGTAATAAGTAACCTACATTTTGTCACAGCGCAAAGAGGGGTCAGTGGCACAGGCTGGCAGCCTCACTTTGTCAGTTTGCCCCAGGACCGCTGTGGCTATACCTACTGGTCAAAGCTTCTCTAATCAGTACAACAGTTTATAGCAGTGCTAGCATTGTAGCACGACGGTTTTGTAATCATTAATTACCCCAACACAAAGTTCCATTAGACAACACTGGAGCGATGGTTGTTAGAAATACGCCTCTGCACACCTAACCTACTGTATTTCTGATTAATTTAATGTCATCCTCATCAAAAAAATCTGTGCTTCTCTTTCAAAAATAAGGACATTTTAAGGGACCCCAAACTTTTGATCGGTAGTGTATAGCTATGTGTCTTTTCCACATCTGAAATCTGAAATCTCCTTCCAACCGTTCATTTATATGTATTTTGCAACAACAGAATAGTTCAACATGACAAGGCATGAGTCATCTAGCAAACTCACAAAGCAGAGAAGCCTTAACTACGTGGCCATCATTGACTGAACTCGATCATGTTTTGATCTTGTCTTGTCTTGGACAGATTGTGCAGGAGTTCAACACACTGGTGGCCCTGTACCGGGAGCTGGTCATCTCCATCGGGGAGATCACTGTGGACTGTCCGTCTCTTCGCGCTGAGATGCTCAAGACCAGGACTAAAGGCTGTGAGATGGCCAGAGCAGCGCACCAGAGCCTGACGCTCATTTCAGGGTGAGTACAACTGCACACACGGAGGAGAAATCACTAACTATATTATTGTTTATTTCAACTTCTCATCTCATTTCGTAGATTGATTGATTTCAAGGGAACAATGCATTTTATTGAGCAGCAACTGATGCTGTAAATATGCCGGATTTAGCTCAAAGCTCATTTCCATTTGCAGTTCCACCTTTTAGAATGTGAGAATGCCCTGTTCCCTGGTGGAAAACAGGAGCTGATATTTCTGTGTTGGTTATGTGGCATCTTCTTTCAAGAAGAAGCTCCTCAAAACCTGTTTATGTTGGAAATCATTCATGACTTGGTACAAAAGGTGAGATTAGGTTGCTTTATTTGTATCAGTGGGTAAATTTGTCTTGCAATTCTGAGAAAAACTAGTCAAACATTTATAAACAACACATTATTCAAAGAATCAAATAAACACAAACAAAAAGTACAGTTTCCATATTACACACGAGATTTGGGGATCCCCCTTCAGAAACTGTAATGAAAAAAACTGACAATATTTTTCAGAAAAAATGCTTTATTGATTGACTGCGGAATTCTTCCGCAGTCAATTATTGGTTTTCATGTTCTTTATTATTATTCCTCTTCCATCTTTTTCCCGATTTTCTAGAGCTTTCAGCACCTTCATGCTTTGTGCAATTTATGCAAGTTATGCAGCAAAATGTTCCGCATGTTGAGGAGAAGGGTGCTATTACTTTTGGGACTTCTGCAACTTACGGTTTTTCCGCAATCGGCCAAAATGTCGGAGATTTTTCCCATTGACTTATAATGGGGCTGCCGCAAATCCATGCTTTTCTGCACTTTTTTCTGCATTTTATGCAATTTCTGCACTTTGTGCATGTTCAGCTTATGCAACTTGTTCGTCCTTCTGCAGTTTTCCAGGTTTTTTTTACGGGAGTTTGAAATGTTTGCATTGGTGTGTATGGGGGAATCCAGCCAATGGGGAGACTCCAGGCCTTTCAGCCATTTGTGCAGCTTCTGCCAATCAAGCACTTTCAACAGTTTGACCAGTTTATGGAATATAAAAGTTTATGCAATATTAACAATTTATGCAAATTAACCACTTTATGCATTTTAAACCGTTTATGCAACTTAAGAGTTTATGCCATTTAGGATTTATGAATTTTAAAGCGTTTATGCAATTTACATAATTTATGCAAATTAACCCATTAATGCATTTTACCACTTTATGCAGTTTATACAGTTTATGCAACATGACATTTTATGCATTTTACCAGTTTATGCAAATTTGATTATGCAATTTGAAGAGTTTATGCAATTTCTGCATTCGCTTCCCGCATTTCCGCAGTCAATCGCAATGGCGCAGCCATTGCATTTCTAGTTTTTTAATGCAATTCATTTTTCTGCATTCTTTACATGTAACCATTGTAGGCCGATAAAAAGCGTTTGAAAATAAATAAAGGGCCAAATGCCGGGCTTTTTCTTTTAGAATGTACGTTTCAGCACCATGGACAGCGTCTGCTATTACAAACTCTTATACAAACTACCCAACAACTACTACTGTTCCTTTATTTGATTTTTTTTTTAATCATCATTTGGTTTCATTTAGGGACATGATGTAAAGTGGGAACTGCGGGGTCTTTGCTCTGTGGAAGTGCAGCCAACACGAAGAAGTCAAGTACATTAGTTTTGATCTTTGAAATATGACAGTAATGATGAGGGGAATGTTTTGCATTTTTTCAACTCCTCAAGCCTCCGCATAATTGATCACTCTTATTTGAAGTGGAGAACTGTTCCATGAATAAAATAAAGAGGTAGATGACAAGACTATTTAGGAAGTTTAGCCATAAGATTAATAAAGCTAATTTGTACACAATCTCTACGATGACATCAACAATTCAAAGTGGTTTTAAAAGTGAAGTCCGGGGCAAAAATACAAAAATAAGTGGATTGAAAAAAGGATTTTAAAAGAATATGTACAATTATTTGCTATATATAAGCTTGTCGTGCGCTCTAAATAAAAACAAGTTCCTTTGAATAGAGTAAATGTATTTCTGTTGGGGGGGCCCCCGGAACTTATGCGATTGAAAAGGAGGCCCTGATGTCCCGGACTTTGGGAATGGCTTCCCTAAAGAGGTAAATCTGCTCCTGCCCTCCATCTGAACTCATGAAATACATTTTAGAACATTTAGAATGCAGCCTGTTACAACTGCTTAGTGCATCGCTGTCCATGGTGCTGAAAAATATATTCCCCTGGCAGTTAAACGACTTCAAGGCCCAATAGCTGTGGCTTCCAATGAAAGAGGTGAACTGTGTTGTGTCCAAAAACTCATTCGTAACTTTCCCCGAACATATTAATAACATCCAAATTTGTCACAGGGACAAGTTTATAGACACATTTCACAACTTTAAGGTCCGTTTTCTGGGTCACTTTCACAAAAAATATTTGAAAAATAGCCTGAAAGTTCATTAAATTGATAGAAATGTAAACTAGAAATGCGCCATTGCGATTGACTGCGGAAATGCGGGAAGCGAATGCAGAAATTGCATAAACTCTTCAAATTGCATAATCAAATTTGCATAAACTGGTAAAATGCATAAAATGTCATGTTGCATAAACTGTATAAACTGCATAAAGTTGTAAAATGCATGAATGGGTTAATTTGCATAAAGTATGTAAATTGCATAAACGCTTTAAAATGCATAAATCCTAAATGGCATAAACTCGTCAGTTGCATAAAGGCTTTAAAATGCATTAACTGGTTAAATCCCATGAAGTGGTTAATTTGCATAAATTGTTAATATTGCATAAACTTTTATATTGCATAAACTGATCAAACGATGCACAGTGTTTTTCTTGAAATAAAATCTGGTATAGCGCCTTTAAAGGAGCCATTATTATGATGATCATATACATCATAATTGTGATTAATTGTGATTAATTGTGATTAGATACAGTATGTCAGTATGGATGACGGTGTTGATGATGACAATGACAACAATGATTATAATTGAATATAATTTTTTTATCGTCTTTTTTTATTTATTTATTTTTTCATTACACACGAAAGCTCTCACATGCACACACGCACATAAACGCACTCACACACACCCGCCCAGTACGCCTACCAATACAGCCTATGAAATTCTTCTCAAAAGTGTTCTGGTTTAATGTCACGTGAGATCTGTTGTCTGTTCTTTGTAATGTCTGCTGTTCTTGTTCTTTGTAATCGTCACAATAAAATTCACAATAAAACCAAAAAAAAATAAAAAAAAATAAAGGAGCCATTATGGAAAACCAGCTATTGTTATACACTTACAAGTCATTATGTTGAACGTGGTGTTTGCCCCACGCTCTTCAATGCTAGAGCGGGACCACCTCTAACTCACAGAGAAATAGTTTGTAGTTTGTCCAGCCGAGAGCTCAATAAGAAGCGCAATTCGTCGGTAATGTAAAGAAGAGGAAGCAGAAAGCGCTTGTTGTAGTCAGCGCTGCTTGTAGCACAACACGCCTCCGGCTACTACCACACCATTGTACCCAAGATACCAACGCCGTCTTGAGCAACACTGTTGTTGCGTCAGGCAGAAGATTGAACCCCATGAGTTGTATTTTACTTCATAGACACAGTTTTTAGTAATTACACCCGTTTAGTTTGGTTGTTTCTTACACTACTGCAGCTGAACGCTCAGATTTTTATTTTCTATATTTTATAGTAATCTAATTCTGAAACTATCCTCCACTACTCATCACTTTTGAAGCGCATTATCCATCATCAGACCTGTTCTGCACTCCAGCTGTGTTCATTACAGTGCCATGGATTTGTCAGCAGGCCGTTGGTGAAAACAATGGTAGCTCAAATTCAATTTTTTCAAATTGTCCCTGCCTCCAGCATACCAGCACAGCCCTTAGATGAAAAATAACACTGTCTGCTTTGACAGCACTAACACCCAGCCCCAGAGAAGCTAAGTTTAAAGGTGCACTATACAACTTTGTATGTGATTAGTGTGTATTTGACCTTTAAGTGACCAGCTGCTGTATTGGTGGTCAGCATGGCGCCTTTACTTTCTATAACAGTGGCCTCTAGGACGCTACGGGATCAATTTCTTGGAAGGTTTTCACTGCACTGATGACAGACCCTCTCACCAGATTGATCCTGGAGCACTGGAGCGTTGTAGAGGGCACTGAGGCCATTTTGTCACAAAATGGTCAATCCTGCACAAATATCTAGTTTCTTTCCTGCATAAAAAGTTGCATAATGCAGCTTTAACACAGTGTCTAAAAATAATAATTAGCATTGGCGCCTCAATTTTAACCATGTGCACTTAAGCTCACGCCCTTCAGAGACATGATCCTAGTGACTGTCACTCCATTAGGGGCACTTAGGGAGGAGTGCACCACAAGTCAACATGATACTACCCGAAAAATAGACAAATATAAGTGACTCACTTATAGAATTAGGAAGAAGCTCTCATAAATATGTGAGGACTAAAGTTAAAGCTCTCGTAATAGAAGTTATACAATAGTATTCATGTTTTAAGGGGTTAGGTTTATACATTTCACTTATGCTAACTTCTGTATGTCTCCATGGGCCCTGATGTGGGCTGCAGCCTATTTTCTGGCTCAATAATTCATTTGCCGCCATAGTGTGTGCTGTGGCTCTCACATGCACACAGCACATGCATTACCTTTTAATGTGCAGAGGGTGAGCGGCACATGTGCGTGACACTATGCCATACCTCCAGTCTTTGAACACAGAAATCACCGAGAGAGCACACTTTTCTCTTTAGACTAATGTGTGTTAGATTAGATTGGGGATGAGCCTCAAAATTCAAGTTTGTTATTTATTTCCTTCATTTAATTTTGTAATGGGAAGGGGTTTCAATTTCAGGGGGGTTACATTGCACTTATTCTACAGACTAATGTGTCGCTCACATGGGGGCAGGCTTAAGTACTGCGTAATTTGTGAAGCGGTTGGAAAAATTACCGAAAGCTATTATAGTTGTGCAAATCAAGAGCTATATCAACTGTACCATCTTAGGTTTGCATTTAAAATAAGAGAGAAGGTATGTCACGTGCACATCTAGCACTTTGATCTGGTGGCGCTTCCCCATGTGATTTTACTGCACTGACGCTTCCCTGTCACACCGCATAACAAAAGTATTGGGAGCTAAAAATGTATTGTGAAAACAGTGACATCATCTGGCGAAGTGCAGAAGTGCAGTTGCTATTCCCAGGCTTTCTGCAGTACCCTTCGACTACTTATTGTAGTTGTGTGATTTCCTATATTGATAGCAGTGAGATTGTTCTTGCTCCAGTTTCCCCCATCAACAGGCACATTTTATTGTTAGATTCTTACCATATGCTTTGCGTTACTAATTGTGTTGTACAATAAAAGCAGGATGAAACCTTTGCTATGATGGATAGTTCCTGAATGATTGAGAGACTAAATGGTAAATGGTCTCAACTCATAGTTGTACTATACTTTTTTTTAAAGAAAGAACAAAATGTTGAACCTGCAATGTGTCAATTACAATAGAATAAAAACAGCAATATACCAAAAAAAAGGAATAAAACATCTATAAAACAGATTCGTAAAACAATGTTGAAGCTCGAGGAATAAAAAACATTTCATGTTTTTTTGTGTTGCTCTTCTTGGCTGCCTATGGTCTTCGGTGCCTGAGCTGGTATCCAATGGTGGGGGCCTGAGTTATGAAGGTGTGCAGAGGAGAGGAACTGTCCTTCAGGATATTCTGGAGGGTCTGCAATGTGGCCATGTCCCGCCTCTCACCATCTTCATCAGGCCCAAAGTGGTTTTACAGCAAGGAACGAGTCATCCATTCACACTCTCATTCATACACCAATGTACGCAGCTGCTGGAGGCAAGGAGGGTGAAGTGTCTTGCCCAAGGATGCGGCGACAGTGCATCTTCAGGAGCTGGGATTCAAACCCCCGATCTTCTGATCATGACTACACAGACAATCTGCTTTCCCCTCAAAAGTCCTTACATCTTTCCTTGTTCATTTTAGCGCAAATCACATTCACTACAAAGCATGTCTGAACGTTATAGAAGCTTGTATTTTAGCCTTATTTCTAACCACACAACATTTTACCTGTTCCCCATATAGTATAATTGGGTATTTTGACCTTTTGAACAAAATAAAATACAAGCACCAGAAAGCCTACATGACAAATAAGACACTTTACATGTTGGGATTTGAAGGAATTTGATATGGAATCATAGTAAAACCACAGTTGTGTTTGACTAAATACCTTTTGTGTGTTTTTGTGTGTGTGTCTCCAGGCCAGAGGACGGGGAGATCCACCCGGAGATCTGCCGCCTCTTCATCCAGCTGCAGTGCTGTCTGGAGATGTACATCACAGAGATGCTCAAGTCTGTGTGCCTGCTGGGGTCACTGCAACTGCACCGCAAAGGTCAGACAGCAGCACAGATGGACCGTTTGATTTCAGATATCACAGAGGAGTACAAGCAATAAGTACTATTACACAAACACACATACATACAAACATTACAGACAGCACAGGCAAGTATTACAGACAGCACAGACAAGTACTACAGACAAGTATTACAGACAGCACAGACAAGTACTACAGACAAGTATTACAGACAGCACAGACAAGTATTACAGACAACACAGACAAGTACTACAGATAAGTATTACAGACAGCACAGACAAGTACTACAGACAACACAGACAAGTACTACAGATAAGTATTACAGACAGCACAGACAAGTACTACAGACAAGTATTACAAACAGCACAGGCAAGTATTACAGACAACACAGACAAGTACTACAGATAAGTATTACAGACAGCACAGACAAGTACTACAGACAACACAGACAAGTACTACAGATAAGTATTACAGACAGCACAGGCAAGTACTACAGACAACACAGGCAAGTATTACAGACAACACAAACAAGTATTACAGACAACACAGACAAGTATTACAGACAACACAGACAGACAACACAGACAAGTATTACAGACAACACAGGCGAGTATTACAGACAACACAGGCGAGTATTACAGACAACACAGACAAGTATTACAGACAATACAGGCAAGTATTACAGACAACACAGGCAAATATTACAGACAACACAGGCGAGTATTACAGACAACACAGGCAAGTATTACAGACAACACAGACAAGTATTACAGACAACACAGGCAAGTATTACAGACAACACAGACAAGTATTACAGACAGCACAGGCAAGTATTACAGACAACACAGACAAGTATTACAGACAACACAGGCGAGTATTACAGACAACACAGATAAGTATTACAGACAACACAGGCAAGTATTACAGACAACACAGACAAGTATTACAGACAACACAGGCAAGTATTACAGACAACACAGGCAAGTATTACAGACAACACAGGCAAGTATTACAGACAACACAGACAAGTATTACAGACAACACAGGCAAGTATTACAGACAACACAGGCAAGTATTACAAGACAACACAGACAAGTATTACAGACAACACAGACAAGTATTACAGACAACACAGGCAAGTATTACAGACAACACAGGCAAGTATTACAAGACAACACAGGCAAGTATTACAGACAACACAGGCAAGTATTACAGACAACACAGACAAGTATTACAGACAACACAGACAAGTATTACAGACAACACAGGCTACATAACAAACAGCACATGGTGAGATAAAAGAGGGTTTTAGGTGAATTATACTCTAAATTGATTGTTTTGTTAAGCGAATACATTGGAATCTTACATTAGAGCTGAGAACATCAAAAGAGGAGCTACAGGAAACGAAAAAGGGACAAACGAGGAGATGGTGAAAGACTGTTGTGGAGCGGAGAGAGGTGGGGGAAGAGGAAGAAGGAGGAGGTGGGGGAGGAGGAGGAATGAGGAGGTGGGGGAGCTGACCAGTGCAGGACGCCACGCTCTGAAACAGGGACAAACCCAGGAGGCAGTGTACCGTTTTAGGATCGGAGGACAGCCAGCCAGATTTCTTCCGAGTGCTACAGTTCCACGACCTCCAAGGTCATGCGGGTCAGGTTGACTCACAGTGGCAGCGCGGCTCAGCCACAGCAGCTCAGGACTAACACCTGAACACTATTTCGTTGTACGCTTGAACAATGACATTCAAGCACTTACTTACTTACTTAATATCTTACATGTATTTGAAAGGTGAGTTGTTATACACTGTTTGTGTATATCCAGGTAAAGAGTCATGCGGGCCCATTGCACTGGACAGCCGTCTGGATGAGAGCTCGGACATTCCCATCTTGGAGGACACGTCCTCATCCCCCACTGACTGTCCTCAGCTCTGCTGGCTGCTGGCCACCGACATCGACAACATCGAAAGGTTAGTCCTTTATAATCTGGTCCACACTGTTGGCTGTTTTTAATGAATAAAAGTGTTAAAATAGCCGATATGCCACTATCTTTTCATAACATTATAATACAGTATAAATATATACATATATATATTTATTAATATATTACAATAATAAGAGGATAGTAAAATGAAATGGTCGAATGGTACTTTAGTTATGAAGCAAAACAAAATCAGTTATCAGTTAATCAATTACATTTTCTTTTTTTATGACACGTCCATATTTATTGATTTTGTGTTTTTAGGGACATGAGGGAGATGAAGAACCTTCTCAGTAAACTCAGGGAGACTATGCCTTTACCACTGAAGAACCAAGGTACATACCACACTTAAACACTCACTTCATACTGTGTACAATATATGAGTAAACTATAGAGCAAACATAAAACCCCTGTCTTGTCCTGCACAGATGACAGCAGTCTGCTGAACCTGACTCCCTACCCACTGGTCCGACAGAGGAAGAGGCGCTTCTTCGGCCTCTGTTGCCTAGTAACCAGCTAAGGGCCTCGCCTTTGTGGGTAGGAGGCAGCCACAAAGACACCATTACCCACTGTCCTTCACCACGTGTGTCTCCCACCAATCTATTACTGCCATTTTTCAATCTCTCTCTCTCTCTCTCTCTTTTTTTTTAAAGGCTGCCCATTTTATAATTTTATTTTGTAATACAAAGAATTGTAATTGCAATGTAATGAAAAGTCATGAACCTATATTTTAAGATACTTTGCAACTGTTTTTTGGTAAACAAAGTCTAAAATCTCGCTTGTCCAATGTAAGAGGTCGGTGTCCGGTTACCTCCTTAAAGTCTTGAATGAATGATACAAAGATTCATGTTTAAAAAAGGGAATATTCTTGTTTGTTTATGTCTGTGGAAACTTAGCCTCCATCCAGTGACATGTGGACGACTAGGACGTCCTCTCTTTGAGCTGAGATGCTGAGTAAGTTCGTAGTGTATTGCAGTCTTTCTGTTTGTTGTTGTTTCTTCTCTTGTATGTACTTAATTTAGTCTTCCATGAACCAAGAACCTATACCCAACTTTAACTTTTCAGCTTCAACAATGGAATATACAAAACAATAGAAGAAAAGACTTTGCACACAATATCTATGTATAAAATCGAGACATTAGCCTTGTATATACACATAATCCTTACGCAATGCTCTCTATTATTCCGAGTGAGAAGTTGAGGGGTTCGGAGGTTGTTAAGCGAGGGTGTCTGGCTCCACGGGGCAGGCAGCATGGCTCTAGCTTATGAAGATTGTCAAGTATGTGTTGGGCACGTTGAAGGTACCCTAGTCAATGCTGATATAGGTCATTTTACATTGTTAATAAACTTTTGTTATGAAAAATTACATTTGAGTATGGACTTCTTCCCATTATATCAGGACGGCTCCGAGCACATATGGGGCCATGAGCAGGATTTGACTTGGAAGGCCCTAATGACCTCAGCACCACGCAGATATAGCGATTGATAGGTCACATGACACAAAAAAAGAAAAACAGGGAACACATATAATATACAGAACAAATTATACCACAGCACAATAAAGAATGACAATGAAATAATAGCCAACTATTTTAGTAATCGATTAATCGTTTCTGGTGTATACACAGACCCAGTGAGATCAAGACCTGCAGAAAAATACTGTATCTTCCTCCATTATTGTCGGGGAATATGTGAATTTAATATGATGTGAATTTGATGGGACAAAACTATGGGTCTAAAGAGGACTAAACTAAATCAAGACCAACACTAAGCAATTGAGTCTGAACCAAGAACCAGAACTAGGCCTGGTTTGTAGAATGGAAAATTTGCAGCCTCTCGAGCAGATGTAGGCAAATTTGCTCAGAGGGCCGATTTTCTTCTGTCAAAATACCAAAGGTTGAAGTTTAAACTCCCAACTGTAGCCCAAAGTAAAGCACCACTTTCCACAAATGCCAGTGCAGTACATCATATACTGTATGACCAAATGGGGTGTTATGCCCCATGGGACTATGTCTCTGAGCTGACCTGGTGTCGCCTCGGGATCCCCCAGAACAGCTGGAGGAAGTATGCGTGGATAACGAAGACCGCGGAGCAGAAGAAAATGGACGGATGGATGGATGGATGGATGGATGGATGGATGGATGGATGGATGGATGGATGGATGGATGGATGGTTGAGCGGGTCGTCTCATGATGAGAAGGTCTAGGGTTTGAATCTGGGCTCCTGCAGGTGCACACTGTCATTGTGTCCTTAGGCAAGACACTTACCCCTTCTGTCTGGGAATGAATGGGAGTGTGAATGGAGTGTGTATTTTTTAGTGGTGGGACTCGATAACATTTTTGAATCGAGTTAGTTATGGCCTTTGTAATGAATTAATCGCAATTAATCGCATTGAAGCATCATTTATTTAGGGGTTGTAATTATTTTTTAGAGGTATATTTTAGCTGCTTCTTTGTATTTTCTTGCATTTAAACTCATCTGAAGTGGAGATGTGAGGCCTGTTTGAACATTTCAAACACATTTTAGTGAATGATCTATTTAAATAGGTTTATGTCGGTGCTTAACTTTGTGAATAAACAATTTTGACGATCAAATTGTTTTTGGCTTTGTTGTTTGTGCCTAAGCTACGTCTGCAGATGTTGAAAGTTAAGTGCGATTAATTTCGATTCATATTTTTTATCACACTAAACCTTATGTAATTACATAATCGTAATTCATCAAAAAAAAAAAGTCCCGGCCCTAGTATTTAAAAAAAAAATCTGTATCATTTTATGACAGAGCAGGGTTTGTGTTTGTTTTTTCCAAACCATTTGGCCCCACTAAATGGGCTTGTCTTTGAAAGCACAATTTCTACTATAACAAAAATGAACTTTTTTAAGCTTACAGTTATAGGGCAAGTGTAAAGGACATGAGGCATCAAGCTGCCACACATGGCCGGTTTAAAGAGGCAAACAGAATGAATTTAACTAACAAACTAATAACTAATAAAAAATAAATACAGATATCATTGTCTTATTGTGTTGTACATGACTGTTTTCTGTGTTACAGTTTCTAAGCATTACTTGCAACATTTTTTGTTTTTTTTAGATGAAGATTATTATTGTTAGATTATTGATGGATTAATTGAACGGTACTTTATTATTCTGTCATTTCATGGAATGCATAGGGTAATATGAAGCGACAACCAGGGCGCAATAATTATAATAACTCTAGAGAGGTATAAGTACTATAAAGCAATCTTACCATTACCGTCTTACTGCACAATATAACAGCTAAAAAGATGGTAGTTTTTTCATGTGCATCGCAAAGCTTTGACCACAAGATGGAGACAAATATTGTGGTAACAAAAGGCAAACTTTAAAGGTACAGGATGTGAGATTCTTGTTTGTAAATATTTCATGAACAGGACGTATTATGTTCAACATCAATAGCAAGATTCTGAGTGATCAACCATTACTAAAACATTTATCTCAGGTAGAAGTGGTTTTAGGACTTGGCATTTATGGTTGCCAAGTCTTATTACGAAAATCTGTTTCAAATGAATACCTCCACCAGCACCTGTCTTCATAAGTTTAATAAAACGTTTTTAATTGCATTTATAGCAGCAGTTTTACTTGTAGAACATTCAAATAATACAGATTGTACTTTTCATAACAATTTCCAGCACAGGGCTGCTGCACTTTCCACATCACTAAAGTTTGTATATTGGCTGTGGTATAAAAAGTGAGAACTGAATAAAGCACTATACAATCCAAACACATTGCACTGAAGGTATTGGACATGGGTGCAGAAGCAAGACGTCATGTTTTCAGTTGGAGCAGGGGGTGATGCCCACGACAGTGACCTGTTCCCCTCTGCACCTGCGCAGGCCGGCCTCACACTCGCGCATGGTCTGGGGAGCTGCGTCCGCCCCCACCCGCACACACACACTCAGGCCTGGGGAGGGGCAGTCTGCAGCAGCCCGACAGCGGCACGTGCTGGTTTGATCTGGAAGAATTCAACAGAGTCAAGTACATTTAAGTGAAATATATTTAACAATAGTGTTTTGGCTTTAAAAAAGGACCCTAACCGTCACAGGTCTCCCATGGGTGACACTTGGTGCAGCCAGAGTCAGCAGGGCGTGCGGGCCAATCACACGCAGAGTTCTCTGCTACAGTATGTTCCTTCTGCAAACACTTCAAAGCATGCATCTTGCACACAGTGAGGAGGTTGCTTCCGATCAGTGGGTGTGTGCCACAGAGCTCCAGAGACGGGCTGACGACAGGACGAGAAGTCACCAGAGAACAACCAAATAAAGTCCGACGTTAGCCATCGGAACACCGGCTTTCAAAGAACTTTTGCAACAGTGTAACTATTTCATGTTTCAGAGCTAAAACTGCAGTACACAACTGGAAACCCACTAGAATATGAGTATGAATAGTCAAACACATGAATGAAACAAAACATCATTTCAAGTATCAGCTCAAAAAAAGTGACTTTTTCAAAGAACCAATAAGACCTACCCGCACTCATTGGGCAGTTTGCACACACATTTGCCTCTGGCTTGCTTCTCCCACACCTGACACTGGACTGAGGGAGTATCAGGGCCACGGTCTGTGTCAGTAATGACTGTGGGGCATACACAGGTTCAGTCTACAGGATTTTTAAGAAGACCAACAGTCCCGCCTCCTTTAAAATCTCTGTAGACTTAAAAAAATAAAAATAAAGAGTAAATAAATAAATGAACACTGATAGTCTGTATGATGATTACAAAATGCTCCTCGCGTTTTCCTCCTGATTGGACCTGACAGGCCAGTTCACAGTAAAGCTCATCTCATTGGTCATATGGCAACGGGGATTCTGATTAGTTGCTGAGGTCAGTTAAAGACTTTAGAAATAAAATGATTTTTTGAACATGAGTTAACCTTACATGAAATAGCAGGCCCATGCGGTGGATTGCATTAGTAAAACATGTAAACTTACAGGCACGTAAAGAACGATGGCAGTTACCCAAGCTATGTGGCAACTCGTCGACATAAAACACTACATTTTAAATCCAAAACTTGAAGTTATAAAAGCATTTTTGTATTTTCAAGTATATGTTATTTTCTTCTTGTAAAAGCCTCCTTTGAGCTATTGAACTCTTTATATCTGAACAAAAAAAAAGTCTATAGAGATTTTCAATTAGATTTTTATGCCCAACAGTGGAAGGAGGGGGGCTGTTGAGCTCCATATGTCTGACTGAATATACGGTGGCTCCAAACACTTTCGAAATATTTTATGGAATAAAAGAATGTGGGGAAAGAATCAAACTACACATTCACATTTAGACACTGTCCATTGGAGATTAAAAAAAAAAAGTCCTCATTTTCCCTCAAATTACCAAGTTAATCAACATTCGTTACAGCTACTGCAGACACTCAATCCACCTCACTCAAGCAGCTACACTGTGTTCCAAATTATTATGCAAATTGTATTTTTGTGTCAAAAAGGTACAAAAAAAAAAAGATTAATGAAACTCATGGATGGTGTTGTGTCTCGGGGCTCTATGAATCACTGACATTAATCTCAGAGACCTGGGATAATTAGTTTTCAGGTTAAGCCCAGTTAAGGGAAAAACTACTGAAAAAGGGTATTCCACTTTATTATGCAGATCATCATTCTCAAGCAATATGGTAAAGAAAAAGGGTCTTTCTGCTGATGAAAAGCGTGAAATAGTTGAAGAACATTTGGAGAACATTTGGAACATTTGGAGCCTCAACAAAAAAAAACTTCAATGAGGGTGGGAGGCAGTTTTCATCCAAACAGAAGCTCTGGGAGGCTATTCTGACATCCTGCAAAGAAATCCAAGCAGAAACTGTCCAAAAACTCACAAGTTTAGTGGATTTAAGAATTTTGAAGCTGCTTTCACACAAGGGCTCCTATGGTAAAATATAACTTGACCTGTTACTATTTTTTTGATTGAAATAGCTTTTGATTTCAGTAAATATGACCTCCTAATGCTACAAATTCAACAAATTGCCATTTTCAGTTAATTACAAGCTTTAAAATGTATTGAAACGATGAGTTGCATAATAATTTGGAACAGTGGATTTGGAGGTTTTTACTATATTTATTTTTGATAAAAATACTGTTATCCCTAGGAGATTTTTTCAACCACATTTAAATGATCCTCTACCAGTTAAAGACTTGAAAATTATGCTGACTCTCATTTGAGTTGACAATTTAGAAAATCTTAGAAAAATGTCATTTGCATAATAATTTGGAACGCAGTGTAGTGACTACATTTTTGAGAATACATCAACTACTTTCTGACAGCCCATGTTGGAAGAGGGAACCTTGTTTGCAGGTGACTTCTGTGGGGTCTGGAGAGAAGTTGAGGCTGGGGTCGCATATGGCCTTCTTCTCCCCATGTAGTTGTTTACCCTCTGGACATGACAAAGTAATTGTATCTCCAATGTCATAGTTGAGCTTATCCGGAGACACCAGGACACCAGCCGCCAGCGTTGGCATCATGCAATTGGATACTAGGGAAAACAGTGAGAGGAGCCAAGTATTTTTTGTGTTGTTCTTACGTAGCATGTGCGATTGTATAAAAGGTTACATTGGCAGACGTCGGGCGCGCCGGACCAGCTTTGAGCAGCTGTACACTCAAATGTGTTCGGACCAGAGAGATGGAAGCCCGCGATGCATCTGTACTCCACTCTGTCGCCAACTAGGTACGTGTCTTTGGGGTCCTGAAACACATAGGTATAGTTGCTCTATATCAGCTATTCCTCAAGGCCAGGGTGTCAATCCTATATGCCCCTCTGGGAACCACTGCTCTATATCAGTGGTTCCCAAACCATTCACTTCAAATACCACCAGAGATCAATAAAGTGAGTTGTTACCAGGACATAACCATTGATAAGCGACGGAGGAGTGCCACACTTCAGTTTGGCAGGGATGGAGAAGTCAAAACACTCTGGCTCAAAGTTCCTACATGAAAAATAAGACAAAAACCACATTTGTTTATTACAGGCCTGATGTGTGTCCGGTGAGTATCACTCATCTGACCTCAGGTAGTTCAGCTGGTCCTCGTCACAGTCTCCTGTCTCCGTTGGTTTGCCAATGCAGTGCTGTCCTCCATTTCTTGGCGTGGGATTGTTACAGGAACGGCTTCGGGATTTACGCCCCCCAGAGCAGGACGACCAGGCGGACCAGCACGACCAGCTGCCATCGACCTCCACTTACGGGACGAAAAACAAGTAAAGAAGCACATAGAGAATAAATAGAGTTTTCCAGGGAATGTTCACATTCCTCTATGTGCACTTTACTAGAATCTCATACTGAAAATGCATTAGTTTTCTTGTTCTAATCGGTAAGATAATTATGTATTGTTTTTACCACTCGAAAGGATTCAAATACCTATACATACACACCATGACAGTATTGCTCCCTGAAAGCTGTGAAAATTGCTTATAAACTCATCCCTGTGAAGAAGTTTTCAAATTTCGGTAACATTGGGGAAAAAACATATGAAAAATTAGCAGGAAAAAGTGGAAGAGAAGTTGAAAAAATAATGAAAAAATGTGGAAAATGGCGGGGAAAAATTAGGGGGAATTGAAAATTTCAGGAAAATTGGGGAAAAAACAGGTGAATTTTTTAGAAAAAATGTAGAAGACAAGTTGAATTAAAAAAAAAAAAACAGGAAAAATTGGAACAAATTTGGGGGGAAATTTTTGAAAATCGGGAAAATTGGGGGAAAACATGTGAACAATTGAGGGAAAAAAGTGGAGGAAAAGTTGAAAAAATTATGAAAAAAATTGGGAAATGGGGAAAAGATATTTTGGAAAATTGCGAGAAAAAAATCAAAAATTTGGGGGAATTGAAAGACAAGCTGAAAAATACTTAAATTGGAAATTTGTTGGGGGAAAAAATGGGGATAAAACAAATAGAAAAAGTAATTTACAAAATGTAAAAAAAAATGGGGAAAAAAACATTTTATCGATTAATATGTAGCAGTACCCTGCCCTAATCTAGAGCCCGCCAAACCTCTTTTCAAACCATTCATATAAATGCACACTCTCTCCCCTCCAAACCCAGCAGCAGAGTCACCAGCCTCTCGGTCTGTATATCCTTACATCGTTCTGGGTCTTCCGCCGCTGAGCCAGGTTTGGGGATGCATTTGCAGACATCGTTGTCCATGACCGCCACTCCGTTCTTGTCGCAGGGCAGGCAGTTGCAGGGGTGGGACTCAGACAAGTACTTCTCTATGGCGTTGCGAAGGTACAGCTTTTTCACACCGGCACAGTGGACCTCTTTCACCAGCTCCCACAGCGGCCTCAGCTGCTCAACAAAGTGTGTGTGAACCGTGATTTTAAAATCAAAGACACAGTGTAAACAATTCACTAAATAAATGTATTGAAATACAAGCTTGACCTGACTTGTAACTTTGCTGGTAGAGAGACACCAGCTCGTATCCATGGAGATGCCAAACATGAGGTTTAAAGCTGGGGTACCTGATTTTAACCCCCACCTGAACCAAGCACATTTTCTCCAATTTGGCTTTACCCAAATCTAAAAGCTGTTTTCTTCTCTTGTTTTTCTCTTTTATGTCATGTTTTTGTCTTTTTCATTGTTTTTATTTTGTTGCCATTTTGATGCTTTTTTTAAGCCTTTAGATTTGGGTAATGCCAAACTGAGATAAATGCACTTGGTTAAGGCTAGAGCTTAAGAGATTAAAACTGTAGAATTTTAGGTTTGACCCAAACTTGTTTCTAGCTCTCACAATCCCTCCTACACATCAGAACTGTAGCTATATGCACATTTTGTCACAACTGTTTACAGCTTTGAGCGGTGGCAGTGAAGTGAAGACAATGCCACAAGATCTGGTTTTGTACTGTGTTTGCAACATACTTTGATAAATATACAGTTACTCTACAACAGGGGGTAGGCAACGTCAGGCCCGCGGGCCAAATGCGGCCCTCCAGCACAGAACCTCTGGCCCTCAAGATGATTT
Source organism: Gobius niger (assembly GCF_951799975.1). Taxonomy (NCBI): domain Eukaryota; kingdom Metazoa; phylum Chordata; class Actinopteri; order Gobiiformes; family Gobiidae; genus Gobius; species Gobius niger. The sequence goes on along the minus strand of NC_136852.1, from coordinate 65,811,371 downwards.
TGAGAAACATTATTATGCAAATAAGAGATCAAATTCCTTTAACAGTACTCTAAAAATGTAAGAAATACTGTCCTACAGTATGTAACGTAACAGTGATTCTCAATGGGTCAGGAACCAAAAGTGGGCCACGGAACCTTTTTCAGTGGATCGCTAGTCTATAGGGAACTTTTTTCAATATTTTCCATCTGAAACAGCATGGAATGTCAGTTTTTAAAGGCCTATCTACTGCTTGTTCAATAAAAATACAATATTTGGTATGATATATGACAAATAAAGGTTTTATTTGGGTTATTTGGGCCTGCCATCCGAGGGTAACGTTGGGTCCCGACTTGGGAACCACTGATGTAAAAAAAACAGTTCTTTACCTTAAGCTAAAATGTTGAGGTCCGGCCCTTGGTGTTTTGGCGATGATGAAAATTGTCCCGCTTCAACGCAAACTTGCCTACCCCTGCTCTACAACAACAAAAAGTCAGGTACCCCAGCTTTAAATACATTAGGACCTCTTTCCGATGCTTTATATTCAAAACTCACTGCTGAAGTAGTGTCTGTGCGTTGCTGATAATGAATTAACTGTCCATGTTTTGAGTCTTATGACAGATTAGCTTATCTTGTGATGTGGCAACATGTGACGATGAATGTTCCACAGTTCTGCTTTAAATATTCAAACATAAAACATCGAAAATGTATCACAATCTTTCGGATACAGATATTGAACTAAAACTTTGATCTTTATTTGCAACGATATCAGCCAAAAACCACAACAAGAGATCTGCAATTTGAGACTTAATTCTATTCCGATATTGAAAATGGAAAATGTAGTTCTATTTACACTGTGGTATTTCACAACATTGCAGATATTATCAGCAGGTGGTAATAAGCGCACAGAAAAGCACCACCGATACAACCTAAGATCTAATAACTCACCTTTGGCTTGATAACTCTGGGGAAGGATCTGACAGAGTCGGCCCAGTCATTGTAGGATCTCCAGTTGGCGTCTGGTGTGCTGGTCGCCACATTCTGCAGCTGAGCGATGAGGGCGTCGCTGCCCCCTTCTACGCTCACTTTAGTCACACTTGTGGTCTTGTTATATACTGTTAAATGACCAACAAAATGCAAATTAATGTCAAGTTCTTAAGGCTTACTGCACCAAAGCTCTTCTTACATTCTGGTTGTCTCGTGAGGTCTTTGTAACCCTTATCACACGACTCATGAGTTATGGGGAAAATTAAAAAGAAGCGCACGGTTTTTTCGCACTCATTATGTTGTGCGATTTCAATGACTGAAATGAGACAAAGAAAAAACAGTTATGCTTCATTAGACATGCTTAATGTATTTAGGTCATTTTTTTGGTTGTCATGGTTCAATTGATTTCTTACCATACCAAATACTTACTATATAAGAATACTGGGTCAAGTCACTCAACTTATTTTTTAAACATGATGTAATAAATACACAAACCTGTTCCTGAACATCTTTTCTGTGTATGTTGCAAACAATGGGCCTTATTCATGAAATATTCTAAGAAAGTTGTAAGATTTGTGGAGTGCCCAAAAGTAAGTTTGAAGCTGAAAGTGTTCTTCTGGAACAAATCCTAAGAAAACTCTTGTGGACTCTAGCTCACACAAAAAATACAGTTTTTTAATATTATCACATTCATGATGGATCCAAAAATATGGTCAAAACATACAAACGTTATTTCATTACAAATCAAATTCTTTGAGGCAATAAAAATAGTAATGCATTGGTTTTTATGAATAGAACTTTTCTGGACACTCAGACGCTTCACTGTGCATTATTCATTCATTCCATAGTTGTGGTAAGCTACTGTTGTAGCCACAGCTGCCCTGGGGTAGACTGACAGAAGCGAGGCTTCTGATCTGCGCCATTGGCCGCTCCGACCACCACTAACCACTCACACGTAACTCATTCACAAAAACACCAATGAGTTAATTATTATTAACACTTTATTTTCACTACATTGACACTTTGTATCTAACATGTATCTAACTCACAGGTACAAGTCAATACTTGGTGTTTACAGAGCACGTTACATTGTATTAAATTTAGTTAGGTACAATGTATTAAAGGGACAACACAGAGTTTAAAAATGTTAAAATTGTGTATTTTCCTCCCCCTACATGTTTCAACAATGTCCTAATGTGTAGAATGAGCCCAGACCTGTTCACCACAACTGCCTCTGAAATCCAGCACTGTCGGTCAAAAAGGTGTTAATTCAGGTCCGAAGCAGTGTTAATTTTGACAACATATTTTATTTTAGTTTTAGTCTTTTGACTAAAATGTAATTTAATTTTAGTCGAAATTTAGTAAAAAAAAAAAACGTTTCAATGTTAGTCTAGTTTTAGTCGACAAATTTGCATGTCAATTTAGTCGACTAAATTTAAGACTAATTTAGTCGACTTTGCATTTATAATATTCATTATAATCATATTTAATCCAGGTCCTCGACTTCATGGAGCTGCTCCACATGAACAAAGCTCAGAGCTGATCCTTTGGCAGAGAATTTACATGATCTGAGGCTCTTTCAGACGGTCAATAGAAGTTTGGATGATTTTAGTCTCTCCTTTTCATTTTTATTTAGTCTTATTTTAGTCGACTAAAATATCTGGACATTTTAGTCATAGTTTTAGTCTCATGAGAAACGTTTAATTTAGTTTAATTTAGTTTAGTTTAGTTTGTTCCAAAGGCAATCTCCACTTTGAATGATCACAAATCATAGTCCTGCTGTTCATTATTGTTATGTTGATTTTAAATGTGCCTGTGTTTTTATGGAAGTGTGTGTGCATGTTTTGAGCCTGTCAAAGACGAATTTCTGTCGCCTTTGGGGACAGACAATAAAGTTCTTCTTATCTTATCTATCTTATCTTTTGTCCTATTTTAGTCGTCAAAAATATCACTTTGACTAAAATTAATACTAAATATTTTAGTCGACGAAATTAACACTGGTCCAAAGTGCCGTCATGCACGACCTTAAAGGAATAGGCCACCGTTTTTACATACTGAGATATGTTCTTACCTTAGCTTTGACGAGTTCTATAGGACCTGTCTGATCTTCACCCGTGCCTTTAGTCACGTAAACACAGCGCAGACGGCGTTAGCATTTAGCCTCCCCCCCCCCCCCCCTCTATAGCTCCAAAACAGGTCAAGATAGAAGCTACCAAGCTCTTCCACGTTTTCCCTTTTTAAATATGGTTACGTGAAGTGTTACACTACAAAGTATAATTACACAAAATTAAACAATGTGGATTTTCTAAGCGGATAAAAGGGCGAACTATATTGCAAGGCGTAATAATACCAGGAGTAGTTCGAAATCCGTGCAGTAATCTTCACTTTACTGTGCGGATGCCAAATTACTCCTGATATTATTACGCCTTACAATATAGTTCCCCCTTTTATCCGCTTAGAAAATCCACATTTATTTTAATTATATTTTGTAGTGTAACACTTCACGTAACCATATTTAAATAGGGAAAACGTGGAAGAGCTTGTTAGCTTCTATCTTGACCAGTTTTGGAGCTATAGAGGAGAGAGGGAGAGGCTAAATGCTAACGCCGTCTGCGCTGTGTTTACGTGACTGAAGGCACGGGGGAAGATCAGACAGGTCCTAAAGAACTCGTCTAAGCTAAGGTAAGAACATATCTCAGTATGTAAAAACGGTGGCCTATTCCTTTAATATAGAAGGTGCAGTTACACGTATGACCTGAGGTGGCAGTCTCTGATGAATCTCCTTGACTTGCCCATTTGTGGAAGTTCAGTGGGTGTGTCTCTGTGTGTTGCCATGGTAACAAAGGGTATTCTTAGTGTCACATTTGTAAATTTTGGGCATTTTCTCTTTGAGGAAGAGACTTGGCTTCTTAAAACCTTCATGAATGAAGCCCAGACTACTGTATTTATTTAATCAAATGTCAAATGTGACTGTCAGTTCAGTGATGATGACTTACTTTTGCGTGTTCGCAGGTCAGAATCCAGTCGCACAATGACCCTGAGCGAGCCTCCCAGACTCCCCTCCGACATGTAGTGCGTTCCAAACCGGGTCAGGAGCTGTCTGTATGCGGCGTAGTCGTACACTGTAGGCAGCTTTGTGAGCGCCTTCCAAAACTCCTCAGCAATGGGAATATACTTTGGAGCTGTCGCCTGGAAAGAAGCTATTTCGATGTCGTTCTTCAATACTAAAAGGTGAAAGTTCTAGAAAGAAACAAGATAGTCAGCACTTCCTCCCAGTTGCTTTTGGCACGATGTCAAGTTGGAAACACCAACCCTTGTTCGAACATCGGTCTCATGGTAGTCATAATTGCGAAATCCTTTTGTGGTTCCAGTAACTGTTTCTCTTTTGACAATGTCCTTTGCGTAACTCCATTCGTTCTCAAACATCTCATCGCTTAGGTCATTCTGAACTTTGACCTAGAGCACAAGTCACAACAACAAATGTCACTCAAAAGGTGCTGTGCATGGAGGTCAGGTTTATATTTCCCCCCCAGAGTCTATGTCTCTCGCGTCTTGTCTAGGAACTCACCAAGAAATTGTACTTGAGGAGACTTTGTGGCATCCTGTAGACATTGTTGTCAATTTTGCGACACTGTCCTCCGAAGCTCTTGGTGTTGATGACGAGGCCTCTGCTTTGTCCGGTTGCTATATCAACTCTAGATCAAGATTCAGAGCATTTTGTTGGACTGCATGGACTTGATATAGATGTTAAAACATTAGGTAGCACTTAATTTTACACTATCCTTTGTACCTGCCACAAGTACAATGTAATGTGCTCTGTATCACGAAAAGGCTCCAGTTTTAATTGGTGGTAATATCTTGCAATGTAACAAGAGCAACATGCATGAGATACTATTATAAATGTGCTCCAAATGCTCATCTGGACACAGTTATTTTCACAATGGGTTATAAGAATAAAGCCTTTGGAACATACAGTAGAAAGCCAATACACCAAAACATCTGCTGGTATGGAGACGGCATTGTTTTGTGCTGTTGTGGATCATATTTAATATAGAGGACAATAGCAGGTGGTGAATCTCTTACCCAACTCCAAGGAGCTCTATGTTGGGCGGGGGTCTCTGGATGGGACAAATAAAGTGCTGTTTCCTTTCACAAGTGCGTTCATCTTCATTGTCCTCCTCACAGTCCTGATCCCCGTTGCACATCAGAGACTTGGGGAGGCACATGCCTATGGAGAGTCAAAGTCGAGTTCTCAACTATTTGGGTGCAACACAAGTTTTGTTTTTCGTCCCTCTACTGTTTGATGGTTTAGCAGTAATGTCCTTTTCATACTGAGCTGTCATGTTAGGTCTTGTTTTGTTTCCGTTTACATTTAGCAAAAATAGAAATGCCACACTTTTGTTTTTGCTCTCATTTTTCATGGGGTAAACTCAAATACATCAACTTTTATATATATATAGTACACAATAGACCCATGTCTCCCAAAAATGTTCAAAATCTGTCAAAATCTGTGTGAGTGAGTACTTTTCCTTTGTCAAGAGAATCCAACCCCTCATAGGTGTGGCAGATGCTGATTAGACAAATGAATATTGCACAGTGTGCCTTAGGTTGTCTACAATAAAAGGACGCTCTGAAATGTTGCTTTATTGGGGGCACATAGTTAGTTAGTTAGTTGACTGGTCAAACCACTAAGGGCAGCACAGTGGTACAACGGTTATCGCTTGTGCTTCACAGCTAGAACGTCACTGGTTCGATTCCCACTGTGTGGAATTGGCATGTTCTCCCTGTGTCTACGTAGGTTTCCTCCGGGTACTACAAAAAACATGTACAATAGACCAGGATGAAGCAGAGTGTGTTTGAGAGTGCGAGTGTGGGGCAATTAATGCAAATTAGCCCATGGCTACAATCCGGAGTAGCATGTTTACATGCACGAGTCCCATGTATGTTCATTAACATGCACTATACCGAGCAAATAAATAAATATTGATATGGACAACGAGCACAGGCGCATTTTGAATGACATTTCCCCCATTGAGCATGTTTGGGATGCTCTGGATTGGCGAATACAAAACTGAACATTTCCTTTTATTGTAGACAGCCTAATGCACACCTGTGCAATATTGCTACGGTCTAATCAGCATCTTGATATGCCACACTTGAAGGGCGATGGATTCTCTTGACAAAGGAGAAGAGCTCACTCACACAGATTTTGACAGATCTGTGAACGATATAGAAAGAAAGAAATGGGTCTATTTTTGTCCATAGAAAAAGTTATATGTCTTTGAGTTCACCCCATGAAAAAGTGTTATATAGCCAACTTTTGTCATTGCAGCGCTGACATTGTTCATTTAAAACAATAGATGACAGGGTAATGATTAGATGCATGAAAGCAATCTCCAAAAAATGAACATTTTCCAAAGTCATTATCTCTGTTTTTGTAAGAGATTAAAACATTTGGCACCTGATCTGCAGCGGAACCGGTCTCCACATCCGTGCTCCAGGGGGCAGGCTTTAGTGGTTTCACACGGCCGGGTCTCACTCCGGTCTCCGCTACATCCGTGCCCTTCATACTGGGCGTACACCGCTATGGATCGAGTCCGGGTCTAAAACAAATGGTATTTTGAAGTTGTTTGTATGGTCCAGTGGCATATAAGATAAGATAAGATAAACCTTACCTTCATGCTTACATTTTACTGGAGGTTATAATCATATACTTGCACTTGCTGTAAGAATGGTTGTGTGTGTTGTGCAATGAATGTCATGATGAAAAAATGGCAAATGTCCAATTGTTAATCATTCTTATTTTAATTGAAAATAAATAATCAAGCATATTATTTAAATCTCTGTGTGTGATTTGAGTCTGTCTCCTTCAAATATTTTATCCATCATGACTGGAACGATACACTTTTGTCACAATCTGATACACATCATGATAGTCAGGAGCCGAACAGATACACAATACAGTTAGTATTTATGAAACGTAATATGTTTACCTCAAAATAATGAAAAAGAAAACAGTCATGTGTCCAAGGTTTAATTTCACATTTATTGAAGTGTTAAAGGAACAGGCCACCGTTTTTCCATACTGAGATATGTTCTTACCTGAGCTTAGACGAGTTGATGCGTACCTGTCTGGTCTTTGTGCGTGCGCTCAGTCACGCAAAAAGACCAAAGCTGTTGTTAGCATTTGGCCTCTCCTAATGTATTCCTTTAGCTCAACAGTATTAAAAGTATTGCAATACTGGATAAAGTATTGCTGCTTGATATTGTGGCAAAAAGTATTGAGCCGATACGATATGTTGTGTTTTTATATGTGATGATGGTGATGATGGTGATGATGGTGATGATGAGGATGATGATAATGAGGATGATGATGATGAGGATGGAATGTAATAAGAGACTGAGTGATCTGTTATGGATGTGATACTACAGATGGAAATTAGCTTGAGAAGCTACAGTCTGGTACGGTCATCTTTGCTCTCGAGCATAATTGTAATTGTACACTGTCCTGATAAATAAACAAACAAACAAATATATCGTATCGTATTACAATATATTTGTCGCATTGCTAATATCCATATTAATGAGCTCGTCCAGCTGTAAATAGGCAGTGGTTCGAGGGGCATCTCTTAGGTGACTTGCTCAGGTAACGTGTATTTTCTTTCTAACCCTGTACAGTGTGCGTCATTTGAAAACGTTTTTTAACCACGCATTGGCGCACACACTGCATAAAAGTTCATACGTGCTCATTTTTTGGGCAGTTTTACTATGTGCAGTTGCGATAAATACAACAGCACCGGCTAAACAATATGATTTGCGTTGTCTCAGCCTCAAATTTTGCGCATCGTGGCAAAATTGCCCTATTTTCTCACATCCATTACTATTGGGTCCATGAGTTATATTTGCGCAGCCGACATGTGGCGTTGATTAGACACGCAAAGCTCAACTGCACTTGCTTTTTGCTCCACTTTAGTACACACTATCGCCGTGTTTGCACATGTGCAAACGTGTGACAAATCAGGTCTTAAAGACATTTGCAATGGTCTTGGCGTGCAAACTGAACTTTGCATATTCAGAGTTCATCCAGCTGATACCATGGTGAGGTAGATTTACCCTTATTATTAAAGGGACTATAGGGAGTTTAAAAATGTTAAAATGATGTATTTTCCTCCCCCTACATGTTCCAGCCATGTCCTAATGTGTAGAATGAGCCCAGACCTGTTCATCACAACTGCCTCTAAAATCCTGCACTGTCACTCAAAAAGGTGCTACTTCGGGTCCGAAGTGCCATCATGCACGAGCTTGATATAGAAGGTGCAGTTACACGTATGGCCTGAGGTGGAAGTAGTGAGTATAAAATGGCCAACTTGCATCCAGCCCCTTTAACTCATCATTTCAATACACACATTACCTTTATTATAAAGCATGCAATGTAGTTTAGGGAGCCTGAAAAAAAGCATAATAAAATACAGTGATATACACTCCTCTTGAGACATATACTGACCTGTGTTTTGGTGCAGCCGTCACACTGGGACCAATCTCCAAAGGGGCCCCACTGACAGTTTATCCTCAGGTCCGGGCACCTCTGACGAAACGCGAACCCAAACATTGAAAGTATGGCAGACAAACAATGCCTGCTCTCACTCGTTTCTCCAAGACATGGGTTCCCTCCATTCTGGCTGTAGACAGCGATTGAGCGAGTCCGGGTCTTAAGCATAAAAAAATAAGATGATAATGATGAGTGCAAAAATAAACTCCGCACTGAAATGCAGCAAAAAGTGTGCTCTCAAAATTATTTATCACTAAATCCAATAAATAAAGATATTTTCCTTCATGGCCAACTTGAAATAGGCAAGGCAAGGCAAGTTTATTTGTAGAGCACAATTCATACACAAGGCAATTCAAAGTGCTTCACAGTTGAAAACAAATAGAATCAATAAAAACATCAACATAAAATTAATCAATTACAGTAAAAGGCGAGAGTGCAGATAAAATACTTTCAGTCAAATATTAACATGCAACTAATTAATCAATCATGTTATTTATTTGCTGCTTGTGAACCTATGTAGAAAATAGGCTTGCCACTGACCCGAATTAAAGAACATCCATCGCATGAGGTCCACTCGCTGTACGGCCCCCACTGGCAGTCCACCCTCTGGCCAAACCTTAGACATGAGTTAGCAACAAATGATTGGTACTATTGTGTGCATTGACCTAGCCCAGAATGATAACCTTCTGTGTTTTTTAATACACAGGGATATGAGCGTGCTCTCGTTCACTGCTCAAGCCAAACTCAAACAGACCCTTGCAATCAGATTTGTTTATTTGCAGTGATGTCTTGTTAGCGAGCAGTGTCATCCTCAAAAACAACACAAAGGACATCCAAGAGCTTTTTTTCCAATTGGCTGTAACTGACCAAAAACACCAGCAATAGGTGGGTTTTTGTGATTCATAATCCAATTCAAATATTTACGCAGAACTGCTAATAACCCCACCACCACAATGCACTTCAGGCCTTAACGGATTGGTTTAATTCATTTCCTGTTTGCTCGCTTTTGCTTTTGCTTTTGCTTTTGCTTTTGCTTTTGCTTTTGCTTTTGCTTTTGCTTTTGCCCTTGAAATGTAGTGTGAAGTGCTAGTGCCGGAACTGACCAGACTCAATCTCTGGTACAGCGGTGATTCTGTACTTCTCGTGTGCTTGTAGCTATGGTGTTTAGTGTGGAGAAGTTTCATCTGTACATATAGTCACATAAGCCATGAGAGACCATAGTTAGGAAACCTCTCTTGAGTGCACCCAAGAGACATCAATGAAGAATGTTATGCAATACGCATTCAGAAATACGACCTCATCTCAGGGCTCTGTAGAAGCTGAAATTGAGACTGTTACTATGGTGCAACACTATACATTTTAGCTGACCGTCTATACCAGATCAGGAGAACTACAAAAGATGACTGAACTCTACAAACTGTGATCCAAATGATGAAGCAGGGACGTCCATCAGACAAAAGGGCCATACCACAGGAAATCAAACCTTACTTCTCATTCCAGGAGGAATTAAGTTATCAGAATGGCATTATGTTTTTTGAGGTGAACATGCTGTTATTCCGTCATCCCTGCAGTAAGACATTACTCCTCACATCTCGGTGCAGACACCTCAGACTCTCTCATGTGTTCCTCAACCAGAGGCTGCTGAGACTGTAAACACCCCCCAAATGGACCCTTTATAATCCAGCCGAACCCTCAGAGTGATGCCTGTAACAGTGATGTGTTGTGGTAGAGTTGTTCAGAAGCCTCAGCGCTACAAGACTTTTCTACTTAACAGGCACTGGGTAAACATTATAGGGGAAAATATAGTTAAATGTGTTTTGAGCTGTTTAAAGCTGGAGTACCTGATTTTTCCTGTCAAACAGGGACATTTTTTTGTTTTGGCCAAGACTTGTTTCTAGCTCTCACCATCCCTCCTGTGCATCCATGTTCAAGCAATTTAATCATATGCGTGTTTCAAAGCAAATTATTCACAGAGATGACATAATAAGCAACTTTTACAACTTTAAATGGACTACACGGAGTTTAAATGTAAATGTAAAAATTAAGTATTTTCCTCCCCTTACATGTTCCAAACAGTGTCCTAAGGTGTAGAATGAGCCCAGACCTGTTCACCACAACGGCCTCTAACATCCTGCACTGTCACTGAAAAAGGTGTTAATTCGATCCGAAGTGCCGTCATGCATGAGCTTAATATAGAAGGTGCAGTTACACGTATGACCTGAGGTGGCAGTAGAGAGTATAAAATGGTTAACTTGCATCTAGCCCCTTTAAGGAAGCAATACTGTCAGAGTAACTTAAAGGGGCTAGATGCAAGTTCGTCATTTTATTCTCACTACTGCCACCTCAGGTCTTATGTGTAACTGCAGCTTCTATATAAAGCTCGTGCATGACGGCACTTCGGACCCAAATTAAAAACTTTTAAGTGACAGTGCAGGATTTTAGAAGCAGTTGTGGTGAACAGGTTTGGGCTCATTCTACACATTAGGACATGGCTGGAACATGCAGGGGGAGGAAAATACATAATTTTAACATTTTTTAACTCTGTATAGTCCCTTTAAACAAAAACTAGATCGCAAATTCACAATTTCCACAATTAAAAAAAAATATATATATTCATTACAAAAAATTAAAAAATTAAAAGAGAACAAATTAAATAACATACACTCATTAATTATTTAAGCTTAAGTTCAGCCTTGGTGGCCCCCTATAGGATGTGGGGGCCAGTGTATTTGCACACAGTTAGCTTCTCTCCAGAAACAGCTTTGCTACACAATGTTGCACAAGTTCATACGTGCTCATTTTTTGGGCAGTTTTACTATGTGCAGTTGCGATAAATACGACAGCACCGGCTAAACAATATGATTTGCGTTGTCTCAGCCTCAAATTTTGCGCATCGTGGCAAAATTGCCCTATTTTCTCACATCCATTACTATTGGGTCCATGAATTATATTTGCGCAGCCGACATGTGGCGTTGATTAGACACGCAAAGCTCAACTGCACTTGCTTTTTGCTCCACTTTAGTACACACCACAATGTCCACTAACAAGTGGACATTGATAATCAGACTTACCCTTTAGTACATAGGAGCAGAAGCCATGGCAAGACAGTCAGACAGATCTCTGCAACTCCCTAACAGTAAGAAATACAGTATCAAAGAAATGGCCACTACTTTGACATATTAGAAAACATGTCCACAAACAAGTTAAAAGTAAGCAGCACTTGCCTTCATGGTGAACACAGAGAAGCTGAATGCACGACTGCTCCCTCCTCTTACCGTAAGAGGGGTCTGAGGGCCGGGGGACTTCTCTGGAAATGAGAGTTGAGAATGGGTGTGTGCTATGTGGGAGTGCGAGTGTGCTGCATATGTGTGTGTGTGGAATCAAATCCCTAAAGTATTTCTCTTCCTGACCAGTGTTGACCTGTGGTTGTGTAATGTTACAGTGGTGCACAGCAGTGTCCAGCAGATGTATTTTATCCAGGCGTCTCCCCAACAGCGCACTGGAAACAAGAGGCGAGATGTTTTAGCGCCTTCTCTCTGATGGGATCCTTGTTTCTTTTGAGTATTTAACAAAATGAACACTTACATTGGTTGCTTATACAACAGTAGGTACATCTAGCTAGCCATATAAACAAGAAATGCCGCCATGGCTTAGTGGATAGCACTTTCCCAGCAAGAATGTCTGGGGTTCCATTATTTCGGTTTGAAGTATTTTATTTTTCCATCAACATATAATGGATAAAGTAGACCTTACCGAACCATGACTTTAATAATATTTCACTGAAGGCCAACGCCCCCCCATTCACAAACTCACGCTAAACAAAGTGTGTCTGCAAAACATTTATTGTGGTAAATACAGCAAACTTAAATTTGGTTTTCTATGTGTACAGTCACATCAACATTAGTTTACATTCAGAATGCTCCCCTCGGTCCCCGCTACAGTGTGTATGTGCACTTTGTTGCATTAGACTTGCACAGAGTACTGATCCTCCATTAGGTACATGTGTTTTTACATTCGGACCCTGTAAACATTTTGAGGACAGGCAGCATTGTACTGTATACTTGTCAAGTATGATCTACTACAGCAGCCAAACAGACACTGGTTACATGACTTCAGGTTTCACAAGTATGTAGATGCAGCTCGGAGCCAGTAGAAGAATATAGCTTTACAACTCTAGAAACTAGACACTTGTATTTAGTAGTGCGTGTATATAAGTGCAGCACATTCAAACACAGAGTAAACACATGTACACACAGAAGTACAGCAGCAGTAGCAGCAGCGCCCTCTCTGGACTTAAGTCGGAATCACACCCTCAGCCCAGAGGAGGATACAGCCAATTTCAGAATCCTGGGTACAGGCCTAGAGTCAAGACTGTGCTTACCATGTCACCATGCTGTGCGTTCCACCATCAATAAGGAAATGACAACTTTATACAGAACACTCACTGCCACTGTACACTCACTGTCTTGTGCATCTTTTATGCCAAAACTGCTCTTTAAAAGCTGGTCACAGTGGTTGAGTGAATGGTAAACTTCATTTTCTGATTGCGGTATTCTCATGATTTGAAAGGTGTTTGCAAACTGTGTGTTCTACAGTTACACATTTCATTAAGTTTTTACAGATTTGTGAACTCTGCATAATTCCTCATCTCAACTCAGGACAAAATATGGTGACATGGTAAAAGCTTGTGACACTTCAAATACCCCATTTTACTTGTTTTGAACTAAAAGATTGCAAATTAGGGGGCTTTGTTCCCCTGGTAGGATTTCCCGTGGCAAACTGGTCGTAGCTAATAGGTCAGCTAGGACCAGAAGCCCCTTAAGAAAGGAGACCAACAAGGCCAATTGCTATTGCTGAGCCCACCTTCTGAAGGAGCCACAAGGGGCTGGTTCAGCATGACCCGGCAATGGTTAGGCGGAAGAAGATAGATGGCTGATCACAGTCGATCTGATGATTGAGCCTCCTGTCCCTTTACATACAAACTACCCAGGAAAGCATGCTGTGTTCAAGCATATCTTGGAATCTAGGAAGACTTTTCGTAAACAGACAACTCACTTCAGAAATAAAGCTCATGAGATCAGCACGGTAAACATATGTGGATTTGTTTTGTCTTTTAGCTGATCCCACATAGTGCTTGCTAGATGCTCTTCATAATGCACCCATAAACCCATTATCATGAATAGAGTGGGGCACTCTACTCTGGGGCACAGAGCTTTAATCTAGTTTAGTAATTTCCTTTATTATTCAGACAAAAATCCTGACCCAAGATTTGATGTTAGAGAGAGGATTTTTTTTTGTCGCAAGGTCCGATTTTCCGAGATCCCACTATATTATGAACACACTGTCACGGCAACGGTCACGTGACCTCACTCTGCCTTGTCTGCGTGCGCGCCGCAGCAGGTGCGGGTGAATGAAATGACAATCAGCTGTGCGCCCCGAGAAAACACAAAAAGCTATGGTCTCTGGAGTACAGATCAATCTGAACTGTGTGCTACCACTACGCAGTGTTGTTACGTGTAAAGACCTCCGAAGAAACTGCCGGTTTTTTACCTGCTGGGAACTACCCAAATAAAAGAAACAAAAGAAACAAAAAGTTGGAGTGGTTTCTGTGCTTGAGTAAAGTCCTGCTGGGAGGCCTTGAACATCACCAACCCAATTAAGTGCGGGGTTTGGCGTAGTGACTAAGAAAGGCACTTAACAGTAAAAAACCGCTACAGGCCCAGCTCAAGCCCGACTCCAGACCCAGTCAGGCTCCAGGCCCAGCTCAAGCCCGACTCCAGATCCAGTCAGGCTCCAGGCCCAGCTCAAGCCCGACTCCAGATCCAGTCAGGCTCCAGGCCCAGCTCAAGCCCGACTCCAGACCCAGTCAGGCTCCAGGCCCAGCTAAAGCCCGACTCCAGATCCAGTTAGGCTACAGGCTCAGCCCCGACTCTGCCCACAGTCAAGATGGCGGACGCAAGAATCCTAGAGCAGCTCAGGACTGCTAGGACAACAGCAAAAAGACAGTTCACGAAAATCCTGAACACTCTGGCGAGAAATTACGCAGAAATGACAGCAGTTGAGCTCCAAGAAAGCTACTTTAAGCTCACGACAGGAGCAACAGCACTGTTGGACATAAACGATGACATAGAGGCGGAATTACTGTCGGCAAAGGATGGCGAAGATGAGCCAAGACTAAGTCCTGACCAGAAGGCCGATCTGGTGAAAGTAGCGAAGGAATGTGAGAGCAGGTTGAAGGAAGCGAAAGGCGTACTGCAGGGGAGACTATGGGGTGACTTTGGGGTGAAAAACGTATCTATGGCCGTGAAGAATGCTGAAAAGGAGGCGGAAAGAATAGCTGCGGTCCAACCCAGCTCCTACAAAGAGGCCTATGATTTCAGACTAAGTCATTTGACAAATCTCATAGAGACCGCAACGGCCACTTTCGAAAAATGGCAACGCTGGGCACCCAGAGCTGAAGCTGGAGATTCCATAGAACGTCTCAGACGGCTGGAACACAACTTGCCCGAACTGGTCTCTAGGACGGCTGACTTTATCCAGGCGAAAAGGGAAGAACGAACCCCTGTCGCTGCTGTCTCGACCCAAGCTGTACCTTATGCAGTACCGGCTATCAAACTAATGCCAACAACCTTGCCCAAGTTCACAGGCGACAAGCGCACGTTCTACCGCTGGTGGAAAGAGTGGGAGGCTCTGCAGGCACAAGGTGAGCCATCAGGGTCTAGAGAGGTCCGGAAGCTACAGCTACTCCAAAGCCTCGATGATAAGATCGTAAAAGACCACCGGTTGTCGTCATACAACACAGCAGATGACATTTTCCGAGTCCTGAAGAATCGTTACGGGAATAACACCAGCATTGCCATCGACATAGTTGAGGAGCTTCAGAGGTTACCAGCGATAAGGGGCCAGCAACCGAGGAAAATCGTAGAACTGATCCAGACGGTTGAGAAAGCCCTCAATGATCTGCGAGATCTTGGCAACACAGGGGCATTGAAAAACCCATTAATGACCAAGTCATCATCCAGATCCTCTAACACGACGAGAGCTCCTCAGCCAAGTAGCCGGTCTCTACGACCCCATCGGGCTCACGGCTCCTACAAAACAGAAGGGCGCCATTCTGGTTCGGCGGGCATTCCCAGCGCTATCACCTTCTCTGACGGGAGTGATCATGCTTATGGAGCAGTCCTGTATCTGCGATGGACCTGCACCCAGGGCCGCCCAATCGTTCGACTTGTGGAAGCAAAAACTAAACTGACCCCACTCGATCAACAAGGAGAGGCAATTAAAGCCGAGATCTGTGGCGCGGTTTTCGCTGCTCGCATTAAGAAGTACTTCGAGCAACACTGCCGCATTAGAGTGAAGCGGTACTATCACTTTGTCGACAGCCAAACAATACTTGGAGCCATTCATCGGGACAGTTATGGCTACAAGACCTTCTTTGCCAACAGAATCGGGGAGATTCAGGGAAGTACAAACGTCGAGGACTGGTGGTGGGTGCCAGGTGCTTTCAACATTGCTGATATACTCACCCGTGGAGCGAGTCCTGAAGACCTGGGGGAGGACTCCCGGTGGCAGAACGGACCTCAGTTTTTGTATCTGCCGGAGGAAGAGTGGCCTGTGAAATCTGCAAAAGACGTAGCGACCGCAGCCAGCGAAAACATAGGCAAGCTTCAGAAGAAGGCGTACATCACCGCAGTCGTAACAAGAGCCCAGATGCAGAAGAAGGCGCTCAACGCCGACCCGACAATGGAGCAAACAAAGAAAGTCCCCCGGAGGCCTCCCTCTGGTGTCGGTCATCTGATTGAGGTACGTCGCTTCGGCAGCCTGGACCGCCTTGTGCGAGCCGCAGCCTTGGTGTTGAGGGCAGCCAAAAAGTTCATGGCACCAAAGGGACCCTCCAGCACACCAAAGTGGGAGGCAGTCAGCTCAGCAGGGACCATAACAGTCCAAGAACGCGAGGATTCGCTGAGAGACCTCTTTCTAGCGGCCCAAAGCGGACATACTTTTCCCAGTTCGACGATAGACCGGCTTGTTGCATTCAGGGATGAAAGCTCTGGGCTGCTTCTCTGTGGTGGTCGAATCCAGTCTTTCGATAGGGACGAAGCCGCCGTGCCTCTCTTACCCTACGATGCCTGGTTGTCAACCCTAATCGCCAGAAAAGCTCACGAGGAAGGCCATGATGGTGTAGCGGCCACTCTACTCAAGATGAGGGGGAAGGCATGGGTTGTTCGCGGGCGGAAGCTAGCCCAAAGGATCGTTGATGCGTGCATGATGTGCAGAAGGAGAAGGGCAAAGAGATGTCAGCAAGTGATGGGAGACCTACCCTTGGAGAGGACAACCCCTGCTGCTCCCTTTGAGTACACCTCCACGGACCTGTTCGGTCCGTATAACGTCCGTGATGATGTGAAGAAGCGAATCACGATGAAAGTCTGGGGTGTGGTGTTCTGTTGCATGGTAAGCCGGGCCATTCATGCCGAGTTGGTAATTGCCATGTCAACGGAAGCATTCTTGCTAGCATATCACCGTTTTACTGCAATCCGTGGCCATCCAAGGAAAATATGGTCTGATCCAGGCACCAATTATGTAGGAGCAAAACCAGTCCTGGAGGAGATGTACAACTACATGGACAAGCTTGACAAACAAACTATTGAGAATGTGGCAGCAAGAAACGGCACGACATTTGCCTGGGAATTGCACCCGGCTGACTCCCCCCATCGTAACGGCGCGGCCGAAGCAGCTGTGAAGATCCTGAAAAGAGCTTTGCAATCCATCGGAGCGGAGTTAACACTAAGCTTCAGTGAGTTCTTAACGGCAGTGCAGCTGGCAGCCAACTTGGCAAATGAAAGACCAATCGACGCAAGAGTCCAAAGCCGGGAGGGGTGTATCCAATACGTTACACCCAATTCACTCCTCCTTGGCAGGTTCCAAAACTGTGATGTTAAACCGTTAGATTTTGCCACATATCCCTACAAACGACTACGGGAGATGGAAACTCAAGTAAATAAGTTCTGGCAAGCTTGGAGCCAACTGGCAGGTCCACACCTTTTCATCCGCAGTAAGTGGCACACGAAACAACGCAACGTAGCTGTAGACGATATTGTGTGGGTGTGCGACCAGAACGCGCTACGAGGCCAATACAGGTTGGGTCGAGTCGTCTCAGTCAAGACGGACCCCAAGGGAACTGTTCGAGATGCGCATATCAGAGTTACCCCGAGCGCACCTGCTCCATCTCCGAGCTCAAAACCGAACCCTTCAGTTTTGGGTTCCTGGCCAACCACAGTAGTCAGGAGGGATGTTCGCCGGCTGGTGGTACTCCTTCCCGTGGAGGACCAGACAGTGGTTGCCTAAATCGAGCGATCTCAACATCAAAGATTCGAGATCGAGTGGGAGGTGTCACGGCAACGGTCACGTGACCTCACTCTGCCTTGTCTGCGTGCGCGCCGCAGCAGGTGCGGGTGAATGAAATGACAATCAGCTGTGCGCCCCGAGAAAACACAAAAAGCTATGGTCTCTGGAGTACAGATCAATCTGAACTGTGTGCTACCACTACGCAGTGTTGTTACGTGTAAAGACCTCCGAAGAAACTGCCGGTTTTTTACCTGCTGGGAACTACCCAAATAAAAGAAACAAAAGAAACAAAAAGTTGGAGTGGTTTCTGTGCTTGAGTAAAGTCCTGCTGGGAGGCCTTGAACATCACCAACCCAATTAAGTGCGGGGTTTGGCGTAGTGACTAAGAAAGGCACTTAACACACACTATATGTATATTTTTTAAAAGGGTTTTCGCTGTAACTCTCAGCTGCTTATATTTTGGCAAAACACCTTCATGAGCCTTGGTTGAACAGTGTGGTGGAAATGCGATGGAATCACTGCCCACACTTCCTGGTTTAGATGGGGTAATTTGCTACAAGTGAAAATCGGCAGGGTATCGCTTTGGGAAGTCCAGCCTGTGGTAGTAGGAGATGTAGCCTGTTACAGTATGTGGCCCCAGGATGAAAACGAAATCCTCTGTGCAGAGAGATGCTCAGATGTAAATGGGCTGCTCCTGAGCTGTGAGGAGTCGGTACATAGCGGCAGGCATGGTCTTCATGTGGATCTGTGAAAAAGTACAGCACAATTCAAGCACAATTTCAAGTATAAGGGATTTTTTTTTTATTTTATTTTTTTACAAAATGCTATATTAAAAGATTGCTTCTTTTTTTTCCCTCAAACTGAATGGAACATATTGCTTTGATATTATTATTTGTTAATAATGTCAAATACGCCTTTGTCACTATCTTAGGAACAAAACGACTGGTTAGAAAATACAATATTGATCTAAATCAGCTGAAATACAATATCCCGTGGTTCCACTTCCTGATCTTCCTGATCATATAATATTCAGTCAGCTAATGAAAAATAATTTCTTTTTCCCATATAGTCTCTAACCTGGAAAAACATATTCTAAATATCGTCTATGCGGCCATGTTAACAACTTTTATGATAATTTAACTTAAAGGGGCTAGATGCAAGTTCAAGTTCAGGCAGGTCATGCCTGTAACTGCACCTTCTCCCTTTAAATGTATTTCCCCCACCTGCGGATATTCCGACAGCTCACTGGACTGGATTCCTGTAGTTTCAGCACTCCAATTGCCTCCACTACAAAGTATGTCTTGCTAGTAGCTAGCAATTACAGAGGTTTCAAAACATGAAATTCCGCTGTGTGTCTATAAGTGGTTTAAAAAGCCGGAATAAATTAATAATAAATAAATCCTTTCTCCCCACAGCAGTTGGCCTTTTGAACATAATTCTTAGCTGCCGAACTTTGGGTTGTGACTGGATACAGGCGTCCCTGTCCTCTTTTGTGTGTCAAAGTATGGTGATGTATTTTGCATTTGGAATTTGCTTTCAACTTTATCAATGTAGAGGTTTTGCAAAGCTGAACTGTGCATCAATAACTGATGTCGCAAACATGTATTTTGATGATTGTGATGCTTCTTTTATATTTTTGTAATGCAGCTAATGTGGCACTGTAGCCCAAGACAAATTTCCCCTCGGGGACAATAAAGTTTATCTAATCTCATCTCGTCATCTCTCATAAAGCCTGATACTGGACCTTTGAGACTTCAGCTCACCTCTCCGACAGCATTTGAAAGGATGTGAACTATTTTCTCATGCGTAGTAGCCACCACACTCTGGCTGTTGATCTCAATAATGCGATGACCCACTCGGACTCCTCCCCGTTCAGCGATGCCCCCGCGCATAAGGCTGCATATCTGTTGGAACACACACTTTTAGTTGACATTAAGATTATGTATATGGTGACCCGTGACGGACGTCGGTACTCACAATGCCATTTTGCACACTGAAGCCCAGCTGGTAGCGGAGGTCCGGCCGTCTGATCAGCACCGTGGTCACAGGGGGGCAGCGCACAATGTTCAGCTTCACCCGGGACTGGGTCTTCAGGCCCTGCACAGGTGACGCACAAATACACAGGTGGAAATTTTGTTAATATAGTTTGGCAAAAAGGTTTTGGTTGGATGTAAATACAATATTTAAGTCCCTAATCATGAAAACATTAAAACTATAGCAATGGATGCACTAATCCAATACTGGTATCGGATATTGGTATCGCATATTGGAGTCGATCCTGAAAGAACAAAAAATATCGTATCGGGTATCAATTCCAAATATCCAAAATAAAAATACGCTTTTGATTGATTTTGATTTTAAAATACAACTTTCTACAACTAAATCTCTGTGAACATGATCATGCAGTACTTTTTGAAGCTCTTTTGATCGCCATGCAAAATGCTAATACTAACATCAACTAGGAACTATGACTGGGTCATCTAAAGTAATTTAAAAAAAACAAAAAGGCCACAGCTAGAGTGGCTAAGCGTTTGTATTTTATTTATTGAAAAAATAAGTGAACATATTAATACTGATAATACTGTATGGTCAATCGAACATGCTGGTCAGGAAACTCTATATGTGTTCTGTAGATGTCAAAGTGACTCTGTTTAAAGCTTTTTGTTCTCCTCTGTACACTGCACAGCTGTGGCGAAGTTTTAAAAAGTCCAGCTTGCAGAGGCTCACAGTTGCATATAATGACTCTATGAGGCTGCTGTTAAAAATGCCCAGACATTGTAGTGCGAGTCAGATGTTTGCTGACTGTGGAGCTCACTCTTGTCCTGCTGCACTTCGTCATTGTTATTTTAAATTTATGTGTAGACTGAGCGACTCTCAGAAAGGCATTATACGGACTCTGGTGTGTCCTGTGATCAGCTCAATGAGATTCACGTCAAAAATGTGGAATCATTGGCGCTCGTGTCTTTATGTGTGTGGCAGCTAGAGAATTGCTGGTGCCTTGTTTTGTTGCTGCAATGATCTGCAGTGTTTTAATATTTTTCTTTTAAACATAAATATGGATCATGTGTTCTCACTTGTGTCCTTAATAAAGATTGAATGAATGAATGAATACACAACTTGATTTAATCAATGTAAACTAATAGCTTGTGATTTGGCCAAGGATATTTTGTGCAGAGTACAATGCTGCATAAGCGACCACTAAAAAAACAATCAGATTCATTTTTGTGGCTGCTCTATTGTAGATTTAAATGTATGTTATTTGCCTGAAATGTCTTCAACTAAAACAAGACGAAACAGAATTATTTGACTAAACTTGAACCAGCAGCATTGCAAATAATGAACATCTAATTGGTTTTGATGCGTTTAGATTTAATGGTGTACTGACCTATTGTAACAATAATTATTCTCTTCCTACTTTAACTTTGACTGAATAAATACATAAAATCCAATACCAGAAGAGACGGCAAGGACATGCATCTTTGGTGTACCTTGATGATGCTCTGGCAGGTGGACAGGGGCAGTCCCACCAGACTGGTCCCATTGATGGACATGATCTGGTCTCCGATGTTAAGGCGCCCTGAGCGCTCGGCTGGGCCTGCATGCATCATGTTCGCCACAATCACAGTCGGCAGGATGGAGCCCCAGCCACTCTCCACAATCACCACGCCCAGAATCTCTCCTTTGGCCTTTTCCACAATCACCTGGAATACAACAGCTGGTCAACATTAGGAAACACTGAGCTTCCAGAGTGAGATCGCAGGGGGAGGGTTTGCGAGTACAAGTTTCCGTTAAAATGTCCTGATGCAGATGTTTTATGGATAATATCTTAAAAAAGGTAAAACCACCTCTACCATGTTACAATGTTGTTCTCATATGATCTCACACCTGGAGCCGCGTATTGAGTAATCTATGAATCTTTTCCAGGCAGCTCCCAGCTCCCTGAGGTCCTACGTATCCAGGAAATGCTTTCCTTACCACTTGATCTCTTGCTAAGCTTAATACTTTCATCACAAAGTAAAAACTCTCGCCATAGTTTTACTACAGACACACAAACCGCTCAAAATACAGAATTCATTTCTTTACTGAAACAGCTGCGTAGCAAAGGGGAGCAGGAGGAAGGAGCGTGGGAGGGTCTTACAGTGAGATTGTGTCTACTGGACATTTCGTTTCAGCCGTCTTTGATCAATATTGTATTTTTGATAGAGGAATGGCATGAGATAGAACAGCACATGCAAGCTTTCACTTTTAGCTAACAGCATGCTAGCAAATCAATGGCGTCATAATGAACTTTTGCAAAATACGCAGGATAGTTTTGTGGTCCGTCTATGACAACAATCCAGGAAATACAGCTCAGAGCGCCTTAGCAGTATAAGAAAAAGTAAATAAAATCTACAATGTCCTTTTGCTGATGTTTTGTCCTGGTATAGCCTATTTATGTGAACAGAACTCCCTGATTTTGATCAATGCTTGAATACAGAAAAATAGGCTCAAATTCTGTGCACTCAATGAAAAGTGTATGTTATCGATGTGACATGGGACATACATCCTTGCAGTTCTCAGACTTGGAGAAGTGGACGAGGTCGTCGTTGTACATGTCCTGTGTGTTGAGCAGGTCGCTGTACTCTTTCTGACTCAGATCTTCAGGGTTGATGCCATTGGCGCGCAGGAACTCCTGGTAGGCCACGCTGAAGGCCTGGCCGATGGACTGGGCAATCAGCTGGGCCTGGGGACAGAGCAAGCAGGGGGAAAAAAGCAGTCATTCAAATAATTACTCAAGCATTAACATTTGGTATGCAGGTCATAGAAAGCACCAAAAAACAAGCCTTAATCCCTCCGTCTGCTAATGAGCCTGTGATCTGATGCCATTGGTGCCAACTTGACCTATGTGTTAGAGGAGTACGACTGGGAACTGGAGAACCCAGGAGGAAATGTACCTAGAAAGATTCTGCTATGTCGACAAAGAAGGGCCCAATGCGTTTATCAACAAGGAGATCTTTAAACGGTCAATGGTCGTTATGTAAATTAGTTACATTTGCAAAAAAAAGTGAAAACAGGAAATCTCTAAACATGACAAAAGCGAGTCATGCCTTATTATGGGTCAAGAGAATCTGTTTTAAGGTTGAAGATTTACTCACGTCTTCGGATTCAAAAACGTGGCAGATCATCTTGTACTGCCGTTTGCTGTCCTCCTCCGTGCTCTCATCGGAGTCTGACTGAGGCATCCTGCGGCGGGCCATCAGAACCACGATGTTACCGATGTCAGCGATGTACGAGATGGTCCGCAGTGGGTGGTCCATCATGGTATCCTAAGAGCAAAATATTTGTGATAAGGTAAGGTTACTTTATTGAGCTGTTATTGACCTACTGTAGCAAGTTTACTGTAGCTAGTTCACTGATAATTGCATAAAATAGGCTCTTTGTTTGAGCAGGACTTGACCAGCACATCTTTTTCTGTAACATAATGTCCAACTTGTCGCATCTATTTGGTGGGCTAGTGGGTGTTAATGTATAATCAAGCCCTGCCATGAACCTTGTTGGTTTGCATCTTATTGTTTCTTTTTTGTTGTGCCCTCCTCTGGTCAATTTGGCTGTCTTGAGTTGATGGTGCCATGGTAAAAGCAGTTTTGAGTACAAATATATATTTATTTAACTTGGTAAACCCCGGTAGGCGAGTCTGTACCTGGGAGTCAGCATTGAGCACTTTGATTCTCTGCGTGGAGATGAAAAGATCCACCTCCGTCATATTAGCCTCATCTTCAGGCGCCTGCAGACAAGGCAAGGCAAGGCAAGAGTTTTTGTAGAGCACAATTCATACACAAGGCAATTCAAAGTGCTCCACAGTTGCATAAATACAAGAAAGCAAATAGAATCAATAAAAACATCAACATAAAATTAAAGAACTACAGTAAAAGGCAAGAGTGCAGATAAAATACTTCCAGTCATATGCACGGGCAAAAAGAACTGTTTTCAGCCTGGATTTGAATATTGTCAGAGTCGATGCCTGTCTCACATCCTCATGAAGACTGTTCCAGATTTTAGCTGCATGAAACTGAAACGCAGCCTCACCGTGTTTATTATTGACTCTGGGAACCACCAGGAGGCCCCTCCCTGACATGTTACAGTTCTCTGTAACATGTCAGAGATGTACTTTGGTGCTAAACCATGAAAAGACTTTTACACAAGCAGAGCTGTTTTAAAGTCTATCCTCTGAGGGACAGGAAGCCAGTGCAGAGACCGGAGCACTGGACTAATATGGTCGTATTTCCTGGTTCTTGTCAGGACTCGAGCTGCAGCGTTCTGGATGTACTGCAGCTCTGACAGCTTGTTTAGAGAGGCCAGTGAGTAGGCCGTTACAGTAGTCTAACCTGCTGGAGACAAATGCATGGATAAGTCTCTCTAGGTCAGACAAAAGCACCCCATATGTTCACGGAGTTAAGATGCATGCAGTTAGGTTAACCTTTATGATCTCTACCTGATATGAAGTATAAGAATATATGAACAAAAAAGTAATTACAATATTCTCCCATGATCATTTTCTATAATAAAACAGTGTAGTGAAACATAGGAGTGAGGGAGAAAAGGTACCTTCTTCTTGCTTTGGGCCTGTTTCTGAGCTGCCTGTGGAATAAGGACAGAGACACGAGGTTAGTGTGAGAGAAGGGGAAGAGAAACAAACTGGAAAGCATTACACAAACAAACACATTTTCAGAATTGGACCTGTGTGTAGGAGTGGGGTAAAAAAGACAGTGTTGAATGGAAAGCAGTGGCAGGGATCGAGGGGTTAGCTTGTAGCCAGACAAATTTAAGATGCGCGGCTACAGAGGTGTATGAAAGCCCTCATTCTGTGGGAAACCGAGCAGCACAGAACTGGGATAAGCTCTGGCCTTGAAGCAGGTGGCTGGGTGTGTGAGAGAGAGGGGCTGACCTTGATGCGGCTCACAGCCTCCTGAGCCTGCATCATGCGCACATTCTTGGAGGGGGTTTTGTCCGACAGCAGCTGTGTGGAGCCCAGGTAGTTCGCTGCAAAAATGATGCCATCAATGAGGTCCTCTGGGTCACAGGGGCCTGGAACTGGACACAAAGTAGAACATTTACAAACTAATAACCAATCTTGTGTGAAATCTGAACCAGTAGTTTTCAACTGGTTTTGCAATGGGGCAATGCTGTATTTTATCCACAATGCACAGTTTATTCAAGCATTATACTGTAAATATCCTCAACTATCAATAACTGGCCTTGAATGCATCACAATCAACACAGGTTCCAGCCATCCAGGCAGTTTGAAGTACCACAAAAAGTCTAAAGTGATATCACCATCCCCTAGCTGTGAAAATTAAGACATTTTATTCTTTATTTGAAATACTGTCCATTGTGTCCATTCAGGAATAACCCAACATCTGACCGCAATTTTGATGTACAATTGTACAGTGACAAATAAAGCATGTACTTACTGTGCTTAAAAAATCCTAATAATGTTTTGTAACTGTACTTTTTGTTCAATCTCAGTCAGATGTTGAGTATGTATGAGTCAGACTGATCAGATATTAATGTGGTGTTTGTTGAAGGTTTGTCTGAGCTCACTGTTGTTGTAAACTTACACTGGTCCTGTGGCACAGGGACAAACTGTTGAATTAATTATGAGTGAACGAGGGAAAAACTCACCCTCCACATATGTGGGGAAGGACACCCGGCTCCTGCCAGCCTGTGGACCACAGCAGGACTAGTTAGTACATGTGCAGTACAAATGCAGTACAAAAGCATCGATGGAGCATATATTGCACAGACCTCTCTGGATGAGGGAGTCTCTGGGCTGTCGTCTGGCAGAAGTTGTCGGCTGGAGCCCTCTGCTCCGGAGGGAGAGGGTGAGCCTGACCGTGGAGACTGGACACAACAATTATACGAGAGTGAAATAAACAGCACAAAAACCAGCGATCTGATTCATCAAGAGGATCATGGGCCGACACTATTTTCATATTTTCAATAAATACAAAGAAAACAAGTCTGGAGAAAAAGACTTGACCCATGGTCAAACACCTATTTTTTGGTGCTTGACCATGGGTCTAATAACTGTTAATACATTTGTCGCATCATTTGACATTTGACACACCACAGGCATTTGTGCAGCTCCAAGGCAGTACTATTACAGACGTGTTCAACTCCAGGATAATAGCATATTTTGAACCATCATTAGTCAGGACACACAATCTAACTCCTCTTCTCAGGTCTTCCCATACATCTGCTTTATCCCACTATGTCAAAGAGCTCCAAACCTTGTCTTCCACATCATTGTCTTGAGCCGACCGACCCTGCTTGGCCTCTTCCTCCTCCAGCTTCTCCACTTGGTATATCCAAAAGTTCTCCATAGTGTCTTCTGCAGCTCTGACCTCCTTGACTGAGCGCTGTGCTGTTCTAAATGAGCAGCTCAGGTGACAGGTGTCGAGCTCCTGCCCCGTCACTGAGCTACAGACAGACAGATACAACCCTAGAGTGGACATAGCAACCACCGCTTTGCCAATTCTGACAGCCATATTTTGACAGTAAGAACAAGCTACTTTGAATGGCATGATTGTTTGTCACTACAATATATGGACATATATAATGTTAATTAGTCAAATCATTTTACACCAATAAAGGTGTTGTTTTTGTCCCCATCGAGACATTTTTGTCATATGACAGCATTTGATCTATGCTTCAGGAGAAGTGTCCGGGAAAGTGACTCTGAAGTGAGAAGAAGGCCCAAACTGTGCTAAGCACAAGGCACCACTGTATCGCTAGTATTAAAACGTAGCATAACCATAACTGACATTTTCTCCAATTGTTTATTCAAATTAATATGACAAAACAAAATTTTGGTAAAAGTGGAATTGCAAAAAGTGGGGGGAACAGAAAGAAACTTCACTGAGTAAGCAGATATCTCAAAAGCCACACTGCATACCATTTCACCCAATAAATACAGTAGAATAAAATCCAAGCATTTATTTTCTTTTTATTACAGATATTTTTATTTGTTGAAAAGCACCTAAAAATGACCAAACAAACATGCGTGTTTGCTGTGAGCGGATCACCTTAAGACCTGACGGAAACATCTCCATCTCACCTCACCTTATCTAAATGCAGCCAAATATGAGATTCACTTAGATTAGGTCCTCATCCAATTCTTTGATTACCCACTGCAAAAATAGCATTTTCTGTGTCGAGCTGGTCAGCTGTATAATCTAAAATGTTGCGCAGTGTTCCTTTAAACAACAAATAAAGGCTTCCCATTCAAGTACAATTTAAGGCAAAAAAAAGGATCTATTTTATTCTGCCAGTCCAAATTCACCCCAAATAAGGATCTGTCCATTTCAAACTGAAATAAATACGACTGACCATAGATTTTATCCCAATTTGATTGAAATGTGATTAATCGCACATCTTGAAAAATTAATCCCCATTTGTTTACATACTTGCTTGTGCAGAACCCACAGTCAAAACATGGCTATCGGACAGTGTGCTAATGTTGTGACTGAAGGTGGCATTGTCCACTCTAGTGTGCTCTCTTTCATCTGGTTAGAGCATTGTCTCGCACTGTGCAGGCCCACATTTACATGACCTGTTCCAACTAAGTAGAGTTAAAAAAAAATCCACATGTGAACAACTATAATCTTATGAACAACTATAACCTTATGAGTGTGAAACGAAAGCCACACAATTTATCTGCAACATTTTCACGAAAAGGTCATGTGACGTGGAGAGTGGCTGCGGACACCGGAGCCAATCTGAATTATTGAACGGCCTGAGACTTGCCTTTCTCTACTTGACAGCGGTGATGAATAAAAGATCACTGGGCAGAGGCAGCATGTCGTCACCCACAGTTCTTCACTATTCAGAGATTTTAAAATCGTACAACCAGTAAGTCATAAAAACATATATTCAACTTCATGTGCCAAATCCGCTATCTTTCTGGTTGATGGCAGGCACCGAGATCCATAGAAATGCAACGGTCAAAACTGTTTAAGAAAGTAAACGAATGAGCCGTTAGAAAAAAAAAAAGCTGGGTCACGACTGAATACATCTGTGGTGTCCAGTACAGTCTGGATGTTAACATAAATAGCTTGTTAAAATTGTCCACTAGTTCACTATAACTAACTGAGAATTTGTAGCTTTTGAGCTCTGTAGATGAGCAGAATTGTGTCTGTTCTTCTGGGGGGTTTTATCGGAAAAAAGAAAATTTGACACACATATAGAGTGACATTTCTGTAACATTTGTAATATTTGTAAACGCCATAATAAATACTTTTCAACTTGCCAGTTTTTTGTTAATAAAACTGGTTTCACCCGCCATGCATCTCTAATTTCACATTATTTTTATGCCACTATCGACCCTGCTCAACATAGTGATACAAAGACTTTATAACCAGATCTTTCCATATTCTAACCAGATTTTCCCAGAGCCTGATCAACAGGTGAGCTCAGGTGACATGGAAAACAACCTTAGCAGTTGTCATCTTCCTCACTAGACAACTGATAGGACATGGTACTCACATCGCCCTCCAGTGGCGGCTGCAGCTCACAGTCAGCAGTGGGACTCAGGTCCTGTCTCATGACCCAGACCGGCTCTTTTGGCTCGTCTGGAGTGTAAGGAGACCTCACTGTGCGGGTTTTCACCTCCTCGATGGCCTCCTTGATATCTTTTATGGCCAGAGATATGGCATCTTTTTTCTCCTGCAGGCTCCGCACCATGGGGCTCCCTTTGTGGGTTTCCACAGGGACCGGGCTTGGGTCTGAAGCTCTTTCAGAGTTCTCAATTGGCTCCTCATTGACGGGTAGTTCTTTGGCACAATTTAGGCTGTGTGAGCTTAAGCTAATTTGAAGCTCCACCGTGATGCTGTCTCCATCCTCCTCTTGGTCGCCGCTGTCCGCTCGTGGGTAAGGGGCAAACTCCGCCTCCTTCTCCGGACTGTCTGACTCTCCATCCGATCGCTCGTCGTAGTGGTGCAGCCGCGAGCCCACAGCCTGCTGATAGTCACCACTCCCTGGCTGAGCCTCTAGCAGCCTGAAGCCGGGCCTTCCCTGGGGCTCAGAGAATCCTGCTGCACACATGCCAGAAGCCTCACAGATCTCCTCATATACATGCTCCGATGGGGAGTAGATGTCATAGGGCTCACAGTACATCTCATCTCTCAGCTCTTCTGAGGAACCCAGCACCTGGAATTACGGAAATAGTAAGTAAGTAAGTAAGTCCTCTATTTGTCATTGTACAAGTGTATACCGAAATAGTGTTCAGGTGTTAGTCCTGAGCAATAGAGGACAAATCGCATTAAAGGATACCTTATCCTATACCTGTATATAGATGTCAGTATCTGACATAATTTTCATTCTAAACAGAATACTCATCGTTCAGGACTGAGGGGCAAAAACAAATTTGATACTTCAGCAATGCCACCCAGATTTTGTCACTCACAGCGGCACTTTACATTGTGTATATACTCTCTATACTAGAATGTATAAGTTAGTTGATGTTGTTTCCATTAAAGGAAATACTTAAATTATTATTATTTTATTTTTTTAATAGTAAATTAAAGACTCAGAAAAACTACTCTACTGCTATTCTTGGTGGTTTTACATTGCCCTGACTTCCCACCTTTTCACTTGCACAAGACTTTACTGAGTGTGAGGAATAAAGTGTAGTGAATACAGTCATTCAGACACCAGATCAGATTGACAGCAAGCAACAGCATATTTAGCAGATGCATTTCAGTGACACTCACATGTTTTTAAATGACATGCCTGACATGTTTTTCTTCTCACATTATTATTAGTGCAGTTTTTTTTTCTGTCGATAGTATACTTCTAAATACGGCTTAGATAGACAGGTCAGCAGGAGCACTCAACAGGTAGATCTCGAAGGCATGGAGAGGTATGACCCTGACAGTATTTTAGCAACAACAATCAAAGT
The DNA here is from genome assembly GCF_951799975.1 of Gobius niger. NCBI lineage: Eukaryota > Metazoa > Chordata > Actinopteri > Gobiiformes > Gobiidae > Gobius > Gobius niger. The sequence goes on along the minus strand of NC_136852.1, from coordinate 65,781,576 downwards.
AAATATTATTTCACTATTTCACTATTTCACTTGTTTAGGGGCATAACGTTGTCACATACCTTGGAGTACTCAGCAGCCTGGTCCTCAGGCAGGGCAGCTGCTGGGGGCCTGTGGGCCTCGTCCTCTGGCTCCGTGCTTTGAAGCAGGCTGTCATCACCCTCTGCTCGGTCCGTGTGGGTGTGGAAGCCGCTCTCGGTGCTGGCAGAACGGGCCAGGGCAGAGTCATCACGCTCTCGCTCATCTTCGTGGCTCCTCAGCTCCTGTTGGGCCTCTCTCTGCTGACGGCGCAGCTGCCTGTGCTGCTGGGCCCTCAGCCGGGCCTCAGTGTCGCCCTGACGCCGATAGCGGGTGGTTGCTGCTCGGGCTGGGCCCCTGGGCTCAGGCTCCATGTCCTGGGGAGCCTCACTGCGTCTGTAGTGATGGGATCTGTTCTTATGGTTGTCAAGATGGTTAGAGGGCGTCTCCCGCTCCTCCATGATGCTCTTGGTGTCCTGGATAGAAATCGCCTGAGGGCCCTGGACACTTCCAGGAATGCATCTGAAAAAATCATAATGTCACTGAACTTGAGTGAACTTGAGTGAGACATCTAAGATGACGAACATATTCAGTAAGGTTGAACATCCACTGTATTTTTGTAAAGTCTCCTCTCTTCTGCAGCCTGTAGGGAGATTCTGCAAGTTCCACCTGGACAGCCAGCATGAAAAGGGCTGAAGCTGCATCTTGACTAAACTAGGTGCTCATTCATTACCTTTTGGTTCATCTTGTGAAGGATGCTCTTAGCTATAATGCCACAAAATGCGATTTTCATCATAAACGTATATGGTCTAAACTCTAGACTAGATCAGACTTCCCACAGAGGCTACTTAGGCATGTGGCCCAGATCTATGATGGTGTTTTTCTCTTCCTCCCACAGTGATGCCCCCTCCCCCTCTATTACTTAGAATGTGGTTCCTGTGTGCTTGAAATAGGGAACTCCGTGTAGTCTCTATCCTATTCTGTTGCTAAAGACAAAGGCTGCCTATGTGCATAGGCTATTTCCCAAAGGAAGAAATCCAATGGCTACCGCATTGGATGCATATTTACCAACACCCTAATAGGCTCCCGAAATATAGGCTATTTACTTACATTTGGACAATAACAGGACATCTTAGCATCTGGACTCTTTACATGTTATTTATTTTTGGAGACATGAGGAGCTGTCTTTACCGCATCATGTGCGCACGGCGTTGCCCCGCACCTGCACCGCGAAAGGCCTTGTCTCCGTGACTAGTCTACACAGTCTGCCTCCAGACTCCGCACCATCACTAGCGCTCCTGATGCCGTGAACAAAGGCGCTGCGACAGCGTGTCAATGCCGCAGTCCGGCTCGCACAGCCACTCAGTTGTACATCACCAAAACACTCACCAGCTCCTGTTCCGAGCTGCAGCCGCTGCGGGATGTGCGCTCCGCCGCTCACAGTCTTCCATCTTTCTTCAGCTGCTGCCTGAGTGCGAGCATGCGTGCCAGCTCATCCTCGTCACGTCTACCAGCGCAGACTGTCCAGCGACCCCATTTCAAGACTAAGATGATGCGTCCTGAACCCACATCTCTCAGGATTCTCACTGTTTTTGCGGAAGGAAATTAAACACTAACACTGGTGTAATGTAAAGGGGCCATGGGATGGAGCGCACCTGACGCTCAGGGAAACACAGCCAGACTATGAATGACCGTGTATGTTACTTTAAACTCCATGACGCGTTCGGCAAATTGTGGAACTTTCATCCGCCCCGCACGCAGACGCTTCCCAACTCCCTGCCTGCTTTCAAACCACGTCCTCCTCAGCAGTCAGATGACCAGTAGCGATGTGTTGACATGAGAAAGTAGTCTTTGTTCAATCATATGCCTCTCCTTCCATCAATTAGTTTATTTCATGTACAGTTTTCAATGAAGACTGCAATATGACAAACAAGGAAAGAACAAAGGCAGGTTTATACTTATTAGCTTTATTATGACAGATTCAGTGAGGTGAGGCCAGGACTACCGGTCACTTAGGACAATTTGAGAATAAAGAGGAGAATATGTACAAGCTACATCAAAATCAATAGTCACTTATTGAATCTCAGTAACATTTCTGCATAGTTATTTGTGTTGTAGATCTGCAGTATGATGAAAATATCATTTCCAGTCACATATGTCTGATATGTCCACAGCTATACTAGTAATAATCATACTACGATACAATACTCCAATGTATAGTCACTTTAATATCGCCAAGAGTCATGTACACAGTGGTTTCTCTTCCCCGTGATGGAGTAATATGGAAGCACTGAACTCAAAAAGTGAGCAGGACAGGGCTAATCATTCAGTTATCAAAAAAATGAACATGGATAGTTACAAGACAATAAAGGGGCTGAATTGTGTGCCTCTTGTGGTTTGAGTATACTTGTTGACTATGGTGTAGATATATGGACAAATATTAGTTCATTATCCTCTTGCATGGAAGCAATGGAACCGTCTAACCACTACAGGTGGGTGTGATAACGAAGAGAAATTAAAACAATAGCCCTCCACCCACATACACAACAGCTAGATCTGGTCTGAAGGGGGCAAGTGAAAATCTTCAGCCCATTCATCTTTGTTCCTGTTGAAACGCTCTCTTCTAGAAAAGGAATATAATGCAGTAAAGCAGACAAAACACATTGGTCTGGTTCCTCTGCATACTGTGCCGTAGGTAGAGTTGTGAAAAAACTAATTATGAAACCTGTTAAATTAACTACATTTCAAACCAGTAAAGTTAATGTGCAGCAAAATTTGGATTAAAAACCTGAAAATATCAGACGCCTTTGAAGTACCAGTTGTACACAATAAACATACAATGATTAACACAAAGCCAGTGGACAAAGGTTTTAAGCAGTGTAACAACTCCTAGAAACAGCGTCTGATTGTCAGGTAAGTGTCCACCCAAACAATCCCACGCAGGAGAGAATTCATACCAAACAGACTGTTCGTCTAAAAACATGATTTGTCCATCATCCGCCTTTGAAAGCCTAATGGTGTTCAAGTTTGTAGAATGTTGTAGAAGACTACTGTGCACAAATAATAGAGGATTCTTAGAGAAGACAGAGCTCAGATCCCAGTGTGGGCAAACTAATGTTGCTGTGTCAAATCAGTCTGACATTTAGTTTAGCTCAGTGCAGGATCATTCACCTCACCGTCAGAAACACCCAGGGCGTGGTACTGGTCGCAGTGACATACTACTACACGTCAGGTGAGCGGTGTCTTGATTCTAATTCAGATGTAAAAGTCTCTGAGTAACAGTCAGAGCTGCAGCTGGAGCACAGTGTGGAGCCATTTTCTGTAGGCCAGGGCAAGGCGTCTCTGATGGGGGCAGGAGCAGCTGTCCAGAACGGCACTCACAAAGCTCTGCTCAGAAGTTACCGAGGGCAGCCCAAGAACAGCCCTCTTAAGACGCTTCCGGTCTCGTGCCAGTGGTAGTGGCAGTCCGTCCTCCATGGTTGCACCTGAAGCCCTGTGTCCATGCACTGGCTCTTCACACAGGGCTCCATTGGCCTCTGAGTCCACTGCACTATTCTGGCTGAGCTGCTGCTCTCTCCACCAGCTCTGCCACACGTAGAAGACATGTCGCCTGAACAACAAACAACATGTACGTCAAACATTTTAAACTTGGTACATATTATACAAGCATTAATGATAAATGGTTTTGTGTGCAAGAGTCACCTGTGGCACCAGAGGGCTTCATGTCCAGGGAAAGACTGAATGAGGTCTGTGCTCAGCTCCATCTCCTGGTTGAGGAGCTGTAGCAGATTGGTTAGGTCTTCAACCTCCGCAACATGCCCCGTGGGACCCCCGTTGACCTTAATGTTGTTGGCTGCTTGCAGTGGAGACAGCTCTGCCAGAAGCTGCTGTATCAAGAACTGCCGGTAGTGAAAGCCGCTGTGGTCAGACACGTGCATGGACACCCATGGGCGCGTGGAGGCCAGCTCATCATGCAGAAACTACAAAAGAAAAAAGGTTATTTGAATTGCCCCCAGCTTAAACAGCAAGATGGTCAAAAGTCCAGTCTGACCTTAGTGTTGCCCTTGGCCATGTGCTGTAATACCCAGATGCGATGGGACCAGGCATTGTAGTTACTGGGATACCTGTTGGCAGCGTCAGTGCACACTCTCATTTCCTCCTGAACTGTATGGGCAGTTTGCTCACTCAGCTGCAGTATTCTATCAGCATCAGCCTCTGGCGCCCCCTGCAGCTTCTGCCGACTGAGCATGAGCTGCTGAAGCACCCAGCGCCTAGCAACACAAACAAATCGTCTACAGCTTATTCTGCAACCACATCCCATTTAACTTCACCAACTATCAATCCGTCACTTCTTTTAATGTAGCAACAAACACACACACAAAGTATTTTTCTTTTAGCAATTTATATAAATATACTGTAAGTAAGTGCTTTATTTGGCATTGTACCAGTGTGCAACGAAATGTGTTCAGGTGTTAATCCTGAGCCGCTGCGACAGAGCATGCCAAAACTGTGGGCCAACCTCACCAGCATGTTTTTGGAGGTTGGGGAAACCGTAGTACCCAGAGGAAACCATCTTCTGGTTAATTAATCCCTTTCTCACTGCACCAAGTTTGCAGTTGCTGACTGCTCACCTGTGGATCCAGGTTTCAGGGCTCTTAGGAAATTTTGTGAGAGCCAACTTTCCCAAGTAAAGATCCTTCTCTGGGCACAGCACTCCACACTGCAGCAGCTCCTTCCTGCAATACAATCACCAAGCACGCTTTAAAGAGTGGTCATTTGCATGGAGTGGGAAGCACAAGCACCTGCACATTTGTGAAAGAACTGGCAATTTCCACTCCGTAAAAAAAGACTGTAGAAGCATTTACTTAACTATTATATCCTTAAGCACTCCCAAATCTGAATTGTTTCTTCTTCTCAGTAGAACAAAGAGTTGACCCCCAAAAGCCTAGAGTTTGCCAGTGTTTTGTGGCCAATTTAACAAAACGATGGGATATAATAAAATGTATATAAACTTAAATCTGTCAATACAGAGCTCTGACCCGTGTTGGATAGCATAACAAGCAATAATGACTTTAAGGTATCCATTACAGCCCTAGAGCATTTAACAAAGCCTCATGAATCTAATCTTGGCAGATACTGAGCCAACAAAAACGCAGCAAATACTGGTCTATGACATTTTTATAATCTGCTATAAAGCTTGCAGCTGAGCTTACCTCACATTCCAGGCTGTGGTGAAGTCGGGGTTCAGCAGCAGCAGAGTAGATGTGATATTCACCAAAGCTGAGCAGAAGAAAAACGTTTGTTTTTTTTGTTTTTTATGACGTTTTGTATAAAAGAGAAACAAAAACACACAGGCAGGCACATACTCAACCTTAATTCTGTTGCAATGGCATTCTCAAGACAAATACTTAAAGACTTTGTTTGTTTATTACATACATTAGATCAAGATCAGGACTAACAGTCTAAAACTGATCTAAATTGGGCACGTTTTATACTGAGAGCTGATCAAAGGGGAGATGTAACAGCAAAAAGAACAAGCAGCCTCCAAATTTGTGTATGTTGTAGCAGGTGCTGTGAGCAGATCCTTACCCTCTCTGTCCAGCCACTGCTTGCGCTGGCGGTAGAGTAGTAATTTGTTATGGACATACGGCAGCAGGAACTTGACACACCAGCTCTCCACACCCAGCTTATTCTCCACCAGTACGATGGGACTGCGGTTGTAGCGCGCTTCAGGGCATGAGATAACTCCGATTTCATCTCTGAAAAATTGAGTGATAGTCAGAATATGCAATTCGTCATCCAACCATCGTCTAATTAGTAAACGGGCTGACAGTAACTAGTGTGACTATTCTAAGGTAAATGTATAAAAGTAACAACTTTACATTCAGATATTGGTGGAAAAAGATGACTACCAATGGGAAGATCTGTACTACGGTGTAAACAAAAAAGAGGTCACGCTCCCATATGCTATTTTAAGCAAGGAACATTTAAGGTCATGTTTGTAGGATGCACTCTCAGTGCGTTAAAAAGCACAACTTTTGATGAATGTAAACTAGGGCTGAAACGATTAATCGATCATTGAAATAGTCGACAACTATTTTATCGTTTTCTAGTTCACACAGACATAAATGGAGCAAAAATTATATAAAAAACATAGTATTTTTGATGAAAACCTACTTTTTATAGATAGGGTCTGTAGTGTTTTGTAAAATGTAAATTTCATGAATAGAGCTTCTAACAAACATTTCCCTTTAGTTTACTCCATCAACACATCCTCAAGCAGCGCCACTCAAGCTATATGTGACTAAAAAAATTGGAAAAATACAATTTTCCTACACTATTCACAGCCAAGCGATTAATCAAAAAAATAATCGATAACAAAATAATAGTTGGTTGCAGCCCTAATGTAAACATGTTATTCCTTGTTTGAAAGCGGAGAACCTCCAGATTTCTTGTACTAGCAGTAAGTAGGTCTTGATAGGGGACATGTTCTGGGATTGTGGAAGAGAGAGTATCTTTATTTCCATTTGCAAACTAGATTTGCCTTGGGTTATGGCAACCCAGTGTGGGGCTCACACTCCACTCTGATTGGATGAGTGTTGATAAACCAAACCTAAAAGTAAATCAGCACAACTTGTAAATGTTTTCTGTAATTTTGAATGACATGACAAAACCATTGTTATCAGTAAAAAAGTTGAACATGTTTACCTCTGTATCTGGTGTTCATGTTTATGAAATATTTATGAAAAATCTACAAGACCTACATTGTCCATTGGAACCTGAGTTTACTAACTACACCTTAAATCCTTCACAGTTTCAACACACAGCTATGTCATCGCTCTCCAGGACGAAACATTGGGTGATAAACAAGTTCTACAGTGTGTAAGTAGCTCGCAGGAGATATATTCAAATATTATATGCATATTTGAAGCAGAATTGTGGAGAGTGTGTGACAGAGAGACCAAAACAAAGGTACATCACACAGTAGAAACAGCAGACTGCCCCGGTGTCTCGGTTACTGACCCGGTTTGGACAAAAGACTAATATATCGCTCAAAATGGAGAATCAAGGCCAAGAGACGCGCCTAAAACATCCATATAAACTCTACTCACATGTTGGGGTTCTTTTGGAAAGCGTTTGTAATGTCTTTGACAACTCTCTGGACCAAAACGTCCACCTCCTCCTCACACTCCGCCATCTTTGACAGCGCTTGTCATGCTTCTTCTTCCGGGTGACATAACAGCACTACGGAGAGCCAGAGAGACCAAAACCAAAACAGCTGAGCGCACCGGGCAGTAGCAAGTAGGCCCGTGTTGTGCAATAAAGTCTTCCATCAAATTGACTGGAATGGAAAAAACTCCGAAAAACTTCACGTTTAATGGGTATACTCTCCCGCACATGCAGCTATTATATGGCATTTGTGCACAATGTGAAACAAAAGTGCTGAATCATAGGCTAGAAGGACGTTACTCCTCTAAATCAATGCTTATAATTGTTTTTTTAAATGTCATTTCCTTTGCATATTACATTGCTTTTGTGCATGTAGAATGTACTGTGACAAGTACGGCTTGTCAGGTTGTCAACCAGGCGGAGCAAAGAGCATGTAGTCATCATCCAGTGTTGCAAGAAGAGAATTTTTCCATTACTAAGCACATATTATCGGTTAGATGTGGATTTTCCAGCACAGGAGCATTTACTTAAGGCAAAAACAAATGGTTCAGTTTTTCCATAACAGAGTATCTTTAATTTATTCCAAATGCACTCCTGGACAGGTTTTTCTTTTCCAACTTTAACTTAAACCAATCAACTTTAAGATTGACTGAGGAGACTGAAATGTGAACTACTGAAGGAATAAAACCAGAATCACTTGCATTTCAGAGTATGTTTATAGAGGTCTAAACTGCAGTAGCAGGTTACACAATTGTGGTTTGTAAAATGCAACCATTTATTTGTTCATAACCATAATGCTCCAGATACTTCTGATAGGATAAACAGCAGCTTTAATGCTTCATGGATTAATTTTCATGTTTTGTTATAACAATTGACAGGAATAAGAACATCTTGCACTTTTGGGGGTTTCTCATTATTGTTCCTAGCCTCGGGACATTGTCTGCCATCTGCACACTATTTTCCATTTGCCTACTCAGCCACTCCAACCACCACAGCTCCATGTGAGGTCAGTCCGTGACAGACATTTGTTAAACTGTGTGATCTCTGTTGATTTTGCATGTTCTGGGGCTTGTGCAGAAGGCTCCTCCTCTCCCTGAGTAGACAGCATCCCAAGCCGGAGCAGTGAGAGAAGCACACACTGGAGACAGTGGACAGTATGCTGGGCTGTGGGAGCCAAGTGTGGTGTACGTCTGCGCTGCTGCTGCTGCTTCTGTCACTTGGACCGCTCTGTGCCCAGCTGCTGCCTGGCTCCTGTAACTTTGAACTGGGAACATGTGGCTACACCTCGGATCCTCACTATGGCTCCTGGGATATCAACGAGGAAGGTAACATCTGCTCTGCTCCAACATTATCGTTCATGTCGAAGTTATTCATTTATAATAACTTTTACTAACCCTAACCTCTCTTGTAAACTACTGCAACATCTTCAAACAAATAGAGATCCTGAATGTATTTACATTTGGTGGTGGCTGGAAACAAACACCTTCAAGGACCGTCTTGCTGTGAAGTAGTTGTGCCAATCACTATACCACCGACCGTGCACCCCATAGCCTTTTGCAGTGCTGCAAGTAATATTTATAGTATTGCTAATACATTTAGATTAGTCAAGGGATTACGGCTGTGAATGTGATATTCAATAACTGTCTTAAATACTGCAATAATAAAACAACAAAAAACCTACGCAATTTAGATTTTTCTGCTAATTGTGCCAAAACAAGACTTGAAAAATACTAAAAGAACAAAAAGAAGGCTAAACTGGAACTAAATTTGTAAAATCGTGACTAAAACTGAACTTTGAATAATGTATCGCTTAATATTGCAATAACAGTAATTTGTGGATGTATTGTGCAGCTTTTTTAGTCATTGAAAGATTATTTTTATTGTCTAAATTCAGAAACAATTAAAAACACTGCATGTCATTTAATAATGTCAGTTTTGCATGACAAACCAATATTATGGGCACACAAACCTGCAACTTTGCCAATATGGTTTGTATTGAAAGTGCACATGACCTGTAACATTGTTGTGCAACAGTTGAAGCGCAGAGTGTGAGGCCGTCGTCTTGTAGCAGAGTGGTAGAAGTGTGTCAGTGGAGTTATTTCCATCTGTGCCACACTAGCCACAGGGCCCACTTTTAATAAATGGGGCACAAAAGCGAAGGGAAAGAGCTCCTGGCCGTGCGCACAGACTACACACCGCGGAAAAGTCTATCACGGCAGTGTTTATGTTTGGTTTCCATGGAAATGTGGTTTGGTGACGAAGATGCTGCACCAAAAAAAGAAGCCTGAAAAAGTGAGTCGTGGAGAGTGCACAGATTTGGTTTAATTGTCCCAGGGATAATACCTTTTCTAATTTTTTCCATCCGAGCATTGATCGTCTGCATGGGCTTAGCATTATAATGATATGCTGCAAGCTTTTGTAGGACAATTGTCGATTGTTGCGTTTGGGAATCTCAAAACTCCCACGTCTCCGGCTGAGGTCAGGAGACAGCCATTACAACTCCAGAACCTTCATTTTGTTCTGCAGCAGCCAAAAGACAAGTCAAATCCACCTTTGTGTCATTCTTGTGTGGGAAATCAGACACTTTCTCCAAAATAGCTGTGGCTTTGTTCTGTTACTGACTTTAAAGGCACATTGCATGACATTTTTGATTATATTTAGTACGCAAGTAAGTAACTAAGTGCTTTATTTGTCATTGTACAACCTGACCAGCGTGTTTTTGGAGGTCGGGGAAACCGTAGCACCCGGAGGACACCTGGCTGGCTGTCTTCAGCGCTCCTCTGATCCTCTGAAACGGTGCAGCGCCTCCTTTGTCCCTGTTTCAGAGCACAACAGTCTTTCATCATCTTCTGGGAAGATCTTAGCAGTTAATCTGTTTTATTCTCCAGTGAACGTCCAGAACAATAGAAGGCATGTCTGGCTTAGCTGTCAGTCTTGCCCGGATACCTCCTTGTTTGTCTCTTTTTTGTTTCCTGATGCGCCTATTGTGAAGCCTCCACTGTGCTGCAGGTGTGGGGGGCTCTTGGTGCCTCTTCAGTGTTTCAGAAGAAGACATTTCTAGGTCTAAAATATCTTTAGCCAATACAAAGCTGTTTGTTTACTTAAAAAGCCTCAGGACCATTATGGACTCTTTGCATTAAAAACAAATCCGCAGAACCCCACAGCACATGGCAAAGACGTACAAAAGCATCCAGTAACACAATGTTGAACACAGAAACCACAAATGCAGTTTGCAGAAAAAGGCAACAATAAACAACTGTTTATTGTTGCAGCAATACAAAATATGACCCTTTAAAGGAACAGGCCACCGTTTTTACATACTGACATATGTTCTTACCTGAGCTTAGACGAGTTGAGACGTACCTGTCTGGTCTGTGTGCGTGCCCGTGGATGAGCGTGGTAGCTTCCAACTTCACCCCCGTTTGGAGCTATAGGAATACATTGGGAGAGGCCAAATGCTAACAACATCTTTGGTCGTTTTGCATGACTGAGGGCACGCACAAAGACCAGACAGGTATGTATCAACTCGTCTAAGCTCAGGTAAGAACATATCTCAGTATGTAAAAATGGTGCCCTGTTCCTTTAAGTGGCTTTAAGCTTATTGCAAGTTGTTAGCTGGCATTAGAGTGTTATTAGGTCAAAACATCAAGTATACAGTATACATCTGCTCAGGATGATTTGCGTGTCCAGTTCAGTGCCTCCCGACAAACACTTGTCTCTGGTGGTTCTAAGCCATCAGCCAATGGAAGCACAGCTGGCAATCTGCACCAACGGCCCGTTCTAACACCTACAACTACTCGCTCACACGCCACATCTGTGCTTAGACCAAGTGATTGAAATGTCTTGTCCCAGGAAACTTTAAATCTATCCCATACCTAGCAACCATCGCTACTCTCCACACTCAAATGCCGTTCTTGCTTTGGCACAACATTACTCTCTGAAGATGCACCGGCTACATTATAGAAAGTATAGAAGTCAATGCAGTTGTAAGCCATAGATTAGAACTTGGTGTTGTATAACTTTGATACATCCATCATTGGCCAGTTGGCATGATCTCATCTGTTGACATATGTTCCACTCTTCAGCGCTGATCTAACCGCAGACGGGAAGGGCCTTTAACCATATAAGGGCTCCCTCAAACAGCCGTAAATCCTGGCCTCCATCCGCCCACGCATTTAGAACTGTTTATAGTTGAGTGGCTCAAGTGCCCTGTTTTTATGTCTGTGTGCTCTCTGAACAAAGACCTCAACATTACTCACGAGGAATATACTAAGGCTTGTTTTATCACAAATTTAGCAGTGATTTGGGGCTTTCTTTGGGTTGCTTGGCTTCTCAACAGAAGGGCAGATCTTCCTCTATTTGTCTTCAGAGAATTATTGCTGCTGGAGAATTGTAAATTTGGAGAAAAAGGGGGTGCTTTATGGTTTAAAATAGTGTTAGGACAACAGTAATTCAGTCTTGATTTTCGTGCATGCAAAACAGAGGAAAAGCTATGTCGTTACAGTCATTTTAGGGTCAAGGTGCATGGCCTTTCAAAACATAGAGATTATCTTCTGGAGAGAGAAGGCGCCACAATAAGCAAGTGAAGAAAATGCAGAATAAAGATGCATGAATAAAATCTGGCACATTTCATGTTGTTATTTTTTTTTATGAGGAATCAACATTAAACAATATAAAAAATAAGTCAATAAGTAAGAGCCTTAAAAATGTGTGTATGATAATAGCATGGTTGTGTTTCAGGGCATCTGATCAGCATGGACTGGCACCCCCAGGAGCCCCAGGAGCGTGCGGTCCTGCTCAGCCCTGTTTTGGAGCAGCCTGAGTGGAGCTGTGCGCGGCTGGTCTATCAGCTCACTGGGAACAGCTCTCTCCTGCTGCACCTCAGGCCTCAGCACCACAACTTTGACCAGACTCTGTGGGAGGCCCACACCGCCTCTGACAGCTGGCTCATCGCCAGTGTAGATCTGCCCAACAGCACCCAGCCCTACCAGGTGACTGCCTATCCTGCATTTGGAAAACATTCAGGCATTCTTCTGTTTTATTGCATCGCCAGTGCTTATTAGTCAGCTCTGACTACAAACACGTTTTTCCTGTTTATACCTCTATTTACTGATGGGAAAAGCATTGGTTTGTTTGAATCAATAGAGTTTTATCTCTAATCACAAAGTCTTGGCACCCTGGTCAAACCAGATGTGTGTTGTTCTAATGGGATCCTGTCCTTACTGAGGCCTCATGTGCTGAGCTCATCTCTGACGGCTGCTGCTTGGTTGTGCTTCGCAGATTTTGTTGGAGGGAAGACTAGAGAGTGTTCCTGAAAGCAGTGTTGCCATTTTTGAAATCCACATTGTTCCGGGTTACTGCATTGGTCAGTGTTTGATTGAAGATAACACTAAGGGTCTGAGAATGTTTTCATTTACTGAGGTCTTTGTCTCCAGCGTGTAACTTTGAGGAGCATCACCTGTGTGGCTACAGTAACAGCTGGAATCCGAACGTTAACTGGTATTTGGGCGGGAGCCTGGCCACCGAGTCCAACCTCCTGGAGGCTCAAGGACACCACCCACACAGAGGTGATTGAACCCCTTTATCCCGACAACTGCGGCTCAATGCATGTCACTAATACTTACTTTCAATAACAATATTATTTAACTCCTAACAGACACACCTCCTTTTCTTACCTAAATAATGACAAAATAATAATAATATGTATTTTTCCCTCTTTATTGAAACAGCATAGTGAAGTTCAAGAACAGCGGGAATGGGAAAGGAGTAAGAATCCGGAAGTTAAACAACAAAGATGTGTTTGACGTCTGGTCATTGGTCTGTTCCAGGACACTACATGTATGTGGACTCTGTGTACGCTAAGCAGTTCCAGGAGGTGGCGTACCTCGCGTCTCCCATGACCACAGCTCCCATGAGCGGCTGCCTGTCCTTCTTCTACCTGCGCAACCAGGCGAGGGGAAACCTGTTCTCTGTCTTCACCCGAGATAAGCTGGGGCACTACGAGGAGCTGTGGAGACCCGAAGCTTATGTCTCCATGGGCTGGACTTATGTCAGCGTGGACATCAAGGCCCCCCACCCGCTAGAGGTTAGTTATCATGCTCTCCCCCTGTCAAACTCCGCAAGTGATATGAGCTTTAATTTCTCCAGCATATCCTACAACATCTCAGAGCCTGTTCCATTTTTAAAGCTTTTGAAATAGTCACTCTCCTCTCCGACTTCTAGTTTTGCTACAGCGCATTCATTAGAATTTACTTTTAAGTTCCAGCCTGAAGTGGAGCAGAGTGTTGTGATGAAGACACTGGGATGTTGTCAGAATATTGGAGTCGTATGTGAGGACCGGGGCCTGTTCACAGTGCAGTGTTAGTGCCTCAGCAGCTGAGACACATCCGCAGCTGTCATGACATCACGGTCACATCCTGAAGTCAGCAGCTCTGGTCAATACAGCTTTTCTCCTGACTCCACAGCATAGTGAAATAAAATAGACAAGGTTTATCTCCACTTTTACTAGAGAAGAGCCCTCCCTGCTGAATCTGCAGAAGACAAACAAAGAACTGCAAAAACGAGTCAGTGGGAGAGCATTTTGACAACCACTGTTTGAATGTAGCTGCCCACTTGAAAACGTATAACAGACCGATTTACTTGTGTGTGTCTGTGTGCAGGTGGTGTTTGAGGTGGCCTTCAACAGTGCCAGAGGAGGCTCTGTGGCCATCGATGAAATATCCTTTTCTCCTGAGTTCTGCCACAATGACACGGGTGAGAAAATGAGAGAACAAACAAAAAGTACTTGTATTTTTGTATTTCTAAAAGCGCTTGGGTTTTAGAGCCAGACTTTGACCCATCTGTTGCCAACTGCGACTTTGAGGAAGGGCTGTGTCTGTACTCGCTGGAGTTTGGCGTGTGGAGCCGGACGTCAGTCAAAGCCAACATGTACCGCACCGGAGACCACACCACTGGGACAGGTCAGCAAACACAGACGGAGATCTTTCCACTGGAGGCTTTCCTGCTCGCAATACATTCAAATGGCCAATTTGTAATTTCTTCAAAGATCCTTTACCTGACTTTTTTGTGTTTTCCCCCTTTAGGCTTCTTCCTGCAGACCCATGCCCCATTCACTTTCCTTGCTCCTTACATGGATCGTCTTCACGGACCTCTGTTGCCTGGAAACACCAAGTATTGCCTGACCTTCTTCTACCTACTCAACGGCTTCAGGAAACTGGACCACGCCCTGTCCTTGTACATTTACGATGAGAACAACGTTGCTCTGGAGAAGGTGTGGAGCCTCACGGATACATCCAGAGCCATGTGGCACAAGGTGGACCTCACCTACACGAAGCCCATGCGCTCCAAGGTACACCGCGCAACAAGCTCAGTGAAGGCGAGTCCCGGCACAGTGTCTGACTGTGGCTGTCCCTCTCTCAGGTGGTGTTTGTCAGCCTCTGCAGGACCTTCTGGGAGTGTGGCTCTGTGGCTCTGGACGATATCAGTGTGAGTGTGGGAGACTGCCAGGTCACCTCAGGTAAGCCTATATGAGCACTCTTTGATTTTTATTAACTCGTCGTCCTATTTGGGAAGGTTTTTTTCCACCAATAGCAAGGAACACACATGAATATTTACAGCCACGACAAAAAAATGACAAACATTTTTTCCTTTTTTAAAATGACAAACATTATACAATAGCACAGGCTTATGCCAGCTGCTCTGTTTCAGTCTCTCTGGCGGCCCAGTGTGACTTTGAACGCGACATGTGCGGATATTTCCAGGAGAAGGAGGACAGTGCTGATTGGCTGAGAGTCCGAGCTGTAACGCCCACCTCCTACACAGGGCCGCGAGGAGACCACAGCACAGGGGTGGGTGAGTGAGCACTCTGCAGCTTTGATTTGAGAAGTTCAAACATCTGGATTTATCTCTATATTTAACACAAGCTGTTCTCATCTCATAGTTTTTTACTTATGCATTTTCTTCAGGAAGCTGTATCACAGCTGTTCTTATTTGACCTGAACATCCTTGTTGCTCAAAGGTTTAGTCAGCCAGTCGCTTGCACACACATCTTCAGGACTTTTCTACTCAAGTAAAACCTACATTTATTTCTACCACTACGCCACCTGCAGGGCGGCTGTGTTTTTGGATTTAAGATGAGGAGCACGGTCACTCGGACAGAGCTGCTTCTCCAGGAGGCATTTAAGATTGTATTATTTTCTTTTACATTGCCAACATTGAGCCTGGGTTATCACGTGCAGCTATAGTGCGTGCAGGCTGTGACCTTGGTAAATCTATCTGTGACTGTCCTCTGTGTGTTCAGGGCACTTTGTGTACATTGAGGCGTCGCTGATGCGTCCTGGACACAGAGCTCGCCTGCTCAGCCCACTGCTGCGCGGCTCCTCCTCTACTCAGTGTCTGGTCTTTCACTACCACATGTATGGCTCTGGGACAGGCATCCTCAGGGTCCTGCTGAGGCGCAGCGGCCAGCCCAAGGACTCAGTTCTGTGGAGGCGTTCAGGGGAGCAGGGCGTCAGCTGGATGAGAGCCACTGTGGACTACCACTGCAACACGGCCCATCAGGCACGACAAAGATTTAACAGAAGGAATGGCAGGACCTGAATGACACGGGTTTAACTATGTTTTGGTGCTTTGACAGATCGTCTTTGAAGCAACCCGCGGGCCCTCTTTGAGAAGTGACATATCTTTAGACGACATTGAGTTTAAACATGGAACTTGCGAAGGTAACACTCACTCCTATTCACTCTTTGGAATAAAAATATGTTTTCAGAATCACGATAGCTTCATCTATATCAGACACAAATGTGAATGCATTTTGATGTTCCAATTACAGTGTACACTTTCTATTTCCCCAAAATATCTTTGCTTTCAAGCTATTATGTCATAAAGAGATTGAGCAAACATTATGACTTGGAGAAAATAAACGGCACATTTAGAATAGTATTTAGTACAGAATTACCCCCGATTAACTGGAATGTGTTTTTCCTTCAGATCTTGCAGAGTCATATTCCGGCTTCTCTGAGAATTTCAATGACATTGAGAGTTACCAGTAGAACGGCGTGTGCAGTAAAACTTAAGCGATGACACAAGAGACACACAGGACAGAGATGGAGACAGAACATTACGGAGGATGGTCAAGATTCTGTGCTGATATTAGAGCTTGCATCAGTGGCTGTAAATATGTTTAATTGCAGAGACAAGGCATTGGTTAAAGATGCTGCAACAGAATAACCTCATTCTTTTGTGATAGATAAAATCATATAAGTGATAACCAGCGTTGTGTCATTCTGTGGGTCTTTGAGGCGTAAGTAACCAGTAAACCATTGTTTTCTGATGATAATTGGGTTATTTTTCCTAAACTGTATTCACGACCCTGGAGTTATCCTGTGCACTCATACCTGTCACTGCTCTAAATGACCTGCACGGTGGCTGAGCGGCTCTTGTCCATCAACCAAAAACATGCACAGTAAGTTAACCCTCCAGCCGGGTGATTCTGACCATCAGCCTGGCTGGAGATGGGTCCCCGGGTGCTCCATACGGGTTGCCCCAGCGGCATCAAAGGATGGGTCAAATGCAGAGGACAAATTTTCCTTTGGGGCCTATAACTTATACCTAAACCTGTAGGGAAAGTAAGGGAACAAATAGTAATGGCAAAGAGTACAATAAGTCTGTTTGCAAAAGTTGAAATGAATAGTTAAAACAGGCGACAAACAGGTGCTTGTGGCCATACCATCTTCTGAGGTCAGGAGGCCTGACTAGGACCTGGTCGAGTGGTCGAGGGGAAGCCGTGCTTGTCGGTCTACCCCAAGGGCACTCTGGCTAGCTAAGGGAATGAAAAATTGTCTCTTGTAAAGCACTTTGTCTGAAAGGCACTACACACTTACATTCCCATCATCAGTCTCTAATTGTTTATACTCGATAGACTTAAAATGTTTTCTAATATAGTCAATTGCACAACAGACAAAAGATGTTGGTTCAGTACATTTATTAAGCTATAGGAAATACAAGTTTTTCAAACTCAATGACCCGAAATTTACTTCAGTGGATTCGTTATCTAGGCAAAAGCATCATTCAAATTCCCTTCATGAACTGAAAAGGCCAGGAGACATTACCATGCTAACTGCAAACCAATACTGTAATTAAGATTATATAAATATTTAAGTCAAGGAACGAGGGCAGAGTTAGACGATCGGGGCTCACCAACAGTTAACACAGACGCATAAGCTCCATTCAGAGTTCAAATAGACGGCACTAAAGCTTGTAGTTACAACAACAGAGCAGTTTGCCTTTTTGAGAGTACAGAACAACAAACATAATACATAAAAGATTATCCTTCGGGGGGGATTTACACATTCTAAAAGCTTTCATAGTCCTTCTTATCCTTTTTGCCTTCACCTTCAAAGCTGTCATTCCCGTCGCTGTTGTCGTGGCGACGTTTCCGACTGGGGTGCACATTGAAGCGTGGGTTGACCTGTGGCAGCGGGTCCATGCCCAGTACTTTGTGGATCTGACGGAAAGCGAGGAGTCTCAAAGCAAACTGAGGAGAGAGAAGCGAAAACACTGTTAGTGTTCGGATATGTGGCGCTTCGAGTCAAAGATATCTTAATGGATTCCTACCTGGGCACTTGACGTAATGTCCTCCCGCTGCTGTTCTCCCAAAGTAGTGAGAGTGTCTATGGGATTCTTCTCACACGGGTCCAACAACCCTGGTCCACCTGGGAAAGATAAGTAGAAGACACGTAAGGGATAAGGCACGGCGAGGTGACAATTATCAGAAATAACTTGGCGATGCAGAGGTGTGAACAGACTGAACAGAGGTTGCCAGACTAGGTGTGCATTATCACTTTTTAACGGACACCCTCCAGCCAATCAGAATCAAGTATTCACCTAGACCATGGTATAATCAGATTTCTTAAATGTACTTCACCCAACACTTTTCCATCGAGTAAAATTAGCGTCAGTCTCATGCAATAGATTTTAAAAGTAGATACATGTAACAGTAGTAGATAATAGATAAAAAAAACAGTAGGGAACCGCAGAATAAAAACAGCCTCTCGCCATCACTGTTGAGTCTTGCTGACAGACTGCTTCAACTATCGCCAGAGTCACAAAGCATTATCCTTTATCCTACACACCCATTTGTATTTGATGTGCAAAGTCTCCTACCTTTTCCTACATGATTAAAAATGTTACCTGGAAGTAAAATTCCAGAAGAAACACATTCCAGGACCCGTCTCAGTGCGTCTCCTGGTCCGAGCGGAGCTGAGGCGCTGCTGATGGCCTTCTCCACCAGCAGCTCCATCGCCTGGACATCACAAGAGGACAGCAATCACACATTGACATGTCATATTAAGTTGGCTGCTTTTTTCTCGCCATGAGAAAACCTTCAAGTTAATTTGGCCACATCATATCAAATGGGCCAAGTAATAGGCCCATTATAATAAGAACATGTGGCCAAAAATACTACATTTGCTATGGTGCAAGTAAAAAGTGATCCTATTGCCACAGACGCTCTTTTCACATTGTTGCCAATTCTTTCATCTTGGATCAGGCACTCAGCTGTTTGGATTTACATGTCTTTTTCTATTTAACTATAAGGAGTAATAGATGTTTAGGCGAGTTATACAACAGCATTTCCGACGTTATTGACCTACACTAAACCTTTTCAGATCCTTGTCCAGATCTCATGTTAAAAGCTGCTGATCTCATATCAGTTTCTAAAATAGAAAAGAGTCTATTCAGAAATCTGAATGGACCTCAGTATGTGAGGCACACTCACCCAGCCGGGGAACGCTGACCAGGTGGGCACACGTTGGCAGAGGTCTCGCAGTATCCGGATGATGATGACACAGGACTGTAGGCCGTTGGCCCTAGCCTTTTGATGCAGCACAGTTAGGTTAGTGCAAGACACTGACAGTTTGAACACATTAGTATCAGCTTCATCACAGAGGTTCAAACACTACTGTGTGTAATGGAAGCTCCAGTGGTCGTGTGTGGAAAAAAAAGAGCCTACAGTCAGCTGCCATTCCCAGTAGTCTTGTACCTCAGAGTTAGTGCCAGAGATCAGAGTTTGCAAGATGCACAAGAAGCCAGTGGGTTTCTTGCCATCTTCTAAACCCTGACTCTGCAGGTACTTGGAGTACATCTGAGGAGGGACTGAGAGAGGCAAGGAAATCCACTACAGTCTGCTGTTCACAGACCAGCTCCGATTCCTGTTTCTCTCAATCCCTTTTCTACAAATACAGAACAGTACAAGTCTCAACACTTGGCACACTGTGTGCAGCTTATTGTGCAGCCTTATGGAAATAACTAATGGGGCACTGCCAGGAACCATACAAGGATGTCAGTTTTATATCACAGTTAATGAATGATTAAGATTTCTCTGAGGATGATCAGAGACCAAATGGTGTCATTAGTGACATCCTTGAATATTGGCTTTGATTTACTGTATGTGTTGTAGGATATGAATATGTAAAAAGCACAAATTAAAAAAAGAAATAACAAGTCTCATAAGGCTACATACAATAAAAGAGTAAAATGATGTTCCGAACCTGGAACCACTTAGCGTGGCGCAGAGCAGCCAGAGCGTCAAGGCAAATTTGTCTGTCCAAGACGTCCGCTGGGTCATTCATCATACCCGAGGTTATATCTAAAAATGGATTTGAAGGGTCAAAATAGAGATGAGGAAAGGGTGTTTGACCAGGTCAGCAAGCTGCCAGAGAACAAACACATTGCCACACATACCACGCACCTTCAAAGCTACTTCAGTTTTGTCTCATTGCATCTCTACTAGAAATGACACTTTATAAAAAAGGTAATACTAGAGCTTATTAGGGACACCATGCACCTGCATCAGTGCCTAATAAAGTGGCAGGGTCATGTAAGTAGGTGTGGCAAGGTTTTTGGTACGTGAGAACGGCTTGGTCAAAAATCCTTCCGGAGCACTACTGAAGTTCTGATGTCATGGGATTGACTTTTCTCTTTAAGGTGGAAACACTGCTGCGTTCTTATTGGAGACAGCACTGAGGGATAGGGCACGAGAACTACCAGCAAACAGGTTAGGATACCACTTCATGCAAGCCTACTCAGAAGGCTGGAAAGAAGCAAGACCATTCTTACAGCCTTTTCAAACAAGGATTCAAATGTATTTTTTGATTTGCCAAATTTTCAATGAACCCTAAAATTGTGATTCAACGTTTTGAACTCATTATCATAGAAAGAGCATTGGGCTGGAGGCATAGGCTTAATCAACATTACTGAGAATTCTTTGTTTCCTGTGGATAAACATACACCTTGCCGTCTAAGATTGTCTTGGGTCAAATTGTCAATGATGAGTGGATGCTGTGGGAAACAGAATCACCGCTTTGTGTGTCTCGTAATTTTGCAAACACATGTCTACATACAAAAACTGAGGCCCTGAACACAGGAAACAAAATCAAACCTTAACTAGAAATAGCTAAAAACAGTGCAGACAATGATCATGCTTTTTCAAAAGAATAAGAGCATTGAGGAGAGTTACTGAGCAACAGGCCCGAAGAGCAGAACTGCTGGCATCCTTGTGTGTGTGAGTGTGAACGATTAATAATGTGGAGGAGCTCAGACAATGAGAGTGGGAAGTGGGAGACAAGTTTTCTGAATGGAAGACGTTGGGCAGTGCCAGCAGCGCAGTGCTCTTGAGGTAGTCCACAGTGAGAGCAGTTTGTACAGTGTAGCAGACCTCCTTCAGCCGGGCCGTCCTCCCTCATCACCGGAGACGTCAGGGTGATGTTCACGTTCATCTTGGGGTCGGAGCAGGAGCTGAGAACGATGGCTGCCTCCGGGACGGACGCCCTCACCTCATATTTATCTGGGGACACAATCTGGAAACAGGCAGCAAGGTAAACCCAATCAGTGTCGAAAACAAAACGTGTTGACAGAAAGAAGCACAGGTTCTAAGTGAATATAGGAGAACATTTCCGTAACATTACTCATTAACATCGTTTAGAGGTGAAGTGCTAATGTCACTGTTTCAAAACTAGTGTGAAAGGGGTGTGTCGAGTGTTTTGAAGACAGTACTGAGAGCTGCGCGGGGAGGTGCTCCACAATCCGGGTCAGGAGGGTTTTGGTGGGCTTTTCAGAGCACAGCAAAACCAGGTTCACGCTTTGGTCTCCGCCAAGAAGCAAACCCTTAGCCAGGACTCCCACCCGCATCACCCCTTTCAAGGTTCTAGAAGACACAAAAGAAAATGACATTGGTATTTGCATAAAGTGCATGTTAACTACACATTTTAGGACTGTTTCCCGTTTGACAAAACGTTTAGTTCTAAGGCAGTTAGTTCAGTTAGGCACATTTCCCATAAAGTGAAAGAATGGCAATAATGAACTGAAGTACATACATTTGGAGGCCCTATTCATTCATTCAAACCTTTATTTAACCAGGAAAACTATTTTACAAGAGTGCCCTATTGTGAACCAGTCTGATTTGATGCCCCAAATTAAGCCTCCACAGACCTGTCTTTACTGGGAGACTCTTTCTTTTCCTTCTCCTTCTCCTTGTCCTTCTCCTTGTCCTTCTCCTTGTCTTGGTCTTGGTCTTGGTCTTTGTCCTCATCCTTGGCTGTATCCTGCTCTGTGATAATGTCTGACACAAGCTTCAGAGCACGCTCAGTGATGGAAACGATCTTCTGGATGGACTGGAGCTCCTCCTCCGAGGGGTAGATTATGGCATGCTTAGCCATAACGTATCGATCGTCTGAAGAGTCCGGACGTCGCTGAGGCTGCCAAACACAGACCAAATAAATAACAATGTAGTAAGAGTATTGTGCTTTTTGCAGGTATTTGATAATTAGGGATGCACAATAATACAGGCTGATAAGTGAACCGGAACACATCTCCAGGTATGTTTATGTCACATGGTAAAAAGCTCTAAAAGTGGATTTTGCACATGACCCCCTTTAAAGAAATTGAAAGAATTTGTTTAGGGCCATACCAGTAGTCCTTGGGGCTGCATCCCAGGCATCCCAGGGCGGACCCCCAGTAGCCCGGGAGGACACTGCTGAAAGCCTGAGTCGCGCCGCCGCTCGTCCCAGTGATGCTGCTCCTCCTCCATCCGCCGCCAGTACATGTCCTCCTCATAACGACTGCAAAAGTCCAATCACAGGTCAAGTCACTCCTCCAGATTATCATAACACCATGATAATACAAACAACATGTATAGTGTGAGAACTATGCATGTACCGCATCTCCATCCTCCAGCGCTCCTCCTCCTCTCGCCGCCTCCAGTACTCCTCCTTCTGCATCTGTTTTCTCATCTTTTCTTCTTGAATCTTCCTCGCTCGGATGCTTGGTTTGACCTCCACCTGCAGGTCTGGGTTCACCTTTTTCTGAAAGGAAACATGCATATATCCAAGTTTATTAAAAGTCATAACTATTAGTGAAAAGAGTATAGATAAGTGCTTCTGAAGCTGGTGGTGCTCAGGCCTCTTCAGATGGTGCTCAAAGTCGTCTACATTTCAAGTCATCTTTCATTTTAAATTTCCTTTAATTTCTGCTTTACTAATCAGGATGTAAAGGTTCAGCTTTCTCACGGATCGGTGCATCATGGTGGCAAGTGCAATGTAATAGTAAGTTGGTTTCATTATTATTAGGCAGTTTTATTAGGCAATTAAATTGGCAATGTTTTCCTAAAAAAGATGCCTTACAATAAAATAAGCCCCAGGGCTCAATGTAAAACAAAATAGGAAACAAAATTGCAGTGTTCTAAAGTTGTGTGTGTTGGCCATGTGCTCGTTTCCATAGACTGCAGTGAAAACGCGCACAGAGCAGCACATTTGATTTGAGGCTCCTGTTTGGGCTGTTTCTGGACAACTTTAAGCTTTCTTGAAACAAAGCTGTTGAGGCGGATTATGAACAAGATGGGATCTCACGCATTTGTCTGCGTAATGCACACCGCACTGGATCTATTATTCACCCAGCCTGGTCATCTTCAGGAAAAGCCATTACAAGGCCATGCAGATATGTTTTTGGAGGATTTAACTTTGCAGGTCTCGAGTGTCTGCAATGCAGTAATATATTTAAATAGAATATAGACATGTTTTAGTCCCGTTTTGGCCTTGATTTTGGTCTGGTGGTACGTGGAAAGTCAAATATTTTATTTTATATATTTTTTCGGCTCCAAATCTCTGCACAGACCTTGTACTGCAGACGGTGGCGTCGGCCCTTCAGATGCATCTCTTTTGCATTGGGATCATTGAAACTACATTCACACAGCTTGCAGTGAAACCGAATGACTTTGCCTTCATCATTTCGCACCTACGAAAACAGTACATACAGTTCATACATACAGAAATTCTTGACTGAAGAATGCTGGTAAGAGAAGACAACACACCTCTTCAACATAGTCATAGCCCACTGGCTGAACGTCATTCTGTAGAGCAGCCAGCGCCGAGGAGGAAAGTGTGTCTAAGCTGTCGCCTTTAGTGTCTTGAGCACCCACAGATGGAGTCATAGACTTTGAGACGTCACTTTTGACATCATCAGGCTTCAATGTGGTTTGTAATTTATTTCCACCTGTTAAATAGAAGAGAGAAAAAAGATATTGGTTGATATGAAGATCTCACTGAACGGAAGATGTTACTTTATTCATGGTATATTTGGAATCAGTCTGTCAATGATCGGACCAAACCCATTTGGATGAAATGAATAACTTACCCACAAAGTTGATCTTTGGAGTAATCACCTTCTTGGCCGAGGCAGCAGTAAGACTTGAGACAGTACTTTTGCCACTGGCCGAGGTGCTGTTGACGATATTGACCGGCTTGAGGTAAGACGATGATGTGGAGGAAACAGAGGAGGAGAGAGGAAAAGACCCAGAGCTGCTCGAGGAGGCAGTGCTGCTCTTTAGGCCTGAGGCGGAGCTGCCAGATGAGGACAGTGCCACGCTCGGCTCCGAGGAGGGAATGGGCTTCCCTAGTTTAGTATGAAGCTTCACAACCTGGGGGAAAGGATGGCATTTGGGTTATAACAGTACACTTTCAAAAGGATGGCTCGGACTGAATATTTTAACAACAAAGATTGGGACTTCATATAACTGACTATGGGAAGCACAAAGAACAAAAGGTTGCTACAAATGTTCTGATCAGGGCGCATGTTTTTCATATGGTTAATGAGTCATTTGCTAGTCTATTCTGTAAGTACCTTCTGGTGCTTGGCTCCACGGATGTGAGCAGCGTAGGCATCAGCCCCAGTGCAGGACACATCACAGAGCTCACAGCGCAGCTGGTTCTGAGCTCCTCGAGGAAGAGAGCCTCCCACACTGCCCCCACTGCTGCTGCTCTGGGACACCTTCAGGGCCGCCTCCTTCTTCTTGTGCTTCTGACCCTCCAGGTGCTCCTTGTATGTCTGATTAATGTGTGATAGAAGCGACATCAGGATAAAAATACTCTAAACTAAACTATAATACGAACAATGTGAGATGAATGTTACTCTGAGACTAAACATTTGTTCATGTTTGTCCTCCATGTCTGTCCCAATCAGCATCAATTCATTTTTGTATTTAACTTTATTCCAATACAAATATATCAATTGACCATTCATCGAGTTGGACTAAATACTGCATTAGGTTAAATAAGCAGATGGTTCATTAACAGCTTCAGGTGGCTTGAGACTAAGCAGTCAATTGTCGATCTTTGGTAGACGAAATGTTTATAATTGCATGTTTTTTGCTAAATTGCTCCCCAACAGTTTCATAAGCTCACCTGTGGACCAGCACAGCTGATCTTGCACACATCGCAGTAGTGGATCTGGGGGGGTTTGGGCGGCTGTTTGGGCCGGAGCTGTTTATTCGGAAATGAAGGTTTCTTAGTGAAAGTGTTGCCTGTCCAGGCTGATGTCGCGGCCGCTGCCGCCACTGCCTGCTTCTGCTGCTGCTGGTAGTACGAAGAGGCTGCAGAGTACACAGCAGCCTCGTAACCAGAGTAGGACGTCCCTGAAAAACATTGGATCCACTTTAGACTATAGCCACACTGACACCATGTAACGCTGAAGGACACAGAGCAGTAATAAAACCTGTCAGCAGAGTGACATTGATTTGACATACCCGAGTAGGTAACAGCACTGGTGCTGTACGTGGAGCTCTGGGAGTAGGAAGGCACCACCGAAGCAGCAGCTGCGACTGGCTGCACAGTGGATGTGACAGGATAGATGAAAGAGGAGGCCACAGGACTGGGAGCAGTGGGCTTTATCACTGTGACCTGTCGATTCTGCTGTGCCTGGGTGTATGAAGTCGCACCCTGACTGTATGCAGACTTTGAAGCTGAAAATACAAAACAAAAACATTTCTACTTCAAAACCTTTTGCGCTGTATGAAAAATTATTCCAACCACCTTTGAATCTCTTTCAAACAGTGCTCACTGTTTTAATAACACAGCAGCTATCAACGTTCAACGTAATTTTTTTTACTCAGTGTGAACGATTACAATTTTAATCTAAATTAACTTAACGGGCCACTGGAATATATATGCCTTGATTTGCTCTTAATAGTAAAAGTTGTTTGCTAATAAGTCATGCCGTTTTTATTTCCAAACCTTGAGTGCAATCTGTGATTGACAGCTGTCTCCATGGAGACTGACACTCTTCACAATGAGAAATTTAAGACCCTGGGCACCTAAAGATGACTCACATTTTATGTGAATGTGAGTGATCTTATTCATAGAATATAAAATATGATATAAATAATAATTTCATAAAATGTATTATTTTATTTATTAAAATAAATCTATTTGTCCATCCATCCATTTTCTTTTGCTTTATCCGGGACTGGGTCACGGAGGCAGCAGTCTGAACTCCCCTATCCATCAATTTGGCTGTCTGCATCTACAATCTTGTCCTTTTGGTCATTACCCAGATCTCATGACCAAAGGTGAGGGTAGAAACGTAGATTGACCTTTCTCCAGATCCACAAAGCACATGGACTGGTTGGGCCATGAACCCTCAAGCACCCGAAGTGCTCCGATTGCCCGATAACGCTGGGTTAGTCACAATGAAAGAAACCAGACTGGTTTTCATAAGAAGAATTTCAGAAATCTCGTACTTAATGAGACTGTTAGCATTGGAGCAGCGCGAGCTGCACGTCACGCAAGGGCTGAGTCTACAGTGAAGATCCCGCCCTTATGCCCCTTTTAGGGCCATGCTTAGTCAGAGCCGGGGAGGCGTGAGCGTGGTCATGCTGTCCATTATATATACAGTCTATGATACAGACATACGAACTATGCAACCTTTAATATACATTGTTTTAACTTCTGTGCACTAGCAGTGCCGTGTGATGCTATAGACGCACAGAGCCGTTGAAGATATATTGGTTAGGGGGTGCTGTGGGACCAGATTGTCCCCAAAGCACATATTCTGTGGTTATTTGTTGTTTATATACTATATAGCCTGCTCAGTTCAAACTATCCACCAGAGGGTGCTGCAGCACCCTCAGCACTATAGCTAACCTGATAGATGTAGGTGGATGTAGCCAACAAAGCTCTTTAATATAACTCTAGATAGGACATGACCATAACAATATGTTGGAACAAATGGCAATTCTGGCGGCCATCTTGTGACTGGTCCTGCTAAACCAGTCCAAAGAAATCAAATGGGAAACACCACTGATTTCCTTGATACCGTTTTTTATCTATTTTTAGTTATTTCATGACTCTTTGAAAATTGTGACTGGCCTTATGTCATATCTGGCAGGAAAATAATTTTCTTCCAGTTTTTCAAATGTAATTTCAGTTTTATAGGATACGTTTGTTCATGGATTTTCCTGTTTAACACTTCAGTTCTATTTATATCAAATATAACATTTGTGTCCTACTTTAAAACAGTATTTCTGTACGTTAAAACACAACATGACCAATATTTATTGAACATTGGACAGTCATACAATCAACGCTAACCACTGAACCCTGTTTGGCTAAACGATGTGACTAAAAAACCCAAATGAGACAAACAATGAGAGTATCTAATTCTGTCGCATCAATGAAAATGTTGCTCCTGGTTTTGTATTGGTTGCAATAGGTTCTCCTCACCGGCCAGTCACAAGGTGGCCGCTACGTTTGTCATGTCACCAGGCCTCATGTCCTATCAAGAGTTCCATTAAATATCTTTGGTAGCCAACCTCTGTGCTGTTCTGTACTGTCCTGACATGTATTCAAATGTGCATCCTTCTGATCTTCTGACTGAGTGACAGCTGCCTCCAAAAGTTCAAACAGATTCGATAGAGTAAAAAGTGACAACACGATGCTAATTGTAGCTAGTGTTCGCCACTCTGAAAGCAGCTGCTTCCAAGTGCTGTGGCCCCCATGTTGTTATAAAACAAACATAAAACTCTTGCATTATTCATTATTATAAACAACTCATTAGAGGGGCTAGACTTATAAAACATGCTTCAAATGATAGACATTTTGAAAATCCCACAGGGACCCTGAAAAAGCAGCTCTTCTCATGCACGTCTGATCGCGCATGTTTGGCGAAAGATTTTTGGGGAGGGAGAAAACGTGTGTACCTGTCTGGTAGTAGGACTCTGCAACAGTGGGCTGTGGCTGTGCAGCAGCCACACCAGCAGAGGCAGTGGCCTGTTGATAGTACTGTTTACTGTCATAAGCAACTGCAGGAGCAGTGGAGCGAACGTACGAGTAGGTGTCCTGGAAAGAGAAATAAACATTTGATTCAAGTTATAAAAAGGCTTGAGCATCTTATTCTGGATAAAAAACTAAACTCCTGATTAGAAAAGCTGTTGACTGAGCACCTGATAATTCTGTGAAGTGACTGGAGGTGGAGGAGGCGGGACTTCCGGCTGGCGCTGAGGGTATGCATACTCTGTCGCAGAGTGTGTGGGCTGATATCCTCCATAAGCAGCTGCTGTAGCCACAGCCACAGGAGCAGGACGAGCTACAGCTACAGTGGCGGCAGTGGGAGCATAGGCAGCTGCCACTGTGTGGGCCGCTACTGGAGCTTGGTGCACAGTATAACTGGCCACTGTCGTGGGGTGAGTGTAGGCAACTCCTGCGGCTGGCTGCTGACTGCAGAAAGGCAAAAACAAATGTATAGTAAATTACAGACACTGCATGAATATCCAAGAAAAACAACTATATACCTTTTGTTAAACAGAGAAATAGAGAATATTACAATTAGCATGTTTTTCTTGTGCGTTGCTGCCTGGCTTATGTGAATGAAGGGTGGGTGGATGAGCAGAGGCAGAGCAGACAGCACTTGATGCTGATTCAAAAGAACTCCGTTGCAGTACAACACCTGATCTGAGCATCAATCATTAATGTCCCTCCGATACAGTCAGCTAACTCCCTAATAATGTATTTATTACCATTGCAAAAATCAGCCAGGTAGTTGTGGTTAAGTGTGTAACATAATGTGTAATATTGAATTTCTCCAAGAGAGATCAAGGCCCATCTTATCTCTTGATATAAATGTCATGATAAGCACATTGGAAATAACTTTTTATATACGTTATGTATTATCCAAGGTGAACATTTAGATTTGCAAATTTTACCCAATAAATTCATATCAAATCACTCACGTCACTCAACGATGGGGCTCTCAGAGACAGCAGGCCAATGGTCTTCATTTAATCAGATTACATATTGTACCAATACATTCTTCCGATGTAGGCCTACTCATAAATCATTTAGATTCGTTTTTTCTTCATTTTTTTGTCCAGTGCGTGAACTAGATGCTGCTGAAACGACCTTAGCTACGCTGACTGCTCGCACATGTTTTGATGCGCTGTGCGTGGATCCCAAAATGATATACATGTCAGACACGGTTAATGTCATCTTAAGTCAGAATCCATCAATGGAACAGTGGCCATACTGTGACTTCGTGAGGACGTTCCCTGCGACATTAATGCAGGATAAGCGCCCCCTCCCCCAGTTCCGAGAATGGTATTGGATTGACGCATTGGCTCACGCACATACAGTGATGGGTACAGATGTTCATATAATTTATTTATAACAAACTCTGTAACAACGAACCTGTACTGGGCGGCAGCGCTGGGGGTAAAGCCGAAATAATTCCCGGTAGCCATTTTGGCCTCTTCCCCGAGCCGGCTGGGCACTGCAGAGGAGGACAGACAGTGAAGCTAACCTGTTAGCACAGGCTAAACGAAGCCTCTGGTGTTTTTCTCGGATTATCACCAGATTACAAAAGATGCATTGTTAATTATTGTATGTTTATTAGCTGCAGTACATGGACAATACTCACCATAAGTGAAAGAAACAACTGGACAAATGGGAATCATTGGCTCCTACTGGTGCACAGACGCCCTGTTCGTTGGTAAACCAGCCTATTTACTGACTATCCGGAAACCGCGCAGTGCGCATGTGCAATAGCCTACAGCCGCTCTGGTGGGCCAGGGTTTTGCCTCAATCAAAAACTTCCTTCAACGCTTATTTCCCGGTTGTCTTATCAGTTTGTTTCCCACATCTGTATTATACAGTATTTTATCTAGTCAAGCAAAGTCCAAGCAATTTAATCCCTCTTAAAATGGCATATGTGGAAACGCTGTAGTTGTTGTTACAACCACCAGAGGGCAACGTTTGTCTGAAAATGTTTCGGGACCATTGACAGTATCCCGCACATCAAACTGAATTTGCTTTTTATGGGACCAAGGGTAAAACTATGAGTAAAACACGGGAAACACTTGTGCATGAGCATTTGCGCATAGAAATTAAAGCTTGATACGTTTTTCACGAATTAAAGTAGCCTAGCCATAATGTTGTTGCTGACAGTGGAAATTGGTTGGGCTTTCTGTTGACAGATAGCCTACCATATTGTTTGCTGAAACTGTTTTATGGATATTGGCTTACCTTACCATCAGCAAAATGGAGAACTCGTCAGTGTTTTAATGTGTGAAAAACAACCTTTCATCCAGGGCCGACCCAGGCGGCCGACGAGGGCGCCATCTCCTGGAGAGGGCGCCAAATTGCGCTTTAATTTTTGAACCCAATCTACAACATCGCCTATTTTCGGACATAACTTTAGAACCGAAATAGATAGAGACTTGCGGTCTTTAGTGGTGAAAACTAGAAATTCAAAGCTTTCAAACCTGGTCCTTCTATGCCTTCAGGGAAATATACTTCAGAAGTAGAGGGTCCTCCTCCAATAACTGCTGTGCGCACTTTAATGAAGCACTTTTTTTTTTTTAATACATAAACGTAATACAATATAACAATGATAATGATAATAAAATACAATCAAACGAGTTTGTTCCATGTCCAAAGTCTGTCCAAATGGATTAGTAAAAAAAAAAAAAAACTGCTAAAGTTCAATCTCGCCTGGGGCGCCAAATGGCTAAGGCCCTGCTTACATCTCAAACTAAATACAGCCATACATCACGTCATGTGCTGCTGAGTTCTTCAATCACTCACTGGCAAGGTTAGAGATCAGGACTGTGTTGGGGGTAGAGGTCTGATCTATTGTTGACAACAGGACTGGGAATTAAGTAGCCTGATAATTCATTCAGGCTGTAATGTATTCTCTGAAATTAAAGGAATAGGCCACCGTTTTTACATACTGTGATATGCTCTTAAGCCATAAAGGGCAGCTAAGCCTGAGGTTTTTGTTGGTTTTGTAGGCTAGTAGAAGGGTAGATGTAGTTGTAATATCACAGACAGCAGGTAAGCATCTGTCGCTGCAACAGATCTGTGTTGCAAAACAATTTTCTTCAGCTAAGCTCAGACAACACTAAAATCATTCTCCCTGGCCAACAGAAGCAAAGATAACGTGTAGCAGTTCCTGCTACCTTTCAAACAACTCTGTTTGAGTACTTCATGGCCTTGTACCAAAGCTCATCTCTGACATCTTGGTGCCAAACAAACCATCTCAGGCTAATAAGGACATGAGAGATTCATGATTCTTCTGATTCCCAGAGTGAGGACTAAACATGATGAGTCAGCTTTATGCCTCTAAAATGTAGAACAGTCATCTTAAAGATGTGAGACAGGCTTCAGCTCTGTTCATATCCAGAAAGAAAACTGTTCTATTTAGCTGTATGACAGCTTAGTAAGAAATATAAGTATTCTTTTTGCTTCTAATTTAATCTAGAATGTTTATTGATGTTTTAACTCAACAAATACTCTTGCCTTGCTTAAAAGTAGTATAAGTATAGGTTAGTAGTAGTTCTAGTTCAGCAAAATCAGGACAGGCAACGACAATCGACAATATTATGTTCTGTCACTGCAACAAAAAACAAATACATTAGACAATGGCAATCAAGTCACTGAGTGGAAAAGCTCACAGCATGTTCAAAATCCAACCACTGCCATTTAGAAAATGAATGCCTGGCTTAATCCTGTTCGATTCCCAATGAGGAGTGGATAGTTCCATTGAGTATAATTTTGTTACAAACAAGAAAGCATGTTCTCTCTGAGTGCTTTCTCTGGTTTCAACCTACAACATGTGCAATATTCCAGCTACCAATTACCTATGACCGTGACTCCAGAAGGAGCCCTGGGCGCTGCACTTCAGTAACCAAGTGCTCCTGACAAGTACTTGTCAATGTCATTGAAGGATTGGTCAAATGCTGAGAACATATTTTCCTATGTGGGAAAAAAGGCCTTTACAATAAATCTATAGTAGATTTAAATATTCTTTTTGCCTGGATTACTGCCCGGCTGTCTTCTATATGGCATGCATTCAGTTCTCCTAATAAATATTACCAATGACTAAGTTTGTATTTAAATAATTGATGAATCATTGTTAATATAATTAGTAGGGGCAGTCCTAGTCGAAACACTTTGGTATAGGTAAGAAATTTCACCCTACAGTGAGAGCCTCTCATGTCAGTTAACTCAGCAGT
Source organism: Gobius niger (assembly GCF_951799975.1). Taxonomy (NCBI): domain Eukaryota; kingdom Metazoa; phylum Chordata; class Actinopteri; order Gobiiformes; family Gobiidae; genus Gobius; species Gobius niger. Next base: position 65,749,559 of record NC_136852.1, on the reverse strand, counting down.
GTACTGTACATAATTATTACTAAAGAGGTTAGCCAAAGTTTAGCGAGAGAGCCACTGTGCGTGTATTGCTGCCGAGCTATAGTCACTAGAGCTGAGAGGCCATGGAGGAACAGTTGGGTGTGACAACAAGCCACTGGACCGTGCCCTCCATTAGTGCTGCTGCTCCAGCTCTGCCCCCCTGGACATCTGCAGTGCCAGGGAACAGTCTGCCGGGTCTCAAATCTAAGAGGAAGATAAGGAGAGGTGAGAGAGCAAAATTATACTATGCGGCAAGCAAACTGCAATTAGATCAAGAAGGGAAACAGATCTAAAAAGCAATAGAGATCTTTTTATGAAGATGCTTCAGCTGATCACCTTCGTAAGCCTCCCATCTCAACTGCAGCAGTAGAACCTGTCTGCTTATAGCCAAGTGAACAAAATGTGCAAACGTAGTCCATTTAACTAACTTTTTGTACAAATATTGTCAAAGTTGTGGTCTGTAAGAAAAGTAGAGCTGACATTAGATCGACTTTTCTAACTCTCTGGTCCATTGCCCAAACCACTGTCACATTGGACTTTTTGTTTAGTTCAGACGGACTTTTGGAGGCTGTCTGCCCCTCGTGGCCTCCTCCCGCAGACCTGCCTGCAGTTTGATATCATTGTTATGTTATTGTGTCCTTCCAGGGATGTTGACCCGTGCTTCAGAAGGTCAGTGACAGCAGACAGAGTGTATGTGTGTGTGATTCTCCCTTAAGCCATTTGCTTGCTTTCATGTCTGACTGAACCATTATGATTCCCACAGCTCTGCATTGTCGCTCATAACGAAGCCATCTCGGATGAACCACTTTGAGAGTCACTTTGTTGTCAATTATGTTTTATTTTCTTTGGTTATTTTTTGTAAACAAGACTCTGTCCTGCCTGGGAATGAAACCCAGGACCTTATTGCTGTGTGACGAGCGATTTTCATTCCCATTATTTGTCACGTTTGTTTGTTTGTTTATTTATTTATCAGGACAATGTACAATTACATTATGCTCGAGAGCAAAGATGACCATACCAGACTGTAACTTCTCAAGCTAATTTCCATCTGTAGTCCTTGTGTGTGTGCTACTTTTAGCCAATCACATTCTGTTGCTTTGCCTCTCCACCAACTGGTTTCAGGGGACATCAAAACATTATATGGGCACATAGCATTTGATGCAGATGGGAGCAGGTAAAATATTTATTGTTAAAGTGCTGATTTAGTTGTAATATACAATGAGTGCAGGGGCCTAGATGCTAGTATGGGGGTATGCAGATGATGTAACAGCATATCAAGAGCTTGGTAACACAAATGAGTCAACCTGTGTCAAGTTGTTTCCATAAGCTAGAGTATCTAAGTACACTATGTTTAGAATTATTATGCAAATGGTATTTCAGTACCATAAATATAAAAAATAGACTGTTTACGCGCAACTGCAAGTCTTTGGAGGGTCCTACACCTTGATGTTCGGGAGACTTCAGAGGCACCGGCAGCTTCCTGTTTGCTGCTTTGTAGCAGCTGTTCTCTTAATCTAGTGTGTCTGGCAGAAACCGTCCTCATTGTGCCTTTATCTGCACACGTGTGCTCTGAATCGGCCATAAATCTATTAACAGTACGATCATTACGCTTAATGTTTCGTGAAATATTGAAGGTTTTCATATCTAGTCGAAGGCATTCAACTATTTCACACTTTTCATCAGCAGAGAGATCCTTTTTCTTTTGAAAATGGTGGTCTGCTAACTGGTGCCAATTTAGTGCAAATACAGCCATAATTGTAGAAGCTAATAAAGAGTAATATCCACAAATTTTCATACATTGACATACATTTCAAAATAAATGTCCAGATCCAAAAAAATAAAGGTTGTAGTAAGTTGCTAGCATGATCATTGGTAACTAGTGTAAATTTGCCACTACAGTAAAAAATGTAGAAGGTATTGAAAATTATCCATACATTGTTATATTTGAAATTTATGTAAACATATTTGTTGATATAAACTTCAAAACAAAGGTCAAGATCCAAAAAATAAAGGTTGTAGTAAGTTCCTAATCTAATAATTGATAACTGACAACTATTCACCACAGGCGTTTGAGATTGATGTCAGTGATTTAAAGAGCCACAATAGACACAATACCATCCATTAATAGATTTTTTTTTTTTTTTTTTACCTTTATGGCACTGAAACACAATTTGCACAATAGTTCTTAACATAGTGTATTTGCTTTCAAAAATACAGCAATTTCTATATGTTGTGCGGTGTACATCATAAGGCTTTTAAAATAGGCTAAGCACACTTTGGAGCCTTATTAAGAACTGGAGTAGAACGTTTTTTATATCTTTCAAATGTACTCACTGTGGTTGTCATTCATTTCACCATAAATCGCTATCAAGACACAAAGGCAGAAATACGCATTTTCCACTGTCTTCTCTGCATCCATTTTTTATATTAATTTTGTTTTTGCGGCACCCTGTCTCACTGCTGGCTCCATTGAAAGTGTCTGAATGCCATCATCCATCTCTGCCTCCCACACCTCCCTCCCCCTCCTTCTCCTCGCCTGTTTGCTTGTGCCTGTGTGTTGCCAAGAAAGACAGTCACAAACGCTCAAGCGCACTATGACAGCGCATTAGCATTTTCTGACTTTTGCGGCAAATGACTCTTTCGGGAACTTTTTTTCGCTGTGTTTGTGACCGTGTTTTTCCACATTGCCGATGTCAAACTGTTCAGGGCATCATTAAAGCCACACTAGAGAATCTTCCAGGTGGGCAACATGCAGGTTTTTCCTAAAAGCCACTTAAGTGTTATGAAGCCTGGGAATGATAAAAAGGCTTGACAAGCGTTTTCATAGGAAGATATTTTCAGGGGGAACGATGAAGCAGAGAAACATTCTGTCCACCTGCCGTAGCCTGTGAGGTCGGGGGTTTGAATCCTGCCTCCTGAAGCGCACACTGTCATTGTGTCCTTGGGCAAGACACTTCACCCACCTCTCCTCCAGTGTCTGCATGGTGTATGAATGACAGAGTGAATGGGTGAAAGGTTCCTTGCTGTAAAGCGCGTTGAGTGCAGGTGGAAAAGAGCTATATAAGTTGAGACCATTTACCATTATTCTGTCCAGTGACATGACTCCTGTTTTCTTAGTTTAGGCCTCGTACACTGTATGACAGACGCAGCCATGTTTTCATTTGAGCCTATACTGTCGCAGGTGACAGTCACGGCACCAGCACACCGCCGCTCAAAGGGGTGAGAATACGCTGCAGAATCAGTAATCTGCAGACGTGTGACTGAATGTTGCTGGAGGTTGCCATTTTGATGCCAAGTTACGTGACACCTGCTGCCACCCAATCAGGACACAATTGATAAAGCGTGGCATGGTTGTGTGGGAGTATGGCGTTGCCCAGTCGACTTGGGGGGAACTGACTGTGCCGTAAAATATTTCTATGGAAAATGAGCAACGGGCAGGATTAAACTGTTGGATCTGGATCTGTAAGTCATTCACTGTGGATTGAAAGTCTAGACACGTCCCTGGACGACTATGGTTGTGGTGGAATGCAGTCATTACCAAAGGTTGCTGGTTTGATTCCAGATCTAACCAGTGTCATCTGTGGTTGTGTCCTTGGGCAAAGCACTTCAACCCATGAGAATGTGTAAGCATATTGTGTGATTAGTGGTGGTTTGAGAAGTTGTTGGTGTATATTAGCAACATCTTCCAATCAATCAGTGCTTGGGCAGCTCTGGCTACAAAATGTGTTTATGCAGAGCGACCTTATCCAACGGGCTAGCAGGGGCTGGAGCCCAGAGGCCAACCATGGTCAAAGGCCTATCAGAAAAAAAAGGTGATTTGTTGATTTTCATGTCAATCACTTCACTTTGGGTTAGGGTTTTTGTGGGATTTAGAGTCAGGGTTATAGGTTAGCGTTAGGGTTAGGGTTTGCGCCGAGGGAGGGTGGGGGCCTATGGGTACATTAAGGTGGGCCTCTGTTTATCAAGTGTATTACAGTGTTATTGAATAATGCAACATAGAGAACTTCGGATATTCCAAACAAGCATTTGAAATTATTTTCATGGTTGTTCTTGGCACAGATACATTCAAAATCACTTAGTCAGTCCAAATGTTTTTGCATTTATCTGTGAGCTCATCTGAGCTAACAAAACAGCATCAGTGGGGTCACCTCGGTTGCATCTGCCCACCCACCTCCTCCCTCCTCATTGCCGTGGTAACCGTTTGATTTTTAGGATTTTTCCGTGAAAGCTGCTGATAAAACCACTTGCAGGTATTTGGAGAGCACAAGTGCTGTTGAGTGCAGACTGGCGGAGTGGCTCTGGTGCGCCAGTCCGAGGGCGGGTGGTTCACATTTTCAACATTAAAAGTTTTCGGGGTATTATAGTTATGGTTGAAACTTATAGAATATTCTATAAATTACCATTAAATAAAATTGTGTCAATACAGTGCTGCTCCACATTAGAAGAGCATCATTAAATAGAATATTTTTAGACTTTGACTGTAACACAAAAAAGTCTGATGTATACCATTTAGTAGGAATTCAAAGCTGATTGATGATGCCAACGTGAAAATACTGGCCTGATAATATTAATCTACCTCCACAAGTTTAACAAAGTTTAGCAAAGAGATGAAAAAAAAAAAAAACATTTAGCTTAGACTATTTAGCATCAGTTTAATATTCTGTGTTCAGTTCCATCTGTATTACACCTTCAGTGGCTAGTAAACCAAACCCCGCCACAATGCTAATGCGTGCTGTGGAAGAAGGCTCAGTGGCTTTATTTTCTCTGCCATTTTTCCCTTCATATGGACTGGAGCAGAGGCTTGGTTTTAACTGCCAGCTGATGACTCTTGGCACACCCGAAACCACAATCATCATTTAAAATGTCAGAGACTGTTGCTTAAGACTGTTTCTTAGAGCAGCACCAAGATATGTTATCCTGCCGTGTTCAAGCAAAAAAAAAAAAAGTCTGTACTGTGAGCACACTTGCCTCTCCTCAGACCATTACCTTTCTGGAAGCGGGACCTCACTAGCTCATCTTGTGGGGACTAGGACAGCAGCTTTGTTTTGACCAAAGATAGCCACATCTATACAACACCAGAAAAATAGCATTGTCAGTGTCTCTCATGCTGAGCATGAGAAGCACATTATGAATCGCTGGCAACAAATAACCTGGAATGTTCCGCAGTGTGGCTTTAAAGGAACAGGCCACCCTTTTTTCACACTGAGATATGTTCTTACCTGAGCTTAGACGAGTTGATGTGTCCCTGTCTGGTCTTTGTGACGACCAAAGATGTTGTTAGCATTTGGCTTCTCCCAATATATTCCTACTAGCTGAGACCCGGCCTTCGGCCGGGCCTCGCTAGGCTCCACATTTGATATTCCGAGATTATGAGTGATTACAAAGAAATGTCCAACCCGTCACACAGTTCAGCTGTAGAGCAGTGGTTCCCAACCCATTCCAAAACTATGGCCACTAAATGTGTAAAATAATGAATGCTAAAAATAATTTCAAACAAACAGCAATTGGAGTGTTTGATGCACCCGTACTCCTTTATTAACTACAACGACAATATGTTCGCTAAACTCAGGGAATAGAATTCAAGAGAGAGTGGGATAATTATGGATAAACATTAGGGGTTCAGCTCTAACGGTTTGGGTCACGGTGCAGGACCCGTGGTTTGGTGCATCACGGTAGTGTACAATCAAAAAAATAATAAGTAGGTTGTGAACTGAAATAGCCTAATGATTGTTGTTAGACAGTATTTATAACCTTACAATAAAATTGGCAATGCTTTCAAAGCTGCTTTAGAATAAAATGTACCTCTGGGCTCACAATACGTGAAAGCAAAATAGAAAACAAATGGTCCAGGAGCAAAGTAAAAAAAAAGTGCAGGCCATGCGCTCGTTAAGTGGTAGTTTCATTTTCGCTTTTACTCACACGGAGGATAAAACAGTCGGAGCAGCGCGTTTGATTAGAGGCTCGTGTTTTGGGCAATGTTTTGCGTGTACTTTTTTTCGGAGACAAAACTTTGGAGACGGAATATGGCCAGGATTGGATCTTACGCATGTCTGGGCGCCTCTGATATTACGCAGCACTGGATCTATAATGAACCACAGCCTCGGTCACTGCAGGAGAGACTTAAACAAAGACACGCAGATGTGTTTTGGAGGATGTAACTGTACCTGTGCGGAGCGTCTACAGCTGCAGTTTAGGGTGAGTGACGATGACACACATCGCCCTGTTTGGATGCGCGCGCGCGCGCACACATACACGCGCGCACACACGCGCGCACGCACGCGCACACATCGCCCTGTTTGGATGCGCGCACACGCACGGCAGTCAGATCTCGTGCACTCGCGTGTTTGTGACAGCGGGTTGTCCTCGGACAGCAGCACCACCAACCACGCACTCAGTACTGTCGCCAGGCTTCCTGGTGTTCCCAAACGGTCTCCCATCCCAGTTCTAACCAGGCACTTCCCTGCTTAGCTTCAAAGCCGGTAAGGGAAATAAACATGGCGGCGCCCAGGCGGCGGCCATTGAAATAGCGTTTTCTATAATAGATAGCTCCAAACGAGGTGAAGTTAGACGTGACCAAGCTCTTCCACGGGCACGCACAAAGACCAGACAGGTACGTATCAACTCGTCTAAGCTCAGGTAAGAACATATCTCAGTATGGAAAAACGATGGCCTGTTCTTTTAAAGCACAATTTGTATTTGTTTCAAAACGAAGCCTTGTGTCCTAGAAATGCCATACGGCGGTTACCAATTTAGCTGAGTAAAGACACTACTAATAACTGGAATCAAGATACATTTTAATATAACATTTGTACCACATACAATGAGTTGCATAACATCAAAATCCCCTACACTTGAGTTCGGCGTGTGGTACTTGAAGAGAACAATGTATCACAAGGCCTGACTCCATGGTGGCATCTTTAACTTATTACTACTTTGTTTGGCCTCATTCATTGGGAACACGGAAAACTGTAAGATTCACGATGTGTGGCTTTTTTCTACAGCGTTCTTCCGCCTATGGCCTAAGTTCTGATGAAGGTGTAAGGACGAAATGTGTTGTATTGTTAATAGGAAACAAGGTGACAAGTGCATTACAAAAAGTTAGTCTGAAGAGAACTCATACAATAAATTCAAAAACTGGAAACAAAGTGGTCGAAAGGACCCGATGCAAGAAACATAAGAACAACCGTTTTATCATTAGATTGAATGATCAATAATGTGATTGGTGCTGCAAGAGGTCTTAAAAATCATATTATTTGTACCAATAGAAAACAAAGACAACCACATACAAACAGTCACATTGAATGGTTCAAGTTACAAAACAACCTTGGATAGAAAACAGTCACTGTCACAAGAAAACCAAGCCGTACTGAACTCAGTACATAATACATTTAGCACATAGCCGAGATGCTCTGAGGCAGTGATGAAATGTGACTTAGTAAACAAAAGAGCAGGTATTATTACAACACGGAAAGTAAACAAAATTAAATATTTTTGGATCCCAAAACCTCATTCTCTTAGCCTTCTGACAAAACTCCTGCATTGTTTCATTCATGTTTCATTGTTTCAATCATCCTCATGTCCCAACACTCAGCTCACAATAGCCCTAAATAAATAGAAAGGAGCCACGTGAGCTCCCCAGTTACAAAGAAATGCCAAAGAGAAAAGAGCGAGAGCCCCGCCTCCAGACGCCATCGCCGCAGTAACGCCTCCAGGGTTCCGTCCTCAGGTGGCGTCCTCGTCCTCCTCGTCCAGGTGGTAGTTCAGGGTGATGACTGCGCTGATGAACTCCCCCAGCTCCACGAAGTCTGCTGTGATGATGTTGATGCCACTCTCTCCGGGTCGCTGTGACCGGATCCACTGCATCATCCCCGGCAAGGCCCTGCGGAGGAGACGGGACACAGGGGTGAGGACAACATAGACAGGACCCATAATGTCAGCTGTTGGCCCCGTAGCAAACTTCGGAAACAACTTGAAAAGATCATACCAAGACAAAAATCTGAAAATCCTAAAGCTGTGGCCCTGTGCAGCAGGCACTGAAGATGTACAGACGCTGTTTAGTTTAACTAGATAATGCTCACCAGGCATTCGAAAACAAGAAGAAGCTTCTCAGGACAGAAGCGAAATGTCCTCAACTCAATCAACCCAGTCCAATCGACGATATACAATCTCTGCTACAATTGAAATTTCATGGAGAACATTCAGTCACAATTCATTCAGCAGTATCTCATTCCATAACATTACAATTAGTACAGTGCCTCATGTAGATTTTTGTCTAAAATTGTTCAGTTGGTGACACAGGAACAAAACCCAGCACTGAGATCTTTCAAGAAACTGGCACCAACTCCCACACTGTAAACAGACTGTCCGAGCCCCACAAACTAAGATTCTAAGCTACGTCCAACTCATTCAGTCACAACTTCATAATCCTCTGCTCCAACTCCTTTATCCCTGGGACCCACCCCAGTTCCCAAACAACAACCAAAATGACCTAAAACAGCCATACTGTTGACCATTTTCCTATACATACTGCTGACTTATTTCTGTTTATTTCAAACCATTGTGTGGTGTTATCAAAAACGTTTAAAACTTGACATCCTCACATCAAACCCAAAATGACCCTTGCATCTCAAACTGTTGCCTGCATCCTGAAGTGTAGAATTCCCAGATTAACTCATATTATTCTGTACGATCCTATGCAAATTCCATACTAACAAGTCTGCAATCAGCAGCCAAGTAATTCTAGCTAATTTTGTGTAGTGCTTTTACACACTAATTAGGTTTTAAATATACTCTCCTGCCAGAGAGTCAGTGTCTTGGAAAAACACAGTTGGTTACATCATTTGATGAAATCAAGCATAAAACAACGATGCTCATGTCTCTAAGCAAGTTATACTCAATTTCTGAGTTCTCAGTCTCAAGGGCACTGTCTCTGCACGGTCTGTATCTGCAGCAGCAATGACATATCACAGCAGCAGAGAGAAACATCTGCCATCTAGACACCAGCTGTGCGAATGACAAGACACAGCGGACACCCTCCTCCGCAAATTGTAACTCTCACTCGCCTCTCTCACATGATCCCCCTCCAGACACTCTTTTTAGGAGAACATGCATGTGCATGTGCATGTGCATGTGTATGCGTATGTGCAGACAGCCATGCATGTAATATCACAGGATGCCTACATCAAAGTGAGCCCGACGCCTGGTGAAAGACGCTGATAGTGGAGTTATCTAATGAATTATACATGCTGCGGAAATGGATGGTTTCGCTGCTCTGCCTCAACAAACTGAGGCAGATTAAGAGGGGGTGAAAACACAAGGCACAAAAAAGATTTAACTTCAGGATATTCAGCTTGATTTGAGCTGAAAGTTTGTTGTCTGTATCTCAAGTGGTGGGGCAGCCTTAAGGTTGAGAGTTCGATCCCAGCTCTGCCTTTGAGCTGGACGGCGGACACTTTATCCACTTTGCTGACTGTACATGTGACCTGTGCCGTGTATGTGTGATAATACCATTAGTGGTGGTTGAAGTAAGTTATCTGGCACTGATGAGGGAATAAATAAAATGCAGCACACTGGATGGAATATGTTTTTCTTCTTCTCTAACTAGGTTTGTCCTAGTGTACAAAACTAGTCCAAGTGTGCAAAACTAGTTTTGTCCTGGTTCATACTGCACCTATAGTCTTAAAATTTTGTTATGACTTACTTTGTCTTAAGCTCAGGCAATTTCCTAGTTCAGTCTTGTAAAGGTGGTACTTGGCCATATATTTTCAAAGGTTTGATCATTTGAACAAATCCTTTGTTTGTTTTTTATGACTGACTTCCAGCCTATCTGCCCTTGAGTGAGAAAATTCCACCTGCTATTTTACTGGCATAAAAATGTTTTCTTGCAAGAAAATATATTGAGAAGAAATGAGAACAACTGTAAGTGTGAAGACGGTGCAGAAGCCCAGCCGAAGGTCAGTGGCAGCTGTTGAAAAATAAAAACTGGAATAAGGTCAGTGTTGGACGCCTGAGGATACTTTGGTGACACAACAGAACGGCTGTAGATTTGGATTACAAAATGGCACAGTGACTCACAGATGATTTTGTGTGTTGCATTATGGGTAAATAATGTATTTCTGTGGTGTCCGTTGCTTGAGGGTTCAGTTAAATTTAGTCCTCAGCAGAGCAGTCAGTGTCCAGATATACAATGCCCTCAGCCATAAAACATAGGCACAGTTCCTGGTGATGCAGCACACACAAGGCACACATATCCCACCATTCTGTTATTTTATATAAAAGTGTGCTTTTTTTTTGTTCAACATGTTGCTTAATAGTCTTCACATGTCTTCACATGTATGTGAATATTGTTAGAGAGCAATATAGAGTTCGGAATTGTGTCACAAGGCATTATGGGATTTGCAGCAGACTTTTTCCAAAATAAACTAATGTAGAAAATACTGGAGTTATTGTCCACATAAAAACACGTTTATACCAGTAATGACTCGGCAGCTAAAGTCAACACAAACACGGAGGATTTCCATGGTAACAGTGAACTTATAGCATTGTGTCTCGGACTCTATAATGTACTGTTTTCTTGCAGTAAAAGGACACTCACCTCTCAGTGATGGTCTCCCGCAGCCCACTGGCCACGCCCTTCATTACTGTGCTGGCCTTTGGAGTGAGGACCACTTGTGACACGAAGAAAGAGCCCTTCTTCCTGTAAAGCATACAAAAGGCTGCTGTTATATTTGACTCTATGGTGAGTTTTCCTATTGTGTCTCTGTAAGTCAATTTTCTAATCAACATAAAACATGTGATTATCTAATTCTACAGCTTTCACGTTGATACTTGGTCAAATGTAGAGCAGACATTTCCCTATGGCAATAGGGGACCATTAAGTTTACATAGCAACAAGTGCAAGGTGTGTAATCATGTTTATGTGTTGATTGTTAATAACTTATAGCATTTCAATCAATGACATTTTATTCAATCTTTGTGCAATAACAGAAATGAGTTTGAAAGACGCATACCATGTTGAAATACTTGGACTATACTGGAAAAAGCCAAACTAACACCACAGTGAATGTACAGAGAAATGACAGTGCCACATAGATGCAGCATGTGTCAGAGACTCCTCTCTTGCAGCAGGTGTGTGGCAGCTGAGCTACTACATTCCCTGAGGGCCTACTGACCATGAGCATCCAGTACATCAGATACTTAAAATAACCTTTATGTCCTTCAACTGTACATACAGTCGGCCGATCGTTGTCAAGTCTGATAAAGACAGTTTGTGACCGATGGATGACCCGCCCCACACACCCACATACCATCCTCATAATGTGCACATTTCATATCAACATGAGACACCCCAGAACAAAGGACGTGTCAACAGAAAACATACAGCTCTGCAACATAACAAAATGATCTACAATAGACCTGAACAAATTCAGATTTCTATTTAATTTTGTTGAGCCCTGAATGTAATTTTTTCTGGTAAGTATAGCAATTGAAGTTGGTTCGTATGGCTGTGCACATCTGAAACATGTTCAGAAGCATTAACATATGACCAAATCTAAACTGCTTAATATGAGAATCATGCATTTCAGAACATGTTTGTAGACCTCTAAACCACAGGGCTTACTGCTTTTAAATGTAATAGAGGCTACATGTAGACAATACATTTTGTTGTTCACAAAGGATATTGCACTGAGGTCTTTCCAGTCTGCTAATTGCAACAATTACATTTTCAGTTTGTGTGCGCCTATCCCGAGAATAAAGCATTTTAGATCATGATTCAAAGGAGCTCCCTCCCGTTAATGTCCATAAACACCAACATCTAATCTTGTAAAATGAATAATAGAAAATGAAAGGCTTAATTGCATTATCTAACTAAGAATGCAAATTTAAATTGAAAACACGAATCGGTCTTTGTTGTTGTTTTGTAAAGCAGGCAAAATTAAAATTTTGAATGTGTTTTCATATTAATTTGAATGAAATGACCAAATGACACACTGGCTATTCTTTGGCATTGATGGGAGCATGTGTGCAGACTGACCTGCGGTCTGTGACTGAGGTTTGCAGGAACTGAATGAGCTTCTCTGGGTCAGTGGTGTTGGCCCAGGGAGACGGCATCATCTGCCCCGGCCAAAGGAAGGGCACCTCCAGAGCCATGGGGTGGTGGTAGAACACTAGGACCTGGTATTCTTTCTCCCACAGGTACTGTAGACTCACCTAACCAAATACAAGACACACATTTGATTCGTAACAGGATTTGTTCAAACTCAAATTCATGACAAAGAATTGGGCTTTTTGGAGGAGATATGAAAGCAACCAGTCGCAAGGTCATTTTATGTCAATTATCATCGTGAAATGTCTGTTATTTAAAGGTGCCCTAAGCTAAACCATTTGCCAGTGTTAACTTTGTGCCACAGAAGCAGAGACGAGCTCCACCCCTCCCCGCTCCCAGAGCACCTCCAACACACCCCTCACCTGCCCCTGAACCATGTAAACACAAACACGTGCAGGGATCGCAAAGCAAGTGCAAATGTTTGAAGCAGCAGAAGCATCAAGTTTAGCATTTCGACAAAGGTTTACAAAAGATAGTGAACTGATAAACCATCAGACCGACCACTTCTGATGCAGCTGAAATCCTCCTGAAATGTTTAGCATTAGAGGCATTCAAGGGTTGTGGAATATAAACCCTCTGCACTGTAAATGTACTTCTAAGTGGAACTATTATGATCTAGACATTCCCCACAAATGTCTGATCTAGAGGTAAAAAAAAACCACATACTTTCATGAAAGTTGCAGTTTAGGAAATACATGTAATGTTGACTTTGCAACATATCTTAATTATTGTGATAAATGTGTGTACCACTATATTAATGAGATGCCTTTTCTCTTTGAATGCCTCATCAGGGTAGGGTGTGGAGTGAGAGGCTTGGGTGAGGGGATGCAGAACAGGGTTTACTACTGACACAAACAATTCTGGAGAATAGCTTAAAAGACCTATACCTGATTTTTTTCATTTCAAACAATGAAAGAGGAAGCCACTAAATTCAAATGTTGGTGGGGGTACAAACTCATCCCTAATCTTCCAAACATATTTGTAGCATCCCAATTCTTAACAGGGACATGTTTATAGGCACATTTCATTACTTGCAGGGTCACTTTTCAGGGTCACTTTCACAAGAATGCTAGAAAACTATCCCCCAAGTTCATGAAATAGATACAAATGCTTTATAATTACATCTACAGTGTTTTCCCCACAAATGTCTGAGTTTACAATATACTTAGTGAAGACAAAACAGATTTCATTCCATAACTAGAAACTAAAAATAAATCAGGTATAGCTCCTTTAAGGAAGCTTCAGTGCCTACTACCTCCAGCTCCCTCATAAACAGTATTACGTGTTAAATTAAGTTTTAGGTTGTTTTTTAGATTGTTTAAGAGAAACCTTGATGTATATTAGCGAAAAGCAGGATTTGTGGGGAAAAAATCTCCCTTGAGTTGACAATGAAGGTGGCGAAGAAAGGAGGCGGTGAAACGGTTGAAAGTTCTGCTGTGATGGAGATGAAGCAGAAGAGGCTAGTGACATGTAGAGGAAACAATATGAAATAGAAGGGCAGGCAGGGTATTTTTGAGCATTTTTGTTTCTTTGACCAGTGCTTTTTATCAACATTTGGATATTCTTTCCACTGCATCATGTCGACATACAAATAATTTGAACTTCATGTAATTTTCTTATATGGTATCTTAAGTATTTCTAATTTTGGTGCATTCCTGGCAAACATCAGAATCTTCATGTTATTTCATGTTGTGTCAGAGTGTAACGTTCAAACAGTTACTCAGTAGTAAAGAAGCATTTTCACAATGTACCATGTCATTATTTGGGTCCCAATGTTCGACTTCAGCTTGAGTAAATATTTCATTATGACAGTCATGCTCTAAGAATACTGAAATGGTCATAGTAAAGCGACAGTATAGTGTCTATCTTAGCAACTGCAGTGAGCCACTCTTGCAGATTGCATAATTACGTTCCGTACGGCAATGTCTCTGACTGTGCCTTTTACAGAAAATTGCACAGCTCCAACCACATATGAACTATGATTAGACACGAGAGCCACTTAAATGTTTCTCCGACTGATCAAAACAGAGGGGCAGGGGGCGGCAATTATCGCACCATTTTGCACTACTGAAAAAAAGTGCTGGAAATAGACTCAGTGGTTTCACCTCTTGGGCGAAGACAACAGGACACAGCTTGTCCCCGAAGATTTCCTTCAGCATGGCCACCAGCTTTTCGTGGTGATGGTTCTGGACACCGTAGAAGTGGTTGAAGTCCAGGAACACCACTTCTCGGGCGTGAGCTGACAGGAAACAGCTGATCTGCTCCAGCCCCTCTCTGACCTGCAGAAACACAAATGACCATACAACATCAGCTGGTCACCACGCCGAAAGTCCACAACAATCTCCTTTGTCTTCTCCACAGTAAGAGAGAGACTGTTTATGGATGCACCATGTGGCCAGGCTGCTCATCTCACTCCTGTAGTTTGTTTCACCTCAGTAGGGCCCGACCGAAATGGAATACTGGGGTACGATATCAATAGCAATATGACGGGGGCTGGAAAGGCCGAGGCTGATATAAATAATTGACCTGTAATTAAACATTTATTACTATACATGCCTTTCAGTCACGTGACTTCTGTAGGTGTGGCTGCCATTTTTGAGACTGCTGGCAGGTGTATATCATTTCCAAATATGCATCTCTGAAGTCAGACTACTACATCCAAAAATAACTCACCTCGTGCAGATAAGCAGAGCAGAGTTTTGAGACAAATTGAAAACTAGGATTTTATCCTTATAAATTAGATTTTAAATATGTTATACATTCATTAATCTCTGTAGGGAAATTCGTTCTCTGCATTTGCCTCATCCTCAAAGCCGCTGGGGAGTCCTGTAGGAGCAGTGAGCTGCCAGTGTGGGCTGGTGCTCGGGGACCCATCTCCAGATGTGGAGCCAGGCTAATGGCCAGAAATACCTGGCTCGAGGATTAACTTACTGTATATGTTTCTAGTGGTCGAGGAAACCCTACACAGAAAGGCCCTGTCCAGCTGGGTATCGAACCCGGGACCTTCTAGCTGTGAAGCATGAGCGTTAACCGCTGTGCCACAGTGCTGCTCTTACCTATATAAACTGCCTGGAGTTAATGACACCACTTAAACTGGCTTTTAATACTACTACTACTACTACTACTACTACTACTACTACTACTACTACTACTACTACTACTACTACTACTACTACTACTACTACTACTACTACTACTACTACTACTACTACTACTACTACTACTACTACTACTAAGAAGAAGAAGAAGAAGAAGAAGAAGAAGAAGAAGAAGAAGAAGAAGAAGAAGAAGAAGAAGAAGAAGAAGAAGAAGAAGAAGAAGAAGAAGAAGAAGAAGAAGAAGAAGAAGAAGAAGAAGAAGAAGAAGAAGAAGAAGAAGAAGAAGAAGAAGAAGAAGAAGAAGAAGAAGAAGAAGAAGAAGAAGAAGAAGAAGAAGAAGAAGAAGAAGAAGAAGAAGAAGAAGAAAGAAGCTACAATCTAACACAATCAAAAATAACTCAAATTCAAACTAAATGGTTATGATCAATCCAGAATGACAGAGACTGAGAATGGTCTATACAAAACCACATAAAAAAACAGCCTAAAACACTGTGGGTCCTTTTGTCGAGAAGGCAGAGTGTTCCACACCTTGCCGCTGACCAGAGCGATGCCCCCTCCCTCTAATCCTGATAGCATGGTAAAAGGATGGAAATAGCATGGTACTTAAAAGTAATAACATGGTACCACGTGATTGCCATAATTACCATAGCCGTCGTATCACTGCCATGGTGCAACTATGGCAATCACATAGTATTACTCATGGGAATAAGACACGCACCTGTCATTCTATTTGTTTCATGATGAATCAAAGCCCTAACCTAGAATCAAGCCTTAATTACCAGAGTGCAAGGAGGTTATTGTTAAGCATCAGGAAATGCAGCTACAAAATGCATTATCCCTAGTTGTTTTACCGTGTTATTACTGTGCTGTAAAATTAAATGTAGCCCATTAACAAAAGGCCATATAATTGAAAATTAAGTTTGTCACCTTGACTGACGTCATCCCGGCAACAACATGTAACATGTATTGTATCAGCTCTCCAAAACCATGTTTCTTTTCCAATAGGATTTTTAACAAGTGTTTGATATTTCTTGCTTAATCCGTTTTTAGACAGGGCAGAAGCTGAGGAGCTGGTCAGCATTCTGTCAGAGGATGCATTATAAACGTCCATGGGTGATTCAATATTTTTGAAAAAATTATCAGAACAAAACAAGAAACATTTATGTTTATCATTTTCTGTTAGAGGGCATACACAAACTTTACATTTTCTCACATTTTTATGGGACAACATAAAGTAGTGCCTACAAACTCCAATTTTTGAAGGTTTACTCAGAGCGATTTGATGATTTTTAGGGGGATTCTGCCTTCTGTAATAATTACATAGTCAAAAACAAATTCCAAATTCCTTGAAAAAATACTTGCAAAGACTGCAAAATAAACCCATAAATTCAAAGCTTTGTCCTTGAAATTGTATTTCTACACATTCATATGAAAGTATTAAATGATAGAAAACTCATTTTTACATCAGTAATCTCAGTAAAAGTTTGAAATTTATATTTCCAAATGATCTTTCCCCTATCCACCTGCATTTGCATCAGGAGTGTGGTGGAAGAACTTGCGGTGAATTTTCAGCAGCTTTTAAAAATGTGCACCACCACAAAATCTGCTCCAACTTAGACAGCACATGAATTTCAAAGTATTCAAACAAGGCTGGTAAAAGCAAAGAGAGAGAGAAGGTCAAGTCAGCCCTCGTAAGCACTGCTAAATATTCATCAGGAGCATACTTACTGTGGCGCTGAAGAGTCCGTGGGCGAAGAACAGCTCGTTGTCCGGGTCGCGGGGTTTGGTGGAGATGCGCAGGTCGAAGAAACGAATACCGGACTCCAACTGGCTGGTGAAGTTCATGGTCTGAGTGGCCAGCCATTTCCTCATTAGCTTCTTAGCTACAGTTCCGAACACCGACACGAAGTTCTGCACTGTCTCCGGCTGCTCGGGGCCCACTGGGGATGACTCGTCAATGTAGAAGCTGAAGGAGTCGTGGGAACCTGGAGGGGGAGAAGTGAAACAGTCAAAAAAAAATTCCTATGACATGCAGAGGTGGGAAGAGCTGCTAAAAAAAAGTCAAAGTGAGAGAGTTTTGTCCCACCATGAGACCATCTTTGTTTGTTTGGCATCCGGCTGAATAGAACAAAGATGTTGCCGACAAAGCTTTGTGGATGAGAGGTGAAACGTGAAACACTTAAAATTGAACTTTTGCGGATATTTAAGTCAACATATGTTTTTATTTAAGGTTAAAGGGACTATAGGGAGTTTAAACATGTTAAAAATAAGTTTCTTCCTCCCCCTACATGTGGTACAGTTACACATATGGCCTGAGGTGGCAGTAGTGAACATAAAATGGCCAACTTGCATCCAGCCCCTTTAAGGTTAAGGTATACTCTATTAATCCCCGTAGGGAAATTCATTCTCTGCATTTGACCCACCCTCAATGCCACCGGGGCGACCTGTCGGAGCAGTGAGCTGCCAGTGTGGGCCGGTGCTCGGGCCAGGTTGGTGGTCAGAAGGTTGGAGGATTCACCTATTGTACATGTTTTTAGTGGTAGGGGAAACCGGAGTACCCGGAGGAAACCTACGCAGACACGGGGAGAACATGCAAACTCCACGCAGAAAGGCCCCGTCCCTGGTGGGAATCGAACCCGGACCTTCTGTGAAACACGAGTGCTAACCACTGTACTACTGTGCCGCCCACGCTGCCCAGGCTGTAAAAAATTTGGAAATCTCATTCAGAAGGAAATCCTCAGTGATTTTGCAGTATATGGTGCTGTGGCGTCTTGCAATTTGGATATTACATCATCTAACATTGCAATAAGTTGCAATGTAGAGTTGGCGATATATTGCGCAGTCATGATGGGTAACCAAATATAGTCACTTGAAGTTTTTTATTTTTTTATTTGATAGGGACAATGCATATTGATGAACAGTTGCACATGAGCACTGTAAATATGCCAGATTATAGCAGGGATGCTAGTTTCCATCTGTAGTCCCTAGGCAGGCAGCACAAGTATTAGCCCCTTTTTTCTCTCTCCTGTGAAATGATCGGGATGCCACAAATACCTTTTCGTTTCTCGGCCCTCAAATTGGGGTGGTAAAAGTCAGCGCATTATCAGCGTAGAGGATGGTAAAAAGCCGTAGGAAAAAAAAAATTAAAACAAGCAGCTTGAATATGTAACAGCAGCATCTCTGTCCATATTAGTATGCTAATATATTATAATCTATATTCTAATTCTGCATTCAGTGGGAATTAAAAATGCTCAAGAACTCTTAACTCTGAATTGGAAGCTATTCACAATTCATCCAAATGCTGCTTAATGCATATCAACCCAACAGTATTACCCTGTGAGGTTTATATGTTCGTTCATTGCATTTCCTATTTTGCTACAGTCAAAAAGGGGCTGAAGCTACAACCAGGTGTTTTTTGTTTGTTTGTATTTGGAGAGATTCTGTGAGCCAATGAGCCATTCTACTATCCCCTGCACAAAACAACAACTACAGAAATGAAAAAGAACACACGATTATAATTGTTTTCATCGCCAACTGGTGGAGAGCAGTAGGAGGAGCATGATAAAAGCCATCTTCAGTCACAGTAGGGTCGTTTCAAGACGCTGCCATAAGACTGTAAAACCGATCTGTCAAATGTGCGTTCTAATTTATTACTATTGTTAGTGTGAAATATACAGAGGGGTATCATTCTGCATATACCCCGGCCCTGGTCCCTCTGCTGCCTGTGTCAGCTCCACCAATCATGCTCCAGTCCCATCTGTGAGCAGCAGCCTCGAATGGAATGGACTCAGACTCCAGACGTCACATAAGTCGAAACTTTATCCCAGACTCCTGTACTGCGGCTTTTGTTGCTTTAGTAATGTGCTGATACAGAGGAAATACCGTGTGAAAAAGGCTGACATTGCTTTGTATCGCTGCACCGTGCGTGATTGTATTGTTTACTTTTGACTCCACAAACCAGCGCAATTTGATCAAACCATAAAACCAAAAATGATGAGGTTGATCGTGCCTGTTTGTAGAGTTCATTTTTGTTGTGGTAAATGTGTTTTGTTTTTCACCAGGGCTCTATCTGTGCTATACATTGCGGTTATGCCAATGCTTAGCAGGTTGTGGTTTCCAAAAACATTTTCCTATGGAGAGAAATACATCATTTTTTAGTTTCTGTGAACAAGTTCTCATCCTCAAATGGGTCTATGGGTCAGCATAAGCAAACAATGCATTGCCATGGCAACAGCGCTGCGTTTTTTCTCGGAGCGCATCTGTGGATTCGACTGCTGAACTTGATCCGGATGTCTGTTTGCTGCAAACATCGCTATCCTCCAGGGCGCATCACTGCAGGGAAACAAACACTGCATGGTGCATTTAATATGGGATCGCTTGTTTTTGTTTTTTCACCACTTTGTTCTGCGTATAGCGCTGTCACTTAGGGAGATCCTGAAATGAATTCCTAGATAGTACTGCAATGTTAAACAAATTAGCGCTCCAGTCTGATGCCAGAGTGAGGTATTTTTACCAGAGTTGTTCCATGTTTCAGCAAATGTAATTCTAGTTGTACAAAGTGAATAACATGAGAACTGCTGCCAAAGAAATGAAAACTGAATATTCTATCTTCTGAACTGTGAAAAGTCCTATGTGCACAACAAGAAAAGACTTGAAATCCATAGACCTGCTACAAATGAACAGGGCTGATCACAATTCTTTTCATGACGCTATAGTTGGGGAAAGAAAATGTTATTTCATCTTCATGGTCATGCATTTTCATCTTCTATGTAAGTAACAGTCATTATAGGAGCAGAAGCCTATATCACTCTTATAGAGCTGTAACAATACAGATTTTTTTTCTCTCTCTTAAATATCAGCCTCCAATAAGACAGAAGAATCTGCTTCCAAAGCTGCGCTAAAGAAGTTCCCGTACACGGAGCAAACTACTATCCATCTGAATTATTAATATTTCTCCTTCTGAAGTGCCCGGAGTCCGTAGTGCACAACAATATTGGCAAAGTTCCACGCGCGCATTATTCATCAAGACAACTGTTAATGGTCAATCATTAGGCTACTGTTCATCCCCTCACTGCCATTAACATTGTCAATATTTCTCAACTATTAGCAAAGGAACCTGCATTCAGTGACCGATTTGTCTTGTATCGATTAACAAATGGTGAAATAATGCATAATAAACACAAGAGGAACCTCATACAAGATATTAATGGTTAATTTGACCATAACCTGCTGCCATCTCTTCGCATCCTGTTGAAAAGGTCTGTTTGGGAGAGCCCCTTGTATATTTTTTTTCCGGCCTGGTGCTGCCAAAGAGAAGCACAACGAATCGATCCAACCTCTTCGGCTGTGGTCAACAGAATCAATCAGACAGGCAATACTGGGCAAAGAAATGAATCCTATATGCCTGTTACAATACACAAACAAATGTCATTATCTGCTCTTTTGCTTTAAATTACTTGGAATTGACGGCATAACAGCAACTAGTAATTAGGGGAGCGAATGTACCAGCCCTTAGCTGTCTCTGCATGTAAATGTGTTGCTTCTGTGATTGGTTTGCTCTGCACCTGTGGGTTGCAATTAGGCTATTGCTAAAAACATTTTTTTTTAAAACACACACAATATTGGAATGTCTATCTTTTGCTTTAGAAAACATTATTTTGCCTGGTCTAGACCTTTTCTCGTTTATAATTCTGGTAACATATAAGAATAAAGAGATCTTTGTTTATGTTGTGATTATGAATGTCCAAATTTGGTTAATGGTCCAAATTTGCAATCCTGTGTACTTAAGCGCTAATTAGCCTTTCCCCCTTTTGTGTTAAAATATGCAAATGAGGAACACAGAGGTTCTGGTCTGTGTGTTAAAAGACCGTGAGGCCCGGCGAGGAGGCGAAATGTGCGTGACCTTCACCAGTGCACAGCGCGTGGAGCCAGGTCTGAGCGGGTGTGTGTTGGTGTGAGGATAAACCGAGCAGACAGTTGCACCCCGGGGCCCTCGCTCCAGACTGGACTGTAGCAGCACCCGGGTCACAGCGGAGCGGCACGTGACCTTACACCCAGCCACAAGCAGTCCCTCTCAGTCGCTGTTCGCCTTGAAGGCAGATACGGGCAAAGTCAACAAGTGACAAGTCCTCAGTGTCCTCATCAGCTCCACTGTCACTGGAAAGTGTGCTGCATTTTGGGGGAAAAAAAAATCTCATCGAAAGCTCAGCTGCAGTTTTGAGTAATCTTGTGCACGTCATCGTGTCATACTGAGCAGCCCTCAAACTGCCTATTCATTTCATTTCACTTTTTTTTTTGTTAGCATGCCATTAGCAAAAGATTACTGCCCTGACAGCACAAACACAGTCTTTGTTGATTAAGTATATTCCCTACACAGACTTTATTTTAAGTTTGCAAGTCTGAATAATTAATACAGAGGTGTCCAAAAGCAGGTATATATGATATGACCACTTTCAACATTTTTCCATATTGCCTGATATACAGGTTGTTGTATATCAGGGTGTTGTTGTACATCAGGTTGTTGTATATCAATTGCATAACTCTTTTTTGCTGTCAATTCTCTCTCATATGATGAAAAGCTGCATTTTAGTGTTACCCCAGATAGTACTTAAATGCAGATTTACAAAGGCTTGTAATTCTCAGGCTTTGACAAATATTTCACTTTCCAAGAACCACCAGGATAAAGACAAGACTACATTCAAACTGAAACATGTCTGAGACTGAAAATACAAACTAAACTGTGTGTAGCTTAAACCAATACAACCTCTAACTAATGACAATGGAGAAAAAGACGCCTTAATGTACACATAGGCCCCGGGGCTTAAACAGAATTGTAGGCCCCCACTCCCCTTCAGCGCAAACCCTAACCCTAAATCCCACAAAAACCCTAACCCTGCTACTCCTACATGTATCCCTCTGGGCCAGGTAGGTCGGGCCTACTCCAGGTACACACATAGCAGCGCAGCGCAATCATCACATACGGTTTGTCAGGCCACAAAGTGAAGTGATTGACATGAAAATCAACTAATCACCTTTTCTTTTTTTCCCCCTTAATTCTGATCCCCGCTCACTTCCGTCAATAACCTTTAGGAGTTACTGCGCGGACGTTGTGCTCCTCGTATCATTACGCCTCACAATATAGTACCCTTTTTTATCTGCTTATAAAATCCACATGCTACATTTCTGTGTAAATATACTTTGCATGAAAACACTTCACGTAACTGGGTAAATAGGGAACACGTGGAAGAGCTTGGTAGCTTCTATCGTGAGCTTTTTTGGAGCTATATGACATGTGGGAGAGGCTGCGTATGTGCTCCGTTTGCGTGACAGAGCGCACGGACAAAGACCAGACGGGTATATATTAACTGGTCTAAGGTTAGGTAAGAACATATCTCAGTATGTAAAAACGGTGGCCTATTCCTTTAAGGTGGCTCTGCCTGCATCACTGCCTGTTGAAGTAAAATCCATGGCCAGATTTGTTTTGAGACACAGTTGACCGAGAAATCATCGGATGTGATCAGAGGTCAGTATGGAGTGAATGACTATTGATGACAACAGCATAGCGCTTTGAGAAGTTTGCCAACTCAGGCTCATTACAAAGGAAAAAACAAAACATGTGTAATTGGAGTCCGTCTAGAGCAAATCTCAAAGGTTTTATTTAAAGATGAGATTTGGTTATGTTTAGTGAAGTGTTTATTTTACAGCATTGCCACTGTCTAAACACAATGAAAGACTTGTGGAGTGACGCAGTAATATTTCACTGCTGAAGATTAAGTTTGAGATCCTGCTGACACAGGAGCTTCTCTAAAATGTTCTAAGAATAATAACAATCGCAGTGGAAGAACTTTCTGACTGATGATTAGGACTTCAGACAAGTTACAAAGAACACTGTGAAGCACTTGCTGTTGTCTGTGGCAATAAGAAGACAGGGAAGAAACAAATCTAATCCGCGTACTTCTGTTACTGCCGGATCAAAAACAGACACAAGAGCTGTCTATTGTTTCGATGAGTCACATTCTGGAAAAAAAGAGGAGCAGCGCGTCAACAGAGCAGAGCTGTATAGACATCACAAACTCCTCTATTGTGTTCTGATATCGCCAATGTGTGCCGCGGCAGATAGGAGTCTTCAAGAAAAGCAGGGCAGACGACAGAGAAAGGATAAAACATGAAACTTAGCAATGACGAAGGGCGTCATGAGAAAGATAGTGATTGAAGCCAGTTACTTTTGGAGAATTGGCCTCTCCGCAGAGTGAAAGAGAGCAGTGCTTTCAGAGTGATGGTCTGGGTTTCTTTACAACGAAGCGCCGCAGTTCACCACTGGCTCATTCACTATCAGTTTGGAGCTGGATCAGATATGAAGCACACGCAGGGCAATATCCAATTCTCCTCCTATATGGGAGTCGAGATTGTAGCCATGGTTTTGAACCTTAAAGCCACTCTGCGGAACATTCAAGAGCAATTAAACTGTCATAAAACCTAAAGAAATCAATAATATTTGGTTACGTTTCTGCTTTTGTGGGGTAAGATACATATCCAGTGGCCACTAAACATCATCTTAAAGGGACTATGGGGAGTTTAAAATTGTTATGTTTTGTATTTTCCTCCCCCTACATGTTCCAGCCATGTCCTAATGTGTAGAATGAGCTCAGACCTGTTCACCACAACTGCCTCTAAAATCCAGCACTGTCACTCAAAAAGGTGTCACTTCTGGTCCGAATTGCCGTCATGCACGAACTTAATATAGAAAGTGCAGTTACACATTTGGCCTGAGGTGGCAGTAGTGAGTATAAAATGGCTAACTTGCATCCAGCCCCTTTAAAATGTGCTAATTAATGTGCAACCACAGAAATGCTATAAATGCCTTGAATGGACATACCATACCTCAACATACTTTAATACAGGGACTGGCTTCACCATTAATTAGTTTGGGAATAGAACGCACAAATCAAACAGATCCGGCAGTAATATTGAATCACAGAACGGTGTTAGCTCAGATAGCTAACATCGTTTCTGTGATTTCTATGATGCCTTGCTCCTTGCTAAAGTTTGCATGTCAGGCAGGCTATATAATTACTTTCATTTCATTGGGTTAAATGTAAGGCAGTGTGGGTTTAATGTTGCATAATATTAACAGCAGAATAAAGATTCCAAAGCTAAAGACGTGTCAAACAAGAAAAAGGCAGGTATTCAAATTAGCAAATGGCTACAATCCGGCGTGGTATGTGAACTCAAGAATATGCCTCAGGTCCCACTGTTCTGACAAAATAAAGCATATATTAATACAAATGGTGACCTACAGGTAGTCCGTATGCTTGAAGTGAGTGGGTAGAGAACATTAGCGACCTTTCGTTTGAAACATAATGTAGCTGCTAGCACAAAGCTCTCACAGTGTAGCCAGTGTTTCATTGAGTTAGACGGGAATCTCGGTATTGGTGACGTAGCCTCTTAGCAACGAAGCAACGAAGCCATATTAGTAATAATTGTAATAATAATTTAAAAAATGAATAAGTTTTAACATTTTGATCAGAAGATAGTTTTATAGGCTACGTTAATTTGTGTTATTAACTCTTGTATTAATGATTTCTAACCAGGCTTTGACATCACCCAATTGCAGCTGAGCAGATCTGGATTGTTCACAATTTGAGATGTTTGAGGCTAAATGCTGACGGCTAAAGGAAAGATACACTGGCCAAAATACTGAGTTCTCACAAGTTTTCCAGAGAACCCAGCTTGCTGTGTCCAGAGAATGTACGCCACTTGTCCTATTTATTTTTAGTTGTATAATGCATTAAATGTAAAAACTACTAAGCCTGAGATTAGAGTCTTTTTGCATTGCAGAGAATGGAGCTCTGGTCTTCACCTCCTAGTCCAGGGGTGCCCAAAGTGGGGCCCGTGGGACAAAATTACAATTGCCCGACAGAGAGTGACCTATTTTTGCGCCGTATATGGTTAATACTAGCCTGGTTTTACCATACCCTTGTACTTGCATTTTGTACAAGGGTCTGGACCTTCACAATGGAGCTCCGTTATCAGGTGGGAGGGGTGAACTCCTTTGAAATGATTGGATCTGATTTTGGCTAGCATTTGGTCGTGACGTATTTAATGCGTGAGTGAAGTAAGCTATTATAACTCTTGGGAGCATTCCTTGCGCATTCCAAGGCTTAAATTTTAATTTCTGGATATTTGGGAGCCGAGCCAGAACGGATTGAAGAGCTTCCATAACTTTCATATCTGCCGCAATTGCTGAACTACAACCAGCAAATGCGGCGCAAATGCTTGACGTCACCTACAACACCCGCCTCACCCGCTCGCTGAATGGCAGGTTGAAATTCAACCGATGTAACGCGACCACTGAGATCAGGCCCAGACGTACATCTAGGGAAATTATAATTGACTGTAATTTCGGATGGTTAAGGCCAGGCTAGGTTAATACTAACTGTCTCCCATTCATTTTCAATGGTTAATGTAATTGACTTTAATTGCGATGGTTGTTGACATCAACAAAGGCTCATGTTAAGAATTGACCTATAAACGAATTTATGCTACACTTTCAAAATGATTGTTAACAAATGAATGAGGTAGAGTCACTGTGGGTACTGTAGATACAGGTGTTGTTGTTGTTTACATTTTGCACTATGTTGCTACAATAGTTGATTTTGTTGACTTTTGCCATAGTTAACATTTGTTTT
The DNA here is from genome assembly GCF_951799975.1 of Gobius niger. Lineage (NCBI taxonomy): Eukaryota > Metazoa > Chordata > Actinopteri > Gobiiformes > Gobiidae > Gobius > Gobius niger. The sequence continues at coordinate 65,723,649 of NC_136852.1, read as the reverse complement.
AGTGCAATGTTAATTGCATAGATAGAATCAATTGCAAATGTATACAAAAAAAAAAAATCAAGTAACTATCATTATTACCGTGTTTGGCCTGGGACCCACAGGCACATTTTCATTTTGGCCTTCAGAGACAATATGTTTGGGCACCCCTGTCCTAGTCTAATACAGCGCCGACTAGTCACATGGTTCATGACGTTGCTCTGTCTACCTCAATCCCAGCTGTATCATAAGCACTGCCTATCCAGACATTTTCCTTGGTTTTCTGTCATGCCTATGCCCCCAATACTTTAACACAGCCAGCAGGATCACACTAACCTCACGCATTTCCGATGAGGCCAAATGAAGTGACTTTTGGAATCAAGATAAATGTCCTCCTGCTGCCAACTCAATTAACAGCCCCCAGTGGCTCCAGAGCGGCAGCGCAAACTGTCCGCATCTGTCAGTCTGCAGCTGAGCGATAACACCATTACACTGTTAACTTAAGATGCACAAAACAATGGGAGCACTGGCAAAGGTCGCAGACGGAATATAGTATTTTAGTGCGACATTGCGAGCACTAAGGGTAAGTCGTGAGAGATGAAAGAGACGTAACCATTTTCCAGATGAGGAGAGTGACTGCTTGTGTTCCCAACAGCAGCTGAGCATAAACCTGCCACTTCACTTAGCAAAACAAACTTCTAACATGCTTCCCAAAGGCATCCAGATTACATTTTACACACACAAAAACAAAGTCATAATAGAGCGAGAAAATACAGCATGTAATGAGCAGGCTTTCGGGGGCTTACAGAAAGAGAAAGATTCAGCGAGTTTTACTGTTTCTGTTTATGACTGCACAAAGCAAATAGGAGCTTCCACACTTTGAAGATGAAAGAGAGAGTGGGTTTAAACGGCTTTAAAATTAATGACCTGATTGTGCGCCAAAAATGTAATTACCAAAAGCACTGATGCGCATGCCTTTCATACACCGCTGTATCACCAAAGCAATCCTGGTGTGATTGGAAAAGTCCTTTCCCGTGCAGGAGATGAGATGGTCCTTCAAACAGACCCCCCCAGCTCCTCCCGGCTGTCCAAAGAGCACCAAAAGGGAGGCCTGAATGAAGCAAATCAAGAACAGTTTCTACTTAAAGGGGCTAGATGCAAGTTGGCCATTTTATACTCACTACTGCCACCTCAGGCCATGCGTGTAACTGCACCTTAATGAAGCAAGTCAAGAACAGTTTCTACTCGTGCTACTTAAAGGGGCTAGATGCAGGTTGGCCATTTTATACTCACTACTGCCACCTCAGGCCACATGTGTAACTGCACCTTAATGAAGCAAGTCAAGAACAGTTTCTACTCGTGCTACTTAAAGGGGCTAGATGCAGGTTGGCCGTTTTATTCTCACTACTGCCACCTCAGCCCACCTTAATGAAGCAAGTCAAGAACAGTTTCTACTCGTGCTACTTAAAGGGGCTAGATGTAGGTTGCCCATTTTATACTCACTACTGCCACCTCAGGCCATATGTGTAACTGCACCTTAATGAAGCAAGTCAAGAATAGTTTCTACTCGTGCTCCTTAAAGGGGCTAGATGCAAGTTGGCCGTTTTATACTCACTACTGCCACCTCAGGCCATACTTGTAACTGCACATTTTTCTCATGTTGATTTTATTATTCTATTTGTATTAAATGTTGATTGTTTTCTTTTATGTATCTGTACAGCACTTTGGGGCAGTGGCTGCTGTTTGTAAATGTGCTCTATAAATAAATTTGACCTTGACCTTGACCTTGCACATGACACAACTTTTTGAGTGACAGTGCAGGATTTTAGCGGCAGTTGTGGTGAACAGGTCTGGGATCATTCTACACCTTAGGACATTACTGGAACATGTAGGGGAAGGAAAATACATAATTTTAACTTTTAATAAACTCTGTATAGTCCCTTTAAGAAGGAATAAAAGGTTTTTAGTGAAAATATTGAGTACTAGAGGTAAGAAGGATCGGCTCATTACTGTATATGCATGTTTCAGGTTAGTGTGGTGACAATAAATACACATCCACGAGGAGAACACACAAACTCAAAACAAAGACTTCTCCACATGGCCTGGGAATTGCACTTCTTGCTCTGAATGCAAGCCACTGCGCTATCACTCTGCCAGAATTTTAAAAATAGCAGGGTTTAAGATTAGCCAAAAAAAAAAAAAAGCACTCATGTTCTACCTTGAGAGAATTGAATTTGGCAGTCCTTTATCTGCCCGAATACACAGTCATCAAGTAAAAAAACAAAAAAACAATCCACATGCCTTCCCATCTCCTCTACAACCACGATTTTCAATTTACAAGACGTCGCCTCCTCAGACAATTTCCTGCCTGTGTTTGCTTTCTTTATTTTCCCCCACTTCTCCGTGTAGCTTTGAGCAGCCGATTTGCCGTGCTCCATGCGTCTGAGCTCGCAAGCACTGTTTATCCTGGCATTGGCGAGCGTTCATCCTCCTTGTTAAGGCGCTTAAGTGGCAGCGCGGTGATTCAGTTGAGGGCCCCGATGGACAGATTTACAGCTGAAAGTCCCCGGCTTTTCACTCAGACACAAGGGAGCCAGGGAGAGAGAGAGAGGGGAAGGAATGGATCTGTCTTTATTGGCTCTGAGATGGGCTTAACTTAATACTGCTGTGTGGCCTGGAGGTATTCTATTCATTTACCTCCAGAGGACAGTGAAGAGGGGCCATATTTGGTCCCATGAGCCTCTTCCTTCAAATCTTTGATGTCTATTGTTACACTGCTCACGTATTGCATTTGGAGCTTACCATATCTGAGTTTCTATTTACAGATGCAATGTCTTTTTGAATATGTGGACGTCTGTTAGTAAATCATATAGATTCATGTTCTATTGCCAACAGTAACTACCCTACAATAAAACATGTACAATACGAACGCAAACTATAACTATTGCATTTCCAAGAGACTCCATGTGTCTCTTTGTGATCTCCTTGGTATCCGACACGTCTCGGAGACATTTCAAGGATGTCACAGAAACGTCTCACAGGTTGAGGACAACAAGTAGTTTTTGCAACGTTGTCACAACTGCTTGAGACCATGTAGACCTCGTGGAGACACATCTGAAATCGAACTACTTGGAGACTGGGCTTACATCCAAGGGACGTCTGTCTCGGAGACATCTCCATGACCAGCGGCAACTCGAGTTTCCAACTAGTCTCCATCCCGGTGAGACAGGCCCGTTGTATATGCACACAATCAGTCTCCGCAACTCTCCTCCGGTGAGATAGGCCCTTACAGCCGCTATGTTGACCTCTCACCATCCGCTTGGTCACTAAAAGGTCAAACACGCACGAATATCGACTGTTTTTAAAAAGTTGCACAATACCCCTTTCTAACAATAATAATAAAAATAATAATAATAATAATGATAATAATAATGATAGTAATATTAATAATAATAAGGATAATAATAATTATAGTAATAATGGTATAATTACACAAAATTGTCCTTTTGGTTACTTGAATTTTGTCCATACCTGGCATTTGATACACTGTGCAGACTTGGTCCTCCAGCCACTTCTTCTATGTTTTTGTTTCTTCTTCGTTGACTTTTGAGATGCCCCTGTATATATTCGGGGTTTGACCCCTGCCTCTTCCCTTTGCAAATCTGATATTGGGAAGAGGTCAGTCATCTATTGTAATCCTATGTTTTAGTCCTTTGAGTCCTTTTGTCAGTATTTTGCACTTATTTTCTTCTGGGAACATATTTCATTTGCATTTACGTTGATATTGAGCTTCGTCCATACCCCGATGTTTTTAATTTATTCATGTGAAGTAATGCGGGGAGATGCTAATATTGTCCATTGTCTTCTCTCCTTTAGTTTGGGCTGGATCTTATTAGCGGCACATGTTGATTGTATTTTTGTATATATTTTTGCCAGGTATGTTGTTTTATGCCCTTTGCAAATCTGATATTGGGAAGAGTTTGGGCTGGATTTTATTAGCGGCACATGTTGATTGTATTTTTGTATATATTTTCGCCAGAGTAAACGGAGACCGCCTCCAAAAGTTACCGCTGTGTCTCGTGGCTTCTTAACACATCACAAACTGCATAAACTACACAACGCAGAAGTCCACCGGTCACAATAATAATAATAATAATAATAACACTTTCAGCCAGAGACTTCAACTTAGTAGCTTAGATTGGCATAAACAGGGGGGTATGAATGGTTCTAATTGAGAAGCTAAATTGAGCCTTTTTGAACTGCTTGCCATCTTTACAGAGTAGTTTAATTAGCTATAAAACGCATGGTCACTCATGTGTCAGAGAAGTCTCAAAGCTAAGCTTTAATTAGCACCATCTAACAGTCTGGAAGTGTGTATTTGCTCAGCAACCTAAACATTCAGAATCCATTGTGAACTGGCAAAACTCCCAAACCAATTGTTTCAATTTGACTTAACTGTTAGAATTAATAGACTGGAATGATCCCATTAGAAAATTGTTAACTCCGGTTAACTATTCTAACACAGTTGTGTGTAAAATACATTCTCCAGTTTTCTGACCGTCATGTTAAATGTTCTTGATAAGTTGATTAACCTAAAGAAATGTATCACGTACAGAGCATAAAGTGTATTTGCAGCTCCATCCACTGGTAAAACTCATGACTGGCTCGATTATATAATTTGTCAAATGGGCCAAACTCTGCCACAGCACAGGAAGTCTGTTTTTGTTTTTGCTTTTTACCTGTACTGGGACCTTATTGCTTTGAGGCTGAGGATGTGTGTCAAGCTTTATTCACGCTCCAACTCCCAAAGTAAGTTTATCATGCAAAACAATTAACAAGAAATACAAGATTTTTTTCCTTTTGCAAATCATATTTTGTTATTGATCTTTTTAAAGTCATACTTCAAAACATTTCATATAAATATATTAAAATTAAAGATATTTCACTACGGGTGTAAAACATTTACTCTTGTAGGGGTTTTCAAAGTCATCAAGACTGAGTTGTTTGATGAATGATGTCAGTTCCAATCAGCTCCAAAACATATGAACAACCAAACAACATTCACTCTTCATAGGATTGGCATGTTTTTTCAAATAACAGTGCACGTAATTGATAATTTTAACGACTCTAAGGATTTAGAGACAACACAAAATCATTAGTTTCAGCAGGGAATCCCATAAGCAGCAGTTGATAATTGCATGATTACTTTGTCTATTTTTCTGGATAACAGGAAATCACGCTATTATCTGGGGAAAGCAATTATTGTCGTCTATAATGGGATCTTTTCTGTTTACAAGATACAAAACAATAAAACCCCTGATAGCTCCATAGAGCAAATAATCGTCCTATGAGCAACATTATATTGCTTTTAAATCTTGCTAATTTCCACTGCGTCGCTTGTCTCCTCTCCTTGCTCTGCGCTCACACTTCCCCCTGTTAGTGTCAAGCCCAGGCTATTGGACTGGCCTGGTGGGTCGCCGCAGCGTGGGGCCGAAAAGGACAAAACCCAGAGCGCTGAATCATGTCTGGAAGCATGAAACACCCAACCAAACAAATGCTATGTGACGGACGCCATCGAGCCCTGGGACATTGACTTTTACAGAACAAGGAGATAAATGCAGCGCTTTGCCACATGAGTCATAATAAACAAGACAATAAGAGCCCTCGATACGGGCCCCATGCTGCCCCCTGTAAACACACACAAACACTTCAATCACTCTTTATGTTTTATAGACAAGATACGGCGCGGTGGCAGCTTTCCTCGGGCTGCAAATGCTTTTATTGATGGCTTTGTGAATTTAATTGGAAATCTGTTGAGGCGTCTATGGCACTATTGACATGTTTATTCTCTGACACTGAGGGCAGTAAGTGTAATACTACTTCAATCTTCTTTAGATATGACATAAGAAACTATTCTAGTTTCTAAAAATGTGCAAATGCCTGGGACTATTCATCGTAATGAACTTTGAATCATGTTTCTGAACAACCTAGGACTTTGATTTGATAATACAATAGTAATTTATAGTCTTCCCTGGTTAAATACTCAAAAAATCTTTATATAAGGTAATTCTGTGCACTTATATCTGCTTCACCGTTGTTCAGTCTCGGGGTCAGAAGCTGGTTGGCTCCTCTGATTCAAACTACACTATACTGTATGTAATATATTGATAGGCGTCTTGTGCTCACTACCATTTACATCATTACTCCATTCGAGAGAGACTCTATGATGGCAACTCTGTCTCAGTGATCAGTCAATGATCCAAAAAAAGGACAAAAAGGTGTAAAACTCTTTCCCCGGGCTGAACAGCAACAAACCTCCACACTGCTCCAGGGCCTGTCAATAAACTTTTTAATTCTACAGTACCAAAACCAGCGTGGTTCAAAATGTGATAGCTTCCAAGCGTCGTCACACGGGTCACAGCATTTTTTAGAGAAAAAAACAATCCCGGCAATGAGGACCAAAGAGAAGCACGTTCCTCGCCCATTGATTTTCTTCAGCGTGTCTGTTATTAATAATGCACTGTCTTAAGGATCAACTCTTCCAAGTCCTTCACTTGAGTCTGATTCAAGACTACAAATGCATTTTCAGTACAGCATGTTCACTTGGAACCCCTAAAGTTTCAACAAAAACTACAATATGGAACTTGGAACATGGGGTTCAGGCTCGTCGACTTTCTCATTGGTATGTTTTTATTTACAATATTTCTTCGTTCTAATGACACCTTACAGTTGTGCCTGTTGTGCGGACTGACTTGGGAAAGACTGCTTTCAGTTATTCGGCTCCATCTACATGGAACCTACTGCAGAAGGACTTCAAAATCAAGGACCTTATTTCTTTGAATAGTTTCAAGTCTCTTGTGATGTCAGTCCAGTCCAGATCATCTGTGTGTGAATGTTTTTACTAATGCTGTGTATGTTTTTAAATGTATGGAAACCAAGTGTTGCTGCCCGTCTTGGCCAGGTCTCACTTGCAAAAGAGATCTAGAATCTCAATGGGACTAACCTGGTTAAATAAAGGCTAAAAAACAAAACAAAAAACAAACAAAACCTGAAACATGTCATTTGAATCAAATGCAATGGAGTCAACTTGGTCAGAACTAAAAGCCCTTATAATACAGGTGAAACTCGGAAAATTAGAATATCATGATAAAGTTAATTTATTTCTGTAATTCAACTTCAAATGTGAATCTAATATAGACTAATATAGACTCATGACATGCAGAGTGACATATGTCAAGCCTTTGTTTGTTTTAATTTAGATCATTATGACTTACAGCTTGTAAAAACCCCAAATTCAAAATCTCAGAAGATTAGAATATTACATGAAATCAATAATAATAAAAAAAAATTAAACGGAGAAATGTTAGGCCTTTGAGAACAATAATGCATATTTACTGCTTGGTTTGGGGCCCTTTTACTTGAATTACTGCCTTAATGCAGTTGCGTGGCATGTGGTCAGCCAGTGGCACTGCTGAGGTGTTATGGAAGACCAGGATGCTTCAACAAGAGGAATCTGACATGTGAAGCCCTTGTCCATATCCGTCTGTGTGTGGCGTCTCTTGATGCACTGACTCCAGCCTCAGTCCAGTCCTTGTGAAGGTCCCGCACACTTCTGAATGGCCTTTTCCTGACAGTCCTCTCCAGACTGCGCTCATCCCTGTGACTTGTGCACCTTTTTCTTCCACTCTATTTATGTGCTTTGATACAGCACTTTGAGAACATCCAACTTGTTTTGCGATTACGTCTTGAGGCTTTCGCTCCTTGTGTCAATGACGGTTTTCTGCACAATTGTCAGGTCAGCACTCTTCCTCATGATGGTAAATTCTACTGAACCTCTGAGAGACCATTTAAAGTCTCGGGGACCATTTGCAGGAGTTTTGGATGAATTAGCTGATGAAACGGTGACACTGTGAGCTACAATATAGTCCCTTTTCACAGTATTCAAATTTTCTGTATTTTTTACAAGCTGTGAGCCAAAATCACCATGCAAGCCTGTATTTGTTAAAATGTTGATAATTATGCCATAATCATCTAAATTAAAACAAATAAAGGGTTGACATATTTCACTTTGCATGTCATGAGTCTATATCATATATTAGTTCCACATTTTAAGTTGTATTACAGAAATAAAAGTTTTCCCGATATTCTAATTTTCAGAGTTTCACCTGTACACTCCTGCCATTCACTGAGTGTGCGCACTAATGAGACAGTGCAGGGGACTACTGAGGCAGAGCTCTGAAATGTGGCATTAGAGAAGCAGTCAATTATTGTAATTCTGACATTAAAACAACAACTCTGGACATGGTTCTCTATAGAGCGCATCACACTGCCCTGTTCTCATCACTGCTGGGTGACTCAGGTGGTATAGTGCATATTAGAAGAAAAGGGTTGGCTCTGACCAGCACATACTGTCCTTCTGTGAGTGAGTGAGTGAGTGAGTGAGTGAGTGAGTGAGTGAGTGAGTGAGTGAGTGAGTGAGTGAGTGAGTGAGTGAGTGAGTGAGTGAGTGAGCGAGTGAGCGAGTGAGCGAGTGAGCGAGTGAGCGAGTGAGCGAGTGGTATAACATTGTCTACACTTGCTTGAATATTTCTAAAACATCAAAATAACGCTGAATTGAGATGAATTCTAATGCACTGTATCTTCTAACACACACATTGAGCATTGGGTGCTTCTAAAAATAAAATAATGAATGAGACCGGAGTGGGCTGCGGGGCCAATAAACAGCCATGACAGCTAATTAAATGGGACAGGAGCTGCGCTACTGTAGCTTCTGCGTAACGCAGCGCATATGATTTGATTCAGCAGAATTACAAGCATGAGGTAATACATGACCATGTCTGCGCGTCTTCGCGTGCACGAGAGTCTGAACCTTTTGCAAACCCGTCTTGTGCAAAAGGTCAAGCCTGGTCTGGTGTCATGCCACGCCTTACTGTCCAATGATCACAGGAACGAAATGGTAAGGACTCACCTTGTAAGTAAGATGGACCAAGGATTTGGGAGGAGGCGAGAAACAGAAATAAAGAAATAGATTTTGTTTCCCTTTTTTTTTAATAGACAATACTAGTTCCTCAGTAGATTAGTTGCAGAAAAAGTATAGGTTGAAAAAACACGCATTCATTTGTATGTTTCAAGACAATTGCTCAAAAACGGGAAAACGAGCTCTCTTAATTTGCCCTGCTGAAAAAAAAAAAAAAAAAAAAAAAAAAAAAGATTGTCAAAAGCACCCTTTCTCATCACCTCTCATTCTCCGGGCAACACCCAACACACACGCGCTGAAAGTACACAGCTCCCTCAGATGATGGCTAAAACAAGGTCACGTGGTCTTCGAAATGTAATCAAAGAAAGAATTCTCACGTCTCTGTAGCAATTGGGAAGCGTCCAAGAGCAGGATAATTGCGCAACAGGTCGTAGCCTTTGTTCAATGAGATGCGCGCGCTGTAAGACATGCTGTGGGATGCACTTGGCACTCAATATGTGTGCCAAAACTGTGGCTGCTGAATGTGGAAGAGGCAACAATCATTCAAAAGAAAAGAAAAAAAACACACACACACTCAGATAAAGAGAGTGAAGCCACGTACCAGGTATAGCCAGATTGGTGAGCGGGATGTTGTGCATGCTCGCCGGTAAACTTGCCATCCAGTCCACGAAGCGCTGGTCGACTCTTCCGTGAGATGAAGCCATTCTGCTTTCCTGACTACCTGATTGCCTTTTACCTGAATGCCTAGCCTTTCTTCCTTCAGCTCGCTATGCGCAACACTCCGCTCTGTCCTCGGACTCTGCCAGCCTCCGCCAGTCCGGGTGCGCACGCTCTCTCTCTCTCTCTCTCTCTTTCTTGAACGCACACGCGCCATTCAACACATGCGACACGCACAACGCACCACTGCCTGCCACCGAGAGCAAGTCCACACACACATACACATTCACGGGCGCACACACCCCGGAGCGGTGAGCACATCGGCGGGGAGCAAGATTATGAAAATGCGGATGAACTGATCCAAATATGGCATCATTCGTGAGATGGTATGACTTTCCAGTATCCAATAGTGACAGAACACAGCCTCATCATCTGCCAAATTTGTGTAGGGTGTGTGTGGGGGGGGAAAGAGTCGTGAATGAAGTTAATTGATTTGACTAATTATACAAAAACAACCCCACACTCCAAACCGCCCACTCAACAGTGTGAGACTTGAGATTTCATATATTCCGGTTAGAGTGCTGTGGGATTTCTATTTAATATGCATAATTGGATAAAAATGTGGAAAGGGAGGCCTATATTTGAGTGGGCTAATGAAGAGGCTCATGCAAATAAATAAATACTGTCTAGGCGACTTTCATGCCATTGTAGGAGTTCAGCGTTGGGAATTTGTTGGAAAGTTAGATTTTTAGGCCTTTATAACAACCAACAGTCAGCTGTAATATCAGTTTATCCTTTATAGTGGTTCTCAAACACCAACTCATAAAATATTTAACCTCACAAGGCCTAGATCAAGAATAGGGCTGGCGCTAAATGATACCACTATAGAAAAGGGGTTTAGGTACTGGTGTACAGGGGAAATAATGAAGGTATATCGAAAGCAGTACCCCCCCCCCCAAAAAAAAATAAAAATAATAATAATATAAGACGTTGAGATGCCTGTTGGGTCCAGGGACTGCATTACATGAAGTTATGGTTGTTTCAGTCCAAAACTTTAATTTTCTTACTCTATGGATCATCATTTTTGCGTCCTTAATAAAGTATTAATAATGAAAATAATAATTATTATTATTATTAATTAATAAACATTGTTGTGCGGTTTCCTATAGATGACAAATCTTTTAGTATAGGTGTCGAAAAAACTAACGTTCAGGTATTTGACCGATATGGATTTTTGAGGTCCGATACCAAAATAAAGGTTTTGTTTTGATCTTTCAAATAGCCTATAGTTAAACATTTATTATTAAACTAAAGGTTTCACAGAAATATATCGGTAACGCTTTATTATAAGGGTACATGAATTTATGCACCCTTATTATAAAGCGTTACCGATATATCTAATAGAGTTCGACCGATAGGCCTAAGGGTTTTTGGATAAGGCTAATGCCGATTTTGGGGAATTTTGATTGGCCAATGTGATGCCGACATGTAATAGCCTGGCTGTGACAGCAGATTCCAAAATTAAAAATGCCAAGTCTCTGTCTCTTATGGTTCTGAAATTATACGCAAAAAAAGCCCTGACTGAGCCGTTTCCAGTGGTCGTAAACCAAGTATTATTAAAGTACCGGTATGTTAAAAATGTGTTACAGTACCCAGCCCTAATCAAGATCAATTTGGGACTAAACCTGTGAGAGGTCTTTAAATGGTCTCATGGGACTGAGTGGAAAGCATGTCTAAACTATATACTATATATTGTTTTGCAGATTATTATGCGCTATTGCGTTCAAATATGATCATCTTCACTTTGCCTGTGCACCTTAAATCCCCTAGAGCCACCTGAGGCCGTGATTCCCACGATAAATGACACAGAGGACAAAGAATAGCTGCCGTTTGTGGGTGTGTGTGAAATGCGACTCATTCCACATGCATCATGGCGTCACACAGCACATTCAAACATCTACTGAATATTTAGCAGCCCATTTGATGCGATCCGAAGTGATGTGTCTGTTTTACAGCGAGTGTTTGTTTGAATTATGGAAAGATACGAGTGGAAACAAAATGCATAAAAGACGACTATTAAGGTCACTGTAATTTGGACTAAAAGCACAGGAAGGTTGTATTAATGCCTGGTTCTTACCATCTGCTATTGTATCACGAAGGGATAGGCACCACAATCCAAATCCTGCAGAAATAGTAAAATCCTCCAGTTATGCCATCCAAGCCAAACCTATAGCTCATGATTTACTCGTGCTGCAAGCTGGATTGCCTTAAGATTTTTGAGTTCACCAAGGTCAAAATCCAAATCCATCTTGTGCAGCTTGCGTTGATTCGTCTGAGTTTGTCCCGCTGGGAAGGGAGGAGCCAATAATGTAGCACTCATTTTACAATCAGGAAGTGCTTTGATGTTTCTCTGATTGGATCAGGTTGATTGCATGTTCCAATCAGTTCATATTGTCTGCTAAAAGGTTTTCCGTTTTACGAACAGTTTCAACGGGAGCTATGAATCCCAGATTAATTTCACAGTGAAAATGTTGTGGTGAAGGATGAGTCAAATGAAGAAGACGACTTTTCCTTTGGAGACATTAAAGGCAGTGATGTTAAGGGAAAAAAAACACCCTATTAATCTCCCACTGTGACAGATCAAAGTTAATATGAAAAACATCAGGCATAGAAATGTTTCTTAATTTACTATTCCTGCAGCCAGCTTAATCCTGGGATCAGATTGAGTAAATAATTCACACTCTCCAGTTTACTGCTGCTAAACAAATCTGACATGTTTTCATAAAAGGTTTAAGGGATGGGGTGTTAAAATATTCACTATGTATAATAACACTATTTTATTGCAGTCCAACCTACAAAAAGTTATTGAATAAGTTTCTAGGGATGTGCCTCCAGCTGACTCACTCCAGAATAAATGAGACAAAATATGTGGAGGTTACGAGTTGCTACACCTCAAAGGGAACGAAACCGTTTCCTTTGCAGTGGATTATCTTTCTGCGGTATTGAAATCTCAGTTTGACTTTCCTGGTTTAAAAAAGCTCAGCAAATAAGTGTTTGAGAAGTGATTTTCTCCAATAAAAACCGTGAAATGAGTGCTTGTATTTTGGATGAACTGTCGGTGTCAGGATGACTTTGCCTTGCAGCACATTGTTTTACAGATGTGTTATTTGTCATCACGTCGAGACACATATCGACCCCTGAAATGCAGAGAAGCTGAAGAGACTCCATTTTCCACTCATAGTAAAAAGCATTTAACCAAATAATCCCTTATAGGAGTTTTAAATAATATACATACGATAGTTCTACACTGAAATTATACATTAGGTTACATAATCAACCACATTTGTGGATTTTTTTTTTTTTTAATTGCTGTGTGTTATACCGGCACATTCCTTTTTGTGATATCTGTGGATGTGCAGTAACCATATTGCGCAGTATTTTTTAGGTTACTGTCTTTTTATAGGACTGTAATGAGTACCCTAATTAAACATATTTACAATGTAATACAGCAGGGGTGTCCAAACCTTTTTCATCGACGGCCACATATTGTGTGTACAATATACGGCATGGAGGGGCAAAGATCGGTGGTCAGTGCAGTGCAACATTCACCCAGGTGTATTTTAGAGATATCAACAGTAAATAAGAGTCCAGGATCAATTTTAAGTTGTTTGCTCAGGACCAATGTTAGGTTAAGGGTTAGGGTTAGGGTTAGGCTGATTGGATGGCTGTAACATTTGATCTGGGTCAAACAACTTTACATTGATCCTGAACTCTTAATTACTTGGGGATATCAGATTGACCCTGTCGGTATCGATATGGGGTACAGGGTATCGATACCACGTATATCGGTTTCTTACTTAAAGGGGCTAGATGCAAGTTGGTCATTTTATGCTCACTACTGCCACCTCAGGTTATAGATGTCACTGCACCTTCTACATTAAGCTCATGCATGACGGCACTTCAGACCCGAATTAACACCTTTCTGAGTGACAGTGCAGGATTTTAGAGGCAGTTGTGGTGAACAGGTCTGGGCTCCTTCTACACATTAGGACAAGGCTGGAATATGTAAAGGAAAATACAAATAATTGCTACTTTTTCCACTGTGAGTAAATATTATTCAGTTTGTATTTTCTGGGAATTTTCTTTGTGAACAACATAATTTCCACATGATTTTATGTTTTGTTTCACACAATTTATGGCATCATTGAAAATAAATCAGACCTTTTCGCTCAAACAGTTACTCACAGTACTCAAGTAACATTTTCTCCAAGTACTTTTTCACTTTTACTTGAGTAAATATTTTTGGCTAGTTTCAACCTCTTGACCCCCGCCTGAACCGAGCACAATTTCTACAGTTTGGCTTTACCCAAATCGAAAAGCTTCCTGAACAAAGCGTCAAAACAGCGACAAAAACGAGGAGGAAAATACGACCCAAAAAAAACAAAAAACAAAAGTGACAAAAACATGCCTGAAAAGTGAGGGAAAAGCCACAAATAAAGTGACGAAAACTCGACACAAACGCTTTAAAAACGTGATAAAAAACGCGGCGACAATGCAACCAAAAAGCTACGATCAGTTTTGTAGGTCTTAGCTTTCAAATGAGGCGCTACACTGGCCTATAGACAAATAGATTTGGGTAAAACTGAACTGGAGAAAATGTGCTCAGATAAAGTGTGGGGTAAGAGGTTAAAGAAACTTCCTCGTCCAGGGAAAGCGGAGTCTCCAGGCCGGAGATCCATCTGTCCAATCTCACCCACATTTTATTTTGGCTACACTTTAACTTGAGCTTCTTTGTATTGTGCATGTTTTTTTTAAAATAAGCCAAGAAATAGTGAGGCGCTGCCTAAAACCCATTCACAGCCCATTACCGTGAGAAGTGGATTAACGTAGCTGGGCTTGTGGGGGGTCCTGTGCAGCTTGGATTGCACCGAGATATGCTAGATTAACATGAAAAGCCCGCTGGCATCTTCCCCTGTCACTTTCTTGCCTTTTTCTGCGCTCGCTGATCCAAACCTAGTTGATCTTGTTGAACGCAGAAGCCCACCAGCTCGAGTGTGCCCTTACGTAAGAGCCCTCCAGGTAATGGCAGCGCCTTTCTACTCGAGTGGACAAATCAAATCAGCCATGTCAATGCAGGACCAGCGTCCATATATAGAAGACTGGGACCTGCGGAGTGTCACAGGGCATCGTCGTCAAAAGCACTAATTTGTTCTCGATCAGCAAGGATTATCTATTTACCTCGGATTATGTCATGCAATACTTTCTTGGAAGGTTCCCAGAAAACATTAATACAAGCAGTCTGTTTGAATGATGAATATTACAGCGCAACTTTTACTAACGAGTTGTTGTATCTTCCTGAGACATCATTTTGACTGGAAAATAAAGGGTCTTCTCTCGCTGCAACCAGATGGCGAGTTTGGGAGTTCTTTTGCACAACCAAAGTCTAAATTGTGAGGAAATTGTGCATTTAGTATTGCTTTTTTTTTTTCATATAAAGTTTAGGGTCAACATTTAAAGCAGTACTAAGTAACTCTTGCCCCTAGAGGCCATAAGCGCAACTGCAGGTGTTTTAGCAAGTTCCGATTTTTTAACTTATTGATTGTCTTGGAGAGTAAATACTACGCTGACAGAAAAGGCAAAGGGAGAGAGGGATATTGTACATCCAATTATACAATGGAAATATTTTTTTTTCACTTAAACTTGGCTGTAAATACTGCTTAAAGTGACGCTAGCCCGCAGTTAGCTTTGCCTGTTAGCGTGTTAGCTTCTTCTGGCCAGAGACACCAGGGGGAGATGAGAGACCCTCCAAGCATCCCACAAACACTTGTATTACCCCCACAGGGACTA
Source organism: Gobius niger (assembly GCF_951799975.1). NCBI lineage: Eukaryota > Metazoa > Chordata > Actinopteri > Gobiiformes > Gobiidae > Gobius > Gobius niger. The sequence continues at coordinate 65,708,192 of NC_136852.1, read as the reverse complement.
CGAAAAGGATGTATTAAGGTAAACACGTTACTTAGTACTGCTTTAAGTCAGGGGTCCTCAAACTTTATTCTCTGGGGGCCATATTATCATTCCAGACTGTGATGGGGGGCCGGGTCGGGTTGGCTATAGACCCAAACCAAAAGGCCTCATTGGGAAATAGAGATTACTAGCCTGGCACAGTCATCCCCACTACTATATCCACAAGATCAACACTTGATTCGAGGCACATATTTGTTTAGCTGTAGTGGTTTCCAAAAATAGTAACCAAGTCTTCACACTTTGTTTTAATTTGAAATACTACATGTACTCCATTTATTTTCATTTTCAAAGAAAAGTTTCATTTACCACGTGGCTAAAATGTGTTGTTTATATCCTGATCTATTATTTCAGTGCCCCTGCTTTACACGTGTATTTAAGATGCCCCCTAGTGGCTGGAATGTTACTGTTACTGGCAAGAGACTTACTTTTTTTTTTTTACATACTCAGGGATTTGTGCTCTACAAGTCAGGGGCCGGGTTAATCATCTTGTGCCGGATTTGGCCCGGATTTGGCCCGCGGGCCGTAGTTTGAGGACCCCTGATTTAAATTGATGTCAACAATAGAAAAGCTTTCATAGCTGTGATACTATGCACTATTAAGGGGCGACTAGGTATCAACTCCGCAGGGTGCCTTTTTATTCCTTTTGTTATTTTGAAAAAGTAAAATATGGCAATAAAACCAGACATGTTATGGGAATGCCTCATCTGCAACTTCATACTTTTTGGAGATCATTTCATCTTCTCCTTGCTCCATTGATCACATTAATAGACATTTTGCTCTAGGGTGCCTAAGCTTTGACACCCCACTGTTATCACTGTGTAAAAAAACAACAATAACCGATTGAATCGTTTATTTCATTGAACAATTCTTGAAATGTGACCAAACAATTTATTTTTTGTCCATCTCACGAACTTTGAAGAACATTAAGGCATTGATCGTAATCATAAAAATGTGTTCATGATTTAGAGCGAGCCAATGCAACATGTATAAAACAAACATTTGAAGAGGTATTGTCCTGCACATTCTATCTTTTTATTATTCTAGTCAAAAAGATTGATCAGTGTGAAAAGATGAAATGGCTTTAGAAGCAAAAAAGTTAACATACGGCTTTCTGTTAACTATTGCATAAACCATTACCCCAGTTTCATAGACGTTGCATTAAAAAATACAAAATTAAAGAACTATCCTCATAATAACTTTATCATGTAGTATTGCCTCCTATATTTTTGTTGCATACATGTTTCCCCCAAAAAGTCAGTCACAGACCTTGCTCCTTATCAGCTTAATTGACTTCTACAGTCAAACCACGAGTCTAAACAACACGCAAACGATTCCACACTTTCTAGATCTGCTGCATAGGCTTCAGGTTTGGAGACACCTGGAAGAGACAAATTGCCACTTTTAATTCCCCAAACTAATTATTAGAAATGTATGAAGACTTACCAAATGCACATTGAGATACCATACATTGTTTAATTTCAACATGATTTTGAAAAGGTCGTTTTAGAGTCGTAGTTGATCTCTAAAAATAGATGTGTTTTTTTTAGCCACTCACCTCAAACTCTGTGCCGGTGCAGGCTTTGATATCCTCTGGAGTGAGTCCCTCCCAGATCTCGATCAGAGTCAGGCCTTTTGTCAGATCCACATCAAACACAGCCTGCGGACACAAAAACAGCACTTTACGAGGACTACGTCGACTACAGCAGGGCACTGTGGGGGCTACAACGCTGCAGGGTCAAATGTGCAGGTGTAAAAGCACTATTTAAGTTAAAGTAACCAAAATGAACAACAACAGCAAAAACAGTGGAATTGAAAAAGTCAAGTTTGTTACAGAAGAGTGGAGGAAAAGTAATCACTCTCTCGATCCATTGTGGTCAAGGTTTTCAAAGTCCTCAACTGGCCCGGGTTGTTTGAGTGGAGGACTTTCACTTAAAGCGGGTGAACGCGGCGTTGGGATGAAGGAGGGGTACAACATTTGAGAAAAAAAGGACACAGATCATCAAATTTGGAGCAACATAACCACCTCTACTTAATCATAAAGACACAGTGAAACAGTTACTGCCTGGAAAGAAGTGGAAAAGCCGGATGACAACACAGCAGCTGTGGTTTGAAATGCCCTTCCTGAGCCCACGCGTTCCGATCAAAGGAATTATATGCATCAACAAACTGAAAACACAAACACAATGAAGAGCGCACTGGGTCACAAACATGTTTTAAGGGGATTTTACCATGACATGATCGTTGGACAGACAGGTAGCTACTGCAAATTTAAACCATACAATATTGTAGGCTATTGCTATGATATCCAGGAGAGAAGAAGGGGGGAAAGCGAGATTTGCGTCAAGTGTCAGAGAAAGGTAGTAAAACTGTTCCACTCGTCACCAACGCACAAGCAAAGAATCCGTAAACTATTTTCATTTACATCTCAGTGGCGCTGCCTGAAGTGAATTAATGTGAGCGTCTGATTCAAACCCTTTCAAGCGTCTAAATAGAAGCAGTTAGGTGAATAGGCACCTTAAAGGGACTATACAGAGTTGAAAATGTCATAATTATGTATTTATCTCCCCCTACATATTCCAACAATGTCCTAAGGTGTAGAATGAGCCCAGACCTATTCACCACAACTGCCTCTAAAATCCTGCACTGTCACTCAGGAAGGTGTATAATGTTAATATTGAAGGTGCACTTCAAACATTTGACCTGAGGTGGCAGTAGTGAGTATAAAATGGCTAACTTGCATCTAGCCCCTTTAAGAAGCTTCTTCATGCTCATCTGTTCATTGGTAATCAAGCTGATTTTAAACTCTCCTCTTCCTCAAAACAACACCTTTTGGTCAAGGAAAGGAGATCGTATTAGAGAGGGGTTAATTAGGGGGGCCATGGTAATGTAAGTTATTTCTTGGAATTACCTTGGAGTAACTTTTGATGGGATGTCCCTAGAACGGCATACTAAACAGCTGATCAGAAACTGTAACTTGCGTAACATCTCTAAGCTCAGACATATGATTTCATGTCACGAGCTTGAGTGACTGTTCATGCTTTTGTATCCTCGCGGGACTATTGTAACAGCCTGCTTACATGTGTTAGTAAAAAAGGTTTGGCTCGTTTGCAAGTAGTCCAAAACTCTGCTACAAGGCTTTTGACCCGCACCCACAGGAGAGCCCATATTACTCCAATTTCATCTCTTTACATTGGCTCCCTGTCACGCACAGAATCAATTTCAAAATCCTGGTGCTGACTTTTAGGACTCTTCATGGTCAGGCGCCTGAATACATTAAGGGCCTGATCCAGCCTTATGTCTCCAACAGGAGCCTGAGGTCCTCCACCCAGAACTTGTTGATGGTCTCTCGCACTTGTTATAACACCCGAGGAGACAGATCATTTAAGGCTGTCGCTCCTTGCCTCTGGAATGAGCTGCCTCTGTCTCTGCACATGTTGGATTCTGTGGACAATTACAAGTGTCAACTTAAGTTTAGGCAGGCTTTCTCGCCTCAGGAATATGTACTTCTATTGTAATGTGATGTAATGTGATGTGTATTGTTTTTACAGTATGTTTTTTATGGGAAGGCTTTGTGACCCTGGTCTGTGAAAGGTGCTATATAAATATAACTTCACTTACTTAACTTAAATGAGACCCAAGTGATCCAATGACCCTGTGGAGGAAAGTTTAAAACCAGCTGTATTACCAGAAACAGAGGAGTATGAAGATGCTTCTTAAGACAGAAGGTGAAATGTCCTAACATCGAACAATCCAGATGAGGACTTTGAAAGCCTCTACTACAATAAATTACCCACAGTGTCTACTCAGAACGAAGAAATACTATGGTAAAGAAATGTGTGGCCAAGCTACCAATTAAGAGACTCATTTACACAGCTCTGAACATTCCACCACATTCAGCACAAAAGCCTTGTCCTCAAACGCCCGCCTTTCCCAAAACAGAATCGCAAATTCACGCATTGCTCTGCACAATTACAATGTAGAAAAAGGCGGCGCAGCGTCTTCAACTCTTACACGGGGAGGCAGGAGTCGGTGGGTGCCGTCGCTGTGGCTCGCCTCGGCGGGCAGTGACAGTCCCATCCAGAACACTGTCACACTCTCGGCTCATTAGAAGCACACGGGGCGACAGGGAGACAGGGCGAGCGACACCATCAGCGCACACGCAGACCTCACCGAGAGCAAAGGTCTGAGCGGGACAGCGGCTATAGCACGCTCCCCGTGTTAGGGAGTCTTTGGGCTAATGGTTCATACGCAGACTGAAGTTGAATGGGGAGTGAACAATAAATGACACAAGATGGTGAGATAACAATTAAGTATTAAAATGTCATAAATACAAATACTCTGTGTGACCACCACCACAATTAAATGGTAAATAAGTGGTAAAGAAAAGCATCAAGGAGCCAGTCACCCATTCTCCCTCTCATCCATACACCAGCATATGCAGACACTGGAGGCAAGGAGGGTGAAGTGTCTTGCCTAAGGACACAACGACAGTGTGCACCTTCGAACTGCAGATCCTCCGATCACAAGACGACCCGCTTTTCTCTCAGCACCACCGTCGCCGTCAATTCATTCCAATTACACCTTGAGCTGCCCACTGTGTGCTTCTACATCCAATATTGATATTGTGGAACTTCAATCATTTGACAAAGATCTCCTACAGCGGCTGAGAGAGGGAATATAGCAGCTACAGGCTCAGGCCGTGCAACAATCACCTACTATTGTGCCAGAACATGTTGTTCTAATCCAAGCTCAAAATAGCTTTACACTTTGTACGTCTGCCTGACCCGTGATAATTGTCTAATTATTGTCTAATTTAGGAGAGCTCAATGTTTTTCCTTGGAGGCCCATAAAAGCAGTTGTGGGACGCAATTACGTTTTGCATGATCAATTGCCCTTTAACTGTACTGGGAAAGACTGGATTTGCATCTTACTATGATCACTCTAATGCACAGTATTATCCATAACTTTTACAAATCTCACCACCCCGTCATGGGCCCAACATTAGACATGCCTGGCCTAAAGTGACAATTAAAGAGGGGGAATTAACACTTTGGTAATAATAAAGACATCTTCTACATCACAATCTTACCCTTTTAGCATTTACACTATTATCCAATTAAAAAAAAGCCAAATAACCTTAGGAGCACTTCGACGTCCGCGCAGTAATATCCTCTGAATTTTTTAGGAGTGAAGATATTATTGCGTGAACGTTGAAGTGCTCCCAAGGTGTTTTTACGCCTTACAACGCCCTTTTTATCCACTTAGAAAATCGACATGTTTAATTTTCTGTAACTGTACTTGGATCGTGTAACTGAGGCTAAATGCTAACAACATCTTTGGTCTTTTGGCATGACTCTTGGCACACACAAGAGACCAGATAGGTACGCATCGACTCGTCTAAGCTCAGGTAAGAACATATCTCACTATGGAAAAACGATGGCCTGTTCTTTTAAGAAAGCTTTTCCTGGATACGCGAGGCCTCAGGAGGAGTATTTTGGGAACTTTCGACGCTGGCGATGATCCTAAGATTGCTCGAAGATCCGCAAGTCTCTCATAAATGCAACTCCGGATGAGAGTGATGAGAGAACAATGGTATAATAAAAAAAGTTGATTTTGAATAATCACCCCCTTTAAAATCATCCATCAATGAGTGTGAAATGGAATATCCTGAAGGATTTCTGTCGGACAATGGACTATCCCTGAATCCTGAGGTTTAGGGAAAGCTAAGAAGATTAACTCCACTATGGCTTGCGGTGAAGTAGTGGCTGGTTGGTTAGAATGGAACATAATGAACAGTATGGATAAAATATTTATCAAAATGAAAGAAAATATATGCAAAAAGATGTTTCAACCCACTATTAAACAAAGTGGATATATAGCTGCTGTAAAAAGACGACAGATACTGTCATCAGCGGAGTTGAATAGACTTGAACCTGGGTAAGCCACGTAAGCCCCTGACACACGCCTGTCTGACCCAGTCCATTTCAAAATGATAAAATCACTCACTGACCCACTTTCTAAAAATTTACACTTGGCCTCTGCAAAACAGCCCCGTGTCCCGCTCCAAACAGGCCTTTTTCTGTGGGCTCGGCGCTGAGTCACTTTCTCGCCGTGCTCCAGAAGCTACATCATTAAGCACTGACTCACTGAGAAGACGCCCCACTTGCATCCACAACTTTCAGACATAATTATGGGGTTGCGTGGTTGAAAACTGAGATTTTGTTAAATACATTTTTGATTGTTCACGACTGAAAGCTATGTCTTTAGTTCAGAACAGATTCACAGTATAAAAATGAGGGCTGAGACAAAATAACCCACAGTAAACTAATCAATTTGAACATGATGCAGTTTCATCAAAGTTTTATCAAAGGCTGTGATGAGACAGTGATCTCAGCAAGCCAGAACATTCTTTTTTTTTTTTTGCTCACAGCCTTCACTGGGAAGAAGAGCACAGTGCGAAAGGGGACAAAGAGCGGCTGGGGAGAGATAATCAACAAATTCTCAGAGCCAGGACGCAAACTTGTGAAAGTGCCCAGTATGTGTGCTCCAGCCTAAGCCCCTACGCAGCATGGTAGACCAGGACATTATTAGGATTTCTTTATTCCGTGGGGACAGTGCATGTTGTCCCGCATTTGTCGCCCCGCCCTATAGTTTAGTCCACAACCTTTGGATCCGTGGACAAATGCTCTGTCCTGTGATATAGATCTGATAGTCTATGTGTTTTGAATCTAGAAGAGGGACGTGGACAAAAGGTTATGTGTGAATGAAACAAAACACCACTTCTGGCATGTTTTTGATCTCCATACATCTTTATAAGAGTGGAAAGCTGAAGTCGATTCAGCATTAGCATGACAAAGGCCATTTAAATAGTCTAAGAAGGAAATTTAAATATCTTGTTCTTTTTTTCTGACGGCTGTGGCAAATAGTCCATAAAGTTTCTGCAAGGCATTAGGAAGTCAATTTTGAGGTGCGTTGAGAATAAAAATAACCGCTATGACCGCTATGAAAATTACTGTCATTACCAAGAATGCCACTGGTAACTGTTTCAAGGGCCTATTATAACAAATGAATAATTTAGCACTTCAGCAGCTAATAAATGGGCTATTAGCTTTATGCATGCTACTTGGAGCAGTAAATGTAACGTTGATAACAGTTCGTAGGAGAGACAATAGAGGTAGTGATGGACGTTAAAAAAAAAAATTGCCGGAAGCAGGTAGACTTGTAAACTCTTAACTGGTGGCACAGATGAAACGAATGGCAGCAGATGTCTAAGACGGCAGAGTGTATGGGGACAGCTCCTGGAGCTATAGGCAGACATGTAAAACAGCACTGTCTTCAAACCACAGGAGCGTTCATCCGGAAAGAATAGAAAAGCACGCAGGCCTCTTCCAACATGGGCATTGGGCACCTTTGGCAAATGTATGCAAAGGAGACAGCACAATCATACACGCCGCCTTTTGTCTGTGGCCGCCCGGCGTTCGGCATCCGCATCATTCAGTGTTCACTAAGTGAGAATTAACTTGTCAGCTGCCTCTACCAGGACAGACGGGCGAAGAGACATGTCCTGCACCATTGTTTGCAGGACCTGTCGCGTACATCAGACGTGTGTCCTGCATCATGTGCTCTGCTCCAAAAACTGTGCATCAGGTCTTCGTGTATCTCCAACCCGTAACTTGTCATCCCCACAGTGCTGTGCACCGGTGCGGAGCAGAATCGACATGTCTTTCACCTCTCTCTGCACCTTCCTCCTCTTTCACTCTCCACTGAGAAAACACCAGCTCCAGAGAACACGGGCTGCTTACTTTCTGTTGGGGCATCTGAACTTTTAGACCCCACGCCCCTGGACCCATCTCCAGATGTGAAGCCAGGTTGATGGTCACAAACACCTGGCCAAAGGAATAGCCGATTGTACATGTTTTAAGTGGTAGGGGAAACCGGTCACCTTGCCAGCAAACAAAAAACTATACATTGAGTGGATTTGCGGTGTTCTTGATCCAATCAGCAGCAAATGGTGCGTCGTCTTCTGTTATTGGCACTGTACTATCAATATTGCTAGGTTAGGAATCTGGAGTACCCAGGGTAAGCCTACGCAGAAATGAGAGAACATGCAAATTCAAACAGAAAGGCCCCGCCTGGCTAACCGAGCCACGTGCTGCCCAAATGCCATTCATTCACGGTGGCCTCAGTGGGGAAACATTTGACAGGAGACGCACAGTGCATTATGAGCATGTAGCAGGCGGCGGCACTGGGACAGGAGTGAGGACGCAAGGTGGTTATGCGGCTTTGCTGAGACACAGATCAAACACCTCTGAACACCAACAAATAAGATCCTGTCGCCACTACTGGTTATATACCACTTCTTTTTTCATACCAAAGGAAGCTCATAAACTAATGACAAACTAGTGGGTTATAATAAGGGTTAAAATAAAGCTAAAAATAACACTAGGTCCTTTATACTTTAGAGGACCTAATGTATATAATGTATATGGGCTAATGCCAAACAGCAACATGTCCAGGGAGACAAGTTGGTAAGGTCCCATTCATGGTCATAGTATAGATATAGATGCACTGTGACCATTATGTCTGCTTGAATAATTACCGCTCAAATCATATTTCTTATTGGTTTGAGCAAACTTGAGAGTCAACATAAATACACATGCAGGCAAAAAGATATTGCCAGAAGAACTAGGATGATTACTGCATGTTCAGCAATGTTATTGTTGATAAAGAGGTCAGCGGGCTACTGATATATAACAAATGACCAGGTTTGTCATGTGTCACAATCAGAGCAATGGAAAAAAAAAAATCCCAGGTGAAATGGATGTGTTTTCAATCATCTTGCAAAAGGGCATGTATCTCACAGTATGTGCCCAGTTGAGTTTTGGCTATACACATTTAACTGTCATCTGCCGCAGCAATGTATCATTTCTACATTGCTTATCTCTTGACTTTTTAATTTGACGCTGCTGTAATTTTGAATCTCCCCTCGGGGAACAATTGAGTTTTGTTTTTTTGTTTCAAAATCACTGGAAGCCAAAACCAAATATAAAATGACAGGTCGCTGATATGTGTATCTGGAATGCCTCTTCATTGGTCGAGTTGTAAAGCAGGCTGACTGGAGATGGTTTTCAATTAGGCAGATGGTAACATGAATGTGGCTTTCCCAAATTCATGACAGCAAAATAAAAATAAAAAGCTGGTACGACTTGATAGTTTATACCTGGGGGGAAAAAAAAGATTACAGCGAAACCAAAGCTACCGTCAGCCACTGAACCTTGTCAAAGTGCTTAGTAAAAACACTTAATAGCGTGGCTAGAAATATTGACAACAGAGTCCACACATGGAGGAGGATGAAAAATGATTTTAGCGCAGCTGCCAAGAGGAGGTCATATCTGAGAAGGAAAATCTGATGACAGGCACAGCTCAACACTAACTAAAATACTTTTATTGCATAAATAGGGTTGTCAAAATCAGTGGTTTTCAATTAGTATCACTTAACTGCTTAAAAACAAGGTGCAAAGTAGTGCTTGAACAGGTGATAAATACATATACAGTCAACTACACTGTCTAACCAAAAAGAAAAAAGGAAAAAAGTGGCCACCTGGATTTAACTAGCTGTTAGGATCTGGGGTTGCCGCAGTTGGTCAGGTCCAGGTTCAGCAGCATATGTGCCCAAAGAATGAGATCAGCTGACGACCTGAACATCCTGAATGACAAGGTTATTCCATGAATGTATTTTTTTCCCCCTGATGGCACGGGTCTATTCCAAGATGAAAATGCCAGGATTGTGGGTCCAGGGAGCATGAGACATAATTTTCACACATGGATTGGCCGCCACAGAGTCCAGAGGCTGCTTCTGAATTCCTCAAATACAATAGCTCCTACACTGCGTTCCAAATTATTATGCAAATTGGATTTTTGTGTCAAAAAGGTAAACAAAAAAACAACAATAATGAAACTCATGGATGGTATCGTGTCTTGGGGTTCTATGAATCACTGACATTAATCTCAGAGACCTGGGATAATTAGTGTTCAGGTTAAGCCCAGTTAAGGGAAAAACTGCTGAAAAGGGTGTTCCACTTTATTATGCAGATCATCATCCCATCATCATATGGGAAAGAAAAAGGGTCTGTCTGCTGATGAAAAGCGTGAAATAGTTGAATGCCTTGGTCTAGGTATGAAAACCTTCGATATTTCATGAAAGATTAAGTGTAATCATCGTACTGATAAGAGATTTGTGGATGATTCAGAGCACACTCCGTTTTGTGCAGATAATGGCACAATATGGACGGTTTCTGCCAGACAAACACATCAGATTAGGAGAACAGATGCCACAAAGCAGCATACCGGTATTTGAAGCTGCTGGTACCTCTGGAGTCTCCCGAACATCAAGGTGTAGGACCCTCCAGAGGCTGCAGTTGCGCAAAAACCTTCTATCCTGGCCTCCCCTAAACTGTTCATTGAAGCTGAAGAACAGAAACGGCTGCAGTGGCTCAGAAATACATGAGGACTCATTTTCAAACAGTCTTGTTCACTGATGAGGCCGTGTAGCCCTGGATGGTCAGATCAATGGAGTAGTGGATAGTTGGTGAATGGCCACAATGTCCCAACAAGGCTGTGACGTCAGTAAGGAGGGGGCAGAGTCATGTTTTGGGCCAGAGTCATGGGAAGAGAACTGGTCGGCCCCATTAGGCCCTTTTAGGCTCCCTGAAGGTGTGAAAATGACCTTTGAAAAATATGAGGAGTTTCTGACTGACCACTGTCTTCTATGCTACAAAAAGAAGAGCCGTGCTTTCCCGAACAAAATCCTCTTCATCATGACAACGTACCATGTCATACTGCAAAGAATACCTCTGCATCACTGGCTGCTATGGGCATAAAAGGAGACAAACTCATGATGTGGACCCCCTCCTCCCCTGACCTCAACCCTGTTGAGAACCTTTGGAGCCTCAACAAAAAACACTTCTATGAGGGTGGGAGGCAGTTTTCAACCAAACAGCAGCTCTGGGAGGTTATTCTAACATCCTGCAAAGCAATCCAAGCAGAAACTGTCCAAAAACTCACAAGTTTAATGGATTTAAGAATTTTGAAGCTGCTATCACACAAGGGCTCCTTTGGTAAAATATAACTTGACCTGTTAATATTTTTTTTGATTGAAATAGCTTTTGATTTCAGTAAATATGACCTCCTAATGCTACAAATTCAACAAATGATCATTTTCAGTTAATTACAAGCTTTAAAATGTATTGAAACGATGAGTTGCATAATAATTTGGAACAGTGGATTTTGAGGTTTTTACTATATTTATTTTTGAAAAAAATACTGCTATCAGTAGGAATTTTTTTCCACCACATTTAAATGATCCTCTACCAGGTAAAGACTTTAAAATTATGCTGACTCTCATTTGAGTTGACAATTTAGAAAATCAGAGAAAAATGTCATTTGCATAATAATTTGGAACGCAGTGTATATCCTGATCCGAGCTCCTATCACCTTGTCACGTGATAAGGTCCTGCTAAGTCCCTATGCAGTTAGGAACTAGAGCTTCAGCTGTGTTTGCCCAGTCCGGCCGTCCTCGTACAGCTGTTTCATAAAACTACATCACCGTGTTGCAAAGGTAGGCAACGCCAGGCTCGGGGCCCAAGACCGGCCCTCCATAATCAAACTCTGGCCCTCAAGATGATTTTGAGAAATATTAAGACCCAAATCAGAGATCAAATGCCTGTTAAAGTACTCTAGCAATGTGGAAAATACTGTCAATTCCTTAAAATGTTTTAGCAGAGCACCCTTTTAGGCCATAATCCTAAAAGAAATCTACTAAATCTAAATCCACTTGAATTAACAGATTAAATCTAAAGTTTGAGTAGATTTGGTCTGGCCTTAGAGCAGATAAAACCTATTCTTGCCAATGGAAGAAGCACAAGTTATTTCTTAATTCAGATTATTTTGTATAATTTCAATTGATTAGTAATTTTTACAGTAAAATTTAATTTATCTGATTTCCAGTGGGATTTCTATTTGTTCCATTGGCATTAGTGTTTTTTTATCTGATCTTAGATTAGTTCAAACTGACTCAAAATTAACATAAAAAAATTAGCTAATTTATCTAATTTAAGATGGACATTTTTCCAGTGTATACATGTTGTACAACACTGGCATATGTAGAAAATGATGCTTTACTTCAATTGCTTCAATTGGCGGGTCCGGCCCTTGGTCTTTTGATGATGAAGAAACCTTGCCTTCCCCTGCCGTATATTATTGGACTACAAAAAACACTCCTACTGCAGCCACTGACTTTAATTACTCAAACATGAACCACAATAACAATATGAAGCTACACAGAAAACACACGATGATGAAAAGCTGTTTCAGATTTACCTTCCACAGCTCCATGCTCTGGTCAAATACTCCACCAAATCTGTTCCTTTGGTTCATCGTCAGAGAAAAGCAACCGCATTAACGGTGGCCTATGGGATGGCATATAGCTCCTAACCGCTGGTGAGGAACCACCAGAGGTCCCTATGCTGAAGGAGATATGATAAGAAGCATACAATCTCCTTTTCCGACCTCCTTCCTAGCTGCTAGCACTATTCTGACCCTTGTCATGACGGAAGCTGATGCACAACCGGTTTGGGCTTAGACCTCTTACCAATTTGCTTGATTTGGAAGCAGCCCAGATCTTAACCCCATTGAGATGTGCTGGAGGAGGCTTTGTGCTGTGGTCACACTCTCCCATCATCAATACAAGATCTTTGTGAAAAATGAATACAACATTGGTTCTTTAACATTGCAGAAGCTTATTGAAACAAGGCCACAGTGAATGCATGCTAAGGGTGACTTTATTTCTTTTGGTAAGGCAGTGTAGAATATTCAAAGAAAAATGTTACTACAGTACTGCCAATGGTACAACAACCGGTAAAAGCTTATTCAACCCCACTACAACAAATGCCACTGTTAGCAAAACTACTATGGTTTGACATATGACTCCTGATATTACCTTTCAAAAACAAATAATGTGACAGGTGGCTCGGTGCACCAGCAGCAGGCTATTATGGTATTGTAGCTTTTTTTATGTGTGCCATATTTGTTCATGGCAAACAAATTGTATTGGTTTGATGCGATGACAGCTAATGATAGAGCTTCAGTCATTAGCTATCATTGCATCAAATCAATACAATTTAAAATGAGGAGTTTACAATTCGGCATTATAAAAGTCTATGATATTACTGCTTTTATAATGTTCATCATCTTGTGCACTGCCATTTGTATATCTTATTTTTCATCTCTCATGTGGCCATTTATTACCCAGTTAAAACAGAACCATACGCACCTTTTCAGTGATGATGCGATCAACGCATTGCTTTCCCGTTAAAGGCAAGTTGCATTTGTCCAATATTTTGTGTTTTCCTCCCTGTGAGAAGAAGAAGAGACAAAAGTGGAGGCGAGTTATTTAGATATGCAGCAGGTGAGTCACTTGAAATGCGCCATCAACATCCTCAGGGCAGAAGCCTTAACTTTAATATGTCCAGGGATTCAGCAGCTTGTGTGTTCTCAACAGCATGAAAACACACTGCACACATTCAGTCAGATCACTGAAAGGAAAGGTAATAAGATAGAGCTCTTCCAGTGTAGCAGTAACGCAACATACTAGGGGCGTGGCACAGGGGAACAAAGCCTGTGGAATCACTATTTTTCTCTCTTTTAAGACGTTTTCTAGTGGACTATAAGCATAAATAGCACATTCAAATGAAGTCGATTGAAGGTCGGGTACTTGAATGAATGTTTTCATCACATTCTCACATTCTTGCATTGGTTTCTCTGTGGTTTTTGTGCCACATTGTTCCACTCCATGTCTCTATAGCTATATTTGGTCCCACCATGTTTCACCTTCCACTACAAAAATATGCAGTAGGGCAGGATGGATGGGAGTGTGTTTGAGAGTGCGAGTGGGGGACAATGGATGGAAATAAGCCCAAGGCTAAAATCCGGCGAGGCGTGTTTACATGCAAGAGACTCATGTTTGCATTTAAGATACATTAATAATACTATGCATCAAAGCATTCCTCTGACCCAATGCTGTTTGTTTATCCATATAAAAAGTGTAAAAGAGAAAAACAGAGGTGTTACATAGATGTGAACTTGAAGCTTGACCTTGTTGACAGTGCAACGCTAGACAGACCAACATGGAGGCTCTGAGGGGAAGTTTTGATCTGTTTGGTGAATAGTTTTGACGGAATAGGCTGTATCAGAGCGAACGGATTAAAAGAGAAAGGAAACTACCGTTTTATGAGAAGAGCAAAATCCCACAGACATGACGATGATGTTGTTGGTCAAAGCGTGAGGTGAGAAATGGCTTTTGTCGCTAAAGCAAAGCGCTCCAAAACAAACCTGATAGTCTGTGTTTGCAACATGAATGAATAAAAGGCTTGCTCCATTAGGTAATTTCAATTTTAGTGATGTCCCAAGGTAATTCTAATCCCGAGCAAATAGGGCTTAAGAGTGGCTTTCAGGTCCAATCAGACGGGAGACTTGATTGTTTACTTTCAATTTTCACTCTCTCTCTCTCTCTCTCCTTACTTTCACAGTCTTACAGACCATCACATAAAGTAGTTGTGGACCAGTAAGTGAAAGAACTGCTGGTTTGTTATTCCCCACACGACAGCTTAAAAAGTTCACCTTTACGGGCGTTCCCAAAGATCCTGTCTTTATCTTTACCAACTATCACAAACAGATTCACACATGGGGAAGTGTCTTTCCTTAGACCACAGTAAGAAAATAAGCAATATCAGTAGCAGGAATCAAACCACTAATTTGGCTTAGTGGCTGAGCGTTATGATCTGAACTATTGCTGCCCAAGGATAAAGCAAAAACACGTTCCCTATATGTTTGTGACATTGCTGGAGAGGCCACGACATGCATCACAAGTTTGAGCTGCGTGTCGCGTTATGAATGAAAACAGGCTTCAGAGGAGAAAAATTATGCTCAACTGCTGCACCATCTGGACCGGAGCAGGGCACCAGACTGTGAGCCATTATCAAACAGCGTGTTGCGTCGTCCTTGCATCACAGGGGCCAGCATTCTCCTGATAGTGACCCATTGTCGCTGGACGACACGCTGCTGTTGTGAGAAACGCATGCAGACGATGGTCATCCTGCAGCAACACCGGTCAACCACATGGAAAAAGAAAGCCTATTCTGGATCTAAATAACTTTGTAGCTCAATTGATCAGGACACTCGCCTACTATGCAAAATGTTGACGACCCATGGCCCAAACCAGCAGACCCGTAATAATAGATAGGATCAATATGTCAGTTATCTCATCTGAGAAGGTAATGAATATGGGATGTGGGTATTGAGGAGTACAGATAATTCTTACGACTGAATAACTTAACACATTGCGTGCCGCACTGTTTTGGGGATTTAGCTGTAGAGTGCCAACAATCCAGACCATTTTTCATGATATTTGTAGCACCACAGCATATTCTATCTATGGATACATGTTGTGGCTCGTTTGACAGATGAGAGTCTAAGCTCTCCACAGGTGAAAACAGTTTAATTCTATGTTCCTCGGTTCCTGAGAAAGCTAAACAGAGGCTAATTTTGATCAAAATCAAAATCATTTTTTTCTAAATTCGGAGATAATGCGTGTTTTATGAAACACTCTCCTTTCTGATTAACTCCTCCTCTCCTCCTCTCCTCCTCTCCTCCTCTCCTCCTATTCTCCTATTCTCCTCTCCGCTCCGCTCAGACACTAACGTTATGGTAAGAGGCAAATGCCTAAATATATTCCTTTCAAGTCCATTTTCAAGGACAACATAGTTGACACGTTATAAAACACCGCTTGTATTGATCGCTTTCACTCATTATTGCGTGTTCATTTAAACAGCCTGGTTCTCGGATTGAAGAATCTAACAAGATGTTTCTCAGCCGTCCTTTGACTGATTTTGACCATTTAACAACTCAGAGAAACGTTAAAATCTCAACTGTTTCGATCTTTCCATGGGAAGCCGCTCTGCTTTGTCAGACGCGCTCCAGAGAGCGAGAGAGAAGTGTCGGGTTTAGAGCTCTTTGCTACGACACCACGGCCCCTCAAACAAAGAAAAGAAACGCAATAATATATGAAATGACCAAATCGTGACTTTCACAAGTTTTTGATCGTCATTTATTTCACTTCTTTTATTATACGGCTCTTCACAACGTAAGTAGAACGCTCCGTTGATTTGAATGGGATTTCCCAACGTTCTACCGGTCATTATTTTCTGATAAAGGACCTCTGAAAAAAATAATGACCGCTGCCCATGGCAACGGAGTTCGTGCTTTCATATCACTCCGCGCGTACGTAGTAGCGACACTATCTCTGTCCCCGTCACTGCGAGAGAAGTTGGGGGAATTGCTCGTGAAGTTAGCGTGAGTCTGACTTTCAATTTACCCAAAGATTCACCACCATTCCTCCAACTGCGCCTTCAACTAAGTAGCTAGGCTAGCTGCTAGCCTTGTTGCTGCTAGCCTAGCCAAACGCTGCAGCGCAACGCGCAAACTTTTGGGAACTATTTGTCGCGGATGTCATTAAATAAACCTTTCGGCCTTCATACAAGCGTACGAAGTTTATGTTGTGTGTGTTCAGTTGGCAAATGGCCGTATAATAAGCGGGATAATGTATAGAACGCTGGTCATTATCGGGAAAATAAGTACCGACAGGGCGAACCGGACCCCGACGCGAAGTCTTGTTTCTATACATTATCCCTTACTTAATCACAGAGCTACCATAATCACAAATAAGGTGTATTAGAGTGTCTAGTTGACTTATCTTAAATGACCTGCTTTTGTGTGGCAAGAATGTAAAATGTGGATCTGAAATGGCTCGAACTCACGATGGCCCGTGTGTGTGTGAGATGTATCGGGGCTGTGCTAAAAAGGCATTGAACAAACCATTAAGAGAATTATCCCTAATCAGCCTGAACACTCACGCTCATTACGGCAGGATGTGGATGTGGGCTTGGCCGGTGGAGATGCGAGGAAAGGAGGAGAAAAGTGCCAATTTGATACGGGGCGGAGGGGAAATGAGTCGTGCGGGTCATTTGTTAAAGCTGTGTTAGTTGTACGGGCGCATTAGGCATCACCGGGATACAAACCTTTGCAGAGTGCTCCATGGTGACCACTACCTTTGTCCCAGCGCTGGCCACCAGATCCATGGCGCCTCCCATTCCCTTCACCATCTTGCCCTGGAAACACACACACACACAAATTGGCCATTAGAAGAAGCCCGAGTATAGAACAAACAGCTTGCGAGGTAGCTGAGCCCAAGATTGGCCATGACGTCAAAGAAATGTGTTTACTTTCATTGTCTTGAAGTTTTCTACCTCATTAGATATCTCTTATAATCTCTTATAAAGTCTTAACAAACTAGACCAGAAGGGGATGGAGCCGGACTGAAATCTGACAATCTTCAGATATTAAAAGCTTTACAAGAAGCCAATTATAGTAGCTATGCTGTTGTTTGAGGACCAAGAAAGTTGTTAATAGCACAAACTAGATATCTGTGAAAACAAGACTAGATCTAGGCCAGTGTTCCTTAAACTGTGGTACAAAGTTAACTACTAGGGACTCTCTCTGTCATTGTAATATCTGTGTAATGTGTTGTGCTTCTGACATTGTAGTTTAATGACATTATTTTAGATAAAAATTCTCACATCTTGTCCCTTACTGTGTATATGCCTTACAATGTATGGTAAAGTAATCTCTGTTGCTCACACAAAATGGGAAGAAGTGATTTGACAGAAAAGACATAAAGCAAGATCGCGAATACAAGCGGCCGAAATGAGTTTCCTTCGCAGGGTGGCTGGGCGCACCCTTCGAGATCGGGTGAGGAGCTCAGTTACCCGAGAGGAGCTCGGAGTAGTAGTCGCTGCTCCTTCACGTCGAAACGAGCCAGCTGAGGTGGCTCGGGCATCTGTTCCGGATGCCTCCTGGTCGCCTCCCGCGGGAGGTGTTCCAGGCATGTCCTAGTGGGACAAGGCCTTGTGGAAGGCCCAGGACACGCTGGTGGGACTATGTCTCCGAGCTGGCCTGGTGTCGCCTCGGGGTCCCCCCAGAACAGCTGGAGGAGGTGTGTGTGGATCGGGAAGTCTGGGCATCTCTGCTGAGACTGCTGCCCCCGCGACCCGGCCCCGGATAAAGCGGAAGAAAATGGATGCATGGATGGACATAAAGCAACAGTCAAAGATTGAAGAAAAATCAAGCGTGGAGCCACCAGGATAGATTATCTTTTGTACGTCTTTGCTGCGTTTTTGTGGGGTTCGGTGGATTTTTTTTTTTTTACTGCAAAGAGTCCATAACAGTCCTGAAGAAAGATGCTTTTTAAAAATAAACAAACAGCCAGCAAATGTGTTCTTCTGAGACACTGATGAGGCACCAAGAGCAGAGTGGAGGCGCAACAGGAGAAAAAAAAAAGGGTCAAATGAGGAGGTATCCGGGTGAGACTCAGCAGCTAAGCCATCTATTCTGGCTAATGGACGTTCACTGGAGAATAAAACAGATTAACTGCGAAGCTCTTCCCAGAAGATGGTGAAAGACTGTCGTGGGGCGGAGGGAGCAGCAGGAGGAAGACGAAGGAGGGGGAGCTGACCAGTGCAGGACACCACGCTCTGAAACAATGACACACCCAGGAGGCGGTGCACCATTTAGGGGATCAGAGCAGCACTGAAGGCTATTGGTCAAGACACATAAGCAAAAATGTTACGACTGGGTCAGGAATGATCTAAAGACAGAGTTTTCAAAGGTTTTAAGGACTGATGAGATCAGAGTGACTCCGATTTACTGCTTGATGAAGTATCCTCTAAAAAAATGCCACCTCCCCACCGCTAGTGCCCCTCTGCCATCTTGTTGGCGCCAAACTTAGTAGAGCTTTGTGCCCACTACTGATCCAACTTTGAGCCCATTCATCAGTCTATGCAAAGTCACTCTGACCTCGACAATCCATACATCCTTTGAAAAATCTGTCTTTAGATCATTCCTGAATCCTGACCCAGTCTAAACATTTTAGCTAATGTGTCTTGATCAATAGTGGTTGGGTTTCCATTTTTCTTACTCTGGCGATGTCTCTCAGCACTGAACACCTTGTACTTCTGGACACTTCAGGTCTATTGGCAACACAATATTTCCTTCTGACCTGCTTTTAGTCATGAGGTCATAGACTATATATTGTTTTTATACCTAGTGGAACTTGGAGAAACAATTTTCCATAGGTGGTATTTGCTGCTTGAAAATCACTGAAGTCAATATTGCATTTAGGGCAATGCAGCAACTGTATATGACAACTTTTTTACACTTGAGACAAAACTGCAACCTTTCCACAGAACAAAATGAGGTCTTCAAAGGGAGTTTTAGTTTTAATGTCTTAGAAGTTAGTTGAGGGGATTTTGCAGAATGAAAGAGCAGTGTTCATTTCTCAAGCGAGAGCTCCCACAGTGAGATAAAAGCCATTCAGCTAACATTTAAACTTTTAAATCCAAGGCAGATTGCTTTTTTCTAACAGTTATCTGTAAAGACAGGTACTGAAGGTGAGGGATCAAAAGGAGAAACTAAGATAAAAACGTTCTAAGCGCCCAGAAAAATGTATATTCAACATCAGTGTCAGTCATACTATTCAATTGAATCTTCGTGTAAATGAATTCTATGCGTGACAACACCTGGATCTTGTAAACTTTAGAATAACTAGGATGGCTATTAGGTTTTAGTCGGCAGCCATGAATGTTTGGATAAACCACTTGTATGTGAATGTGAACAGTTAGCAGAAAGATTATTTATTTCAGAAGACACAGCTAAAGAACAACAGTAAACTGTAATCTAATGACTAATCTAATCCATAAAGTGAAGTGGCACTTTTGTGCAGAAACCTGTCCTCAGTTCCCTCAATATTTCTTCTAAAACAGATTTGTGAATAGGAGCTGCCGTAGATACGGCTGCAGGGTGACGGCTGAGTAACTGAATTAAAATCCCATTTGCTCATCAATCATGTGAAGAGGCGGTGAGCTGCTGCCGGATAACCAGGGGATATACTGTATGCCAAGTGTGGAGCATCAGAGGCTGGTGCGCCTCTGGGGAGGCCAGCTGAGCTGAGGAGATAGGACTCAGGAGAGCTAAGACTGCTGGGAACCCGCTCTGAAAACACAGACTGATTACATTAGACTGCCCTGTTAAAATTCTGAAGGGATGCAGAGCAGGTCTACTGGAAGATACATTCAAACTTCATACCAATACAAGAGTGGATCATTTTGACACATCTCTGCAGAATTACAGTTTGCTACGAACAAAACTTATATTTTAATATTGTGAACTGAATAAAAAATTCTAAATTCATGTAGGGACAATGTTTCTTCTCAAAGGAATCACCAAACAAAACTAATTTTTACCATTTAACATCTGTACTATCTAACTATAAACTCACAATGAGCCACAGTAAGGTCACCAATAAATCATCATGGTAAATAATTCTGTCTTCATTAACCTACCATTAGTGGCTAAAGAAAGTAACACTGTTCTTATCATTAAGGCACTCAAGTAAATAAACGCTGTCTAGCATTAAGCCCCGGCCGACGGTCATCGTCAAAGTCAACATTTATTTTTAGACCATTGCAGAGGTAATATATTAACCGTCCAAGCCATAAAACGTGGCAGGCTATTAATCCACATGTTGACTGTCCTCCTTGTGATCAATGTTAATGCACTTTCGGACAACTCCAGCAGAGCACGCGTACACCGGGGAGGTCACACTGTAACCTGAAAATGTCACGCTCTCACATACAGCTTTTCACCAATAATCAATGGACCAATAGAGACTGAGTCATTTCCATTTCCTTATGGAATCCTGAAGCATGATAACTTGCAAACAGGTTAGAAGGTTTATCGAATCCTGTACAACACAGACTTGATGAAAACATCTCTCTTCTCTAACAGAATCAGGACAGTCTGCAGTGTTTCCTTGTCCTTGGGGTGATTTTGATTTGTTCCGTTTACAAAACGATCATGTTGACACGTACAGATCATATGTTTCTCTGATTATTCCGGCTTTAAATCACAAACATAGGAACTCCAGAAGATAGGACACAGTCCCAGAAAAAAGACCTTACAAATAAATCATGGAGGAGCTCTTGGTGCATAGAATGGCATCATTCATTACCATTTTACAAGGGAGGTTTAGTGGGTACTGTAGGCATAATACAATAGAGTGTGGAAACCCAACCGAACATTGTTGTTCCGTGTGCGTGCGGACACATATTTAGAACTTATGTTCGGGATCAGACTCGGACACATCAGTGTGATAAGACAAAGGGACCACCAACCCGTGGATGCATGCACAAAATACACAGTCACCCAGCAGAAGAAGGGGAAGAAAAAACATTGACGACGGGGCTGAAGTCTGTAACAGGAGGCCACTTGTTGCTCCGTGTGTTGAATGCGCTCTGCTCGTCTGTGGTGATGTTGCGAATGCCTTTTTTCAGTTGATTGACCAGACTTTCCACGCAAACAATATCCTAATAATATTGTGATTGTAATTGTGTCGGGCTCGGTTCGGATTCGATCACTGCTCTGACAGAACGAGGGCCAGTCTCAGACATAAAAAGTCAGCCCGATCCACACTCTAATATCCAATACAAAGTCAGAAATCATAAACTCAAATGAAATTGCATTTACTTCAGATGGCCAAACTATTATTTTTAACTAAAATCTTAAACATACACATTCAGTAATTTATGGGTTAACAAAAGAAGAAGAACATAAAGATCACTAAATGTGTGATGTCTGATTTGCAAAGACTAAAGGCAGAAAGAATTCTGAATAGTTTTTGCAGAGCAGCCGGTTTGACAAGTGCTTGCTCGGATTCAATGTCATTTAAGTGACTCAAGTAGAATTGAAACGTGGGTAAAATGTAGAGGGAACATTTCCATAAAGGGGACAATAAATTACACCAACACTGTTTGGGCTAAACCAAAAAGAATGACTTACAATGAGGGAAGGTTCCGTAAGCACAAGAGCTACTCCCTATGAGTCACTCCCAATGGGATGCCATCATTTAATAACCTGACTTTGATCATATGAACCGAGCAGCCCTGGCTAAAGCCCCCACAGCTTTTTAATTTTCTAATGAATTCAGTTTGATCATGTTTGTCACCTCTAATCCACACTTTTCACATACATACATGCGGGGCAGGTGAGTAGAGCTGGCAGCAGTACTGCCAGATGCACTAATTGGGGAAACAAAGATTTAAAAAAAGAAAACATTGGAGTATCAAAGTGTGGTGTGATAAAGAGGGTAAGAGACACCCAAAATAAGTTTTCTGTGTTAAATTTGAAGAAGGTGAGGATTGTAACACACGGGTCGATTAATTGGGCCTCAGAGAATATCGAGTTGAGCAAAAGGAGCAATAAAAAGTAAAGCTAAAAATGGCATTTGCTGAAACGGATTTGTCTTGTATAACAGCACTTTCGACCTTAGAGTGCTACTTTATAGACAGATACCAAGCAGGAGCGAATAGGATAATCTGCTGTCAGGTGCCAGGCGCTGTCAGGACTGTCAGGAAGTAAACCAATATAGACTGGAAGTGAATTTGATCGCCCCGAGTAAAAAAGGTCACATTGCAAAATTTGCCAAACGTTGCTTCAGCACGATAGGAGCAAAATAGCCATGCCAATCCCCTTACGTGACAAGTGTGGCTAAAATAAAAAGTACATTTGGAGAGTTTGTGAATTAAAGCTGTAGCACCCAATTTTTCTGCTCTTTCCTAAACCGGGAAAGTAGTTGGCTTTAAAGTTTAAAGTCTGTTATAATAGGGGCGAAGGGTGAGTTGCTTGACTGGGCAAAAGATGAATCTGTGCCTATAGTTGCAGACGGCATCTCTGGAATCGGCCATATATGGTCATGTTTGAAAACAGTTGAGCGGGAAAACAATTTTGAGATAAATCTAAACTTTCTCTAATTATTCAAAAACTACTTAAACAAACGCTGAATTATGAAAATAGTTTTCTACTAAATAAAGAGACAAAGACATGTAGAGGAGCAAAGTGGTTCAACAGCCCATAAATACATTAAAAAAAACGGAAAATGCTAACATGATGCTACATATTAGCATCGTGCTAATGCTCACGCTAGCTAGTGCTTGCTATGACTGCCGTTTTTTCAATTTCTACAGAACAATCTGCTGTGAGAAGATATCCATATAGGCCTGATTTACACTTGACTTTATTTGTATGTGACAAATAGGTTCATATTCCACCAGAAAATGGCTAAAAAGAGTGAAAAATTGTGTTTCCCAAAAGATTCTATTCTCCCCCTCGGCGAGGCCATGCCCCCTTCTATGACGAGATGCCGTCAGTAGGTGACTGCAACACAGCGTCCCCTGATCTTCTTTATTTTTCTTATACTATATTAATCTCTGTATGTAAATTAATTCTCTGCATTTGACCCCTCCTTCAGTGAGGAGTACCTAGATCTTACATAGAGTTAAACATAGACACTCTATATTTTTAGATAATGACGGAAGTGATCACATACTATACACTACAGGCATACGAGATCTGCACCCAGTGCCATCCACATCATGTACTGTATTTTCAATCCCTTTATCAGAATCACTCCATGTTAAATATGAATGTACATTGTACATAAGAAGCACGACTAAATGTTGCCCCGGAACAGGGCTAAATCGCTATATGGACCTTCTCCCACAGATGTATACTTCACTCGAATCCATTTTGCACATTTTATTTTTGCCTCATTCTGGCTTTGAAATGAATCACAGCCTCTGGCGGTAACACTGTAGCCTGCACGCACACTAATTAAATAGGCGTTTGAGAAAACATAAGTGATGGAACCTCCTTCATATAATGGCTATAAGGGGGGGGTGGGGGGTAATGTGGGGAGGCCGTGGAAGCCAGTGGTGCAGAACCGAAAGAACAGAACAGTGCTCTTTAGATGAAGGGTTGCTCAAATAACATCTATCGACAACATAGCACTACAGAGACAATGACATGTCTTCATGTGACTATTCCACTTGGCAAAGCCAGCAAAACTAATGACTTTGTGTCAATGATGAAGTCAAAAGTTATGCAAAGTAATCTAAGCATAAAAACCAATACTTCTCACAGAAAAGTATAGCACTAACAACAACAAAAGAGGAGTGATATAGTAGAATGTAATCACTTTTATATTTTACATTTGAAAGCTTTTTACAGGCATTTGACCAAAATGTCAAACACATTTTTATCATTATTGAAAATGCCATATGAATATAAAACAGCTCAAAAATGCCTGTTGTTTCACTTCCTGATTTTCATGTAATTTCCCCATAACCCCCTCCCGCTTCTTACTACCCTTCGCTCTGCAGTTGTTTCAATAAAGAGGGGGAAAGAAGAAGAAAAAAGTCAGTGCAGCTCATGTGGCTGTACACTTCTTTTATATTTCTATGGGGAAAACACAATAGCCTACAATACTATTATTATTATCATCACAATTTTAAGAAAGGCATTGGACTGGATACTTTTTTGTATTGTTACGTTGCTATACCAACAGAATTCTATATCCTGCTGTGCAAATATTCACTTCCAGCACTTGGGCAAAGAAGTGACACAAGGAAAATTACCCAATTCACCAGCCAAGAGTTGCCACTTACCAAAGCAGCTTCCTTTTCTTCTGCCTCAAATCCTCCACAATGGTAGATCTCTCTATTTAACATAGTGAGGGACAACCACTTGGCTTTGGTTACCGTGACAACAAATGACAAACATCAGAGAGAGGCACGAGAGTGCCGACAGGAGAGTCGGTGGATGAATTGAATTCGAGCTGTTTTTAGTGGCACATGTTGCCTTTGTCATGTTTGGAAATGGGTCATGTCAAGATGTTTCTAGATTGCCTAGGCTAACTGTGGTATAAAAGAAAGTGATGACTACTGGAAGCAACTGCTAATCGGCCATTGCAGAGTCCAAAATAAAATGCACCACATGAAAGGATTATGTGTGGTTAAAGGTTTCTGTTGTTTTAGACACAAAGAGGCGCTATGTGCTAAAGACGGTAGCAGTTCCTTCATTAGCGCTGCCGTCAGCCATTATCAAGTGCTAACTGCTTTTTAATAGTTAGAAGCCGGAGCTAGTGCCGCACTTAGGCTCGCATTCGCACCAAGCTCCAGGCAATGGCAGTCTATAAATAAAGAATTCCGGATGGCTTCTCTGCTTAAAAGCACCATTGAAACTTCGCAAACGTTAACTTTAGCAGATGTTGGGTTTATTTAGGATACTGGACAACAGCTTTCGAATTGCAGACTTCCTGAAAGATCAATTTCCTACTTTCAGGTTGCCTAAACATCTGTGTGCTCTTAAACAAACGGAAAATGGAGATTTACTTTACATTACAAAGTTACATTACAATTACAAGCAAATTACCATGAAGTTCATTACCATGGTCTTTAAAACAAGAATATTGTCACAAGAACGGTAAATGGCCTCAACTTATATAGTGCTTATAAGGCAGGCAGGAGGATGAAGTGTCTTGCCCAAGAGGCGGGATTCGAACCCCTGATCTTCCAATCATGAGACGACCTGCTCTACCATCTGCGCCACTGTCGCCCAACTTGGTGGACACCATTAGTGTGGTGAACATATAAAGTGGACTACATAAATTTCCAAGTCATTGGTCAGTAATATTAATCCCTTAACCTCCACCTGAACAGAGCATATTTTCTCCAGTTTGGCTTTACCCCAATCCAAAAGCTTCTGGAAAAGAGTGTAAATATCAACAAAACTGAGATGAAAACAAGGATGAAAAAAAAGTGAAAAAAGTGGGGGGGAAAACAAAACCAAAAAAAGTTACAAAATTTTGACAAAAAAGTGGAAAAAAAGTGACCAAAATTTGACAAAAAAGGGACGAAAAATTTAGAAAAATGTGACAAAAAAGTGACAAAAAAATGTAACAAAAATGTGATAAAAATGTGACAAAAAGCGATGAAAATGTGACGAAAATGAGATGTAAGTCTTAGCGTTCAAATGAGGTGTTACACTGGCCTACAGGATTTGGGTAATGCTGGATAAAATGCTCTCGGTTCAGGCAGGTGTTAAGAGGTGATAATTCTGTAATTGATTATGTTTACATGGGCAGAGCACAATCATGTTTGACTTCTCGAGAGAACTTGACCAAAGACAAATTAAATGACTGAGATTATAGCCTGTGATGCAGTGATGAAGTAGATTTACCCCATAACTTTGTAGCAACAGCACAAAACGAGGAAATCTTTATCCCATGCTTATTTTTTCTAAAGGATCTTGATAAACACACCGCTTTGAGGACGTGTGATCTCATTAAAATGTCTGTAAAATGTAATTCCCTTCCAATATCGAGGCCCTTTTGGACACACTGGACTACAATTATGAGACATAAGCTCGTCAGCAGTCGGGAGACCAAGAGGTTTGTCTTTGCTGGTCTAAAATGTAATGTCTAGTAGGTTTTTTACTTCACCTTCATGCCCTCTTCGCACTCATCCAGAGATAGAAAAGCGCTGATTCAAGGAGCATCGAGGAGTATCTTGATCTCGATCTCGCAAACCACCAATTATGAGGTTTTCATCATAGACTCGCACATTTGAGACGCCCTGGGATGGAAGGAACCGGTGAACAGCAGAACATACGAGCCAAGTCTCCTTCAGTATCATTAATACACTGAGCATAAACCTTCATACGGACTTTAAACGGACGTGGGACAGACTCCTGAAGCTGTGACCTGCTCCAGTTCAATGTTATCGTGGCAAAATCGCCCAGCTTTGCATTTTCATGAGATCCAATGCGCTAGATTTGCGCTACGGCCTTTTAGCGTTTATCAAAGCCGCAAATCTCCATTGCGCTCGCTTAGTGCGCTCAGTACACTGTTGTTTATATGCAGCAGTATGAACCTCTCCGCTTCAATCACACCGATCAAAGCAGATGGCCGCTCACCTAGTGCCAGTCAGAATCCAGTTCATGTTAGCTTGAAGGGCAGTCTTTCCTTGCCAATATCCTTGTTACCTACTGCGAGCTCCAAGAGGCCAAATCACTCACCCTCACAGGTTGCTTTTATGCTTTTGCCCGTAACACTCTCCGATGCCGGGTCAAGGTATGTCAATGTCAAATTATAACGTTGTGACTATTACTAGAAAAAACACTGAATTTATTTGCAATTAAACCAGATATTTTTCCCATAGTCACATTTATAATCCCATTTAAAACAAATCATTCTGACATCCTTAGCAGAAGATTCAATTATGCAGCTACATTCCAACTGACGGGATTTAGTTGGCAATTGCTAGACACCATATTAAAAAAAGAAAACCTCGTTCTTCCCCTCATCTGTCAGTTCTGCCATTTCAAATGTTTCAGGCTGAATAGACATCTAAAAGCATTAAAAGACTCAGCTGGAAACTCATCATCTGCATTCTGCATATTCAAAAGCATTGACATCAACACGATCACGCTGGGAGGACCGCATCCCCACTCCTACGTGCAACATTTCCAATTTCACGCCACGCACCCGTGTTTAGATAGTGAATAATCTCCATCATCACAGAAAATGGAGAAATGTAATTGTCTTCATCCCCCCGTACAAAAGAGGAGCTGATGAAGATGAGGCGTAGGTGGAAATGCATTGTTTTAGAGTATGAAGGATGCAGCGTCTGTTGCTGGTATTGTCGATACCGCTGGTTTTACAAGTGGCATCAACGGGACATTATTTTCAGCTATATTGTTTGTTTTACCTCCAGCTGGCAATGTGATGTTACTAGCCTGCTGTAAACTCTATAAACCAACCTGATGGTGAATGTGAAAGGGCAAGAGGGACCTGCAGTATTTTTGTGGAATCTTAGGTTAATCTTTAATAGGTTGAAATGGGAGTTTTGTGTCTTAGCCAAAATTGGATGGACTGCAGGAATGAAGCTGAATTATTTTGACGTGTGCAGAGACACACTCATCTAAAATCACTTACAAAATGTTATATGTATGTTTTTGCAACCAACTTATTCAGCTCCAGCTGGTGTTAGAGAAAAGCACTTTGTGAGTTATAGAAAAACAAATCTCCTTTGTTTGACCAATTGCCAGTTTTCTAAGATAGCAATTCACTGCGTCCGAAGAAATGTTGTTTTTGGCAGCCGTCGGTGTTTTAGTCTTAGTCTTATGGACGAGAATGGTTTTAGCTTTAGTCACATTTTATCCATCCATCCATTTTCTTCCGCTTTGTCCGGGGCAGGGTCGCGGGGGCAGCAGTCTCAGCAGAGATGCCCAAACTTCCCGATCCACACACACCTCCTCCAGCTGTTCTGGGGGGACCCCGAGGCGACACCAGGCCAGCTCGGAGACATAGTCCCCCCACCGTGTCCTGGATCTTCCACGAGGCCTTGTCCCACTAGGACATGCCTGGAGCCTGGAGGCGACCAGGAGGCATCCGGAACAGATGCCCTAGCCACCTCAGCTGGCTCTTTTCGACGTGAAGGAGCAGCGACTCTACTCCGAGCTCCTCCCGGGTAACTGAGCTCCTCACCCGATCTCAAAGGGTGCGTCCAGCCACCCTGCAAAGGAAACTCATTTCGGCTACTTGTATTTGCGATCTTGTCCTTTACCCAAATCTCATGACCATAGGTGAGGGTGGGAACGTGGATCGATTGGTAAATCGAGAGCTTTGCTCCCAGACTCAGCTCCCTCTTCATCACAACAGACCGATACAGCGACCGCATCACTGCATTTGATAGACAGATACACTACAATAGTCACAGTCAAAGTGTTACGGGGAACATGACTTTCCCAAAAGTAGCCGCTCACCTCATCCTCTGATCATCACTTCAAGATTTTTCATTGGTCTACCCTGCACATTAGTTCATCAACATGCTTTCTGTATATTGAAGTATAGAAATATTGGAACTGTTTCCATAGCAATTAAAAAACTAAAATATTCAATATTCTAATATAATGCATTGGTTTTTAATAATAATAATGCATTGGTTTTTATATAGCGCTTTTCTGGACACTCAAAGACGCTTTACATTGCACTATTCGTTCACTCCATACTCGGTGGTGATAAGCTACTATTGTAGCAACAGCTGCCCTGGGGTAGACTGACGGAAGCGAGGCAACCAGTCTGCGCCATCGGCCCCTCCGACAACCAACAACCACTCACTCACGCACCCATCCAAGTCCTGTGCGGCCCTTCCCTGCTTAGCTTCCCAGGTCAGACGGCATTGGGCATAAGGGTAATATGGTCAAAAGTCAGAAAAGGTGTGCCAATAAATGGATAAAACTTTTCAAGCTTTTCATAGAGATTTATGAAATACAGTGCCTAACCTAAAAAAAAAAAGTGGCCACCTGGGTTTAATAACTGTTATGCTCTGGGGCTGCTGCAGTTGGTCAGGTCCAGGTTCAGCAACACTATGTGCCCAAAGAATGAGATCAGCCGACTACCTGAACATCCTGATTGACCAGGTTATTCCATCAATGGCTTTCTTCTTCCATGATGGCACAGGCATATTCCAAGATGACAATGCCAGGATTTATCAGGCTCACATTGTGAAAGAGTGGATCAGGGAGCATGAGACATCATTCTCACACATAGATAGGCCACCACAGAGTCCAGATTACAATCCACTGAGAATCTTTGGGATGTGCTGGAGAAGGCTTTGTGCAGTGGCCACACTCTCCCATCATCAATACAAGATGTTGGTGAAAAAGTCATGCAACACTGGTTCTTTGACATTGCAGCAGCTTACTGAAACAATGCTGGGATTCAAACACCCAACCTTCCGATCATGAGACGGCCCGACCCACTCTACCACCTGCACCACTGTTGCCCCTAATGTGACTCATTAAAAACACACTAGTATTAATGCGCTCAGATGGCCTTGTTGGTGAGGCTGCTGCTCATGCACGCTGAACACTGTTCTGGCCCCAGCTCAGACCACAGGCTCTTCAACCTGTTTCACCATGTGTCCTATTCTGTTAAATAAAACCTTTGGGCGAAAAACCTAATTAAAATGTTTCAGGGGAAATTACTAAAAAAATCCATTAGACTTGTGAAGATTTTTTTCCCTTCAGTTATTTTTTACTCATCAAGCACAAATCTAAAATGTGTGTAGACCTTTTACTGTGTATATAAAGCTCACTATATCACTTAGTGTAAAGCCTTACACATACCCTGCTATTAAGAAATCCATAAAACTTCATTATATTAGGCGCTATAACACCCTTCCCCTTCATCCTCCTCCAAAACAGCAAGGTACGGTCCAAATATAGAAAGTAAATCAAGTTTTTCCTCTATGCAGTGGTGGGATTCATACCCAGTAGAACCATTTTAATTGTTGTGCTAGGCTGATCTAATTAAAACATGGAAGTCATCATGCCATTCTGCACACGGTGGAGTCTATTCCCACTTCATAGTCGATTTCTCGAAACAGCAAGACGCGCACTTTTCATGTACTTTCCTCAGTTTGTGGCACTTTGAAACAAGAACTCCAACTACATCAATACAGCCAGTCCTACATTCGACTTCACTACTCTCTCGTGCTTGTTGACTTGTCTCCGCTTTTGTATTAAACTCTGTCTCTACTCATGATTGCGTTTGTGCAAAAAAAAAAAAAAACACTTCATCACGCACCTGCTAATTAGCAATCGCGCTGGACAAACAAGAATGAATTGAAGAGGTGGAGAGGATATCAAATTAAAGGGTTGCAAAAATGCAGTGCTAGTCGTAGTGCGGAAAGCAGCCAAACACTCTTTTCATTAACTACTCAAAGGCCTTTTCATCTCCCGGCTCTTGTACTTTGCAAACAGGAGGCACACCAAAATAAACTTCATGTACAGTCACCGCTGGGACTAAATAATTAGAAAGCGCCATCAAAAGATTTGCTGCATGACGGTGAGTCGTTGGTGTCACGGTTTTCAGCCCTATCCAGGAAGGGACGGAGGAATCTAGTCTACAGGGATTGGACAAGAAGAACTGAAGCTCCAACAAAGTCTGGACAGAGGGACCATTGAACCCTGGGTCTCAATAGCCTGTCCG
The DNA here is from genome assembly GCF_951799975.1 of Gobius niger. NCBI lineage: Eukaryota > Metazoa > Chordata > Actinopteri > Gobiiformes > Gobiidae > Gobius > Gobius niger. The sequence continues at coordinate 65,677,096 of NC_136852.1, read as the reverse complement.
TCCATGGGAGTGGATCTCTCCTTCTGTGGTTCTCCCCAAGGTTTCTTTTTTCTCCCACTGGGTTTTTGAGTTTTTCCTCGCCGTTTCGGAGAGTCTAAGGACGGGGGGCACCCACTCGGCTCGTCACCACCTGCTGCCGATGTTTATTTGGACATTATGTTTGCCTAGATACTTAATATTGCCTGAACTCTACATTGTCTTGTTTATTGTTTTGTTTTGTTGCTTTAATGTATGTGCAGTGTACTTTTAATGTGTTTTCTTGATATAAGGCGACCTCGAGTGCTTAGAAAGGTGCCAAACCAATATATTATCATTATTATTATTAGCAGCTCCCTCTGCTTTGTTGCCAATTTGATTTGTGGTACTGCTGCGCCTTCCAGAAAAAAGAATTCTCCCCACACAGGCAATAGAGTAGCGTGGGAAATCACGCTGCTACAAACTGCCACGTCCAGGGCATTGGTACACCACATGAATGTAGTAAATAGATAATAATAGTTCTATGATGGGCCAAAACAATGTTCACAAACAGAACATTGCTCCCCTATGCTTTTTCCAGGTATTTGCCAATCATGTCAAACACATCAAATAACCAACAAATGTTACACTTTCTTGCTTAGTAATTTCACTTCTTATTCCTCAAAGCCAGCTAAAATAAGCCCCTCCCACTCCCCCCTCCTCTCTCTCCACTTAAATGTGCAGCTTCAATAAAGAGGGAATTTATTTACTCTTTTTTTAAATTACACTGCTCATGTAGCTGTAGTGCAACTATGACAAGTGTTTCATTTTGCGATGAAAGGATTAAGTTTAGAAGGTGAAAAAAGCATTTACTGGATACCTCAGGAGGAGCTTTTAGGGAACATGAGGAATTTTTTGGGGGAGCTGTCACCACAGTCACTGGAGAAGATCCTAAGATTCCTCGATGATGCGCCAGCTGCTTGAAACAAAGCTCCAGGTATGTTTTTGATGAGATCAATATAGTAACTTTGCATATTTTTTTAAGCCGTTTAAAAAAAAGAGGAAAAAACAGCCCAACTGCCTGGATTAATTCGCTGTTTGCCCACCATTCACCACAAAATACGATGAACATTGAACGGTCCTATTTAAATTCAAGAGGACCCCATCTAGGTCCTCTGGCATACCGTAGGCACCCACTCATAACCTTATGACAAGCTGCTCACACCTCATTTGAAATCAAAGACCTACAAAACTGATCTAAACTTTTTAAAAGGTTTTATTGTCATCGCATTTTTGTCCCTTTTTGGCTGCATTTGTGTCACTTTTTCCATTGCATTTTTGTCCGTTTTATCTCGAATTTTAATCAATTTTTTGTTGCATTTTTGTCACATTTTTCATCATATTTTTGTTGCTTTTTTGTTGCATTTAAGTCTCCTTTATGTCACTATTTAGACCTTTCAGATTTGAGTAGAGCCAAACAGGTGAAAATGTGCTCTGTTCAGGTGAGGGTTAAAGCAGTACTAAGTAACCCGTGCAGCCTAGCGGCCATAAGCGCCACTGCATGTGTCGTAGCATGGTGCATTTTTTTTTTACTTTTAATTGTTCGTGAGAGTAAATACTACGCTGACAGGGAGGGAGAGAGGGACAATGTGCATCCAATTACACAATGGAGATCATTTTTTTCACTCAAACTTGGCTATAAATACTGTTTAAGTGGCGCTAGCCCGCAGTTAGCTTTGCCCATTAGCCTGCTAGCTTCTTCTTCGTGATTCCATTAGTGTGTATTGCGCATCCAACCCGGTGGCAGTGAAGTTGCAATTGTGGTTTTCTGGTCAAAGACACCAGGGGGAGATGGAAGACCTCCCAATCATCCCGTTAACATTTGTATTACTCCCAGAGGGACTACAAAAAGGATTTATTAAGGTAAACAATTTACTTAGTATTGCTTTAAGAGGTTAACCATATTCATTTTAACCTATGAACCACAATTATTTGTAGTCGAGTCCTGTTTTAGTAAAGTTAATGTCAAAATACAGTATTTCTTTGGTAAAGGTCTGTTGTTACCGGCAATGATAATGAGGCTAATCATCAACCCTCATTTTTGAAGACCTGTTGAGAACCTACTGTATAATCTATGACTCTTTTTTAATTCTTGCATTGCCTAACAGCATCAACAAGCACTGGCTAAATCCAATAATATGATAAGTGGTCTAAGCCATAGTGGAGGAAAATGTTTCAGCTCTTTTCCTCCCACATACTGCATTAACTGCTCTTTAATGGATTCTCGCCCTCAGAAATCACATGTGGCTTCAAGTCCAATTGACCTTGGGCTACACATCAACCTATTATCATGCTGCACCCACTTTAGCCCTAACCTCTATAAATGACAGACACCCCTGTAAGCGCTGAAATCAACAGGATCTGCAGACAAATGACATTTCCCTGTTCGATTAATGTGGCAAATTACGACACAGTGCTCCGTCTCTTGTGTAAAGAAACAATACATTAGCATAATGGCTTTCTTTGTAACAGAGATTAGGTCAGTATAATTACATATGGTATCAAGCTACAAAGTCGGAGATTGAATTCTCAGGTCAATCACCCATTATACACAGATTTCCTTCATGTCTTTGTCCACTTTGGAGCCCCATAAGTACTACACCACTCAGACTAGTTGACAATTTTTCAAACGATAGCCATCTATTACAACAGAAACACATTATCTTAATTCAAAAAAGAAGATAAATAATTTCAAAACAGCCTCAAATAGACAATAAACCAGAGTAATGAATAACAAGATGAGCTATGCAGATAATAATCTTGTGAATTAATTATGAAACAATTCCACAGCCATCTTGCGAAATGATTGTGTAACCCCAAGTGTCCTCTTTCAGTATAATCAGGAAAAACTTTGTACATGTTTTTCTCTAAACCAAAACATCATATATTCACAATCCTTGCTGTATACTGGCCCAAACCACGACAGCATCTCACACACATCTCCAACCAAACATGAGACACCCCTACGGTGCACTCATCATATCTAATCCTGTCCAGCCTCAGCGTGGTCCAGTCTGGCTCCAATGCTTCCTCCTGATCGGCCTCCAGTCTGTTTTCACTTACCGGTATCATCCAGTTGGCGAGGTCTCCGTGTTTTGAAACCTGCATGGCTCCCAGCATTGTCAAGTTGACGTGACCCCTGCAAACAGCAAGGACGCAAATAAGACGACAGCTGTCAAGTTTCGGAGCGGATGGATCTTTAAAAAGCAGGTTACAGGGAAGACAGAATTGTTAAGACCGCTCACTTCGTGCAGAGTTTTTGGAAACACTTAAAGCGGGGGGGCATTATGCTTTTTGCAGGTATTTGGTAATGATCACTAAAACATCGTTATCACTATCTTACACTTTGTTAGAAAAGGCACAATTGACATGCAAATATTGTGTAGTTGCTCGTATTAAGTTATTGGTCGATAACCAGCTTCTTAATTTGAGCATTATCCTGTTCCAGTACAGTTTCTTAATATAATATTCAGCTTCCCATCTGTTAGAACCAAATTTAAGACAATTTCTCATCGCTTTTCTAAACAAGCCGCGTTTCATTAGGCTCATTTGCACTTTTATTACTTTAAAGTAACTGGCGCTTGCTGCTGGTTTCAAACTCTGTATATATTACCTGGATAAATACATCAGAGGATTCACAGAGCTACTGTCATAACAGCTTCAAATCCAATATATACAATTGGTTTACTTTCCCCTGGTGGCATTTCAGTAATAGTCATAAACAAACAGTGTTCCTAAGAAGTTTTCAAAGTCGTGAAAGGGCTCGAGTTAAAGCGCTTTGTTGTGATAATGTGCAGCAACTGTCCGTAACTCCAGCAGATTAAGTGCTCAAGAGCCAGTGCTTCTGGGAAAGTATTGCTTCTCAGGTCTGCCATCTAATTGGCATAACATAAATGTTATTTACCAATTTATGGGTTTCAGTTTCATAGATTTTTCCTGTTATGGGAAACCTTTTGAGGACGTCTGAGCATTATAAATACAACATAGAGTTTAAGAGTTGTTTAAAGGGATATTTCAGGATTTTTGACATAGGGCCTCATTTCCTAGTTATCCAGAGTGTTGCTGATTTCTGGAGATATTTTTTTTGTAATTCATGCAGTTCTTATGTTTGAAGAGTTTCGTGGCGCTAGGCTTGTGCTAGGCTAGCGCATTTCTATGGTATCAGCAACACTGCATTAAAAACAGTCTGACACGCTCCACAGAGCACCTGAGGCAAATCACTTATAACGCCAGACTAACAATATAAATGTCTGTGTCGATAGAATCATTTTTGGAATATAACTGACTTTGCATCACATGAAGGATCGCATTTTGAGGGACTATTTTCTAGCAGATCACTCCGCCGCTGCGTAGCTCATACAACCACAAAGAAGATGCTGCTCAAATATAAGGTATTTTGAATGGAAAATGGTAAAATTACTCTATCGACACAGACATTTATATGGTTAGTCTGGCGTTATAAGTGATTTGCCTCAGGTGCTCTGTGTGAAACTGTGTGGAAGACAAAAACTTGTGTGGTTGAGTGAGGGACATAATCAACGAAAGCATACACAGCCTTTGTCATGGATCGAAGACCCAATCTTTCAGTTAATGGGCAAACGTGTGAACTCAATGAACCGTCTTGTAATCGTCATGTCATTAATGTTATGAATCTGAACCTTCTTTTCAACAGCTCACAAAGCGAGCTTTGAGGGAGAGCTGTTTTCAGGTTTGGATTTTCTTCTGTTTGGCTTCAATTCTTTATCTTTGTTGCTAAAATCCTATCATTGCTTTACTTACAGTAATACAATATTTAGTCCTCAGACCTCTTTGATTTTATTAGGCAAGGCATGTTAATTTATACCGCACATTTCGTACACAAGGTAACTCAATGCGCCTACTAAGCCTTAGTCTGAAATGAAAGATATATATTACATCAAATTATGTAAGAAATTAGATACAATTATACACGCAATCACATAGAGTTATGCAAGTCTGAGTGATTTTTTTTTTTTTAATTAATACATAATAATCAGATTTCCGAGTCAGACTTCATCTTTGTAACAAATGAACTTAAAGAGGTACGACTTCCCCCTGAGCTGACTGCAAGTGTTTCTATAAGTGCCCTTTTCTGTTCAGCCATAAACTGTGGCCCACAAAGAGTGCCAAGTATATTAAACACAAGTTTATGTATTGAAAAGTAAAAGCATACATCCTTTGACTTAACCGAGCACATGCAGAGCCAGCGTGGGTCCATTTATTCCCTCAGTGGGGCCGGACAGAGCTATTTATGAGCCGTATTGGATTTCTACTGGGTGGACAAACACGACCAGTGCTGTCGGGAGCGCGTGTGGGCAATCTCAGACAGCTAGAAAATCGATAAGGACCAGCGCGCCTGGGAATATTGGCACGGTTGCTGTCTACTTTCATCGGTGACAGTAGCTATTATGCACTGCTACAAATTGTGGCCTTGTCCTGTGGTCATATCCTGTTTTATGGTTCAAGACAAGCAGCTGTGAGGAGGGGATTGCTTTCTAATGTCTAGAGACACTTATTGTGGTTTGTTTGTGGCATGAATTACTTTGTACATCACATACTAAACAGAGAAAAGCCCTGTGTAAATTATTGTCAGTGGCAGTAAAAAAAAACATACCCTCGGATCATGGCGAATGACTCATCGCTGGAGAAGTAGGCTGCACCGGGGAGCACAGTGACCGTCTCCTTCCCTGCCAGACAAGGACATGAAGACGGACTATAAGGAACACCGATGAAACATGTTTTTTAATGGGCGGCACAATAGCGCAGCGGATAGCGCTCGTGCTTCACAGCTAGAAGGTCCCGGGTTCGATTCCCACCTGGATGGGGCCTTTCTCTGTGCAGTTTGCATGTTCTCCCTGTGTCTGTGTAGGTTTCCTCCGGATACTCCGGTTTCCCCTTCCACTAAAAACATGTACAATAGGCCAGGATGAATGAGAGTGCGCATGTGGGACAACGGATGGAAATTAGCCCATGGCTACAATCCGGTGTTGCTTGTTCATTAACATGCACTGTCCCTACCAAATAAACCAATAAATAAAGAAAATTAAATAATGTGCGGCACATTTTTCAAATGACTACCTCACATGTCTCTTCATCACGATGAAGAGACAAATGCTGATTAGAGGTGAATACTAGGGCTACAATACACATCCTGTTACAACAGGTACAAATACAATATGTGTTGTATTCAAAAGTTATGAATCAAAAATAAATTTGATTGGCACTTTTGAAAAGGCATTTTAATAGATAGATAACAGTTAAAATGACTATTTATGAAAATGTTTAGAAATGTATCTAATATACACAGAAGCTTAGGGCAGAAATTTAAAACAATCTGCAAAGCTGTACAATGTTTACACCACAGCCAATGTAAGTGTTGGAGTTGTAAAAAATATATATTACTATTACGCTACGTTGCCTACCTGAAAACTGAACTTATGCTGTGGTGTGAGTAAATATAAGTTGTTCAAACCAGAATGTCACCACACTTGTGCAGAAGTAATGCACAATGTCTAATTCGTAGGCTTGTGGAATCCTATTCTATATGCATTTGACCCATCCTTCTATGCTGCCATAGGATAGGATTTATGGTTTGTCAAACCATATTCATTAAAAACAAATAAAGACATAAAATATGCAACCATTTTGGCAATGGCAAATATTTGTCTTACCTGCATTGATGAGGTCGGCATCCACTTGGTCCTCAGTGGGATATGGGCCCTATACAATGACAAGCCAAAATCAAACCGAGTGTGCACAAAGTGCTACACCCTCTCACACATGTCACTCAATCTGACCCGGCGCCATCTTTCAAGGCACAGACAGACACAATCTCTGCCATTAGATGGGACATTGATTTTCTCTGTCCAACAAAAGGCAGCAAGGAGAGAGAGAGATGAAGGTGAGGAGGAGAGGCAACTACCCGGTAAATCTGGCACCTGTAATATCAAACTTTGACAATATACATCATTAGCAAAGGCTCCAGCGCTCTCCTGTCAACACTAATGATTGGAGAGTCGTTCTATAACCGTGCTGGCCTTTTGTCGAAAACTCACACGGCAAATAACAAGCGGCGCGGAAGAGGAAATTTGAAACGACAAGTGTCCCATGGTGTTAGCACGTTTTACATAACAAAGAATGTGAATTTAAATAAACCACTGCATTGCCAATGTATATAGTTAATAGGAGTTGGACTAAAATGGCCAATTATAATGGTCTGATAGTGTTCACCATAACAAATAGGGTCAACTATGTTCAACAGAAGATCCTGATTCTTTTGACAATTAAATCCATTAAGCAGACATAGCACCACATTCTCACAGTGAAGACACAAACAACAAGCCTCTTACCAGTCCCAAAATTCCATTCTCACTTTGGAGGTGAACAGTGATGTCCGATTTGATGAAATTGCTAGCCAGCATGGGAATTCCTATGCCAAGGTTGGCTGAATAGATGAGCGTTAAAGAAAATAATATACAGTATATACAGCCATAGCTTGAGAGATACACATGGAATAAACATGCTCTTAGTTAACCCCTCTGAGATTTCCCTGGACCTTCACTGCAGTGATCCCACATATTGTAATTATGTTTTTCAAATGTACACACCAGCAACACAATGCGGAACCAGTGAATAGTTAATCAGAAATCAGCATCCGAAAGCATGTAAATGGTAAATGGTCTCATTATATAGCGCTTTTCCACCTACAGTAGGCACTCAAATCGCTTTACAGGAAGGATCCACTCACCCATTCATACTCTCATTCATACACCAATGTACGCAGACACTGGGGGCAATGTGGGTGAAGTGTCTTGACCAAGGACACAACGACAGTGTGCACTTTCAGGAGGTGGGATGTGAAGGACAACAAGAGATGACACTTTCTGTAATTTTCCAGAACAATCAGTAGGTGCTGGAGCTTATATTAATCCCTTAGAGTGTTGAAAAGAACCACTTATAAAAACCTATTTGACCTGCCGAGTGAATTCAACTAAATCATGTGTAAACTGTGCAGTAAATCACATCTAAATCAGAAAAAGCATGAATTTAAGTGCGTTACTAAATAATAAACTAAATTATCTCGACTGAGTGAAGGCTAAAATTACAGATGACCCTGAGTCCCATCCGAACTACGCATTGAAAGTCACATAATATTAATACTTTAGAACTAAATCATCAGGCGATTAGGCTTGTGAGGTTTATTTGGGCTGTTTTTCTCCAAAAGGATACCATACATTCCATCTTGAAACTCCAGAGCAGCTCGGCGGATGATCCTTTCCCGAACAATGTCTGAGTCTTTCTTTGGTTTGGGTTTTTCTGCCTGACTTTTCTTCACTGTGCGTTTCTGAAACAAAACAAACAGATGGCACTATATCGGGCAAAGAGAGAGAGAAACTTCTGCGATATTTTCCGCAAAGCCACAATTTGCATAAGTGTGACGGAAATGGCTATTGATTTAGAGTCAACATGAGTAAGATAGCATGAGGGCTTGCACCTGCTCTGTCTGCTCATGGACGACTTTTTACGTTCATTTTTTCTTTTTTTTTTAACAGTTTTGGCCCCAATTCTGGTGAGATGGCCGGCATGTCTAGACACAGGCTTGTCCCTCGAGATCGGAGTAATTCTCAACTCTGAGGTGTCAATACTAAGTGGGTCAGAGAGTTTCAAATAGCAAAGCTTGTTTCATTTTTACAATTCCATTCGCTCGCTTGACTAAATTCTTTTACACCATAATCAGTAGACCAACAGAAAGTGTTCTGTAATTCCTGACTCTAAAACTATACAATGCATATGTATCATCCAGAGTGCTATGTTGGTGAAACTAGAAAATAATGAGTATAATAAACAAAATATAACAAGAAAAAAGAGCCGCAGAACAACTAAAGCCTGGGACTCAGTAGAGGATTTTAATCTTTTGCAATCTTCATACAAACACAGACATTTTCCGCAATGAATAATCTCTCATTTGTATTAGCCGACAGACTAAATGGTTCTGATGAATGCAAGAAGTGATGCGAGACCACACACGTCTCATTTTCTGCGCAGGTTTGTGTCACACGCGAGACGCCCAAAATGAGTCACATTATTGAACGTTAGGAATAAACCAATAAACATGACAGATACTGGACACATCAGTGGCTTGTGTTTTAATGACCTGTACGTGCAGCAATAGGGACACGGGTGAAAACAAAGGCCCCACTGGAATGGGGTCCAGGGGTGATCACAGCAGTGGACCTGTGCCCGATCAGCTGTGTGGCTCTGGGCTGGGACCAGAGGACTCCAGCGAGTGGATTGCTGATTATACTGTAGATCTATCTGTATTGAGTTAAGTCTTATGATGGGCTGTAGAAGAGGGACAAAGTGGAAACTTGCATTGTGAGGGCTCTCTCTGGGAAAACTTCCCCATGACCAGTCCCGCCCTCGGTGGATGTGAGCAGAGTCAGCGTGATGGAAAGTTTATTTCAAATTGCAATTAAGAATCGTAAATTGCAAACATTTTTGCTTGCTATGGGTTAAGATTTTTATGAGGCTTCGACTCGACAAATATTCATAACACAGTTGCACTGACATCATTCACATGAGGAGCGCCACAACAAATTATCACTTGACAAATTGGGCTCAATATTGGGCTGATTGTCCTCTCGTGTGTCCCCAGACACCGTAGCATTCATCTTATCTTTGCAATTTTGTAGACGCAATCATCAACTCTATTGTTCTCTCTTGGTTCGGATAGGATTTCAACAGACTGCGCACTAAAATCATTAGACATCACGCAAATTGTAACTTAATAATGGGTGTTTATAGCAAGTTTGCTTTTCTAACTTTTCAGTCTGTACTTGGCACCATGAAGCAATTGGGTCATTACTCAACACTCTTGATTGCCTCTGAAATTTCATCAGTCAAGAGTATTTACCCTGCATTGCTACTTCCAACTCAAACTGGCAAGAAAACTGAGAGACAAAAACAGTTCGAATATTATTTCATTAATATATTGGCTTGCTTATCATTTCTTCAAAATTACATCAAGTCTAATGTCTCTGAAGCCATATATTAAATGGGGCCGAGAAACTAAACGCCCATGTTTCTAAAAAGTCGTGTAAATGTTGCATTCGTTTAAATTAGACAGGCATACTGTGTCGAAGCAGTTTAGTAAGATATCTCCTAAATATCATAATGACAACATTCAAGACATGAATTAAATATCGCACATTTTCTCCTCATATCGTGCAGCTCTATTTGCAAGTCACATCATTTGGTAGGTCTTAATCTGTACCTCGATCCGCTTCTCGTAGCTGCCTCCCTGGACGACCCTGTGCACATAGATGCTCGGGATGTGGATATCTTCTGCAGCAAACGTCCCCACGTCCACAACCTCTTCCACCTACACACACACATATAGGGAAAATTCAACATTTGATTCCAGTTCAGATAAGAAAACCATCACTATATCAGCAAATAGCCTTCACCTACCCAGCTATGAAATGTAAAAGATTGCCCGATAAAGCAGCAACACGCTCTGACATTTCTGCTAGTTAGGTTTAAGTGGATTACTTTGCTTCAAAAAATCCAACTTAATTACTTTGTGATTAGTTATTAGGGCGTAACATTGACTGTGTTGCTCGGTCTGTGTTGCGCCTTTTAGACACAGGAGAAGGTGCATACGCGTAGGAGGTGTCGGGATTTTTACAAACAGAACCGTGTTCAGTGAAAGCAGCCTGTGCAGCCAGTGGAGGCTTGGCTGAAGGGAGTGGTGTATGTGTGTGTTGGGGGGGGGGGGTCATCTGTTAAGAGTGTAAGCCAGGGGACGGGGCGCATTAGGGCAAGGGCAGAGGCAGAGCAGCAGATCTTTTGGGACATTGTTCATTCCAAAAGTGAGGTCTAGAAATCCGCCCGGTGAATGTAAGGCAATGTACGGTTAAGTGTAGAAGGGCAGAGGGTTCAGAAAAACTTCTCTCATTATTTAAAGGCAAGCATCAGTAATACGTGGGAATACAAGCTGCTCCTATGAATCCGTTTGAGAGTGAGCTTAAAGACAGTTATTAAAGGTAGGACAGAAGCGCTAGCAAATTACATTCCTCAGCAGCAAAAAGGAACATTCACCTTTGGGTTTTCTTGCATTACAGTTGGTGGGAATGTGTACTTTCCAACAAATGCAAGCCACAATTATGGTGACAAGAAAATCGTTATAGCTTTATTAGCTTTATTAGAAAATACATCAATATAAAAGTCTAAATGTGACATGATACATTAGGCCTATGAGTTGTGCGGGCAAAACAGTATTGAAAGTTGGCTCTTCAAGCTTATGTAGAAATGTAGAAAGTCTTTGGGGATCTACTGGAGAGCTGGTAGTTCCTGAGCAACCGGTTGGGGACTCAGAGCCTATTCCACATTGTTTATTGTAGTGCAAGTATATTTACTCCACTGAGAAAGCAAACATTTCCTGTTCGTATTGAACTGAAACCACTTTTTACAGTTCAAGGGCTCATATTAATTGACATATTTTTTACCAAAGGTTTCTATAGTGGAGATAAAAACTGGCGTCAAGATATGCAACGCGAAAATTGATTACTTCCCGTGTGAGAACTTGAATAATACAGAATAGCCTTCAGGCAAGGTTTAGTGAAATATTCCCTTTTGTTGTTTGAGTTTTATGGCCTTCTACTACTATGTTAAGGTAAACGTAACTCTTTGCAATTTGCAATTTCTCCACTTGAATGATGTCCTTTGCAAAGGAAAACTTTTGTATTACTCGCTCTCTTTCTCACAGTCACAAGACCCAAACTTAACATGGATGTTGGTGATTAAACATAAACATAAACTTGTCTTTTTAAAGCGCCACTCAGTTAAATTAAGTCAAGTTATACTGTATTAATCTCTGTAGAGAAATCTCTGCATTTGACCCATCCTCAGTGTTGCATGGGGCGACCTGTAGGAGCAGTGAGCTGCCAGCATGGGCTGGCGCTCGGGGACCCATCTCCATGATGTGGAGCCAGGCTGGTGGTCAGAAACACCTGGCTGGAGGATTAACCTATTGCGCATGTTTTTATAACCAACCACTAACCTACGCAGACACGGGGAGAACCTGCAAACTCCACACAGAAAGGCCCCGTCCAGGTGGGAATCGAATCCAGGACCTTCGAGCTGTGAGGCACGAGCGCTAACCGCTGCGCCACTGTGTCCTCAGCATAGGTTTTCAAAACCGTCCACATCAACAACTAGTGAGGGCAGCAGGGTGGGGGCTCACTGATGGGGGGGCTACTGCCCAGCTGGCCGCAGTGACTGGCTTGCAATGGAAATGATAATGACAGCAAGGAGAAACATGATATTTTGAGAATGCTATAATCATTGTTATTAAGGTGATGACAATCGTATTAAAAAATATGTGTACTAGTGATATATGTACTCATGTACTGTATACAGTATATAGATAGAGAAATAGAGAGAGAGAGATACAGAGAGATACAGAGAGATACAGATATAAAAAAAAGTATTTGGTCAGTTCCCCATAGACTTCCAATTGGATTTTGGCCAAATACTTTTTTGCCCCCTGTATATGTATATTATAAAAACTATGACAAATGTAATACTTAAATAATTAAGTTAATCAATAGAATGGTCACTGTCTTTTATAAGTAATGATTGGTTATGTTATTTTGTGAATGGGAAAGAAAAAAAAAGAAAAATAAACGCTCAGTAACCACATACGCCTTTCATACTTGTGAGTTGTCTTGTAAGACTCATCAGATTTTCATCTTGTAAAATGTAAAAGCTTTTCATAATCAATGCTGCTAATCCTGAGGATAATGCTGACAATTGTATTGTTGAAATCTGCAACATCATAACTATTTCATATAAGGGCACTCCCACCGGGCTGTGTGTGCCCAATATGGAATAAAAGAAAATATGAATTTGATATTCAGTAATTACTTGTACGTAAACGTTACACGTAAAGTGTTTGTGTCTGGATAATTCAAGAATTTATGATGGAATGATAAACTTCACGAACACAAGATGCTGCTAGCACCACTATTATTATCACCTCTATTAGGGATTACCTGCAGCTGGACACATGTGTTTCAGTTATGTATGTTTTTAGTGCTATGGAGCCCTTTGAGGACGATATTTATTGAAACGAAAGTATTTGGTTTTGTATTCTCTTGCATATTATCCTGAGGTCGGCACTTATAAGCTTTCTTGCTTCGACCTGTTCCTTTTGAGTTGTTTTTTTTTCTTCTTTTAATTGCGTAATAATGTGATAATGTAAATAATTGCTCAAATAAATCAAACCAAATCAAACATGAGAATTTCAGTTTGGAAATGTTCATCCCAATTGACAAAATTACAGAATTAATTACATTTATAGTGTGCAAAAGGTCAACATAGAAACCCCATTTCAAGTGTAGATGTATCAATTGTGCTTTGTTCTCTTGGCGCTCCTTCAAAGGGGACCAGCGCTCTAAGTGAATTGCACAACCTTACACCAAGAGTCCTCAGCGGCCCTCAACACCAGGAGGGGACTTAGCTGCTACAATATCATTGCGGGCCCTCCCCTCTGGTCTTCATTGTTCTTGCGTGACCGAGTATATTCCATTTACATGAGGGCTAAGTTTGCTGCAAATTGAATTCAATCTCTCCTTATCTACTCTTCCTCCTTCCTCGCCATTCACCGGCTCAGAAGCAATCCCGTCTCGGCGTTGTCATGGATACGCAGACTTCGGACCGCGCGGCACGCATTGAGGGCCACTCAGGAAGTGATTTTAGACGCTTTTTATTTGCCTCCCTTTTTTTCGTTTAGGTTAACTCTCAGATACAAAGGAGGTTGAAATGAGTCTGGAATAGCGGTGGTAGATTTTTTAGCGTTCTCCCACACGCCGCCTACTCGTTTCTCTGGGGGCTTGATCTGCCTTTTGTGCGAATATGGATTTCAATAGGCGTCTTGATCAAGGAGGCCTGCGCTCATGATGATCGGCGCTGAAGAGAACAAAATCTCATCAAATATTTGCAACGCATGGTACTTTGATGACTTAACACGGTATCCGTGGAATTCATATTGGCGAGGTTTGCACAAGATGACTTAGCAAGACTGAGGTAACAGCTGAAATGCATGGCCTGAAACTGTGAAGGAACCCACACACCATGCCAGCAACAACATTTCTTACTTTTCTCAAGATAATTAAAGTGGCACCACTGACTACGAGGTAGACATTTTCCACATTATAAAACTCAATTACCAGGCTTATTGAGATCACGGTGTTTTAGCTTTTACTGCTTCGGCAACCAGTCCGGTATAAGCAATAGAAGATGGATAATGGATATAGATGAATTTAAAGGGATATTTCAGGATTTTTGACATAGGGCCTCATTTCCTAGGTATCCAGAGTGTTGATAGTACCTGGAGATATTTTTTTTGTAATTCAAGCAGTTCTTATGTTTGAAGAGTTTCGTGGCGCTAGGCGCAAGGCTAGTGCATTTCTACGATATCAGGTAGCCTGCATTAAAAACAGGCTTACGCACTCCACAGTGCACCTGAGGCAAATCACTTATAACACCAGACTAACCATATAAATGTCTGTGTCGCTAGAATAATTTGAACCATTTTGCATTTAAAATACCTTATATTTGAGCAGCATCTGCTTCGTGTTTGTATAAGCTACGCAGCGGCGGAGGGATCTGCTAGAAAATAGTCCCTCGAAATGCGATCATTCAGGTGATGCAAGGTCAGTTATATTCCAAAAATTATTCTATCGACACAGACATTTATATGGTTAGTCTGGCGTTATAAATGATTTGCCTCAGGTGCTCTGTGAAGCGGGTCAGACTGTTTTTAATGCAGGCTAGCTGACACCATAGAAATGCGCTAGCCTTGCATTAGCCTAGCGCCACGAAACTCTTCAAACGTGGGGACAGTGGCGCAGATGGTAGAGTGGGTCGTCTCATGATCGGAAGGTCGAGGGTTCCCACATCCTGAAAGTGCACACTGTCGTTGTGTCCTTGGGCAAGACACTTCACCCACATTGCCCCCAGTGTCTGCGTGCATTGGTGTATGAATAGAGAGTATGAATGGGTGAGTGGATCCTTGCTGTTTAAGCGCTTTGAGTGCCTAATGTAGGTGGAAAAGCGCTATACAAGTTGAGACCATTTACCATAAGAACTGCATGAATTACAAAAAAAATATCTCCAGGTACCAGCAACACTCTGGATAACTAGGAAATGAGGCCCTATGTCAAAAATCCTGAAATATCCCTTTAAGGAACATCATTATTTTTTTTACGTGCCTTCCCGTGTCTTCTGAATCAATCCTCTCTGCTGCTTGGAAGGGGTCAACAGAGTGCTCTACAGCCGCTTCCACACTAAAACAAACGGGGTATTCATCTCAGATTTTCAATTCGATTTCCAGCGCCAAGTCACATCACAATAACGTCTCATACAATTTAAATGTGCTGCCGTGTACATAAAAAGAGCCTTTCATGTGAGGGTGATGTGTCGCGGCTACATCTATCCCCGCTCTGAAGTGGAGCACACAAGAGATTAGACGAGGGAACCATTGCGGACAGAAAACAAACAACAAAAAACTAAATAAATAAAAATAGAATTGCACAACTGAGCAGGTGTGAAGAGCAGGTGAACAGCCACAGATTCACAAGGGGAATAGTCGGGGAACGATTTTCACA
Source organism: Gobius niger (assembly GCF_951799975.1). Classification (NCBI taxonomy): domain Eukaryota; kingdom Metazoa; phylum Chordata; class Actinopteri; order Gobiiformes; family Gobiidae; genus Gobius; species Gobius niger. The sequence goes on along the minus strand of NC_136852.1, from coordinate 65,661,392 downwards.
TCGATGAGGGCATGGAGTTAGCAGGCAGGCAGAGTAAGTGAATCAAGGTGCCCCCCGGGAGACTACAAGCCTTTTTTTTTTTCAGTTTGTACCATTGGGGGCATTTGTAAGCGGTTCTACGCTTTCAAATGAGTCCACAAATAATGAGATGACTTTAGGAAACCTTGTTTGTGCAGCCTATGAGGCAGCACAGACACCAGGTTGACCTCTTGCTACAGACAGACTTCGTTTGACCCCAGCTCTCAAACAATACTAAATTTTGTCTTAAAACAAGAAACAATTGAGCAGGAACTGTCACTTTCCACAGAACTATTTTCCTTTCGTGTTGAAAACACTTCATTTCAACTAGGATAATATTAAGGAGAAGGTAATAGAGACAAGAGTAAAAGACATCGATTTTAATTTTGACTATTGTATTGGTTTGTTTTTAATACCATGCTTTTTTTTTTACCTTTATTTAACCAGTCCCACTGAGAGTAGGATATGAAATAGTTTTTGAGGAACAAGATTGATTCAGGCAGAGATACAACATAACCTAACTTCTAAGGTACAAGATTGGAAGTAAATACTCTCCAACTCCACTTAAAGACACCTGCATGCGCATGTTTATGAAATGTACAAAGACACTTCAAGCAGCTTGCATTAAAAAAGGATCAAACGTTTCTGGCAATGCACTTCAAAGTACACTTGAACCAAACAAGCTGACGGATGAAGGGAAATAATTGCGGTGAAATTATGTGAGAAGTGTTTCTTAGGAATTCAACAGATTCAACAGACTTTTTTTTCATACACTTGGGTTTGTTGTTTTATCTTAATATTCATGCAAATTAGTTTATGTATTATATTTTACAAAACAAACACATTTTTTATATACCATTCCTTTACCTTTGGCAGCTCACTGTTTCTCAAACAAACACCACTGGCGAAGCATAGGGTACTGCTGGTGCTGTTATATCATGTTATATTATAGACTTTATTTTATTAAATCCAGTTTTAGCCAGCCTGTACTAAAGCAGTCAGTCTGAACAGCCCGACTCTCAGCTGATCACTGCTAAAAACCAGCCTATTGATCTGACCCGGGCTGAGTTTCAGCCTCATTAGCATGAAAGAGCTCTCCAAGTCTGGGCTGCAGGAGGTTACTGTACAGTGGACTGTATAGTACTGTCAAGTAATGAATTCAAGAACCTGGCCTTGACGTCTTCACTTTAAAACATTTGACATCAAAGCCAAAAGAAAAGCAAATAGACACCAGCTTTAAGTTTAAGGTAATAGCAAAGGATATCAATGCAATTTTATTTCTAGATAATAAACAAGAAACTGAAAAGTTAACTGAATAGTAATAACTTTATAGCTTACATGTCTAATACCACCACATATTGGTCAAAAACTCTCCTCCATTTCACGATCCAAAAAAAGAATTCAGACATTCAGCGTTGCAATAGTTCAGTGTTTAACCGATAATGCAAAGTATTGCATCATTCAAGATTATTCATTAATTTGCTCTGTCAGCCAAAATCACTATCCATCATGTATGTTTGTGTAGAGTAGCGACACTGATGGCAAGGGGCTGGTGCGGCTACCGGCTGGAGGCTGACAGCGATACGGCGCTCTCATTACCCGTGGGTATTTATAGCCACCCCATCTTGCTCCTGTCTGTGTGTGTGTGTGTGTGTGTGTGTGTGTGTGTGTGTGTGTGTGTGTGTACAATAATGCCACCACTTGGCCACACTCTGCCACCACTTGCTGGGCTCTAGCTTCCAGCTCCATCCCCTTCTAAAGCGGACTACTGACAACACACGGGCAATCTGGTTCTCCTCACTAGATCCTCGCCCCGAAATGTCAGACTGTATGGAGACAGCAAAAACCTGACAACATTAAAGAGGCTAAAAATACATCCCGGGAGCGAGGGAAGTGAGCGAGACCGGTATGCTTTTGGATATAAAAAATGGTAGCGCACTTTAAATAGACAGAAATGGGTTGTTATCTTTTTGTTCAATAAACCTAATGGAGCAAGGTGAATGAACATTATAAATAAACTTAATGCAAGCAGACTATTCACAAAAGAACTAGGCTACATAAAAATTACACATTGTACAATCAGAAATGTATATGGAAAGGTATTGATACAAAGCTGGAGTCTTACCACGTTGCTGTGTAAGCCAGTGTGGCATAGAACTGATCACAAAGTTCAACAGATTAATGCTGAGGAAGTGTAAGATTCAAGAAAGCTAAAATTCTCTAAGGCTTGAGAAAATCATCCTATAGAAGATAAACGGGGAGAGAGGACAGGGGAGACTCTGTGTTTGACTGTGAGGTATTGACTTACAATGCATGCATGCATACAAACAAGCACATGCGCATAATGATTAGAAAACATGCCAAGGGCTTTTAACACCATATGGCTACTGCTTGTATTGCCTGTGGTTGGTACAAAAAACTGTTTTAGACTTTCTGTTGTGGATGAAACTCAAATAAGGGGCATTTAAACCGGGTATTATCTTACATTATAACTCACAGAAAAGAAAATATTGTTCTTCAAATGCCATAGTCAACCATTTCTGACGTTCGGCACCATATTGGCAGTGGAAGTAAAGATAATTCAAGGGTGTGATAAGTATGACAAAAAAAAGTAAAAGATTCCTAAGCCATTATGGCATTGCAACAACACTGCTGCCTTCATTGGTCACAGTGGCCTTGCTTTTATGCTTGATATACAGCTAGTCTGACTGCAAAAAAAATATCAAGTTGAACAAGATGATAGTGGCATCATGGAGTTTGCATTTTCCATCTATCTCTGGGTGGGTTTATCTTGTTTCCCCTATAACAACCTCGTCTATAATCCTGTGTATACTTCTTAATCTGTAATATGTGACAGTGTTGAACTGTGACAGCAGGGGGTGCTTTAGTAGGAGCAGAGGGCTGATTTATTCATTCATTCATGTTTAGCAGAGGGAGTTCGTATGAAAGACCAAAATCAGCAGATGCAAAAACAACTGTAATCAGAGACTACGAGGTGTACAACCTTGTGACTAGTTTTCAGAGCAATGTTTCTCAGCTCCCCTGAGGCCTAGGAAGTTGTGAGAGGGACGTTTCTATCACATTTGGTTTTGGACATATCTGACATTTACCAGCACTACATCAGCTGAAGCGAATATTGTAAAATACCCATGTCAACCTGATAAATGGCCGACCTCTAAGTGAGGATAAAAATGAATAACAACAATTTCATAAAGGACATCAACAGAGTGCATAAAGGGGCCTGGTTGTCAGAACTATCAAGAATATCTTTTGAAAATTGATATAGCTTAAACCAGCTCAACATTTAATACCATCCTTCCTCAACAGCAAGTGGACAAGCTGTCAACGCTGAGTCTGGAGTCAGGAGTGTGCAAGTGGATTATGGACTTTTTGACCAAGAGGAAATAGACAGACAGATTTGAGAATACAACATCCAACAAAAAACAACAGTGAGCACAGGCTCGCTACAAGGGTGTGTCCTGAGCCCGTTATTGTTCACACTGCTTACTTACAACTGTAATGCCACTCACAAGTTTGCAGATGACACCACTGTTGTAAGCTTTATTACAAATTCTAATGGATTTCAGGAGGTCTGGAAAACATCATCTCCCAATCCTAATTAAGAGGGTTGAGATTGCAAAGTTCCAGAGGTATACATCTGTCAGACAAACTGTTCACCAGAGACAGCGCTGGCTGTCATAAAGAAGGCTCAACAACACCGACGTAAGATGAAGAAGGTGCACCTCCCCATTTGTTTTTATGTCACATAAAAATGATTATTAAACTCTCTATCTACTTCATAAAATGTTTAAATTATGATGGAAGAGAGTGGGACATAATTGACCACTGCAGACGACTAAGTGCAAGCTGGGTTTTTTTTGTGTGCTGTGCTTTATAAATCCTCCTAAATTTTAAATGTCAAAACTTACGACACATATCCCTGATCTAGTTCTTATAAAGTGAAGAGCATTCATTAAAATCTACTCTGAAGCTCGAACAATTAAAGTGACTTCCACACACTTACATGTCTGCTTCTTTGACAGCAAACAGACTCAGATCTTTGTTTAATGTTTTGCCTAAACTTATACCTGATTGTAATTTCGCATATCTTCTAAGGCACATTGAGTTGCTAGCCCGGCTTCAACTTGTCCAAAATGCTGCTGCACACAACATTTTGTTGCTGCACACAACATTTTGTTGCTGCACACAACATTTTGTGTATGAAATGCGCGGTATAAATAAATATGCTTTGCCTTGCCTATACTGTATGGCATAGCTGGCACACCAATAGCCTACAACACATTGGACCGGTAACGTAATCAAGTTAAGTCGCTCCCCTTTATTCTTTTAGTTGTTGTTGTTGCACAATCCACAAGCCCTTCACTGTAAATGACATAAGAGAATAAACACACCAGCTGGAAACTATGGCACACTCAACAACTGAAATCCGTTGCGTAGCAACCATGGCAAGAGCTGGTAATAATCTGGTGAGTTTTCCAACACTTGATACAATTGGGATATTGGTATTTGTTGCACGAATCCCAGTGCGAGAAATAAGCAGTCAATATCCCTCAGGTTGTTTTCCTTCTAAAGCAGTTTAACATAGAGGGTCAATATCGCCTTGTAGCATGCACATGGTGATAAAAATACAATTATTTACACAGGGAAGTAATTGCTTGGGGTTGGAGATGAAATAAAATAATCTCAAAAGGGAGAAATGCAAACTAATGGCAGTAAGATCAGCACTGATTAGATCCTTTATGGGTATTGCTAATGTTTGAAGTAATAGATCATAAACGCGATGCATCACTCCAGACATGGCAAATCTTGTAGCTTTAAATTCAGTCTTCCTTAAAATCACTGTCAGGTTGAACTACAGTCGGAACCAGATGTTTACATACAATACTAAACACATTCACATTTTTTCCTCAGTCTGACATGAAACCAGAATTAACTTTTACTTTTTAAAGTCAATTCGAATTCTAAAAATGATTTGTTTTTGCTTAATGCCCGTAGAATGAGAGATAGAATTTTTGTTTTTACAAATTTATTTATTTATTTATTTAGCACTTTAGCACAACTAGTCAAAAAGAACACAAAAAGCATCCATTCGGATGTATGAATATACAACAAAATAATGAATAATAATAATAGCATGTGCTATTCAAATGCTAAATTCACAACATTACACATTACACTAACATTACTGTACCTTTAAACAATTTAGGGAAGCCCAGATGATGATGTCATGACCTTGGAAGCACACACAAGTCTGGTTCATCCTTGGGTGGAATTTCAAGACGCCTGAAGGTGCCACGTTCATTGGTTCAGACAAATATACGCCAATATAAAAAAAGATGGAAATGTCAAGGCATCATACAGATCAGAAAGAAGGCGGGTTCTGTGCCCCAGAGATGACGTTGTTGTGGTCTGACATGTGAATATCAAAACAAGACCAAATGCAAAAGACCTCATGAAGATGTTGGCTGAACCTGATAAGAGTGTGTCATTATCCACAGTGAAACAAGTACTGTACCGGGCTGAGAGGGTTCTCTGCCAGGAAGAAGCCCTTACTCCAAAAGAAACATAAAAAAGCCAGACTGGAATTTGCAAATGCACACAAGGATAAAGACTTTGTTTTTTGGAGACATAACCTGCTGTGGGGCTGTTTAATTATTTAATTTTTTTATATGTCTTATATATCTTGTATATTTATATATAATTTCTAAAATTCTAATTGACCTAAAAAAGTAAAAGTAAAGGTTAATTCTGGTTTCATGTCAGACAGTGAGAAAAAAAATGCAAATATTTCTTTCTGTAAAGTGTATGTAAACATCTGGTTCCCAGTGTATGTGTAAAAAATCTCTCTAGTAAAGTTGAGATTGTAAAGTTTTCCATTTGTTTTAGTGAAGAGGGCATTCAAGTGTCTTTGCCAGCACTAAGGATCTTTGGCAGCAGGCACAATATACAGAAGGAATACAGTATATCTAGGAATGAGTTCACTTTGCTATTGATAACACACATCTTTATTCTAAAAGCTACTCTCAACTCATTAAAAAGTTTCAATTGTATAGTATCAGTAACTCTGTTTACACTGATAGTTCAATTAACCATTGTTCCACTCCTCAAGAGGAACCCCTCCGACCTGCCTGAACTTATTATTATGATTATAGTAGGCCAGTAGCACTTACTCCGATGATTATGAAGTGTTTTGAGACAGTGGTGCTGACCCACATTCAGAGCTGTATCTCAAACACACTTGATTCTCTGCTATATGCCTACCAGCCCAATGTCCTTCATATCTCTTGAACATGTGGAGAACAAAATACTCCTACATTAGGATGCTCTTTATCGAATACAGCTCCGCATTCAATATGGTCATTCCTTACAAGCTCACCAATAAACTGTTCTCCCTTGGGCCACTGTTTATCCAGGAGCTCGAAGTGGAGTGGGTGAGCAGCTTCAAATACCTTGGGGTGCATCAGTGAGGACCTCACCTGGAGATGCAACACTACACAGCTGGTGAAGAAAGCTCAGCAGCGCCTGTACTTGTGCCTGTTTAGTTCACGGTACACATTCTAAACGTGCCACATTTCTCAGATATAAATTCCCGTTCACCTGTGTAAATTAGAAATCAAACATGAAGTTTATTGCACACATTTTGTAAAGTCAAATGAGACTGAATGGGCCTGGTTTGGCAGGTTATGAAAGCTAAAATATGCAATAATTCAAAGATAATTTCCTAAGGTTCATAGATGTTGGTTACAAAGCACCAACCATGACCTGAAGATGAATGAAAGAAAGAGAACAAAAGAGTGAGTATTGCCAATTTCCGCAAGATTAAGCTGTCAGTGCGTTGCATTTTATAAGAAAGCAGAAGAAAACTAGCATTCGGAAAAATGTGGCTTTCTCACCTCGGGAACAATTACATCCACTCTGAGCCACCCTGAGCCCCTAATTCAGGTGCAGAGCGACAGAAGGCAGACATTTTAATATCAAATCCGCCCAATTATGCGGGCATCTTGTAAAGCCCAGCATTTCACATGGCATCTCCCTAAGCAGTGCTGCATTGTAATTCATGTCACCACTGTCTGCTTCACCACTCCGGCACACGTCAGGCGCACATTATGGTGCCTCGGGGCTGTCAACAACTCGACAATGCAGTTACGCCATTACCTAAATGCCTCAACAATTGTCTCTATGGCAGCAAAATGCAACGCAATTTCAGGAAAAGCAAAGAACTACTGTATTTGTAATAATGTTTTTTGCGACATACTCTTTGTAGACATTAAAATGAATGGCTATTATTAAAGACCATCAAGGGTAGGTTCACGCTTCATTTTGCTCAACATACCGTGTAGTGGGCTTGGTTTAAATGCACAGTCAACACCAAGTTTGGCCATAGATATCAGCCCTTTTCTCAAGAAGCCATTTGCAATACAAGCTGTCCCATCTCGTTTTCCAGTTTCTTGAGTAGAACATTTATATACATTTTTCTGACAATTGCTCAAAAGTCATAATCCTTATTTTAGCCCAGGTTAAACCCGTTTGGCCTTACATTGCTTTGCCAATTTTGACATATTGCAAATTTAGGGCCATTTAAACAATACTAATCATGATGAAATACTCAAAATAACCGTAACCACACAATAGTAAACATGACTATAACATCACTATGCTCTATTGAGAATGCTAACATACTCTCAAACTCTTTTCAACCTATTGCCGTCTGCGACTTTGTATTACGCCTCAAAACGTATGCTTGCCCTTTGGCCGCAGACATTTCCAATCAACTTTTCTGGTCCAGACAGACAATAATTTAAAGTATCCTTTGTGAAGGTAGTCCGATTCATTTATGAGAGAGACCTTTCGTTCTCAATCTATTTCCAGGAAGTGGCTGCAGTGCCGGATTTGTCTGTATATGGCAAGTGTGAAGCAGTGGCGGAGGAGGCAGACACACACATGCACTGTAGCAGAGATGAGTTACCACTTTTTCAGACTGACACATGTGAGACAGGTGGGTAACCATTCAGAATTTAAATGACAGTGGGAGAAAGAAATAGGACGCTGCAACTCAAATTCTGGAGCGTTAACATTAAGAAGGGATTGGGGATTAAGGGCATATAACAAACTAAAACCTGTGGCACGAGATTATTATTAGACCTAAGAAATATCAAGTCTGCTGCAGCTGGAATAGCTTACTCCAGTCAATCCATGTATCAATAAAACAAATACAAATCCTAGCAACTTTGATTTATGACTAGTACATAAACTAGTACATACCTTCGCATTTTTCTTACCTCAACAACTGTGACCTTCGCAGCTTTGCACATGGGTTGATTGAAGTTTCTGGCAGTTTTCCTGCAAAATAATAAAGTAAACAGTAAGTACAGAGAGAAATTGCAGCATGGTATTTGGAAATTTTGAGAGAAGCTGCCATCTGGTGGTGATAGACCTTGATACATATTTTTTTCTATTTACAGACTTTAAAACTGTATTTAGGGAGTAAAAATACACCATTATACATAGAATCCATTAATCATTTTGAGAAATAATTTAAGGGATACAGTAAAGTTCTTTGTATTCATTTCAGAATTGTCTCTTTTCTATTTCCCTCGATATAAAACCAAGCAGCATAAAAGAACACAACCCTCTGGACTGCTGAGCTAATATAGATAACGAAGGTTGCTTTTGGCTTTTGGTGGAAGATCTCTCATTATAATCTCATGCTTTGCCAAGTGTTTTGCAGAACTTGTTTTATGAAGAAAACAAAAAGGGTCACCTAAAAACAATGTTTCCGGCCTTGTCTGCCTTCCATGCTTTGATCAGGGCAAAGTCTCCAGTAATGGCCTTCTCCATGATGTAGTGTCTGCCGTTGAACTCCCGCACCTGTGTGAAGAGACCACGGTTCACAGTCCGCTGCTCCATATAACAGACGTCATTTGGGCAAATATTCTCTGAGGACCCATTTGTACCTTACTACTGACTTCACACTGTGGAACGACTGACCTTTTCCCTATATTTACAAAGGGCTTTCAGACCTTTTCGAGAGCAAAAGTAATATATTAACGCTTTTACTCACCTCTCTCTGCTCACTGGGGATTTCAATGGTGCCATCTTTGCAGTACTTGATGGGGGAGCCTCCCTGCTGGATGAGTGTGCCGTACCCTGTGGCTGTGAAGAAGGCTGGGATACCTGCACCTCCAGCTCTGATCCGTTCTGCTAACGTGCCCTGCAGAAGTGAAACATTGGAGATTATTACATGATTAATTTTCGATCTACTCCTCAGTTTTCATTTTGTGAAGGGCGCCAACCTGCGGTGTAAGCTCTACTTCCAACTCTCCAGCTAAATACTGTCTCTCAAACTCCGCATTCTCCCCGACGTACGACGAAATCATGCGTTTGATCTGCTTGGTCTGAAGGAGAAGGCCCAACCCGAAATTATCCACTCTGAAGAGGAAAAAGAAGTACCACTTAATATAATCACCAAAAAGCAAGTGAAATAGGATGGCACAATTTTAGATTTGCAAGTCATGTTTTATAATAAAGATTGAGTTCACAGGGCGTATCTTATAGCCTGGCTAGCCATACCATACACATTTCTTTCTCTATATATTTGAAATATATTCTAAAGAAAGTTCCTGCAACGTTTCCAGACTAATCTCTAGTCTAGAGTAAACACAGAATAGTATGGCTGGCAGGGCTACACATCTTCAACAAGTTATGAAGCATTAAGAGAAGACTGAAAAATCAACTGCTAGTATAAAAATGGCAAGAAATTAATTAATTTAAATTCATGATGGCATAGGTCCTAACTGTCGAAACTACACTGGATTAACAACATGAGAAAACCCAGACAGTGTTTTGCTGCTGCAGTTTGCGAATTATGACAAATCAAACTGAAATTTCCTTCTGATTACATCACGAAAAGCAGGCCATCACCGGCCCCATCGGAGCTGAAACAGGTGTCTTACAACTTTAAAAGTTTACAGAATATACACTGACCGGACAACAACAACAAGAATCACCAATAGAAAAAAAGCCTTAAGTTTGATAATAAAAGCATGTGCTTAAAGAAAGATATTGGATGACAACGTCACAATAACTAGGTTATTCTTGATGGCAGGACTTTTTGGGCGGATAGTGGATTAAAGCTACAGTTCATCATAAAGTAAATTAACTTTTAAGTCATCACTGGTTTTAGTAGCGTGCCCGGCAGAACTAAAGTCCAATATATTAATGCAGCTGGACATTTCTTGATTTAGATGGCAACAGTTTTATGACTCAATAGCACTGCTGATGCAGTATCTGGCATCTGGATAAGTAAAGGCAAAAAAAAAGGAGTATATTGCTGCATGTAACCCTTTAGCATTGAAAGTAGCGGTGACTCATTTGACGTTCAAAATACAAATTTTCTGTAACAATTCTGACAGAAAGCAGTAGCACCTCCAGGCAGAAATCCATATCAAAAGTCATTATATACAGTCAGATAGTGTATCTTTACACAACATTACCTTTCATTATTAACACCTCGTCATGTACTTATCTAAATTTCTTGGCACTGTGCCGTTCACATTGGCACACTTCCACTATCTCTAGAGTACTATCATAGAGTCATGGGGCGAGGAAAATGGTGATTTTTCTTTCAATAACTTTTGCAATTAGATTTCCACTGTATAGATTAAAAATGAAGATTTAGTTCAAAGTGCACATTCAGGGGCAATATTTTGAGAGAAGACTGAAAAATTAATTGCTAAGAAGAACTCAAATGAAGAACATGTTAACGAAAGGTTTAAAACTATAGAGTAAGTCAGTTTAAACCTAGAACGACCAAGACGGGAGTGTTTTTTATTCGTTTGACCTTTAATTATAAGATCTATATTAAGCTTGTGCATGTCGGCACTTTGGACCCGAAGTAACAACTTTTTGAGTGAGAGTGCAGGATTTTAGAGGCGGTTGTGGTGAATAGGTCTGAGCTTCTACACATTAGGACATTGCTGGAACATGCAGGGGGAGGAAAATACTCAGTTTTAACATTTTTTAACTCTGTATAGTCCCTCTAACCAGGGAAATCTGACTAAGATTCAGAACCTTGTTTCAGGGAAGTCCTGGCTCCAGATAAGAGCCTATTGTAAGTTCCAAAGCATGCAGAGTTTGGCCCCACCTGTCCCGGGCATCGAAACTTGGGATCATCTTTCTAAGAGACTATAAAAGACAATTAAAAAATGCGGCCTTATTTATGCAACTGCAATTATCCTTTAACCTCTACACGCCCCTTTAGATTACATGTATGTACCTTTTGAACACATTCTTTTCAGTTTCTACAGTCTGCGGAGCGGCTGATTACAGAAGAAATTGGACGCCACAGGGGGAACCGTACTTGTCACAGCTCAATGCGCCGCTCGGGTGTGAAGCTCAGTCCCTCTCGAGTCGTATTACACGCCACAAAGAGCGCACTGTATTACTGTAGCGGCAGCCTAAACAGCTGTGTTTACCTGCTCTCTCTCCCAAAGCTGCAAAAACATAATAAGGGTTTGTGACAAAAAAGGATTTCAGCATTCAAAGCCAGAGCAGTGTAGTGTAAATAAACAAAACTCTCAAGTGAAATGCTATGGTGGGTGCTGTAAGTAATATAATGGGGGTCATGTGTGTTATTTCTCACCTTGGCCCACACAGTTGTAATCTATATGCAGTCCAAAGACTAGTATAGCAGATAAAAAAATAATTATATGGTTAGCACAATCTTTTGAAAATATATTTGGGTCAAGCCCTCATTTCAGCACACTATCGTTTCCTTTTTGAGCAAATATTCTGGTGTAGTGTGGAGAAATCAAAGTCCAAGTGAAAGTCCTATTGAACAATAACTTCTGGCGCACACTCGTTTTTGCCATCACCCACGCCGCTGCTACTCAAGAGTCCAAGCACTTAACCAAAATAAGCAACTGTCTATTGTTTTGCTGCACAGTGCTGAAGAACAGTCAGTGTGCGGTAACCTAAACCTTAAATCTTTCTGCGCTGTGATTTCCACTGCTTTTAGTTAACTTGTGCGCCAAGGAACAGAAAATGCTACAATTAGGATTTTCAAGCAATAGAAAGTAAGATTTGTTAAGTGGCTGTGTGAATCAGTCTATAAAAGACAACTGCCCATATTATTTAACCATTATGTCATCCTGTGTACATTTTTGTACCTTTTTTGTTTGATGACCATTTTGTTTGTGTTGCAGTTTGAGACGTGGATTTCTGCAGAAAATGTTCTTTTGAACCAAATTTTCCGAATCCAGTACTCGTTTTTCTCTCATGCCTTTTATATTGGAGATCTGCATTTTACATACATTCGCCACCCTAGAGTACAAAAAAGTACATGCTTTTCAAACTGCTATAAAAACATACTTTCATCTTTTTCTCATTTTTTTCTTAAATCTCAAGAATCACTTCTCACCATCTCAAAACTACCAAACATGTAGTTAATTTGGGGATTTTAAGCCTTTGTTTGCCAGTTTGAAAACAAAAACTTTGTAGTTTGTGTTACAAAACAACATAAAAACCTCATTACCTTAACACTAATGAATAGTACAGAGCTGGGACTTCGATTTTAGGGCCTTGGATGTGTCAAGGATGAGCAAAAACTGGATTTGATTGCATTTGTAGTTTTTCTGTAGAGAGAGATTTACAACTTTCCATACGTTTACCACCCTAGTGTACAAAAATGTACACGCCTAAAAACTAAATTTCCCCCCCAAAAAATTCCACTTCTTTTTGCATAAATCACATAAAATACTTGAAACTCTTCCAAAACTACCAAACATGTAATAATTTTCTTCTTCAAGGGTTAAGAAACATAAGTATCAATGACTCATCAGTAATAGTCAAATTGCAGTTTAAAACATAATGTAGCCAAAATAGCCTAGTCAAGGGCAACTTTTTGTTTACATCATAGTTTGACATGTGCTCCTCTTTTTCTGTTGTTTCATTTATCTGTCAGACTGACGCAAAGTCAAAAGCCAATGCATTTATAGCAACAAGTCTAAATACAAAAAAAGAGATAGCTGGAGGTGAACAGAAGGTTACAGGCGACAGCACATGACTGCCAAACAAAGCAAGGGTATAAGACTGACCCGCCCCGTTTTCTGTGTGTAAAACACTGATTACCCATCTGCAGTTATGCCTTCTCCGGGCTATTAGATGTGTATAGTTATAACATCAGGGGCAATAAAGCTCTGTGAGTCACAGGGATCTGCTACTGTTTAGCTAGTTGCTCCAACAAAGGTGAATCAAGGACAGCTGGAAAAAGCACCCCTTACTAACAATGCCATCAGATTTCACAGTTTCATGGAACAATATGTCTCTATAATTTTTATTTGATAGGGACAGAACAAAACTTCATTGTTACAGTAATGCTTTGCACATAGGTCACAGCTAGGTTGATATAGATATAGCTAACTTGGTCCCTGAGACACAAAAAAGACATTTAGACAAATTAAGCCCAGTACAGATCAAATGCATAAGCCATGGAAGCCCACAGGGAAACATTTTATCTGCACTCTCAGTGATTCAGACTTTACATGCACATGCACAATTACACAAAAAGATGGTTCCAATTATTAAACTATTTTTGACAGGGATGGAAAGTCTCATAAACTTACCCCGCATTATTACTGACAGCAGTTAAACTTTTCACTCCCGTCTTCAGTAAACTGTTGATAAGGTTCTCTGGAATACCACACAGCCCAAAACCTGCGATGTACCAGAAAACTCAATATCACATTTTGAACATGGGAAGCAATAAAGGAAAACAGTATCCATATAATCTGAAAGCAGTAGTAGCAGTAGTAGTAGTAGTAGTAGTAGTAGTAGTAGTAGTAGTAAGCCACATGACAGGAGCAACATTTTACACGAGAGAGCATGTAATGTATTGTTTACATCTTATAAATGATCTCCCAGTAAAAGTAGGCTGAGTTTATTTTGGAAAGATACTGTATGACGGTGTGGAAAATGCTCCACAATGTCACATGAGAGGTGACTATATATAGTTTCCCACAACAGAAAAGCCGTTGTCATTAAAGCACTTTGACTGTACACTACTGCAGCATACACTAATTTAGGATAAGAAAGATCTGTCCTTCATATGTAGATTAACTAAATGCATAATTACTTCTGCAAAAAAGCCTTACAAGTTGCTTAAGTTTAATAGCTTTAATTGGAGAAGAAAGTGCAGATTTTTCTTACCTCCTACAAGAACAGTAGCTCCATTAGGGATGTCTTTCACTGCCTCTGTTGGATCTGAGTAAAACGTAGAGTTTTTGGGGAATGAAGTTGAAAAGTAGCAACCGCCGACCTGTAACAATGACGCAATACAGTACGGATACGGAAAATGGTTAATAATCTCATAATGTGTGTGGTGTAATAAGTGGGCGCAGCTCTTGGCTTGTCAGTTGTCAATGTCAACATGATACATTTCAGATTGTGAAATTTGTCTAAGGAAAATATTCACTGTCACAAATTTCGATGCATACATTTTAAGACATTAAGTGAGATAGAAAATGTATTGTTAGCAAGACAACGTATAATATAATAGCAATATAATCATGTGGAAATTATGATTATATCTATCTATCTATCTATTTTTTATTATCATCATCATCATCATCATCATCATCATCATCATTATTATTATTATTATTATTATTATTATTATTATTATTATTATCATTATTATTATATCTCAGGTCTCAAACAACACCTCAGCTTATTTTAATGAAAAGTAAAGACGAAATTAGAGTATGACAATTCGTTGCTTGTTTTGGTTCGGGAGATATTTAAGTTATTAAAAAAATAGTCTCCACCAGTCCACAGAAATTGGGCATTGTTTTTTTGTTTGTTCAGTAAGCAAATTTGGCATTTCATTTATGTCTCGTGATAAAATATCAAACAATTTGGAACTGAAAAGAATCTATTTGGAATCAATGGGAATGACTGATTGTTGACAGCACATAAAGCTAGCGCGTGCTAAAGCAACTTGATCTGTTGCACAGAAACAAATGTGACCAGATGCACTTTAATAAATAAAGCACAGGTGGATATCGGTGCATATCACGTGTGACATGGAGCTGTGATACCGACCTTGCTCAGTGGGTGGTTGGAGAGGTTTACTAACAGTCTGCGGGGACCACTGGTGTTTTTGAGGAATAAACTCTCCGCTCTGCAGAGGGATTTGAGAGCCGCCATGTTTTTGAGCTTCACACGGAGGATGAGCTAACGCAAGCGGAAATATCGTAAACCCACCAGTCAGAGAAGATGCAGACTGTGCTGCAATGTGACCGCTAGCGTTAGCCCAAACACCACTACCAACTCTGTTACACGACATCTGATCTAAAGGGGCTGGACCATGGGCTGGACTTTCAAAAAGAGGCTTGGCCATTTCATTTAAATATTGTAACATTGTAACCCTTTCACTCCTGTTAAATTGCAGACCAGCCGACCATACACAATACAAATATACATCCATACACACCTAACCATATCAGAGTTCACTAATCTGTCTGTCAGATCATCGATCTATGTTCGAGTAACTTTAAAGTCAGCTACTTTTTAAATTAATATAGTACTTTCCCACCATCCTGAAACTACACAAACGATGGATTAAAAGAGCGTCCATATCAGCAACTTAGTTTAAAAAGAATAAATATTATGAACTATAATGTGACAACCAAGCCTTTAAAGCAGTGAAAACAGGTATTGTTGTTGTTGTTGTTTTTTATCTTGATCCACACTGACCCCATGTGGTCATGTAGCACGTTAACGCGCGCGCGCACACACGCGCGCACACACACACACACGCGCAATTTTCGCAATTTTATAGTTGCTTCATTTTTCTGTTTCAGTTATCTACTGTCAATGGTTTCAATGAACATTACCGACAACACTGCCTCTTTATTTACGCACATTTTATATTATTTATTAAATCTAAACTTGTTTTTTGTGGGGAATGATACATGTATGACTTTAAGAACTTCAAAACTAGTTATGTATAAATATAATGTTTAAATGTCATTCCGCCCGGTTTCACGTCAACTATGAGGACTACATAAACCATCATGCATTGCGCCAGTCATGATCATCATGACACATCTTCAACGGTGGAAGCTTCCTCGGAGGCGTTTTATTTGCTAACCTTGGAGAGGTTGACTCCTTCTTAGGATTGTCTAATTGGAAGCATATGCAACAATTTTACCTGTGAAACAGTTTATTCATGACATTATTCCATTGACAACTCTGACGCTCAGTAGTTTGACCAGGCGCAGCAGCTCTTGCTAGTGCGCGCTAAACAAGCTAGCCTGAAAAGTGAGAGGTTCGCATCCGTGATAATAAACTGAGTTGATTTTGTCACAAGGATCTCCAACAACGTCCGTCCATGGGCCGTCAGTCAAGAAAAGGTAAAGCCTTTTTATTCGTGCTTTCAGTCCGTTTCCTTGAGTACTTTGACTGGTTGGTAAGCTAATCTGTTATATTGACAGCTAGCATCAAGTTAACAAAATGTCTCGGAGACATGTAAACAGACTGCGAGTTATTTCCATATGTTTATTAACTTGGCGACATACTTAAATAAACGTAGTCTTCGGCTTTTGTAACCCCTGGCTGTGTTCATGTTCTGCTGATGTGTGAAACTTCATCGTCACGTGCGCTTCTGCAACACTAGAAACACCTACGTAATTAAACTAGATAGAAATTTATAGAATGTTCACGGTCATCTAGAGATTTGTTAAGTAGCCAGTAAATATGCAAACATGTTACTGGTTTATCAACTCTGATGCTGTCGTATTTCCATAGTAGCCAGAATCCACTTTCTTTTACCATCATGTATAATAATTGATACTGTAGAACTGAAGTGTATTTTTAACAACACCATGGATATGTAATTTTAAGGTTCTATCAAATTTGCCTTAATTTATATTACTCACTGTATTGCAGTACCAAAGTAAATATATTTTACATATTAATTGTTCAGCAGACACACACGTTGATTTGATGCTGTTCTTATTTTGATGTCTGATAAAGTTACTTTATTGTCTTTTTGCCCTCAGAGTGGCTGTAAAGCTGAACTCCTTGCAGTTGGAATGACCGTAGAAGACCATCATGACCTTTATAAGGTTTCAATATAGAGTCTCTGCAACCTGCTGTTTGCTGTGAAAAAGACGACTGCAGATCCGTAATGAATCTTCATCAGGTCCTCACCGGGGCAGTCAATCCTGGGGACAATTGTTTCTCAGTGGGCAGTGTCAACAATGTGCCGTTCACGGTAAAAGAGAGATAAAGACGTATTTTAATCAAAACTAAGCTCTTTAATATTTAAGTCTGAACACTTACACATGTATGTTTGTTAAGGAAACTATAATCTGATACCCATTAATAACATAAAATGCATTAACTAAGCGTTGATGGATTTTTGTTTGCTACTTGCTCAGTATAAATAATAGGGCCAAACAGGTTCCAGATCAAGATTTGGATCTTAGTGCACCTTCAAACCATGCCCAGGAAAATTCACTACGCTTGTGCACTTCAGGGTGTCACTGAAATATGAACTGATGCAAACTTCACATGCATTTCAGAACAGGTTTGTAGAGATCCTGATCACGGGGTTAGCTGGTTTTATGCTGTACAATATTTTTTGTTTGGTAGAGGATATGAGAATATTTTTTGTAGCCATTAAAATAGAAAGATTCAACTTGATTCTGATTAACCCTAGTGATTCAGGAAACTTTATTGATCCCAAAGGGCAATTCATTTGTAGTAAACCGCCAGAACATTAACAGTCACTGTGTGTCACTCCCAACAATTCAGACAAGAGTAGACGCTCAAGAAAACAATAGTCCATAACAATAAAAAGAGCACGTTACAAAAGGTCTGTAACTTGATAAACACACTCCCTTCAGTATTCAACAGTTCAGTGACACGGGGACGAAATAGTTGGAGAGACGATTTGTTTTTCCGAAAAAGGTACATGAGTATCACACAAACATTGACTTTTATGTTGTGTGTGTGTGTGTGTGATACCTACAAATGTTGTCAGTGCAGACCAATGCAGGTTTTCCCCCTGCACTGGCCTGAGAACCGCTTAAAGCCATGAGCAAGTGCACACATATGTACCTACCTCTGCACCCTCTCTTCCTCATGTTCTATACAGCTCACAAAATGGATCAATAAGCGCACTATTTCTGTCCTTGTCCTCTGTGAAGGATACACAGTCACAGTAGATGGCAACTCATGTGAAAGCTGCAGAAGTGGAGCGTAGAATTCTAATCTAATCTGCCTTTATTCGCCTGTGATGCGCTCAAGTGTCCCACAGTCTCTTCTATTACGGCCTCTGTTGTGTCTTAAAGGCCTATGCATCAGGATGCGATGTGGTGATCCTCGGCAGTGACTTTGAGCGGCTCCAGATCATCCCAGGAGCCAAACATGGGAACATCCAGGTGGGCTGTGTGGACTGCTCACTGCAGGGCGGTCAGGTAAGCACATTTTCCACTTCTTTTCAAATACCCTCAGGATACTTTGTTGCTCAAAGACCGGAATGTAATGTTAACGTCATTGCCCCTAAAAAGAACTTTCCCTTGGGCTACAGTGCCATAGAGTTGTTGATAACAACAGTGAAACTGAAATGGGCTGTTTTGCAGCTGATTAAAAGTTTAGGACCACATGCTTTTAAAAGGCCAAATCTGTGCAAAAATGTTTTCTGTCAGGTATACAAACTGTCATGACATCCTGATGGCAAAGGCATATCCTTGAACGCCACAGAGCTGACCGTTTGGACTTTGGAGAGAGCACCAAACATGGGACATTGAAAGGTGGCAGAGAACAAATGTGACCCGCTGTAAGAGGCCCTGCTTATGCAGCTCAACAACCCAAACACGGCCTAAATGAGAGTTTTTTTGCCTTTGGCATCAGGACGTTATGACAGTGTGAAAACCTGAAAATGACACTGAATCTACATTTTTGCACAGATTTGGACTTTTTAAAGGCATGTGGCCCAAATTTTGATCAGCTGCAAAACAGCCTTCTTCATTTTATTTGTTGTTTTTAATGAAAGCATTTCTCAAAAATTTGTCTCACTCCCATTTATTCATGTTCCATATTGAAGTTCTGCTTGGGACCTTTTTAAGATCCAACCATGCAAAATGTTTACCATTTTTCAACTCGGCTTAAACTTTTGATTGGTACTTTATTTCAAGGTTTAATACAACAAAACAATAAAGCACTTGTGCATCATAGAGATGAATTATAAAGATGTTTTCAGCCTTCGGATTGAGTTAAAGACGTAGCCAATGATGCCTACAGATGCGGCAGAGTTTGCAGAGTAGAATAAAAACAATAAAAAAATCTCTTTAGCCTAAAATACCCAAGTATATAGATCCCTTTTTAAGATCAAGGTCCACATAAAAGAAAAAACACCCATCAGTCAGCTCAGAAGGGATCTGCCTTTCTTACCAGGATTATAGAACATTTAACTAATAATAATTAGTACTGTCCAACGATTAAAATATTGAATCGCGATTCATCTCATGAATGTCATAGTTAACTCGCGATTAATCGCACATTTTTATCTATTCTAAATAAATCTCTTGAATTATCATTATAATAATCTAATACTCCTATCGGGTTCCTCAAATGTTCAGCAAACTCGGGGTGCAGGTGGGTCGGGTTAGAAAGCGGACTTATTTTATTTTTTTCCTTGCATTGTTGTCTTACAACATAAAGTTTATTATTATCCATAAATACAAACCTATTCAAACACCTACTTCTCCTCCTGTAAACTCGCTGTCACGGATGCGCTCCTGTTTCACTGACCGCAGCTGCAGAATGGCTCATGCAGCGTCCTTGTGTGTCGGCAAATTGAGACAAATTAATTGCGCGATTAAAAAAAGTTGACTCCGTTAAAATTGATTTGTGTTAATAAAGCAATATTTGGACATCACTAAAAATGTATGGTGCCAATCCAATCTCACTGGAGAGTTATAGTCAAGTTAAAGGGTTGTTGTTTTGTGAAGAAAATAAAAGCTGTGTATTATGTAAATTAGAATAATTGTAAACCTGGATGTAGCATCTAAAAACAGGCTAATATTGTAAACCTCACCGGTCAATGTGCATCCTGGAAGCTGATGAACTGATTCATTCAGAAATAGGATTTTTGGAATGTTTTAGGAAAGTTAAGCTTTGAATCACAAATCCCCAGTGAAAAGCTCCCTTATTCAGTTTGAAAACAGGAAAGGTTTTCTATATCTTGGGTGACCTTCAATTTGTACTTTTGAAGATCAAACAGATAACCTCAGACTGGTCACACTGAAATGATACTTGTTAAAATATAAGTGGTAATAGCTGTTAAATGTGGGCATAACCTCAAACATGGACGCTCAGTTTGTCACTGCTCCTATCATGTGATGTTTAATCCAATTGACTGGGGCCAGAACAGAGCTCACATGGTTCCAGCTGTGTGAGGGCCGTTAAACATGGTGTGGAGTGCAGTTCATCTCACTGGCCCCTCACATTAATCCGCACAGTGTGCGCACGCTGTCGTACTGTTCCTCTCATTCATAGAAACTCTGTTTAGTGAGGCATTTTCACGGCATGATTTTTGTCTGCCCTTTGGTTTTATGAGATTTGGAGAACTTTGTTTTTTGTTTTTTGTTTTATTTTTGGATAGGTTGCAAATTAGCTTGCAAATGACCAGGTTATTTCCACCGATGCATCATTCTGCAATGACCCATTGTCTGATGCCTTGAACGTTGCTATGTTCCCTTCCCTTGTGCTTGTGATGGCTTTGTTTCCATTTACATGATGCACATTCACATGTTGTCTCACTCCTACATGGTATTCACTCTGACACTCTGACACTCGCCATTCTATTGACCTCATTACAAACACAGCTTGTGTTCTCTGGTCCTTATTGCTGCCCCCTCATTTGCTCACCACCGCTGTTTTTTAAGCCTCAAGTCAGTCCTAACACGTGCGTGTCCTTCCCATTGAAAGCTTTCGAGCCTCTGGCGCCTGTGGCGCCTGTGAATTATGTGCAAGGTAGAGCAGCTGAAGCTTCAGGCTGTTCTGTGTTGCGAGTGGCCACTGTTACTGTAGGAAATCAGTGAATGTTGAAATGCTGGCATTGTGGTTATAAACAAGTGCAATTTCTTCACTTTATGCACAAAATTAAATTAGCTTGAGTTGTAACAATACTTTCAGATATAAAGGTTATATAGTTAAATCAATATTTCTTTAAAATGGAAATAGGTTTCTTATTTAACAATTATTTATGTGTGATTGTTTTCTAAAGATTGCAGCTTCCTATGGAAGTATCGTCTGCATCTTTGAGCCAGTTTATCAGACGGACCACAAAGACACACTGCTGACTGTGAGTAAAAGATTCGAATGTCACATTGTCTGTTCATAATCTGTTTCCTTAGATAATCTTACGAGTTGAAATACACACATGATGTTCTGTGTTTTTCTGCATAGAAGCTAAATTGCCAATGGCAGAAGACGGGTCAGTTTGCTTTAGACTCAATTGTGCGGAACCTGGCCTGGCACCCCACAGGTACATTCACTGTTGGGAAACTATTTTAGCTTACCTATTATTTTCCATATTTAAATGTACTGTTTGTGTTGGTCTTCAGGTGCTAGTCTCTTAACAGGCTCAAGCTCTCTTCAGTTGTGGTCTAAAGATCAAGGAACAAGTGAAGAAAGTGAAGAAACCACACTGAAGGAATCTGGATGGAAGTGCATTTGGCAGAACAGGTACAATCCACAAAAACAAATAAAATGTGATGTATGGCTTTATATTGTGTTTTTTTGTTGTTGTAGAACCGCTTCACCCGTCAATTTCCTGAAGTTCTCCCCTGATGGCGAGTTTTTTGCTACTGCTGGTCAGGTGAGGAGCTTTAGAATAATAATGAGGCTGATTAGAGTTAACCGGTTGCTCACACCACTTTGGCTAAGTCAATATTTCCTTTTGAATGTAACCATATTTGCAGTAGAAAATGAGAGCTACCATTCTTGCTTGTGTATCCAGGACGATTGCCTTGTGAAGGTGTGGTACAGCACCAGTAAGTGGAAGTTAGGAATGTCTCGTATCTTCACGCCTCCAGAACCAGAGCTCAGTGTTCAGGGAGAGCTGGCCTTCTCCTTCATCTACCTGGCCCACCCACGCTCCGTCACGGGCTTCTCATGGAGGAAAACAAGCAAGTTTATGCCACGGTATGGACAAATCTGCAACCAGTTTTGTTGTTTTGGGAGCTGGCTGGGCTCGGCCTGAGCTTGCACAATACATCAGTTGAATCCCGCCCAGCCCTTTATTCATTCACTGAATTGAAGTCTTTCTTGAGTTACTCTAATTTCCCAGGTTCACTATACTACTATACTAAGGTGCTTCTACTGCAAAATCATGACAAGGTTTTGAATATCCTAAGGCACCAAAAAAATAGTATGCCACGTAAAGGAAAATAAAAAACATTTGTAATAACTTCATTGATGATTTTAAAATAATGTCCAAGTGCAATGCCAACCCTCAGATGTATTTGAACGTCTTTCAATATTGAAATGCTCTTTTGTTTCCCTGACAGAGGTTCGGTGTGCAACGTCCTGTTGACCTGCTGTAAGGACAGCGTGTGTCGACTGTGGGCTGAGACGCTGTTACCAGGAGACACGCTTCTGTCCTGTCTCTATAACTACCGCGAAGGCGCCCAACCCGGTGACACGCCGAAGTGCACTGGCCCTTCTCGGAAAAACTCTTGCAATGGAACAGCACAAGGAAGATTGGCACAGGAAGTGAGTGTGCTGTATTTTTCATTGCGTTTATATGTATATTTCTGCAGCTGCCTTCTGTCTGCCGATAACTAACAAGACGCTGCTCCTTTGGATTTATTTTAAAGCACTCGTTTGAGCCACATTAGTAATTACGGAGATAAAGGCATATTAAATTGCAAAAAGGTTGATATGCAAATTTTTCCTGGGCGCCTCAGGCAGATGCTGTCTGTATGAACACAGGGGTGGAATTATTCATTAGAAATCACAGGCAGTTAGGGGTTTGTTTAGTTTCCCCCCTGAACTGGGTAGATGGGGCTTAACAGAGTAACTCCTGGCTTTAAAATAATATTGTTGGGTTAAGGTTGTTACGGCCTAATAATGCTATGTTTTTAACGTTATATAGGGTTGGGTGTAAGGTTGCTTCTCATCTCTTATATTCTTGTATGTAATTGTATGCAGTCTCCACACTGAATAACGTCTGCATCTCGGGGAATTTTGACAGATGGATTTTCAGGAGACTTTGCACAACAGTATTTACCGGGACGTGATCCACCCGTCCCTGACCGGCTGCCTGCCCCACAACCAGAGCCGGCACTGCAACCACCGGAAGAGCAGCAGAAGCATGCCGCCTCATGCCAACGCACTCTGCCACTTTCACATCGCTGCCAGCATCAACCCCGCCACAGGTAATGTTCAGATAGACAGATCACAAAAATGCTGATTTCTGATAATTCCGGAGAATTTTACACTATGACTAATTCTGTGGGTAGTAGCCCAAGGAGAAGACAAAAAAAACATTCACTATATTATACTTTTATCAGGTTTATGTACCAACTATCCTATGGAAAAAAAACATTGCGTACTGGCGTGACATCGGTAACTACAGTCTGTCAGTCCTGTCTCGATCTGGGGGGCTTGGTCTAAGGCTGTCAACAGATGCCTCCCCAAAGCCTCCAAGACTACCCCTTTCAGAGCAATGTTTTACTTTTCATTGTGGGTGGGGAAAGGCACACCTGTTTAGGCTCTTTTTAAGTGAAGGTTTCTTAGAGGAGTTTCTCGGATTTCCTTGTTTTATGTTTATCTGAGGCTGGGCATGCGTTTTGAGTGAGCAAGAGCGAGACGGGTGAATTATTAAACCAAATTGTTATAAAATTATATCTTGGCCAATAGAATAGCATGCAAAAACAATAGTAAAAGCTCAAAAGGTGAATTTTACACAATATGCTCCTGTTAAATATTAAAAGTCTGAAGTTTATGTTTATCGCACTGTTCCACTGAATTTGTGATTGGGGGAAAAAGCAAACCCTGAGGCCTGAGGATGTTTGGTTAAAACCTCAGTGAGCATTCATGCTGTAAAACCCACTCAAAATACACTCCAGCACGTGTTTATTTTAGTTTCCTTGTATTTTGTGCTGCAGCTTAATTTGACCTGAAACGGGGCAAATATTTGATTCTCTGAGCCTTGAGGCTGAGACATGTCATTTTGGATTTAATTTTTATGCATGAATTCCGCTTTACACTAGCCAGGAAAAGGCATTTGCTATTACAACATTTCTCATTCATATCGTCATATTCTTGGTGGTGTCGTACAAATAAACAGAGGATGTGTGCAGTCTTCTGTAGTTTAATTTAATTAATCGGGGAAGGGGCTGGAAGTAAAGTGGGATAGAATCTGGTATAACATTTGATCTTTGACTTTGTTTTGTAGACATTCCTTTGCTTCCTTCAATTTCATCCCTCTCTTCTGATGACGAGGAGTCTGGAGGTCTTTTTACTGTCCACTGGCTGAACAACAAAGAACTTCAACTCACTTTAGCCATGGAGGTCTTTCTGCAGCAGCTCCGAGCCAGCATGGAGCAACAGCAAGACATGTCCAATGAAGGTACAGTATGAGCTAACTTCTCATTCGCAAACACTACCATTTCCAGATAGTCAAGTCCTTGTTAACTGATTTGTTTTAGATCCTGATGATGAGGATCATTATGAGGAAAGCAGTGGGAAATCATGTGATCAAGGGCTGGAATCTCATGAGAAACCTCTGGCATCAGTGGAGCATCAGGTGGATGTGTTGTTAGAAGAGTGGAACAAAGCGGCAGACGTTTTGTTCAGCATCCACCCCATGGACGGGTCTCTGTTGGTCTGGCACGTGGACTGGTTAGACGAATACCAGCCAGGCATGTTCAGGCAAGCTCAGGTACGTCACTGTTATTTGTTTTCATTTAACCTTTTAAATGATTTAATGATTTATAAAAATCAGGAAGCAGACTGATAAAATCAATCCTAAAAATCTAAAAAGCCAAGTTTTTCAAATGGCACTTTTCATCATACATCTTTTTGTTGTTTTAAATGAGATTACAAAATGATACAAAATTAAGGTTTTAGGCTGACTGCTCTCGACTGTGCTCTAAATATGCACATGTTCAATGCCAAAGACGCTCATGGTAAATCATGAAAATGACCAAGACACACTAGATTTACACTTCTCACTTGCATTAAAACTAAATTGACGCTGGCCACAGACTGCTTGAAAAAAGTAGCTCTGTCCACCCGTGCATGATGTCTAAATTGGTTAAAGACTGTCTTTTGTGTTTCAGGTATCTTTTGTATCTCGTATCCCAGTAGCATTCCCTGCAGGTGACGCCATCTCCTTGAGCCATAGTGTGGTCATGTATGCCTGCAATAAAAATGTCGACTTGGCTATCCAGCATGGCAGGCAGCGCCCTCCAGGAAGCTCTCTGCCCCAGGCCAAATCCGCTCTCATTAGCTATGGAGGACAAAGTAAAGCAGCTCCCAGCAACAGCCTTCGCTTCAGTATCTTCACCCCCAATGTCCTGATGATCTCCAAACATGATGACGGCTCCCTGAATCAGTGGGGAGTCAGCTTTGCCGAGGACTCTGCTTTCTCCACTGTTCTCAGTGTGTCTCACAAATCACGCTACTGTGGCCACCGCTTCCACCTCAATGACTTGGCCTGCCACTCAGTGCTGCCGCTGCTCCTCACAACCTCTCACCACAACGCCTTGAAAACGCCAGATGTGGACCAGATCTTGGTGCCACCTGAACGTGGGCCACGACCAGCTCGGGTCTCACTGGGAGGCATTTCCCAGGACCCCAATGCCATCTACAGTGAGCTGATACTATGGAGAGTGGACCCAGTGGGTCCTCTGTCTCTGTCAGGAGGTGTGTCTGAGCTGGCTCGCATCAATTCACTGCATTCATCAGCATTTTCCAATGTCGCGTGGCTGCCCACACTTATTCCAAGCATCTGTTTAGGTGAGAATTTTATACATATTTGCATAATACCCTGTACCTCTTTTGTCAATGAGAGTAGAACCATTGCCTTTGGTCTTCTATGTCGACAGGCGTGTACTGTAACTCTCCCAGTGCCTGTTTCGTGGCAAGTGATGGACACTCACTGCGGCTGTATCAGGCTGTCATTGAAGCTAAAAAACTGCTGAGTGAGCTCTCCAATCCAGAGATATCAGTTAGTACTTCATTGTGCCTGCACCAAATGTAATGACCAAAGCTGAAAATAACAATCTGTTTTTTCATGTTAGAAATATGTTGGTGAGGTTTTCAACATCATTAGCCAGCAGTCAACAGCAAAACCAGGATGCATCATTGAACTGGATGCCATCACAGACTTTGTAAGTATCTAAAAGACTAGGATAATGCAACTATTTTCAGTATTTGAATTTTTAATTCACATCCATGGTTTGAAACTCCAACATACATTCCTAAGTGTTCTAGCTTTGCAGTTTTCTCACAGCCGTGTTAAAAAGTCAACCGTGTGAAGCAATTCTGTGCATGTTAGCTGTAGGTGCAGCTTGTGTTTGAATGCACACATTACATGCAGTTGTTAAAACCCAGGTTCTATATGTCTGTGTAGCAGGGCAAAGAAACTCAACTCCTGCATGTTTTTGAGGAAGCCCTGATTCTCGGGCATGAACGGACTGAGACAACTGAAACATCCGAGTCTCCTCACACAGGTCACAGTCACGTTTGTAAATTATGCCATGTTTACATTCTTTATTGATTCATGTCTGAAGACAGACTCTCTCTGTGCATGTCTGCAGGCCCGAGTCGTCCACTCTTCTCGGCGCGTTTTTTCTTAGTGGTGGTAGAATCCACATCGGCAGGTCGTTCTTTGCTGCACATGTGGCACCTCTGTCTCAATGCACTTCCTGTCACTGCAGGTGAGTACCTTTCCCTTTTGAGATGCACTTAACTAGATCTGCAATATATGTCAATATTGCACACTTTCTCAAATTCTTGTGTCTTTTCAGAGGAGTCGGTCTCGGACAAAGATCCCTCCAAAACTTCTTCCACCGCCAACTCTCAGATGAATTTTAGTTTTGATACCATGACTTCTCCAGTGACTGTGAAGAGTAAACCCTGTACCTCTAATGTGCAGAGTGCATGTCGCCTGAGCCTCAGCTCACAGAGGGTCTACAGCCAAGAGCTGGCCCTGCCTGACGGAGTGGAGGCTGTGAGTGTGAGGCCTGCAGCAGGTAAGTCATATACATATTCAAATGTATGGCTCTCATCACCAAGCTCAAAAACTCTGACAAACTGAAAGTGTGAACTTATTACACTTTTGTGCTTTCTCTAGGTCACCTAAGCGCATCGTGTTCGCTACCAGCAGGTTGCGTGCCTTACCTTCTCGCCACATCCTGCTCAGATGGCAAAGTGCGCTTCTGGAGGTGTAATGTTGCGGTCCCTGACTCAGCTACAGAAGAGCTGGAGTATCAGTGGGAGGAGTGGCCTCTCCAAGTAGAAGAAGAACTTCCTAAAAACAGTGCAGTCACTATCCCCGGATATCCCATTGAGGTCAGCTGCTGCCACACGGGGCGAATAGCTGTGGCCTACAGGCAAAAGCCAAATACTCCTCTGAACTCAACACCTCATCTCAGTTTAAACACCTTTTTGACTCCCCCTTCTCTCATGTCCTCCCCCAATCTTCACTTCAGCAATACTCACACGGTTCCTAACCTTAGCCTCAAACACAGTCTAAATGTCCCCACCAGCCCAAATGCACCCAGCAACAGAATGCCTCATGTCCATATTGGAATCTTTCAGTGTGAATCCTCTGGTGGGTCGCAGTGGATCCTAGAGCAGACTATTGTACTGGACAACATAGATGGTACTAGCAACATCCCAAATGAAAATGTCAGCATTGCAAACTGTAATATGGACCTGTCTGTACCTCCTGAAAACTGCCATGGTTGGTCTGGTAAAAGTCTGGTTCATTTAGACTGGGTTTCTCAGGAGAATGGCATACATGTTCTTACTGTTGGTGTTGGAACAAAGATCTTTATGTACGGACGTTTATCTGGGAAGCCTCCAGAACTGGGACTGTCTTCTTACGGCAGCAAGGACCACAGCTTATCTCAACTTGTGCTGCTTCGAACTGTGGACTTGGTGTCCTCTGTTGAGGGCACCCTGCCGATCCCTGTGAGCCTCTCCTGGGTCCGCGACGGGATCCTGGTTTTAGGCATGGACTGTGAGATGCATGTGTACTCTCAGTGGCAGCCCCCCAAACTTCCCCAGGCCTGTCCTTCGACTGTTCCAGACACAGATATCAGCAGCAGTGTGTCTTCCATTACCTCTGCTGTCCGACAGTGTCAAGAGGAGGCTCCTACAACATCTTTCACGCCGTCATTGGCCCTTCCGAAAAGGGCATCAACAAGGTCAATGATGAGCTTGGCTCAGAAACTTAGCGGAAAGAAAACTGCTTTTGATCTGCCCATCGAAATGGAGGACTGTGGACTGTTTGAAGCTGCGCACAACCTCTTCCCCACTCTGCCGCAGTACCACCCTTTTCAGTTACTGGAACTTATGGATTTGGGGAAGGTGAGCTATCATTTGCTCATTGCTCATTTTAATTTTTTTATTTTGACTGTAATTAGTAGTTATTATTGTTTTTAGGTTCACCGTGCCAAAGCCATTCTCTCGCACTTGGTAAAATGCATTGCAGGAGAGGTCGTGTCTTTAAAAGACAGAGACACAAACCCAGAGAAACGAGTGCGCTCACGAACTATCAGCGCAGGAGGCAGCACAGCAAGAGACCTCAAGATGTTCAGCAAAAGTGAGAAGTCGTCTCCAGACTACACTGAGATCAGCTCTGTGCCTCCTCTGCCCCTGTACGCTCTGCTGGCAGCTGATGAGGACACAGCCCAGAAACCTGGTGCGTATGTGAGGCTCACTCTGCCTTCCGAGTCTGCTCATGGGCCACATCGTATGGTAGGATTACAGTTTAGACTAATCTTGTAATGTTCATTTTACAGCAGATAAAGTGGGCAGTGTGAGTGGGGACAGTGGACATGGGTCCAGCCACACAGATGCCTATGACGAGCTGTTTCATACTCCCAGCTTAGGAGACCTAGACCCTCTGGAGAGCGACCAGGAGGAAACGGGGAACAAGGTGTTTTTATTTGAATGCTATTTAATACATACTATTGTCTCTAGTATGTTAGAACAGTGCCTTTCCCAGCCTGAATGTTCTTCCCATCCACTGCTTTTACTATTAATCTGTTCCACTCTGCTCTAGGTGATAGACCTCTCTCAGTACAGTCCAACTTATTTTGGTCCAGAACATGCTCAAATTCTGTCAAGCCACCTGCTGCACTCCAGTTTACCAGGCCTCACTCGGATGGAGCAAATGTCACTCATGGCTTTGGCCGACACCATCGCTACCACGAGCACCGACCTGAAGGACAGTCAGGGCAAGAACAAAGGTACCATCGACGCATGAATTATGTACTTTCTATTTAATTCTAAAATACACGTGTTTGCTCCGTTTGTGTTTGTCTAGGAGGGGAGACACTGGATGAGTGTGGACTGAAGTTCTTGCTGGCCGTCAGACTTCACACTTTCCTCTCTACCTCCCTGCCTCCTGCGCACAGACTGCAACTGCTACGCCAAGGTCAGGAGTAGTTTTTGCTTTGTTTTGTTTAGTTTGATATACTGTAGAAATTTGAATGTCCAGCAAACACTTGGCCCAGTCAAATATTTTGCCAGACATGACGGTGTCAAGTATATGCTTTTCCCCATCAGGTCTGTCCACCTGCCATTATGCCTGGGCCTTTCACTCGGACGCTGAGGAGGAGCTGCTGAACATGCTGCCTGCTCTACAGAAGGATGATCCGACCTGGCCTGAACTGCGCTCCATGGGCGTCGGCTGGTGGCTACGTAGTACCAACAAGTTACGCAGATGTATCGAGAAGGTCTGGGCCCATACTTTGCACTAGTGTCTCTGTCTTAACACAGTCTGTAAAAGAAAGCATTAATAAGTACAATGTGCGCCCAAAATTTATGACGTCTTGATATTATAAATTTATTATTAAAGAGAAGATCAAGATAATTTTGAATCTACTTTCAGGTTGCCAAGTCTACATTTCAGAAAAACAATGATCCTCTGGACGCAGCTATATTCTATCTTGCAATGAAAAAGAAGGCAGTGGTCTGGGGATTGTACAGGTACAAAAAAAAACTATAGTTTTAACTAGAATTTATCATCACAATATGGTTCACTTGTTCTGTCAGACTACTGCAAACTAAATTACTGTTCCTTTTCCGTCAGATCTCAAAAGAATGTCAAAATGACTGAATTTTTCAGCAACAATTTCACAGACGACCGCTGGAGAAAAGCAGCTCTAAAGAATGCTTTTTCACTGCTGGGGAAGCAGCGGTTCCAGCACTCCGCAGCCTTCTTCCTTCTTGCTGGATCCCTTAAAGATGCTGTGGAGGCAAGTACAAAGAAAGTCCTGTCTAGATTTATTGGTAGGCAAACTTTTATACTGTAAACATTCCCAGAGTAACTGAGTGCATTTAGATTTATTTAAACTTGCAGAGATGGAACCCAGAAAAAGATACCCCAATGAGTGCCAGAAATATCTTGTCATTTTTCTACCGTTTCGATCAAGATTTATTTAGTCTATTTTCCGAAATGTTGTAGTGTTTTTCACGTCAATCGGCTACAGTGACACTGGTATTTCGTGATCTGATTAGAACGGCCAGACGGATACAAATATGCTATAAAGCCTGCATCGCCAGTTATATTTGCACAGGGGAAGAAGCCATATTACTATTCCAAGGACATTAGGAGGTCATTTTGTTTATTTAACCTTTAATTCGCCAAGCGTCTATCTGTTCATAAAGCCTCTGGGGCAATGAGTTCCATTATTCCATAGATGTGAGTAACTGGACCTTCCTCTGGGCGCTTTATGGAAATGCGCATCACCAATGACTTTGTTTCTTCCCCATGGCTGGAGTCTAGCTTCATTCAGATGCATCTCACACTGTATTCCCTGAAAAGAGCAACCCATTTCACATTGTTTTATGTGATTTAGTGGGTAGTAGTGAGTACTTTTGCTGGGAATTAACTTCAGCAGTTTGATTTTTCAGGTTTGTGTGGAAAAATTGCAAGACCTACAACTTGCACTGGTGATCTCCAGGCTGCACGAATCTGAGTTTGAGACGGCATCCACCTACAAGAAGATTCTCAAGAGACACGTTCTGGGACAAGACAAACAGGTGCTTTCCGTTACGTCAGACATGCTGTGGAAAGCTGTTGTACTGCCTTATGCAATAGTCATTTGTCATTTTTATAGATAAATTAATCATCTTAGATGTAAATGAGCTATTTCCCTTCAAAATGCAAAGGAAACGTTAAAAGCAAGACACAGTAGAAAAACACTATTGAAGTTACTATTTTTCACTTGGATGACAGATTCTCTTCTAGAGCAGAATAAGTAATATAGCACAACAATGACTGAATTACATTCTGTGTACATTTCAGATTGGAGCACAACCAGACCCGTTCCTCAGGAGCATGGCCTACTGGGTGCTGGAGGACTACAGCAGAGCATTGGACTCTCTGCTCGAACAGCCTTCCAGCTCTGATAAAGGTGCATTTCTGACTTCATCATTGTGTCCCTTCTATTTCTGCTTTCTAGTTGTTGCTTCAAAGGCATTTTAGTACTGGTCAGAAGTGTTTGGTTGACGTGTATGCTTTGGAAATGAAGTGAATGAAGTGTGTGATTTGCCTTAGAGCCTTAGAGTTGATCCATTTGCCGGCCCAGAATTGTTACATTCACACATCACTAGATGTGCCTAGAAATTTTTTGTTTAATAAAAGCTCATTCAAAACTGTACAAGACATAAACTATATCTTATACATCCATCCATTTATCCATCCATTTGCCCATATCACATTGCACCAGCCCCTTATGGCTCCTCCTGCAGGTGGTGGGTCCACAGAAGGACGGCCTCATGATTTTAACCGGGCCTGTTGGTCTCTCATAAGGGGCTTCTGAACCGCTCTTTGTCTGACCCGTCACCTAGGACCTGTTTGCCATGGGAGACCCTACCAGGGGCACAAAGCCCCTGACAACAGAGCTCCCAGGATCATTCGGGTACTCAAACCCCTCCACCACGTTAAGGTGGCGGTTCCAGGAGGGGGATATAGTATACATATACTATACTAAAAGAAAAGAAAAGATCCTCTCTGAAAAACGTCTTTAACTGATATAAATCCTTAATTTTAAACCTGGCTGCATCCATTACTTACATTTCGTCACTGAAAATATAGGAAATATTTTTTTTATCTGAAACATAAAAGGACAGAAAACCTTTTCTCATAATTATATCAATAATATCGAACGGTTTCATATTAATATCAGTAATCTACAGCGAAAGTTTGATATTTACTATATCTACATACAGATATTAGTGATAATTACATATCACTAATATCTGATATTTACATATCACTAAATGTATGTTTTTCTTACCATACAGTGTGTAGATACTCTGAACTTTGTTCATATCAAGATTTTATAGAGGTGATGTCTTAGTTAAGATCTGTGCTCTCGGCCAGCCTCTGGTTAGCTTTTAGAAATGCCTTAGGGCTTCATGGGTCGAGTTCATGCTCTGTAATTTATTTTGAAAGTGCAGATGGAGGGCAGAGGCCAGAATGACTTTATGGAAATGAAGGAAATCTGCACATAGAAAATTAACTAATGTTATCACTTCTTGTCAGTTTCTAATCAGCTCCACAGTTTTTCATTTTCATTTATTGGCTTAAAGTCTTTTCACTTGACAGCATGCACATCCCGCAATTTTTTTGACTGTATTGTAATGGCTAGTGAGGCTAGTTGTGTCAAAACAAGACTTAAAATACGGAATAAGGACTAGAATGGAACGTTTTGCACATGTTTTTCAGTCCCAAACTTAAAGGTCCTATATCACGCAAAATCGACTTTTTAGAGCTTTTAGCCATGTTGTTATGCTATTTCCTTATCAAAAACACCCCCAGAGTGGTTTGTGGCTTCATTCACGCAGCTCTCAGTAATCCTCCTGAATCCTGCTCTCTGAGCAGCTGCGCCGCCCTCTCCTGGTGAACAACTGACCTGTTCAGTTGTGTCGTAACAGCGGAACGGAAGTGCTCAACGTCTGTAATGTAATGTCTTAATTCTATGCTTACGGCCTGATTTTACTTTGTAAAACAGCTTTTTCATTATTTCTGACGTAAGAGAGATGCAAAGAGAAAAAAAAAAAGAAGAAAAAAAAAAGGATGTGCCCGAGGTGCTTCCAGGTCAGCTGTGGCCAAAACAAACACATCCCCTGAGCGTCTGAACAGATCAGTCATGTTTGCGCTGCAGCTGTGAAGATGGAGCTCTTTGCAACTTATTCTGGACACCTGTTCTTTATTCTTACCTAACGATAATGTCACGGACGGAGAAAAAGAAGCGCATTTGGCTACGAGGACGGGAGTTTATTCAACCTTTTTCAAGAAGAGGCCACTTGAAGTTGTTTTTTTCTCCGGGATTCGGCAACTATCACCAAAATATTGTTTTTCTGTGACTGTCACTGATGGATGTTTGATGAACCTTCGCCTGAATCAAAGTGGATTCACTTTTATAACCAACGCGAGTTAGCATATTAGCATGTGTGTTAGCCATTTATGAAGCTGTGTTGCAGATGTCAACTCCTTATAACTGCATTGTGAAGTATCTTCACTTATTGCTGTTTATTTATATTATGGTAAAGTATGTGCGGAGAGAGGGGGCGGAGTTAACTGAATCGAAGTGTTGTGTCTTCCGGGTTTGAAAAATACCTCCAGAAAACACTTATATTTTTCACAAAAATGAGTGCTCAATAGCGGTAGAGGTACAATCATTCATATAAATGCCTATACTTAATTTTGGAATGGCTAAAATAGCATGATATAGATCCTTTAAAACTGTTACAAGTCTTTCAGATGGAAGATCTCAGGGATCAATAAATCAATCAAAAAATGGTTTTGTATAGCCCACTATCACAACAGGAGGTGCCTCACAGGGCTGCACTAAACATTAAGGCAATAAGACAAAACCGTAAATAAGACATTGTAAAGTCCAGTCAAGTATCCAGGCAAACATAAACATAATGTCAAAATAAATGTCAGCAGCAGGCGATGAGCGGCGTGGGTGTCCGCTGTCCTAAGACGCTCCAGCACGGCGAGGGAACACATTGTACTTGTACTTCTTCTTTTCAAATATTTGGCAATATAAACTTTGTTTTTTAGTGCTGACAGGGTAGACTCTAGACTTTGTCTGTTTTTGGTTTTTATGTGGATAGGCCTTAGCCTGGCTAACACCAGACTAAAATCACAAGTGATATTTAGACTAAAATCACAAGTGATATTTAGTCTGGGGACCACCAATTCATGTTCTCGTAGGAGAGCTGTGGTTTACGATCGTCCATACTCGTTTATTGGGCGATACGAAAAAAAAAAAAAAAGTCTCATGCGTCTGCACGTAGCCATGGCCAATCGTATCATCGTATGAGATGACGTATGACGTACCCGCTGTAAACCTTTGAGCTAAATTATTTAGAACAAGGTCTAAAGCTTGATCAAAAAATACCATCGTGTCTGCTGCTGTCACGTTGGATCCGTAAATAAACTTTTTTTTTATTATCCGTAAATAAACTACAAGCTTCCATATATCGAATAGCGCGTCATCGTCTTGCCGTCCCTCCTCGCTCTGTGATTGGTTCCCAAATCCACCGGAGATTTCGGCCATGGTCCCCAGACTGTTGTGCAGTTCGAAATAATTCGAGCGCACACAGCAGCATGGTGTTAGCCAGGTTAGATAGGCCTTGTAATTACAGCTATATACCCATAAACCATCCCAAAACATTTGCGATCTGAATTCAAATCCTTCCACAAAGCTCTGGCCTGTTTGTTGTCTCAGTATTTAGTCTCATGGAAATGTCACATCTTGCTATGTTGTTTTTATAGAAAGTTCCCAAACTGTCTCCTCCTGTAACCCGGACGTCTTCAACTTCTACACTTACCTGCGCACACACCCTTTGCTGCTCCGCCGTCACTTCGGCTCCTCAGACAAAGCTAAAGTGGGTCTGACGGCGGAGGGGCGCCGAGCGGACTCCATCAGCCTGGACGAGAGGAGATTGTTCTTCACCGCCGCCTACGCTCACCTTCAAACCGGCTGCCCCATGCTGGCGCTGGAGGTCCTCTCGCAGATGCCCAAAGTCCGAAAGCAGTCGGACAGAAAGGACCGCTGTAAGAGCGTGTCGGAGCAGGACTGGTCTCACGCCGCCGTGAACGGGTACGAGTCTGACAGCTGCTCCAACAGTCAGTCGGATTCTGTGCTGAGTTTAGACTGGAGCCAACCGTCGCTGACTCTTCCTGACGAGCCGCTGGAGCTGAAGTGGGACAGCGACAAAGAGGAGGAGGAGGAGGATGAAGAGGGAAGCGGAGATGGCCAGGACAAAGGCAGTGTGTTGCAGGCAGAGGTGGGTAATAATCATTTTAATAGTTTCATCACACACACACAAACAACTCGCTATTGTTTTATCAGTTGAGTTATGCTTACTAAAACACAAAGCAAACGCATCATCACTTTTCCAATCTTAAAGGGGCTAGATGCAAGTTAGCCATTTTATACTCACTACTGCCACCTCAGATCATATGTGTAACTGCACCTTCTATATTAAGTTAGTGCATGACGGCAATTCGGACCCGTGGTGAACAGGGCTGGACTCATTCTACACATTAGGACGTTGTTGGAACATGTAGGGGGAGGAAAATACATCATTTTAACATTTTTAAACTCCTTATAGTCCCTTTTAAGTGAAATATCTCTCTGCGTCTGTTCACAGGATGCACACACCACTACATCATCCCTGGTGGAGTCTGTTCCTGCGGAGGACAGCGCTGACTTCATCCTCCCCTCTGACGACATACTGGCAGCTCAGCTCAAGTTCACCGCCTGCCTGAAGATTATGACCAATGAGCTGAGGACACTCTCAACGGGCTACGAGCTGGACGGAGGGAAGCTACGATATCAGCTTTACCAATGGTTGGAAAGAGAGGTGGCTACACTCAAAGCTTTTTAAACTTTACACACAGCACAGTAGAGGGGCTCTGTGGTGTAGGAAGTGAGTGAAGTTCTAGATATCGGTTAATATTGACGTCTTTTGCCCAGGTGGTGGCTCTTCAGCAGTGTTGCAGTTACAAACCCCGCCTCCCAGACCAGTGTGTCCAGGGCCTTGACCTCAGCTCCGGGTATGTGGAGGAGGAGCAGGTGGGTTCGCTTTTAATGACATGGAGTTATTCATAATGATTAAATGTTATAGTAAATTGACATTGTGAATTACATGTTGATGTGTGCATTGATTGTAGTTTATTGTGGTTTGATTTGAGCTTCCTTATGACCATAAGTCCAACCATGATGAATCTGGAGTTGTTGTTTTTTTTTCCCTCCAGTTTGGAAGCCCCAGTGGTGACAGTCTGAGGAGCAGAAGGCACTGGCTGCTGAGTAACCAGCCGTTACTGCGAATGTTTCTGAGTTACTGCAGTTTGCACGGCTCGCACGGTGGTGGACTGGCCTCTGTGCGGATGGAGATTATACTCCTGCTCCAGGAGTCTCACCAGGTAAATGGGCTTTCAATGACTAGGACAGGGGTCTCCAGCCTTTCTTACCTGGTGAGCTACTTTCACAAAAACGTCAGGGAGCTACGTATGCTTCAAAGACTTGTGTAAAAAAAAAAAGAAATTGCAATGATGGAGTTCACCCAGGAGAACTGGTAGCCAAGATGATATGACAGAAAATAACTTCAGTTTTGTTCGTATATTTTACTTTTTTGACCCAAATGTGTGCAGAATGTGTTCAGCATGTTCAGAGCAAAAAGGAAATTAATAAACATGCGAATCATTGAGCTTAGAAAGCCTTTGGCGAGCTATATAGAAAGGGCTGGAGAACTACTGGTAACTCTCCAGTTTCTGGTTGCAGATACCTGGACAAGGAGATGCAGTTTTAATTAATTGTGAATGGTCTTTCATCGATCTTAACCTTCTTAGTGTTTTATTTTCAGACATGCATTCTAGCCCATTCTTAAGATGCCTTTTAAGTCCAAACAAAACGGAAAAATATTTTTTTTAATAAAGTGGACCTCACAACTTGAAATGATCTGTTTTCTCCAGTTCTGAGGCACAATAAGCAGGTTCTGCCATTAAGACCTCAGAGCCGAGCTGTAGGGTTATGTTGAGAATAATGAGCTCTTTCTGTTCAGTGAAAAGACTGTCGCAAAAGCATGGAGGAATCAGTTCAACTTCTCTTCTATCCAGGAAATGCTTGCATAATTATTCTTACCCTGTGATTTCATAACATTCCTTTTTTTTTTCTTCCTCTGACCACGTGCAGAATGAGACGATTCACCCGGTGACCTCCCCCTGCTCTCAGCCTCAGCACGCCTCTATCCCTCTCCTCGTGGCCTGCACTTCCAATGTTAAAACGGTGGTGGCTAATCCTTTCGTCCATCTCACCAACCTGAGTCATGACATTATACAAACCATCAACGCACTGGACTCTCCGCCTCATCCAGATATTGTGAATAACAAGGTGCAGATTTGTCTCTAGCTTAATGATTCTTTTTACTTGTACGAAAGGGTAATCTTTTATTTGTATTCTTTAGATTTATGTGATGCACACTTTGGCCGCCTCTCTCTCAGCCTGCATTTATCAGTGTCTTTGCGATGGACACACCTACAGGTATGTTTCACCACCGCAAAGCTCTCGTTTGCACAACTGGTTTCCTTCCTTAAGTGGTTTACACTAAGTCATTTTAAGAAGACGTTTTCTTGTTTACAAAGGACAATATATTACCTTGGGGCTGGGCAATTAATCGAAATCGCAAAATCTCAGTGTTCAATAATCGTCTTGGTTATTAATGATTTACAACTATTTCTTGAACTGTAAAAGTACATAGTTTGGGAGTTTGAATGAGAACAATGGAAGATTTTTATGTAGTAAACTATACTGGGGAATTTTTATATAAAAGGTTTGTCTTGTCATGTTCTTGAATCAGCTAAAATGCATTTATTTTTACAATTAAAAAATATTAAATCGAATTGAATATCGAGATTGTTCAATATGAAACAAATAATCGTGATTTATTTTTTTGCCATATCGCCCAGCCCTTTAATATCTAAATGGTTGCTGAACAGTTGTGTGCGGACAAACCTTCTCATATACTGCAAAAAATGCGAGGCTTTATTTGTATGGGATCCTCTGGGTTTTACTCATTGCATAACTTCGAGTAACATGCTAAGTGAGCACTTTCTCGCTTACCGCGGCTTGTGTAACTTA
The DNA here is from genome assembly GCF_951799975.1 of Gobius niger. NCBI lineage: Eukaryota > Metazoa > Chordata > Actinopteri > Gobiiformes > Gobiidae > Gobius > Gobius niger. Next base: position 65,622,933 of record NC_136852.1, on the reverse strand, counting down.
ATTAGCTTGGCAGTTTCTAAATTAGCACCGTCTTTGTTATGCTAATCTGAATATAAACTGTCCTGGAGTGCTGAGGTTTGATGAAATTGAGCCCCTGTTTTCCCCCTTATTGGATTTTCTGCCTTTACAGCAGGGACTTGTCTCCAGTTCTCCCCATGTTGTGCTTTGATATTTGACTTGCCAGCTTATGCATTAAATAGCTCTGAGAATCAGGCACCATGCTGCGTTTTGAATTAAGTTTAGTTTGGCTAATGAGCGCTTGTTCAACTTGATGGAACCTCTGGCTTGTTTGTCTAATGTTGAATTTTTGTTGCCCTGCAGCCACGTAGATCCCTTCACTGGGATTGTGTACGAGAGTGTGTTGTTGTCTCAGAAGCAGCCGCTCCGGACTGTCAGCATGGAGGAGTCGGCGCAGCCCAACACTGCGCCCGCTCAGTGGCCAGGTAAATCCAGTTTGACCAATGCTTGTGTAACTGTTTATGGGAACACTAGAAAGGCAGTGAGTGATTCAATATTTAAAAGTACACATTAGACCTTGCAAAAGCTGCTCACAGTGTCCGTTCATGATCTAGCTTCTTCTCTGTCCTCCCAGGAATCGCCGCTTTAATCCGCCTGTTGACCTCAGCGGGAGAGGAGAGCCAGCCCGGTCTGGCCGTGCTGCTCTGCGAGATCCTCACCGCGGTCTACCTGAGCCTGTTTGTTCACGGCATGGCCACGCACTCCAGCAACGAGCTGTACCACATCACGGCGCACCCTCTCAACAGCAGGCTCTGGGTGACCGTGTTCGGTGGAGGAGCTCGCTCCCCAGTCTTGGATAAAGCCAATAGCCCCGTCAGAACCCCCCCACCAGGTCCGCACAAACTTCTGTTGCTCAAGTTTGCTCTGACTTTGCAGGAAAGCAGCCTCTCGGTGTCAGGTTTCCCTTTTAGAGGTGACCCAGGAGTGAAATGAAATCAGGTTTGCTAAATTAATTGGCCTCTCCTCTGTAGGTCACTGAGAAATCCATCAGCCTATTAGCCAATTAGCTTCTCGCACGCTTCGCCGATCCATCTTACTTTGTGGGGAAAAGTGTGCCCTGTTTAGTGTGAGAGAATCTGTTGATGAGGAGTCCTTGGGCAAGACGCTTCACCCACATTTTTCTTTTCTTTATAATAGTGAAAAAAAATTCATGTTTTCGTCTTTCAGAATAGGCAGTGGTGTGTGAGAAAAGACTGGCCATGTGATTTCAAAGCATTTGTATCAATTGTGGACTTGCAGGTTAGTTTCTGTTGGGGAAAAAAATAATCACTATTATTTTCCCCAATTTGATTGATCACATTTATTGTTTTTCTCTTTTAAACAAAAATAATTACATCGAAAATCGAGGTCTTTCCTGGACAAGCATGTAAACAGATCCTGCGACCAAACTGAAAACTGCAGCAAACTCATCAGCAAAAACAAACTCCACACTAGCTTCACAGTACAACAACACACAAACAGCCAAGCAACACACAAACATCTGCAAAGGAGACGCAAAAAAATTTAATATTTGAAGAATGTCAGACAACGAGCGCGTGTTTGTTTGACCGCGGGGCCTTAAAAAGCCACGACTTCATGGAGTGAAGCGCTAGCAACTTAATATGTACATAAAGAAGTACGAGTAAACAGCGCATTTATTAGTATAAAAGACGAGCAAACTTGCACTTCACTGTAGAGAAGTCCAGCTAATCCACAGCTGCAGCCTGAAAACAAATCCACATGGTCCAAATAGCGATTAATAGTTTAAACTTAAACTCTTCATCCCCGTGCACGCGTCCTGTTCCTCGGGCAAAACAAACACACGCTTGGACCTGCCAATTAGACGAGTTCATGCAACTTTGTAGCTGATTTCACACGTAAAATCACCAGGTCCTCTCCTCTGGCTGCCGCATGTGCCATCCTGTGCTTCCTGTTTGTTTGGGCCGAGTGTTTCCCTGGGATTGACCTGACAGGCGCTGCAGCATTGCGCTGTCCATATTTTTTTCCAGAATGCGACAGGACTGGCCAGTTCTCCTCGATTAAAACACACCACGCGATTATCGTGATCGACCTTTATTAAAATCACCATTCGATTAATTGCCCAGCCCTATGTTGGCATCAGTGTGACATTGATCCTGAAAGTCGGAAAACAAACTTAGAAACTCATCCCTGTGAGGTTCTGGGATGTTGGAAATCCATTGGAAATGTTGGAAAATAAGTTTGGACACAACTGAAATCAGGAATAGGGCCTATAACTTCCTTCACAATATTATGTGGCTTGTTGCAAAAGGAAAAGGCAAGTTTGAATCACGATTTAACGGATCATTTGTGTAGCAGAAGTAGCAGCCAAGAAAGCACGGCAAGAAAAAAAGTATCCAAGTCAACTGGGCCCTGCTTTTTAGAGCATCATCTGTTAGACGAGCTCAGATATTTAAATGTCTTTGACAGGATGTTCAAGCGAAGCACCCACTCATTTTGTTATTTCTCTAGCTTCTCCAGGTATTGACGGCTCTGAAAGGAAGTCCAGGCGTTTTAGACTCCTGACGTCATCGCGAAGTGGCTCAAAGGAAGAATCCTCAATGGACAGAGAAACACCTCCCAGCCCTCTGTATGTGCCTGTGGTTGAGAGAGAAGCATCCTCCATCTTTAAGGAGCAGTTTGTCCCACCAGAGCTCAGCATTTGGGATTACTTCATTGCCAAGGTGAAGTTATTTGACTTGTACACTACTTCTTCGTATACTAAAGCAATGTGCAGTTTCTTTATAACTCATGGTATTGTGCCATTTCTTTTAGCCGTCACTGCCGCCATCGGAAAACCGTATTGAATATGACTCGGAGGCGAGCGAAGGCAGTGAAGACGAGGATGAAGATGACGAGGATTATGAAGACATATTCGATCCCAACTCGCCGCAAAGGGAACACTCCAACCATAACTCCTACAGGTAATGATCCGCCTGTGGCCAGTATCCCAGACCTGTGATGAAGCACCTTTGCAGTGAGACAGTGAGAAGAAAGATGCCCCAGAATACAAGTTTTTAGTATTTTTTGGTTTGTTTTTTGCTTTACAGTTGGTGCCTGATGCGGCTCGCAATGGTTCAGTTAGTGCTGGTCAACCTGAAGTCGTTCTATCCCATGGCAGGATATGATCTATTAGGTAACTTTGACAAATGAAAGCATCAGCGTTTTAGGAAATGATGTCATAGTTTAATTTTTACAGACAATTGTAAGTCATTTGTGTGCTCTTTCTTGCAATGTTCCCAGATCTCCCTGTGGCCTCCCCTCTGTGCCATGGTGTATTGAAAACTCTACAGCGCTGGGAGCAGGTTCTGCAGAAACGTCTGGAGCTCTTTGGCGGGCCGCCCTCAAAATACATCTCCACCCACCTCCTGGATGAGACGCCTGGCCCTGCCCTTCTCAGACACAAGGCGCTGTTCGAGCCAACCAACACTCCATTCAGGTATGTGTTTATGGATGATTTACAGTGCCTCTCGAAAGTATTCATACACCTTGAACTTTTGCACATTTTGTCATGTTTACAACCCTAAACAAGATTTTATTTTGATTTTTTTTACTGAACGTTCACGCACAAGTAACAGACAACTGTGAAGTGAAAGCAAAATGATACATGATTCTGTTATTTTTCAAAAAAATAGAAAAGTGAAAAGTGGGGCGTGCATAAGTATTCATACAGCATGAATGAATACTTTGTGGACCCCCTTTTGCTGTAATAACAGCACAAGTCTTTTGGGGTTTGACTCTACAAGATTTACACATGTAGAGACTGCCATTTTAGCCCATTCCTCTTTACAAAACAACTCAAGCTCTGTCACATTAGAAGGAGAGCGTTTGTGAACAGCAGTTGTCACATTATTCCACAGATTTTCAGTAGGATTTTGGTCAGGACTTTGACTGGGCCATTCTAACACATTAATATGTTTTTATTGAACCATTCCATTGAAGATTTATCTTTGTGCTCCGGGTCATTGTCCTGCTGGAAGGTGAATCTCTGCCCCAGCCTCAGTTCTCTTGTGACTCCAGCAGGTTTTCCTCCAAAATGTCTCTGTATTTGGCTCCATCCATCTTCACAACTATTCTTACAATCTTCCCAGTCCCCGCTGAGGAAAAGCAGCCCCACAGCATGATGCTCCCCCTCGTATATTTGACACTGGGGATGGTGCACTCAGGACGAGGAGCACTGTCAGATTTGCTCCATACATAGCGTTTTGCATCTGGGCCAAAAAGTTCAATTTTTGTCTCATCTGACCAAAGCTCCTTCTTCCACATGGAGCTGTGTCCTCCATATGACTTCTAGCAAACTTCATTTGGATTTCTTATGGCCTCCTTTCAATAATGGCTTTCTTCTTCCACTCGTCCATGAAGGCCAGATTTGTGTAGATACGACTTATAGTTGTCCCATGCACAGATTCCCCCAGCTCAGCGGCAGGACTTCACAGCTCCTCCAGAGTTATCTTGGGAAACTTGGTTGTATTTCTGACCTGTCCTCTCCTTGTTCGGTTTGTTAGTTTACGTGAACAGCCGTGTCTTGGTAAGTTTGCAGTGGTGCTTTACTCTTTCCATTTCTGAATGATGGATTGAACAGTGCTCCGGGAGATGTTTAAATCTTGGGAAATCTTTGTATAACTTAATGCTGCTTTAAACTTCTCCACGGCTTTATCCCTGACCTCTCTGGTGCTCCTTGACCTTAATGATGTTGTTTAGTGACCAATACACTCCGACCATAGCTCTGAGGGCCTAAAAGAACAGCTGCAATTAAACTGAGAGTAGATTACACACAGGTGGCCTCTATTTAATGGTTAGGCCAAGGTGTGAACATTCTGGAGTCATTATAAATGTTTTAAAGGCAATTTAATGCACTCAGAAAATGCTGTATGAATACTTCTATTTTTTGAAAAATAACGGAATCATGTATCATTTTGCTTTCACTTCACAGCTGTCTGTTACTTGTGTGTGAACGTTCAGTAAAAAAAATCAAAATAAAATCTTTATGTTTAGGGTTGTAAACATGACAAAATGTGCAAAAGCTCAAGGTGTATGAATACTTACGAGAGGCACTGTATATGTGACCCATCATGAGAACAACTCTGTTTTGGGGCATTTTGAGCGGGACATGGCTTGTGAAAGTGTAGTCTCCAAAGTTTAACAACAATGTGCAACACATGGAAATCTGATTATATTTGGAGAAGATGTGGCAAGTTGAATTTAGGAACTGGAAATTATGTCTAAGAGAGGAATCGGCCTCTAAACTTTTGGGCTGTTCTCACCTCTCTACGAGTGACAATAGTGCTCTAGTGACTGGGCACATATGGCTGTTTTTATTTTGTTTTATGTGAGGTTTGTAACTATATATATTTTTTTGTCCCAGGTCAAGCCATCACGCAGCACTGCCAGTAAAACGCTTATGGCTGTTTTTGGTGAAGCAAGAAGAAGTGCAAGAGACTTTTATCCGAAACATCTTCACCAAAAAACGTGACCCGAACGAGGTATGTCCGCTTCATTATCTCTGCTCTCCCCCCATAACGGTTTTTACTACAGCCTTTAATAAGGTGCTAACCAATGTTGTGATTAGCCCACTGCACACCTCTGTAATTACTGCGGGTTAAATTGCATCCCTATTGCTTTTACATCCCCTTAATGCATCTGTGCCTGGTTTGTGCGGCACACTAATATTACTGGCCTCCACCTGTGTAATTATGTTTAGACTGGTGTAAAATACTGACTGCACTGTGAATTAACTGCACTTGAATTTAATTTCCTTGTTTGACTGCATGGCTCACCGTTGTCGTCGTTGAATGTTTTGTGTGTGTGTGTCTCCCCTGTTCTTTTGTGCCGCCTCCACAATCATTAGTCAATTGAGGACCAAAGTGACTTAGAGAAATGTTCAGGAATCGAGGAAATCGGGAATTTTCAGGTATTGTTGATTTACATTTACAATCATTCTTTAAAATGATGATCTTTGAATCCTTGTCTAAACTCTCTGTAATGGTGTGAAATTCAGAAATGTAAAATCAGCTTTTCATGTGTGTTCTGAAAACATTCACTGCACACAGTGTATAGTAAGTGTACATTTGTGAGGTTATGAACCCCTATGTTCCTGACTGTGTTTGACATTAATCGTACATGGGACTGTCTAAATATTCATGGGGACTTGAAGCCTGAATGCTAAATGGCTCTGCACATGTTTGCTTGGTAGAGGTTCTCTAATCTCCGGGCTCTCGCTGTGTGAGCTGCCACAGTGTAGCTCCTCCATTTGGATCAGTGTTAATTAAGCCCGTCTCTCGGAGGACTAGCTATGAAACTGAATAGCTGCTGATTAATGGCCCAGCACTGTCGCAGTGAATCTGCGCTCTACAGGGATTATGTGCTCGCAGAAAATGGCAAACCACCATATTTAGAGTCAAACTCTACTTTATTCCATCTGACAGAAAAAGACATGGTCTTTTCCCCTTGAATAAATGTAATAAAGACTTCAAATGAGACACACATCCTTTAAGATTGAATTAAAGAGGCTTTGGTGTCCAAATGAAACGCCTCTACAATATGTTCAGCCCCTGTATCCATCCTCCCAGAGGAGCTGTGTGGTACAGTGTGTGCTGCTGCTCATGCCTTATAGCTGCTGTGCTCATGCTGACTAGCGGCACTTAACCAGTTCTTCTGGCTCTCGTGGCCAATAATTGTCTGAAGCACAAGGCAGGACATCACAAAGCACGAAGGATCTGTAGGAACATTGAATACTTTTTAATTGGTCAGTTAGGATAACTTGGGACCATTTAGTTTTTGTCTTGGATTAAGACCCTCTATTTGAGCTGAAAGTCTTTATTACTTTGTCTTTCTCCAACAGACTGAGTCAGACCTGGCCTGCCCTGGTGGAAAGGCTCGCATTATCCACAAGGAATCCGATATCATCACTGCATTTGCCATTAATAAGGTAAACAGTTGACCATTTGTGTATATTATGTAAAATAGTCAATATAGTCCCAGTGATGCATTATAATATCTGCCATAAAGTTCATAACTACAACAGCTAACCGTCCACCATCTCCTGGCTACTTCAATGTCTTCAAACCCATGTAGACTTTGTGATGGGCTTGTTGACTGTAGTTTGAGTGAAAGTTAAAGTACCGCAGTCATGCTAGCTTCTTCTCAGAAAAAGAAATTGCATCCATTGTTATCGATTTGAGCAAAAAGTTGTACGCTTGAGTCTGTTGCGTTTGTGCTGTGAAACTTCAGAAAGGGCCTTGTCATAATCTATTTTTTGTTTGCCTTTTTCTGCGCCTCCCCTGACGTTCCCTTCACCCCCTCCTCGTCTCAACGCTCCTCGCAGGCAAACCGTAACTGTTTAGTCATGGCCTCCACCCATGACATTCAGGAGCTGGATGTGTCATCCATCTTGGCTACGCAGATCTTGACATGGATCGATGATGATGAGGCCGAAGCCAAAGGGTAAGAGGCTGAGCATGCGCGCTGGTGCACAGAGCCGTATTCTCTGCACTGGCTGTGGGCTCCACTGTAAGTTCATCCAGGGTGCCGTCTACTCAACCTTTTCACCCTTTCCACCAGTGCGGCTAAATTGAGAGTGGGTGTGAGACATGCGATTGGTTCTCTGCTGTTTGTGTAGGAGGCACATTCTCAGAGTTTCAGCACTGTTCGTCTTTTTCTCTAGCTGAGCTGCATAATAATAGTGATGAAAAAAAAAATCCCCCTAAAACTAAAGAATTTTGCTGCCAGCTGTCGGCATTTCTCATTTTTCTCATTTCAAACTTGTCTATAGGGTTAGCGGCGATGACTTCTTGGTGGTCCACGCTCGGGACGACTTCGCTGCTCTCCATGGAACCACCCCGTACACTCACAGCAGTCCCGGGACACCCATCAACATGCCCTGGCTGGGGGGCGTGCAGACGGGGCGAGGGGCGTCTGTGGTGGGTGTCACACAAGTAGGAAAAACAGATCTATTACACATTTTTAATAATGCACAAGTGAATTTTAAGAATCTTCCACTTCCAAACTGCCATGAAGCAAGTACTAGAAGTAATATTATTTTTCCATTTAGCAACAATTCTTCTCAAAAAAATTCACATACTGACAGAATTTTATATCCTCATTGTTTGATCATAGAAAACAATGTCACTTCACATTTGCTCCTATTTATACTCAAAACATAAAAAAAAGAAAAGAAAAGTGATGTTTATCTGTAGGCCCGGTTTGCCAATAGCGTTACGGCTGCTCATATTCAGCTTAACACTATGTTCCCTGGAAATAGTTTGTTTTGGGGGGAAGGTTTTCAGCCAAGATGAAAGCCCAGTTCTGCACACATTTCTCCCCAATCTGTTTTGGCCAATAGCGTTGGCACCATGAGCGGGAAGCTGAATTTGTTCCTGTGTTAGTGGTGTTTTTTTCTTTTCTTTTTTTTGTAAAGGCAGCGCTGGTGATTCATCTTTGTTGGTTTGAACGACTCTTTTCTTGCTCTTGATACGGTATGCAATGGATGAACTGTAAAGTGCACTCAGCATCTAATCATTTTACCAAGTCGAGATAAATGCTCAAGGTCGAGTGGGTTTAGTTGTGAAGTAAAACTAAATGAAAGAAAATCTTTGCAGTGGATATCTCTGCCGATTTTACATTAATATTACTGACACTTGTAGCTATGTAGGTATGAAAGAAGTCGGTTATCTTTGCCGGTTTTGCCAGTGCAGATTTCCAAAGGGAAAGAAGAGATGCAAGTTCCTAGGATTTAGTCCCGCCACACATACAGTAGTAGTTCAAATCTCAAAGGTGATAGAAAGCTACGGCTTATGGCATTTTTTCCCTATATTGTACAGGTAAATCGACCAGATTTTTTTAAAAATAAATATTAGTGGGCTACAAATTTGTTTTGTCCTCCTTCAGTATATTTTAAACTCAGAAGTTTAAAGAAAAAACACTGCATCTCATTATAAAGTATCAATTTCATGAACTTGCAGGCACTTCTATGACATCCCTGTCAAGAATTTGGACGTTTTAGCCGCAAGACACTCCCTCTTTCATTGTTTGTAAACAAAAAAATCAGGTACAGCACCTTTTAATTTTTAGTTTATGGTGCACAGTTTAAACATGTGTAGGAGTATCCAGACTGATTTATAAACTGCTGAAATGCAAGAACCACGTTGTCAACCCTGCTGTACAGGGTCTCCAAGTAAATTTCCCTGGGGGCCAAAATATATCGGAAATGTATTGCTGGGGTCCATAAACGAAAGCAATGGTGGTAAAGCTTCTATTGTAGCCACAGCCTGGGGCAGAATGACCATTTGTCACATGGCTATAATGTGTTATTTATGTCCTGATCTCTTATTATGTTAGTGACCTACGGGACACGTTTGGAATTCTTTCCTTTTTTTATTTAAACTGTCCCCTAGTAGCTGGAGTAAACATTCTGGTTATTTTATTTAATTCATAACTTCTTACTTTTTATTTTGACATAGTCAGGAATTTATGCTCTATAAGTCGTGGGCCAGATTGAATAATCCGACCCACAGGCCGCCTGTTGGAGACCCCTGCTGTAGTAGGTCTAAACTACAGGGTTTGACAGGTTGACTCCCCAAGAACTAAATAATTGCCTCCTTTGCGCCTTCCTAATTGCATCCATTCCACTTGTGATTTGGGTTTGATCACACTTTGCAGCCCCTGGCACAGCCTACTGCACAGTGCTTCATTATACATGGAGACCGTGGCAGACGTCCTAATAAATATGTCCTCCTGTCCATCCAGATGATCAAGAGAAACATCAACAATGTGAGAAGGATGACCTCCCATCCCACACTCCCCTACTGTAAGTGTTACCCACGCTCTGTCACTCACTTTGAACAATGTCTGTCTCATATCGGCGCCGTTCAACTCTGATGTTTCAAATTGGCAGCAGGTGGCTGAATGGTGGTCGAGTTGCTTTCCATAAACAACCTGAAACTTATCTATGTCTACATTTACTCGCCATAAAAATAGACTCTTCTGGAGTTTGGCTTTTCCTTCCAATCCCAATGTTGCTGCTTATTAAGCCAAGCCTGAGCGCACACCATCTCATGAGCTTGTGTTTTCATCTAAGTCCGGAGTTTGTGGGGAGCGAGCCGCGAGCTACTTGGGCGGAAAAAAGGCCCCAGCGGGTTTTAATAAGAGCGACCGCTGAAGCCTGTGTGAAATAAACCATGTCCTCGATTAATTATACAACAGATGGATTTGGGAGCAGAGAGAGAAACCAAAAAGCTCATGTCGGGACTCGGGTGAGTGAAGTGATTTCTGCGTTTCTCCTCTTCATGTTTCAGATCTGACGGGCGCACAGGACGGCAGCGTGCGGATGTTCGAGTGGGGCCATTCTCAGCAAATTATCTGCTTCAGGAGTCCGGGGAACTCCAGAGTCACCCGCATACGATTCAGCCATCAGGGGAACAAGGTTAGGGGAATGAACACTTCCTGAACCCGTTGTATGTGCTACACCAAATAGGCTTTTACTGCGACGCGGCTTTTCACACTTGGCTCTCCCATACACGCACAAGCATCAGTAGGGAGTTTGGCTTCTGCATATATCACTCTGAACCCTGCCTCTCCTGCCTCAAGCTAATAATCTTCTCTAATGTTGCCTCTCCGGTGCCAGCATTATCTTATCTCTCAGGCTGGAGGTGGGAAATTTGCTTCATATAAATACCCAAAAAGCATTTTATTTCGTTATGTAAATACTGTAGATACCAGCCACACAGCAAAACAGTTTCTTTCTTCTTTCTGTATCGCTCTGTGTGTTTTCCCAAACAACAAGCAACGGGAAGCCACCAACTGGGGCTGGCTAAAAGTTGACAACATTCTCTCATGTATTGAATAAAGCCTACAATATAGACCAAGTACAATAAGGAACATTGAAGTTTTCTGTTTTGTTCTCGTCTCTTTTGCAGTTCGGTATTGTGGACGCAGACGGCGGTTTGAGCCTATGGCAAACCAACACGAGTGGAGCTGCGCCGAAACCATATCTGGTGAAGAAATACACTTTGTGCAGTTTCTCTTCTGACTAATACATTCAGATGTGGCTTTGTTTACTCTTGGCTCTCCGTCAGTCTGACCCCTCGGTTACTGTCGCCACTGCAGAAAGAGCCAGTGCTGTTTTAATGTCGTTCCCTCCTGACATCTTTTGGAGACTTTTCTCTTTCCTGATATTTGATGTATTATTTATCATACATAAACACCTTCACTCCCCTCTGTTTCCAAAGAGGAAATCCATGTGTTTTGTGTGCTCAGAAGAAAGTAGAATGCATGAATTGCCACTCACATAAGCATGTCCGTAAAGAGGCAGAGGCTGAGTTGGCCAAAGCAAAAGCTTATGAACGCCCACCCTGAAATCATTACAATAAAACAACAGTAGTACAAAAGAACATATTGCAGAACAAAGTGCATGGAACACATTATACACACGTATACACAACACACTTTACACATTATCGATGATATATTTAGCAACATCATATTTTGATTTGCCTCGTTAGCAAAGGAGAACCTGTTACAGTATAAAGCGGCTCGGACCACACTTGCAAAGCACTGTTTGACATGTTCATATAATTAACAGAAATGAAAAGAAACGGAAGCGAAGCACAACTACAACAACACTCTCGTTACATGTACGATGTCTGGTACAAAGCAAGTGACAAACGGCGATCATTAGTTACTTACAGATGGTTATCAATCAATGCCAAACAAAGTCAACATTCCCTGAAAGTCACTAGTTTTGTGTTAAAAGGCACATTACTATACATATTATCCTTATCTACTTCCCAGGTGTCATTTCCATCCTCGATATAGTAGCCTATTAATTTGTTAACAATTTGCTTGCTTCCTTTTTGTTATTATTTTTTTTTTATTTACAATGAATTACATAATATGTAATAAGTAATTAAGCCCTGCATAGTGTAGTGCGTTAAAAAGCCAGGATTTAGAGCGGGCTAGTTGAAGGGCATTAGCTCCCCATCAGCAAACCCTCACCCAGCTGCCCTAACAGCTGTTTTTTAGATGATGTTCCTATACTGTGAGGTGCGTTAAAAGACGAGACGCATTAATGAAGTAAGTAGTGACCCTGCAGGCATTTAATTTTATTTATTTTTTTGTATTTATTTTTTTTACAGTTGATTCACATGTTAAAAGAACATAGCCAGGTTTATATATGAACTTCAAAGACCCAGTGCTGTCAACCGATGAAAATATTTAATCACAATGAATTTCATGAATGCCATAGTTAAATTGCAAATGAATCACACATTTTTATCTATTCTAAATGCCCCTTGAATTGTCATTTTAATACTCTAATACTCCTATCGGGCTTTTCAAATATACAGCAAACTTGGGGTGCAGGTGGGTTGGGTTAGAAAGGCTAAAATAACAAGACGACAGCTTTTTACTGACCTGAGGAGAGCAGCTTTGTAGCGTCAGGTCAGTTGGCTGCTCCACTATAATAAAAATTGACGCCGTTGACATTGATTTGCGTTGTTAAGGCGATATTTTGACAGCAAAATGCATTTTTATATGATACTTATTTACATCTCCACTTAGCACCTACATGTACCAAACTTCGTATACCAACAAAAGTTACAAAGGGTAATCAGTTACCTATTTTTTGCCTGATATAATGAGCTACTAATGGTAAGGTAATAAAAAAGGTAATAAGTTATTTAGTCTCCTTTGCAAAATCAGCAGCAACAAAAAAAAACACAGGAAAAAAAGATGTTTAGAAAGCCTGGCTCAACTCTAATATCTTTATATTTTACCATCTTTGTTTCTTTTTGTGCCAGACGCTACAGTGCCACAACAAGACGGCTAACGACTTTGTCTTCCTGGGTTCCTCGTCGCTCATCGCCACGGCTGGACTCTCCACAGACAACAGGTACGAGTTAGCTCCAACATGGACGCCCCACTCTGTGCACCCCTGAGGCCAGTCATTTCTAATTGGACAAGACTTTGACTCCACTGAACTGTAGCCGCCTTTAATAGTTGAATGTAGTGAAGGGGATCGTGCTAATCCAATCTGCTGTGTCTCCACAGGAATGTGTGTGTGTGGGACACACTGGTCACACCTTCCAACAGCCTGGTACATGGTAAGAATCCATTACAGCCCATGCTATCAAGTGGAATAGGACTAATGAGGACTACCGAGGTGTTGAAAGGGCAGGAGTAGTGTCTGGTTTTGCAACAGGTTCAGGTATATGTGCAGCACATTTATTTCTGTGTTAAGTGCTCATGGTGATCATAAGCCCACATACTTCAGCTCCTTCATCAATTTCTGGAGTAGTTTTTATTTTCCCCAACTGGCAATTGCCTGAAGACTGAGCTCTACATAAATAAATCAGTTGTTCACAAATCTTTTCCTTTTCAATGTTTGATTGCTTTGATTTCAACCAGTGGTTACATTACTTGAGTAAAAGTACAGCTACATCTGATCAAATATTAATGTACAACTACATCTGATCAAATATTAATGTACAAATCATTTTAGGATTATTGTATTGTATTGAATAACAATTTTGCGGTTTAAAAGATATGAATATGATTGTTCCCAAATTCACCACCTGTAAGACAAGACGGGGACAAACCTTTATCCTTGTGGTGAGCATTAACCGTACATCACGGCACCGCCTACTGTTCGGGGAGTGTGCATCATAACCCAGACTTAGAAACACACACCCAACTTTAACGTTTTACTTTGGAGCCTCTTATAGAAATGCAGTGGCAGTACTTATCTCATCTTGTGTTCTTGTAGCCTTCTGCTGCCACGACACCGGTGCCACGGTGCTGTGCATGGCCCCCCGGCACCAGCTGCTCATCACTGGGGGGAGGAAGGGCTGGATCAGCGTGCTGGAGCTCTTCCAACGGCACCAGAGGCAAAGCTTCCTGGCCCACGACTCCCCGGTCAAAGCCCTGGCTGTGGACCCAACTGAGGACTGCTTTATCAGCGGCTCATCAGAGGGCACCATCAAGGTAACTACCTCTGTCCTATGTTCAGAGCTGTTGATTTGGTATTGGAAACTATCCATGGGTTTGGTGATGATCATTTGAAAATAAACATCTTTGCAATTGTTTACTTTATATTAATCTATACAAATACTGTGGTGAAACGCATTGGTGGAACTTTTCATTTTGTCTTCACTGCACTGTTTGGGGTCCCCAGATAGTTTACTTTTCAGAAGCACTTTTCTGAAATAGACAGAATGAATTTTACATGGCTTCAGTGGGAAGTTTTGACTCCGGTGTTCTCTGCTTGAAGGAGAAAGTCTCTGTGTCCTACAGTGCAGCGGGCCCCCAAGTGCGACTCGCTCAGCCTCTGCTTCAATTCTGTGATCAAATAGCTCCTCAGTTTATCCAGGATACAGGAAGCGCCATCAAAGGCAAAGGGAAATACTGTAATTTTTCCACATCTGACACTGGATTGTGCGGGGAAAGTGGAGAGGATCACAAGTGTTTTTCAGAGACGTATATACATCCAGACACTTTAACCTTCCTTGCTTGAGTGTATTGGGTCAAGGAGCTTGTGTAGCGGCTGATAGAACAAGGTAATATGTTTCCATAGCTGAGAGTATTTGCAATTTCATTACAATATCTGCTTCTGCTGATTCTGATGCTTACAATTGGCCAAATGAGACACCTCGGATAGATTTGATTCGTGATTAATTGCACAGCCCTGCTTGAAATCAGGCTGTAACTGTGTAGTAATTAAACATCCTACTATACTACTATACTTCCTTGTTTACGCAGTAGAAACTTTTGTGGTACTAATCCAGTCAATAATTGTATGAGAGAGAATCCAAACATCGGTCCCGAGCCCTTATGTGAGCCTTTAAACTGGAGCGTGGAAGTGTGAGATTAGCCTAAACAAACAGACTTCAGAGTATAGAAAAGGCCTTATCAAATAATAATGCGCGCGGGCTGTGACTGCGAATCGAACAATAAGAGCAGCTCAAAGCGCGCCAGGTCTCAGAGGAGCACCCCGCGTACGCTTCCTGTAAATTTCCTGTTTGTCTGCCTCAAAATGACTTGACAACTTTTGCGGATGAAGCCTTTGTGGAGCGAATAAAACAGGCGGAGATGTTCCTTTTGTACTGTTCCTTCTTTGAATTAGCAGCAAATATTTGAGAGCAGCGCCACAGAGTTCCTGTTTCAGCGTGATCTCGTGTTTGCTAAATTATTCACCTGCAAGTGTTCATTTCCGTCACGGTTTCGCTAGATCCATGCACAGTTCCTACTCCACAGCAGGGAGACTTGTATTAACTTAGTCTCGAGCCCCGGTGTGTAGGTAACACTGGGAAAAGTGATTGGTGGTTTTGCTGCATTTGCTCATTGTAGTCAGTTATTTATAAACGCTCAGACTTGCTGAAGCGCACAGCAAGTTCACTCAAAGGTGAAAACAAAAATAGGTGCTTATTATTTTGGTTTATTGTCCCAGAACTCTCCTCACTCTAAAGTATTTATTTTAAATCTTTAGGTTTAATATTCATTTCAGTGGTGAAGTATTTTTTAATGGTTCCATGTCAATGCAAGGTTTCGAGCATCATGAAACGGGGGCTGAGTGGTTACTGCTCTTGCCTGTGTGGAGTCTGCATGTTCCGCTTTCCAGGGGCAGATCTTGAAAAAAAATCATGGGCTGGCAAGCAGGGTCAGGGATAATAATAAATAAATAATAAATTACATCACATCACATCAATACAGGCCTAAAAAAAACAATTAAATCAATCAGGCTTTGAAGATCTGGATTGCAACTAATCTAGTCCTTGAAACAATGCATTTATAAAGTTCCAGGTTGATGACTACACTAGAATCCAGAATTCCAGACAAGGACAAAACGCGGCTGATATCAATGCAGTGGAAAGACCTTTACTGGGGCCAGCAGCTGCCACCTTATGCCACCCCTCTAGATCCGCCCCTGC
This sequence comes from Gobius niger, assembly GCF_951799975.1. NCBI lineage: Eukaryota > Metazoa > Chordata > Actinopteri > Gobiiformes > Gobiidae > Gobius > Gobius niger. The sequence continues at coordinate 65,606,998 of NC_136852.1, read as the reverse complement.
CCCTTTCCCCTACCTCCAGACATGCTGGTCAAGTTGGTCCAAAATAGCCACAGTCACAGCGGCTCAGGACCAACCCTCCATCTGATCTACAGTTTTATTTTACAGTTGTCTAGTGACAATAAAAGCACTTTACCTTTAATTTAATGCTCAATCCAGCAGTTGGTCTCACGCTTTTGTCTTAAATGTAAAGAACCTTTGTGCACATTGATGTTCTTTTGAGGTAAGAGTAAACTCGGGGGTGTACAAACTTTTTTCATCTTGGGCGGTATATTCAAGTCTATAGGCTAGAGCAGTGGTTCTCAATCTTTTCAACCCCCATTATAACAGGTAAATTGGTTCGTGACCCCCCGCCCGGGTCACACCGTGAGAAATAGGAACATTAGCCTACATAGTTCTTCAAAAACAAATGGCTGAAATAAAATTAATCAAACTACGAACTAATAATGGCTCTCAGGTAAAATAACAAACACAATGCTATAATAAAACATTAGATTATGTGCTAATGAAAAGACATATATTTTATCTAAACGATCTTGGTCACATTTTTGGCGCTATTTTTGTCACTTTTTTTGTCACGTTTTTGTCGCTTTGTTGACTTTTTCATCCTTGTTTTCGCATTATTTTTGCTGTTTGACGCTTTTTTCAAGAAGATAAAGTAAAGCCAAACTGGAAAAAATATTGAGGTTAAGAGGTTCTTGTGACACCGTCTTTATTTAGGCCTTGGAACCTTAAGGGTGCATTATGCAACTTTTTATGTGGAAAAAACAGTCGATTTTTGTGTGTATTTGACCTTGTAGTGACCAGCGTCAGCATGGCGTCTTCACTTTCCATCACAGTGGTTTATTGTTTATTGAAAGGATCACCATTAGCGCAGTCATGCTGTCGCTATTCTTCCTGGGGTCCCACTAAATCCATTCACAAAAAGTATAAACAGTATTTAAATCCACACAAAATGCGTATCAATACATCCGTATATCCAACTAAAATCCTATAAAAGCTGAGCGTAAGGGCAGTACATATTTGCATTGAAAAAAGGAATATCACATGGCACGTTCATTCGCTAAATTCAATACATTTAGGTGATGGAAACACGGTCATACAAGGTCATATACGCATAAATGCAGCTGTCTTGCACTAAAATGTTTAATGAGGCCATAGTTGTGCGTCTCTGGCGATGTTTGCCACCTCTGCAAGAAGCCGGAACTGTCATCTGCAAAGACTATATTAATTTCCATCCAGTCTCTTCCAACCAAATCCATTGAGCAGTGCATTTCGATCTCCGTCTCACTGTTGTGTCTCTGCTCCCCGTCAGGTGTGGAGCCTCAGCACACAGTCCCTGCTCTACAACTTCCCGAACGAGCACGCGCGCCAGTCGCTCTTCCGCAACCTGGGCACGGGCGTCATGCAGATCGAGGTGGGACCGTCCAATCACATCTTCTCCTGCGGCGCCGACGGGACCATGAAGATGAGGCTCCTCCCGAACCGCTTCAGCGTCGCAGACAACAACCACGGCAACCTCAAGAACCACGTCAAGTTCATCATTTAAAGCCTAGTGCGCATTTGAGCCACAACCATGAAGACGGACTGATACTTAGGATACACAGACTTTCGTGTGCAACATGCTTCGGTATGTGAACGAACACTGAAAGAAGTTACACAATCTGTTTATTTTGAATCGCCACAGGGTACGACCAACAGCACATGGATCTTTTGAAGACGACTGCCTTTTTTTGCACATGCAGTATAGAATAAGAATAAAGCTAATCGTGATCTTCGATGCAGGTAAAGCTCTCCTCCGTCACATCCCCTTTGCAGTGTTGAAATGGTTCATAAAACACAACAGTGCTTAAGTTTAGCAGTAGGAGTACGAAGCACATCATATCTATTATTAACTCTTGGCGCATCGTGGTGCTCCGCCTAAACTTGCCAGCCTATTTGAACGCAGCTGAGGACCACTTTTTTTCTAATGAACAAAACGACAGATAAAAACAGAGCCATTTTGTATTAGAGCTTTTAGGCTGGTAGAAAGCAGTGTTGTTGAATCGGAGGTGACAGATATTTGCACATAGATTAATATGTAGTTGTCTTATCTACATACGCTAATACAGGTAGGCTTTGGTATTCAGATTGATATATATATTATATAAATGTTATCTCTCCCTCTATGGCACCTGTAATTATTATTATAAGTGTCCTTAATCCTCTAAAGTGCATATGACAGGTTACACATTTTGACTCTTTTAGCTTTATACATTGTGAGGATGAAATTCTCTTTTCCAGTGGCACTTAATGTCTTAGAACATATAAAATTGAAACTTTTGCTCACTTTTCTTTTTTAATATTGCTCCTTCACCCCGTGATTATTACTTACCACAGGCGTTTTTCCCTTCAAAGCGAGAAATAATTAGGGAAACCTGTCATATGCGCTTTCAAATGACTTGTATTACCGCACAGTAGTTGTTTCCATAAGGTTAACTAGTTGCACAGCGTCGCTTTAATTCAAGGAAGCGTTGTAAAACCGTCAAGAGTTTGTGTGCTTTATAAGATGTAGCAGAAGTGTTTGCCTCGGACAATAGCTCAGTTTTAATCGCTTTCTGTGGTGGAAATGTTTTTATTCGACATAACAACGCGACACCTTGTATTTGCTTTGAACCAAGGACCATGTTTTGGTTTGTTTTTAACTGCCTCGAAAACTCTTCTTTGCCATTTTTGAAAACGCTCTCGGGCAGCAGATGGTGTAAATGATGATGAAGAAAAATGAATAAGGTCTGCTAATTTGGATGCTAACTGCTCGTATAATTTGCTGCTGTAGAGAGGAGATTATTATGTTTTATTGTTGACTTAAATTGAGGCGAGATGGATCCGTAAACTCCTTATTTCACTGTATTTGAATCATTATTTTTGCTTTATGAAGAATCTGATCTTTGTACAGATGCCATGTATTTATGAAATATGTTCATAGGACTATAGACTGATTTATCACTAAGCTTTACGGTACTTTGTCGGTTGCCAATTTCTTGACGCGCTCCTGGAGGTGGTGAGCATAAAACCACCGTTGCTTTTCTTTTATCACACACCTGCAGAAATGGGAAATCATTTTATCTTCCTGCCGCAGATTATAGCTCCAAAGGAGACGTGGCAAGACACTTTATGAAAGCTACTATTCTCCAAATGCTATTCCTGTGTAGCTTCTTTTTTTTTTTTTGTCTTCAAAGAGAGATTCTAATCAGAGCACCAAATTGTGGAGATTTTTTTTCTTGCAAATGTGAAATCTAATTTTATAATTGATAGATCTTGTGTAAATGATTTATTGTATAAAGTTGATGTACAAATGTAATAAAGCTATTAACTGAATAAACTTATTGTCTGTTTTTGCCGCAATGTGTCTGGGCCCTCCTTAGCGATATGGTGCGGAGCTCGAAGTAGACCTGCTGCTCGTCCATGTTGAAAGTCACTCACTGAGGTTGTATGAGTATCTATGGAGGATGGACCGTGTCTCTTCTGACCTGGGAGGAGCAAAGTGTGGGCTAAGTGTAAGAGACCAGCTTATCCACACTTGATCAGCTGTCAAAGCATGAAGGATATGGATGGTAGGGCTTTATCCCGACATAGTTCGTGACGCGTATCGTGCTAGTGTCCATAATACAAGATGTATTTCAAATGAAGAAAAAATAGATCTTATAGGTGCACAAAATGGAGGGGTTTTTTGTACTGAATAAGCTCAGCGTGCACTTTTAGACTTTTCTTACAGTAAAGGGACTATATACAGTTTAAAAAGTTTCTGTAAGAGATGTTAATCTGTGGAACGACCTGGAAGATCACACAGTCAAAGCTTTCAAAAAGTTGTCTAAAGCTACTAAAATTCAAGAATATATAAGCTTAAGATGAATAAAGTAAGAAAAAAATCAAATTAAATAAATAAAAAATAATGACATGATTTAGTTTCAACTAAATTAACATAAAACAAACGTATGTATACATATTTGTTGGAATATTGAGATGTATGTTACTAACTCCAGATACATGCTTATTTCTCCTCTGTTTGACACTTGATATTGTTCATTATTAATGTTTGTGTTTTGTTTTTTCTCTCGTGGAAGTCTGTAAACTGGGTTAGGCATAATAAGTTTTCACTTCAGCCTAAACCCTTTCGGTCATGTTGCACACAAAGAATTGGAAATGTTTTAAACTACTACTACTACTACTACTACTACTACTTAAAAATGTTATTGAGTTAATGAGTATTTTCCTCCCCCTACATCTTCCAGCCATGTGCTATGGTGTAGAATGAGCAAGATCTATTCACAACTGCCTCTAAAATCCTGGACTGTCACTCAAAAAGTTGTTACTTCAGGTCCGAAGTGCCATCACGCAAAACTGCAGTTACGCATAAGACCTGAGGTGGCAGTAGTGAGTATAAGATTACCAACTTTCATCTAGTCTCTTCAAGTGCATGTCGCAACGTTCTGAATAAAGACCATAGCTAGACATTTGCGTATCACAATGCAGGTGCCTCAGTACGGCATGCATGTACTCTACAGCTATTAGGGATGTGCTCAATATCTTGTTACACTCTTAAAAGTTGGATGAAATAGTACTGGAAAGCAGGGCAGCACGATATTGAAGTAACTTGCGATATGCGATACGGCTGTGCAATATTGCGATGTTCCACTAAACCAGGGGTGCCCAAAGTAACAATTCATTCTCAATGGTAAATACGGATGCAGTACACTTTTTGGCCACCAGCGTCAAATTGGGGGCGCTGTTTCACTCCTTTCGCAAAGTTAAGGAAACAGTGTTTACAGAGCGTTGCAGCATCAACTTTTCCATTTTTCCAACTTTTATTGCAAAGGTTGTTGACATCATCAAAGGTAGAAGTTAAAAACTGACTTGAATCATCATGTATGCTAAACATTTTCTTTGAGTTCACAAATCAATGAGGTAAAGTCACTGTACTGCAGATACAGGTGGTATTGTTTACATATTGCTACAATAGTTGGTTTTGTACTACTAAAACTTGGCTTTTGCCATCTATATTTGCATAGATAGAATCAAATGCAATTGTATAGGCTACCGAAAAATGAAATAAAGTAACTTATTTGCAGTTATATGTGGTCCATTCTGGTTAAACACAAATCACAATTAACACATTTTTTCAGCAAAATGTGTCAAAAATGTAACTAACTTAGGAAATGTTAAACTTTTTTTGGCTGAGTTTGCAAGAAAATGTGTTGACTGTAATGTTGCGATACATTTTGGCTTTTTGCGATACAGATATTATCGCAATACAATATTTTGCATCCGTACTGGAGAGTTCTGCAAAATGTATTTCATTGAAACCAGTTGATGGTAGTAAAATATGTTGTTGGCAGGTTATTTTTAGAAGTTAGCTTGGGCTCAAATTTAAGATGCAGTAAGCTTTTTAGACGTGGGAGGTGCTTTATTCAACCTTCTTGTTTGTTTGTTGGCTTGATAGAACTCTGAAAAAGTATGTTTTCTAAGCTAAATGAAAGGGCAGGCACAAGTATTATCAGCATCTTTATTTGTTGAGAAAATCATCATTAGCATCTTATTACTGACAATATAAACGTAGAAGAAAATATCATCTGAGACTGTACATATTACATTATTAACTACAGAAAAGCGTTTGGCCTCGAAGCTCCAGTACTGACATTTGACTTCATTACTATCTCTTAAAATAGTGGCTGCAAGCGAACACACAAAATCCTCGTTACCGAGCAGCTCAGGCCTCAGGCAACTGTCTCGTACACAGAACCAATGCCATCGCCAATTAGTCATGATTTGAAACATTTATTTTACTATACAGCGTACAGTCATTGTTAAGAAGGGTACATTTTAGCATAACTTAAGAATTAAGAGGACACCGCTTAATCTCAGTTCTTGACATAAGGCAGATGTGCAAAGTTCTGAAAGGAATGAGAAAACGCCAACTTTGCAAATAACAGTATTTAATTGCTGGATTTGATTAAAGTGAATTAGACTTTAATGATTATTGTGTTTTTCTTTTGTTGCTTGCTGGAGAGCTGGGTATGGACGGTTAGAGCTTGGCATGGTCCTTCAAGATCACTTCCAGCTTCTGGCTCAGCATGATGTTTCCTCTGATCTTCAGTTTACCAGAGAAGAAGGCCTGAAACACAGACGCACAGGAGTTCTCACACACCAGACAAAAGCTCTCAAATCTTCCCAGCAGTTTATTTCAGATTGTTTATAATATAATGATGATAATTAGTAACAAATACTACTAGATATGACGTAGCAGACCCTTCAGCCAATCAGGCTCACCTGCCCAAACGCCCTCGAGCTGATACACGTGTTTTCATTGGACAGAGCGCGTGTCTGTCAAATCTAGCTCAAAAACCCGCGAGCTAAACATAGCTGTGATGTTTTATATGTTTTATCTTTAAATGACGAAACTGCAGAGAAATTAACGACATCAGTTTGATCAGGACATTTGGCAGCACGTGCTCCAGAGGAACTCTGAAAGAGACGCAGGACTTTGTGGAGAACAGCAGCGGAGCCGAGGCCCGTCTTTGACGAGAGGTGTTTCCCCGCATCATGCGCACTGGAACCCGGTGCAGATCCGAGTCTCGCCGCGGTCACCGAAGAACCGGACGTACGGGTGACACGGAGTCTGAGACACGAGGACGTTTGAGGACAGAGATGGAAGTGACAGGAGAGATATGGAGTTGGCAGTGACGCATATGGAGGAGAAGAAGGACTCACGAAGACATCAATGGTGAGTTGTGCTTTGGTGTCGCTGTTGTTGTGAGTGAAATGGCGATAACCTACAGCCTACACATATAATACTAATAAATGAAGAGAGTGGTGAATGGTAGCCGCTGCTGCGGTTGGCGAGGTGTGATGGGTAATAGCGCAGAGCGCGCTTGGAGAGCCTTTGGCACAGCTGGACGCTCAGTTCCTCCACAGGTGTGGCAGGGCTGAAGATCTGGGACTGCTTTACTTATTGCACGTGGGGCTAATTTTACAAGTTTGTGATTAATTATTAAACACTACGTAAAATAAAGTCGTTTCTGAATTGGGTTAAATGTAATGTACATACCCTCAATGGGAGCTTGGGGCGCTGTTTTAGCAAACGTCTTATATGGTCGTAATTCAGGGATAAGACAAACGACCACTTGTGTCGTTTTCTGTTGGAGGACAGTCTCGTAGGGGGAGGAAAATACTTAATTTGAACATTTTTAAGCTCTGTAAAGCCCCTTTAAGGCCGTAGTTTAGACAAAATTCATTAAATTACTTTTAACGCTTTTGAATAATAATAATAATAATAATAATAATAATAATAATAATAATACATTTTATTTGTATTGCACTTTACATGTGAAGAACACATCTCTCACATCTTAAACCCTGAACTATAAATGATCAAAATCAATCAAATTCAATTCAAGCTGCTTTTCAAATGAGAGAGAGAGAGTCGGCCCAATCATTGGAGTTGATCTATGAACAAAAAGGGCATAAGTTCATGAGTTTTGGGTGGTTTTCCAGACCTGGGTCTGTTTGGACGCGGGGGAGAAGATGCGCTGCAGAATCTACACACCGACCACAGAGAAGGCTTTCTTTAATGCCTAAGTCTTGTCTTTTGTTAACGTTAATGTGCAGAGTCTATATTTAGTCAAGTGAAGTGTTTTTGAACAGAAAGATACATCCCGGTCCGTACATTTACCTCTTTCCGGTGCTCGATGTTCAGCGGTTGTTGTTGTAAGCAGCGAATACTCCGTGCGAGACGGGAGCAGCCACTTCAGCCTTATCTCCCCGCGGTAAGTGTCCTTTTCTCTCTACATATAGAAAACGCGTCCATGTCCGAGCGTATGGGTCTCTGGTTCTGAGCTCGTTGAGCTAATGCTGTGGTGGTGCGTTACATCCGAGCGCAATTTCGTTTCGCCTACACGTGATTTGTTTTTTTTTAGAGATGCGTGAATATTCTCGGCTTTTATCAAGGCCTCTATGTATACAGACTTTAGTATGATCCTCTCTGTTCAGATAGTCCTCCTCCCCAACGCGCTATCTTTCACGGCCACTAACAATGTTAAACCAAATTCATTCACCAGTATCTCTGCCAAAAATGTAAATTAATAAAAAATTAAGTACGTAGTAACTAATTAAAATATTTCAAACCAAAGTTTGGTCTGCAGCACTTATTACAGTGCAGTTATTTTATCTTTACTGTAACTAGCACCAAAAAGGAACATCAGAAAAGAGCAGAGACCGAGTATAGTGGTAGAACTCATATTCTGCTGTGATGATGATCCTTGTTGCACCTGCAGCATATCTTTTCTCAATTTCATAACACCTGCCGGTTGTTTTGGTTCTTGGTGCTCAAATAACAGTGTTGTGGCAGTTAATGACGCGTGTTGTGCAGCAGCTCGCAGTAATGGGGAATCCTCAGCTGATGCCGTCCGGTCATCCATGAAACTGTCCTATACTGTGGATACTGACCGGGCAGCACAATATGAGCATAAGATAAGAAGTGATATTCAATAATGTCTTGAGATTTGTGGCAACCGCATTGTCACAATAAGGCTTATTAAAATATGATTTGAATGAGCCTTTTTGAAATGTATATAACTACTGGCAATATACAACAATAACTCACTCACAGTGTCAAAAAGAAAAGTTTAGCAGGGAAACCATCACTAAGAGCGGATCTTTTCAATCATTTAACACATTGAGTGCCAAAAACGGAAAGATTTTAAATTACGAAACTAGACACTCTAATACACCTTATGTGTGATAATGGCATCTCTGTGATGAACAGAACTGAAATAAATGACAATCAAAAACTTGTGAAACGTCAAGATCTGGACATTTTATATATATTATTGCGTTTCTTTTCTTTGTCTGAGGGGGTGTGGTGTTCCGTAGCGAACAGCTGTAAAGCCGACATTTCTCTCTCGTTCTCTGGAGATCGATGACACGCGGTGTTTCAAAACATGTCAACAATGTTGTCCTTGAAAACTGACTTGAAATGGAGATATTTAGGAATGTGCCTCTTCCCATAACGTTAGTGTCCGTCCAGAGAGGAGGAGACAGGATTTAATCAGAAAGGTGAGTGTTTCATAAAACCCCCGTTATCTCCGTTTGTAGGGGGGGAAAAAGTGATTTTGATCAAAACTAGCCTCTGTTTAGCTTAGATTTCTCAGGAACCAGGAACCACCTCCGGAGAGCTCAGAGTCTCATCTTTCAAACGAGCCATCGCATGTGTCCATAGCTATAACATAGAATATGCTGTGGTGCTACAAATACCATGAAAAATGGTCTGGATTGTTAGCACGCTACAGCTAAATCCCAAAAACAGCGCTGCACTCAATGTGTTAAATCTGTGGTTCCCTGGGATTAAGGGAAGGGGCCAGAGCTTTGTCTGGTCAGAGGGTGAGGTTAAAAGTGATATTATTTCAGCAAATTAAGTGGCTGAAAATCTTCAAATATGACAGAGGTACAGGTGCAGAAAACACTCCAAATTCAGTTTATTTGTTTGAAATATTTTTGGAAAGTATTTTTATGCTTTGATAAATTATTGGAAAGTATGTTTATGCTTTACATTTTTGGGGCCATGTTTTATGCTGACTTCAGCATGTGCAGGAAGGGCATCAAGGAAAAAATGTTGGAAACCACTGATTTAAAGGGACTATACAGAGTTTAAAAATGTTAAAATTATGTATTGTCCTCCCCCTACATGTTCCAGCCATGTCCTAATGTGTAGAATGAGCCCAGATCTAATCACCACAACTGCCTCTAAAATCCTGCACTGTCACTCAAAACGTTCGGGTCTGAAGTGCCGTCATGCACGAGCTTAATATAGAAGGTGCAGTTACATGTATGACCTGAGGTGGCAGTAGTGAGTATAAAATGGCATCTTTCCCCTTTAAGTAACTGCACATACGTTTTTGACTATACAGGAGGAAAATACTGAAGTGTCTGCGTGTCATTGGTAAAAGGCTCTGTACAAAGTGTGACTATTTAGTATTACAATAAACAAAGCGTCTGCATATTTCAACTTGATGACCCCAGACAAGCTCCAACACAGACCTCTTTCTCACCTGTCCAATTGCATCTTCGCAGCTGCTGTTTTTGCATCGTTTCTTTCTGACAGTGAGCGGTCAACACCCTGACAGGGATATTTAGGCTTTAGAGTTTCTACAGCGCGCCTGCACACGCATCCCCAGATCAATACAAGGGGCTCCGGGAAGAATATAAATCGTGTACAGTTGTGACCACTCCCAGTGAAGGATGGGGACGCTCCAGACATAACAAGTAGAGCCCATTGATTAGGAATCGGGGGCTTCCTGAACCGAGCGGGCAGATCATCACTTTCCCTTTTTATCTGAAGCAGACGTCGTTACATATTCAAATCAACTTCAAAGCCTCTTTCGATGCGATTAAAAATGTACAAGACGACATTTTTACACAAGATAAAGATATAAGCCACTTTTCTCAAATGTTAGTCTGAAAGATCAATGGTCCAGCGGCGGAGGGAGAACAAAATGATTTTCCTCTTCCCCCATCCACATTCATATTTCACTATGACATTCTGGCGGCACGGCTAAGTGAATGAATGAATCAATATTTGTCAATTACCTGTTGTGGGTTGAGTTTGCCCTGCACCACCTGGATGAAGTCTTCGTCGGACACCGTGAAGGTTACGTCCACCTTTCCGCTGTACGGCCCTTTGTGCACGGAGCCGCTGCCCGTCCTCAGATCAATGGCTGGAGGCAGAGACAGGAGCAGGCGGCAGAATAAATCATGAGCATTTTACCAACACACTGCTTTTCCTTTCCCTGCCTTTGCCTGACAAAGGCTCATAGGCTGCAAGCATGACTTCCTTATAGTTAAGGTTCCTGCACACTCTGCTGCAAGGCTTAAATTAATACAGGAGTAGGCAATTGTGACCCAAATGTATTGACTAGTTTCTATAGAGTTCACTTCAGGAAAGCAATGTCATATCGCTAAGCATCATGGGATTAGCAGCAATTATAAACTAATGCAGATTTTAAAAGTTAAAAATACTGGAGTTATTGTTCACATTAAAACACTTGGGCACCGCAGTGAGTTAGATGTATTTAATCTATGGAACATGTATGCTAACAGCTGCAAACATGGTAGATCTCCATGGTAACTGTGGATTTTCCCGAACTCTATTAATGACGTAACTTACACACGACCCAGCAACGGCGGTACTTACTCAGCCATAAATACCACCGCTCCTCCCGTGTAATTTGGCGCGTTGTTAGCTAGAGGCCAATCAGGGGCACGATCGCTTGTCACCTTCATACTTGCTGCCAGTATTTTACTACGTGTGCCTTTACGACCAGCTGAGCGTCACTCGACTGATAAGTGTAAATAGGAACGCGCTAAAGCAAATGGACTTCCGAGTGCAGCAGTCTAAATGAGGGTCATCTAAGGCGCTCCGGCAACAGCTCTGCAAATATATTATCCAGTCTGCAAACAAACACTTGAACGTGGTCTGAGGAAATAAAACTATACTGTAATAAGGCCAATTCAAGGTGATGTCATTTGTTAATCAGGTTGCTCCTAACAAAATGCTAAAGCTCAAGTCATAATTTCAAACACATGATCATAACCCATTCTGAAAGGTGGATCTTCTAGTCCAGGTGTAAATGCTGAATCAATCAAGCAACAAAGTCATTGCTTCTCACAATTTTGGTTTTAGATCTTATACTGTGCACCAAGACTTGAGAGCAATGCCATTTCAAATTCCTACCAAAAAATATTCTATAATAGTCTTAACAGAGTCCATTATGTCGATACAGCTGGACATTTTCGTGACATAAATGGCCAACATTTCAGGGACAAACCAGTGGATTTGGTCAGACGTTGTAACTTTATCTACTTGGATGTTTGAGAATTCTTACAATAATAATCTTACAAAGCGCATATACACACACTCATAGAAATGACATTTCATGCATTATTCATTTACTCTTCATACTCAGCTACTATACAACTGCCCTGGGCTAGACTGACTGGCTATGACCTCTCTAATCACCGCTCACTCACTCACGAGGCTTAAGTGTGTTGCTCAAGAACCCGACAGTAGGCTTAGATCACAGATTCCATTCTTTAGGTTATGGGTGGTTTCTACCATTTGATTGATTATGGCTTTAGTCTCTGGCCAACGGACACCGAGACGGGGAAAAAAATCTGCCTATACTCGAACTACACTTCTGCAAAGGCACGGACAAGTCTCTGACAGCTGACGAACAAACAGACAACAGTAAACCTTCTAGGGAGGGTCGAGAGGAGCAGCAGAGAAAGCATCATCAGGATCCTACTTTTGTCTGAGCAGGTAAACTCCTGTCTGTCACCAACTCACTATTAACCTGCAAAATATAAGCCATGTTTCTCTTGCAATTGTATCAATGATAAATGGCTAAATCACATGTTTAAAGCACCGCACTGTTTGAGGAAAAACCCTTTAAAGCACTAATTTAGATTCTACTTCCATCTTCCATTGTTCAATAAACATTAAGGTTTGCAACAAGGTCTGTTTTTGCTGTGTTTACAACATACTGTGGTGGTAATAAATGTAGTCTATAACAACAGTCGGTCAGGTACCCCAGATTTAAAGCCTAAGCACCACAAATTGGTCCAGATTTCACACCATTTCAAAGCACATTTTTACCACTACACCTTTGGGACAGACTCTTGCAATTATTGAACCTACTCCACTGCGAGGCGCTCTGGCCGTCCTTGGTGATCTCCCAGCCAAACACTGCGTTGACCTTTCTGACCAGCTCTGCGCCCATGTCCTTAATCCTCCGGCCAATCTCGGCAAACACCAGCTCGCTCTGCAGCCCTCCTGTCTGCAAAAGAGAAGCAATCCAAGTGTGAATGATGATACAACCGCCTCGCAAGACCAGAGGAGAAACTTTTTGGAAAAGGGAAACAAAAAGCAGTTTAGAGTGGAATTACTTGGAGACTTTCCACAGCTGCTCCTGATGCAGGGTGTAAATCTACATAGGCTCCGGCAAGCACTACAGCGCCCGTCTCTTTTACCTAATAAAAGAACAAATGACGTTGTTAAGGATGAGAAAATTAATAATTGTAAATAGCCTGTTTAATGTTGAGAAACAGACTTTGCACTGTAGGTGGATCCTGTTGCCTTCCTTCCACATTTCAGTTTGGAGGGACTGTCCGGGCAGCACTGGCTTAACAAAACGAACCTGGACGAGAAGACAATCATATCATCAGAATAATTTATTAATCATAATAATAATAATAATAATAATGCATTAGGCTTTTCCAAATACTGAAAGTCGCTTTATTGTCATTATGAACAGGTTCACAACTAGGATTTTTTTCAGTCGATCGTGCAACAAGAAACATAAAACATATGACACATAACTTACATAAATAATAAACTATAAAAACGGAGGGAAAAAACTGTTCTTGTGGCATGAGGTACGGTGAGTGGACTGTAGCCTCCTGCCTGAGGGGAGAGCAGTGAATAGTCCGTGTTCAGGGTGAGAAGGGTCAGCTGTGATCCAACCCATGACCCGGAGACTGACTGAACTGATGGAAGCCGGCCTGCCCGACCGCTGTTATTTGGACTGTGGTGCTATACGATTTCTCTAAAAGAGGGGTATTATGTTTTTTTTTGTAGTTATTTGGTAGTAATCTCAAAACATTTTTTCGCTGTCTTACACTTTGTTGGCTAGAAAATGCAATATTGTATATAAAACAGATAGAACTAAATAAAGAGGGACATCATAATCCCTCATATTATTTCCCCCCTTTAATAGACTTGTAACCAAAGTACTGAGACAAAGAACAGTTCATACAAAGACCAAAAGTACGAGACTTATTTTCACATATTTGATACATGAATGTCAGGTATTGTTTGTAAACATTGTGACGTATTTGACATTTTACTGTGTACTCTTTGGCCATGGCGATTAAACAAATTCACACAGCCACATGAATTTTGAGGACGTGCCAACATCATCAACTACTGGCTCTAAAATAAGTGTTTTCCCCACACAGACTAGACCAATTTAAGGCAACTTTACTTTTATTTCTGAAAATATATGTCAACAAGTGCCCATAATAAAGATCTTCTTCATAATAAAGATCTTCTTCATAATATAACAATTCCAGGAGGTACTCAGTTGAATTTGTGCCAATACTTGCGTCACAGTCCTTTGATTCCCCCTTTGTGTGTAAATATTCAATGGACATGACTCATCTCCCAAACATTTCATTCAAACCCAAGCAATAAGCGTATTTACCTCGTGCTTCCCAAAAAGACGCACTCAAATGAATATACCCACCTTGATGGCCTTAAACCTGGAGGGGTCGTTTTCTGCGTACCGCTTGAGGACATGTCTGGCCGCGAAACCGAACGAGCACAGGCCGTGCAGGATGGGCTCCTTGAAGCCTGACCAAAGAGCATATTAAAGCACCACACCATGAAGTATAAATGAGATCAAAACATCATTTGACCAGAAAACATCCCCACAGAAAGTTGGAGGGTGGAAAGACAAGTTTTAAGGATAGTTCGGTGGAATAAACTCACCTCCCATGGCCGCAAAGCTGGGGTCGATGTGAAGGGGGTTCCAGTCCCCGCTCAGACGGTACAAGGCTGCCTGGTCCGTGGAGAGAACAGCAGTGAATAGATGGATAATTCATAAGCTCAGTCACAATGCACGCGGCTTCAAAATATTATGAAGGCAGCTTGGAAGACTCATAAAAGACTCCCGGCAATTCAATGTTTTGTATATCGTTTCATTTGGATACAGTGCTTCCATCCTGAGCCCACCAATACAATTGTTCTGATATCATTTCTTTCCAGTCCGAACCAATGGGCTCAGAGTGGCCACCCATACCAAGTTCCAGTGTAGAAGCAGTGGTAAAGGCTGTAAAAGGTTTCCAAGCACCAGAGCACATGGCTCATTATGCACAATAAACTAAACAATAACGCTGCGCGATCCAACCAATGCCCTGCTTCCACTCTAAAGATTATATGAAGGCCACAAAAAGATAACAGGAGGTACCAGGAATTATTCACATCTCTGTTTTCCTCCGTTTTTCATATACATTTGCCAAAAACAAAAAAATATATAGTCATTTATGTTCTGTATGGTAATGTGTGTAAAATTTTCGCCAGTAGTGACAAAATGTATGGGTAGGTGTGTCCAACCAGAAGAGTTTTGTCCTGAGACGTAGTGATGGGCAAAAAAACCCTGGCGCTTGTATCGCTCTTCCTAAAGCAGATTGCTTCGAAGCACAGTGTCGGAGCCTGTTTCGGTAACAGCTGGTCACGTGAGTGAAGTGTCTTTTGTCTCAAAAAGTGCTTCATTCTGTGAGTGTATCAGTGCCTCAAAGCGGGTCATTGGCTCAGAGCATTTCACTGAGCTGCCTTGAGCGGGGAGACGCGAAAGCACGGATGTTTTCTAGTCCATAATTGTGATGAAAATCATTAGTGAGAAATAAATGTGTGGCATTTCCCCCAGTTCCCATTTAACCCCGTTCATGAATAAATCAGACTAAATTCCTATTCTTTACAAAGTCCTGCTTTTGAAGAGATACAAAATGAGTCATGGATGGCTGACCAGGTGAGCGCCAGCTACAGGAAATAGTGGCTGAATTAGCTCTGACCGAATTAAATAAAAAGATTGTATATTGATGTCCTGCCTCAGGGCAGCAGAGCCACATGTGACTGAGTCGGCCCCGCCCACTGGAGCTCCGCGAAGCACAGACCCGCGGTACAGAGAAAATTCCTCTTATTTATCAGCCTATGATTGATTTGATCATTCAAACATCACTATCAGGCTGCAAATAATAAAACCGCCACACGTATGAAACTTCTCTTCCACACGATGGTGTTGGTGCTTCAGTCATGTTTATGAGAATTCGCAATAATAAAGTCTGTCCACAAGAGGTCAGTGTTCAAACAGAACGAAACAGCTCTGCAACTTCAAACCTTACCAAACTGTTTTGCCAGGAAAGCCTTGAAGTTTTACAAGGCTTCACTCGTCCATCACTACTTAGACGGCATCAACAGACAGAACACGCACTGATTAAGGATAAATCACTAAACCAAACACACATTGTTACTAGTAAACCACTACTTTACAAAAGCTGAATAGCGCGTAGATGGTGGTTCCTTTTATATTTCTACTGCGTCATGATGAAGCTCTCCAAATGAAACATACTGTTGAATATTTTATCAGTAGTGTTTTTGTATACTTGTGCCATAAGCGTTCAGACTGCAAACATTCTGTCCGGCATTTCCACCTACACATTATCAATGTGTCTGATTTGTTCTGCAGCAAACCCACGCACACACTCACTTGGTCTCTGGTGGTGGACTCAATCACCACAGCATCTGGAGCGCGCTGGGGCGGAGGCACGGGCGTCTGGAGGAGGGAGGGAGGAATAAACATATTTAAATGGGTGCACACAGAGCGCGCTGGGACTGTGGTGCTACGTGTGTGAAAGGCTTTACTCTGGCTTTGTCCGAGCTCCTCTTCCCTCCGAAGCCTCCAGCGCCAACCACAAAGATGGAATACTGGTTGTAGCAGATGAGCTCATCGCCATTGTATGCATGCACTGCAGAGGGGAGAAAAGTTTATTTGTACAACATATATTTTACCAGCTAATCTGAAAGCACAAAGAAACTAGGGAAGTACCAGCTCGTACGCACTGTTCAGAGTTTATATAATAAGCACCTGTTGAGTATTTTTTTTTCTGCTTTGTTACTGGGTCCTTGTGTGGATACTATTAATGTTGCAAATACTCTTTGTTGATGCCATGGACTGCTACTCATGTATTATTAATGTTGAACACAAAGTCTCAGTTCACTTTTAGTAATTGTGTCAGACAGCATAAAAAGGATGTATAGGAAATGGTGTTATACAGAATAAAGCCATATTTGTTTTGTTATTATACACCTATCAAAAAATGATTTTGTGGATCAAGGGCCTTTTTCCGACAACTGACAAATTGTTTTGATCGTGAGCATTAGGCTCAATGTGAAAAGAATATATGTTGCATTTTGACATTATACAGAGTCTAGTTTTAAACACTTGTGTAGTGTTAAAGGGACTATACAGAGTTTAAATATGTTAAAATTAAGTATTTTCCTCCCCCTACATGTTCCAACAATGTTCTAAGGTGTAGAATGAGCCAAGATCTATTCACCACAACTGCCTCTAAAATCCTGCACTGTCACTCAAAAAGGTGTTGTGCCGTCATGCACAAGTTTAATATAGAAGCTGCAGTTACACGTATGACCTGAGGTGGCAGTAGTGAGTATAAAATGGCAAACTTGCATCTAGCCCCTTTAAAGGAATAGGCCAGCGTTTTTACATACTGAGATGTGTTCTTACCTTAGACGAGTTCATTTGTACCTGTCTGGTCTTCACGTGTGCCCTCAGTCCCGCAAACACAGCACAGACGGCATTAGCATTTAGCCTCTCCTCTCCTCTCTATAGCTCCAAACAAGGTGAAGATAGAAGCTACCAAGCTCCTGATATTATTAAAATCCACATTGCTTAATTTTGTGTAAGTACACTTTATTGTGTAAAACTTCATGTAACCATATTTAAATAGGGAGAACGTGGAAGAGCTTGGTAGCTTCTATTTTCACATTGTTAGGAGCTATAGAGGAGAGAAGGAGAGGCTAAATGCTAACGCCGTCTGTGCTGTGTTTACGTGACTGAGGGAACACGTGAAGACCAGACAGGTACAAATGAACTCGTCTAAGTTAAGGTAAGAACATATCTCAGTATGTAAAAACGGCCTATTCCTTTAACCTCCCCCATCTGAACCGAGTGCATTTTCTCCAGTTCAGCTGTAAGTCTAAAAGCTTCTAGACTGGAGAGTCAGGCCAGTGCAATGCCTCATTTGAAAGTTAATAGCGACAAAAGTGGTCTAATTTTTGTCGTGTTGTCTTTTTCTTATCTGTTTTTTGTATTTTTTTCAATTGTGTTTTTGTCACTTTTTATTGTGTTATTGTTGCTTGTTGAAATTTTGTGGCTCTTTTTTGGCTTTTCCTTCACTTTTCAATTGTGTTTTTGTTGCTCTTTTCACACCTTTTTGTTGTGTTTTCATCCTCTGTTTTTTTTCCTCTGGCTTTACACACATCTAAAAGCTTCTTGATAAAATCAAACTGGAGAAAATGTGCTCAGTTCTGGTGGGTGTTAAGAGGTTAACGGATAGAAACACTTTATATTGTTGCAAAGTTGACAGAAAAAAACAAAGGCCTATTTAACCTAATTACTTATTGCTCGATTCCCAGTCAAAAATTGAGAGGTTCTAGGCATTATTTAGTCTCATTTTTATTCGACCTTTGTTAAACCAGGGAAGTCCCACTAAGATTAAGACCTTTGACCAAAACTTCAGAGGAGAATTTGCAGTCACATGATCCAAAAAGAAAAAAAATTAAAAGTCTTTAAGATGTTCCTTAGACATCACATTGAGCTGCAATAGCATATCTGTCCTTTACACGGAGCTAAAATGATAGAAAAGCAAAAACGCCCAGAGAAGAATCCTGCTGCGACAGACAATAGACGGCTGTCAGCAGAGATCAGAGCCCGACCAAACTCAAGAGACTGTATAATTATGGCTGTTTGAATATAAAAAACACCTCTGAAAACTTCTTTGGGCATAGAATAACACAAAAAAACAAACTAATTTATTGCATAGAGCCTTTGGGAGTTCCAAGTTCCATATTATTTTTCTCAGGTCGGATTAATTATAGAACAGAGCGGTTTAATAGGATCCATCTCTGAGGAATAGAAACACAAGCCATTCCCGGGTCATTATATGCTCCCTCCAGACACAAAGAGCAATTTAACTTTAATTCAACCCCACAGCCAACTTATTCGAAGCTGACACGCTGATCACGAGAAAATAAATGTAAAGTATGTATATGGCAAAAACAGAACTCACCGTCCAATAGGATCACAGCACCGGATCCTTTGTCCAGCACGTCTGCAACAGTTGTGTGAGAAGTCAATGTACCTGTGGAAACAGGGTTAAAGGGAGATGAATATAGTGTTTTTGTATGTATAGATAGATGATAGATGATAGCTGATATAGCTAGCTACTAATGTGATTCTTTGGTGTAGACTGAGCTTTTGGCTTTGTTAGAACAAGATACAGATTATGTCATTGTAGCTGGAAAAAGGAGCAAATCGTAGAATACCTGATGTCGGCAGCGGTTTGTAGAGCTCCAAGTACTGCTCTCCGTGCAATACCTGCCCAAAAGCACAAAACACATCTGTTACAGAGCAGCCTCTGTGGTGATGATTGATTCATCTGCATCCTGCCCATATGGAGGCGAAATCTGCATTTCCACAGTTACACAACTTCAGTTAATCTATTTAAAAAAAAAAAAAACTTTAAAGTGATTTTGCACTTCAAAACATAAAACCGAATTTCCAAACATTCTGTGAACCCCCCACAACCATTCAATCCTTCATCAGTTTAAGAAGACGAATTTATAATTTAAGAGGTTTGCTTCAGTTTGAAACTGGTAAGAACTCATGTCAAACAAAGATGTGTTTCAGTTGTCGAAGTAAAATTGTGGAATGATCTCAGTGATCAAAGTTAATACGTTCTCTGTCAAAAAAATGTAAATCTTTAAAACCCTTTGAAATCAGTAAAAGTGGACCAGACCGAGTGGGTTTCTGTATCACAGTGGTAGGAGAAAAAGTAAATGGAGAAGTGATCTATTGTTTTGATTTCCAGTTTCCTTGGCGATAGTTAGAGCTTTAAGGAGGTTTATTCATACGTCACACGGGTGAGACAAAAGGCATGGATGTGAGCAGTGCAAAGATTAGATGTGAAACCCATTTTGGATAGTCTGTGGCTGATGCAGTGAGTTCTGTGGAGTTATGTGATATAAAATAGATTTCATATTTGGGTCCACAAATTGCATCGGGAGCTAGGGAGAGATCCTGGTCCCATTCATCTGAGTGGACTGACCAATCGTTGTTAAAGGTGATGTATTGAAGGTGAGCGATTCCTTTCTTTGCTCAGGAGGTGAACACGAATGGAGTTTTAATGATTAGAATGTCAGGATTGTTCTTTAAAATGTGACGTAATTAAAGTGATAGTCTGGAAGTCTAAATGTTTTACAAATGTTATAAAATGTTCAAAATCGACCATTGATGTTAAAGGAATAGGCCACCGTTTTTACATACTAAGATATGTTCTTACCTCACTTTAGACGTGTTAATATATCCCCGTCTGGTCTTTGTCCGTGCGCTCTGTCACGCAAACGGAGCACATACGCAGCCTCTCCCACATGTCACATAGCTCCGAAAAAGCTCACGATAGAAGCTACCAAGCTCTTCCACGTGTTCCCTATTTAAATAAAGTTACGTGAAGTGTTTTCATGCGAAGTATATTTACCCAGAAATGTAGCATGTCGATTTTATAAGCAAATAAAAAGGGGGACTATATTTTGAGGCGTAATGATACGAGGAGTAAAACGTCCGCGCAGTAACTCCTAAAGGTTATTGACGGAAGTGAGCGGGGGAAGTCTTTAGGAGTTACTACGCGGACGCTGTGCTCCTCGTATCATTACGCCTCACAATATAGTCCCCCTTTTTATTTGCTTATAAAATCGACATGCTACATTTCTGTGTAAATATACTTCGCATGAAAACACTTCACGTAACTTTATTTAAATAGGGAACACGTGGAAGTGCTTGGTAGCTTCTATCGTGAGCTTTTTCGGAGCTATATGACATGTGGGAGAGGCTGCGTATGTGCTCCGTTTGCGTGACAGAGCGCGCGGACAAAGACCAGACGGGGATATATTAACTCGACTAAAGTGAGCTAAGAACATATCTTAGTATGTAAAAACGGTGGCCTATTCCTTTAAGTAAGTAATAATATGTATTATTTTTTGTAAAGTCCTTCCTTCCCGGATCTCAGACACTAACCAGAGTCTAGTATCCTCCTGCATTGACATATGAGACAAGCTTTGCCTGTGAAGGTCCAATCAGGAGGGAGGGGGAGGAGCTTCATTTGACTTTTGCAAATCCTGTTCTCCTCATTTTGCAAACTAAGAAGGGCTTCCTGGTTAAAGAGGGAAGGAATTGGATTGTTTACGTTCAAATTTCACTATCTCTCCTCACATTGCAAACATACAGACTATCACTTGAATTCATAGTTGTCTAATAGAAAAATGCATATCAAATTCATATTGTTATAGAGGAATGTGAACAGGACATTATGTAAAAAGTTTGTTTTGATATTGTTGGGCAAAAAAAACACTGCTTCTGCCCAACACTTTTTTGGTTGTAATAATTAAGATCTTACAAGGAAAGAATATTTTGAATGTGAGCAAATAAACCTTCCTTCCTGCATTCATTCAACGACTGTCCTCTAATAGGGTTTAGTTCCATTTAAAGGGATATTTCAGGATTTTTGACATAGGGCCTCATTTCCTATTTATCCAGAGTGTTGCTGATTTCTGGAGATATTTTTTTTGTAATTCAAGCAGTTCTTATATTTGAAGAGTTTCGTGGCGCTAGGCAAGTGCAAGGCTGGTACATTTCTATGATGTCAGCTAGCCAGCATTACAGTCTGACACACTCCACAGTGCACCTGAGGCAAATCACTCATAACGCAAGACTAACCATATAAGTGTCTGTGTCGATAGAGTAATTTTAACCATTTTGCATTTAAAAGACCTTATATTTGAGAAGCATCAGCTTTGTGGTTGTATAAGCTACGCAGCGGCGGAGTGATCTGCTAGAAAATAGTCCCTCGAAATGCGATCATTCATGTGATGCAAGGTCAGTTATATTCAAAAAATTATTCTATCGACACAGACTGAAAACATGTGCAATAGGTGAATCCTCCAGCCAGGTGATTCTGACCATCAGCCTGGCTCCACATCATGGAGATGGGTCCCCCGGCGCGGCACTGCCGTCGACCACTGCTCCTTACGGGTTGCCCCAGCGGCATTGAAGGATGGGTTAAATGCAGAGGACAAATTTCCCTACCGCGACAATAAAGTATACAAACAGACATTTATATGGTTAGTCTGGCGTTATAAGTGATTTGCCTCAGGTGCACTGTGGAGCGGGTCAGAATGTTTTTAATGCAGGTTAGCTGATACCATAGAAATGCGCTAGCCTAGTACTAGCCTAGCGCCACGTAACTCTTCAAATATAAGAACTGCATGAATTACACAAAAAATATCTCCAGAAATCAGCAACACTCTGGATAACTAGGAAATGAGGCCCTATGTCAAAAATCCTGAAATAAGCCTTTAAGTCAGTAATGCAGTCAGTTTAGCGGTTATTATAAAACAGGGTCTGGGTATGTTACAGAAGGTTTGCACATGCGTTCTTCTCTTTCTCAACAGTACACATTTTACAGAGTGTTAAAACAAACTCTAAGCTCACAGTTATTTGGCGATTATTAGATATCTTTGAGAAAAAAAATTGAAACGTTACCCGAGTGAAGTCAATGTTGAGTCCAGGAACCGAGCTCAAGCCGCCGTCCATCATAGCATTTTGGGAAATGATGACGCCGAATGTTGGGAGGCAGCCAAATTCCTCGTGGTTCTCATACAAAAACCTGCGCGAAAATGTGAAAATGTAATCCCAAGTGAACAGAGAAAAAGTCAAGCTTTAAAGGCACGGTGGAACAGACGAACCCTAATAAAAATAGCTGCACAGATGGCTACACAAATCTGTGTGTGTAAGCCTGGATAGTTCCCCATTGTTTTATCCCCCTTGGCTCGGGTCAAGGCAAAACTAGAGCTATTATATCACTTACAGTTCAATTTCACACTGTTTGCCTTTGAGCAGCCGGCAGGTGCTTTTTACAGACAAACCGGTGCGAGCACTCACCTGAGAGAGTCCTGGTCTGTGGTGGACATGCCCACCCCCAGAGCATAAAGGATGCACTGTGTGTGGCTATAGCTGAACTGGGACGGAGGCAATTTTTGTCCCACTGCCGCTTCCTGGGGAACAGAGAAGAGACATCTTTAGTGATGGAAATCCCTAATTATCAACAGCGGGGGAAAATAGTGCCTTTGATGTTTTGTATGGAGCGCTATAAAATTCAGGACTGACATCATTCTTGTAAGGTATATACTGTACTATGCCGTGGGAGGAGCTCATGTTCTCTACCCACTCAAAACTGCAAAAACATTTTATTACAAATACTCACTGCTCAATCACTGACAGTTCAAACATCTAGTGAGCTGCAAACAATATTTCCAGACTGACAAATTGACACTTCTTCCACAGCAGGTTTACTGTCAGTGCAATACAAGCAAATCCCAGTACTACATATTTCTGGGTTAGAAACTGAGAGGGAAAAAAAAAAAAAACAATGAAGCTTTTTGACAGTCTTTCAGAAGAAACTAGATCAGTATAAATTGCAGCTGAATTATTGAGAGCCTACAAGGAAAAGGTGACCAAACATTTCATACACCTGGAGCGGTCCTGTTTGATTTATTCAGCGGAGTTAAAGCGCCTGGAGAAGCTGAGGACTTGTGGCATTTAGAATCAGCATTTCACCGATGTGCTCACAGGACCTGGGAGCTGAAAATAAACTTTATTTTTTTGTAAATATCTCACGACTCGCCTTGTCACCAGAGCAGCCCGGCCCAACACACGCTGATTTGTGCTGGCAGTGCGATTATCGATTTTGGGCTAAAGAACTTGGGCAGAATGTTGAATTAAACAACTATTAGCATTTGTGAATTACTTTCTGAGCGCAGCCTAATGCCGTTGGCTGCATTGCAAAACGCTTAGCGACGCAGTAAAAAGGCTAATTCGGGAGGCTTTGGCAAACTTCTCTGTGTGTTTCAGAGTGATGAAATAAGATATGAGGACCGTTTTCATCGTGATTAAGAATTCAAACCAAAATATTTACAAGATAAGAGAACAGTGTAAAGTCCCATATCCTCTATTCAAATTGTCAAGTATTTTATGTTATAGCTGCAATAAAACTAGAATAACTTAGACCTATTTGGTAAACAACTGAAGGATGGGAGATTGTGTAGTTACGTATGCAATTTCTATTTGAAAATCAAAAATTCAACCAAAGAAAAAGCTTCCACGAAAAAAAAGTGGCACACGCACTAATATTTGGTGGGACCGGCTTTAGTTTTGATCACAACACACATTTGCTGTGGCATCGTTTCAATGGCCCTGTCCCAATACCCACACTGCGCCCTACGCTCCTCTTCGAAGTGTGCACTCGTTTGAAGTTCATGCAAGTGTTTGAGTGCGCAGGTTACAAGTGTGCAAAAATGGCGGAATTGGGACGATGTGGCTTACGTCATTTTCAAGGTAATTTCGTCCGGCCCTGTGGGAAAAAAAAGTAGTAGTAGGCTAAATGAGTTGACTTTAAAACACGTCAAAATAAATGTATATTGGATATTAGTCATTTATTTGAGCTCGCTGTATAATTTGTCTTTTAAATGTAGAGTGTGTAACTAACTAGAATCTGGTAAGTTTTATGTTTTAATAACTTCCTACGCTTTGTTGTTAAAGTTAAAAGTTGAAATTGAATTTTATATGAATGATTGCACAAAAAAAGTAATGAAATTGTTGCATAATGTCCGTAAATACCAGTGCGCAAATCATTGTAATGCTTCATCAGATAATTCTATGCTACTTTCATAGTAACATAGCAAACCTTGAGTGTATTTACACATACAGCATACGAAAAGTTGAAATATTTCATTAAAAGTACATTTTTTTCAGCACAAGATGCAGCCATTTTTCTGTCTCTTTGGTCTGTACCGCAAAGAATTATGGGCAATATGCTTCGCCAAAGTCCGCTTGGATGCAGGCTTCAGCGAAGTGTGGATCAGGGGCGCAAAGGGGCGGGGCCAAAGACCCCTCTGGAGGATTGGGACACCCTACGCACTTGCACCCATCATCGGGAATGCGCACAGGAGGGGCGCAAGGGTGGAAGTGCGAGTATTGGGACAGGGCCAATAAGACCCTGCAATGTCATTAAAAAATCCAGTTATCAATTGGTGGATAAAATCCAGTTATCCACCGATTGATTTTGGTGGATAATTTTGCCTTCATTATCCACCAAAATCAATTGATGATGGGAGAATGTGACCACTGCACAAAGCCTTCTCCAGCACATCCCAAAGATGCTCAAGGGGGTTAAGATCTCTGTGTCTCGTGCTCCTGAACCACTCTTTCACATGTGAGCTCGGTAAATCCTGGCATTGTACTGAAACGGTGCACCGCGTCCTGGGTTTGTCCCTGTTTCAGAGCGTGGTGTCCTGCACTGATCAGCTCCTCCACCTCCTCCTTCCTCTTACTCCTGCGCAGCTCCCTCCGCTCCACAATAGTCTTTCACCATCTTCTCCTCGTTTGTCCTTTTGTTTCCAGTAGCACCTCTTGTGACGACTGTGTGTGCCTCTTCAGTGTTTCAGAAGAAGAAACTTATAGGTCTCAAATGTCTTTAGCTGACAAGTTAGCTTTACCTTTTAAAAATAAACTGAACCTCACAAAACAAATGTACAAAACAAGTAAAACACAGAAACTACAAATGCAGTTCATAGAAAAAGGCACACACAAAAAACGCAAGAGGGAAGTTGCTGCTAACAGTTAGTTAAATCCATATTTTTGGGGGTCAGGCAGTGCAGTTCATTGCGGAGGAGTTAATATACTGTACATAAATATGATATGCTAATTGGAACCATTAATATTGCCAATTTGTTTTGATTGCAATTAACATTGCAGCCCTAATGGACTGAAAATGAGTCAAATATGCTTCGTGATGGGTTTAATGTAACCACAGGACAGTTCACTGCACAGTTCACAGCTATTACTGAATATGGAAGGCTGAAGAGAAAGTAATATTTCAAGCCATTGAATTGAAGAGGCCATTTCACAAGCAGTGAATGATGTGGTGATTTTTGATTTGCTTGCAATGTGACACATCAACAGTCAATCGAAAGCACAGAACGTTCCTCACTCAACTCGCAGAATCGAAGACTGCTTTTTTCCACAAGCAACAACCTTATTTAGTTCTATAAATAGGTGAATATAATTGTCTGCTGAAAGCTCCACTGCGGCAGAAAAGAGAAATAAATAGCTTCTGGAAGCATTGGAAGAGCGCAGACTATTAGCATTACTCCTCAAGCAAAAGGGTATTTAAACGTTATCCGATAGTAATCTACAAAGTAACGATTTTCAGTTCCTTTTGTCTTTCGATAACCCACTGCTAAAAGGCATTGTAGTATCTAGCTGTTCATTATGTTTGGTATCGCTGACCAGTTCATGTTGTGAGCTTTAGGACAGTTTAGTTCAAGGGTGCCCAAAGTGGGGCCCGTGGGCCAAATTTGGCCCGCCGACACAATTCTGCTGGCCCAACAGAGAGTGACCTACTTTTGCGCTGTGGTTAATACTAACTCTCTTCCATTCATTCTCAATGGTAAATATGGATGCAGTACACTTTTTGACCACGAGCCTCAAATCGGGGGCGCTGTTTCACTCCTTTCGCAAAGTTAAGGAAACACTGTTGTGGTGTCTTGGTATTTATCAATTACAGAGCGTTGTAGCATCAACTTTCACAGTTTTCCAACTTTTATTGCAAAGGTTGTTGACCTTAGCAACAGTATATGCTAAAAATTGACTTATAAAAGAATTGATGCTGAAGTGACATATCAAAATAATCTAATGTGACAGAGTTACTGTAGGTGCTGTAGATACAGGTGTATTTTTTTGCACTAAATTGCTACAATTGTTGATTTTGTTCTACTAAAATTAGTGTGTTCGGCCCGCGACTCACAGGCACTTTTTCATTTTGGCCCTCGGAGACAAAATGTTTGGGCACCCCTGGTTTAGTTGATCTTGTGACATTCTTTGGAGGCCGTCCTCTCCCACTCACCAACAGTTTACAGATTAGAGTGCAAATTAAAAATCTTAATTTTTCCGTGGTAGACAACATGAATTGTGTTAACTGTTGAGCAATGCTTATTATATGTTGACAAAAAACAACCATGTCCTTGATTTTAAATATGAAGAGAAGACTTTTTTTGGCTCCTAAACCCTCCGAAACTCTTTGCAGTCTTGTTATTGCCAGGATAATAGCATGATTCTCAGTATACCCACCATAATGCCTCTCAGCTGGTGAAGAGCACGGGAGAGGCTGGCCTCAGGAGACCTGCTTTCATTAAAGCTGTTTATTAGGATATCAAAGACTCTCCGACATGAATGGACCAGTAATGATTTTTGTGATTAAGGATGCACAAAAAATGCAAAAGCTGAGAGAACACACACCTTTTCTTTGTTATAATAAAGCTGCAAACGTAATAAACCTGAAACATGCACACAATAGTGATGTGTATTGATTTTGAATGACAGGAAAGGGTTAGGATTATAGCTAAAACATAATTTAATAACATTATGACTTCCTGTCCTGCTACAGATTGGAGACCCCTGCTTTAAGAGGCAACTAAAGCTAACTGCTTCTGCTGGGAGTACGTGCATCACTGTATTGTCTTCGGAAACTGTCCTTCTTTCATGTAGATAAAACTGTGATGACACTTTTTTATCGGGCTTTCTTCGAAGCAACCCTAACTTTCTGCCTGGTCGCATGGTATGGGAGCTTCTTTGTTAGAAACAAAAATGCCCTGAATCAGCTGGTCAAGTGGTCAAGTAAAGTCATTGGCCAGCCTCAGACCAGTTTGGACTTTCTGCATGATAAAAAGTCAGAGAGGATGGCACAAAGCATCATAAAAGACACTGAGCATCCTTTGCATTCAGAGTTTCAATTGCTTCCATCTGGGCGTAGGTTTTTGATGCCAATAAGCCATACGAACCGTTTAAAAAAAAGTTTTGTTCCCGCTGCCCTTTCCTTGATGAACAAGTAGGGATCTAATCACCGCTGACACAGCTTTTTATCTTTGTAACAGTCCAGTGGCTTACACTTCAGCTGTATCTGTACCAAAGGCACATCCTGTTAGCATCTGGAGCACTTACAAGCTTTATATTTAAATATGCGTGATGTTTATCTTGTATAATGTTTTTAATGTTTTGACTAGTTCTCAGAATTGCAAGACAAATTTACCCACGGGTACAATAAAATAGGGCTGCTCGATTATTGAAAAAATAATAATCACAATTATTTTTGTCATAATTGAAATACGATTATTCAAACGATTATTTGTTGTCTTTAAAAAAAGGCTTTATTTTATTTATATATTTATTAATAAAAAAAACTAGGCTGAATATTTTCTGTTTTCTGAACAGTCATAAAATTACAAATGATTTCAAGTATGCCACGATTAAGGTGAGGTCTCTGTTTCACAACTGCCCCTGCTGGCCAGCCCTCACACCTGCGCAAGTAAACTGAGCGGCGTGGCCTGATGACATCATCACACAGCGCTGTTTGTTATTATGTCAGGCAAAAGCATGACCCACGGCACGTGAAATGCGAAGGGAAAATAATCCCAGCACCATGAAATAACGCAAAAAAAAAAAGTTTCAAAAAAATGTAATAAAAAAAATATTGAAAAGAAAAAAAATTAATTGTTTTTTTCGATTACGCTAATTCTGTAATCGTTTAGTGTAATAATCGAAATTGTAATCGAATTTCGATTAATTACACAGCCCTACAATAAAGTAACCTAACCTAACTGTGGTTGGTTAAATTCACCTGTCAGTCACTCAGATTATCACAGAGGCTGACCAATAGGAGGAGTGGGAGCAGAGAAGTTCCTCTGAAGGAGCCCTCTGCCTCGGGAGTGGTGGTTGGCTGTGGCTGTAAGGGTGCCTGGGTGGAGGTTTTGGGCCGGTCTGCTGCTCCCGGTGCAGACGGCGACTCTGATGGGGTTTTATCGCTTTGTTCACTTGTGCCCAGCCTTATGTAAGTCATATTCATAGTCATATTGTTATTATTTATTTATTTTTAAAGTACTTTGTGATGCACCTGTATGGAAAGTGCTTGATTGACAGTTTGATTGATTGGTCGAAAAGTAGACAGCATGTAAAGAGTAGCCCTGAATCACAAACAACACATTTTTTAAACCTCGGTGAGAAACAATAAAACAACCAAACAAAAAAACAGACCGTCAGACACCTTAGAGGTGTGTGAGATCAAAAGTGCCCCATGTTCAACCAGCCTGCATAGCTATGGTTTGATGCGCATCAAAGCATGGCAAGGACAACAACACAGCCAAACCACTCCACAACATGCACACACACGGAGCACAAGGCCGGTCAGCCGAGGACGCAGCGACAATGTTTGTCTGGAGGGAACTTTCCGAGCCACTCAAATCTCCGGTTCAGACACTAAAACTCACACGTGGTTTGCGGTTTAGACAGGGACAGGCTGTGCATCAATTAGGTTGTACATTAGGATTCAAGATGTTCTTCCACATATTAAAGGGATAAAAGAAAAAAAGCGGTGTCAATCATGAATGAGAACAACAACAAAAAAAGTTTCTTGTTCATTGGACATTTAAAGGGATATTTCAGGATTTTTGACATAGGGCCTCATTTCCTAGTTATCCAGAGTGTTGCTGATACCTGGAGATATTTTTTTTGTAATTCATGCAGTTCTTATGTTTGAAGAGTTTCGTGGTGCTAGGCTAATGCAAGGCTAGCGCATTTCTACGGTATCAGCTAGCCTGCATTCAAAATAGTCTGACCCGCTCCACAGTGCACCTGAGGCAAATCACTTATAACGCCAGACTAACCAAATAAATGTCTGTGTCGATAGAATAATTTTTGGAATATAACTGACCTTGCATCACATGAAAGATCGCATTTTGAGGAACTATTTTCTAGCAGATCACTCCGCCACTGCGTAGCTTATAAAACCACGAAGCTGATGCTGCTCAAATATAAGGTATTTTAAATGCAAAATGGTTAAAATTGTTCTATCGACAGACATTTATATGGTTAGTCTGGCGTTATAAGTGATTTGCTTCAGGTGCACTGTGGAGCGGGTCAGACTGTTTTTAATGCAGGCTAGCTGATATCGTAGAAATGCGTTAGCCTAGCGCCAGAAAACTCTTCAAATATAAGAACTGCATAAATTACAAAAAAAATATCTCCAGATATCAGCAACACTAACTAGGAATAACTAGGAAATGAGGCCCTATGTCAAAAATCCTGAAATATCCCTTTAATGCGATATATCCCTCTATCGGAAGTCATAAATTAATTTGTAAAATCTGAGTGCTAACTGAGATAGCAAAGACACTCATATGTCTGATATAATGTGACATTTACAGCTCCAAACCTCTAATGCTATCATCCACCATGTGTCACTGACATTTCCAAAGCTTCAGGGATGGAGTTTGGAGAGTCAGGTGAAGGGGCGGCCGGTCGCATGTCTTATTCATGTAACGTGACTGAATGTTAAAGCAAAGGCGCCTGTCAACATGGCGGAGAGACTCTTGTACTCACAGGATTTATCCCTGAAGCCGAGGCCACGGAGGATGTCGGATTGGCTCCAATTTCTTCTCCGGACTCCACTTGAGACAGCACGCTCACCAGGGTCTGGAGGGACTCTGCGCACAGAGGGGGGGCAGATGAGGACAACCATAATCAAAGCCTGGACAACTTCAAGGGCTTGTCATAGTATAGGAAAAACTGCTACAGAAAAGAGTGTCATAGTAACACGGTGGGGACAG
This sequence comes from Gobius niger, assembly GCF_951799975.1. Taxonomy (NCBI): domain Eukaryota; kingdom Metazoa; phylum Chordata; class Actinopteri; order Gobiiformes; family Gobiidae; genus Gobius; species Gobius niger. Next base: position 65,576,343 of record NC_136852.1, on the reverse strand, counting down.
CGCTCTGAGGCCACACTATGAAGTGCTTCTCAACTTTTCTCTGTTATGAAACTAGAGCAACTAAACTTTTGTAAAGCTCAAAATGTACAGCAAGCAATATCAAACATGTTACTAATGCTCAGCTAGACACAGATATTGCCGTTGTTGTAGCGCGGTATCAGAAAACGCATTTGGAAGCCGAACTAATTCATTTTAAATCTATTTTTTTGACTACCTTTCTCGACTGGGTTGCAGGCAATGGACGAGGAAAGCACCTGTTTTTGGTCTCCATGACGGGGTGCTGACATTGCTGCAATAACATCCCAATAACTCCAGAAGGTTCGCTATAATATGGAAGCCAACAGGGACTTTCCATGTGGCAAGAACAACTTAAAAGCCTGGCTCCGTAGACTTTTATTGGTTCTAAAAATTCAGTTTTCTCCCGACAACTCTGAGCAGAAAATCATATTTTTAACCACGCTGCTTATGCATTGTTTAAGTTTTTACTTTGGGCTTTGATTGATGGGCCCTGTCACTGAAGAGGCTTGTTGCTTTACAGGAGGAGACGGAACTGAATGAATGGTGTTATTAATGTGAAAGGGGAGGAGTGAGAAACGACGGTCTACAGATATTATTAATACTATGGTTGCAGGCGTTTGACAGTTAGTAAACGCCTACACGATACTGGTGCAGTTCTACAAGGCCATCATCGAGTCAATCCTCACCTCCTCCATCACAGTGTGGAACCCCGGCGCTACAGACCGGGACAAGCATCGACTGCAGCGCATTGTGCGTGCTGCTGTGAAGGTGATTGGCTGTGGGCTTCTATCTCTCGAGGACCTGTATGACTCCATTTGCCCGGAGGCGTGTGGGTCGGATCACAGCTGACCCTTCTCCCCCTGGACACGGACTATTCACCCCTCTCCCCTCAGGCAGGAGGCTACGGTCCACTCAGACTCATACCTCCCGCCACATTAACAGTTTTTTCCCCTCCGCCATCAGACTAATGAACAAAAACAACTGCTCTGTTGCACAATGTGGTTTGTCCACCCCTCCTGGAACCGCCACCTTAACGTGGTGGAGGGGTTTGAGCACCCGAATGATCCTGGGAGTTCTGTTGTCTGGGCTTCATGCCCCTGGTAGGGTCTCTCAGGACAAACAGGTCCTAGGTGACGGGTCAGACAAAGAGCGGTTCAGAAGCCACTTATGAGAGACCAACAGGCCTGGTCAGAACCATGAGGCTGTCCTTCTGTGGACCCACCACCTGCAGGAGGATTAATGACCCGGCAACGGACAAGTGGAAGAAAATGGATGGATGGATCGCTTGTCCACACTCATATTTGCTGCTAACACTTAATGCATCTGTAAATACACTCGCGTTTATTATTTAACTAAGTTATGTGTTTTATGTTTCTTGTTGCACGATCAACAGAAAAAAAATCCTAGTTTGAACCTGTTCATGACATGGCAATAAAGACAATTCTGATTCTGACTAATGCCTGATTCAACACATATCTGTGATGAAATACTTTTTGTTTGTTTAGTTTAATGCATTTATTATTTCACAGGTTACATCTTGTGATCCTACAGGGTGGTAGTGGGTACACGACTTGAGAACCACTGCTATTCTGTAAATAAAAAATGCTTGATATATAAATAATTCAAAGTGTAAAAAATATTCCTTCCTGAGCCCTACAAAAACAATTTAAAATATGATCTACCGCATTGCTTTGAGGTCCCTTTGCTTATCTTAATTAGTGTAGACAATTTCTATTCAAAGTCGTTACAGAAGGAGGACACAGGGCGTCTTTTTCTTTTCTTTATATAAAGTATATGACGCTTTTATTGATTTCTACAGGAGGCAGCAAGTCAAATTTATAGCTGTTTAATGCCTCAAACTATATTTATTTAGCAACTTAAAAAGGAGATAGAAGCGACAAGCCAGATGCACCATTCAACTGCCAGTGGTTGTGATGGGCTGCTTGTATTGCAGTTTAGAGCCAAAGGTCATATACCAACTTACATACAGCGCTGATAGCAATGCACTCATGCAGGAGGATGCACCAACTAGTCTCGAGGGCTTTCTGCTCTGGGAATGTCCAAGCGAGGGATGCTAAGCTGACAGTAAGCCATTATTCAAGGGTGATAAACCTATGTACATACGCAGTGGGTTGCTGGCCCGGTAGTCAAGTCCGATTTCACACTGCATTATAGTAGTACAATGAACATGTCCTTCTATTTTAAATCTGCAGCATCATAACAACTGGACTTTTTATTCATTCAAGAATCAAACGCTGTAAGCGAAATGGGCTGTTTATTGCTAGCAGGAAGCATCGTCCACAGAGTTACAGCAGCCAAAACTGCTATATGTACAGTATGTACCCCTGTATATGTATGTACGTCTTCTTTCCAATATAGGTAGGTCTGTCACAATACCAAGCTCGATATATTGGGGCATCACGATAAACTATATTATTGAAGACCTTTTAATACCACCTCTGAAAATGACGTTCGAAAAATATAATTCATCCTAAAAATTATCCCACAATGAACATGAAATACAATGAGACACAACTTACTTTGGGTCAGAAATAAACTATTGCATTAGAAGAATGAGGGGAAAATGCTAATAAATGTACTGACGATAAATATTGAGAGCCACAACTATAGGTTCTTACAATAGCTTTGCATGAACGCAACCTAATTTTGTGAAGGCTCTTAAAGTAGGAAGAGAACAATCCTCATTCCAAAAGTTTTTAGCCCAAGCCCAAATGCAGAGCAGCAAGACAATTAAGGGAACTGAGGATCAGAAACAGAGGGAGCCTATGAAGACTACTAATTACTATAACCCGAGTGAAATGCGATTACAGAAGCGGCGCAGCAAGTGTGTAATAAGCTACAAATGAGGCACTACAAAGCCATGCAAATGAGGAGGGCCGGTGTCCTGCGGGACCAGCACCCCCCGAGCCTCTCGTGTTAACCCAGCTCTGCCTCATCGTGACACGCAGGAGGGGGAAAATCAACAACATTAGCCACAAACTTGTTGAATGAGGTCAAGCAAAGGGTTGTTCATATTGGCTTAATTCAAGCAGAGAAAGTGGAAGAGACACACATGTTGCATCTCTACCATAAAGCTTCTTCAATTCTGATGCTTCTTAAGGAGGAGTTAGCAATAACCTGTTGTTTACATGAACTAGGGTGAGACTCTGGGTCGCTAGAAGTGTTTAAAGGGGGGAATTATGTGAAATCTACTTTTTACAGGTTTTTACCATGTTACAATGTTGTTCTCTTATCAAAAATATAGCTGTGTTTCGCATCTTTGAGTAATCTTGAATCTTCCCCTGTGGCTATTGTCAGCACTGTGGCGGCAGCTCTCGAGGGCCTACCTATCCAGGAGATGCTGTCCTGTCCTCACTTCTCGATCTCTTGCTAAGCTTAATCCTTTCATCACAAAGTTAAAACCCTTGGCATAGCTTAAAGGCGCATTATGCAACTTTTCATGCAAAAAAAAAAAAAAGATATCTGTGTGTTTGACCCCGTAGTGACCCAGTGGCTGTATGAGTGGTCAGCATGGCCCCTTTACTTTCAGTCACAGTGGCCTCCATGACGCTCCAGGATCAATCCAGAGAAAACTTTCCAAACAATTGATCCTGGGGCGTCCAAGAGACCACTGTGATGGAAAGTAAAGGCTACTGACCACTCGTACAACCGCTGGGTCATTACAATACACACAAATGTCAACCTTTTTTTTTTTACATGAAGTCAATGCATCTTTAACTACAACCACACAAGCCGCATAGTCTTTTTTTCTCTTTGCTGAAACAGCTGCGCAGCATAGGGAGCAAAAGGAGGTTGAGTGGGAGGAGCTTACATTGAGATTGCTTGGATATTTTGTTTCAGGCGTTTTAGATCTAAGTGGATCCTCATAATGTGCAAAGACTCCATATTATTAGCCAGTCATTTTTTAGAAGTTCTAGTGGTTTTCCTCAGGGTTTACAGTAACTCACCTCCAATTGTGTTGATCTTATCGGCGTCAGAGAAATCGCAGACCTTGTCCCACTTGTCCCGCACATCCTCTGGACTCATGTGGCTGTTCTTATTCCTCACAATGGCTCCCTTAGTTCGCTCCCAGCGCACTGCACAATGTACCATTCAAAAGGCATGCCGCGTTATTTTAAGAGTAAAATCATTAAAACAATCAATGATCTACAAAGTACTTACATTTACCAACCCAGCCAGCACCAACCTAAGGATAGAATAGCTATGTATGTGCTGTTGTTTTTCTGAATAAATGGTTAATTTTGTTGAAGATATTTTACCTCAAACAGTGAACCATTATCTCTGCAGTCTTCGTGGGAGAGCCAAAGGACTAACGGAGCGACATACTCTGACTTGAGATTCTCCAAAAGGTCTGGGGGGGGACAAAATCAAAACATGCAAGCGTTCAGCTATACTCAAAATATAAATAACATAAAGTGTCTTTGAACATACGCTTGAAAAAATAAAGAAAGACAAGAGGCGCTGCGGTAGTTTTCCAGATCTATGTTTAGCAACTGTGGAAAAGCCTTAGTCAGTGGAAGTCAACATATGGAGGCTAGTCATTTACTGAGGTGAGTCCATCCCGGGACAGTTGGCACGGCTCAGTGTGACAGATGCTCCTGCCGTCCAGCTCGGCAGGCAAACAAAAGTACGCCTTTAATTTGTCAGTAAATATCCCTTTCCCCAGAGCGGCGTCAAGATGTTCAGGATATATGAGCATATTATCAGCGTGCAAAATGGGAATAGTAAGTCTTTGTGTGAAGACCAGAAACCGTCTTTAGTTGCATTGATGTGACTTTTAGAGCCCATATTCTGTTATGTTGTTGAGTTTTTCATAATGTTACAATGTTGTTCTCTCATAAAAATATGAAATAAGGATGGTGGATATGTGTTTATCTATCTACAGTATGTATTAGATTCATTTGGGCTGCAAAAGTCAAAGATATTTACAAAAGTGGATCTCAATATTTTTTTTTGATAACGATAATCAGACAGTATTTTGAAAATCATCAGAAATGTGCAGAGAAAGTGCTTGTAGACGTCTAAGTTTCGGCTGATATGTTGCTCAAAAGAACACAAAAATCTTGCTTTATAGCCTTTTTGGGGAGAGAAATTCCTTATGTTTCCACCTTTGTTTGCAGCTTTTTGTTGGTTTTCGGCCATTGATGAATTGTAATTTTCATGGTCTATTAAACAATTATCGTATATATAAGTGTTTCTCTAACTGTGGTATGTGTACCACTAGTGGTACTTGAGCTACTTCCCATGACACTCAGGAGGATCATCAGCAATTTTAGCCTTTGTAGATGTTAATAAGAAAGAATTTCATTTAGACTTTAGTAACACATGTAACATGATCAGTGGCGCTCCAGACATCCACAATGACGTCAGCTCCACTTTTTAATTAATCTCAATATAGTGCCTTTAGTAAACTCCACTATCCTTAAGGTTAGGGTAAGGTGTAGGGTTAGTTTGGATTAGTTTAAGATAGCGTTGTCCTGTGTAGGTGACATCATTCCCTGTGGAAAAGTGGAGCTCCACTGATTACGTGCCCCTCCAGTGGCGTCTCACTTTTTCTGGTTTAAAATTTTATACCCAATTTTATAATTATTCACGTTTAAGGTTTGTTTGCTGTTGAGTGTGGAACACACTGACAGCATGTGTTGAGCATTTAGCCTGTGTTCTTTTTTTGGGTGTCTTGTAACTCTTTGTATATTGTTGTATATGTATAATTTATTATGCCTCACTGTCCTCAAGCCATTTTTTTTAAGGTGATTTGTATTCAGATTGGTTTCATAATCATTATATATGATGCATCATTTACGGAGCCCTTGTTATTTTTGCATTGTTGCCTCTAGCAACTATGTAAATTGCCTGGTCATATGACCATGTTGGTCACGTCATTCACAGTTCTAAATAATCATGCACCCGTGTGAATATGTGCCGAAAGTTGAAAAGCGTTGGCGTCCAAATAAATATTTGAGTAAAGGAATATGCCTCGATCCTTTTTGTTTGAATTCAAGTACGTTGTGGCCCTTAGATCTTGATGAGCACCTGTTTTTCCTGCCTACAGTGGTGATCTAGCAAGCACTCGCAGCTACCTTCTCAATTAAAAATTATTCAGTCCACTTAAGGCCATTTTCAGGCCCTTTTTAGAACAAGTTAAGTCTTAATTTGATCTTGATCCAGGCCTGATGGTACTCATAATGCTCAACGTTAACCAAAGACAATACTGTTTCATAGTTGTGGGCATGGAATAGTATAGTCGTGTTCTTGGACAAGACATTTCACCCACCTCACCCACGTATGAATGTAGCAAGTGAGTGATAAGTGGCATTGGCAGCCTTGCTTCCTTCCAGGGCAGATTGAAATATGACAAACCATACAACAAAAACTGCAAGACAATCCAAAATATAACTGTAACCATATAGCAACCCCTCTGTGTCCCACATCTCAACTGCATAATCATCCAGCGCTCACCTGGGGGCATCACAGTCTCTGTCAGCCGAGACCCAGCGACGGGAGCGATGGTGTTGCAGTGGATATTGTATTTGCCTCCTTCAATGGCCAAAGTGTTCGCAAGTCCCAGGAGTCCCAGTTTAGCCGCGCTGTAGTTCGCCTGTCCGAAGTTTCCATAGATGCCCGCAGCAGAAGTGGTCATGATGATTCTGGCCACAGACAGGGCAGTAATGCGAAAGTTAATGCAGACAGTGGTGCAATTTAGTCATGCATCCTGAAACAGTAACAGTTTGCATCCAGCCACCTAAGTCATGTAACGCATCATGTGACGTCATGCTGTAATATTACAGTATTACTGAACATCACCGAAAGACATTATTTTCATCAACCTTGATCAAATCACCAACCAGGATTGGGTTAAGCATAAAACAATTTTAGATTTTAGAGTTATTCTAACTAAGGAGAATGGTCAATGAGGAAACATATTTTGAAAGGCAAAGTCACAAACGAGTAAACCTCAGATGTCACAATTGTATTAATGGCACATTGTGTAACATTATGGATTCTACTATTGCCACCTAAACAAAACATGCTCCTAAAGACCAGCTAAACTACATTGAATTGCAGTGGTAATCAAAGAATAGAAATGAGGACCTAACCAAACAGGATAAGGCATCATACGTTTTCTTGAGTATTATTGATTTAACAATTTTACAATTTGTTTTAGTACATTTTCCACAACTGGCTATGGTAAAACTGGTTGTTCATCTGTAAATGTACCTGTCAAAAGTCGACTAATTTTACAATTTAATTTCACCGTCGCACAAATTAAAAACACATTGAAGGAATTAGCTGACTGAGAGGACTGCTTGCAGTAGTGATGAAAAGTTACTCCATGATTTACTACAGTAACTTTTCAATTACGTCCGCTCCACTTTATTCTTCCCATTATATTTCCACTGACGATTCTCCCATGGTCCCTCTGTAATGTGCGGGGTGTGTGCTGCGTTCCGCCTCAGTGCTATCTGATTACCTGTGAGACAGCTTGTTTCAAAGGTCTCTTCCAGTTATTAGACCCTCTGCTCTTGTGTTTTATTGCACACAACAGCTTGTTGGAGATTTACTAAATATGTTGGATCAGCGACTCTGCTTTTCTATGGGCAGTTCATTTCAAATTATAGAGGACTTTAGGTTTTGTCTAAAGAGAGCAGCTTGACTACAGAGAAGTTATAACTTTTACTATACATACAGTTTAATAAAGCTGTGAAGAGATCGAGTACCTGCCATATTTTTGGTTCTTCATGTGGTTCCATGCAGCTCTGGTCACCAAAAAGGAGCCCCTCAAGTGAACTCTGTGGATGAGATCTGGAATAGGAAGGAATTATACTATACATTAATCTTATACGCAAGAATATCAAGCAAACACTTTTCTTAATGTTCTTGGAATAAACTGTACAACATTTATTCACAAAAGCAAGTGCTTAAGAACATTCATTATTCGTTTGAAGAAACCGTCTCAGGGGGAGCATGTGGTTTGGTCCTATTCCTCCTACTTAAGCCTTCAACTAAAACTCTTTTTAAAAGGGTTTTATTTCATAAATGATCCCAAAGCTACCTTTATTTTTCAATAAATTACAAGATAATTAATGCTGTGACAGCGTAATAATGAAACAATTACCCCAGTCCATATCACTGGTCCTGGCAAACGACCGGTCACGAAGGATCCTAAGAAACAATGTGAAAAAGAGCGAGATTAGCTTTTTCAGTGTTTGGGACAAATGTAACATAATTTACATGATTACTGCATCTCATGTATCTTAACTTCAATCAGAAGCCCACTCCAATACCTGTCTGTAACTAGATTTATAAAAAGTGTGGTGATTGCTATAAGACGACTTACCCCGCATTGTTTATCACAATATCTGCAAGAAATTAACAATTGGAGTGGTCAGTTTCAGCTCAGTTATACAAGCTCTGATTATAGAAAGAGAAGTGACTTTACCCACCGATTCTTCCGAAAGCATCAAGAGCTGTTTGTATTAGCTTTTCTCCATCTTCCACAGAATCTGTGCATAACAGTCACCACATGGTATCAAAATGCTTCTTTCAGTGAATATTCATGACAAATATCTTCTTCCAGAAGAAAACGAGATTTTTAAATTGTGATAATGATCGGCTGAAAAATAGACTTCTTTTAAATGTCTTTTATCTAACTCACTATGATACCACTACAACATGCAAAAAATAATTTCAACTGAAAAAGAGAAATAGAAGAAACCATCCATCCTCTTGAAAAAGTGGGGTTGAGGAAAATAATTAATTTTGATGTCAGTCAGTATTTTGAGCTTAAATTTTAATGTATGTAAATGCTTTAGTTTAAAATGGTAATAAATTCACCTTGCTGATGAAGTAATAACATATATCTGAATAAGATCCATTCTCACCATAGTTGGCCACTGCTTTTCCTCCTTTGGCCTTTATCTCTTCCACCACCTTATCAGCCGCCGCAGAACTCTTTCCACCTCCTTTAATATCTCCCCCAAGGTCATTCACTTAAATGTAACAAAAAGGAAAAATAATAGTACAAGTCCCACGATTATTCTTGAGTGATTAAGTACAGGGTGAAGCTCAGGCGATTCCTGGCCACAGTTCAAGCTTAATTTGAGCCATGATCATCCAGCATATACAGATATTTCATTAATAAACACAATGCAACTTTGGTATTATGTTGCTATCCCACGAAAGCAACTAAACGCTGATAAACCTAAAACATGTTGGGCAAGGCAAAGCACCAACATCACAAGCTGGCTCTCAGCAACGTTACGAGTGTATGAGGGGAAGTGAGCCCACTCAAAATAAAGAGGCATGATTATTTTCACCTTCACCTGAAAAATACTCGAATAAAATTCTATTTATGGGTTGAAATATTATATTGTGTAGCTTTAAAAATCAACAAGGGGATTGTGAGTTCAATTGATTAATCTCTGCAGGTCATATTACCTACTTATTTGGTTCATAATGAATGTCAAAGTATTGAATTAATAAAAAAGTTAAATGAAACCAATAACCAGAAGAGTGTAACTAGTATTTACCTACTACAGATGCACCTCTTTCAGCAAAAGCCAGTGCATATGCTTTTCCAAGTCCTGGGGAAGAAAAAACAGTACATACTTTTAATGGTTCGCAGATACAGCAGTTATTTCAGTAATAAAACAAAAATCTGTCTCTATTAATATTGAGATTAACGTTATGTTTAAATCTGCTGACCCTGTAGTTTAGTTATTCCAAGAACACCATGCACATGTTTGTACAAGCAGTGCAAGTGCATGGTGTTCTTGCAATAATTTAGCCAATATGTCAGTCTTTTAATAGAGTTCGGGAATGTGATGTCATATCGCTAAGCATCATGGGATTAGCAGGGATTATAAACTAATGGAGATTTTGAAAGTTAAAATACTGGAGTTAGTTGTTGTACATCAAAACACTTGGACACCACAGTGTGTTAGATGGATTTACCAGAGTGACTCTATGGGAAATGTATATTACAGCTGCAAACATGGCGGATCTCCATGGTAACTGTGGATTTTCCCTAACTACATAAATCGTAAGGAAGAAAATGACAACACTGATGAACTTTCACACACTTCCAACGGCAGTACCAGTGTCATTTGCTTACTGCACTTTGATCTCTACGCTTACGTGCAATGTCCATACACTATGAACCCAGACAAAGCAAAAATCTACACGTGCTTTTTGTTTTAAATAGAGAAATGTGAACGTAATGTGCATTTGCGATACAGATTCGTAGTTTTCCCTCACTCTCTGTGCGTTAGTTAGTTAGCATCGCTGACAGACTAGCCGCACTTTGGCTACTCCAGCACGGGTGTGTTTACCTCCTCCAGCTCCAGTGACAAGCACGACTCTTCCCTCGAATGACAGAGACATTATTCCTCCCCGACTTCTAACAGGACACACTGATATAACACAAGAGGCGAAATCCGAAGCGTCACCCCAACAGTGTCAAAATGCTCACTTCCGCGTTGATGGGCGGGGCTATCGCGGAGGTGACCAATCAGAAGCTTCAACTTTCTCTCCTCGTTGTTTTTACTTTGCACAGGGAGGCGAGACTTTTCTCATCGCCACCGGCCACTGTCTATGGACAAGCCTTTTTATTTGAATAGCCTGCTCATTAATTTATACAATAGGTCTAAGCAATTGTTTGTATATTGTTATTGCTATACAAACTCAGATTAGTAGCCTATTCTAACCTATATGTCCAAAATCAAAATCTACAGTGATGGGATGAGCCCTTAATATGTGGCATATTTACTGGAGTATCAAGAGGAAACCTGGCTGCCTGCCTCCAGTACTCCTCTGAAACGGTGCTCAGCCTCCTGCGTTTGTAACTGTTTCAGAGCGTGGTGTCCCACACTAGTCAGCTCTTCCACGTCCTACTCTTCCTCCTTCCTTCGCTCCACAACAGTCTTTCACCATCTTCTGGGAAGACAATAGCAGCTAATCAATTTTATTCTCCAGTGAACGCAAATTAGCGAGAACAATAGTAGGGATGTGTGGCTTAGATGTGAGTCTTGCCCTGATACCCCCTTGTTTGTTTATCATCTGAAGTATTTGAGTACACTGATACATTGGTAGGCAGTGTGTGTGAATTGGTCGGCTATAAATAAACATGCCTTGCCTTAAAGAACCACTGCTTGTCTACAAGTGCAATTGTTTAAACTAGATTAACTAGCTACTTTATTTATCATCTTAAGTAGGCTACATTAATGGGCTAGAGAGAGAGAGAGAGAGAGAGAGAGAGAGAGAGAGAGTGAGTGAAAGAGCGCGTGAGGGGAGGAGAGAGCATTCCCAGCAGCAGCAGTAGCATCCTCCTGTGCGCGGCAGACTTTCCGTGGAGGCTGCGATGTGGACACGATGGACCGATCGGCGCGCACGTCTGTGAAGTGTGTCCCACGGCTCACGTTGCCAGCCTGGTTTCTTGGATATACGCAATATATTTCTGAGACTAGAGGAGCTACGTAATATTTCAGCGTGGTGTTCGCCAGCGGGTCGGGTTGTTATTATTATGGACCTTTTTGTAATTGACTGCGATTTTGTTTTGTTTTGATTCGCTATTTTAACATGTTTGCATGTTATTCTCCTTGAAAATAAGGTTCTATAAAGGATATTCTGGACTTAAAATGGACTGTATTGGCATTTTTCTCGTGTTGCCATTTTAAAATCAAAGACAGAAGGTGCCACAAACCTGTAGATGAGCTCCGCATCACAGACAATATGAGACATTATTTTGACATAGGTTATTTTCTGCGTTCCGCTCTACTGCGCATGCTTAATCGCACACACACAGACGACACTGGCCACTTCGCTCCGTCGTGGCCGTGATGTGAAATGTAGGACCGAAAAAGTCACGGTGGCGTACAACACAGGGGGAAAGGGGGGAGACTGAAGATGCTTTGGCAACGTGGTGGCGCGGCGTCCAAAGGATACGAGTCCTTACCCAAATAAAATTGCGGCATAAGCTGAAGAATGTCCGGGGCACCCAATGCAGAAGCTGAAGGAGCAGTCTCCAAAGTACAAGTGAAAAGGGAGATCAAGACAATCGTGGAGAATTTGGAAAACATCTTGGGGGACCTTAAGGATGTCGCCAAAGAACTGAAAGAGGTATGCGCTTTCTCCTGAACACTGTGTAGTCTACAATAGGCTGTTTTGTGTGTGCACTTTTGCAGACTGGATTTTGCAGATGCTTTGGAGACCAGTTGAGGCTGATCGTCCACCTCTCAGGGGCAATGGGAAAGGCTGTGACAGCAGATAGGCACATACATTGCTTACACACACCGCCACCCAATACTTCCTCCAGCTCTGCTTACTAATGTCTCTGATTATTATCTCACATATGAAAGACAGTGGTGCAGCAGGAAGCCCCGGTGCGGAGTGACAGGACAGGCTGCTTCTACCCTCACTCACTTTGATGAGAGTAAATTTAATCACCATTAATATTTCATGGGCAAGTTGGTTCAACCAGGAAAGTGATTTTGCATGGCGTTTCATCATCTGAATGCTGCTGACAGTTGCTTGTTGCAAATTACCCCCTGCGACACAGTTCAGACCTGAAGTTGTCTGTCTTGCTCACTTAGTATTTAGCCTAGTGCAGTGGCTCTCAAACTTTTCTTATCAAGAACCACCTCAAAAAGTAGGCTATTCTTTCGAGTGCCAAGTCATGAAATATTTAGCCTTTCGAGAAGCCTAGATTATGATTAAACCAAGAGTATATAGGGTCTAAAATAGTCACAAATTGAACAAAATCTTGTCTAAACTGGGTGTAAACCACGTCACCATCCATCTTTTTCTGGCAGCAGTTTTAGCAGAGATGCCAAGACTTGCCTTTTCATGCACACTTCTTCCAGCTTTTCTGGGGGGTTGCTGAGGTGTTCCATGGCCAGCTGAGAGATGTAATCCCTCCACCGTGTCCTAGGTCTTGCCCAGGGCCTTCTCCCTATAGGACGTGCCCGGAACACCTCGCCAGGCCACCAACTGGAGCAGCTTTACACTGAGCTCCTCCCGGATAACTAAACTCCCCTCATGAACCCTTCCCTCATCTCTAATGTGCCACCCTGCAGAGAAAACTCACTTTACTAAAAAACTGCGTACAGGGGAATCTCAAGTCAACTCAAGAATAATCAAGTAAATACCTCAAAGCCGAATAGTTACACAAGTGTATTCATTGCATAAGTAGCTCTCTGATATTTTTGTGTCATAAAAAAGTAACTCACAGGGTCAAAAAGGTGCAAGGTCATGAAAATGAATAAAGTCTAGAAGTGCAGCTGTCCCTGAGGAAGCCCAAGTGCTATAAGAGAAACACGTACCATCATTTGAGAACCACTGGCCTAGTCCGTTTGTATTGCATTATTAATCATTCTTTTATGGGTACTCTTTTTAAAGTATTTTTGGCAGGCATTTTTGAAAGATGGGCATTTAACCCATCTTTCAATACCAACCTGTCAGGAGCACAGCGACTACAGTGCAGTGCCCGGGCACCCATCGCCCGATCATAAGGCAAGGTGCATGGTCAGGAGTACCTAGTGAGGAGGTATCGTGGAAAGATAGTGTGTTTTGTTTGTTGCTGATATGCTAATTGCTATTTAAATTGATGTAGTAGTAAAGGCTGCCTCATCAAATAGTCTGCATCTCTGCAAACACCAAAGTTTTATGTATCCCCTGAGTCTTATTATGTATATATAAAACCTGCTATCCATGTAGCTTTGAAACCTCTAAAAAAAAATCCGAAATGTAATGAATCTTGTAATAGATATTGTTTTCCTAAATGTGCAGACATTATAAGAGCCTTTTGGTTTTGGCTTGAAGATTTACACTCACCAGTCAGAGAAAAGTTGTGTAAAGTCTGACGCTTCACTCCACCTGCGGCGTCAGACGCACACACACGTCATCAGCTGGCCGTGTCTGCTTCACACCTCCACAGAGCACGCTTAGCGGTCGATTCACTCTGTATTCACTTACCAACTCACTATTTGGACACTTTCGCAAAGAGGAGCAGTACAATTCCATCTATGACAATGTGTCCTTGGGCACAGTTCTCAGGGCTCAGTTTTCACCCACCTTGCTGCTACAAGTGACTGCAAAGTGACTGTGTTGTGGATTTGTGTGTTTGAAGGGGCCCTATTGGCAGTATGGTGGCCACACTTGTCGTCAGTATTAAACCACAGTAGCGCAGTAGATCCAGCAGTATGTAAACATTCTGCTTACTGACAATGAATTGAGCATGCTCCTTTTTTCTTTCACCTAAATATGTCAAAACACTAGCCTTACTTCTCTCCCTCACTCCCATGCTGCCGCCGTGGTTGTCATTGGCCTTCTTTTAGGCTGTGTACGTTTTAAATCAGCCTCACACGGCGCTTTGGTTAGCCCGCTGTGCTAAACGTCTCCAACTTAACATGACAGCCTGTTCTAATAAAACCCTTATGCCTCTGGTTGCTACATTATTGATGGGCAGTTGACACAGCATCTGTCTCACGTCCCCAGCTCGAGCTTTGGAAATCTTCTGCCTTGTACAATCTCTCGCAGCAGGCATCCCAGATAAACCAGGCCGGAAAAAGATTACGCTGTTATGTGGCGTGTCTTGTGTAATTGTTTGTGATATGCCTTTATTTTTCATCTCTTGTTGGGAGAACAATCAATGGGAGTCGAATATTTGAGTTTTAGCTCAATTATATAGATTTTTCAAAGAGGGTAATCTGATAACTGGTGTTATCCTACAACAAATTACTAAGAAGCTTATTTTTTGACAGTTATTAAACTTTCATCTGTATTGGGTTGTTTTGACAACTCATGTTTTCAGCATGAGTTTTCAACTCACGTGTAATACATAGCATTAGCAAGTACCAATGACATAAATGTAAATAACAATGAAAGGAAGAGAGAGATGTGCGCTTTCTCGTTTGGAAATACTATTGTGAGTTTGTGTCAGCAGTGTCGATGTTAAAATGCACTTCCAATAATGCATGGGAGAATTGGCAAAACCGGTTGTCATCTTCGTATAGGATAGGGTTGATTCCCACCTGGACGGGGCCTTTCTGTGTGGAGTTACCATGTTCTCCCCGTGCCTACAAAGGTTTCCTCCGGGTGCTCGTTTCCCCTACCTCTAAAATATGTACAATAGGTTCCCCTCTGGGGCCTGGACAACACCTAAAAAGATCTCAGTGGGACTTTCCTGGTTAACTAATAGTCAAATAGATAAAAATAAAGAGTAATAACTAAGTTACTATATTATTCAGAAATCAATCTCCATGGAGACAAGCTGGAGACGTCCCAGTAAAGTTGCAAGTCAATGTCTTTAGGAGTGGTGAGCCACTTATAGCAAAGACACGTTAGTTTGTTAATTTTGTAGGTATTTATCTACGATAAAAATATTCATAATGAAATAAATGCTATTTTATTCCATAATAATAAAATAATAGTAGCCTATATTTTAAAATGTGTAATTATCTTGTTGGTAACATCCATCTTTAACACCTAACTACTCTCAACTTTTGTAGTGAGTGTTGAAATAAATAACTCTTTGGACTGGTAATGTATTATTCATTAGTATAAATAACTGTTTACACTGATGTGGTATCTGCACGTTAACAGTCTGCTGTCTAGACAAGCAGATACTGTACATCCAGGTATATTCGGCCTGCTGCGAAAAGATCATTCATGCTGATGAACTCTCGCGAGTTGAACACAAAAACAAACCAATACAATTAAATAAATTCCCCCCAAAAATGTGGGAGCAGATTGTATGCAAATAAAGAAAATAGGTCTAATAATGTTAGTGAAAAAAGCATAACATACAGAAAGGGTAAGATACGGCTTGTTTCAAAAATGAGATCTGTTTGAAAAATTCACATCAAGAAGCCTTTCTAAAGGTCCGCTTGGGTCTTGAACATCACATCAGTAGGAGAACAAGAGACCCGGCGCATTGTATGTCCCTCCCGGGGGTGTTGCTATCACAGCATTGGTCTGAAACGGCCTCCTTTGAAATATGGTTATCACTTGTAGCTTACACGCGGGTCTTGATCCAAGCTTGGCTCCTGCAGGGATTCTGACCAGATGCTTGGCACAGTCAGTGAAGCTGCCTGGCCCAGAGCGAGTCTAGCCTGGCCAGCCATACCCACTTCCTTTATGATAAACAGAGGAGAGCGGCTGAGCACCTCCCAGAGTGTATGGCTTAAAAATTAGCATGGAATAAGACAGTCCTCAAAGTGCTTTACCTGAATTTAAATCTCAATCCACAGATGCATTAGGTAGTTTGTACATGTCCAGTGTGCATTGGCAAGATACATGATAATTGTCAGGATAAGGATTATTGTAATGTTTTTTTTCTGGTTCCAAATTCAGTTCTGTCCTTAAAAAAATACATGCCATTGGGGAAAGCTGAACATACAAGAAAGCCTACATAGACACAGGCAGAACATGCAAGTTCCACAAATAAAGGCCTCACAAGATTGGAAATCGAAACCCAAGATCTTTTGTGATGCAAGAGGGCCGGCATCTATCTTTCTACTTGAGAAGAAATGTGAGTCAGAGAACGACTCAAAACAGACAGTATGTTACATCTTGCTATATGAAAACAACATTATACCCTCTTGCTTTACATGCTACTCTTCTCTCTTACTCCTCTCATTTGTCATTCCTCTCCTCTTTTGCAAATGCGTTTCAACCCCGTAGATGATAGTAATGAGCTAAATGTAGCAAGTAGCAGCATTACTAATTCACTGAACGAACATAAGCACTTTGTCCTTGTTATTATTATTTTACGAGCTTTGCCGCCGTGCATTAACTTTCCTCTCTTGCGCTCCTTTCCTCAGGTTATCGCTACCACATGCAAGCTGTGATGCTTTAAACTTTACTCTCTGCAGCTCAACTTTATTAAATTTGAAGAGCGTCACAAGAGCGCTTTTTGAGGGAGGTCAAAAACACAATCTAAAAATGTTCGGCACTGCACTTCTGGGTGCCGCGTGAATATAAAGTCAGATCCATCTTGTCTGAGAGAAAAAGATTTACTGGATATTGACATGTTTCTCTTTTATTACAAGTGGCTCAATGGACAGCTCTGTGTCTGGTGTCAACGTGGTTCTCGGTCAGGTGCCTCAACCTGAAATGATAGTCTTTGTCCTGGGGATATGCTGATACAGTGGTTCTCAAACTGTGGTATTGATCCAGCTGCTGGCACATGCTATAGTCTTCTCCAATGGGACTTTTGAATTATTTGGGGCTGTTAACCTAATAAAGTTAGGGCTTGTCCCAGTTTAGAAGATGATTCTTGGTTTAGGCTAGGTCAAGCTTTGTCCTTTTCTTGTTAAATCCAGATTTCTGCTTGGCCGATAGAACATATAGGAATCTTATTTGTACAGCGCTTTTCATATACTGACACTAGGGCTGCACACTCTGGGCCAGATCTTGAGCTGGCGCACAGAAGGGCACAGGCTCTTGAAGAATTATTTTCTGCTATGTGCTACACCCTCGCCACTTGTGAGAGGGCGTCACGAGAGGAGGTGACTGCCCTGATGGGAGCACCACTGACATTCATTTCCTCCTTTACATCGCGCTGCCTTGTGTAAAGCCTTAGGCTCTCACAAGTCAAACTAAAAAGTTGATTTACCCCATCGTGAGCTAAACAATGTTCATGTCTCGAGAGAGAGAAAGAGCTACAGCCGTCCACTGTGGCGCACACCAAGCGGGACCGCTTGGTGTGAACGCAAAACACAGCACTTGCACATGTTCACCCCCCACTCCCCCACAACTCCTCTCCCGACCGCGGAGTCGATCTGGTTGGAGGAAAAAGTGTGTCTCCACCCACTTAAATGCGCCAAGTCTGGAGTGGCAAGATCACAAAGTGCGCACCTACTATGCGCAAAATGTTATGCCATCGTCTGCGTTTTGAGACACAAGATCGGGCCCCATATCTTAAAAAATACAATATAGCAAATTAGGTGATGCAAGAAGCCACAGTATATCACAAAATCGATGTGTCTAAAATAAAAATGCATGGAACTTTTCCTAATTTACTTCAATTTTAGCCCTGTTTTGGACCTGATTTTGTGTCTTGTTTTTTGCTGATTACATACGAGTACATACGATTTACATTTAAAGTGAATGGATGTAGTACTAAATAATCGCATGGCCTACATGACACAGTCGTCTTCATAAGGAACAATGTTTCATTAACTTCACACACAGCGGTGGTAAGCCGTGCGTGTAACCACCGCTGTCCTGGGGGTAGACGGGGAAAAAAAGCACGGCAGCGCACATCTGCACCAACGAACCCTTCAAACACCACCAACCACGCACACACACCACTCACACGGGCTAACAGGTTTTCACGGTGTCCCATCTAGGTGCTAACGAGGCTTGTCCCCTGCTTAACTTCCGGGACCTGGCGAGACTAGGCATTCACAAGGTCATACTTCTTGTCAGATAGTTGCGAACCACTGCCGTGACTAAAAGCCTTAACCTATCCAGAACAAATATTAAAGCTCGACCGGTCCTGATTCAATTTTGCACTCTCACATCACAGCAAGAAATCCGCCGGTTCAATTATCAGACCATGCCGGGCCTTTCTGTGCAGAGTTTGCATGTTTCTCTCTATCCTCTGAATTTGAGCTATCCTTCACTACCCTCCAATGCCTCAAGGCAACCTGTCAGGAGCAGTGGGCGACAGCAGTGCACCATTTGCAGATCCATCTTCGGTGCATGTTTTAGGTTGATGGTTGAAACCAAAGTGCCCAGAGGAAGCCCATCCACACACAGGGGAGACATGCTTGAGTATGAGACAACTCATACTCAAAGCACACACATGGTCCCGGGATTGAACCAGGGACCGTCATGTTGTTGTTGTTGTCATGCAATATCACGGGAACCACTCAGCCACCAAGCCACTGAATTTGACTTATCAGAGCAATAATAAAATACAGCACAGATTTCTACACACTGTATTTGAACTAAGTATCTTGATGCTTGTTTATTATTTAGCACGCAGCCATCTCTTTCCCAGTCAGTACAACAAGAAAAACCCTGTTGGAGATACATAAGACTACATGTTGCATTAATAATGTGGTTACGAAGTTTTCACACTAACTTCGTAACCGCAGTGAATTTCTTGAGCGAGTTTTCAGCTTGGACCTAAGATAAATCCCCTGTCCCAGTAGATGCTCTTCCCTTCGTTGTGAGATTGACTGATTGAATTACAAGACTGTGGGGCCTTGGCACAATTACTCGCACACTACTTAACTATGTGAGATTGCAATTTTTCACTTGGCTTAAAGCTTTTAGGGTGGCGTATTTTTAGACGCTAGTTCATTCCCCGCGGGCTCCGGCGCATGTCCTTTGTCTCTCCTGCAAACAGTAAACACTAAAACTGTGTTGCTAAATACAAGTTTTTCCCGCTCTTTCTTGGTGGATATATTTGGATTCTTTTCTCGCTTGTGCTGGGTGCATCGGATCATCTCAGTATATCACTGGGAATGTGCCCCAGTCCTGGCTGTGCCCATAAATTGCACTGACATTTCCTCTTTCTCTTGCACGGCTGTCAGAGTGATATCTTAATCCCTCATCTCATAAATCAGCCTGGAAAATCAAAAATGATCTTTACATGCCCGCTTTATATAGCCCCTAATTAAGTTCATGATAAGTTCAGCATTAACCCCCTACCAGCTCATCTCCTCGATCGAGTTTCAAATTAGCCAAGGATGCTTCCAGAATGATGTTGTAAAATGAAATTAGAAAATGGTGCCACGCTGACATTGCCACGTCGTGCCAACATTGGGATTAAGCAATTGTTCCTATAAACGGAGACGAGGAATACCTACTATGTCATTTAAAAGGTAAATTTGCATTATATTACAACGTGATGAAAAGCCTTAAGTCAAACAATAGAAGCAGCCAATCTGTGTATACGCCCCCTCTTTCCATCACCAACCAAACCATCCCCAAGAACTGAACTAAACTATGCATAGAATAATCACTTTTAAGATCTCAATACTCAATTATTATTACTGTTAAAGGCATGAGTTGACTCTGGTGCCATTGTGGCAGAACTAAGTGCTCCTGTTCTGTCTGTGAGGCAACTCGTGACCATCACCTCAATGCCCTATTAAATGACGCAGATCGCACTTGATTCAAGGACTCTGCGCTCCTGCTGCACAAATCGAGGTGGACCTTCCTTGGAAGTGCACCACGGTTTGCTTAAAGTGGCCCAAAAACCACAAGAGTGAACACACACTCTTAAATAAGGATTTTTATGACAATGTTGTGTAAGTTTTAACTCTATGAGGAAAAAACACATGGCATAGAATATTGGATTAATGATGAAAACTATTTGACTGTGGTGGAGTTCAAGTATCTCGGGGTTATGTTCATGAGTGAGGGGACTGACGGAGTGTGAGATCGATAGACGGATTGGTGTGGTGTCAGCAGTCCATGTATCGAACTGTTGTGGTGAAGAGGGAGCTGAGTCGGGAGGCAAAGCTCTTCCTACCCTCACCTATGGACATGAGATCTGGGTAGTGACCGAAAGGACAAGATCGGCGGCTGAAAGGAGTTTCCTTTGCAGGGTGGCTGGGCGCACGCTTCCAGATAGGGTGAGGAGTTCAGTTACCCAAGAGGAGCTCGGAGTAGAGTAGAGTCCCTGCTCCTTCACGTGAATGGAGTCAGCTGAGGTGGCTCGGGCATCTGTTTCGGATGCCTCCTGGACCTGGATGGATGGATGGATGGATGGATGGATGGATGGATGGATGGATGGACTATTTGAATGTTTGAATCTGCTTTGTCATTGTGACGGTAATATTTTTTTTGAAATTGCAAAAATTGATATAACATCTTATAACAACTATCTGAAAAAGCAAGTAGTTTACTGATCTAGGAAGTATTTTTTTTCTAGAACAAAGGCCTTCTTTCACTACATTTTATACAATAAACCTTTTCCATCTTACTGTACAACATCCTATTATATCATTGTCTGATTTATGCTGTCCCAGCGTGTCCCTAATGCGCTGTCATATATTTTCTCTTCTCTTCCCTGAGTCTTGCTGACCTCAGCTGCCATACACTGACATGTCTCTTTTTCATCTCTAGGTTGTCCATGAGATAGACACTCTGACCGGCGACCTGCAGCTCGAGGAGGACGGACTGACGGACAGCTCCAAAACAGACACGCTCAACTCCAGCTCCAGCTCCACCACCACCACCACCACGGCCTCCAGCCTGGAGAAGATGAAGCTCTTCTCCGACGATTGCATTTTTAAACTCCCCGCTCCCGTCACTCCGGTGCCCATGAATCCATCCGCCGTGCTGACCGTTCTGAAAAGGGCACACCCGCCTTTGCCGCCGCCCAGACTCACACCATTGCGGGCGGATGAGCATAGCACGAAAAACATGCCTCAGCCCACTTTGGTTTTATCAGGGAATTTATCCAAGGCCAACGGGTCCGTGTTGAGGAACGGCGGGATATTTACTTCCAAACCCAATCGGGATGTGTTCTCGTCGACTCCTTGCTTCATTTCCGGAGACAGCGGGATATCCGAACCGGGGCTTGTACCGACGTTACCTAGACCTATGCCTTTGCTCAGACACGAGAAGAGCAAATGCCCCAAAGCTCCGGGAAGGGAATCTCGAGAGCGGGTGCGTTTTAGCGAAAAAGTTCAGTACCACGGATACTGCCCGGACTGCGATCTCCAGTACGACGTGGACGAAACGGAACTCCAACTGCAATCCGATATGAACGACCTGCGACTCAGCCCTGTCCACTGCTGCACTTCCTCACCTCCCCCTTCCCATTCCCTCCCCATGTTAGAAAATGGCTGCCTCCCAATCAGCCATAGCTTCCCCCCGGCAACGAACGCTCCCTTACCTTGTGTGCCTCCTCAAAAGCCCCAAAAAACAATCCTACGCAAATCGACCACCACCACAGTTTGACGACGGACCGCGGCGCGATGTCCGACTTAAACATTTCCTGAATCATCCATCAGTGTTTTCTACTCAATGACCTGATTAATCCGAACGGGAGAAAAAAAGGTTTGGAAGATAACTTGATGTCGGTGGAAGGCGGAGAAGGGGGGGAAGCGTTGCCATGGGCGCCAAGACGCACGGGCGCAGATGAAGAAGCCGCGGTGAGTGTTTGTACAAACGTCTGAGAGAGCTGGAGGTTGGAAGGGGGGGGAAAAGCAGGGAGCATAATGCATAAGCGTCTTTACATGGTCCCCACATCTGTTTGTGTATGCACATTTATGTGAGCGGTGATGCACACGGTGTGAGGTTTCCGGGCCTGAGAAATGCACAAGATTTATACTTGAGCGGAAACGACCCTGACGGGAGCAAAAGTTAATTGCGCTGCGCCTCTGAAGAGCAGCTCAGTATGTTCTCTGTCTGACAGCCCGGCGACTTTTATAAAACTCTTATTATGTCATGTCTACAGATAACATAGAGGTCGATAGTGCTTAACCTTAAGATAAGTTTCAATAAGTTGCGTTGCAATAAGTTTGAGTAAAAGTGGCTATAGACAATTCACTGTTTTCTGGTTAGGGATTAGATCTATTTAACCTTCTATTGATCAAGCTAGACACCAACAATACAATATTTAGGCTGTGGGTTCACAAATAGGGCTGGGCGATATGGACCAAAAGTCACAACCCGATATATTTAGGTTGAATATCGATATACGATATATATCTCGATATTTTTTCCGCAAAGTCAACGGCATCCGGCTTCAGAGATGCTCTGTGGGGGGTCACAATATTGCCACTGCCCTGAAGCAAGTATTACAGTGCAAATTTGAACTATATCGATATATATGATATGGTCTAATTCCATATCTAATTTTAAAATGAATCGATATATCGGTGTATCTTAAATATCGACATAACGCCCAGCCCAATTCACAAGATGAAGTTTTGGAAGAAAAATGTATGTAAACCAACACAACCACCGGTATCACTTTATTTTACACTACCTTGATACATTGTACTTAACTAAATATAGTAACAATCTGTAATAACTTGTACCTATGTAGTACGTACACAATGGAATAACTTGTATTAGTACTTTGTAAGTACATAATGTAATAGGACACGAGACCCTTAAGGTTTGGGTTAGAGTTAGAATTATGTCTTATTACATTATGTATCTCCAAACTACAAATACATATTATTCCATTGTGTATCTAACCCATAGGTACAAGTTATTACAGATTGTTATAGAGCACATTACATTGTACTAACTTTAGTTAGGTACAATCAAGGGTAGTGTAAAATAAAGTGTTACCCAACCACCTTTAACCTCTTGCCCCCCACCTTTAACCAAGCACATTCTCTCCAGTTCAGCTTTACCCAAATCTAAAAGCTTCTTGACCAAAGCTTACAGCTGATAGACCAGTGTGACACCATTTGAAATCTAAGACCTACAAAACTGATTGTTGTCAATTGACGCATTTTTTAAGCATTTTTGTCATGTTATTGTTTTTGGGTTTTTTAGGCCGTTCTCACACATGTTGGAGCGCTTTGTAAGTCGCCTCGAATGCGCCCTAGTTCCAACTGGATTTACTCCAAAGTCAGTTCAGTCCATGTTCATACGTGTCCGCACCAAACATCGCAACATCAGCCATGTAACAACGATCAGCTGTTCATCGAACTTATTCCCATGACAATGGGCATCAACCTGTCAATGTGCCGGCACACACGCACACTTCCCCGATGTTACAGGGAAGTGTGCACAGTCACTCCTCTCCGTCGTGGTTAAATACAGTGAGGGTGATATACGCAAAGCGAGGAGAAATGCACTTTGATCGGCTCATGAAGAGGAAGGTTTCACTGCAGCAGGAAGGGAAAGACGGGCAAGAAAGACGTGCCTTGATGATTTAAAGTTGATCCATTTTTCCCCGTCAGAGCAGTAATAAAGTTTGGATCCAAGTTTTTCGTCACCTTTTCATCTAATTTTTGTCCCTTTTTTTTTGTTGTCATGTGGTTTTTTTGTGTTTTTTTTATTGTCGCTCTTTTGCCACTTTTTTGCTTTTAGATTTGGGTAACACCAAACTGGAGAAAATGTGCTCGGTTCATGAGAGAGTCTGGATTTCAAGCAAACTAAAACATGCAGGAGTGCTACTTGAATACTGATATAAGATGTCACTTTGGTGCTCTTCAGTGCAGGGATTAGCATATGACTTTAAAAAGATACAAAACTGAGGCACTCAAAGAAAATTAGTGGTAAAAAGCCTTTATTGTAGCCTGGCCATTCGATTAAAACATTACCCGTGCAGGCCGTGTGTACCTAGACGCGCATGGCTTAATCTTTTAGACAAGCAATGCTACGTGAACGTGCACGAAATTCCACATGCACAAATGTGGCCTGTTGCTTGGCCGGAGGACGGCAAGTGATATTCACCTCATCGCGCTAGGTCCATAGAAAATGATTTGAAGAGGAGCGACATCGCCTCCTGTGTGTCGAGCACATTAAAAGAAAGATGCTCAGAGTTCACCAATGTGACGCTATGAAAACTACTGCCCTCATTAACATGGAGGTTACATTATATTGACTGGATTGAAGATGATTGGAAATAAAAGGCCTTACAAACCTTAAAATTATGGGCATAACAAGAGCATTACCTGAGGCTCCCACAGGCTACACTTCTACTTGAGAAATATCATTTTGAAATAAAACTAAAAATTATTTCCAAGTTTAATTAGTTTTTGATTAAACTGAGGTACATGTTATTCACTATTGCAAAGGAATTTTGACTGTGCCAAAATGTTGTGCATAAGAGTCCTCGTGAGTGAGTGTCCTTAGGATTTTTTATTCCAGAAGAACACTTTCAGCTCAGAAAAAATGCTATGAATACCAAAAATCTTAATAACTAACCGTGTCATGAATGAGACCCTCTATTTCTAGCACTTGACGCAAACGGCAAATAATAATTCATCCCTCTCAGTTGATAGCAGAGATGGCTGTTGCTTTTTTGAACCAGCTTCTGAAATTAACCTCTTAACCCCCACCTACACAAGCAATTTTTTGCCAGTTATTATACAGGTATCCAGGCATTGCCCAAATCTAAAAGCTTCCTGAAAAAGGCGTCAAAATAGCGATGAAAACGAGACAAAAAAAGCGACCAAAACACCACAAAAATGTCGATACGGCAACAACACATGGAAATATCTTAGATCAGTTTTGTAGGTCTTTTAAATGAGGCGTTACACTGACCTGTGGGCTGTAAGAAGTTTTTATACTTGGGTTAAGCCGAACTGGAGAAAATCCACTCCGTTACGGTGGGGGTTAAGAGCAATATTATCTTTTCAAAGAAACATGTCATGTTTCAATTCCTACTTCATCTGTCCATGCTCAGTGGGAGTGAGAAATACTACATATGTTGCTAATCTGATGTCAGGTCAATAAGAGCCCGTATTGCTGCTAGTGTGTTGTTGATGCATGTACAGGCATGTCGATGAAGCACTATGCCCACTTAGTCCACTTTGTGTGGGCTCTTAGCCTGATCTGAGCTGCCGAGCACCCGGCTTCATGCAAAATAAATTTCACATTCATTTGCTCCATACACTTTTTAAAAACTGTGAATATTAAGTGGCTGATCAGTTATGCAGCAAATACTGGCTATGGAGCTTAGAAAATACATTTGAAGATCGGGCAAAATACTTTTATAAGTTTTTGAATCATAAAGATCTGGATAAGTATTTTTACTCGATTCTGTGTTATGGGCATGCGTTATGATATATGATATATTTTTTATCTCAATGAGATTTTTTCCTGGATAAATAAAGGTTTGAATGAATTTAAAAAATAGAGGTTGACATGACACGATAGTTTTTACCAATATTTTTTCAAATGTCTGGTCTATGTCTATAATCCTGTTAAAATGTAAATACTTGGCCACTCCAGCAGAGGCCAATTTTATTTTATTACTTTAGGTGATTCAATCATAGTTTCTGTCCCAGCTTTGATTAGTTGCTGTTAGCTTTAGCATGCTGCCATTAGCTTTAGCATACTGGCGCTAGCTTTAGCATGCTGTTGCATTTTGTGCGGCGATCAAAAATACAATTGCGGAGGTTAATACTAACACAGCAAATGAATCCCCCAGGGTCTGTGCTTCAAAATGACATGCAGCATTTCCATTTGCCTGTGGTTTAGTGAAGCTAACTAACTTGTAGCTAACATCATTGTGATGTTTCTCTGTTCCCCTGGGAGGACTCATTTTAAAGCCCCGACTTCACGCTTTCCAATGCAAAAAAACAGGTAGTCTCTGTCACTTTTGGTTTGATAACTGATGTTGTAAAATCCCCAAATATCGGCCCGATATATCATGACATTGGTGATTATTAGCTTCAATAATAGCCTAGTTTTACACAGCCGCCGCAGATCGATGGGAAAAATGAATGGGAAAAGGGAAACTCGATTCTTACATTGCAGCTTCTTAGAACCTGAAGTGAGAATGCCTGGAATTTAGAAATCACAACATATATTTTGATATTTATTCTACTGTATCTATCGCATCTTTTGGAAACCATGGCTAACATTACATGAACAGCTCCTTGGCATCGACTCGGGCTCCTTATTTTGAACACACCAGTTTTCTTTAACAATTTAGAACTTATTTACTCGGAAAAAAACTTGATTTTTGACATTTGACATGATGTTTAAGAGCTCTGCCAAGAGAGCGTTACGAACGATAAAAATACAACACTAGAAATAATGAGGACAATGTCAAAACAGCAGCCAGCTCTATCGACAAAACCTCATTTTGATTTGTGTTATTTCAGAGCATTTCACATCAAATCTCTCTTCAAATCCCATCAGAGGGTTTCACAATACCAAGAAGTTACTCGTCTGTGCCGCTTGGCTGGGAAAACTGATGCAATCCCTCCCCACTTAAGCCGTTATCTTTATTTTCAATAACATCTAAATCAGAATGCCAACTGTTTTCCGAGAGTTGAGATGGGGTTATTGAAAAAATGGAAGCATGTTTGGCTAAGTTTATATGAGCAGTTTAATGCGCAGTGGCAGAGATGGCAGAGATGGCAGAGATGGCAGAAACAGCGTTGCCCGGAGATGGATGGGAATAGAAAGCTTCCTCATGGCGGCCGTGCTCTTAATTAGCTGCATTAGACCCGGGGAATGAGTGGCCCGACAGCTTTGTACCAACATTTGTTATGACAAATCTCTCGAGCGCTGCTTATGCGCAGAAACGCACTGAGCTGAAAAGAGGAATCATAAGTGAACAAGATGTGAGGGGGATTGGAGAGGGGCTGCATGTGAAAGGGTAGCTGTGTGGGATATGGCTTATAAATATGTAAGATATAGATTGTGTGCATTGTTAAGAGTACATGTTCCCTGGATGTGCACATTAAAGTGGAGAGGAGAAAGTAACCCAATGCCCCCAAAGGGATTCACCATAACTTTGTAAATGTTCTTGTTAGCAGATATGACAATATAAAAGTGAACTTTGAGTGTCCAGAAAAGCCCTTTATAAAACCCATGCATTATTATTATTATTATTAACTGTTATATAGAATCAATATGTCCCTGTTCTCTCTTTAACCTCTTACCTCTCACTTTAACCAAGCGCATTTTCTCTTAAAGCTTCTCAACTGGAGAGCAACAATGTGACGCCTCATTTGAAAGCTAAGACCGGCACTTTGTCACTCTTTTATTTGCTTCTTTGTCACTTTTTTGTGGCTTTTTTTCATTGCTTTTTACTTGTGTTTTCGTCACGTTTTCGTCGCTCTTTTGTTGTTATGTCACATTTTTGTTGCGTTTTCATCCTCTTTTTCTACACTATTTTGAGGCTTTTTTTCAAGAAGCTTTTAGAGTTGGGTAATGCCAAACTGGACAAAAAGTAAGTCTCGAGCCCATTCCTTTGCAGAGATATGATTGATATGAAATCAAAGGAAAGAATTCCACACGTGTCCAGCAGAGGGCACTGACATAATGAGAGATCAGGATACAAACAACTCATTGGCTAAAGTCATGTCAGGCTCATTATTTTTACATTTATTGAAAAAAGTTTCCTCAATAGTATTTTCCCAATCAAAACACATTTTTTATTTAGGAGCTTCTGTTAATGGACACTGGCAATACACTCCCCATACGTTTTGGCCCCTGGGAAATTTACTTAGAGGCCCCTGCTATCGCTTCACTTCCCAGAAACTCCGTCTGAAGGAAGCACAGAGGTGCTTTCAGTGCGATGGTAGAAGTTAACGAGTATAAGAATAAGCTAAATAACGATGCGCACACATGCGCGTCCTTGGCTTGATATGGCTAAATATTTTCAGAAAATAAGATATATAAAATATTCAAATACACAATTTGTATGTAATGTACAATAGGATAAAGTTGCAGAATAAGTTCGAGTTATTGTTGGTGCGGCCCTCGGACTCAATTCAGGCTTCTTATGTGGCCCCTTATGAAAATTAATTGCCCATCCGTGGCTAAGAGGATTGTTACATTGCCATGCTGTTAAGAAGTACTAAGTAACTTGTTTACCATAATAAATCGTTTTCGTAGTCCCTCTGGGAGTAATACAAGTGTTAATGGGATGATTGGGGGTCTTTCATCTCCCCCTGGTGTCTCTGGCCAGAAAACCATGGTTGCAACTTTTTCTGCACTGGGTCGGAGGAAGCTAGCAGGCTAACAGGCAAAGCTAACTGTGGGCTAGCGCCACTTAAACCGTATTTACAGCCAAGTTCAAGTGAAAAAAATGATCTCCATTGTGTAATGGGATGTACAATATCCCTCTCTCCCTTTGTCTTTTCTGTCAGCGTAGTGTTTGCTTTCACGGACAATTAATGAGTAACAAACGCAACACCCGCAGTTGCGTTTATGGCCTCTAGCGGCATGAGTTACTGCTTTAACTAAATCTCTTTTGCCGTTTTAAGCAAAGCAAAAAAAACAGATCTAGCTACTATCGCCAAAAAAATGAAAAATTTCCAATGTAGAAGTAGCCTATGTCCAATTACGGCTCATTTTCTGTGGTGGTCGGGCCTGCCTCTCTTCGCCTTTCTTTCTTTATTCACATGAACAGATGAGATGTGCAGTATATTTATTATGAGATCTAAATGAGTTGAGGCCGCAGCAATCAGTAAATGCTCAACAACGTCCAACTTTCACAGCTTAAAGGGACTATACAGAGTTTAAAAATGCTTATGTATTTTCCTTCCCCTACATGTTCCAGCAATGTCCTAATGTGTAGAATGAGCCCAGAACAATTCACCACAACTGCCTAAAATCCTGCACTGTCACTCAAAAAGGTGTTAATTCGGGTCCAAAGTGCCATCTTGCACCTATTGAAGGTGCAGTTACACGTATGACCAGCGGTGGCAGTAGTGAGTATAAAAATGGCCAACTTGCATCTAGCCCCTTTAAATACAAATACAGCAGCCTTAAAATTCGTAAATCTACGCGTAACTGCCCCAAAACTCGTCTAAAGAATCGCAATTAACTCACTATTCCTCGCTTACTCTGCATTGCTCAGCCTTCCACCCCCACTTCAGCTTGTGGTAATATTAGAATTGTTACCGAGCTGCTTCATCACATTGTTTATAAACCTGTTTTGTACTTTGACCCAATATGATAATATTAAGTGCAATCATAACAGCTTTTTCTGCAATCGCCAGGAATTTAAAGATATATGGGTAATTATTGTGTGTATAATTGATTCATTAACAGCACACAGGTATATAATAATCCCTCGGTAAATGCACCCTTTTTTAACCTTAGGACGAGATACATATAACTAACTCTAATTAAATTCTTACTTTGAGTTCCTCGAAGCTGTATGCTAATTGAAAACAGTTTTCGATAACACACAGACTACTTGTGAAGTGCTTTATTGCAGCAAATCATCTCATATCCTCATTCAGATTGATGAAGCATCAAATATGGTATTTAGAGAAAGCGGCCAATACAACATGCCAATATTTGAACTTGAATTACAGAACTTCAAGGGCATTTTTCTCCCATTAGGCCATTTTCAAGCTGTTGTTTGAACGCTTTTGTGCAATTTCATTTCAATCAGCTTCAATCCACAAACTGTACTTCAATGAATGTGGTTGGATTATGGGTTTTTCATCCTTTTGCTGATATTTGGTTATAATCTCAAACACATATTTATCACCATTTTACACTTTGTTGATTTGAAAATGCAATATTGAGCTAAAACTTTTCAGGAGTAGATTAAACGATTACTCAAAGATGCGCAACTGGGTCAAAATACATCTCCAGATAGGTTTTTGACAAAAGAACAACATTGTAACATGGTAAAAAGCTCTAAAAAGTTGATTTTGCCAAGTACCTCCCTTTAAAGATGCCATAGTCAGTCATGTAAAGGTTAAAGTTGTAGAATAGGCTTTTTTTAGTCTCCCGTTTGTCCTATATATTTCA
Source organism: Gobius niger (assembly GCF_951799975.1). Classification (NCBI taxonomy): domain Eukaryota; kingdom Metazoa; phylum Chordata; class Actinopteri; order Gobiiformes; family Gobiidae; genus Gobius; species Gobius niger. The sequence continues at coordinate 65,545,920 of NC_136852.1, read as the reverse complement.
TTCTTCCTTCAACGCCGGTGGGGCAGCCTGTCTCTCCAGATCTTGCTTTGATTTCATCGTCATAGTGCCACAGTGCAGGATTAGCCTGTTGTGGATGTTTTGGGATAGGGCTGCGTGATTAGTCAAGCTTTAATCGAACTGTGAGTGAGGTAGGAGTAGTGTCCATCCGAGCTCCAGCACTCCAGGCTGGCGACTGCGAGAGGAGGTGTATGTTCAGCGCCTCCGTCATGAGTCACACGTGAGTCAACACCACTGACCTACTCCCCACAGCTCTGAGCGGCCCACCTCTCGCTCCTCGTTCTCCACCAGCCTCTCCTCGCAAATGTTTGCAGCACAGGTGGGCGGGGTGTTCCAAGCAACCTTCGCGAGATTCGTCAAGTTTCCCGTTGACCTTCGGAGCACCATCATTCCCTCAGATAATATCTTAAATGGACTCCTACGCTGTATTATGTATCAGGGTTGCACATGAGTGGCTATTTTTTGCAGGTTGGCATTTAAATAATACATTGTGTAGAACGTTCGGATCGATGATGCTTCAGTCTGGTTTCTTTTAAGGTTAAAGCAACACTGTGTTTGCCAACATTTCAACAAAAGGAATAGAATTCAATCCAAGCTTTTGTTTCATGATGAGTGTTTGTATTGATGAAAAAACACCTCCAAAAACATGCGTGTTGTTAACTCACTTGTAACTTTGCTGGAAGGGGGAGATCGTCTCCATGGAGATAAAGAGTTGTTACAGGTTGCCAAACATGACTCTTGCATTAGGTCCTCTTCCCGGAGGATTTACTTTGACAATACGATGCAAAAACTGCCATTTTTGTGCCTAGCGGATGATAAGGAACATTACAATTATATTAACTTATACATTTCTTACTTGCCACGTACAAAATGCTTTGTAAATATTCATCTTTTTCTCTATTTGTGTGGTAAACAGTTTTTATTCCAGAAGGACATCCATACTTAAAAATGTCTGACAGTCCAATACTGTCTGATAAGTTGACAGTGCCACAAAATGTCCTTCCCTCTCTGTGAGTTTGTGTATTTCCACTGGAGTTTCTATATTGCAGTCCAAACCTCTGATACCGTCATCCCTCTCTCTTTCTCCCACAATATCTTTACATATTCAGTGAGTATTGAGTGAGACTTATGATTCATCGGATATTTACTGTGTACAAGGATTATGTTTTGAGTTGATGAAAGTTTAGTTGCTGTTGTTATGTAGTAGCAAATAGCAATTTATAAGTTGAATTGTCCCACACTTTGACTTTAAAGAGAGGAGACGGCGGTTGGCCATTTTATACTCACTACTGCCACCCCAGGTCATACATGTAGCTGCAGCTTCTATATTAAGCTCCTGCATGACGGCACTTTGGACCCGACGTAACACCTTTTTGAGTGACAGTGCAGGATTTAAAGGCAGTTGTGGTGAACAGGTCTGGGTCATTCTACATCTTAGGACATGGCTGGAACATGTAGGAGGAGGAAAATACATAATTTTTTTAAACATTTCTAAACTCCGTATAGTCCCTTTAAAGCTTTAAAGGTAGACTTTATTTGTGCCCATATAGAAATGTGTTATTTGCTGTGGACAGGGAAACCTTTCAAGAGCTAACTCTTTTCAGACCTTGACCCAAAGATGTGTCAGGTGAACCTATGATTGTGCCTGTCTAAGGATGAGAATACAAATTAGTTGTGGCTCATTTAAACAGCCACAGTGAGCCAGATGTGAAAGGTTTCTTACACTGAAGACCAGGGAGACGTAATGCAGTGTCCATTTATCAAACAAAAATAAATAATGAACATTACAGTCTCTTTCACTAGCAGCAGGTGGAAAATCTGTATGCTCCCACACCTGAAGACATCAGAGGTGTCTAAATAATGGTTGCAAGTGCAAGTTAGCCATTTTATACTCACTACTGCCACCTCAGGTCATACGTGTAACTGCAGCTTCTATATTAAGCTTGTGCATGACGGCACTTCGGACCCGAAGTAACAACTTCTTGAGTGACAGTGCAGGATTTTAGAGGCAGTTGTGGTGAACAGGTCTGGGCTCTTTCTACACATTAGGACACTGTTGGAACATGTAGGGGGAGGAAAATACATAATTTTGACATTTTTAAACTCTGTATAGTCTCTTTAAACCTAAGATTTTTAACCTTAGATTTTTAACTTTTAACCTTAGCTAATACATGGTCTGTTTTAACCAAAAAAAATCAATTTAATATTTTTAACTTTAACTTTAAACACACACTCACAAGTCGGTCAGTTTGTTTGCTGCCGTTATACAGTAATTGTCCACACAAAACAGAACAACAATTGTATTATAACTTACACAAAAGTTTTTGCATTCAAAATATTCTTCCTGTGCAATATTTTAAAGAGGTGTGATTGGGAGTATGGGAAGTGCAGTTAAGAACTGAAACAAAATGCACACTGTTGTTGTGTCCTTGGGCAAGACACTTCACCCTACTGGCCTGCAGTGTCTTTGCGCATTGGTGTATGAATGAGAGAGTGAATGGGTGAGTGGTTCCTTACTGTAAAGCACTTTGGGCCTGATAAAGGAAGAAAAGCGCTTTATAAGTTGAGTCCATATACCATTTAAGAACTGAAACAAAAAGCAATACATGACAATACTTGACAATAACTGAATTTATGTTGTAGGTTAGGCTGCAGAACAAACTTACACAATCACAATCCACTGTGGGGTGGCCTAATCACAATGGGTAGATGATTTAAGTAGAAAGTTGTGCCACATTAATGGCAATGTGAGTGTAAGCATTGGGTGAGTTTATTGTGTTGCCATTACAGTTTAAAACCAAAGAAATATTTTGTGGCATTAGAAAGAAGCAGCCTTTCATTTGTTTCGTAATCTTTATTTGTTGGGCCTGTTGACATCAGCCGGGACCACACAAACACGGCCACATTAGTGATGTGCAGATATGAAGCTCCATATTAACAAGCATGCAATCTGGAGCTTTGAGAGGCCGGGACCGCTTGGCCACACATTTCTTTCGACCAACATTGGTTGTTAATCTTCACTCCTCTGTCAGACACTTTGAAATTTCCGAAAATGGGCTGTTATTCTTTGTCACCGGTGCTTACTGTGTTTGATGACTCACACAAACCCAATTACAGACAAAACAAAAATGTGTGACTTAAGGGCAGTGTGTATCAGTAATATAAGTGATGATAATACCAGCTTTGGTGCTGATTGGTATAAACCACAGGGAAAAGGCTTGTATTTTGTATGTGTCACACTTCACTCAATGATTTTGGATTATAACTTTTGGAAACTCAACTTTTGGAAATCCTTTTAGTATTTAAAGGGATATTTCAGGATTTTTGACATAGGGCCTCATTTCCTAGTTATCCAGAGTGTTGCTCTTTTCTGGAGATATATATTTTTTGTAATTCATGCAGTTCTTATATTTGAAGAGTTTCGTGGCGCTAGGCTAGTGCAAGGCTAGCGGATTTCTACGATATCAGATAGCAGTCTGACCCGCTCCACAGTGCACCTGAGGGAAATCACTTATAACGCCAGACTAACCATATAAATGTCTGTGTCGATAGAGTAATTTTAACCATTTAACCATCTGCTAGAAAATAGTTCCTCAAAATGCGATCATTCATGTGATGCAAGATCAGTTATATTCCAAAAATTATTCTATCGACACAGACATTTATATAGTTAGTCTGGTGTTATAAGTGATTTGCCTCAGGTGCTCTGTGGAGCGGGTCAGACTGTTTTTAATGCAGGCTAGCTGATACTATAGAAATGCACTAGCCTTGCACTAGCCTAGCCCCATGAAACTCTTCTAATATAAGAACTGCATGAATTACAAAAAAAATATCTCCAGAAATCAGCAACACTCTGGATAACTAGGAAATGAGGCCCTATGTCAAAAATCCTGAAATATCCCTTTAATATTCACTGTATCACTGTACAAATTGTATCAGCCCCATGTATCGTGAAAAGTGCATTAATCGTGACAAAATCATTCCAGCTCTAAAAATGTAACTCCACTAGTGACGTGAGAAGTCTGTACAGTAAAATCATACACAAAAAACTTTACAGCCAAGCAAACAGTGGCTTGTAAACACAAAAATGATTTTCCTAACAAAGTAGTTGGTGCTGGTTGAATATTATAAGCCTCTTGCTGATATATTCAAATGTGCAGTGTTACAATATGACTGCAGAGGACAATGTGCGATATTCATGCCAACAAGTGCACAGTGAGGAGCAGCGCACACAAAAAAAAAAAGGTGTCAGGAACGAGACTCACATTTTGTCAGTGAATATTAATTAGCGTTGTTTCTGCGTCTTTGATTGTCTCCTGGCAGATAACACTGTTTGCTCGTCGGTCATGCATCATTTACTCTGATTTGTCTCACCCCCCGATCAGCTTCTGCTACGTGTCCCGATCATCTTTGGAAAATATGAAAACGGTCGCAGCATTAAGCGAAATGGAAAGCAAATAATTGTGTTGTCTTACGCCAAAACGCATTACATCAGATACAAAGTTTGTCTGAATGCGGAGCAGCCGCCGTGACGCAGGCTGGCCGACGTTCAAGTTGTTTCAAGTTTTTTACTATCTGAGTCGACCAAACGTCTGCCAGGACCTGTCCTGTGCGACACTAATAAAGCGCAAAACAAGGGCTGCCAGCAGTTAGCTTGAAGAGTTTTGTAGTGGAGGCAATATAAGTACTAAAATTATTAAAACTGTATTTCACAACCAACCAGCTAATAAAATATATTCAATCAAACTAAATGGGAGGCTGTGTTAGAGAATTAACAATGGTGTTCGAGAGGATAGATGAAGAATAGGCGGCAGTCTGGATGTCTTATACAGGAGAAGTTTATTTACCATCGGTGCGGGACCCGGAGACATGAACTCGAGACATTGTGCAAGTCCTATCATTCAAGTCTGTCTATGCTTCCACAGAAAAGGGATAAATACCCTCTCAGAGCGTCAGAGTCTGAGCACCACAGTCGAGGCTATGTCTGAGATAGTATGACTGTACAGCTTGACCCAGTATGATAAATAGTGATTTAATGTTATCCTCTAACAGTCTGATCTTGTACTTACACTGAAGAAAATTACTAAACTCAGACAAATTCAATTTAATAATGGCCATTGAAGATACTTCTTTTACGGATTTGGAGAAGAAGGGGCACAGAATTCCATGAAAAGAACATTTGTCCATTCATGATTTGATTTAATTCCAACAAATTGGGTGAAAACGTAACAGCATTTGTGAAAAAGCTAAAGTTGAAGAGCAAATAGCTTCTACAAATGGTTAATGATCGTAAACACATCTCAAAATCCACAATGGATTACATCAAGAGGCGCAGTCTGAAGGTTTTGCTATGGCCTTCACAGCCTGCTGACCTAAACATCATATATCGATCTGCTAGACCTCCAAAGAGCAGTGCATGCAAGACAACCCAGAAATCTGTCAACTCTGGAAGAGCAAAAATCCCTCAAACTATAATTGAAAGACTCTTGGCTGCCTTGAAAACAGTTTAAAACAGTGACACTTGTCATATTGGAGGGGCTACAGGTAATTAGCTCTGCGGGTGCCAAAACCTTTGCTGTTTTATATTATATTATTATTATGATAATGAATCATCTCTTTTGGAGATCATTTCATATTCCCTTTGCTTTGTTCTTTGTTGATTAAAGGGACTATACAGAGTTTAAAAATGTTAAAATTATGTATTTTCCTCCCCTACATGTTCTAGCCATGTCCTAATGGGTAGAATGAGCCCAGACCTGTTCACCACAACTGCCTCTAAAATCCTGCACTGTCACTCAGAAAGGTGTTAATTTGGGTCCGAAGTGCCGTCTTTCATGTGCTTAATATAGAAGCTGCAGTTACGCATAAGACCTGAGGCGGCAGTAGTGAGTATAAAATGACAAACTTGCATCTAGCCATCTTTAAGCAAATAAGGATTTGGTACATCAAAGATGTAATGACTTGGAAACCTTGAACATTATACTAAGGACTATAATCCAACTGGAATTACAGTAACTTCCAAAGTGTGTGGAATAACCATGAAAACTAATCCCAAAATTTGGATACTTGGGGATACCATTGAAAGTTTCTTCTAACAAGGATAATTTCTTATTGCAGGAAGTGAATCCTTGGATTCTGGAAGAATATCAGAACAATGTCATCTTAATGCACACTTTTCTTCTTACATTTAATCAAAGGGAAGCAACGTGACTTGATGTTGTTTAAGCTTAATAAATGTCATCTTAAAGAGGCTGGAATGCAAGTTCGCCATTTTATACTCACTACTGCCACCTCAGGTCATAAGTGTAACTGCACCTTCTATATTAAGTGTGTGCATGATGGCAATTCGGACACGAAGTAACACTGTTTTGAGTGACAGTGCAGGATTTTAGAGGCAGTTGTGGTAAACAGGTCTGTGTCATTCTACACATTAGGACATGGCTGGAACATGTAGGGGGAGGAAAATACATAATTTTAACATTTTTAAACTCTGTATAGTCCCTTTAAACAACAACTTAACGCTTTCCACTCTAGAACCATTTACCAAGTGTCCATGTTATTCCTCAAAGTCCAGCAAAAAAGAACCATGCTGATCATTCAGATGTGCAACAGTTTATTTGTGATTTGAAATGTAGATAATTGCACTGTCCTACTGAATGCAGTTTAGTTTAGGCTCGGTCGTTTTCTGTGACTCAGAGAAAGTCATGGTGTGAGTGAGTAGGCAAGTGTGTGATTTTGACCAAATGTGTCCACATATTCAAGTGACATTTAATGTGTCAAATCTGTTAACATTCACCGTCCTATTTGAGAAAGATAACAGACGACATACCTACACAAACATTCATATAGCCATAATACAGTTCACATTATGTAACATCTCCCCTCCCACCACACCAAGGTTACAGAGAAACTTGGGTGGATCTGGGACGTCTTCTTCTTTTTTAATGCTGACAGAAGAATGTTGTGAAGAATGACAATTACTAAACAATGACATTATATAACCAAAAGGAGGGCTCTTTGTTTTTGCAGAATGTGCTTCCTCCAAGTTATTGTTCATTGAATAAATTACAGTGGCTGTCAGTGCATGGGTCGGGACCTAAAAGGGGGTCATTAAGAGACTTTGCTGAGTTAGTTTGATAGTCACAGTGAACGTTACAGGAGCACCTTCGTACCATACTCTATATCAGTGGTTCCCAAAGTGGGGGTTGAGACCCCTAGGGGCCTTGAGTGCGGGTCCCCTGATGATTTCAAGATGAAATAAAAAGAAAAATGCTGCTGTTTCTAGAATGTTTTTAGTGTAAAACAACATATAATTTGTGAAATAAGATCTTTTTTTCTGCCCTAAAGTAGCATAAGAGGGAATAATTTTATATAATGGGGTCTTGAGTTGTTTAAGTGTCAATTTTTGGGGTCTCAGCCAAAAAGGTTTGGGAACCCATGCTCTATAGTTGTGATAGACAACATACATATTTTGTAAATACTGTAAATGTCTGTTAACCTATTTTGAGATCTTTGGAAAAACTTTATTTTACACTACCCTTGATACATTGTGCTTGCCAAATTGCCAAAATACATACACAATAGACTCATTTGTATTTGTAGTTTGTTGATACATAATGTAATAAAACTATAACCTTCCCCTTAAGCCTTAACCCTACGTACTAATACACATTATTCCTTTGTGTATGTATAAGTTATTACAGATTGTCACAAAGCACATTACAATGTACTAAATTTAGTTTGGTACCATGTGTCACTCAAATGTAGAGCTCTCTCCCAGTCCCTTATCATTCAGAGAACTTTATTACTCCTCTCACCTTTTTTGGTTGAGTGAAATGTTTAAACCTCAGTAAAATTAAAAACGTTCCTGATTTTTGTGACATGATGTGTCTTCTTCCGATACAGATTTTGCAATAATTAGATAAAAACAATAATTTGGTAATATACATTGTGCAGCCTTGACATTAGAATGGTATGTCACATGATGCACATGAGTAGCAAAAAGTAAAAGTAAGTGCTTTATTTGTCATTGTAAAAGTGTGCAACAAAATAGTGTTCAGGTGTTAGTCCTGAGCCGCTGTGACTGAGCTGCACCACCACTGTGGGTAAACCTGACCAGCATGTTTTTGGAGGTAAAGGAAACCGTAGCACCCTGAGGAAACGGTGCACCGCCTCCTGTGTTTGTCCCCTTTTCAGAGCGTGGTGTCCTGCATTGGTCAGCTCCACCTCCTTCTTCTTCTTCCTCCTGCGCAGCTCCCTCCGCTCCACAACACTCTTTCACCATCTTCTGGGAAGAGCTTAGCAGTTCATCTGTTTTATTCTCCTGTGAACGTCAATTAGCCAGAACAATAGGACAGAAGGCATGTGTGGCTTAGCTACGAGTCTTGCCCGGATACCTCCTTGTTTGTCCCTTCCTTGTTTCCTGTTGCTCCTCTTGTGACGCTTCCACTGTGCTGCAGGTGTGGGGGGCTCTTGGTGCCTCTTCAGTGTTTCAGAAGAAGAAACTTGTAGGTCTCAAATGTCTTAAGCTCATAAGCTGGCTGTTTGTTTACTTTTAAAAAGCTACTTTCTTCAGGACCGTTATGGACTCTCTGCAGTTAAAAAAAAAAACGTCCAGTATAACAATGTGGAACACAGAAACCACAAATGCATTTAGCAGAAAAAGGCTTAAAGGAATAGGCCACCGTTTTTACATACTGAGATATGCTCTTACCTCACTTTAGCCGAGTTAATATATCCCCGTCTGGTCTTTGTCCGTGCGCTCTGCCAGGCAAACGGAGCACATACGCAGCCTCTCCCACATGTCACATAGCTCCAAAAAAGCTCACGATAGAAGCTACCAAGCTCTTCCACGTGTTCCCTATTTAAATAAAGTTACGTGAAGTGTTTTCATGCGAAGTATATTTACACAGAAATGTAGCATGTCGATTTTATAAGCAAATAAAAAGGGGGACTATATTGTGAGGCGTAATGATACGAAGAGCAAAACGTCATGCTACATTTCTGTGCAAATATACTTCGCATGAAAACAGAAGAGCTTGGTAGCTTCTATCGTGAGCTTTTTTGGAGCTATGTGACATGTGGGAGAGGCTGCGTATGTGCTCCGTTTGTGTGACAGAGCGCACGGACAAAGACCAGACGGGGATATATTAACTCGGCTAAAGTGAGGTAAGAGCATATCTCAGTATGTAAAAACGGTGGCCTATTCCTTTAAAACGCAGCTGTACCGAGAGGGGCAGGTTGCTGCTTGTTTGCATGTCGCCATGACGTAACGCTTGCACGTGTAAAGGTAAAAGCCTTACCGTGTACATAATGACAAAGTCGCGCGTGAGAAGAGGTCACAGGGTGTGAGAGGACTCATCCTTGAAAGGCCTAACAGGCGATTTCATGCCTCTTTGGAGACAGTCGAGTGTTGAAGGCATCAGCTGCACCTTTCCCTGGAAGAGTAAACAATAGGAGCCGATTAGAGCAGACTCTCCCCAATAATCAGACAGCTCAGTGCCGTTAACCTTGACTGACTTTTGCATGCATTACTGTGTGGGCTATGATACCTTCAGCGCATTCTCATTTCTGTTATTTTGAAGAGAGACTCGTGTGACTGTGAATGCTGCGAACTGCTTCTGCGGCTTTGTGTTGTCAGCTTTTTAATGCCGTTTCCTTTCTTTTGCAGGGCCCATTGAGATGCTCAGAAGAATAACGCACGCCTCGACTACTGATCCAGGCAGCGATTGGGGAATGAGCTGAGCCTCAGACCAAGACAGATTATTTTTTGCTCATTTATTTTTTTACTGAAGACTATTAAAAGGCAACAAGGCAAGACTTTTACAGGCATTAAAAAAAAGGATGGAATGGTGCGTACAGGAGCGTATGCAGAATGGGCACTGGCAAAAGTGTTGGGCAAAAGTGTTGTGGTCATTTGTACGCCAGCAAAGACATCAACTCATTGGATCAACCCAATTATGTTTTACGAAAGCATCACTGACAAAAAAAAAGGTGGTTGCAGATCCAAACAAAGATATTATTTGTATGGCTGAAATAAGTATGTATTTTCCCAAACAACATTATGGATAATTTGTTAGTATCCAAAAAGAGGTGGGATGAGTAGCCATAAATCAATACCCAACTATTGTTACATCAAAGAAATATAACTCATGTTAAAGTACACTGCCTGACCAAACAAAACAAGAGCCACCACAAAAGATCTATTTAGGTGGACCGCCATTAGCTTTCACTGTGGCATTGTTTCAATAAGCTTCTATAATGTCAAAAGTTCCAGTGTTGCATTAATCTTTCACCAATTTCCTGTATTGCTGACGGGAGAGTGTGACAACTGTGCAAAGCCTTCTCCAGCACATCCCAAAGATTCTCAGTAGGGTTAAGATCTGGACTCTGTGGTGGACAATCCATGTTTGAAAATGTGCTCCCTGATCCACTCTTTCACAATGTGAGCCTGATGAATCCTAGCTTTGGCATCGAGGAATATGCCCCGCGCATCAGGGAAGAAGAAATCCATTGTTGGAATAACCTGGTCATTCGGGATGTTCAAGTCGTCGGCTGATCTCAAGTCTTTGAGCATATAGTGTTTCTGAACCTAGACCTGACCAAGTGCAGCGACCACAGATCATAACATTTAGTCAGATCCAGGTGTCCACTCTTTTTGGTCAGGCAGTGTATTCACGTGTCTGAGATACTGTGTAGCTATGGACCAACAGAGGAACTGGAATCACAATAAAAACTGCAGACAGAGTACAGACAACTACTTTTTTGACTAAAGTATTAAAATAGTCCTTCACAAACACAGTAAACACACAGACTAAAGACTAAATTACTACATAAAGGCCTACATATAAGACCACACTCATCCTGCTGAGGTGCACGCTCCAGTCTCCCACTGCCAGATAATCGATGAATGGACCTTTAAACGTGTATAAAGTTGGTCTGTTTAAGTTATATTGCAATGTAAATTCTCTCTAAGGCCAATGTGGCTGATATTTTGGACAACCACCTCTCTACCTGCTGAAATACTTCAGACAACCACCACCAAATAAATTTGCAGTACATGCAAATAAACCCAGCTTTGAGCTACACAATACTGCTCTCAATTTGAAAGTCATTGTACATTTGGTCAATTCAATATTATCTTGTCAAAACGGCTAACGATCCGTGCAGTAACGCAGAGGGGCGAGCTTTAATTATTTCCGAAAATATAATTTGCATCAAATTGTGAAAAATATATACGCTACCAATCTATATATTTCTTGTCGTTTTCTACAGAGATTTTCAAAAACATGATATTTTTGATAATTGTCTTGGATGACCAAAAGGCATTTTTGTGGGAGATGACACAAAGTTGAAAGAGATGGGCTTTTCCGGATGCAGCCAGTTCCTACAGTTATTTGTCTTTAAAGGAAGACTGTTTGCATGGCAGACATATCAGGTCGTGTAGAATTTCTATTTTACAAAAAAAGTGTGCTGCTTTGTGAGAGACGTGGGGAAGATGAATGGCATAAACCAAATACCTTGCAGTGCTTTATCAGACAGGAGACAGGAGGCGGTTTGAACGCGCGGCTGCCTCGACACTTTGTCCTGCCATCACTGTGTTTTTCTATGCATTTCTGTCCACTTTGTCTCCATGGGTGAGGGCTAATAGCATGTGTGCATTGGCCGCTTTATTAGGTACACCTTCGTCTCAAATTTCCATATTACGACAATGAGATTTGGTAGCTAATGAAGTGGCCAGTGCTGCTGTGAAGGCGGAGTGTCATGAGGAAGTAAGGTTCTCTTTATTTGCAGGAGGTGTTGGCGGCCACAAGAGGCACACAAACACTCAATTCATGACTATTGTTTTAGGAACAAGCTGGAAAAGGTGTGGACTGTGTCTGTGATGTTTGTTGTGTCTACAAACTGTTTGGATCCAAATGTGACAAGTAAATGCTTTGCACAAGAGAAAGCTGTGTCATTTGTCAATGTCAATTCTAATGATTTGGAGAGAAAAATGAGTTGCTTATCTCATTTTCAATGTAATTTTATTGCAAAAATCCTCTTAGGGAATGTGCTATAAATGTTTATATGAAATTTAAACATCTTGGTTTTGGTTAATTTGCGTAAAGGGTTCATATTCAAGTACAAAAGTGCAGCAAAACTCACAGGACAATTGTTTTGTAGGTTTTCTGGTGAGAGGGTTCATCAGCAGAGAAAACCTTCCAAACAATTAACCCTGGAGCGTCCCTGAGACCACCGTGATCCAAAGTAAAGACGCCATTCTGACCATTCATACAACCACTGGGTCACTACAAGGTCAAATACGCATAAATATCAAGTTTTTTCCACATAAAAAGTTGCATAATGCACCTTTAAAGACATTAGTAAATACAGAGCCGTTTTTTCCTATAGGCAAACTATGCAAGTTGCATAGGGCCCCTGCAGCCACAAGGGCCCCGCATCTCAGTCAAACTATGGAGTTGTTTCCCTGATTAATTAACGCATTGTTACGGGCCTATATGTCTCAAAGATAAGTTGAATCCATGTTCTCATGCACGCAGTTACTTACAGTAACTCTGGTTCTCTGAATGTGCACAGTCTAAAACAAGTTGGGCGACTCACAGGCTAATTCTCAGTGGTCAGACAGAAATAACCGTCAGGCGCAGGTTTCAGTTAGTTTTACATCGGCGGTTCCCAAACTGTGGGTCAGGGACCAGAGGTAAGAGAATGGGACTATTTGCCATTTACCATTTTAAAAAGTTGGGAAATAGACTAGTAGTAGTCCCAGTCTCACACATTGGCTTAGTGGTTAGTGGTTCTCACACAGAGGGACAGGGCCTGAATTGAGGGAACTATGTTCCACTTCGGCCCTGCTCTACTGCACAGTGGAACTGTTTTTGTCCGTAAATGGATTAGATCTTCGTTGAATAACCATGGGATGCGTACTGTAGGGCCCCCGTGTGCCCCCAGAAGGGCCAGCACCGGCTCTGAGTAAATAAACATGTTAGTGAATAAACATTTTAGCAGAAAATATCAGACATAATCAAGTGGTTTATGGCTTAAGAATGCCTGTTTAATTAGATCTTCCAACAAATGCATGTTTCATTCCCAGTTTTGTTTACAAACAGTCACCAATATGGCTCCAAAATCAAAGCCCTGCCTGAAACTGGCTGTCACAGAGTGGATAAATGCGGCGCGGAGAGCATCACATTTAATCAAAGTTGCCAAAAGCCATTCTTGCGAACCTTTTAGAAAGAAAAGTGCATTACGCAGCTGCATCAGATAATAGAAGATTAGTGTGATGAGATTGCCAGCCCGCGGTGCTAAAGGCTTGTCTGCTCCCCGCACATTAGAAGGCGAGGCAGCCGGCGGTGCCATACAAATGAAGGATGGGGTCAGAGGGTCAGCGTAGTGGCAGCTTGGATAACAACAACATCGTTTAAATCTGTGGAGCAGAAAACAAATGCATGTGTGACCAGCTGCTTTATGACCTTGAGCTGGCAGAGTGGAACGTTACCGAATGTTAAATAGGGTCATCATCATCGGGCAGGCAACGCATGATGAAACAAAAACAGGCTGGCATGATGTTCAAGTCAAGTGCAGGAATGGCATCAGGCTTCGTCGATGCAATCCAAAACATGAAACTGCACCACACACAGATCAACTTTAAATACCTTAATATTTAATGCTCTGTCTATGCCCTCCAGACATCCCTCATTATCACCAGCGCAGCAGCAGAATCAGCAGCCACCTCAGCATCTCCACTTACCAACAGTGCCTTAGCCTTAACCGAGTGCATTTTCTCCAGTTCAGCTCTACCCAAATCTAAAAGGTTACAGCCTCACTTTTTTTCATCACATTCATTTCACCTTTTTGTCACATTTTTGTCACATTCTCATCAATTTTTTGTCACTTTTTCGTCACATTTTCATGACTTTTTGTCATATTCTCATCATATTTTTGTCATATTCTCGTCACCTTTTTGTCATTATCATCACTTTTTGTCACCTTTTTGTCCTTTTTTTTCTCACACTTTTTTTCAAGAAGACTTTAGATTTGGGTAAAGCCAAACTGGAGAAAAAGCACTTCGTTCAGGCGTGGTTCAAGAGGTTAACGAAGCCATCCATCCATCCATCCATCCATTTTCTTCCGCTTTATCCGGGGCCGGGTCGCGGGGGCAGCAGTCTCAACAGAGATGCCCAAACTTCCCGATCCACACACACCTCCTCCAGCTGTTCTGGGGGGACCCCGAGGCGACACCAGGCCAGCTCGGAGACATAGTCCCACCACCGTGTCCTGGGCCTTCCACGAGGCCTTGTCCCACTAGGACATGCCTGGAACACCTCCCGCGGGAGGCGACCAGGAGGCATCCGAAACAGATGCCCGAGCCACCTCAGCTGGCTCCTTTCGACGTGAAGGAGCAGCGACTCTACTCTGAGCTCCTCCCGGGTAACTGAGCTCCTCACCCGATCTCGGAGGGTGCGCCCAGCCACCCTGCGAAGGAAACTCATTTCGGCCGCTTGTATTCGCGATCTTGTCCTTTCGGTCATTACCCAAATCTCATGACCATAGGTGAGGGTGGGAACGTAGATCGATCGGTAAATCGAGAGCTTTGCCTCCCGACTCAGCTCCCTCTTCACCACGACAGACCGATACAGCGACCGCATCACTGCTGACGCCGCACCGATCCGTCTATCGATCTCACGCTCCATCCGTCCCTCACTCGTGAACAAGACCCCGAGATACTTGAACTCCTCCACTTGAGGCAAGGACTCCCCACCGACCCGCAGAGGGGAAGCCACCTTTTTCCGGTGGAGAACCATGGCCTCGGATTTGGAGGTGCTGATCCTCATCCCGGCCGCTACACACTCGGCTGCAAACCGCCCCAGTGCGTGCTGAAGGTCCTGGTTCGTTGAAGCCATCAGAACAACATCGTCCACAAACAGCAGAGATGAGACTCTGAGGCTCCCAAACCGGACACCCTCCGGCCCCTGGCTGCGCCTAGAAATTCTGTCCATAAAAGTAATGAACAGAACCGGTGACAAAGGGCAGCCCTGGCGGAGACCAACACGCACCGGGAACAGGTCTGACTTACTGCCGGCAATGCGAACCAAGCTCCTGCTGCGGTCATACAGGGAACGGACAGCCCTTAGCAGAGGGCCCCGGACCCCATACTCCCGGAGCACCCCCCACAGGGCACCACGAGGGACGCGGTCGAACGCTTTCTCCAGATCCACAAAACACATGTGGACTGGTTGGGCGAACTCCCACGAACCCTCGAGTACCCGATGAAGGGTATAGAGTTGGTCCAGTGTGCCACGACCAGGACGAAAACCGCATTGTTCCTCCTGGATCCGAGGTTCAACTATCGGCCGGATCCTCCTCTCCAGCACCCCGGAATAGACCTTACCGGGGAGGCTAAGGAGGGTGATTCCTCTGTAATTGGAACACACCCTCCGATCCCCCTTTTTAAAGAGAGGGACCACCACCCCGGTCTGCCAATCCAGAGGCACTGTCCCCGACCGCCACGCGATGTTGCAGAGACGTGTCAGCCAAGACAGTCCTACAACATCCAGAGACTTAAGGTACTCAGGGCGAATCTCATCCACCCCCGGAGCCTTGCTACCAAGGAGCTTTCTCACCACCTTGGTGACTTCAGCCCCGGTGATGGGCGAGCCCACCTCCGAGTCCCCAGCCTCTGCTTCCTCATTGGAAGACGTGACGACGGGATTGAGGAGGTCCTCGAAGTACTCCTTCCACCGCCCGACGACATCCCCAGTCGAGGTCAGCAGCCCCCCACCCGCACTGTAAACAGTGTTGGTGAAGCACTGCTTCCCCCTCCTGAGGCGCCGGATGGTTTGCCAGAATCTCTTCGAGGCCGACCGATAGTCTTCCTCCATGGCCTCCCCGAACTCCTCCCAGACCCGAGTTTTTGCCTCCGCAACCGCACGAGCCGCAGCACGCTTGGCCTGCCGGTACCTCTCAGCTGCCTCAGGAGTCCCACAAGCCAACAAGGCCAGGTAGGACTCCTTCTTCAGCTTGACGGCATCCCTTACTTCCGGGCGCCACCACCGGGTTCGGGGATTGCCGCCGCGACAGGCACCAGAGACCTTACGGCCACAACTACGAGCAGCCGCATCGACAATGGAGGAGGAGAACAGAGTCCACTCTGACTCCATGTCCCCCGCCTCCCCCGGAATCTGGGTGAAGCTCTTCCGGAGGTGGGAGTTGAAGACCCCACTGACAGAGGGATCCACCAGACGTTCCCAGCAGACCCTCACAACACGCTTGGGCCTGCCAGGTCTGACCGGCTTCCTCCCCTGCCAGCGGATCCAGCTCACCACCAGGTGGTGATCGGTTGACAGCTCAGCCCCTCTCTTCACCCGAGTGTCCGAGACACGCGGCCGGAGGTCAGATGACACAACTACAAAGTCGATCATCGACCTCCTGCCTAGGGTGTCCTGGTGCCACGTGCACTTATGGACACCCTTGTGCTCGAACATGGTGTTCGTTATGGACAAACTGTGACTAGCACAGAAGTCCAACAACAGAACACCACTCGGGTTCAGATCGGGGAGGCCGTTCTTCCCAATCACCCCCTCCCAGGTCTCACTGTCGTTACCCACATGGGCGTTGAAGTCCCCCAGCAGAACAATGGAGTCCCCAGTCGGAGCACTATCTAGTACCCCTCCCAGGGACTCCAAGAAGGCCGGGTACTCTGCACCGATGTTGGGCCCGTAGGCCGAAACAACGGTGAGAGACCTGTCCCCGACCCGAAGGCGTAGGGACGCGACCCTTTCGTCCACCGGGGTGAACTCCAACACGTGGCGGCTGAGCTGGGGGGATATGAGCAAACCCACCCCAGCCCGCCGCCTCTCCCCGCGGGCAACTCCAGAAAAATGGAGAGTCCAGCCTCTCTCCAGGAGTTGGGATCCGGAACCCAAGCTGTGCGTGGAGGTGAGCCCGACTATATCTAGTCGGTATCTCTCCACCTCCCGCACAAGCTCAGGCTCCTTCCCCCCCAGCGAGGTGACGTTCCATGTCCCGAACGCCAGAAGCTGTGCATGCGGACCAGGTCGTCGAGGCACCCGGCCTCGACTGCCACCCAGTCCTCTCCGCACCCGACCCCTACGGATCCCTCTGCGGGTGGTGGGTCCACAGGAGGGCGGGCCCACGTCGTCCCTTCGGGCTGGGCCCGGCCGGGCCCCGTGGGCAGAGACCCGGCCACCAGACGCTCGCGTTCGGGCCCCAACCCCAGGTCTGGCTCCAGGGTGGGGCCCCGGCTGCGCCATGCCGGGCGACGTCACGGTCCTTGTATAGTGTACGTCCATGGGGGTCTTTTGAACTGCTCTTCGTCTGACCCGTCACCTCGGACCTGTTTGCCATGGGAGACCCTACCAGGGGCATAAAGCCCCCGACAACATAGCTCCTCGGATCATTCGGGCACTCAAACAACCCCACCACGTTAAGGTAGCAGTTCATGGGGTTGTTAACGAAGCCACGTCAGATAATACTTGGCTATAACACAAGATAAGATAAGATAAGGTCAGATAAGACCGCCTTTATTGATGTCACAATGGAGAAATTTACTTGTTGCAAATAGGCAGGAAATGAGAGGGGGGAAAAAAAGCAAAAACAATTAAATAGTAAATTGTGGTACCTTATATACAATGACTACCAAGGACTTTGTGGGGACAAAAAGTATAAACAGTAAATAATTAGTAAACAGACTATAAACATATATATATAGTTATAGTCAGTTTTCGCAATGCAAGTTTACAATCATAGTGCAAGTGGTTGATAAAGAGACGCAGATAAGTGATGTAAGTACAGGGATTATTGCATGTATTCTGTATTCTGGTTATTGCACATGTTACTTTACAGTCTTGTTGTAACAGCAGTGTGGATGAATGCCTTGCGGTATCCAAGTGCCAGACCTAACTATACCAATGATAAGTATTCATAAGCAACATAGGCCTATTAGATATAGCCTAAAAATAAAATAGAGTCCAAAAGTGTCTCAGAGAAAGTCTGGAGGGGAGAGATGACAGAAGCGTTGTCATGCACACTGCCACCTTTTGGACAACACATGTAGTTGCAACCATGAGGATTTCCAAATGTCCGGATGATGAGTAGCAGATCATGTAGGCTTGTTTAGTGACACATGTCCCACTCGGCTTACATTTTAATCCCTTGTCTAACCTAAAATGCCATATTTTATTGGTGACCTGTGGAGCTAAAATATGACAAGTTCACACAATACCTTACCTTGCCCCTCTGAATGGCACAATACTCTTTCCCCCAAAATGTATCTATTAAGTTATTGATGTTGTTTTATGTTTTAGTGCCTACATGGACGCATTTCATCCCAGGTTGCAGGCTGTTCATGCAGGTGGGTTTTTACCGCAGCAGCTGTGTCCGCAGGCAAAGCACAGACGATGCGCCTGTTTTGGCTACGCGCTCACCCGAAAGACTCACTCCGCGCCGCTTTACGCACGACTCCGCCCGGCCGAGCTCACCCCCGCGCACGAAACTGAAGTCCACAACTGCAGACGTCCCAAACTTACTGCCTGTCACGTGATCGGGGAGAAGGGAGGAGTGGAAAAGGGAAAAAGGAAAGAAAACAGGCAAGCCTAAAAAAAATAAGAAGACAGACTCCTGTAAGGGTGAGGCTGTACATTTGGATACTAAGTCAGCCGACAGAACAGGAGCGTGTAAGTAGGATCTATATAACTTTATGTTAGTGGATTAGTGGTGCTAGCATTAGCCATTGTGAACTTAAAATGCTGATGGAGGCACATTTTTTGCCATTGCAGACAGATGCGCACACCGCTTGGATATATGATAGAAATTACTCTAGCCAGTCATGACGAAAATGTTGTCTGCATGTATCAAGAACTCATGACAAAGTATTGAAATCCATCTTATCTGTTGATTTTGTGGTATTTGCAAACTGTATTCCTCATGGGACCTGCTTTTTTTCTTTAGGCAAATGCACTCCAGAGAAAGATCCACACGTTTCAGGACCTGTGTCAAGGACAAGTGCGCGTTATGACGGGTGAGAACATTACACTATTCCTTCTAAATAAATAAATTGCAAGTATAATAGTGTTGTGTGTCGATTTCCCTAAGCTTCATAATATAAGCCATTGTTTACATAGAGCGAGTCTGCAATGCATCCTGGTTTATAGCATGTGAGTGTGCTGCGTAATCCACATTAGCTGCTTAAGTCAACCAATTGTCCTTCTTCCACAACAGCTAAGTAATGGCTATATTAGATGTTTTCATACACACCTTGCCTAACGGTATCCCTGAAAATACTGCCTACTAGCTGCATATAATCTATGTAAACAAAACAAAGTATTTCATTCTTTTGAAAAAGAATAGCCAGATGGCCTTGTTTTCTTAGTGTTAAAACGGCTTAAGGAAATAAAGAGGCCATTCAAAGCTGCTAGAGTGTGTGGAGATCTTATACATAGGGTTGATAAATGTAGATAGACGATAACTGCTGTGTTTCTTGTTTCCACAGATAAATAAAGCAGCCTTTGGAAAGAGGAAGATGAAGCTGAATGAACGCAGTGTGGCTCACTATGCCACGTGTGACTCACCTCCAGACAAGACCGGCTTCTTGTTCAAAAAAGGTGAGCGGAACACAGCCTATCACCGCCGCTGGTTTGTGCTGAAGGGCAACATGCTGTTCTACTTCGAGGAGCGGGACAGCCGGGAGCCAATAGGCGTCATTGTCTTGGAGGGGTGCACCGTGGAGCTGTGTGAATCAGCTGAGGAATTTGCCTTTGCCGTAAAATTTGACTGTGCCAAAGCTCGTATTTACAAGATGGCAGCGGAGAACCAGGCGGCCATGGAGTCCTGGGTGAAGGCCTTGTCCAGAGCCAGTTTTGACTACATGAGGCTGGTGGTGAAGGAGCTGGAGCGGCAGCTGGAGGACATCCAGGAGACGCAGGTCGGCGTGTCCTGTAAGCCCAAATCTGGCAGGAGACCCCCAGCTGCCCGCTCCCGGTCAGGGGCTTCCTCTTCATCCTCATCTTCCTCATCACTGTCATCTGCCTCTAGTGCACCGGCTGTTTCATCCACTTTCTCTGGCCAAAAGAATGCCCTGGAGGAGGCCCACTCCAGGGAAAATGGTGTGATGTGGAGTAAAGCACCAGTCCCCATATCGAATGGGTCCATTGAGGGGGCATCGTCCTGCGCGTCCTGGGATGGCAGTGAGGATTCTGGGATTAATATGAGCATAGGGCCTGACGGGGTGAGGGCTCCCCCTGTGCCACCCAGGAGGAGGGGGGCTTCATTGGAAAATCCTTTTTCACCAGGGACGGGCTGCTTCTCAAAGCTCCATGACTGGTATGGTAGAGAGGTACAGGAAATAAGAGCACAGTGGCTAGAAAGCCAGTAAATGCCACTTTGTCACTTTGCTTTTTACTTAATGATGTGATCATTCCAACATAGTCTTTGTGCTCTCCTCGGAGCCCGGCTGTAGACAAACATCTGAATGTTAAATTGCCAATTAAAATTACTTTTCAAGATTTTATTTCTATGTTACCAGTAATCAGTGTGTGTAAAAACTATGCTGACTCATACACTTATTAGTGTACAAGTATTGTAAGTTACTGCCACATTCTCAACCCTTTGTATTTGTGTTTTGTCCCTATTTTTGCTGTTTTACAAGATGATCTATTGGACCAATCAAAAATCTTCATGTCAAGTGTCAATCTATCTAATCTGTCTATTTTTTAATCTTATTATCCAGCACAATTCAACAGGGACTAGATTAACACTTTGAACTTGACAGCAAAAGGATTTGACATTTGTAAACTGCAATACAGATAGATTTACATTGCAGCTTAATTTGACTTTTTATATTTGTAATAGTTGTCAACTTTTAAATTGTATATGTTTAGTGTCATGATAATTGTGCACCAAGTTGCAATGTAACAGAAATGAGAAATATCTGAAACGACTGCTACTTGACTTGTTTTCCTGAGGGTTCTGGACTTGCGCAGAGTTGAAAGTGTCTGAGTCAGTCGGCACTTGTGCCGTGGAATGCGCCTGCTCTGAGCAGAAGTGACGTGGGATGAAAACAAAAGGCTCCCACCGCTGGGGTACTTCACCCCAGAGGCCGTGTAAGTGCTAATGCCCGACTATGGTCCAAAGGGCCCTGGGGACTGTGGTGGGAGTACAGTGTGTTGCCCTGAGAAATATGTCATGGTATTTTTAGCGCCTTTTAGCCGGCAGCCACACGATGCGCTGTCGTTCTCCATTCTCACCTCAGATTCCCAACTCTGGGATTTGTAGCATTTGATGCCATTTATTTCAGGCAGTAGCATCGAATGCAAAGAATATGCCACTATTTAGCCTTTCGGGTTGCTGTTTTTAACCTTTTGGTATTCCTTTCAATGTTGTTATCTGAGAGTTAAAGTGATAGTCTGTAAGATTGCAAAGTGAAGAGAGAGTGAGGGTAAAATGACCATGACCGTGAAAAAATCAAATTCCCCCCTCCCTTCTGATTGGACCTGAAAGCCACTCCTAGTTTGCACAATGAGGAGAGTGAGAATAAACTTTCAAAAGTAAACAATCAAGCTGTCTCCCCCCTCCCTATTGAAAAAAAAAAAGGAAAAAATCAATATTACTTATGTTAGATGGAATTTCAAACCCTGATGGTCAATTTTACGCAATGTATTGATTTAGTAAAACATTTAGACTTACAGACTTATCACTTTAACATGTACATTTTACTGTGCCTTATTATTTCTTTCAACATTGCACTTTTTTTTGTATCTCGGGATAATGCTTTGTGCATTGTGGCTTTTTTATTGACTTTCTTATTTCATCTCAATGCAATCACTTTTTTGACAATGGCTTCTTCTTCAGAGCTGCTGCACATTTCACTTTTCACACTTTTGAATCTGTAGAAAATGTAAGAAACTTGGTACTGATTTCTTAAACCACGACCAGAAAATAAGAGTACAAATATGAACCAAAAGAAAATGACAGCTTCATTCCTCACTGATAAATTGCAGTGTTACTTTATGGTACTGTATTATTATTTTGATGTTTTATTGTTATCATTAAATGTACTAATGTTTAAAATCTTAATACAATAAACAACGTCACAATCAAGTCGTGTGTGTTTTGTCGCCTCATCTTTGTAGAAATGCATCTGTGTGTTATGGAGTCCATTACTCAGCAGGTGGCGTTGTGCAGCAATTTTTCAGCCCCAGTCCACAGTCAGTAACTTTAGCGGCGCCTTCTAATTAATAAAATAGTTCCATGCACGTGAGCTCGGCAAAATCATTTTATAATTTTATTTATTTCAGATACGAACATGTACTTGAAAATACCTTTAGCGGTGCATTTTCAAGTATATTTTAACCTCTTAACCGCCACATCGACCGAGCACATTTTCTCGAGGTCGGCTTTACCCAAATCCAATGCGTCTTGAAAAAAGAGCCAATATAGAGATGAAAATGAAGATGAAAACGCAACAAAAAAGAGAGACAAAAAGTGGACAAAAAAAGAGACAAAAAATGGACAAAAAAGAGACCAAAAATGACAGAAAAGAGACATAAAAGTGACAAAAAAGTGACGAAAATGTGACGAAAAAGACACAAAAATTTGATGAAAAATGTGACGAAAAAGAGACAAAAATGTGACGAAAAAGTGACAAAAAATAGACAAAAAAAATGACAAAAAATTGACTAAAAATAAGAAAAAATGTAACAAAAAAGTGACAAAAAATTGATGAAAAATGTGACGAAAAAGAGACAAAAAAGTGACAAAAATTTGATGAAAAATGTGACGAAAAAGAGACAAAAATGTGACGAAAAAGAGACAAAAATGTGACGAAAAAGAGACAAAAAATGGATGAAAAAGAGACAAAAAGTGATGAAAATGTGACGAAAAAGAGACAAAAATGTGACAATAAAGAGACAAAAATGTGACAAAAAAGAGACAAAAATTGATGAAAAAGAGACAAAAAAGAGACAAAAATGTGATGAAAAAGAGACAAAAAAGTGACAAAAAAGTGACAAATTTTGGACAAAAAAGTGACATAAATGTGACGAAAAAGTGACAAAAAAGAGACAAAAAAATTACAAAAAAGTGACAAAAAAGAGGAAAAAATGTAACAAAAAAGAGACAAAAATTGGATGAAAAATGTGACGAAAAGAGACAAACATTTGATGAAAAATGTGACGAAAAAGAGACAAAATGCGACGAAAAAGAGACAACAAATTAATGAAAAAGAGACAAAAAAGAGACAAAAATGTGACAAAATTTGGACAAAAAAGTGACAAAAATGTGACAAAGATGTTCATTCTGATAAATCCACGGCTGTTTTTATAGCAAAATCAAATAATGGCCAATAAGAAACAGTAGCAAACATGTCTAGATGTTTTAAACAAACTCAATATCGGCAGTGAATGAAACGCTTTTATCTTGAAATTGAAGGCGCTCGTGGCTGCGCACTTTACGGTGTTGTCCGGCGCACACTTTTCGCTGAGCGGAAATGAGGAGTCACCACTTTTCCGCGTCAAGTTCGTGCACGAGTTTTTTTTTTCTTTTTTCTTTTTTTTTTTCATTTCCTTGTTTTTCGCGGAGGGGCAAGAGGCGTGCATTCACCATGAGAGAGAAAGCAGAGAGCCGTCCTCGCCTGCTGCCGCTGCTGGCTCCTCTCTCCGCAAGTCTACTTTCTGCTCGCTCCCCGTCGTTTTGACTTCATGTGGATGCTCTTCGCCCCATTTCCGTTATGCGAAGTCCAACTTGTTGGTTAGTCGAGCTGCGGTGGGTGCCCGACCGAGATAACGGAGAACGTGAGTATGTTGTGATGTGTGTACAGGCTCCTTGTTTCATTGTGCGGCTTCTCAAACGTGCGCTAACCACATCGTCTATTAACAGAACCACAAGAGCCATTATCCAAAACGCGCTCGGCGGCCAGTAGAGCACAAGTAATCGGACACAACTTTTTTTTCCACCCCCTTCTTTCTGTACAGTTTATCATCTCGACAGAATAGGCTGTGCGGAATTTAAAGAGCTCGTGCAACCATTAGATTAGGCGTGTGTAAGTGCGCGTAGTCAAGCGGGAGTTTTCTTTTACGCGTCTCCCCAGTGCAGAATGCGCTGCGTGCGTGGCTGCCTCTTTCTCTCTGACGGTAATCAACTTAATAACTCCATGCGCGAACTTCTTTTCCTTTATGTGCGCGTGCTCTCTCAGGCAGTAGAAGGCTATTCCCTCTCAGTGCTTTAGAAACACCAGTAAGTCGCATTAGGCTTCAGCCTTGCGTTACCGTTTAGGGGGAATAAAGAAAGAATACAACTGGGTGGGTATGTCATCATTACAAACCACCAAAGGTATAGTCACTGTGAACAGGTAATATACATTTGCTCAAACAAAATAACTTCTAGATGATGTTTACATGGACATAGCATTGCAATAAACAACAGTGCATTCAAGATTTTAACATTTTCAAAAGTTTATCAATCAAAATATCCAGCCTACTTTTCCTATTGGCTAAGAAGGTGTAATACATTTATACTATATATATATATTTAGCTTGGTAAGTATGGCTTTTGTACTCCATACTGTCTAATTGTACCCTGTTGCTCGTTTATGTGTTGAATATAGCAACACTTTTAATCAGAGCTGCACAAAGCTGCAGTTGCAATATTGTAATCTGCCTCCTGTTCTGAAATGCTGCTGATTTTTACATTAGTTTTGCGATTTAATTTCAGTAAACGTGAAAGCACTAGGCCGTACTTTCAGGTAAGCGAGTGTAATATAGTGGCAGATGTTGTGTGGGGTAGATTGTATCTGCTTACCTCTCATGACTGTTCTCCATGGAGAACAGAAACCAGCCTGTGTGCAACAAGTGGCGACTTCTTTACAGGTCAGGACGCTGTTGTCTTCCTGTCCATTTCCAGGCCTGTTTGGGTTTTGTGAAAGAGCCGAGGGAATTCCTTATGATGTAACTGGAAAGCGAAGTGGCTTATGGAGCGATCAACAAGCTGCTTTTTGTGGCAGTGCATAGTTTCTAACTCTTCTCGGAAATGGTTGCTTCGGGTTTGATTACCTAAAATGCATCTCGAAACAGTGACTTTTTTTTTCTCGCTAAAAGCCTTGCATTGTTTCTTCAGCAATAACTATTTTCTTGATTTTGCAAGTACAGGAAAGGACATGCAGAAAATACATTGAGATATGTCAGGATTTTTTTTTTTACCACTGTTTATTCCAAAACGATCTATCAAAGCAGGGAGTATGCGCACCCTGTTTGGCTGTGATTCACTTTGCGAGTGCAGATAAGACCAATGGATTTCTGAGAATAGGGTGAAAACAAGCGCGCCGCAATATTGGAGAAAAAAAAAAACCCTTGTGACTGTTATTATGCAACTTACATAGCGAGCTCTTGGATTAAAACATTATGCTGTGCTGCTCCAATTTTAGAGTATTGAATTTAAAATACTTTTGATGTGAACTTGCATTGGTTGAATGACCAGCTGTCTCTTCTTCCAAGTTGATATTGGACCTTAACCATTCCAAATAGATTCACTACTTTAATTTTAGCTTGAAATATTAATTTTACATTCCTTGATAATATATGTAACTTCACTCATCATTACTAGGCCTGTCACAAACGCTAATAACTCTATCGACTTATCGTTCAGTATATGATAGATGCTGCATTTTTTTTGTTATATTTAAACAATTGTGTTGTTGTGCTTCATCCATTTCAGAATCAGAATAGTTTTTATTGCCATTGTTTGTAAACAGCTTCACAAACTAGAATTTTTTCTCGGTGAAGACGTGCAACATTAAACATAGAAGATAGATAAAAAGAAGGGTTCGAGTGATATGGACTAAAAGTCATATCCCGATAAATTTTGGTTGAATATCGATATACGACATATATCGCAATTTTTTTTCCCGCAAAGTGAGAGCTGTGAAATGAAATGTTAAGTCAACGCTAAATACGAGCAGTTTTATTGAAAACTCACACAACACTGTATAACAAAGCTCTGTAAGGTGCACATTTAAATAAAATAAAAAACATAGTCAATAAAAATAGCCTAGAAAATAAAATAGGGCCGCATTTATATATTAAGAGATAACAAGAAGCCTTTTTTTTTTTTTTTTAATCATCTTGAGATTACCTGTTTCTTTTTGGGACTATACAGAGTTTTTCCTCCCCCTATTTGCTCCAACAATGTCCTAATGTGTAGAATGAGCCCAGACATATTCACCACAACTGCCTCTAAAATCCTGCGCTCAAAACGTTGCTGCTTCGGATCTGAAGTGCCGTCATGCACGAGCTTAATATAGAAGGTACGTTTGTCCTGAGGTGGCAGTAGTGACAATAAAATGGCCAACTTGTCCCTTTAACTTAATAACTTAATATCTGAATTTGAAATATCAAATATGTATATTCACGATATGGCCTAATTCCATATCTCATTAAAAAAATAGAGATATCTTAAATATCGATATATCGCCCAGCCTTAATAAAAAGATAAAAAATAAGCTATAAAACTTTAAACGGTAGGGCTATTGGGGCATGCATACAGAATATTAAAATAAATAAGATTAAAAAGTTAGAAGTAAAATATGGTAAGACGGCAACAACGGGATTGGATTTACATATTGTGTAGGTGTATAAAGCGACAGCAGCGGATCTAAGTGTGGACTTACCACATAGTGCAATAGAGCAGATTACAGTCTGTACTGAGTTATTAGGTCTCGTAATTGTTCATGAGTCTGACGGCGACGGGGAAAAAATGTTATATGGTTAAGTGCATTTAGAGCAAGGGGTATTGACACATAATGGTCTGCAATAATATCTTCAAACTAATTTGTCACAGAATATTTCCCTGCTTCACTATATTGAAATTCAACATGTTTTTAGCACAACAGCGAGGCCTAATCATGACAGCGATATTGACAAAAATACTTATTTCAATATTTTGGCAGGCGGGGTCTCGGTAATATTCTCAAAATATGAAAATGAGGATGAATAAGCAACAAAAAAAGAGACAGTGTGTCGACCGCTGTTGGTTCATTAATAAGTTTGGAAAGTCACCCAATCGCATATCATTAACTGTGAAAATACCAAATCCAAATTCGGTTTTCCCTAATCTTTTCTTGCTGCTGTTGCTTTGTAAGGCCTTGTATACAAATATATTGAAGTCACATGTTATCAATGACTTGATGACCATTTTCCAAGCGCTCCATCATCAGCGATCTTTATTGAAGTCGGCGTGCTGGAAACATGGTGCGCTCTGTAACCTTGGATGGCAGCTGTAGCTCATGCCACTGTGTCTTTGAGATGTTATCAGACGCCAGCTCTTCCGCTTCGCTCGGAGCTTCTAAGAAATCCACTGATGAGACCACGAGAGAGGTCTTTCCTGTGGCTGTCCCGTAGAGGAGGGCAGAGCAGGGAAAAGAGAATGAGACTCAGAAAAGAACAGCAAAAAATGACCGTTTATTGTTACTGCAGCCATTGACCAGATGGTGATCATGTGCAGCATGAGACACGACAGTTTTCCAAGCTATTGCCGGGACTCGTGGACATAAGACTGAAGACTTGGGACAAGACTCTGACTCTTGATTTTTGGTGGGGCAGTGACGTCTGACCAGGGGCGGATCTAGAAAAAAAATCACGGGGTGGCAAGCAGGGTCAGAGATCATTTCTGGGGTTCCTTGATCGCAAGTCAATTTTTCCATTTAGATGCCGCCTGAGCCTCCTAAAATTATATAAAAATAGTAGCATTGTCCATAATATAAGTAGGGGGTTTCCTAACTCGGATAAAATGTAAACTTTTGTAAAAATAAATAAATAAATCATCATCTTGGGAGCCACAGGAGTTGGCACCTGGCTCCTTATTTAGCTCTAAAGCTGTTATAATTCTTTGTCCTGTCAAAAAAGTACTAACTGAGAGTGAGCCTATGAAGCACCCGAGTAGCTTTTAGAGCAGATGTGAGACACTACATGACATCAATGGGGTGGCAGCTGGGGTGGCAAGACCTTTACTAGGGGTGACAGCTTCCACCCCGTGCCACCCCTCTAGATCCGCCCCTGTGTCTGACTCGACTTGAGCTTCAGGCCAGAGGACTCGAATTTGGACTTGACTGATTTAGCTCACAAGTCCCTGGCACTACCGACTTGTATACACGTTTATAAATTAGCTTATATATGATGGTTTTACGTTCAAACTCCGTTTAATACCATCAGAATTCATGGGAGGTTCCATTGAGTTTTCTTTGTGCCCAGATCAATTTGTTCCTAAAGCTCTTCTGTACAGTCTCCGTGGACGTACCGTGTTGGCGCCAAAGTTGTCCGTGTGTGGAAGCCCAGGTCTAAGCCTTCCAGGAAGTCAGCTGGCTGCAGATGATTCACAGCTGATCGCATGAGGCCAGAGACCCCTCATCCCTGCCCCCATCGCGCTCCACTCTCCTATGCATAATATAGAGACAAACCATGCCGCAATAAATCAAGGAGTGAGTCATTGTCAAAAAAACTTGTGGATTTTATAGAAAGCTGAAAGCGGTATGGCTGCCCTGGAACATTTGAGTCATGACTGAAAAAGCTTGCGGTGCTCTGATTTAGTTCGGCTGCCCTGTGAATGACTGATCTTTGTTTGGAGATTTGAAGGAGACGAACTCTGAATGAGCAGAGAATTTGAGGTCAGGAGCTTTTAGCAACGCTGCAGCGCAGAGTCCTACTTACAACATTCCTATTTGTTAGTATTGTCAGCATGGTTTCAGTAGGCTAGAAAGCTTATTCAGCATTTTTTCACTTTTCTCATTATGCAATATTGTTTGGAAACAAGAATTAAAGCAAAAACATTTAATTGTTTTTCAAGTGGCTGTTTTCACTGCTCTCTTTAGCTTCATCACACAAAACCAAAAACTGGCAATTGTCTAGTTTTAAATCTAAATATGAGTTTTTCTTCTTGTGCACCAGCAGCTTAGCCCCTCAACAGCAGCATATCCTGGAAAAGGTCCTGACACAAGAACTGCTCATAGTCCCAAGATGATGCATAGCCAGTGCAAACCACTAGGACTGGATTATTTGCACCGATTTGCTGTTCACACTCCTATGTTCAGGGACACACCAGCACTCGGTTGTCCCAGAGTCCTTGTTTGTGGCATGAATACTAAATTGCACTTTGTCCTAATCCAAGCTCATCTCAAGATATTTCATTTCTCTAAATGTGCACTGTGCTGACAGAGATACAGAAGTAAAGTTTCTGCTCCTGCATTCAGTAACAGTCCTTTGCTAAAGTGGTAAAATCTGTATTTAGCTACAGTCACTATAGATGTTGTTTTTCATGTAATTCTAGCTGTAAAATGACAACATTTCAACTTTCAATAGAGTAAATTATTATAAGTGGGGGGGCCCCGGGATATTTTCGGATCAATAACGGGGTCGTGATGTCCCGCACTTTGGGAATGGCTGGTGTACATGATAAAGTTAGTGGGAGGGGGCAGAGGGGAGATAGTGGACAGAGTTAAGCATTCTAACATTCTGGTTTACAAACCTGTTTGAGCCACTGATTATTGAGCCTTACGGCACGAGCAGTTTGAAGTGTGAGGCGAGTGTTGCACATGTGTTTTCACTATTCATTCCAATCAAAATATCCGTTTACTTAGAAATGGCATGAACCAAACTTATTGATTTTTATAATATCTTCTTTTGCACAATATAATCTTTACACACTCCAGCTCGTGTGAGCTAAAGTCCTGGCTTTACTTCATTTTCGCCTGTCATTATGTCTCCAGCAGCCCTGTACTTTACCATTTCCTTGACATGCTCGGATCTGTGCAGCCGGATAATGACAGACTGCAGACATGGCCTGTATTAGTCACTGGTGCGTTACTGAAAAGCTGGAACGAAGTTAGTGGAAATCGGACCAAGGCCCTAACAGTTTTTGATTTTGGAAGCTTTTTATCGAACCATGACTTTTACATGACAGTGTTTTTGCAGACTTGCTTTGCCGTTCCCATACAACAGGAAATGACCCAAAGGGGACAGTGCCGTGTTTCTACGCGTTTTAAGAATAGCAGCATTGTGTTGTCTTGAGGCATGCATTGTTGTGGGAATGCAGGGCTGAGATAGGAACTAGTGTGACCAAAACAAAACCCCCCTAACAGACAGCGGCGGTGGTCATACGTCCAAGAAAAGACCTGTGTTCCATGTTAACACTGGCGGCTAAAGTGCATCATTAAATGGCCTATTTGCAACACTCACTCCCTTTTTATTCTGCATTTTTGTGAATAAAACTGAAGGCAAGAGGCTAACTGTTCGAGACGGCAGGGAAAACAGTGAAACAAAATGGCCATCTGTTCGGTTACTGACACTCAGATGTGATAAACAGACTTAAATATATAGGAAAATGAACATGAATTTCTAATTAATCGACTTGATTTACGTAGATTACCCTGCTCCACAGACACCACCTTAACTAACACATTTTCTGGGGGAAACCCTTCAATAGAGTGATTGGCCCATGAGTTTGTACATGCAGAGATTAAGCTTAAGAGATCAAGAGGCGAGGAAAGATTTTCCCCAATACATACTGTAGATTCAAAGATTCAAGATTCAAAAGTTGATTCATAAGAATTTAAATATTCTCTCAAGCCCTTAGTGGGGGCAGGGGGTGGTGGGTGAGAGATGGAAGCACAGAGAGGGCAGGGAAGGGAGGGAGTTCAGCTTCCTGATAGCCTGATAGGACCTCACGAGAAGCTTTTTGGGAGCTGCCGCTGCGATGCCTCTTGGTAAGATTCAAAGATTACTCAAACATGCGCTGGTGCCTCGAGATACGGCTCCAGGTGTGTTTTTGATGAGAAAAACATATTTTGCATAATTCCCCCTTCAGTAGGACTTGACTATTCTAACCCAAAAGAGGATAAAACAGAAATGTTCCTAGATGAAGCGGTGAGTGGACCCTGAGAACCACCCGAAGCAGCCCCTATAGGACCAGTGGTACCAGTGCCACAGACGGGCGAATGTGGCAGGCGCAGACTTCTTTCCGAACAGGTCAGCTGATGCGCTCTGCAGCCGATGGGAAGTAAGGCGAAGGTTATCTCATGTTTCCCCCGTAGCTTGTCTTCACAATATGTCATTCAATTATGTAAAGCTGTGTGCGTCTCACTTTCGGCTCCACTCATTATCAAAGACGGCCGATCCCAGGGCCCCCAGCTCATGCCTTCTTTATGTTGCCTCCCTTTTATGTCGCTCATCAATCTCACTCTAAACTTAGCAAATAGCTTCAAGGCCCTGTATCTGTCAGGCTCTGCTCATTTTACTGTAAATACCCCATGTTCAACTTGGTGTAAAACAAAGTCGAAGACACTCAAATATCACATGATGTCAGAGCGAGTCAGCTGAGGAGAGAAGACTTCAGATGAACATTAATGCAAATATTTAGAAACCAAACAAAACTCTATCAAATGAAAAGTAAAATATGTTAAAACCGCTGAAAACAGGCTTTGATGCTAACTGGCTAATCCTGCTGTTGTGACTGAAATGATATTTTATTTATTTTCTTTTTTTGCTGTATGAGTCACAGCCTATTTTCAGCCACTTGTTGAAAATGCTGCTCAGTGTTGGGCCTGTGATGTAACTCCATTGTGAGGCCGTGCACTGCCAGGGAAGGGCTTCCTGTTTCTGCTGAGGTCCTTAGCTTTAACTGTGCACCGCTGTGCCACCTGGGCCTTCACCACAAACCTGGCAGCGTCTACTTGACTCTTGCTTGGCGTTTCTCATTTCCTGCCTGCCTTGTCATTATCGCTCCAAGTCCCTCTCCATTCCCATCCTGCTAGCTTTTCCACCCCTCCTTTTCTCTGTTTCACTGAACGTTCTCTCTCCTCTCTGCTTTTCAAATGTGCCCCGACTTTTATTCATTCAGTGATTCAGACGATGAAAATTCAACAGTGGTAACCAAATCTGTTTTTCATCGCGGATTCTGTGATGCACATGTTGCTACGTTTTGTGTAATTGCTTGGCTTATTTTTTCCAGCTTTTTTCCCCCCATAATGCTGAAGTGTTTGAAGTCTACACTGAAGCCTCGATGCTTTGTAGACTAATTGAGACTTGCGCTTTAGATTGGATATTGCTGATGTTTGCTAATGGGGACAAGGCTATCTACAGGTCACCAGGATGTGGGCTTCAGTTAATTACATTTTATCTAACTGATTGTAATGGCTCTTTTGGAGCTATAAGTGTTGCAAAAAGATTTGTCGGTAATGAAAAGTGAGTATGGTAGGTTTAATGTTTCTAAATAGGGACAGAAAGCTTACTATGCTCACTTGTCATTACACACACATTTATTTACACGCACACAAATCTTTTTTGCAACAATAGACTTGAATCTGGTTCCAAGCACAGATTGCATCCAACTTTTTTTATATAGCGTATTTTATAAAGCATACAGCACTTTGTAGAAAAATGATTTGCAACCAATTACAAACAATGATGTAAGAAATGTAAGAAAAATTAAAAAGAGTCGAAGCAATAAAACAAGCTAGAGGGCCCTATTGATTCTGTGGGTGCTCCCCCTGCACTAACAACCTCCAGCTTGGTACTCAGTTCTGATTAAGATCCTGGCACTGCACTGCAGTCGCCCCAAGTGCCTCAAGGCAAACCTTTTTGGCTGGGACCCCAAAAATCAACTCGGGATCCCCATTGTATAAAGTTATTGCGTTGTAGGCTACTTAATGGAATCAAGTTAATATGTATTTAAACAGTTATATGCTGTTATACACTCAAAAATATACAGTATCAATTTTCTTTTCATTACATCTTGAAGTCATCTGGGGCCCAAGGCCTTGTGGTCCCGACCCCCACTTTGGGAACCACTGGCGTAAAGGATGGGTTAAAAGTAGGAGGTCTGTCACAATAATTACTATATTGCCTTATCATTCAATAAATGAAAAATAAACAATACATTTTTGGGCTCGATATTTATCGTTTGTACATTTATTAGCATCCCCGGCTATTTTTTCTTTGTAAAACTTCGATTTCTAACTGAAGCAAATCGAGTTACATTGTAGTTCATGTTTATTGCAGCTTGTGTGGTATTTTAGGATATAATTATGCACTTTTAGAACAAAGGTTTACAGTCATTTTTATGCCTGAGAGTTGACTTTGTCTAGTATTGTTAGAGTCAGATATCGTTTATGGCGATACTTTCCTGCCTCAATATATTCAACTTAAAATTTGTTATCGTGACAGGCCTATAGAGGACAAAATGAACATTCAAGTCCCTGTTAATTGACAGTATTTTCCGTGAAAAAACAGATGACGTTTATGTGTTTATGTTGCACAATAGAGTAACCGAGATTCATTATGTATCCTTATTGTCCTTAAGGAACCAGGCTTGGCTACCTTTAAACACAAACATGACGCTTATACCTGAAAAGGGACAATACCTCTAGTTTGGGAACGTATAGAATAAAATGGTCTGCTGAAAGTGAATGCTATCGTCGACTCAAACGTGACAAGAGGGATATTAAAAAGCATGTTTGCATTTTGACATGAAGATGCTTTTATCACCTTGCTGTGTCTGGTGTTAAGGTCCATCTCAGTTCTTTTCTCCAGACACCTCATATGTTGCTTTCCTCCAGCAGCACCTTCGACATCCTCTGGGCTCTGTTTTGTGTGACCGTTGATCTGCAGCATTTGACCTTAAAGTTGTGTTGATCACATATGACAAAGCTGTTCCAACTGGGGACAATGGTTAACATGCAGTGTTGTGTGAGAGCTGATACCCAGCTGTGAGATATAAATAGGACCTCCCTTGTACCGTACTTCCACACCACTGATAATGTGTGTTGTATAAGTGTTAGAGAGAGGGTGTGTGTGTGTGTGTGTGTGTGTGTGTCTGTCTGTCCATAGCTTTTTGTTGTCTTTTCTTTGAACAGTTTAGCCAAACATACACAAGTACAAACTCACCACACATGTATGTTCTGTGGTGGAAAAACACTACATATCCTTCAAATGATGCGAGTCAGGAGGTTATTTCACTGACAAGATCAATTCACGTGTCCGTCACACATCCTGTTTCCTCTGTTGCTTGATTAAAAGTACTAATCTGCACCCACGAAAAGATTAGTTCCATTTTGTGTTGGTTGTGAGACAAGGTAAAGTTCTGCTTGTTTCTAGCGACTACAATGCAGTGTATTTAGTGAGTAACTAATTTCTGTCTATTGATACTCGTCAAACGTTTTGACCAGCGCGTGATTTTTTTCTGTGTGCTTGCTTACAGAATGCGGAATTTGTGCTTTGAGAATTAGCCCTTAGCGCGGGAGTATGGACTGGGGACTGGCTTTGTTACACAAGTGGAGACGGTATTTCTATAAACTTATGTGACATTCTTGCAGCACTAGCAATTGATATTGTTAATACATTCGGCATCCACTCAATCTTTTCATGGAGACAGCAGGAGATGTAATGATTGACACAAAATTTATTAGAATCCAGCATGTCTACTACATTTCTGTTTTTCTTTTCTTTTCTTTTTTTTTTGCAACTTCCAGCATTAGACCCTCAACTGGGTAAAAATAAAGCCAACACCAATTCCCGTCGCATCTGGAGAGTTTCATTGAACAGCATCAGACTTGAGAGAGGGAGAGAGACAGACACAGAGAGAGAGAGAGAGAGAGAGAAAAGGCCTGGGAACAGTGTGGGCCAAGCCCCAGGAGAGATATGTGCAGAGGAAGTGTGTGCCCTTAAATGTGTGTTCTCGAGTGTGTGCTGAGTCATGCCTGGGCTGGCCAGGCTGATAGAAACAGACTTCAGGGGGGGCCAGGCAGAGGGGCCTGGGCGCCACAAACTGAGCATGCTCACAAAACTACAGGAAGGGAATGTGTTGTTGTGAGCAGACACATCCTGGAACTTCAGTGACGCAATATTTCAAGGTGCCAAGTTTTCACGTCCCCAGTGACGTCCGCTGCATTTATATCTAAATAATAGCACTCTATAACATAAAGTTCTGTGGCACATTCAAGTAAATAACGCATAGCCTGTAGCTCCATGTTTGCCCGACCACAACAAGGTACCCACGATTACTCGTGGTTTACTGTGATCTGTTGGATATGACTACCCCCCACACCATCCTGCATGCATGCATCTGCACGCACTCAGACTGTGCCTTTGTATAGAATGGCTCATTCTCTGGACTTTGGTATGTACCATAGGAACTTAAGCTACAGATTGCGGTCTAAAATTCTTAAAAAGATTCTCATGTTCTTATAGTTGGCGTGTAGTTACTTCTTATGTAACAGAGGAAGTCCTCTGTCTGAGCTCTGTGTTACATGAAGGTTTATTGATAAAGTTTGTGGCGCATTAACCCCTCTGGGTTATTTTTA
Source organism: Gobius niger (assembly GCF_951799975.1). NCBI lineage: Eukaryota > Metazoa > Chordata > Actinopteri > Gobiiformes > Gobiidae > Gobius > Gobius niger. The sequence continues at coordinate 65,510,546 of NC_136852.1, read as the reverse complement.
CCTCTGCAAAGTCTACGTATGTCATGTTGTGGAAATCAGGGGCCTTAAGCTGAAACTGCAAAAAGGTTTCAAAGACTGCCTGACTATAATCTGGTGATTAGCCGTGTGTGTGGATGAAATGGATGAAACGGGGGGGAAAAAAGATTCTAAATAGTGAATATATTTCAGGTCACATTGACATTTGAAATGTCCCCAAGTTCAATTCAGTTCAGTCAGCTTTCGTGCCAGTCCTAAATGCAGAGAATGGAAATTTTGTTTCTCTATCCATCGATGCAAGATAGACAGTTAACACAGCACTATCAGATGCATATGCACACAGTAGGGGGCCAGAGGGAGGGAAAGGGAGAGTTCAGCTTCTTAGTTTACAGCCTAGTGGATGAAGCTGTCAGTCAGTTGGACCTGTCACTGATCGAGACTCTGCAGTCTCCTCCTTTAGGACCGAAGAGGCTGAGATGGATGTGGTATCTCCCTCTGAGATGACTCTGTCCACTCTGCTGCAGGAAAGGCAATTGAACAGGCCCTGTCCAGATCATTGTTGTTGAGCCAAAACTCAACAACATAACCCAACAACATAACCCAACAACATTCTCTGTGGACCCAAGTCCACAGAGAAGAATGACGGCCAGCCTGATCCAAAGAGTAGTAGGGACTCGTGTGGATTAGCCTGGTCTGACTGGGATATATCATGTATTATATATGATATATTATATAAATATATAAATATCCTTACATGATTTACTGTAGTCTGAGTTTTTCTGTGTTGAACAGAAAAAGCAGAAGCTGTGGAGCGGTCACATGGTGACACAGATGGAAGCAGGCAGTGTGGTTGATTGAGAAACTGTCTCAGTGCACTTCCTCAAACTGCAGCTCATTCAGTCTTCTTCCAATAAACTAATTTCATTCATGTCTTAAGGGCCTATTTCTTTTTTCCTAAAGTAGCTCATGCTTGATTATTTGAATACATTTAACTCTCTCTATTCTTTTGAGGTATTTGTTTTGCGTCTGGCCCTGTGCTCTTCATTCACCATTACTTGTATTTTTATATTTATTTGTATTTTAATATAAATTATCTTGTTTTACTCTCAGCTCCTCCAAAAACGTATCTATTAATTTCCTGTTTTTTCTCATGTGTCTGCAGTGCGCCCCAGCAGTTGTGGTTACTGCAATGAATGGTAACACTATTCATCCAGCCACCAGCAGCACAACAACAGGAGGAGGCGGAGTGGGGGTGCCCTTAAGAGGCTGGAGGGACTTCTGTGAGCTCCATGCCATCGCCACGGCCCGGCAGCTGGCCGGACACTACCGAAGCTTTGCTCAGGAGCGCCAACATGACGTGCTTCCACCAGAGAGCTTCTCCAAGCAGTTCACGGACCTCTTCCAGCAATATTTCTGCTGTGAGGTGGACAAGGACAGCACATGTTCCCCTGCCAACGCTAGCCCTGTCTCCACTCATGTCTCCAACACATCACACCCGTTTGAGGTACAGGACTACCGCCAGAGCACGGGAGCCTCTCTGTTTACTGTTGTGTCCCAAAAAGCAGAGCCCATAACGGTAAGCTGTGAACAAGAGCTGCCCCTTAGATGTTCATCAGGAAACCCTGTGGTGTTTAGACGCGTTGTTCGCAGCCGTAGTAACGAAGACCTCTCCGATTCAGGGCGCCGACAGGTATCGGCGCAGCACTCCTCTGACTCCTTTAGCTCCGCCCACCCAGCACATGCAGATGTCACGCACTTCTCTGTCAGCCAGATCAGGCAGACAGTCAGGCGTCTGCTGCAGAAAAGCCCCACAGCTCACACTCCTGGTCCTAGCTCCAACAGTCACACCCCCATCAGTAACCGTGAAGACCGAGCTGAACCAGTGTCGTCATCTTCGTCCTCGGCCAGCTCTGACGCTCCGCTGCTTTCCCCCTCTCAGCGCTCTGTGGCCGGAGTGGCCTGTCACTTCCTGGAGCGCTTCAGGTGGCTGCGCACTGGCAGCATGAGGCACAGGAGGCCGGAGAGTGGCAGCTGCTGTAAAGAGGGCCAGCTACGCTACCTCCTCGTGGACGACACCATCTCAGACTGTCAGCCTCCATGGCAACGTTGCCGCCTGCTGGTCAGGAGGGTCAGAGACACTCAGAGCGGAGGCCAAGGAAGAGGAGCAGGAGAGAGGTACCAGCTGGAGCTCTTCGACCCGCCAAAGGTAAGGCCTCACATTGACACATGCATATCTGTGTACTGTAGCACACAAACTAAACCAAAACTAAACTAAACTCTGAGAACTTGGACTTTGACAACCGCCTCCTACCTGAAAGCGGTTGAGGATGACACAAATTGCGTTGGTGCAATGATGCTATTTGATCATCTTTACTTTTACTGTCTTTGTTTTCGCATGTAGAGTCATTTTTTGTAATCAAACATTTAGACTTTCATAGACCAAATCAGCACTGTAAGCTATTACTCTGCCCTGGTTGTTTTGTACTGCTTTAAGTTTTTTGAGAATTGCCTGAAGCTGTTGTTGTTCATGCTGTGTCATAAATGCATGCATCTCATAAAGACAGTACGGTATACACTGGCACAGAGTCATTTCCTGTTTCCATTGGTTTGAGATGCAGGGGTTTCCCCTCCTCACTGAAGCCTCTTCTAATATTGTCTTTGATTTAGCTTCACCTCATCATCTCATTCTTACAGTTGATATTTCAGTGGTTTATCTGTTGAGCATCGTAAATCCAGTTTGAATGGATGACATCATTCAAACGTAATTAAGTCTTGTTTTTAATGTGCTTTTGTCATTTGTCACGTTTCATTTCATATTTGGCCTTTTTTACGTGGCTTATAAAGATGTGGCCACAACATACGTCGTCTTAAGAGTCAGTACACCTCCTACTGTTTCCTGTTTGTTAGCACACACACACTTTAAGGATTTAAAGAATGCTTGCTCTGTGGACTTACTCTGAGAGCTTGAGTGAAGAGAGTTGTCGTTTTCTGCAGTGGGACATGGCTTGTTGTTGTAAGCAGAGCTTTTGCTACTTCTCACGAGACCTTTGGCAAAGAACGCTGGAATGTTTCCAGATGGGACCAGCTGTGCGGCCACATGCTTCACCGCCAGTCCCTGCACGGCCCCAAACATGTCATCAGGGCTGTCCTGACTTTAAGGCTATGCACAACCTGGAGTTTGTTTTAGGATACGCCCAATTTATACCGAGAGCAGTTCAGAAACATAATGACCGGAGCTTGTTTTACGAGTGTCGAAGCGTAAAGCGTCAGTTTATACCTGACGTGTAAGTACCATGTTGCCACAGCGTGTTTCTATCTCTATCCTCTATCTGCGCTCTAATTCTCATCTTAACGAATCCCTTCTGTGCTATAGCAGTTTACTGAAGTCTGACACTCGACAAAACATTTTATTAGATACAGAGCCAGTCGCATTTTAAAGTTATGGCAGATTATGCCTCCTGTCCCACTTTAGGAATCTCTACCATGTTGGATAAAGTAAACTAGTATTATGAAAAATGTCTGCACCTCAAATGGAAAACTATACAAGTATACAAGAAATAAGTATAATATCCTGTACATGCGTGTCGACATACTACAGAGTGAGGAACTAGGAATTTTTCTCGGTCGCACGTTTGCACCAAGGAAAAATTCTTAGTTTGTGAACCTGTTCTCAAACCATGGCAATAAAACCTATTCTGATTCTGATGTGTGTGCTGGGCTCACCTGACCTCACCTGACTGCGTTTGTGAGGTTTGTGACACCGTTTGTTTAACTTTGCAAATGGCATTACTCTTCTGTGTGTTCCACAAGTTTGTCTGCATATGTGTGCTATCATCGCACCATAGTATGGTGTGTGTGTGTGTGTGTGTGTGTGTAGTCTGTGTGTAGTTTTGGCTTAGCTCTAAGTCGAGGCCCTGAGAATGACCTTAAAAGGAAGGCGAGCTGTGGACAAGCATGCACACATTTTAAAGCAAGAAATGGCTAATGTGTTCACACCCTGAAATGCCATTCACATGCAACGCTGTGTGCCCTGACAGCAATAAACATCAGAGAAAAGCATATTTGCAAAAGGGGAGGACACAAATAGAACTGATGCATGCTAAAACTGTCAGCTCCTGCCCCGCAGAAATATGTAGTCTATATAATTCATTCAATTTTCATTTATTTATTTATTCATTTCAGGCAAGGTATCCCTCAATGCAGCACAAGGGAGACAAAACATTCTCATGGAGCACAACATGCCATATCAAAATATACACAAAAAGAAGCAAAGTCCAATTTTGCCTGAAAGGGAGTGGGAGGAAGAAGAAAACGTATTTAATTCCACCCCTATTTCTCATCAACATTACTGTGACCTTCACTGTTACATCCCTTTGTTTTTTTTTACTATAGACTCAAACTGATTGAGCGATTATGTTTACATCAATATTAATCAATCGGTAACTGTAATAATGAAAGTGATAAATCATGGTGGCATTTCCATAGGTAACAGAGATTATTATTACATTGTAGCATTTTTACCAACAATTGTAAGGAAACAAAAGCACACATCAATAGTAGTTTGAATGTAAAATGTAAGACCCACTCCCTGTATATTGTGACCAGACCTGATGTTTATATAACAGTTTAAATCTGTGGATAGTTTGGCGTTGCTTGAGTTGTAGATCCAGTTTGTTCCAAAGTTGTACTCCGCATGCAGATACACAAAAACCTTTCCAAGTGGATTGAGCTACTGGCAATGTAAAATCTCCATATCCATAAATTATCACTAAATGAAGCTGTTTCCTTTGTTCAAGTTCACTTATTAGCTCAGGCTGTCGCTTACTAATTATCTGGCTGAAATGAGCATTTTTGCCGACATGTTGTGGCTCCTGGTGTGTACAGTCCGTAGGAAGTGCTGTGGAAGAAGTTTGGTAACTTTGATCCCACTTTGTCCAGCTGCGTGTCGGCATCAGACCATGTGTTTATTCCATTTTCCTCCTGATCTCTCCCGCATGCTTTCATTTCATGTTCGTGTGTGTGTGTGTCACATTTGTCTTCAGTCTTTTTACACATTAATCCATAATGCTCAGGTCTCTCTCTTCTGCTCCGTTTGATCCTGGTCATGCGGCGCCTTATCTCGGCCCTTCAGTGTAAATTAAATGAAACCACTTCCTCAAATGGCGCTGTTCTGCAAACACAGGCCTGTGTCCTTTATGTGCTTGTGTTCTTAGATGATGCTACCTGTAGGCAACAATTAAGGCAGATTATGCATGAGTCGAGTTGTTTTTCATGCTCAGTAAGTAGCAGGCTCAGTTTCTTCTATAGATCACAACATTATATTATATTAAAACATGAGCTGCTGTGTCTGTGAGTATTTAAAAAAAGACAGCCTCATATCGAACCTGAGAAAGTCCCTCAATATATTTTCACGTACGGCAGCTTTAAAATAGCTCTTTGCACACCGCAGCTAGCGAGCAGCTCGTATGGCCACAGTGGGCCAAAGCAGAGACAGGATGACACTACAGCAGTGCATCGGAAACACCGTCATGACCCAGTGCAAGTGCGAGCAAAGCATCTGGAAGTACTTTGCTCTCATCCAGGAGGCTTCCTCACTTCTGAGAAAACTGCTGAGCCGAATTGTTTACCCTCGATTTCACCTGAGATAAGTTAACCAATGCATGGCGGATTACTTCCTGTCCTCGCAGAATGGATCTTTCTTTTTAATTGAGGGGGGGGTTTAAGGGTTTAAGTGAGTAAACACATTTACTCAGACCTCAATGGCAAAACCAAGTTACAAAATTGTACACTATCTGAACATACTTCGATTGAACGCTTTCCATACTGCAATACTCTTTTTCAGACATCTGAGATTGCATGTCGAGAGGCTGATGACTGACTTCTCTCCTTGTTCAAACCGCTGTGCTTTACAATCTGTAGTTTCATAACACTCTGTCACTGTTTCTCAGCACTAAAGTCAAATTCTTTTCCGCTTTCTAGGTTTGGACTCTAATGAAAGTCAGAATGAAAACTCGTGCCCTAGAGTGACTGACTCATGGGATGATTCAGAGAGTGCACGGCCAACGTTGCGCTTTTGCTTTTGCCTTTAAGACAAGTCTCTAATCAATCCGACAGGTAGTTGCGCTGCACACGCCAGGATTAATAGCAACAACACCCAGTCACCCCTCAAAACTGAACACTCCCGGTTCTGGATGGGTTTTGGTAATGATGAGCCTTGCCTTTTGGACTTGTTTTCGAAAGAGAAGATGAAGCACACTTCTTAAAGACGCTTTGAAACGTTTGCCTTTGCTCAAGTGTGACAAAAATCAAGAGGAACATCTCGAAGGAAGTGAAGTGGTTAGAGTCATGTGGTCAAGATGTTTGTCAGATCTCTGTGGTGCGCTGCCTCCTGCGCCTCACGTTCTGCACTAATCTCCAACCATCTGATATGTTCTTGGCTCTCGTGCTTTACCGGTTCCTCGGAATCTGAGGATATCTTTGCAAGTGGAGCCTTCGTGTTGCGCCTGATATTGTTCGATTCACCTCTAACCGCAGCCGGTGCACATGACCTGCAGAGCTGCGTTTGGAAACCCCCCAAAAAAGATCATCACTTAATTTCAACCTCTGTCTCTTTGTTGATTTCAAACCAGGCCGTCCATGTTGATAATTGTACCATCTACATTGCATTGTACCATTTCATCAGCGTGCAGCTTTGATCATTTTTAATATCTGCTGTATAGGCTTGGTTGCATTGTTGATTAGGTGAAACCAGAGCTCACAGAGGAAACCCGCCCCAAAGTATGGAGGACTAAACGTCTCCACACAGTCAATCCGTGTCATTGCCTGTCCATTCAAAGTTGTTGCTCAGGGCGAGGTATAACGCCTGGTTTGTATTACAGAACAAACACATGCAAACATCTGACATTATCTGGGCCTCTCAGTTTCCCCTGAACAAAAGCTGTGAGTCTGTTTAATCCTGTTGCCCGTGGAGATGATTTGTCAATTAGGCTGCAGTCTGACACAAAGGAAGCCTCAGCGTTTGATCCTGTGTCATAAAAATGGCGGCCTGGCTCAGCACTTGGCTCCTTGTCTGTGCAGAATGTTATCATGGAAGATCTTTTCATGTGTAAAGCTGTATGAAGCTGGTCCAGGTCAGTGAAAAGTTCACTGCACACTCAGGTCTATTCAGACAGCGCTGTGGCAGTGGAGCAGAAGAGGAGAGTTTTCTCTACCCCCGTCGTCCACTGATCCAGGAACAGTTATAAAGAGTAACTTTATAACCCAGATCAAAAGTTTACATACCCCAGTTCTTAATACTGTGTATTGCCCCCTTTAACATCAATGACAGCTTGGATTTTTGTTTGTGGTAGTTGTGGACAGTGTTCATTTTGACAACATATTTTAATTGTAATTTAGTCATAGTCTTTTGACTAAAATGTATCTCATTTTAGTCGCGATTTAGTCAAATAATTCTCTTCAGTTTTATTCGACTAAAATTGCATGTAAATATAGTCGACTAAATTTGAGACAAATTTAAAGTCGATTTTATTTTTTCATGATAAATTAAATACATCTTGCTTATTCATAAAATTAGATACATCTTTTATTCAAACCTCAGCTCAAACAAAAACGAATGCTGTCATCAAGTCTCATTTAACACACAAAAGTCTTTGTCCCGTCCAAACTCCCAAACTAGGTTCAGTTTGTGCCAAAGAAATGGATGTAAACCTGTCAATTTTAAAGTCCGGTGACGATTATTGAGATTGACCATGTAGTGATTTCGATTCAGTTTCGATTAATTTCCCTGCCCTAATTATAATCATATTTAAACAATGTCGTCTGCTTCATGGGCCTCTTAGTCTCTGCTTTTCATTTTTATTCAGTCATATTTTAGTCTATGAAAATATCAAGACATTTAAGTCATAGTTTTTGTCTCATAAACAACTTTTAATTTAGGTTTAGTCCAATTTTAGTCGTTAAAAATATTACTTAAAGGGACTATACGGAGTTTAAAAATGTAAGAAGTACGTATTTTCCTCCCCCTACATGTTTCAACTACGTCCTAATGTGTAGAATGAGACCTGTTCACCACAACTGCCTCTAAAATCCTGCACTGTCACTCAAAAAGGTGTTAATTCGGGTCCGAAGTGCCGTCATGCACGAGCTTTATATAGAAAGTGCAGTTACACGTATGACCTGAGGTGGCAGTGGTGAGTATAAAATAGCAAACTTGTATCTAGCTCTTTAAAATGAAAAAAAATATGACGAAATATTTTAATCGACGAAATTAACCCTGGTTGTGAATGGTCTTTATTTCCTCGGATGGTAAAACGGCCGTTCTTCTTGGTAAAAAGCCTCCAGTTCCTGTTAATTCCCGGGCTGTCTTGCATAAACTGCACGTTTTGAAATCTCCCCAGTGAGTTAATATTGAGTTAATATTTAGGTCAGGAGACTGAGACGGCCACTCCAGAACCTTCACTTTATACTGCCGTAGCCAATGAGCGGTGGACATGGCCTTGTGTTTGTCGAAAAGAGGGTTTCTACATGTGAGGACACCACACCCTTAACTGACCATTACCACGCGTCCATAACTGACATGTCCAGTGCTTTCATGCTGACCTCGTGTTTATGATCTGCTGACAAGCTCTGGTGCAAAGGCAGGAGGCAGCAGCTCCACCTCCTCCAGTACACTGTCAACTTACTTACTGCACTAAAGTGAACTGCATGTTTAAAAATGTGCCTAATATTTCCCCTTGTAGAACCTGCCAGTGTGGACTATCTAGTTAAAATTCTTGAAATTAAGATATGCTTTGAAACATTTTGTGGTGACCTCTTGTCCTCAGTCCCTGCCTAACAGATTTACACAGAACTGTAGTGACTTCTGTGAAGTTCTTCAGTATCAATCGAGTTCTTAGAAGTGTGCAAAGAGGCCAATGCACGGTGACATATTTAGTGATGACAGCACAGAAGGGTTTCCTAGAACACACTCATGTCGATCAGAGCACATGAGAGTGCTGCCCACATCCTCTCAGAGGCCACTGATGATGAGTCCAGTCACCTCCTGCTCTCACCACTGAAGGCTCTAGTCAATTTCTTTTTGTGTTCATCTACATCTATCATCTACAGGTGCCCGTCATATAATTAGAATATCATGAAAAAGTGCATTTACTTCTGTTATTCAACTTAAAATGTGAAACCAATATATGATGTAGACTCATTACATGCAAAGTGACATTATGTAAAGCCTTTGTTTGTTATAATTTTGATGAATATGGATTACAGACCATTTTTCAAATATTCTAATTTTACAAGCTGTGAGCCATAATGATCAAAATGATAACAAATGAAGGCTACATATCTCACTTTGCCTGTAATGAGTCTATCATACATTAGTTTCACAGTTTAAATGCACTTTTTCATGATATTCTAATTATATGACGAGCACCTGTAAATGTACTGCATTAAAACATTTGTGCATTTAACTAAAAAATGGCTTCTCGAAAATCAATCTTGTACTCATGCTCAGTAACAGTGTCATGAGGGAGCGGCTGTTCAACTAGAAAAAGGATTGGTGGAGAATTGTAATGCTTCAAACGTATTTAAAGGGACTATACGGAGTTTCTAAATGTTAAAATATGTATTTTCCTCCCCCTACATGTTCCAGCAATGTCCTAATGTGTAGAATGAGCCCAGACCTGTTCACCACAACTGCCTCTAAAATCCTGCACTGTCACTCCAAAAGTTGTTAATTTGGGTCCGAAGTGCCGCCACGCACGAGTTTAATATAGAAGGTGCAGTTACACGTATGACCTGAGGTGGCAGTAGAGAGTATACAATGGCTAACTTGCATCTAGCCCCTGATGATAATGATGAGGTTAAAATGTCACATATTCATCTACATTTATACCATACCATCTATCAATAGAAATGGTTATGGTTTTACCTTCTCCATGTCCTGGGCCTTGCTGCCGTGTTTACTCATGATCTAATAGCTGTGTTCAATATAAAACTATCCGAATACCATGATGGCAGGTGTAACAAAGATGAGGAGGACATGTTGTATTGTCCTGAGAGTGACGGTGGGAACAGGTGGCGGAGGCATGAAAGTGGAGCAGTCAAAACAACGGCCGCTGCTGTGTCTCAGTGCTGTCTTAGCCCCGGCTCCCGAGATAACTTTATATCTAACTTTCTGCAGTTTTAAACATGGCGGCTTGTAATTGTTGATAAAGCTATTGCCTTAAGTCAGATATAGGCTCGAACAGAATATGAGCCTATTGTCCCTAGTTCCTAACTTTGTGGAATATTTGTGCATGGTCAGCAGACGTGCTCCCCAGCAGAAGTTGGATATGGAGTCGTCAGTGGCCGGAGCAGCTCCCCAGAGGACACTGGAATGTTGAGTGTCGCTCCGTTGCTGTGGCGACGGCCTTGAGAAAAGGAGCCTGGGAAGAGCTGAGGAGTCCTGACTTCCTGTGTGTCAGTGTGTGGGTGTGAGGCCTCTGCTGAAGCTGCGGTCATACTTTACACTACACTTTAGGGCCCGGCCGAGATGGATCTTTGGGGTGCGATACCGATATGAAGGTGCTTTGAAAGGCTGATAGTCGATATATAGGCCGATTTGTCTTTTATTTTAATCTCCAAATATCCCTTTAATGTCCGGTTATTAAGCCACTTCTTCTCTGTCTTCTTCTTCTCTAGCTGTAAACCAAGTGGCTTTTTGGGCTAATCCTTATGACTTATTCCTTTTTGTTAAACTTAGGGCAGACGCTGAGTTGTATTTCTAAACATTGGGGGCCCTTTTCTTCAAGGAGCAGAATTTGAGAACAGTCATTAAGGTATTATTGGCAAACATTGTTTTCAATTGTTAGCTTGTTTAGCTTTTTAAATTATTTTTAAATATACACAAAAATGCACCCATTCACGCCTCGTTTTCACACATTGTCTAGCTTTTTGCAAAACAAATCCAGTATCGTCTGGAATGCATGAGGGATTGAACAACATGTGTTAAGCACTTTTGTAAAAGGAGGTAACACTTTTGGACACAAATCTTCAATGCGATTTCACACAGCTTTCTCAGAACTAGGCTCAGGGAGGGCTCATGTTAACGCTCTAACCCTCCTCTTTCCGATGCAAAAAAAGAAGCCTCTTATCACTTTTTGTTCCGGAGATATTCGCAAACGTTGGTGAGTTTATATTGGCAAACATTTGCCTGACAGCCGATATGGGCTATAGTATACAGACTGGTGGTGAGGCACCAGAGTAAAAGCTGAGTCAATCTGAAAAGAGGCGCTGTGAAACTGAGAAGTCGTGTGTGTGCTCTCTGCATTGACTGGTGAAATTTAACACCAATCTTTTATCTGTGATTTGGTCTTTTCAGAGTGAGGTTGTTTGGCCAAGGTAGGGGCTATCAAGCTCTGATACTACAAAAAACAAATCATGAAAGTAGAGTAGGAAGTAGAACACCCACCACACTCCTATTTTACTGTTCTGTAAGGTCTAAAGGGAACAAAACAATAAGCTCTGGACAGTCTTCACAACAGTTAAGTTTAGGATATTATAGTAAACAGAAATTGTAAAGGCTGCTTTTATTTTTGGTCAGTGGTTCTCAAACTTTTCACACCACAATGACATGGATACTTTGGCTTTCTTCACTTATAACCGAGCTGCGTTGTTTTTGCTCAAGGAAACCATGCTCCGTAAAGGACGAGCAGCTCTCCCTCTCTCTCGGGAGCATTAAAGACTGGATTTTTCATTGGAAAGAACACGTGAACACGTGATGTGAACATGGAGCGGATCTGCAGATATCTGGCTGGCTCTGCTGTTATTGCTTCACTGAAGAGACATCTGCTGTGGGCTGTTTTCTCCAGACGCGTCCTCAAAGGCCTTACTCACACAGTCTCATTCACGTTTTTCATGAGTCACTTTGAACACTTGCAGATGAAACTCGCACTCAGTCATTTCATTAGCCGCGGCTCGTCCTGTGGTCTTCATTCATGTTTATGTGGAGTCATTCATCACCGGATCTGGCCAACGCAGTCATTTGATGCCAACTTTTCAAAAAACTGACTGATCATCGCGCACCATCTGCCCCTCCGACCACCACCAGCTTCTGCTTACCTGCTGTGCTGTTTTGTGGACGCATGCTAACATTAAAGCCACACCGCGTAGAATTTTACCCAAAAAATAAAATTGAAATACAAGCTTTGTTTTATGACAGATATTTTCAGCATTGAAAAATACCTCAAACAAACATTTGATTTTGCTGTGAGCGGCTCAGCTCTCCTAAGACATGACATAACTTTACCGGGAGTGGGTACGTCTCCAGCTCGTTTCCATGGAGATGTCGACTAAAGTCAGCAGAATTTGAGATTTGAACAGGTTAGGTTCCCATCCAATTCCATTCTTTGATTTCTCACTGCAGTAATAGCATGTACTGTGTGGAGCTGGTCATTAGGAGCATGTTTTGTACTGATGGCAACAGTATAGTCCAATAAATCAGGAAATCTTTGAGGTCTTCCATCTGACGTAGACACAGCCTAAAACACAAGGCTGTGCTCGATTTTTGCGTCATACTTGTCCTGATTTTGATCATTTAAGTCTCGACACAATTGGATGTTTTTTCATATTTTACATTTTCAAAATAAAAGGAAAAAAGACCACAGCAAACGTTTGAGCCTCTGTAGAGTTAATTGCCTCGTGGCCCCAGAACAAAGAGATTTCTGGGCTGTTTTGCACTGCTCTTTGGAAGTCTATCAGAACTACTAGGGCTGGACGGCTTTGGCATATTGATCAATCTCGATTCAATTTGTTTTTGTTTTGATGATAGTAACAATAGTAAGTAAATGGATGCTGCCGCTTACGCTGTCCTGCTGCAGAGGCAAAGACAAGCTCGACACCTCACAGAGCACCCCCATGTCACCCCTCACCTCCACCACGCAAACACACAAACATCGGACGGAAGTTCGGACCCCTTAACTTACTAACTTAATATGTACATGAAGAAATACTAGACAGTGCAAACTTACAATTCACTGTAAGAAGCCCAGCTAATCCACTCCATGCTGCTTCTTTCGGCTACACTGATCCAAAATACAGTAAATACAGCTATAGTTTTCCACTTCGAAGGTGAAAAGTGAGCGGCGTGCATGAATATCCTCCATGTTTTCCCCATTAGACAAGTGAGCATGAGTTTGTAGCAGATTTTGTGGGGCTTGATCCACAGATGCCGAGCGTTTTTGCAGGGACACCTTTGTGTTCAGAGGGACGATGGTTCTTGAGATTACTAAATAAGTTTGTTGTATTACCCGGGTTTGGCCATTAATCCTGTCGATTGAAGAGAGATCGACCTTTATTAAAATCGCGATGAAATTGAAATTGTCTTCTAGCCCTAAGATCTACAACGATGTTTCGGTCAGGAGACTGTGAAGGTCACGGCAGAACCTGCACCTCTTGATGTAATTGTGGATCTTGAGGCGTGTTTATTTGTAGAAGCCATTTGCTTTTTCACGGACGGTGTTATGTTTTCCACCAGAATTTGTTGGAATTTAATTGAATCCGTGGAATGTTCCTTGTGCCACTGGGTGCAATTACAACCCCAAAGAATGATCACTCCACACTTGTTTAACAATTGGACAGAAGCGCTTTCCGTGAAATCCTAAAGTAATTTCCTGTGTGCTGTAGCTCGGGGGTGTCCCACACTTCCTATGTCCATATATGGCCGTGTCGGGTGTCACATGTTTACTGCCCCACTAGTCGCTCTCCTCCTGGCTGTTGTGCCAGCTGCAGCATGGACATGGATTATAAAGCGATTACGGCCCATATATAAGTTAAAAAGACGACCTACAAGTCTATGTTATAAATATAAAGAATTTTACTCTTACTGATGGCGCCAGTAATTAGGATAATACTTTTCACTGTAACATAGTAATAGTTCATTTTCTGCTGTGGCAATAAAATTATGAAATGTCTTTCCAAATATGTGCGTTTAAGCTGGAATGTTGCAACTCTATGGTAAACCAGCTGCATTTTTTTTGTCCTTCCTGCTCTATACATGACACACTTCCCCGTCTCGTGTGCTTGGCTCAGTTTCTTATTCATAATATTGGATTCCACTCCAACTCACCATTCTTTGGGAGCATTCCTCAGGCTCGCGCACCGTCAGTTAGAGTCAGGCTCAGCCGTACGAACACAGAGACTCTTCTTTTCACACTTTTACGTCATGTTATTCGACGTCTGGACTTTTTCTTCCCCTTTGGCAGCTGTTCGTCTCTCACACTTCTCACCTCGCTGTTCGCCAGATTTGAGAGTACAGCACTGGGCATGATAATCTCTTAAATTTGTAGTTTTTGTGTCTTGGAAAAATGCAAGATTTTGTCAACAGTGTAATTTAGTTTCTACCTTGATAAAACAGATGAAACTTAAATTGTGTTGTAGTTTGAACAACGATGCATCTGTGATTGAAAATCCTTCTTCATTGTGATTAATTGCGTGTGGATTTGTCCTTTCTCTGTTGCAGGCCTCTAGTCCCAAACTCACCGCACACTGCTCAGATATTCAGGAAGTGCGGCGCTGCAGCCAGCTGGAGATGCCCGACAACTTGAACACATTCGTGATAAAGGTATTGCGCAGACACAGTGGAGCGTTTGAGTGGAAGTGGAAGAGTAGAGATGAACTTGTGTGTGTGTGTGTGTGTGTGCAGGTTAGCAGAGGAAGCCTGATCTTTGAGGCGGACAACGAGCAGCAGGTCAGCTCCTGGACCACCGAGCTGAAGGAGTGCATCAGCAACAGCAGGTAACACGGCCAAAAAACAAACAAACATCAGCCTTTACAGCGTTCGAATGTCAAAATCACGGCCTCACTGCTTTACACCACATTTAGTTTTTGCATATTTCTGACGGCACATGGTTGAAACAGAAAAGCCTCTTACCCCCTCTAGTTTGGCTTTACCCAAATCTATAAGCTTCTCAACTGGAGAGCTTGGCCAGACCAAAGCCTCATTTGAAAGCTAAGGCCTGCAAAACTGATAGCATTTTTTTTTTTTTACTTTTTGTTTTTGTCTTTTTTATCACAGTTTTTGATGTGATTTTGTAACTTTTTTGTAGTGTTTTTGTTGCCTTTTCATGGCTTTTTAAAAAATAATTTCTTGGCGCATGTTTGTCACTTTTTTGTGCCCTTTTTGTGCGTTTTCCTCACGTTTTTTGTCGGTCTCTTGTGGCTTTTTTGTTGCTTTTTCATCACTCTTTAGTCGTATTTTTGATGCTTTTTCTATATTGTTATATTGTTGTTTGTCACTATTTTGATGAAGCTTTTAGATTTGGGTAATGCCAAACTGGAGAAAATGTGCTCGGCCCAGGTGGGGGTAATGCCTAGTGTCTTTTTGGTGCAATACCTGCGTGATCTCCTCCAACTATCGAGCCTGAAGCAATGGCCCCGTGTGTGAAAACCTAGACCTCAAATACAGACAGCACAGTCGGGTTGTAACTTTGTGTAACTTTTAAAGGAATAGCCCACCGTTTTTACATACTAAGATATGTTCTTAGCTCACTTTAGTCGTGTTAATATATCCCCGTTTGGTCTTTGTCCGCGCGCTCTGTCACGCAAACGGAGCACATACGCAGCCTCTCCCACATGTCACATAGCTCCAAAAAAGCTCACAATAGAAGCTACCAAGCTCTTCCACGTGTTCCCTATTTAAATAAAGTTACGTGAAGTGTTTTCATGCGAAGTATATTTACCCAGAAATGTAGCATGTCGATTTTATAAGCAAATAAAAAGGGGGACTATATTGTGAGGCGTAATGATACGAGGAGCACAGCGTCCGCGTTGTAACTCCTAAAGACTTCCCCCGCTCACTTCCGTCAATAACCTTTAGGAGTTACTGCGCGGACGTTTTACTCCTCGTATCATTACGCCTCACAATATAGTCCCCCTTTTTATTTGCTTATAAAATCGACATGCTACATTTCTGGGTAAATATACTTTGCATGAAAACACTTCACGTAACTTTATTTAAATAGGGAACACGTGGAAGAGCTTGGTAGCTTCTATCGTGAGCTTTTTTGGAGCTATATGACATGTGGGAGAGTATGTGCTCCGTTTGCCTGGCAGAGCGCACGGACAAAGACCAGACGGGGATATATTAACACGTCTAAAGTGAGGTAAGAGCATATCTTAGTATGTAAAAACGGTGGCCTATTCCTTTAAGGCCAGTCCCGGGTAGGTGGCATAAGTCCCAGATTGAACATGACATGTACAGGAAGCGGCTCACAGACGCCCGAGGAGATGGCTCTTACCACAGGGTGTGATAGGCCGCGACCATGGATAAGCCTTTGGCCATGGCTGTGGAGGAAATATCAAGGCCCTGCTCAGAGTGACTAAACACTTCCTTTTGCACTAAAGAAGTAAAACGTGCCAGATATTCCAGCGGCGGAAACAGCTTTATTGTAGCTTTAGTCTATCAGAAACTCTTGGCAAATGATAACACGGATGGTAAACGAGTCCTACCTTGGCTTACGAGCTATCAGGTGCAGCTCCGGTTTTGTTTTCGGCTTTTGAAGGGGGAAAAAGCATGCTTCACTATTTTCCATGTCAGGAGATCCGGAGAATGACGGATAGCAACGGTTGCTATGCGGTGTGATTGGACTGTGACCACTTTGGGGTGGACTCAGTGCAAGAATACCAGTTACTAATAATTTATGTTACCATACCATACCAACTTTATTTATAAAGCACTTTAAAAACTTTACAGCTCGGCCAAAGTGCTGTACACAAAAACACTCATAGACAAATATACAAAAACAATAATACGCATAATCACACATAGTCAAAGGCAAGCGAAAAAAGATGCATTTTAAGAAGTGAGCCTGTCTAATCTCAATAGGCAAGTGGTTCCAAAGATGCAAGGCCTCAACGGAAAAGGCACAGTCACCACAAAGTTTGCGCTGTGTCTTACGGACCATAAGCTTCAGCTGATCTGCCGACCTGAGGGCACGAGAGGGAACATAGGCCTGAATCAAATCAGGGAGGTAGGAGGGGGCGAGGTTGTTTAAACATTTAAAGGTAAATACAATAATATTAAAATCAACTCTAAAGCACACTGGCAGCCCATGCAGGGATTTTAAAACTGCATGGACGACGCGCTCCAGTTAAAAGTCGAGCTGCAGAATTTTGGACGAGCTGCAGCCGAGAAAGCGCACGTTGGCTCACCCCACAATTAAGTGCATTGCAATAATCCAGCCGTGTTGTTACAGAAGCATGCACAACAGTCTCAAAGTGCTGCTGCGTTATAATAGGCGAATCATTCCGCTAAATTTTCCTCTGACAAAAACTTCTTGATTAATATTCAAAAGGTTTTTGGTGTTACCTTTATTGTAAATTTGAAATACTTCAAGGTATAAAGCCCTCTAACCAAAGCATTGGAGGTTTAATCTCATGCCTGATCACGTGTCCAAATCTGCCAGCATACTGTGCTGCTCCCCTATTCTAGCCACAGTCTGAATGAAATGGCAATGAAGAAAAGTTGGAGGGAAAAGTTTACATTTTTATGGTTCTTGTAGGATCTAAAATAGTTGTGTTCTGTGCATGTCCAAGAAAGGAAATAATGTACAAAATGTCAAACCAGAGAAAAATTTTGATAGCATGGTAAAATGGTGAAAACCAAATGACCCCGCGGCGGCAGAGCAGCACACTGAGGGCAGGGTTTGCAGTTGAACTCTATTGTTCTGTAGCGTGTACCTCCTCTGTGGTCTGTGCGCGCTGTCGTCTCTGTTACATGTGAACTGGACCTGCTTCCTGTCTGTGCTCCACATCAGCCCGCTGCTTCCTCTCCCTCTCACACTTGTACAGTCATGAAGAACACAGCGAGCCCAGCCATTTCTCACCTTAAGAGAGAAAAAATGAATTGATTCTGAGTAAGGTCGCCCTGTTTTCTGGACTTTTTTTTTTTTTTTTTATCACAATCAATCCACTGGCACATTGTCTCTTCCCTTTTTTTTTTTTTCTTCATATGTTCGAGTCACAAAGGTTCACAAAAGCAGAAATAGTTTGTGCTGTTCCCAAAGTCGTGCAGAACTGAAACCTGCTTTGGTAGTTTGAAAAAGAAAACACTACAATTGCGAAACAGGATTCTAAATGCAACCTATTTTCTAAAGGTAAAAGACCCTTATTTTTACTTTTCATTGTCTGTTTGTTTTGAGCTCTTAACAACAGCGATAACCTGGAAGGCTTCTGTGTGTGTGGCTTTAAATGACATTAAATCCAGGTGATGTTTGTGTGTTGCAGGCCCGGCAGCGTGAATCTAGAGCCCCTCCCCTCTTCAGCCGACAGCTCCGAGTCAGGAAGCCACGGTGAGAGAAAGAGGAGAGTGCAGATAAAGGAGTGATAATCGATTTAGTATATTGCACATAATGACCATCACTATTTTTAAAGAAACATTCACCTTTTTTAACATGACCATATAAACAACTACATGCTCCATATGTTCTATGATTTGCATTTATTTTTGTCATATGCCATCATGTTCCCCTTTTTCTGAATTAAACAAATAAATAAATAATCCCTGACTTGGTGAAAATGGGCCGATAGATTGCCCCAGATTGTGTAGTCAGTGGCTTCATTATATATTTAAATACACAACAAACCACAGTGCTGTTAACCAGTAAGTTTATCTTATTACCAAATAAAAACACTGTCACTAGTAATATATTTGTGACACTTTTGGTCCAAGTGCTGCCCTCTACTGCTCTGACTCTATTCTTGACATTATTGGCCTTGATTGATTGTTAAAGCACTGGATCGCTGCTGCCTCATTAATATGCATGACATTGTTGATTAATATTCATGATGTCAACAAAAGATCAACAACCTACTCTGCAGTGACAGCAAAGAAATAAAAAGTGCTCGTGCCTGTGTCCTCTTCACACACGTGTAGCATACATGTGATGAGGGCTCATAGAAGCACAACATCTAGCACTGAAAGTCCTCCCTGATCTCACTGTTCTGGTATTGGACTTTTGTGTGTCCATAAGTGCACGTGGCACCGAGACGAACATGATGTAAAATCATTTATTTTGTTTTTATGAGGGAATAACTTTTATAACAAAGGTCCATGTCGTAGGTCTCAATGAAACAGGGCCAAAAGAGAGAAAATAAGTAATAAAATCAAGAAGTCAGCTCAGATAGATATTGGTTCTCCAGAGTTCACTTTATTTTATCTATCTTGCAGTCCCCATCACGTTCAGCCTGCCGGAGCCGGTGGTCCAGAAAACGGAGCACTTCCTGTTCTCTTACCCATGGTTTCATGGGCCCATCTCACGGGTCAAAGCTGCACACCTGGTCCAGAGCTCAGGGCCCCAGGGACATGGGGTCTTCCTGGTCCGACAAAGCGAGACCAGGAGGGGAGACTATGTGCTCACCTTCAACTACCAGGGAAAAGCTAAGGTACCACCAAACATAAGCAAAGGTCTTAAAAAGAGTCATGGTTTATGGTTTATCCAAGTAGGAAAGGAAAGGAAAGGAAGGAAAGGACTTTATTTGTATAGTGCCTTTCACAGACATGGTCACAAAGCGCTTTACATGAGACAAGTACACTGACGTACTGACGTTACTGCTGATATAAATGTAGTTGTTGCATGTTTGAAGCTCTGTGATGACCATGATCCAGCAGCAGTAACTCTGTGCCTGTGTGTCCTGCAGCACCTGCGCCTCTCGCTGACTGAATGGGGCCAGTGCCGCGTGCAGCACCTGCGCTTCCCCTCCGTCATGGACATGCTCAGTCACTTTCGCCTCTCCCCCATCCCGTTGGAGTGTGGGGCCTCGGGGGCCGTGCTGCTGTCCAGCTACGTGGTGGCAGGTTCCAGTCCGCCTGCACAAGGTGAGGAGATCATTTCTTCATCATGATTCACTTTATGATGCCCGAGAAAATGTCACATGACCAGATAGAACACATAAAAATAATAGTAATAATGATGTGGTAAACTGCAATCACAACAGGGAGGGATGTTTGTTAAATGTTGAATGTCCAGTGCTCTGTGATTGACTGCTGTGCTCTGTGCTCAGGTCAGCTCCCGGCGGCCAGGTTGGCTCCCTTCTCTCTGCATCGTTGGAGCTCTGAGCCCAGTCTGGCCCAGTGCAGCCTGGCCTCAAGCAGCAGCAGCAGCAGCGTTTCCACAGCCAGGCCTGTCCCTCAGCCTGAACACCAGCCTATTCCTCCACAAGGGTCGTCTCGAACCCACAACCCCCTCCCCGCCCCGCCTCCGCCCGCGGTGCCCCTACGCCGCAGCGAGTCCATGGGACCACGGCCTCTGTTCCCGCCTGCTGCCCTGCCCCACAGGCACTCTGACTATGAGCTGGAGCCGCTCCGAGGACGCAAACGCGCTATCGACAACCAGTACATGTTGCTTTGACCTCCTGACCTCAGCGTGACCCTAATAATACAATAAACGCACCACAGTGAGCCTCATCATCTGTGGCCGCTGTGGGGGAGTTGTGTTTGCCCAGGTAACAGCAGAAGTCTGTCCTGAGGAGGTTGTGTGCCCCGTCCCAAAGCTCTGTGTCAGAGTGGACACAGCTGAGGACAGGGGACAATAGAGACAGTGCACACTGCTCTGTGCACTTTACACTAGACTCACTTTTGTACAACACTCTTGATAAAGACCGTATCAGACATTACAAACTGCATCATCTTCAACAAAACAAGTTGTCTCCATTAGGCTTATGTAGTTTTTATTTTCAGTATTATAGTCTTTTCAAATTTGCTCAATGCTGTTAGCTTGCATAACAAACCTTCAGTGTTTCAGTGATAATGTAGATGAGCTCAGAGTGAAGCAGGTCTGTTAGAACGGCTGTCTGGAGCCCAAAGTAAGGCCACTAAGCCTACTAACCTATTGACACTCCTAAACCAGACATTATATTTGACATTTCTCCCAGAGTAATATTTATTTAATAATATGTTGCCACAAAACAGGAACTTGGTCACATCCCATTTTTAATATGACAGATATAAATGAAGTTTTGATCTGGGACCGGGTTCACTGGAAATGCCTTTAAAAATAAATATATTTTCTACATGTTAAAGTTTGACTAATGGGGATTCCTTGAAATCCAAATGGACAGTTATATGTATACAGTGTTAGTGAAGCACAGAGACTGTGGTGACGTGCTTTTCACCAGTAACAAAGCTCTTTGCAGGATAGAAATGACCACAAGTGCCAGTGTTACACACAAGGTATTTACAGCATTTGTTTGTACAAACATTTCACATTCTAAGACCTCTAAGTAGCCGCTCCTTCTGCCTGAGTAGAGGAGTGGCAGCAGCCCTGATGTGTCATTCTAGAATAACTTGTCAATAAAGGCAGAGCAGTGGAGGTACATTGCTGACCGCTTCTATTAATGTCTTTGACCCATCTAAACTATCGCGCTTTACTCACATTCATCTGCATGCATTGTTTCAGTTCCACAATATTTTGGTAGCTTTACATCTTTGATAAAAAAAAAGGATATATTTTTCTATGAATGACAAGCGTTACCAGCTTCTCACTAGAAACAGTGCCTTGAAGAATTTTCTTCTGAACAAGATAAGGATAATATTTATTGCTCAGGTGAGTAGTTTCTGAAGAAATGCCTAAAGCTATAGCTCAAAGAAACAATGTGAATAAGAAAGATGTCCCTTGATTCTATGCGTGGTGCCACAGGAGCAGCCCACAGAGATCTGCGGCTGTGGGTCGGTCAAAGCCTTTGCATTTTATAAAATGACTCCGGAGGCGGCCTTAACAGTAAATGCCTTTGTGTTCACTACACATGGAACTGGCTACACGTGTCCACATGTAGAAGTCTGAAGAGGGTCAGTAAAGGTGAACCTTTGTTACAACCACTGTGAGGAAATGATGTGCTTGGTCTTACCTGATTGTTGTCTAACCTTGCTTTAACACTAACTTTAGCGACGAGCAATATTTCACTCCGTAAACCTTTGCTTTTGTGTAGAGTTCAGAAAAGTTTCCAGTAGTTTATGTTCTTGAAGTCCCTGCTACTCTTTCTCGCACAATGGGTCAGCTTTGTCGACTAATGGAACAATGGTTGAGTTTTTTTTATGTATAAATGCAAACAAAACTCATAGGGTTTAAAAGAGGACGTTTTGTCAAAAGTACGGTTGGTCTTCCCGTCCTTGTGTGCCCCCAGTCTAAGCTGTCCCACTCCAAAACTCAAGCTCCTGTTTTATATTTATGTGGAAAAGCAACGGTAACTAGTGTCAATATTACTTTTTTATTTCGAGAAAATGACTGTCTCTGCCATCGAGCTGCTGTTGCTTTTTCCTCTTTTTGAAACCTCAGGGTGTGAATGTGGCGCAGAACTTGTATAGTGCAATATGTGAGGGCCGCCCAGTGCATCACACCTTCATGTCTGGCTTCTGGATGAAGAAATGTGCGACAATTCACCCCCCGTTTTCACCCCCAAAATGTTAAGTTTTTCAGCTATTCCTTATACCGCTCTTCTCCAGAATCGAGTTACTCCCTGAAAAGTTGTCAATTTTTGTGGCTGTCATTTCATTGCATTAGTCACCGCTTTGTATCTCCTCGTTTGTTGAAAGTCCAGCCGATGAATGTAAAATGTTCACAATACTGTCCACTGTTTAACCCAGCACTGTAAACACTTCCAACACAATATTCCCCTGAACTGCCAAGAAAAATCACACAAGCGCTTTACACGTCTCACTGTGCTGGCCTTTCTTTCAGTTACAAGCATTTTAAATTATACTAAATATTAACTGTATATTTACTTTTTGTAAAATAAACCTAAACAAAAACACAAAAGCCGGTGTGATGTCGTCATTTTGATGAGTGCGTCAAAGAAGAACCACAGAAAACTCTTCAGTTTTTAAAACTTTTTTTTATTTTTTTTTATTTTTTTGCTCATTTTTTAAATTATTTATATTATCTACAAAGTAAAAGTTTTAACTTAAAAGTTACATAAGGGTCGTGTGAGAAGTGGGATCTGATCACCACAGCCATTAGAATTTCATAAATAATGTTTGTCCTGTCCTCTTGGCTGACTCGTTCATTTCACAGGGAGCTTCTGGTCATTTTAGTTTGGATAGAAACTCGCCATGGAAACAAACGCAGCGCGCAGCAGCAGCATCAACAACAGTAAGTTTAATACTGTCTAGAGGTGGAAGATTTTTCAGAACAAGGTGCAGACAGAATACACGTTCCAGTCGAGTTTTTCTTCTTCACTCACTGATTAGTTTCTCTTTCACATCTTACTTGGCAAGCTGACTCGAGTTGCAATTTGGGACCCCTGATCATGTGTGGGAAGTGTTTCGCGATGAGAGCCGTCTTGACCGTTAAAAATGTTTTAGTTTGTTAAAACATGTCACTTCATCAGCCTGTTAAACATTCTCTTATTGCCTAGTCTGGGGTCGAGAGGAGGGGGGCGGGGGGAGGAGGAGAGCTGATGTGATGCGTGTCTGGAGAGAATGGAAGAAGAGGGAGGGCGTCATGATGAAAGCTCTGGTTAGGACGTCCCACTCAGAGCAGGTCCCTTGAAACCCTGGCACCAGTCTACAGCTGCTGCTGATGGTGTTGTACTGCAGGAGGAGAGAAGACGGTTAGCAGAAAATGGTCCAAAAGCATGTACAGTAACGATTTCAGGGCAGAAATCTTACCGATAGAAAGAAGACGAGTGATTTTCACATTAGTGAATCTGCTCTTAAATGATAAACTTACCTGGTGCGTGTGCCAGGTAGGAGAAATGTGTGGCAGAGGAGACAGGGATGGGGTTGAGGGCGGTCTGGGGCATGGGCGGCTGTGGACCTCCCGGGCCTTGAGTTGCCATCAGCATCATGGGAGGGTGAGTGGCTGCAGGATGGTGAGAGGACAGAAGCCCAGACTGCATGTGTGCCTGTGTCGGAGAGTAAATGTTATGTATTGTAATGGGTTAAAAAACATCACGTTATTGGACATGGCATTAGTTGGGTCCGTACTGACCTGCTGCATGTGGGCCATGTGGTTAGGGTTGTATCCGTGCTGCACCTGGGGGTGGATGTAGACAGTCTGCTGGGCCGACGGGAAGGAGGCCTGGGGGGACTGAGGGTTCGGCCCCGGGGTCATGGAGGGCGGGGTGTGGGCCAAAGCAGAGTACATCTGCTGCTGCTGAGGCTGGTTGGCCAAGTGCAGGGCCTGTGCCGCTGCGGCTGCTGGGGAGACATCGACAGGCGAGTGTGACACACGGCTCAGAACATAACATGCAGCTGATAGTCTAGGCCAGGGGCGGCTCTTGACCATTCAGACTGTCTGATGGGGTATGTTTCATTTGATGCGGCTCTTTGCAGAAGAATTGGTACATATTTCCAAATAAACTGTAGCAGTCATTAAGAATCTCGACCAAAAGTCCATTCGTAGTCCCATCTCTAAACACATTTATGAGAGCTCGTATCTCCTCGTACTCGCAACATAAAACTGAAGCTCAGACGTCCTCCAGAGGCCCCTGATTAAAGTTTCAACATGCTACGACACCTGCAGGGGCGCTTATGGCCTCTAGGGGCATGAGTTACTTAGTTCTGCTTTAATACAAATTGATTTCAATCTTGGTGAGGAGGAAAAACCATCAAGTCTAATACAAGCAGCAGGAAATATTATATAGAATAATCTCCAGAAAAAAAGTCCCCAGCCCAGACCCTCAATCTTAATACAAATCCCCATTTTATAATTTATCAGGACCTTTTTGATCAAAATTATTGAAATAAAAAAACGACATATGGCCAGGCATAAAGTGCTAGTTTATTGTGATTAAATATAGTGTGATGCCTGAGCTGCTCCTGGACCTCACACATGTTTTGTGGCTCTTCACAGCATCAGGGTTGAAGATTTCAGCTCTTGGTCTCTGACTAGTTAGCCACCCCTGGTCCAGTGAATAAGGACGCTGCACACATGGCAGGACACTGTTCTGCTCTGACAATTTGCTGGATATCTCTATGGGATGATTACTTTATTTTTTCTTGGCTGACATTTGTACATACATTTTCTTTTTTTTATATTTATTTTGTGACTAGATGGTACATCTTAATCTTACAATACACACCGCAATAGTAACACAGCTTTAAGTCCTTAGCTGTGCTAATCCAGGGGATAACGTTTGTACATTCATAAAGTAGTTGAAGTTGAAGTTAGCTTGGGTCTTTCCTCATTTGAAAATTAGGTATTTTTCTTCCTTTCTAAATAAAATGCTGAATTTCATTCAACTATGACCCAAATAACTACGTACAAGCAGAAAAGTCGGCTTATCCAAGAACTGCACCTCCCTTACAAAATCAAACCTGTGTTACTGGTATTAAAACCTAATTGAATCTTACTATTCTCCGTCCATTTGATTAATTCATAGTTTTTATTGGGAGCTAAAATATGAGTTCCCAATAAAAACACATAATTCACTCAGCACAAATATCAGCGTACTCTGCTAAAAGGAAGTGCAATATTTAAAAAAAATACTGATACATTGATGGCACCACGGGCCTCTTTAGACAGAGCTGGGTGTGGTGGGGACTGACCGGCTGCTGCCTGTGGGTGCTGTGGGTGCTGCACGGGGCTGGCGGCCGGGTGGTTGGGGGGTCCGCTGTGCTGGGGCCCACCCTGCTGGCCTTGTCCCGTGGGCGTGGCAGAGGGCTGAGGGTGCTGCGCGTGCGGGTGCAGGGTGGCGCTGTGGTGCGTGTACTGCTGAGGCATGGGGCCTGGAGACACTGGATTAAGATGGGAAAATAATCTCAAACTATATATTTTTTGACTACATGACTGCAATAGGCTCTCATAACTAGTTCTCAGTCACAAAGGTGAAGGAAAATGAGAGAGACACTCGAGGCTTTGGTGACATACCATACATGGCGTGCGTCTGCTCGGCGTACTGTGAGCTGGAGGGCTGTCCGTGTGTGGGAGGGGCCATCATCCTGGCACTGCCCTGCATCACTGGACTGAACATGTGCTGTGTCTGGTAGGGGGGCAGGGACATGAATTAGCAAGAGGAGCACTTACTTCCGTGTGAAATGATTGGTGTATCTGTGGATGTGAATATGAAGCCAGTCCTTCCTAACTACCTGGGACTGGTAGTGGGACATCTGCTGCACCAGGGGCTGACTGGTGAACTGCTGGGGGCTGCAGAAGTACTGCGCAGAGTAGGCAGGGTTCTGGGCCACGATGGGAGGTCCCGCCGCTGTGACCGAGTGCATCATGGTGGGAGTGCCTGGAGCGTGGTGCTGCTCTGACCTCTGCTGGGGCATGTTGGCAACTGGACAAGACAGTTCAGAGATGCTTTCCTTACTTTGTGTAGGAAAAGTAGCAGCAGTTGGAAAATATGATGCATGAAAACAATCAATGTTCAATTATCAATAGTGACTAATATAAACAACTCAGGCCACGATAATATGAGACTGTATCATCACAGGGAGTGGGTACTCTTAAAAGGAAATGTTTGCACTTGGGGGGGGGGGGGGGGGGGGGGGTTATACAACCCTAACTACATGGCCCACATGCTTTATATATTTCTGTATATATATTTTTTTTACAGAAATATCTAAAGTTACTCGATAGTCCGTGCACAATAAATGAAAACATATGTTAGGAAACTATGTCTAAACCAGAAGAAATTGTCCAATTTAAAAAGGGGTAATAATGTCTAAGACATCTTTATCACCATCTTAAAGTTTGTTGGTGTGATCTAAAACAGCGAAAACTAAATAATCCTCTAAGCCTGCTAAAATAAGCCCCTCCCACTCCCCTCCTCTTCGCTGTGCAGCTTTTTCAATAAAGATAAACAATTTTAAAATTCCACTGCAGTGAAACTATGGCGAGTTTCACGATGAAAGGATTAAGCTTAGCAAGAAATTGCAAGGTGAGGAAAGCATTTCCTGGATCTGCAGGACCTCAGGAAGAGTAATAATCACCGGTGAAGATCAAGTTATGACTATACTTTCCCCCATTTTAATGCCCTTTTCTCACACAACTCCAGAACAATGTAACTTTGTAACATTGGGTCTGTTGAAAATGGCCAATTAACTCTAATGATTATTATTCCATGAAATAATTGCAGCAAAGGTACTGAAGGATTTACGACAGTACCCAGCATTCAAGTCCAAAACAGTCAACTGACACAGGCCGTGGGCTTAGCAGACAGACATACTCACCTTTACCTGGTCTGTAGGGTTTGGACTGGCTGACCGTCATGTGGGAGATTGGAAGCTGGTACATAGGAGACTACACCAAAAGGAAATAAAAGTACAAAACATTACAAACTTTGTGCCTTAGTACAGAGTCTACAGCCACATGAGAGCAGCCGAATTTAGCCTGGAGTTTACCAAAAGAAAAGGTTCTGAGAATCCTTGACCTGGGACCACATGCATGTAGACAATAAACAATACTACTGAACCAAAGGACTCACTTAGATCTGGAAATTTTCAAAGTATATACCATGCATTTCAAATCAGACTAATAGAGGGGAAAAAATAAATAAACATTCTAACTTTAAAACCCAGGTACTCAATACAAAATGACAAGACAGTTTTTTTCTGTGAAGGGTTTCAAATGGATTGCAATAAGAAGTTGGCAAACCAACATCTGATGGCAGTTTTTAACAAGCAAGCAAAACATCTCAGAACAGTTTGGGATAATAAAGAAATAAAAGAGGTTAAAATAGAAATCTAGAAAAAAAAAAAATCACAAACCTTCCATATAATGCTTTTCTAATGGAGCGAGAGAGAGGGGAGAAGGGAGGAAAAGGGAAAGAGACCACGCTTTAGTTGTTCAAAGTGTCTGAGGCAAAGTTAAACGATGTTGGATCACCAAGAGTTTCTTAGAGCAACTCGCACACAGTTCATCCATTCAGTTCACAAGATTAGTTCATACTGCGGTTTATCGGTCACTAAAAACAGCTACGACAGGGATGGCGAACATGACAAAAGAGTGTGTCAGTGTAACGGGGGCTGTACAGTTAGAATGGCAAAATACAGCAGATATTTCGATAGAACCGTATTCCTTTGCAAATATCACAGTATACCGTCTCCATAATGGATCCTGCAACGTTTTAAATCTGCTGCTTACCCTGTAGTTTAGACCAATGGTTCTCAACTGGTTTGGCTCCATGACCCACCATGTACATAGAATGACAAGTCACGACCCATTTATATATATATACACAGGTTAAACATAAGCCATGCATGTTATTTTCATTTGTTGTACAATAAGCTTTTCACTGTTTCAGCTCAGAGTGAACAAGATATGTCTTTATGTAATATTGAAACACTGCGAGTCACTTGAACCCACGAAAAGGGGCAAGTAACCTGGGGACAGTGTGGCCACAACGATAGGGCTGCAAGGTTTATCGTCTCTGTATTTGAGTGATAGATGTTCACCAATCAGAATTGTGGAGCCTCTGATCTCAGGTTCAGCGGCAACAGATAAAAGGTTGTCCGAGTTTCCCTAAAGCAGATTCTAATGGGTTTAAATAAACACCATGTGGTACCATCCCGGACTTATTTTAGTCACGTGGCTGTCCTTCAGAGGTACTCTAAACGTCGGGGAAACTCCTCTAGAAGAGGGCGCTGTCCACATAAAACTAAAAAAATTTGAATACACAGTAGACTATTGAGTATTGTTCCAATGTGGAGCAGTCTGAGCACGACAATGGAGTTTAGCTAAAAGTAACATAGCTTCCTTCACTCATCATTACAGCAGCAAAGTATCAAATATAAAATCACAAATCGAATCGCAGTATTTGTCCAGAAAATTGAAATTGGGTTTCTGTCAAAATCATATAGCCCTAAACAACAACTTTGTTGCACGCACTCCGTCTCCATTTCCCATGCTTCACTGCGTGGCACTTGAAGTGGCATTTTAGCAAAAAACAATGAAAATGTGCGGCAAGAATTAAACAGCTCAATTTGGCATGACCCAAATATGGAACCCACGAGTTGAGAACCACTGGAGTAGACTTCAGCAAACATGTTCTGATGACCGTGTGATTGTTGCAGTTACAGTACTTCAGTGTTTCTTCCAAAGTCATGCAGCTCACTGTGAGCAGGAATGATGGCTGGTTATTATCACAAAGACAGCTTGTTTATCTGATTTTGAGCTCTTAAACTTGTGAATGAAGGAAATCTTTCTGAGGATTATCACAAAGACATCCTTCATCCATTATACACAAATGATTGAAAATTGCATACATTTGTTGAAACTCCTCAAATACACAATATACTGTAACTAATCTAGTCGACAGTTACAATTTCCAGTTTCAGGCGTTACCTCGTCCGACAACGAAGGCTGCAGAGTATCGTTTTTTTTGTTTTTTTGTTTTTCTTCTAACAAAACTCTTTCTAAGTCCCAGTATGGAGAGTATGGTTCAGAAAAACCAAGGTGTGATGTTCACTTCTCTCACCTGTACTCCAGGACTGACTGGAGTGAGCGGGTACATCTGGGGGAAGCATACCGTCTGCCCGTACACTGTGGGGGGCTGTGGCACCACGATGGAGGGGCTGGGCTGCCCCTGAGGCCGCGGGGGCGTTGGAGTGTTGGCCGGTTTAGGCTGAGGGGAAAAAACATTGTGTAACATAAACGGTGGAGAGCAAAGCAAAGCAG
This sequence comes from Gobius niger, assembly GCF_951799975.1. Classification (NCBI taxonomy): domain Eukaryota; kingdom Metazoa; phylum Chordata; class Actinopteri; order Gobiiformes; family Gobiidae; genus Gobius; species Gobius niger. The sequence goes on along the minus strand of NC_136852.1, from coordinate 65,480,985 downwards.
ATACACCGCAGTACATACCTGTGTATTAAACCGGGGCTTGAACTCGTTGGCATTAGGGTTTAGGGTGGATTTTCTTACTTGACTGGAGAATGAACAAAAATAATGAAGCGTTTTGGTTATTGTAGCTGTACACATCTTATTCAGAGTGCTCAATGAAAAACATTTTTAAAAAGTAGCGATATGCTGAATGCTCACTCTTGTACAGCCTCCTTCTTTTCCTCCTTATCTTCATGCTTGTTGCCGCTGAAGGCAGATGTGGTCGTTGTCTGGACGCCCTGCGAGTTCATGTCCAGCACCGCCCTCTTTAGGTCGGGGGCGGAGGGAGACGGGGACAGCGCGGCCGGACTTCCCGGTTTGCTGCTGTTGGAGGTGCTAGAGGGGGCGGCGCTACTTCCGGGAGTGCCGGGAGTGATCACTACCACGCCGTCGTCCGCTGCCTCTCTCCCCGCGGCCGAAGCTTTGTCTACAGGAAGGTCTTTAGGTTTGTCTACGGGATCTCTGCCGCCCTTGGTCATCATCTGCTCAAACGAAGGGTCTGCGTTTGAACTAGACTGCAACTGGAAAAAGCGGAGAGCAAGGTAAGATGTGGTAAGACAGAAAAGGTTATGATTAAGCCTTCCTAAACATGAGGGCCATGAACAATGATCATCAATCCCCCCCAAAGAATGAAGTGGTACTTACCCTAAAATCTACACTAAATTTCTTTAAATTGTCTATCTGCTTTCTGTGATCTGGCGCCAAAGAGGGAGGTCCTGAATGAAAAAAACAAACCTTACATTAGAGAACGGATTAGAAAGCCGAGAAACGACGTGGAGGACACATTTAGTACCTTTACAGACTGGTCTAGTGATGCTAGGTGAGCTGTCTGAGGGCTTAATGTTCTCTTTGTTTGCAATGGGTGATGTTTGCCTCGTCTCCTGGACTCGACCATCTTTCCCTTTAAAGACACAGTCACAGTGTTCAAATGTGGCGCAGGGAACTACATCAGCAGATTATCAAAAGTACAGAGTCGTATGGCATGAAAGTTAATAAAGAAAAGATTCCCAAACGCACCATCTGCTGAAGGGGGGAGCATGTTGGGGGCGGGACTAGCAGCAGTTGGAGAGGAGGCGCAGGGCGTGCCAGTAGGTTCGATTGGAGCGGTTCCGGTCTGAGGAGATGGAAGTGAGGAAGAACCGGGTGACGCACCGCTCACGCTGTTCTGTCGAGGCGAGCGGGGTCTGTGGGCTGATGGGAGACCGCAAAGAGGATTTTTTTTTTTTAGGGAGATATTTGGACAAAGCATAGTTTAGGATAAGTTTAGAAATTACCTCCGCTAACCACTGAAGACCAGGTTCCTCCTGAGCTGTTCCTTGTCGGTGGCGCAGCGGGGACCTCTATAGGAGCATTGTGGGGAATCAGGTCTAACCCAGGGGGTGCTCCCGGGGTCCGGCAGGGTGGCCCCCTATGAGTACGAGGTGTTCGCTGGGATTTCGGAGACATTCGCGGTGGACCTGCAACATGGAAAGGGGCCAGCGTGAAATTGGAATTACACTGAACCAAGGATTAGCGGTAGAGACCACACAAACACAGCTACTGGCTATAAAAATCGGGCTTCCACACCAGAGTGCAGTGCTGCTATGGTTCTAGGGATGTCAGGATTAACCGGTTTTAAAATTCCATCTGAGAAGCATCTAAAAGCTCACGATGGGTTCATTGCAAAAATCTTAGGGCTCACGGTAAACCGCTGTCACGTTTCATGAGCCGTATCGCATATGTATTTGTGCCAAACGGTGCACACTCACCGTAAAGGCTGAAGAAACAGCAACGGCAGGCAGGTTTAACAATCTAATATGCAGCGTTTGTTATGCCGCTTCAACAGCAAAAATGTTGCCAGGGGAAATCAGCTGATATCATTTGTTTAGGTTACTCTTTTGTAATCATATTGAATTCAAGAGACCACAGATCAAAGAGAAAAGGTTATTATAGAATATCTGTAGAAAACATTGACATTTGTCTAAATGAAGCATTGGCCATGCTTCATTTAGACATGGCCAATAATAATAATAATAATCCTTATTATTTTTATTATTAACACTATAGATTACAGCCCGCATGTTCCATGTGTCGGTACAGGGAACAAGTAATTACACGTGTTAAGTACAGGTAATTACATATTTAAGTGATTTAGGATGAATGATGTGTGTGAGTGAATGTATGGTGGTGGTCAGAGGGACCGTTGGCGCAGACATGTGCAGTCGCGAAAGCGCTTCTGTCAGTCTCCCCCAGGGGAAACTGAAGCTACAAACGTAGTTTACCACCACCGAGTGTGGAGTGAATGTACAATTGTCTCATGTAAAGCGCTTTGTGACTGTCTGTGAAAGGCGCTATATAAATAAAGATCTTCTTCTTCTGTTTTGGCCAGATTGTTCCAGCTTCATAAAGTTTCATACATTGAGGAAAATGACCGCATAACTATGTGGAAATACACATTAATTAACTAATGTGCAAGTACACGGTCAGTACTGTAATCTTAAGTGAGACGCTATGTGCACATATATTACACCTTGCACGCCTTTGTTACCCGTACACCTTTATTAAATCTTGCACTTTAATGTGTAATGACTTTGTTACCTGTACCTACACATAAAACTTAAGGGCTGTAATCTTAAGCGTTACCTAATAATCTATTCATTATTTTATTTCTTTTTAAGTAATGGCAAAAGCATTAAGTTAAAAGATAACTTGGCTGAATGTTAAATAGGATTTCAATTAAAACAACCCTTACATAAACACACAACTGTACACGTCTCGTTTCTTTTTGTGAACATTTAGACAGAACTGTAAAGGTTTTGAGCAATTCTCAGTATTTTCATTTCGATAATCGTAAATCTGCAATATTTTTCTCCGAATAACTGACTCAAAAAAGTAGAACCATGACATCCCTATATGGTTAGTTGCATGCATTTGCAGTAGTGCAGAGGAAAGAATTGTTGACGGACATCGAGGAGATCCAACACCACACCAAACTTCACAGCACGCATTTCAAATCACGCCGGTGAAAAGGTAATAGGAGAGCGAAAGAAAACGCTTTTGTGGAAATCTAAAGTTGACTATTTTTGGCCAACATTAGTCTGCAACACAAGCAAATGGGAAATAACATTTTTGTCTCCAGTGTTGTCGGCATACTTTCTGTCTACGGTCATGCTAAAACACAAAGCACAACATCAAACCATGGTGCTCCCACATGCCGAGGTAAAGGTGCCTGATGTGTACAGGATCAGTTTAGGCGCTCACCAAATGTGTTTTTCATTTGGGGCTAAACTGATCTCACCTGAAGCAACCTCACCTAGTTCCACACTAGATCTGGGCAAAACTTTTGAGAGTTGTAATTCCCTTTTCTAACTCTACCAGACAAAAGATGATGACTGACTGAGCTCTAATCGCCCTCCTGTAACTTTGCCCAGGTCTACTCCACACTGCTGTGGGTACCTTCTGACGACATGCGTTTAGGCAAAGTGGAGGCTGGCGACGCGGGCCCATGATGGGGGAAAGAAGATGACGAGGAGGGGTAAGAAGTGTGGGATGAGTGAGAGGGAGGTCTGGAAGGTCTAGAGGGAGGCCTGGAGGGTGGCCTGGTGGGTGTGCTCGCCCGAGGAGGGAGAGAGGAGGGGCCAGGCGGGTAACGAGAGGGAGATGGACAGGGTGAGGGCCAGTGGGACGAACCTACGGGAGGACCACAAACAGGAGATGACGACTGAAGCAGACAGCGGAAAACTCACGTAATATCGAGAACAGGTCGTCCATCTAAAAGTCACCAATTTTGCCTTTTCTCTTTAATAAGTATCATTTGTACACAATTATATACAGGCAGGACATTTGACTTTGCCTGAAATATCTTTAAAACATCGTACACAGTATTTTGATATAATATTGGTCAAATCTGAGTCGGTGACCTTTAAACAGTGGCAGATGAAGAGAGATTTAAATAACTGATTGTCCACATATTAAATTCATGCGTCATATCATACACAGAAAAGTACAAGTACATACCATAGTAAATAGGACACACAGGACAGACTAAATATCTCTCACTCTTTCGAGCACTTTTAAACTATTGGACTTTTTTTTTCTCTTTTTACCTCCGTTGACCACCCTCTGGTCAGTGTTAGCGCTGGGGCTGTAGTCGTGTGGTCCGGGACGTGGAGTAGAAGGTCCAGCTGAATTCTGAGAAAGACGAGGCGAGTTCTGCCGGCCCTGCCCCCAGGACATGGCCTCACGGTTTCTCTGACCTGGAGGAATGTACTTGCTCTCTCTGGACACACAGCACAGACACAAAACAATAGCAGATGCTCAGGTTCATTAGATTCAACAACAACAGGGAGGCTGTGAATAATTAACTTGTGCCAACTGTTTCTCCTAGGCCAAGATGAGTACGTCTTCTGTCATTTTGAAGCAAGCATTTGTTCTCAGAACAGATGTTGTGTGCTTAAGGATGTCGCTGAAGACTTAATTCAAGATTTGAATGAGCTTTAACAGCCAACTGTAAAACTTCATTGAACAAGGTTAAACACCCAGAGTGAGCAGGCTTTTGGATCGGTTGTACCGAGACTCACTGTCCCCCAGTGACCTGCTAAAACGACTGAGCAGTGCACCCTATGGGCAAACTTTCTCTGAGCATCTGTACTACCACAACTCCTGTGTGCATTTTGTCTGTCATGTAGCCGCCTGCTTTTAGTATTTCATTTTATTTATTAACAGTATTTTGTTGTAGTATTCATGTTTTAATTTGTGAAGAACAATGCGAGTCCATGAGCACTGCTACACACAGATATGGCAAATTTCTGAGCTTCACCTGCTTAATGTGTGCCCGTCTCTTTCCCCTCGCACCACAGCCGTGTACTTCTCCTCCTCCGTCCGCTCGTCGTTCTCCAGAGCCACACGAGCTTTATACGTAGCACTGGCCTCGATTTCCTCTGCCAGCTGGGCTGCCCGCGCTTCCCTCTTCAAAAACTCCTCCGAGTTATCCCTCTCCAGAGGAACCCTGCAAATGTGCGGCAATTAAAAAAAACATTTAAAAAGTTTGTATGGTTGAGACAAAGTTGCTTGTATGATGGGAGACATACGTGTATGTTGAAAGGCTGCTGTCATATGTAGACAGGACACCATACTTTTCTTCATTGAACTTGAACATGTCATTGGGATCCCAGCCGTTTGACTGGTGGCACAGACAGAGCTGCTTTAAACCAGTGTGTAACAAAAAGTGGCTGTTTTATTCATGTTGCATTGTACATGCTCCACAGGTGGAAATCTCTTTTCTTTACCACATCAGTGTCCAGGGACTCCAGGCTGTCAGACTGGTGTGTTTCACCTCCATCCCAAGGCTCCAGGTCTTTCTCTTTATGTTCACCATTGATCTTTCCACTAACGGCTGAATCCGTGAAGTTGTCTGAAAAGCAGGAGGGACAATACATCCATTACAGGCACGGCATTCCTTTAACAACAACATGCAGCCACTTGGAAGACCCGCTAAAGAAGTAATAATCATGCCTCAAAAGCTTCTGCCATGGCAGCATTCAGAAAGGGCTGCGTGAAGTGGTGAAACAGGCGCATAAAAAGGTCAGAGTAAACAATATGCACTATGTTCAGGCATCAAATTAATCCATTATCACCTCAAGCTCAACAAAGTAATTTCCTTAGATGGACTTTTAAAAGGGGGTAGTTTAAGTATCACATTAGAAGCATACCTTAACAACCATTGCAACTGTGTTAAAGCGGATCATGGAGATTTATGCAAAGAGATTCCCAAGCATTATTGCTGTTAAAAAAATCAAGGTAAATCAAAAGTATGAGGAGTGCTGTGGGCACAGCTGCAGACATGCACTGGAGGTGAATGCGCCCTAACCCCGATTATCCTGGGTGCAAGTTGCTTTCAATGGAACCACTCTATTGTTGTGCATAATTATGTAATAAGTGAATAAAAGTCCTACATCCTTATTGAAAATGAAATCAGAAATTCTACTAGTTGTAAACTGTGCGATTAACCCCAATATTCAAATTTCTACAATGTGCTTTTAAATTCCAATATTGGGTACATTTAATCCACTGAAAGCAACTAAAAACAGCAATAAAAAGAAAAGTAGTGAAGCAACACTGCATTTTCCAAAGTTCAGTTCAGTTTTAAAGCCATCATACTTTACGTAATCGAATAACAGTTGTTAATCGACTGAAGTTTTTGAAAAAGCTCGTCAAAATGCAACCGCTCATTTACCTGTGTCAGAGGGAACTGAACAACAGGAGAGAAGAGACAGTACAGGGAGACAAGAAGACAAAAATGACCAGATTGTTTAAAAAAAATAATTATCTAAACGGAATGTTTTGTCAAAATGTGTTGTACTGCATTGGAATATTTTTGAACAGAGCATTTATTCATTCACCAAAATGAAACCAGTCTCTTCAGATGATGACATAAACACATACTATCATTTTCAAATTCACCCCACAGTCCATTCTGCTGGATGGCGGAGAGGGTCAAGAGGGGCTGGATAAAGAAAGCTCATTCTGTCTTTATTGAGTACCCTTGCTGAGCCAGGGCAACCTTCAGCCCAATCAATCGACCATATTAGTCTTCAGTGACTCGCCAATCAGAACAGACACAAGATTTAACTGTGTGAAATCCAGATAATGAATAAGAAGGAACTATAAGCTGTATGTATTTAATGGTAGGCATGTGTTTTTATGTCTGTGAAGGTGTTTGTGGCAGGAGTTGCACTCTGTACCTTTACGGGCAAAATTCGGGTCGACATCTTTGAAGGTCACGACTACGACGTCTGAGGCTTTGAAAATAATGCTTTCCACAATGTCCTCCTTTCTCGGAGCTGTGCTTGGCTCTGTGCTCTTTCTGTGGGCAGCATCTAACACCAAGTCACACTAAAAACAACAATCAGTACAAGAAAGTTATCTCATTATACTGCAGAAGTGATTGTCAAACCATATTTCAACATCACAAAATAGAACAAAAATGATGTTCAAATCAAACAGACAAACTTTCTTGTTCTAAAACAACTAGAAAAAAGTCCATTCCCTGAATTAATCATATCACCACTTCCTTGTGCTTGTACTAATTATTCTAGATGTTTTACGCCAAGAATTGTTTTAGATAAAAGCATTGAATGTTTAGCTGTATTTCTGTTTGGGGGTGTTTTTACTATCCAGAGTAAAATGACCCACTCCGTGCAGGGGTTATGAACTACACCAGCCTGGGGACTCCTCCACAGTTGAGTGACTGGAGAGGTTTGGCCCTGGGACTGGTTTCAAAAAAGGAGGGACTGTGCACAGCTACAAATTGAATGGACGAGAGAGAACGCACTTGTAAGCAAATATAATACAATACAAAGTAGGGCTAGGACAATATATCATTTTGCAATACTAAGTAATGATACTTTTTCAAAGTATCAATACTTCAATACTTTAAAAAAATAATATTTCATCAAGAACAGTTACACATAAAGTGTTGTTGTTTTAACCAACACTTAAAATTAAAACACATCGCATGAAGTGTCGTTACAATGTAGTGCTGTGACGCAGAGAAGCTAAATTAATGAAAAAGGTTATTGATAAACATAAACAAGACCCATTTATCACTTGTCCCATAGCAATCTGGGCCAGTTCCATCTAAAACCCTCTAAAACATGCACTTGCAGGGGCTGCTCCAAACTGTATCAAGCTCAAGCAACACCAAACTTCCACTAAATACAAATGTACAGTTCTGGCAGTGATCGTGGATGACCCAAATCTATTGTTTTACTCAAAGCTTAAAAGATACCAGATTGAATGCATCATATTTTTCTCAGAAGCGAAAGATAGTGGAACACTTTCGCCTTAAAGGGAGGATGAATTTTGAAATATTTCTCTCATCCTTAAAAGGTAAGACGGAGGGATCAAGCTGCCACTGCGTGCGGACTCTGCTTCTCGCCACACACACTCTTGATGATATCATTTTATCAAGCAAAGTAACATATATAGTTCAACATTAGGATCCAACAAACAATGCTGTATATTTGTACATACCTCTGGCCCATACGTTTTGAAAACTCCTTCATAGACCGCTCCATTTTTTACTTTAAGCTCACACTTGGTCCCCTATCAAGACAGAGAATACAGCTATAATTAATCACTGTGTGCACTTTGCATACACTTCATAGTCAATGTCAATTTACACATTGAGAAAGCCATCTGCTGTGAAATGGGCAAAAGATGGATCAGGCTTAGTTTGTTTGTGCAACCAGCTGTCTCTACAAATCACACAGGCTTTGTTTATTGCCGAGTGGACATTTTGAAGAAATGGCGTGTGGCGGAAGACGGGCTGTCCAACATACGGCAGATACTAATTTCTTACAAGCATAATTCACATCAAGACTGATGGTGCTGTAGCATTTACCTAAAATAATACATACTGTACATAAAAATTACTTACCACTACTGAGGTCAAGACATGGACCATCCTCATATTTGCATACACTCCATTGAAAATAACCTTGGGGATTAAAACACATTTGCAATTGAATGCAAGGGCACTTTCCAGGACCATACAAGTGTGTGTTTTATTGAAATAATATACAGTATAACAATATGATGACTTTAATACTTACTGATGAAGGCCCTTTTCCGCTGTGTCGTCCCCTGCAACGTAAATAGAAAATAGTACTGTACTTGCATAAGATTCACAATTGATAAACTGATTCATTCAGAAAATCTGTGCATATTTTTTTTGCACAACATATGATGTGTATAATATATACATCTGACATTTAATCACATGTTTCCCTCATAAATGTCCTAAGTTGCCCCTGGCTAGCACAGTGAAATGTACTGGCCATACATTTCACACAGCACATGTTACCACCCCTTCACAGGATATGAGGATATGTACCTAATATATAGCACGCAAAAAATCTAAAGTAATGGTACCTTGCGAGCAACATATTGTTAAGTAAACTAGTAAACATTACTGAAAGTACCATTGTGCAAGGTGCCTTGGTTCAAAATACTCGCTACAAGAGGACGTACTGTCCTAGTGACCGGTAGAAGAAGGGCCTTAGCAGAAATCAGGGCAATTTTACAATGCGCATGAGGCACCAAAACTCGCTCAGAGTTAGCTTTATTTAAGAAGCACTGCACATGTAGGGTATGTCATGCTTCAAGGGCACTATTTCACATGTGCTGCAACGTCAAGGTTGAAATACTCTTGGTCTCATTTCTCTTTCCCCTCTCGCCCCGTCTCCACACCCACCATTTCTTGTGCGCGTCCACATTTTATATATCCGAGAACGTAGCAATTTAATTGAATGACAATCGACAAGCGGTGGTGTTGCGGAGTGTATGGGATGTGCAACCACAGGGGAGATGTCGTATAAATCTGCAATACTAACAGTGAACACAAATGGACCGAATTGCATGCATAGGCTGTGAAATGGCTTATTAACGATGTTAAACTGACTCCATGCTGGCATTAACCTGCAAGAAACACTGATGCCCCAGGGTAAAGCGTGTAAACAGTCTGTGGCCCTACATAATAATTATTTTAGTGCGCACGTTTAGGTATTTTTTATTGAGACACACAGTCAGGCCTCGTTGCTAACCAAACTGCACAACGCCACCGACGCTAGGCCCGATGCAGCTCACAAACACGTAACAACGCTAGCAGTTTTTGGCCACTACCAAGGATGTCATCTCATGCAACTACCACTGCAGTATGCAGCAGCGCCAGAGTCACAGGATTTCATTGCTAGCGTACACACTTGTGTGTTTGGACAAGTTAAATATCGTATGGATTGCACAGACCTTCCCAGACTCTGTCTTCCCCCTCCGCTTCCTCCGGCTCCGGAGGTGGTACCAGCACCGCTGCCACCACCGGGCTTACTGCGATTTCCACCGGCCTTCATTGACATGATGATCCCATAAAAAATGCAATAAAGACTCTTCTCTACGCCGCAATAAGATGTGTAGTTATGTCACAGATTGCGAATGTTAGCAATCTAAAATGTGACTTGCTAGTCTGCTAATGTCAACGTGCCTTTCGAGGAGGAAGATGATATGCTATGCTAATAAGATAGCGGGCTAACAGTAGCTAGCAATCTGTACAATTCCTATTAAAACAGAAAAATATATATTTAAAAAAGACAACACGCGCCAATATGCTGTCCGAAAGAAACATGGATTTACACCTCGATCTGTCGATTTGTCGTATATAGCTAACAAAAATGTATATTAGAATTGAGTTTATAGCTATCTCGGGTTCTTTCCGTTGCTACCAGCGAAAAGACCAAAACAGTCTGAAAGGGACAAAAAACAGCGGAGGGATATATGTCAGGCGCAAGGTGCATCACATCAAACCAACTGTAACAATATTGCATTTTCATAATACCCGAGGATTGATGCAATGCATATATTAAATGTTTTACACCACACAAAAAATGAAATAAATTAAGACATTTAAACAGGTTTATGTCCGATCATGGTACTATTTTCAGGAAGTTGCTCCATCCTCCACTGCTGTATTGAGGCATCCACGTGAGCCGGTGAACACACACGCACCTAGACAGACAGTAGTACTATGCTGTCAGTGTGTATTCAGTGTATTTATATATTACACACGTTTGATTGTGGGGGAAAAATATTGCTAAAGCCTATTAACATAAGCTCTCTAATAAAACATGCAGCCAATTTTAATAGAAAACGCACAACAACAACAGCAACAATATTGAATCATTCTACAAAATAAAATAAAAAAAAACACAGTATTCCCAGTTAAATCTTTAAAACATTGTGAAACTTTTTTCCTCTATTTTTTTCTCATTCAAAAGTTTGATGAAGTAACTGTAATGTGAACAAACGCGGTATTGATATGTTTTTAATGTCAGCATGTTTAACCATGTTTTGTACTGCAGCATGATTAAGGTCCTTAGATGGACCCAAACACATGACATAATGTTTTATACTTCAATGTTTTTTTGTGAGAAATTGCAAGTAATGCATTTGTGGTTGATTGGTCGTTCTGGGTTTTGTATTCTAGTCGCATCGTGTTATGTTACATTGTGAAATATAAAATACAAAATTTGTGAACCAATTTCAATCAGGCGTTTACTTTGGTCGACTATAGCGTAATGTCAAGTCTGAGCAGCCAGCTGTGGGATTAGCAATGTAGCACCGAGCCGTGAAGTCTGTTTCTGCGTGGTCTGATAACATTTGAAAAAAATCTACTTATCTCTTGTTGTCATAGATACAGGCGCTAACTGGGAACAACACGCTACGTTGTTTTCGACTGTGTGTAGATGTTTTTGTTTTGTTAAAGACGTGAAGAAGACAAAGTTGCTAACCGCGTTAGCCCAATGGCGTTAGCCAAGTTGCTTTGACATAAAAAAAGGCTGCCAAGCGTTTCTACTTACGGGAGCACAGTGTACCCCTTGTAGCCGACCTGCGTGTCAATCGCTGGTCAGTCGTGTATGTTCTTGTTCCAATACTGCCTTAACTATGAGAGAATCTTTGAATCAGAGTTGCCTTCACGTCTAATCGTCAGCCTTGACTAAAGTGAAGACATGAAGTGACATCGGCAGTCCTGTCCTGCTAATGAGATAGGTAAAGAGAATATGTACGCCTAATGTGTTCTCAACTGCACTACTTGCCCTGGTTAAAATACTTCTTGCGTATCCCATCTCTGCGCCTCCCGAAACCCGTATTGTAGCCTAGTCCACACTTTGTCCTTTCTTGTGTTCAAGATTGGAGCCTGAAACTACATGGTCATCTTGTGTTCAAGATTGGAGCCTGAAACTACATGGTCACCACAGTCAATTCAAGACAATCTGAAGACCGAGTTGGACTGCGAGGTTGTGAGCCAGGTTGGACTAGAAAGTGTACCGGCTGGGAGTCTTTGGTTTGGCCTATTTGTGGCATTTAGTCATAGATGTTTAGGTTAACAACAGCTAAACTCTAAGATCAGGCAAAGCCTTGTTTTCAGTGGCAACTGCCTAAGACACAAACCGTCATCTGTCCAAAACTGAGGCGGACAATGTCGGACGATAACAACGCAGACACGTTTATCAAGGTAAAAAAAAAAAAATTGGGAATATCAATGTAATCCCATTTATCTTATATTAATGTATCCCATTTGTTTCTTGACTTTGTGTGTTCATGTTTTTAACTACCCTAATGTGTTTTGGTATTCTAACTAAGAAAGGTACATTGCATATTATTTGGTATGTATATGTGTGATTGACTGTTCAATTTACTCGAAAGGCTAAAAAAAAAGGCATTTTAAATGCAATCTTCAACCAGAATAAGTTCTTATTCCAGGTTTGTGTGTTACATAAAAGTAGAAAGATGGTAATCTGGTGCGTAGTACTCTTGTGGTCAAGTTGTGACTTATTATTAGACAAGCTTTCATGTCTCTCTTTTTGTTGCCTGATGGCACAGCTCCTAACTAAACCTGACATTCATTTTTCTTTGACAGGAGACATCAATACTTGAGGAGTATAACATTAACTGGACACAGAAACTAGGAGCTGGCATCAGTGGTCCTGTCAGGTGAGACTGGCATCAAACATTTGGTACTTAAACTGTGCTGGAAAGGTTAGGCTCATCATGGGAGTGTGCACATGCAACTCAGTAGTGAGGCAGACCTAATAATATTTACAAGCCTAAACATCTAACAATTTTATTACATTCAACTACATTCAAGTAAGTGGGATTCTTTGTCAGAACAGATGTCTTTATATCTTTTCCCTGAATGTCTTCACAATTCATTTTTGCTTAGTACTGAGGAAGCTTCTTGAATGAGACAAAACAACCCAAAACAGATGACTACTTTTTAAAAGCTTTTGCTATGCTACTGCCAAAATTGTGACATTAATATTAGAACTTAGTTTTTTTAGACTGGCTTTGGTTTTGGCATTCAGTGGTTGTTGGGTTACTGGCATGATGCGACTGCTGCATCCTGGGCTTTGATCCAGATCAAAACCTTTGCCTTCGCTGCCTCTCAGAGAAGTTCATTTTATACATTGAAGGACTGCTTGTACACACTCAATTAGGCAACTATTTCCAATACAAGAGTGTTCCTTATGACCACAGGCTGTGCATTTTTCTTTACTGGACACATTTCACACGGGGCTGGTGCCTTAATTGACCGCAAGTTCTAAATCTAAGCACTTTTTAAAGTATTTGTATTCCTCTATTCAACAACGATCGTCCATTTTCCCACAGTACCTCTTAACATGTACAGCTGCAGTTCATGTCATTGATTTCAAATTAGCTTTAGTGTCTTGTTTGCACAACTTGACCTCCTGAGTCATTCTTTTTCATTCAGATAGCTCTTACTCAGCCCCTGCTATTATAATCGTTCCTCCCTATTTCTAAAATTGAATTGCAACCTGATTTCAAAATAGTCTTACAGTGATGATGTTAGTCACCTCTCTCTCACCCCACTCTGGCTCAAGGCACTGGCAGCCCGTGAGTCAATTCCCTTGCACTGTGATTCATTATGTCGCACTGAATTTCCAGTAAGTGAACTTTGGTCCAAGCACAGTGTTTCTCTCAGTAATGCTCTTGTAGTGGGAGCAGTTTGCAGAGTGGAGTGACTTTAGAATGCGGCTCGGGAAGGCATCATCCTTATATGTACCTTTAAAGCACGGTGGCTGAGTGGTTAGTTCTCTTGCCTTACAGTAAGTTGGTCCTGTTTGACAGTTTGCCCAGTAACATTGAAGGATGGGTTAAATGCACTGTACAAATTTTCCTGTGAAGACAATAATATAAATTGTCTGTCCTTAAAATTAATACCACATCCAATACAATACAAAGCATGCAACTGATATTCTTTTAAGTTGCGACTCCTGTTTAACTTGGCATCAGAGTATAGTTCCATGGTTTATGGATTGCTTTGCTGTTTGATTATAGTTTGATGATCAACTGTCCCTCTTAAGCTTTGGCACTTTGCAAATGGAGTTCACATAAAGCATTGTGTTTTAAACGAGCCCAGCCACATTAGACTTTCTATTGAATGCTTGTAGCTTCTGTGACAGAGTGGCTCATGCTGCCACGTCTTTTTTCCCCTTTTTAGAGTATGCGTGAAAAAATCCTCTCAGGAACGCCTGGCGCTGAAGATCCTCATTGATCGTCCCAAGGCGAGGAATGAGGTTAGAGAAAACGCTGCCCTCCGCTGATTAATGCCTGTTGTCTTTGGCCATGTGAATGTGCTACGTCCTGTCTGCCTGTTTGTGTTCCTTATAAATGCTCCCTCTGTCAGCTTTTTAGCAATCTTTCATTTTACTCTCATCCTTCTCCCTGCTGGCAGTCAACAGCGTGCATACAGCTACAGTAAAGCACATAGAGAACCAAAATTACGTTACTCTCAATGCCTTTGTGCAAAAAAAAGGAAGTGTTCACCGTAGTAGACTGCAAAGAGAGGGAGAGAGTTCAGGGAAAGAGTTCCTGACAGCCTGATGGATGAAGCTGTCATTTAGTCAGCTGGATACGGCCCCAGATTGAGACTCCACAGCTTCTCTAATGGCAGGACTAAAGGGTTTGTATGGGTTCAGCTGCTTTGAGACGGATCCTGTTCGTCAATCAAACGGGCACTGGCCTGATCATTGTTGTTAAAGAAGGGGTATGACGCTTTTTGCAGGTATATTGATCTAAAACGGCTGAAGCAAAATCCGGTAGTTTCAATTCCTGGTTATCCAAGTGAACTAACTCAAAGCCCCTCCCACTCCCTCATCTTGCCCCCCCCTGGCTGCTTGGCTGTTTCAATAAAGAGAAAATAGGAGGAAAAAAATAGAGCAGATGTAGCTGTAGTGAAGCTGTTTTTACTCCGTGATGAAAGGAGCTTAGCAAGAGATGTAGAGCCGAGGAAAGCATTTCCTGGAGGCTCTGCTAAGGATAGCCACTGTGGAAAATCCAAAGATTACTCAAAGATGCGTTAGTGCCTTGAAATACAACTCAATGTCAGGGTATGTTTTTCGAGAACAACTTGTAACATACCTCAATTTAAGCCATGACTCCAAACAAACAAAAACAAGCACAGCAATCTTAACATTCAGTCCACAGGCCACTATGATAGTAGAGAAAGACAGCTTGTGTGGGTTTTCTGCTTGTCTGGATCAGATGTCCTTGTTATTTTCTGTATGTATTTCTTCATTGAGAAAACTTTCTTCAAAGATGAACTATAGTAAATGTAGCTTTATGTTTGACTTGTGCAATGACAGAAGCTTGGTGTGGTGGTGGTGGTGTTGGAAGAGATTTTTCAAATGACCTTAATAACTTACTTTAGCTCTGGAACTTGTGACAGCTATAGGAGCTGGGAGTACGTGACATTCACACTAATAACACTTGTAACTCATACAATTTCCTTCGGGATAAGTAAAGTATATCTATCTATCTATCTATTTAAAGCAAACCATTTGGCAAAAGTAATTCAGTATCATCATCCCGAACTTGCATGTCTCATCACGGAGAGGTTTTAGTTTTGATGGTGTTTTTATTGGACAGCTAGATATTATTTATAATTGGTGTAAACCCGTCTGAAAAGCACTGATACTACTTAAAAAAACAACAACATGAAATTCTAAACGGCGTCATACAATATTAGGTTCTGGCGAGTTACAGGCATTTGTATCAATTGCATTTTTTTATTCATTAATTTCAGGCAAAAGCATTCGACAGTGGAGCACAAGGACATCACATAGTTTCTGACATGTCAACATTAATTTCAACATAAAGAAAACAAGCTCCAATTTTGCCTGAAATGGAGTGGGAAGAAGAAAACTTATTTAATCCCATCCCTATTTCTCATGAATATTCACACAATGAGCTTCACTGTTGCATCTTCCATTTTCTTGCAAACTATGGACTCAAAACTGACTTAGCAATCATCATTACAGCAGAATTAAATAAATCAGTAGCTGAATAAAGCGTTAAGTCAAGACCACCTTACCATAGGTTACAGACTTGTTCTGTTTTAGTTTTGTCCACATGAGGGCACTGTTGACTGTATTATTTTTGAATCAAGTATTTTCAGTTGTGGCCCCTTTAAGAAAATGTTAGGCAGAGGAGGTCACCTGACTCAAAATCAGGAAGTAGATTGAAGCATGGCCCTGAGCTGTTTTCGTGTAATCATCCAGTGTAATCTGCAACATCAGATGTCCTTGGAAGCATCGTGGGTGTGTATAGATTGTTTTATTTCATAACTTTTTATGTACATTATTATTATTATTTGATTAAGATTGATTTTGATGATTATAAATAGATAAAAACTTGTGACAGAGACATTGTGTGGGGTGAGCAAGCAGCTCATTGTATTTTATGTTTTTTGTTACAGTTTTACCTTTTCTTGCCACATCAATAAACCTGTGGACATCACATATTGGTCTTCAGAGTCCTGATGTCAAGAAGGAGTTTAGCTGACTGTCTAGTTATATACAGCACATATAGTGAGGGCAGTACAGTAAAACCACGGCTTCCTGGCGGACAAGATAACGCAGTTCAAGCTGGGAAACGGAAACAACGCCATTCCACGCAGCAAGTGGACAGCCATCTGAGTAATGAGACTAATCATCAAATTCTACCATGGAAGAGAAATCAGCATCGCACGCAACACGGACCCACACTTCCACGCGGTCAGGTATGTCAAGAGGATCTGCTGCGGCAAAGGCCAGAGCAAAAGCAGAAGCGGCAAAAGCACGCCTTGCATACACTGAGAAAGGAATGGATCTAAAGTTAGAAAAAGCTAAGTTAGAAGCTTCCATGGAAATACTCCACTGTCAAATGGAGACAGCTGCAGCTATTGCCGAAGCACAAGTTCTTGAAGCAGCTTGTGGAGAAGAAGATGAAAGACGTAGCTTCAGTGCAAAGTTAAAATCAGTACCTTCTTTAGAAGCAGTAGAGCGTACAAAACAATATGTGGATGATCAAGCTAAAGTTATGGAGGATGGACTGAAACAATTGGATGTCACACCAGAGCAAGCTGAGGAAGAGCACAACGTTAACATTGCAAATACAGCTTTAAACCATGACGCCAAACCATTCGCTCCACTTTCAACCAAAACTGACCCACCAGCTCGTCCTCTTGCCTCACAGCAACCTCGCACATATATCGATACATTTCTGCTCAAGCCAAATGAGGTCAGGTTTGGAAATGAAAATGCCGCACCTGTACATCACCAAATGCCACACCTAAGTCCATACTATTCTAAATCAGTGGACCGCAGTGGTGATAGCCAAAACGTGAATGACTTTGTGAGATACCTTGCTCGTCGTGAGATTGTAGCTACGGGATTGCTTCAATTCAATGACAAACCTGAGAACTACAGAGCCTGGAAGCGTTCATTCCTCACTGCCACTGAAGGTTTGAACCTCTCACCCTGCGAAGAGATGGATCTTTTGCTTAAGTGGTTAGGCAAAGACTCCGCAGAACATGTCGAGCGATTAAGAGCAATACACATAAATAACCCGGGCACAGGCTTGGAAATGATATGGAGTAGACTTGAGCAGACCTATGGTTCAGCAGAGGTCATAGAGGATGCTTTGTTTAGAAGGCTTGACACTTTTCCAAGGATGACAAACAAAGATTACCCCAAACTCACAAAATTAAGTGATCTGTTGATGGAGCTACAGTCGGCTAAGGATGAAGGCGACTTACCTGGTCTTTCCTACCTTGACACGGCAAGAGGAGTTAATCCAATAGTTCAAAAACTCCCCTTTCGTTTACAGGAAAAGTGGGCATCGGTGGGTGCAGCCTATAAGCGTCAAAAGAAAGTGTCGTATCCTCCATTTTCCTGTTTTGTGGATTTTATCAGACAGGAGGCTAGCATTGGTAGTGATCCAAGCTTCAACTTCATATCCCACTCTGACACAACTACTAAAGCACCGAAAACCTTTTGGGTAAACAAACAGAAGGAAGTTGCCGTGCACAAAACTAATGTGTCTCTAAAGGGAGCCACTGACACTGGCCGGCCTCCAACAAAAAATGATGACTGTGATAAGCTATGCCCTATCCACAAGAAACCGCATCCACTGCACAAGTGTCGTGTATTCCGAGACAAGTCCATTGAGGATCGCAAACTGTTCCTAAAGGAGAACCATGTTTGCTTCAAATGCTGTTCTTCGTCATCACACATGGCAAAGGACTGTAAGACAAAAGTTCAATGTACTGAATGTAAAAGTGAGAGACACCACACGTCCATGCATCCTGGACCGCCACCATGGACTGTAAAAACGGATGTGCCTCAATCGGACGCCCTTCCAGAGGACGGCGGGGAGCAAAATACAAATGAGCCTCAGCCACAAGTAACCAACGAATGCACAGACGTATGTGGAGAAAACCAGTCAGACAGATCTTGCTCTAAAATATGTCTTGTTAAAGTGCACCCTACTGGACAAAGACACAAGGCAGTGAAGATGTATGCCATCCTAGATGAACAGAGCAACCGGTCGCTTGTCCGTTCACGTTTCTTTGATCTGTTCGGTGACCAAAGTTCAAATGCTCCTTACACATTAAAAACATGTGCGGGAGTGAAGGAGTTGTCAGGCAGGAGAGCCAATGGATACAATGTGGAATCTCTGGATGGATCTGTCAGTATCCCATTGCCTAGTCTCATAGAATGTAATGACATACCTAACAACAGGGAGGAGATCCCAACTCGAGACGCAGCTCTTCATCATCCACACCTCAAGTCATTGGCACACCAAATCCCTGATATTGACCCTGATGCTGAAATCATGCTCCTCTTAGGTCGGGACATTATCAGAGTGCATAAAGTCCGTAAACATGTCAATGGTCCAAACCACCTGCCGTATGCACAGAAGTTAGATCTCGGGTGGGTCATTGTAGGCAATGTGTGCCTTGGGAATGTCCATAAACCACTCACCGTCAGTTCCTTTTACACAAATACTATGGTACAAGCTCGACCAACTCTCTTTCAACCATGCCCTAACGTTTTTCAGGTCAAGGAAAAATACAGTGACATTCATGTCATCGGTGGCTCACAGAAAGAAAGCTCTTGTGATCCTGATCATCTCGGGTGCACTGTGTTCATGCGGACCAAAGATGACAACCAGGTGGCCCCTTCGATTCAGGATGCACAATTCATGAAAATAATGGAACAAGAGATGAAAAAGGATTCAAACAACAGTTGGGTGGCACCTCTGCCGTTCAAGTGCCCACGTCAACGTCTCCCTAATAACCGCCCTCAGGCATTGAAGCGTCTTATGTCTCTTAAGCGCAGTTTTGCAAGAAATCCTGAGATGAAGGACCATTTTCTGAAGTTCATGGATCAGATGTTTAAGAATGGTCATGCAGAGTCAGCCCCTCCTCTCAGTGAGCAAGAAGAACGGTGGTATTTGCCGACTTTAGGTGTTTACCATCCTAGGAAACCAAAGAAGATCAGAGTGGTTTTCGATTCAAGCGCTCAATATGAGGGAGTATCGCTTAATGAAGTCCTATTGTCCGGGCCAGACCTCAACAACACCTTGCTTGGTGTGCTCATGCGTTTCCGCAAAGAAGCAGTTGCATTTAGTGCTGATATAGAGCAGATGTTCTATTGTTTCTTTGTCAGAGAAGAGGACAGAAACTTTCTACGCTTTTTGTGGTTTCAGGATAACGATCCCTCAGAAGGTGTTGTGGAGTGTCGAATGTGCGTCCACGTCTTTGGTAACAGCCCGTCACCTGCTGTGGCTATTTATGGCTTACACCAGTCCGTGCAGAGCAATGAGATCCAAGCAGACCCTGATGTCAAAGATTTTGTGGCTCGCGACTTCTATGTCGATGACGGACTTAAGTCCCTGGCAACTGTCGAAGCAGCAGTTGACTTGCTTAAGAGGACCCAACACACTCTATCCAAGTCGAACCTGAGGCTGCACAAGATTGCGGCAAACAACAAAAGAGTGATGGAGGCCTTTCCATCCGAAGACCATGCAAGTGATCTGAAAGATCTGGACCTTGATGCTGATGTGGTACCATTACAGCGTAGTCTTGGTCTCAACTGGAACCTCCAAACGGACTCCTTTCTGTTCAGTGTTTCGGAAGAGGTAAAACCCTTCACTCGACGAGGAGTCTTGTCTACCATCAACAGCCTTTATGACCCTCTCGGGTTTGTTGCTCCAGTCACCATCCAAGGCAAGGCTATATTGAGAGAATTAACCGTCGAAAACAGTGACTGGGATGCACCACTACCTGAGGAGATGGAAGAAGTCTGGGCATCCTGGAGAACCTCATTAACTGAACTGTCCAATCTATCCATTCCCAGACAATATACTCCGATGTCTCCTACTACGGCGTCCAGAAAACAGCTGTGCGTCTTCTGTGACGCGTCAACAAAAGCCATTGCTGCCGTTTCATACTTGAAACTCACGGATGCAACTGGTAACAACTACTTGGGGTTTGTAATGGGAAAGGCTAAATTGGCCCCTCGTCCTGAGCATACCGTGCCAAGGTTGGAACTCTGTGCAGCGGTGCTTGCTGTTGAGTTGGCAGACTTGGTTTCAACCGAACTGGACTTTACACTGGATGCCATAACATTTTACTCTGACAGTAAAGTGGTTCTAGGTTACATTTCAAATGAAAGCAGGCGCTTTTACGTTTACGTCAGTAACCGAGTACATCGCATCCGCAAATCTTCCCATCCAAGCCAGTGGTTCTACGTGCCAACAGATCTGAATCCTGCAGACCATGCAACCCGGTCTGTTCCTGCAGGCCAATTGAAACAAAGCAACTGGCTGACCGGCCCCAAGTTCCTATTGTCTTCAGAGCAACAAATCGCAAAAGACATTCATGAACTTGTTGATCCCAGCTCAGATCCTGATGTTAGGCCTTTAGTGTCTACTTTCAGCACTACAACATCTATCAAAGAGTTTGGTTCCCACAGATTTCAAAGATTTTCCTCCTGGAGGTATTTAACTCGTGCCATTGCTCGTCTCATTCATATATGTCGCTGTTTCAGATCAACCCTCCCTAGTAACAGCTCCTGTAAGGGATGGCATTTCTGCGAAACTGGGACCACTGTTGACGAAAAAAGTCAAGCTTCAGTCATCATCATCCAAGCAGTGCAAAAGGAAGTATATGGACAGGAAATCAAATGCATCCAAGATGACGAGAGGGTCCCAGAACATAGTCCTCTCAAACGTTTGGATCCCTTTATTGACACACACGGCCTGTTGAGAGTCGGAGGCCGTCTACATCATTCAAGCCTTGAGCAAAGCGAAAAGAATCCCTTGATTATCCCTGGAAAACATCATGTTGCCGTACTACTAATTATAGAGTACCATGAACAAGTCCACCATCAAGGTCGTCTCTTTACCGAAGGAGCGATACGCACAGCTGGATTTTGGATAGTTGGTGGGAAGAGGAAGGTGAGCAGCGTTATTCACCAATGCACTACTTGTAGGCGTCTCAGAGCTCCAGCCAGTGTCCAAAAAATGGCTACTCTTCCTGCAGATCGTCTCTCTATGGAACCTCCCTTTACAAATGTTGGACTTGACGTGTTTGGTCCGTGGATTGTGTCCTCCCGTAGGACTAGAGGAGGTCTTGCTCAAAGTAAAAGATGGGCCGTAATCTTCACGTGTATGAGCATAAGAGCGGTTCATATCGAAATCATCGAGTCCCTTGACACGTCCTCCTTTATCAACGCACTAAGGCGGTTCATGGCTGTGCGTGGTCCTGTCAAACACATCCGTTCAGACCGCGGTACTAACTTTGTCGGAGCGTGTAAGGAGTTAAAAGTGCCCTCTAACATTGATGATGCGACGGTAAAGACCTATCTGACAAACCAAGGATGCAGCTGGACATTCAATCCACCACACGCCTCTCATTTTGGAGGAACATGGGAGCGCATGATTGGTCTAGCAAGACGGATTCTGGATTCAATGTTCGCTCAGCTAAAAGACAAACTTACTCATGAAGTACTGACCACCTTTATGGCAGAGGTCGCAGCAATAATCAATGCCAGGCCTCTTGTTCCCGTCACGCCCGATCCTGACAATTCGTTCATACTCACGCCAGCAGCTCTTCTCACGCAAAAAGTGAACTATCTACCTGCTCCTACAGGTGAGTTTGTTGATGCAGACTTATTCAAGCGCCAGTGGCGTCAAGTTCAGCACCTTTCCAACACCTTTTGGGATCGATGGAGAAAGCAATATCTTCCGACACTACAAACACGTAGGAAATGGCAGACCACTCATCCAAATATTGAGATCGGCACAGTTGTTCTTCTGAAGGATTGTAATGTACAGAGAAATGAGTGGCCTCTTGGTGTAGTCACTCAGACCTTCCCGAGTAACGACGGCAATGTACGCCAGGTTCAAGTGAAGATTGCCAAACCTGGAGGGACTGCTCTTTTCCTCAGACCTATTACGGAGATAGTAGTTATTCTTCCCCCAGACAGTTAGGTAAATGTGTGTAGTGGCGTTAAATCACGCCAGACGGGGAGTGTTCTGTTTTAGTTTTGTCCACATGAGGGCACTGTTGACTGTATTATTTTTGAATCAAGTATTTTCAGTTGTGGCCCCTTTAAGAAAATGTTAGGCAGAGGAGGTCACCTGACTCAAAATCAGGAAGTAGATTGAAGCATGGCCCTGAGCTGTTTTCGTGTAATCATCCAGTGTAATCTGCAACATCAGATGTCCTTGGAAGCATCGTGGGTGTGTATAGATTGTTTTATTTCATAACTTTTTATGTACATTATTATTATTATTTGATTAAGATTGATTTTGATGATTATAAATAGATAAAAACTTGTGACAGAGACATTGTGTGGGGTGAGCAAGCAGCTCATTGTATTTTATGTTTTTTGTTACAGTTTTACCTTTTCTTGCCACATCAATAAACCTGTGGACATCACATATTGGTCTTCAGAGTCCTGATGTCAAGAAGGAGTTTAGCTGACTGTCTAGTTATATACAGCACATATAGTGAGGGCAGTACAAGACTATTATTACATTGTAGCATTTTATACCAACAATAGTTCGATTGAATAAGACCACCAATGGGAAAGACAGTAAATACCAACAGTGGTAATAATAATATACCAACAATTGTAAGGAAACAAAGCACATGTCATCACTAGTAGACAGAGTATTTATGAGAAATTAAAATTAAGACCCACTCTCTATGTATAAATTATTTTAGTGTCAATTCCGTCTTGTAGTGTGTTAAGATCATTGGTATTGAATTGAAAAGTGATGTTTTATTGAATTAAACATTAATTTCGCAGGTTCGCCTCCATATGATGTGCGCCGATCACCCGAACATCGTGCAGATTTTGGAAGTGTACGCCAACAGTGTGCAGTTCCCCCATGAGTCCAGTCCCAGGTAGAGGTTGCAGTTTCGCAGCATTAGGCTAAGTCTTTCTTTTATATTCTGTTTTTCATCACGCGCCATTGTCACAGAGCTCGACTCCTCATCGTCATGGAGATGATGGAGGGGGGTGAGCTGTTCCACAGAATCAGTCAGCACCGACATTTCACTGAAAAGATGGCCAGTCAGGTCACCAAGCAGGTGAGGGAGTTGTGCTAGTGTTGGAAATAAATATAGCAACTTGCCTAATGTAAATCTGTGTGACGTTTCTTCATTTTACAGATCAGTCAAGCCTTGGAACACTGTCACTCGTTAAATATGGCACATCGGGACCTGAAGCCAGAGAACCTGCTTTTTAAAGATAACTCTCTGGTTAGTGACAGCTGAAAATTGAACTGCACATCGGTATTGTATATGCTGCTCACTCTCTTCACTCTTCTATTAACAGGACGCCCCCGTGAAGTTGTGTGACTTTGGTTTTGCCAAGATTGACCAAGGAGACCTAATGACTCCCCAGTTCACTCCGTATTATGTAGCACCTCAGGTAATCAGGATCCAATCACCTTCTTTGAAAACACTCAACTACATTTTAAAGATTTCCTTCCTCCCTCTTTTGGCCTCCCATTTCAGGTACTTGAGGCACAAAGAAGACACCAGAAGGAAAAATCTGGAATAATACCTACCTCACCCACTCCCTACACTTACAACAAGGTAGGTGCAAGGGTGCAAGGGCTGAATATCTCAGAAATGGTGCTAAATACATGCCACTTGACATGCCTTTAGAGCTGTGACTTGTGGTCTCTGGGTGTGATCATCTATGTCATGCTGTGTGGATATCCCCCGTTCTACTCGAGGCACCACAGTCGAACCATCCCAAAGGACATGAGGAAGAAGATCATGACGGGCAGCTTTGACTTCCCCGAAGATGAATGGAGCCAGATCTCTGAGATGGCCAAGGACATCGTTCGGAAGTGAGTGATTTAGTTTAGTTTATTTGAGCTGTTCACATTCGTGTTAGTTACAGTTTAGTCAGTGTGGTAAGTCATATCATTGCACAGGAATGGAACCTCAAAAGGAGTAGGCTGAAGCAAGGAAGCTTATGTGCGCCTACCCCTATATGCAATACTCTCAGTACTCGTGCATTTCACATTTGTATTCCCATTGGAAACTCAAAATAACAACTGTATCAAACAATTTAAATTACATTGATAAGGTTGTCATAAGATATGCAAAATTCAAGTATATCATTTTCATACCCAGGCACATACAACCACGAGCATGTACCTGTTTATGAGTTACATTTTCAACCGTACAATCAGTAAAATAGATGTTACAGTTTGCAGCGTTTGACGTGGTCAGAGCTTATCGGTACATTCCACATCAAACGTACATTGTCCCAAGCTAGAAAAGATTACTGAACATTATTTGAGTTATACATGTATAATTGTACAAGCAGCATCTACATCTGTATTAAGAAGTTCTTCCATAAGGTATTATGCCGTGAAGGATAACATTAACACAGAATGCATACTACTATACCGCAATAAGTAGAAATTATAACAATATCAAAAGTCGATATGTAGGTGGTAATTTGGTATTTAGTAAGTTTACACCTGATGTTAGCAAATACCAATCATATCTGACATGACCAGTCTCCATCTTGTTACTATTCACTTCTTTCAATTATTATTATTATTATTATTATTATTTTTATTGTTTTTATGGTAACTATTGGTTAGCCATGTTTATTATATTTTTTCTCAGTTTATTATGTAGTTTATTTATGTAGTACAGGGGTGGCGAACACGCGGCTCTCGAGCCGCATGCGGCTCTCGGCCAATCAGAGTGCGGCTCTTTGCATGACTGGATAATACAATGCTGCTCTTTACAAGAGTATTGGTACATATTTCCCATAAACTGTAAAACAGTCTTTAAGAATCTTGACCAAAAACCCAACCATCCGTCCTACAGACCCCGTTTCCATCTCTACACACATGAATGAGAGCCCGTATCACCCTCGTTTTCGAGCGGCGTGTAAAGGTGCCCGTGCAGCCTCACTCAAAGCAGGATGTAGGTTAAACAACAGGCAGGCAGATCGTGGCACTGGGATCAGCTTCTGTGCTTTTCAGATTTCTGATCAGCCTACTCTTTATTTGATGAAATTTGGCCTCATATTCACAGAAAAAGATCAAAATTAGGAAATGGAAATATAATGCGAAGCGCGACATCGCGTATCGCGGAAATACGCAAAGTCATTGACTTTTCTTTCACATGTGACAGTAACTGTAACAAATACAACTTAAAAAAGAACCTCAGACGTCCAGAGGCTCCTGATTAAAGTCTAAGAACTTTGTGCAGCCTAGAGTGCGTTCTCTGCGCAGTCCAGTCAGGACCGAGCTGCAGGCACTGAGCGCACGGGCCAGGGGCGAATCAGAGGAGGGGGCTCAGTGGGCAGGGCCCCCCATACAAACACACATAACCTACATTTTGTTCTGTTCTGACTGTCCCAGTCAGAACAGAACAAAATGTCAGTTTATTTAAAATATATTTATTTCAATCTTGGTTAGGAGTAAAACCAATACAGCTAATACAATTATTGAAAAAAAAGGCCATGCATAAAGTCATAGTTTACTGTGATTAAATATAACAGTCACATTATATTTAATCACAATAAAGTACCACCCTTTATCTTGTTACCACCTTGTTGTCATTTACAACATTCATTTTGTTTATGATGTGTGCCATATCTTGTGTTGTGCATTAAAAAGCCAGGGTGTGGGCATTTACAGCTGCTTTTCCAATACATATATTTGCTTTTCTGATGAGATGAGATGTGATGAGATGAGACAAGATTGGACATCATGAATATGGTGGTATGGTATTGTTTGTTAATCAGTGATTCGCTTTTACAGACTGCTGAAGGTAAAGCCGGAGGAGAGGCTCACAATAGAGGGGGTCTTAGCCCACCCCTGGCTCAACTGCACCGAGGCCTTGGACAACGTTCTGCCCTCCGCCCAGATGATGATGGACAAGGTGCGTGCTGAACTCTTTTTGTTTTCCATTCTCTATTGTTCAATGTACCGCAGCACCTGTTATTTTTACCTCCTTATTGCACATTGTCCCATTCCCAATAAAATTAAACTACATTTTTGTCTTTCTGTTCCTTATTTTCTGGTCATAGGCTGTAGTAGCAGGCATCCAACAAGCCCATGCAGAACAGCTGGCTAACATGAGGATACAGGACCTGAATATCAGCCTGAAGCCTCTAAACTCCGTCAACAACCCTATTCTCAGGAAACGCAAACTACTCGGGTATCGTGTCATCCAAATAAATAAATAAATCTTCTCTTGTGTAGGATAAGTGTTCGGTGACAGCTGACAAACATGTTCTTTTTTGATTGATCCAGGCCCAAGCCCACTGATGGTTTCTTCATTCATGACCCAGAAAATGGAGGCGAAGACTCAAACATAGCATTAGAAAAACTGCGAGATGTCATTGCACAGTGCATCCTTCCCCAGGCTGGTGAGTATTCAGTGCTACAAACATGCACC
Organism: Gobius niger; assembly: GCF_951799975.1. Lineage (NCBI taxonomy): Eukaryota > Metazoa > Chordata > Actinopteri > Gobiiformes > Gobiidae > Gobius > Gobius niger. The sequence goes on along the minus strand of NC_136852.1, from coordinate 65,454,119 downwards.
ATCTTGAGCCGCTTGTTGCTGTATGGCCCTAGTTAGATACATTGTTACAAAGGGATTGTTGTTCAGAATGTTGGCTAATTGTGTGTCCATGCAGGAGAAAACGAGGATGAAAAGCTGAACGAGGTGATGTATGAGGCCTGGAGGTTCAACAGAGACTGTAAACTACTCAGAGATGGACTGCAGGGGCTCAGCTGGGACGGTCAGTGCAAGCTATTGTACTCTATTTTAACTATACGAGGGAATATTAGTCCTGTGAAATATAGTATAGTTTAGGGCTGTAGCTTCATATGGAAAATCTCCTTTTTTTTGTTTCTTATAAGTTACCAAGTCACTGCTGGAGGAGTATTTCACTTCATTGCAGTTTTGAGTACCTCTGTGGTCGTTTCTTCTTCTACTGCTGAAGCGCTTCAATCTCTACTTCCTGAATTATATTGCGTCATAGATGAAACTCAAAACTGTCCCACATTTTTAAACCTAGATTTATTTAAAGCTAGTTTTCACTGTCATTCCTACAGCTGACTATAGAGAGAGCCCTGACCTGTCATTACGATTAGAATCTGTCCGAATCTGGACCCATGCTCCATCCTGTCTGGACCTGAACCTTGGATCCGAACTTTTGGACCCTCAGTCTAGCGGCTTTGTGGTTTCGTGCGGTAGTCTAGAGCCCAGATGAACAGGAAGAGAAAGAGCTATTGAAAGGAATATGCACACGCGATCATTAACCGTAAAGCGCAAATGGCCTGCTTCCTGATTGTTTTCTAAAAGAATGAACTAAACCAGGTCTGAGCAGGGCTCGGTGTGTAGCCCTGAACAAAGAGGAGAAACAACACCAGTGGCAGTGAAACATTGAAAAAGAATAAAATACCCCTGCTATACAATATGTCCTTGTATAGACATTATTGTTGAAGTAAACCAAAAGAACAGGAGTTCATGAATGATCACATTGGTTTATTATTTACAGCAGCTATGTGTTTAATAATAAGCTTAGGTGAGTAACTGCCTGTTTTCTTCTGTCACAGGTCATGCATTTTCTGAGAAGGTTGATCGCTTGAAGTTGGCTGAAATCATTAAACAGGCCATTGAAGAGAAGACGAATCTCCAAGAATCGCATTAGCGAGTGCAGTCAGTCGTCTTTTTTTATATCGTTAATTCTGATCCTTTTTAACCCATATCTGTATAGAAGCTTTTTTATGTCCAATGATGCACCGATTTCATGTTTATCATGAATTCACAAGCAAAGCAAAACAGCTGTGAATATATTTCAAAAGAGGACTTATTGGTACTAACATTTTTACAGACATGTGCAAAGAACAGGGGAAAAAATACTTTAAGTTTTGCAACAACAAAAAATGAAAAAAAGAAGGAAATAAGTCCAAGAAATTATTTTCTGGGAGAGAATTTTTATGAGCTGCTTGTCCAGTGTCACCTGTTTTTACCACATTAATTTAATTATGCTGTATTTTATTTTCTTTGAACCTTCATGGGAACCTTTATTTATTTAGAAAAAAAAAAAGAGTTCCATGTTTAGTATTTTATTGTAGCCTGGCAGTAGATGAGAAGCTGTCCACACTGTGACGCTGTGTTCTTCCATACACTATTCTATCTTAAACTTGATTCTTTAGTAATTACTGCAGTGTCTGACTTTACTAGACGGAGCCCAACATGGACACAAAATTTAGTCGAGAAGACAATTCATCCATCTCCAAAATCCAGTTCTGTTATCTGCAATCTGTGCTTCATTTTTGTTTTTAGCATTAACATTATTTTCTTTTGAATTCATTGTCAACTTCTAAATTTTGTGTCGACTCAGTTAGATGAAGTGGATCTCAAATGCAGTTGTAGATCCTTTTCTGTCCAACAGGCTTTGTGGAGGCTACAGCCATCAAAGCAAAATGAAGGTTGCTACTTGAGCCAACAGAAATATTTTCCAAGCTGTAAAAGGATCAGCCAGAGTTCTCCACATCACATTGTTCAAAGCGCGACTAGTAAATGGTATGATGTAGCAGTACGTCAGTATTACTGTCCAGCACAGACCTTCAAGCTTTCCTTTCATCACAAGAGCTTTGTATTTTGTTTTTACTGGCTTCTTCCTCTATTCTGTTTCGCTGAAATTTTATCAGAAGAAGGGAAATGTAAAAAGAGGCTTTTCTCAAAGATGAAAACAAAAACAGTGCTTTATATTAACGGGTTTACCATGCTAATAACCTTTCGCTTGAATGTGAACAAGCTTTCACATCCAACTGAAAGATATGCTCCTGGACTAAAATCTGAAAGACGTTCGTACATTTCATGTGACTGGGGACTTTTGTAATTGACCATAGCATGGTTAAAAAGCCTTATGAATACATACATAGCATGTCCTATGCTCAAATGTGCCTTCTCGTCCATTCTCCACATCATGCATCAGCGCTGACAAGCCACTGAATAATTGCACAAGTGATTTGACAAAGGTTATTTCCCATATCTGATCATTTTCCTCTTATAATTCATTTCCAGTTTATTTTTTGTAAGCATGTACTTTAAAATCTAATTGTTCTCCTAAGTTTTCCATGTGCACTTAATGAGATGGTTTATTTGCTCTTAATTTATCTCTGTAGAATTCTGTTTTATATTTATTATGGGGGAAAAACGAAGATGCTTCCGTCAATCTCGTCATATCTCACGGACTTGTATTTGCAGACAATTGTGAAGCTTTAGTTGAGCCCAGTGTTATCCTACCTACCTCCCTGCTTCTTTAGTAGCTACGTCAGGACACCGTGTCACGCAGGCTCTGACAGTTGATGCTTTTCCCTCCATTGAAGCTCAAGCATGGGTGTCGCATAGCGCTGTACACGGACCCCTTAAGAAGTGTTCTAGCCGGTTACGCACTTTCCTGCAGTTGCTGCCTCCTACTCCTCCTCATTTGCTGTTTCTAAGCGCAAAGTCAAGAAGAAAATTAACACTATTTTTGGTACCACGTGTGTGCCAGGGGTTTAGGAAGACGTTTGAGGATATCAAAATAATCATTATGCCTACTCCGAGTCTGAGGTTGATGTAGCATGTACCCGAATCACTTTTGAAAAGACTGTCCGTTTCTATCTACTTGTCTTTTTTTGGAATGTCATCAACATGCTGACTTTGTAATAAAGAAAAAAATGAATTATGAATAGTTCTCCTGGCACTTCTTCTTTTAGCAAAAATGAAACTTAAGTGTATTGTCCCAGTAAGGAAAGAAGATACAAAAATACTTCAGTGAAAGGTCACTCACGGACAAGGATTCAACCCAGAACCTTCTGACCACTCACTGAGTCACTGGTTAACATTTGTCTCGTGCATTTAGAAATCTAATCGGTGGTAACTCAGCAGAGATGGTGTTAAAAAAACGGTGAGTGTTACTGGCTGGAAAAAACACCAACAAAGCTTTACGTAAGGCACTTTATTATCAATATTTAGAAGATGTCAGAGCAGCCATTACAAAAAAAAGTAAACATGCTCCTGGAGTAGAAATCAAACAAAGATGGAAAGTAACATAAAAAAAAACAAGGGTTAGCTGGAAGAACCATTTGGTGGCAGTGAATGTAGTTAAGTGGAATTGTGTATAACAGAGGTACAGCTGGTTAACAGTACAGACAGACAAATATTACCTGTACACTACTTTGCACCTAAAAGACTTTATTTTAGTCCAAACCCCAGGACTGTGGAGCCTTAGTTTAGGAAGTTTAAAAGCAAAAGCAGTTCAATTCTAGAGGTTCATGTGACAAAATAGAGTCTATAGTTTGATTTTGGCCAGGTTGGAATGGTTAAGATATATTTTTCCCCATTTTGTTAAAATTTGGAGGCATTATTCAATCTTATTCAAACATGGAGGCCATTGTCAGGTGACGGGGCAATAACATTACAAATTCTTAAATATATAAAAGGTTTAAAGCTGGAGTACCTGAGTTTTCCCGCACAAACCTTTACATTTTTTATTTGGCCCAAACTTGTTTCTAGCACTTACAATCCCTCGTGCATGTCAGAATTGTTAAAGCAAATTGTTTATATGCGTTTCACGCTCAATTAAGATCTGTTTTTTTGCTGTGTTTACAACTTACTCTGAGGTGGTTTTACATTTACATTTCAACAAACAGTCAGGTACCCCAGCTTAAACATTTGGATTTTCTGTTCTATTATTTCTTTCAAAAAGCAGTAAATGACCCACTGACCCACACGGCCCTTCAGCTGAAGTTTTGGAATGTGTTCGCCTCCAGTCCCTGCACAAACGTACTCCCAGGAAAGACAGTGAGGAGTGTTCGTGCACTAGAACTGCAGTGATGTTACAGATGGAGCCAGCAGCAAGTTCATGTTATTGTTTAAAAAAATATTCTGGTTTCTTTAATCCCACGAACCCCGATGGACGACCAAGATGATGCACCGACTGCGGCCATCAGTCGGAGTCCTCGTCGTCCAGATACTCCTCAGCGTTGCTCTGTGTCCGCGTGATGTCTGGAAACACAAAGGGAGGATAGTCAAGTTGTAGGGGTGTTTATGGGAAACGCATGCGAAAATAAATCATTTCATAAGCTAGAATCTTGATTTAGCCCCGTTGCACTCACTGGCTCCTAACTTCCTCTTCAGAAGCGATGCGGACTGGGCGTTGGTGGCCATCTCTAACGCCAGCTTGTTCTCGTTGTTTTTGATGTCTGTCCGTGCATCTGGAATGAGTAAGTCACATATTAAGGCTGTACATCCTGAATTATCCCATTCACCCATAAAATGTTTAGATGCACGAGCGAGATTCCTTGTATCTTTAAATACAAGCACATACATACAGTAGATGGGAGAGGCATCTTTCTTGAAACCCTGACTCACAACGTTTGTATCTACAAATTTAATAAGTCAGTCTATACTTGAAACTGTGATAAAAGATTTTGTGGAGCTTATCTTCACTTTTATCCTGCTGATGCGGTATGGCAACCTCAGCATGAACAGCAACAATAAATTGCAGAGGATTTTTGGTCATGAGCTCAAAGATCATTGGGACTCTTCTCATTCGCTAAAGTGAGTTCGAACAACTGCCCTCGAGGAGATGTAGAAAAGCAAAGACAAGTATCTTCAGGAATTGTATCATGTGCAGAGAGAGCAGCGAAATCTGGAAACTCTTTGAATCTGTAAGAGAAGTTGCTCAGTGTTGTCCTCACTGGCCTGGTTCTTAGACCAGGCTGTTCCTTTAAGCAAAGGACACTTAATGTTATTTCAGTTATGGAATGACTTAAGACAGGGGTCTGTGGTAAAACCAAAGACAAATTCCCATCTTGGTGGACAATATATTTGTATTTTTGTATGTTTTTATAAATGTGGAAATCGGTTCCAAACTCATTTTGGGTTGTGGGCTGAAATACTGTCGTCAAGGTGTTCTGTGGGCCGAATATGTCACAATCATCAAAACATCAATTTGAGGAAGGATTAAATGTATAATACAAGAGTAAGGAGTAGTACAGTACTGTATAACGAGTTGAGCTGTTTCGCAAATTTCAACAAAACAGATTAGTTAAAGGTACACTCCATAACATTTTGGACTCAAGTGTTGCCATCAGTACAGAACATGCTCTTAATGACCAGCTCCACACAGAAAATGCTCTCACTGAGTGAGTAATCAAAGAATGGATTTGGATGAAAACCTAACCTATTTAAATGGCAAATTTAACTTTAACTTTAGTCGACGTCTTCATGGAGACGAGCTGGAGACGTAACTTCTCCCGGTAAAGTTACAGTCATGTCTCAGGAGAGCTGAGCCGCTCACAGCAAAGGCACATGCTTGTTTGTATATTTATGAGGTATTTTAAAATGTGTAAAATGGTTGTATTTCAATTGTATTTATTGGGTGAAATTCTATGCGCTGTGGCTTTAAGTGTTGATTTGATTAAAATACGGGAAAAAGATGTCTCAACCATTTTTATATATTTCAATGATTTAATCATCTAGGTTAGAAAACAATTCAACTAGACTTGGTCTTGCAGTTACTGCACAATGTAATATTCGGAAAATATAATTTATAAATTGAGAATGTCCTCAGGGGCCAGATTCAAACATCCAACACAAGTCAACAGTTTACCCACAAATTCACAGATAAAATAAAACACACACAACACAACTGTTCATGTAAGAAAGGCTTGAATACTCACTCTTGTTCAGCAACATCTCCACAATGTCAGCGTAACCCTTCCACGCAGCAGCATGCAGCACAGTGTCTCCGAGTTTATTCTACAACACACAGTAAGGGCTTTGTTTTACACCTCATGTAATAGGCCTGTGAAATACATACTATTTTCAAATGATCTAATATGCGTATGTTGTGACTGTTGTGGAGCGGAGGGAGCTGCGCAGGAGGAAGAGGAAGGAGTAGGTGGAGGAGCTGACCAGTCCAGGACATCACGCTCTGAAACAGGGACAAACCCAAGAAGCAGTGCACCGTTTCAGAGGAGCACTGAAGGCAGTGCTCCAGTTCCCCTACTTCCAAAAACATGCTGGTCAGGTTGGCCCACAATGCCCTCAGTCGCAGCGGCTCAGGACTAACCCAACACCTGAATGCTGAATGTACAATGACAAATAAAGCACTTACTTATTTGCGAATTACTTTACTTCAATTCTAAACACATCATTAAGTTCTTTGATGGAACTGTCCTGGATGACTGAGCTTACACAAACAGCTTTCCATAGAAAACGAGGAAGTGACACTGGATGGAAAGCTCACGCCGCAAAGGCCACGGGTTAAGAGAATAAGTGCTGATGGCCACTTGTGGCTAGATAACACTCAAATGGAAGTTCCTGTGAAACTCTGTACTCAGAGGTGTTTGGTGAACTGCACTGACCTGTTGGTTGAGTTCCACGTTGGGCTGGCTTAGCAACAGCTCCACCACATCTTTAAACAGAAAAGAGAAGTGCTGACCATTCAAATTACACACAAACACAAAACAATGACCGAGGAACAAATGGAGGGGTGACTAAACTCTTCATGTTATGTAGTTCTTACGCCTGTATAAAACTACTTATATTCCTAACAAAAAATATAACAGTATTATAAAATATTCTACACCGTATAGAACACTAATAATGGCCAAATTACAAGATTTTTTACCTCTATGTCCTCCGTGACATCCCCAGTAGAGGGCAGTGTTTCCCGCCTTGTCGAGACCATTGATCCCCACCTTGTTCTCCAAACATTCCCGTAGCCAGCTCAGATTTCCTGTTTCCACACAAATATTTACAGAAGACAATGGCATAGATTTAGCTCAAAATACTACAATACAATACAGAGTGTGTAACCGAAACAAGAATGGATTTAGAAAACAAAGGTGGTACCTCTTTTGGCCGCCTCGTGCATTGGGTTATCGATGGATTCTGAATGTTCGGTCACTACAATGACAAAATCAAGTCAAAACGATTTAATCCATGTAGGAAGATTTGAAAGTAATATTTTGAGAGTTGATGAAAATGAATGAGACTGTTACCAAGATACCGATATTTAGCATAATTTCTAATGCGAACAACATAATATCATATTATCAGAGGGTTATTAGCATTTTGAAATTCTAAAATGTTGTCTTTTCTCAAATCGTATCAAGAATTGTTTTGTACCAAAAATATTCAGCCCCTACTTCAGACCGAACAAATGAATTGTTGAATTGATCAAGGCTGCTGTCCACTTGCCATAGTTGCTGGGTATAAATCCTGTCCTCCCTTTGCATGTTCCTTTCCACCAATTGTTGTCACTCTGGAGAAAACAAAAATAATTGTTTTAATAATAATTCAATATATAAGAAATGGGAATAAGTCCAATTATAACAGACTTACTGTGTCGGAGATGTACAGGATGTCTCCTTCTTCAAAATACAGTTCTTCTGTCTAGAAAAATAGAAAGCAAAAATTGTTAATAACATCACATAATGCCACAGTACATTATGAAAGATATGTCGTTATCGTATCGATATCAAGGTAAGAACATTCAAGATATAATATAGAAAAAGCAAGATATAAACAATATAGATTTTCATCAATAAAACGGCATTCTTTTGTATTATGATGTTTTTATTTTTCTGAAAAATGCCCTACAATGTACAGTGGTGCGACAGCGCGTATTTAGGCCTGTCACGATAACAAATTTGAAGTTCGATATATTGAGGCAGGGAAGTATCGCGATAAACAATATTATTGACTCTAACGATACTAGATACTGTCAACTCCAGGCTTAAAAATGACAGTAAACCTATACCCCAATAAACATGAAATATAACTCAATTTTCCTTCCTAAGTTTTACAAAGAAAAAACAGGGGGGAAATGCTAGTAAATGTACAGACGATAAATATCGAGCCCAAAAATATATTGTTTATCTGTTACTTATTGAACTATAAGTCGATATAGTAATTATCGTGACAGCCCTAAGTGTATTATAGTTTTTAAATGTATTTATGCTTGGAGGAAACGGGGACAGTATTTCCCAGTCGGTCAATAGTACAATTACAGTGCCTCTCGAAAGTATTCATACACCTTGAACTTTTGCACATTTTGTCATGTTTACAACCCTAAACATAAAGATTTTATTTTGATTTTTTTACTGAAGGTTCACACACAAGTAACCGACAACTGTGAAGTGAAAGCAAAATGATACATGATTCTGTTATTTTTCAAAAAATAGAAAAGTGAAAAGTGGGGCTTGCATAAGTATTCATACAGCATGCATGAATACTTTGTGGGACCCCTTGTGCTGCAATAACAGCAGCAAGTCTTTGGGGGGTATGACTCTACAAGATTTGCGCATGTAGAGACTGACATTTTAGCCCATTCCTCTTTACAAAACAACTCAAGCTCTGTCAGATTAGAAGGAGAGCGTTTGTGAACAGCAGTTTTCACATTATTCCACAGATTTTCAATAGGATTTAGGTCAGGACTTTGACTGGGCCATTCTAACACATTAATATGTTTTTATTGAACCATTCCATTGTAGATTTATCTTTGTGTTTAGGATCATTGTCCTGCTGAAAGGTGAATCTCCGCCCCAGCCTCAGTTCTCTTGCTAACTCCAGCAGGTTTTCCTCCAAAATGTCCCGGTATTTGGCTCCATCCATCTTCTCAACTATTCTTACAATCTCCCCAGTCCCCACTGAGGAAAAGCAGCCCCACAGCATGATGCTCCCCCCCGTATATTTGACACTGGGGATGGTGCACTCAGGACCATGAGCAGTGTTAGGTTTGCTCCATACATAACGTTTTGCATTTGGGCCAAAAAGTTAAATTCTTGTCTCATCTGACCAAAGCTCCTTCTTCCACGTGGAGCTGTGTCCTCCATATGACTTCTAGCAAACTTCATTTGGATTTCTTATGGCCTCCTTTCAATAATGGCTTTCTTCTTCCACTCGTCCATGAAGGCCAGATTTGTGTAGATACGACTTATAGTTGTCCCATGCACAGATTCCCCCAGCTCAGCGGCAGGACTTCACAGCTCCTCCAGAGTTATCTTGGGGCACTTGGTTGTATTTCTGACCTGTCCTCTCCTTGTTCGGTTTGTTAGTTTAGGTGAATGACCGTGTCTTGGTAAGTCTGCAGTGGTGCTATATCTTTCCATTTCTGAATGATGGATTGAACAGTTGCTCCGGGAGATGTTTAAATCTTGGGAAATCTTTGTATAACTTAATGCTGCTTTATACGTCTCCACAGCTTTATCCCTGACCTCTCTGGTGCTCCTGGACCTTCATGATGTTGTTTAGTGACCAATACACTCCGACCATAGCTCTGAGGGCCTAAAAGAACTGCTGAAATTATACTGAGAGTAGATTACACACAGGTGGCCTCTATTTAACGGTTAGGCCAAGGAGTGAACATTCTGGAGTCATGAAGAATGTTATAAAGGCAATTTAATGCACTCAGAAAATGCTGTATGAATACTTATGCAGGCCCCACTTTTCACTTTTCTATTTTTTGAAAAATAACAGAATCATGTATCATTTTGCTTTCACTTCACAGTTGTCTGTTACTTGTGTGTGAACGTTCAGTAAAAAAAACAAAATAAAATCTTTATGTTTAGGGTTGTAAACATGACAAAATGTGCAAAAGTTCAAGGTGTATGAATACTTACGAGAGGCACTGTAAATAAAACCATGCACACCAAGTACACAGCAAAAGTATTATATATAATAAGTAGAAAATGATTAAGCAAGTAGAAACTTTAGCCAATTAGGTACCAATTCAAATGACAAATTACAGCCCAATTTTAAGTCAGAATGCTGATCCAAACTATCGGACGACAATAACTTAAATTTCAGAGTAGGACAGCACAACTTTCAGAAATAAAAAAATGTAAATGTGATTTTTTTTTTTTTTTCCCCCTTTGGATATAGAAATTAGATATTGTAACTTGACCTTTTAGAATCAATAACAAAATTCAGTGTGCACATTTCAAACATTTCCAAGAGCATTAATATAGGAGAGACTAGAATTTGAACTATTAGCGCATGGTGTGCATATAGCAACCTTTCAAGTTGCAGTTTTGATTTATGATGAAAAATATTTAGTCACATTTGAAAAAGTGGCATTGAATCTAGGGCTGGGCGGTAAATCGATATTTAAGATATATCGATATATTTTTAAATGAGATATGGAATTAGACCATATTGTATATATCAGGATATTTCAAATTCAGATAAGCTATTAAGTTAACAAAAAGAAACCGGTAATCTCGAGCCGATTTTTAAAAAGTTTACCTTAAACTGAGCACTTTATTTTGTTTTCTCTTTATATATAAATGCTGCCTTCAGAAAAAGATTGCCCTATTTTATTTTCAAGGCTATTTTTATTCAAGATATTTTTTTATTTAAATGTGCACCTTACAGAGCTTTGTTATACAGTGTTTATGTTTACATTTTATAGTGAGTTTTCAATAAAACTCCTCGTATTTGGCTTTGACTCTGACTTAACATTTCATTTCACAGCTCTCATTTTGCGGAAAAAATATTGGGATATATATCGTATATATTCAACCAAAATATATCGGGATATGACTTTTAGTCCACATCGCCCAGCCCTAGAATCTTAAGTCTTTATTTTTAGATGATCTAATGACTAAAAGGCACACCCATATTATTTCATTAATCCTTTTCAAAATACATAGGCTATTTAACTACTGATTAGTACGGCAACTCACTGCTGCCAGTGTGATTGAAACATTTTTGACTGCGCTTTCTCGTTCGAACATAATACCAAGTCGTTCCAACGTATTGCCAATGTCGTTCTAACAAGTTGCCAATGTCGTTTTATGTCGTTGACGTAAATAATATCGTGTCCACAACGATAAAAAAAATTACGATATAAAAAACTGTATCGCGATAACGATACGCGATACGATATGGCCCACCCCTATTAGAAACTGAATCCATTAAAGACGTCAAGATTCCAATATGCAACACATGTTTAGTATAGATACAGACGGCATCTCGTCATAGAAGGGGGCGTGGCTTTGCCGAGGGGGAAAATAGAACCTTTTGGGAAACACCATTTTTCACTCTTTTTAGCCATTTTCTGGTGGAATATGAACTTATTTACCACAGACAAATAAAGTCAAGTCTAAATCGGGTCCATATGGATATTTTCTCACAGCAGAGTGTTCCATAGAAGTGAAAAAACGGCAGTCATAGCAAGCGCTAGCTAACGTTAGCATTAGCACGCTGCTAACATGAAGCATTGTGTTAGCATTCTCCTTTATTTATGCATTTATGGGCTGTTGAACCACTTTGCTCCACTCCATGTCTTTGTATCTTTATTTGGTAGAAAACTATATTCATAATTCAGTATTTATTAAAATAGCTTTTGAATAATTAGAGAAAGTTTAGATTCTTCTCAAAATTGTTTTCCCCCTCAACTGTTTCAAACATGACCATATATGGGCGATTCCAGAGATGCCGTCTGTATCTATTAGGATCTTCTTCAACCAGTCTGCTACGTTATAACAGACAAACCAGCAGTCATGAAGCAGAGTTAAAATGCATACCGATCTGGGGTGAAAGGTGTACGTCGCCCTGTAAACCTTCACTTGGCCTGGAAAGTGAAACAAAAGCAAACATCAACATTGATTTAAATGCCCATTTTTGTGCAATGAAACCGCGTGCTACTTGGTATTGTCCACGTGCGCAGCTCCGGTAATGAAAACATCGCACTGACAGAGATGAGAGGAATGTCACTGAAGAGAGCGACAGCGGTTGAGGTTTCAGACAACACCCAAACCAACATGGCCTTTCATATAGGTTTCTACAGCACACTCCTGAAATGAAAAGGCTTCGCAGCACAACACAGACGTAAAGTCTAGTTGCATTCAATAGGCTAAAATGCTCCATTCTGCTAAAATAGTAATAACGTTTACTACAAAGATGCACAAACTTGACATTTAAACTAACCTCCCTCTCCATCTGGGATCTTCTTCATGGTTTGGTTTGGTGACTGCCATGCTTTTTATTTTAAAAGGCACACTGCGTAACATTTTGGACTATATCGTTGCCATCAGTACAAAACATGCTCCTAATGACCAGCTCGACACTGAAAATGCTATTACTGCCGTGGATAATAAATAACAATGAATATGGATGAAAACCTGACCTATTTAAATCTCAAATTCTGCTGATTTAACACATTGAGTGCTGCGCTGTTTTTGGGATTTAGCTGTAGAGTGCCAATAATCCAGACCGTTTTTGATTATATTGTAGCACCACAGCGTATTCTGTGCTATAGCTATGGACACATGCGTTTGAAAGACGAGAATCTAAGCTCTCCGTATTCTACGTGCCTCGGTTCCTGAGACACCTAAGCTAAACAGAGAGGCCAATTTTGATCAAAATCATTGATTTTTTTTTCTAGATTCGGAGATAACAGGGTTTTTATGCAACACTCTCCTCTCTCCTCCTCTCCTCTCTGAACGGACACTAATGTTATGGAAAGAGGCAAATGCCTAAATACATTTGTTTCAAGTAAATTTTCAACGACATCATTTAAAAAGCCTGGTTCTCGGATTAAAGACTTTAACAGGATGTTTCTCAGCCGTCCTTTGACCAATTTTGACCATTTAACAACTCAGAGAAACGTTAAAATCTCAACTGTTTCGACATTTACATGGGAAGCCGCTCTGCTTTGTCAAACACGCAATGATAGTTTTGAGGATGAATGTTGTGGTGCATAATAGTAACAGCATCAGAGGATGTGGTTGAACAGAACAGCATAGTCGTTACTGAGTCATATAAACCGTAGTAACTGAAACTCATCTAGCTATTTTATGTTAGCCTCTGAGCCGTTGCAGTTTTTTGTTGTTGTTTTTTTTTACTCCTGCAGCATTAAGCCTGGACCTTGTGTTTAGCCTAACACACACATAGCCTCAGTGTTTGAGAGGCAGAGCTGCAGCACAAGCTCAGCTCTGTTAAGCGTCTCCTCTGCAGGCCCCATCATGTCCCGTCTCAACAGAGCACACAAAGGCCTGCAGCAGCAATGGGGTCGCAGCATTCTTAGACGTGAGCAAACCAAACACATGTCTGCAGAAAACTGTAAGGAGAACTGCTTTTGTAAGATAAAAAAAAAACATTGGCAGTAGTAGCCTATATTCTATCATGATGAGGTGAGGTTTTGATGTCTTCCGGCTGCACTGTTCTATCTTAACTTCAGAAACAGCCACAGGGGCCCCTCACAAGACATGTCTGGTCCTGGTGTGCGCGGCTCAGTCGACCATTCCTGAATTAAATAAGCACCTGAGCCACAGACAGAATATTGTGTGAGGGGGATAAAATACTTACACTAAAAGAATAATAATAAAGTGCATGATTTGCACATAGTGTAACTGCTTTTTTGTTTTGTTTTGATGATCAAGTCAACCTCTTAACCCCGTTAAGTGCATTTCTCCAGTTCAGCTTTACCTAAATCTAAATCCTTTAAACATTTATTAAATTATTATTTTATTAACTGATCATTTTCCTTGCGTTGCTGTTGTGTTGTAGTCACTTTTTATTACTTTTCCGTCACATTTTTGTTACTCTTTTGTGGATTTTTTGTTGGATATTTGTCGCTTATTTGTCACTTTTTCATCGCTTTTTGTCACTTTTTTGTTGCATTTTTTGTACATTTTCTGTTGCTCTTTCATCATGTTTTTGCTGCTTTTTTTTCACCACTTTTCTGATATTCTTTGGTCATGTTTTTGTCAAGGTTTTGTCACTTTTTTTGTCGCTCTTTCACTCCGTTCTAATCATCAACGTCTCATTTTTGTTCCTTCCTCCCCCCGCTTTTTTCCCGAAGCTTTTAGATTTGGGTAAAGCCATACTGGAGAAAATGTGCTTGGTTCTGACGGGGGTTAAGAGGTTAAACATCTCTTATGCTGACCAATGCATAAAAACTAATAATTATTATTTTAGTTGTATTGGTCAGCACATTCTACAGGTCTACATTTTCATCATCTTCATTTACTTGAGTTTGACTGTGGAAGAAGTAAACTGGTCACTATTTTGTGGGTACTTGTCCTTGTTTGCAGAGGTGTTGTATTTGTGTTTATATGTCTATAGTTTATGTTCAGAAATCTTGTAAGTCAAAAATATAGGCTCCGGAGTGACCATGGTCCAGCATCATCAATATAGGTATAACTACTTATTCCACAACTTTCCAACTAAGCTATACCTAGTAAATTCCTTGCCCTGTGATACTACAAGAGTGGAGTATGGATGCTGCTCCCCCTGTGTCTCTGATGGTTTTGCATTTCCCTTTTCATGAATGTGCAGGGATGGGTTAGCCATCTGTCAGGCCACATGACCCCATACGTGAGGGGAATAAGATGACATGATGAAACAAACCACAAAATCAAGAATGAACTATTTTAAGCTACATAACTCATCTGGAGCTTCTGTTGCATAAAACATGCCCGGAAAGCTGCACTTCAACATGAACGACTACAGTATAAATTCCTATCACTTTTTAGGCTCACACATTGAATGACAGCGCTGTCCACTCTAATGGAAATAGGGAAGTTATAAAGGCCTGCTGTTTAGAACTGGATACAGACACGACATACATAACTCTCAACACCGATAACTCACACAATCGACGTTGTAGAAAATCTAATTGTTATATGATTGCCTTATCACACAAAGCGACCTATTTACACAGGTTAACTCAAACCCATTATTACTACGATTACACACCGCCAGCAAGGTGTGCTCGCTGTCCTCGCAAGAGTTTGACATTTCCTGAAAACATTAAGATCTTACCTGGTTTGGCCGGCTTGGGAGGAGGCTTCGACATTTGCAAATCCAGAAAAGAAAACCACAGGATATTGTGGCTATTTTATACAAAAAACGTCGCAGGACTGTGTAGGTAAGTTTTGACACCCTATGAGGAAGTTGGTTCGCACTACACCGACCAGACTGTACGGAAAGGCCCGACTGCGCATGCGCCGAGATGTGGAGTTGTAGAGCGAGCGCATGCCATTAACCCCCCGCCTTAACTGAGTGCATTTGCTCCAGTTTGGCTTTACCCAAATCTAGAAGCTTCTTGGGGGGGAAAAGTGATAAAAACGAGACGTAAATGTAAATGAAACTGCAACAAGGAAGCAAAAACGTGACAAAAATGCCACAAAAAAAGTGCCAAAAATGTGACAATAAAGTGACAAATATGCGACAAAATGTGGCGAAAACGCGACCAAAAAAGCCTAAAAAAGTGACCATAAAAGTGACAAAAATGCGACAAAAACACAAAAAAGTGACAAAAAATGGATCAAAAAAGAGCAAACAAAAAGTGACCAAAATGCGACAAAAAAGTAACAAATATGCGACAAAATGTGGCAAAAATGAGACAAAAAAAGCCTAAAATGTGACCAGAAAAGTGACGAAAAATTACAAAAAGAGCAAACACAAAGTGACAAAAATGCAACTAAATGTAGCAAAAACGCGACAAAAAAGCCTAAAAAAGTGACAAAAATGTGACAAAGGAACACAAAAAAAGTGACAAAAAATTTACAAAAAAAGCAAACAAAAAGGTGACAAAAAAATGACAAAAAAAAGTGACAAAAATGCGATGAAAAGTGACAAAAAAAAACATTGAAAGAGAAACCCAGACAGCAACACGGCAACAACGCGAGGTCAAAGATCAGTTGAATCAGTTTTGTAGGTCTTAGCTTTCAAATGGGGCATTACTCTGGCCAATAGGCACCAGTCGAGGAGCTTTATAACAATACAATAATGTAATACAATATAATAATGTAATACAATATAATATAATAGTGAAATCCGCACGTCTGTGGCGCTGCCTTTGGTGGGCGGGGCTTTTACGTGACGTAAGGGGTAAACAGCAAATCGCAAGAGTTTAATTACGGAAACGCGTGAGTGTGAAAGCTTCTTGAACACTTTTGGTAGAAGCAGTTTGTTTTTTGCGTTACTACAACTTATTATTTAAAAATAGCCAAGGAACAAAGAAAATGAAGACTGTGATAGTGGGAATTGGAGGGTGAGTAACAAAAAATGTCTTCTGTAGGCTACTGTATTGGCTGTATTTGACCTTTTGGGGGGCAATATCCCTTCTTTGTCACTGTGTAAACATGAGCATTGCATAAGGATTTTGCATACACTTTATAATGAGGTTTGTTGGAAATAGACTGATTTCCAGATCCTGCAATAGGTGGCAAACCTTCATTAGTTCAAATGCAAAAAATCCTCATCCATTTGAGTGTCAACACAGAGTGATCTCAGGGCCAGTATGTGACAGTAACACTGTAGTGGTTAATTTTTGGGACAAATCTAGTAGCTTGTATTAGTTTCTAAATGAATGTACTCTACATATTTTAAAGGCTTATGTCTGTGATACTTTTATTTAGTGTGTTATTTATATATCCCAGGGGTGTCCAAATGTTTTAATCTATATTATCTTGGTGTATGCAGTGTGGAGGGCCAAAGATCGGGGGTCAGTGTAGTGAAACATTCACCCAGGTGCATTTTAGAGAGGTTCAAACTGTGCCCCACAACTTTATTTAGGCTCAGAACCATATCGGCAGCGAAATCTCACAGTTAAATGTTAGTTGTTGAGGTTTTAATTGTGTGTAATTGTAGCAAAAAGTACTTCTCTGGAGATGCGTGTCATTTCAACAAGAAATCTGAAGGCCAAAACTGGTCTGATTTGGCTCCGGGCCGCACGTTGGGCACCCTGTACCCTATTAGTTTTTAATTATTTTTGTTTGCTGCTTTAGAATGACCAATGGGGGCAAATCGACTCTTGCAACAAGACTGCAACAACAAATACCGAACAGCTGCATTGTTTCCCAAGACACATACTTTAAGGTAGGCTTGCTTTAAATAAACACTTTATAATAACAATATGTTGCGATTTCTACCAGTTACTGTGTTTTGTCCATCGTCCAGGATGATTCTGTTGTGCCAGTCGACTCAAATGGATTTAAGCAATATGACGGTACTTATCAATTTATTACTAAATGCAGCAGAATATAATAAATAAACTGAAAAAGGCTGTTTTTTAAGCTGATCAAAAGTTTAAAGGCTAAATCTGTGCAAAAATGTGGATTCAGTGTAATTTTGTCATGTCTGTCTTTGTCTGTCATGTATTCACACTGTTATGACATCCTAATGGCAAAGGCAAGAAAATATTCTCGTTTAGACCATGGTTGGGTTGTTGAGCTGCTTAAGCAGGGCCTCTCACAGCGCTCCATCCGACAGTAATTTTTAATTCCTTAAAAGATCCTGAGGGTAATGGAACAAAAAAGTCAAGAGGAAGACCCAAAATAATGTCACCAACAGTGTTGGAGGAACCGACTGACTTTCCATCAAGAAATATATTTTATTATTTATTATATTTACTTCAATGATCAAGACACTGGACGATCCTCGATCCAAATGAAGGCCGTTACTGGAGCCGACTGCAGTCCAATAACCAGAGTTTTTTTTTTGCCTTTGCCTTCAAGAGGTCATAACAGTGTGAACACATGACAGAAAATGACCTCAAGAACCTTGTTAAGATCCAACCATCCAAAATGTGATTTTTGACATTTTTCAGCTAGTCTTCAACTATTCTCAGTATAGAGAAAAGTTTAAGATACTATGAGTATCTTTTCTCATAGTATCGACTATGGACTAGCCTTCCTTTGTCTGTCAGGTCCTCAGTCTGTGGAATAGTTCAAGTCTAGACTGAAAAAGCACCTCTTCTCCCTGGCCTCCAATATGAGCTAACTGAGTGTATCTGGGCCTGTTATCTTTTACTTGTATTTTATTTCTTTGTGACATGTTGTTATTGTGAAGCACATTTGTCGACTGTAGTTGTTTTGAAAGTGCTATACAAATAAATAAATAAAAAAAACACTTGATTGGGGGTATACATAGAAATAACCTGGAATGTTTCACAGGGTGGCTTTAAATAATGTCTATGTTGTTTAGACCTTGATGCTCTTCACATGGATCAGATGATGGATGATATAAACCTATGGAGGAGAAGCCCAGAGTGTTTTCTGAAAAAGAGAGGCTTGGAGCCCATGCAAGCACCTCAACCAGGAAGTGACATGTTTGTGTTGATTGTGGAAGGATTCTTAATATTCAACTACAGGTACACACATTTAGTCTATACTGAGACAGCTGTTGTATTTGCCTTTCCTGCATATTTCGTATTTCCTATAAATAAGTGAGTTTTGAACTGCTGACAGCTGGTGGGTCAAAACCCCAAAGTCGAGGAATCATTTTCAGTGGGTTGTGATCCCTTCCCAAAAATGACTGCAGTGAAATTAAATTCTTTTGGGTCACAGCTTGTCTTTATAGGTCCAAGGTCTTGAAGATGAAATACTAAAATCACCACTGTAGTTCCCTACTTGATCACAGATGTATCAGCAGCACCGGCAGATTGTACTTTATTTATTTTATTTTATTGTAACTCTCCACTTTGTCCATTAGTGCCCTTCTTCAGATCAGATCCTTCCAATCTGAATTTATTTTTTAATGCACATTTACAGGCAATTGAATTGTTTATATGACAAAAAATACTTCATAGAGATACCATATGACATTTGCAAAACTAGACGAAGGTAAGGCTACCTCTTTAAGGCAGTAACGTTGTATATTTAACAGCCAAAGTCACTCAAGTAAAACTGTTTTTGTCTTCAGCTCACGTGTGTACAGTCCCCCTGACCCGCCAGGATATTTTGATGGATACGTGTGGCCAATGTACCTCAAAAACCGCAAGGAAATGGAAGCAATAGTGTCCGACATAGGTGAGGTTTTCTTTCATCATGACTGGAAAATGTCTTTGACTTTATATATTTACTGTATTCTAAAATGTACACACATTGCAGTATTTTTAAATGGGCTGCAAGAGAAGGACCAACTGCTAGATTCAGTGCATAAGGATGTACTGAAAACCATGCAAAAGCAAAAAGGTAAAGTGGCGCTATAATTTTAGTTTTCACAAAAGTTTTTGGGGGGTTTCTTTAGCAAAGTATAATTATTATTATTTTATGTTTTTTTCTTTTTCAGAAAGAGAATAAAATCTTTAGTTAGGCCTACATTTCAGACATTCCAGGTTGTATAAGGATCATCCTAAGCAAAATGATGGAGGAAGAACAACATTCAATATACTTTTCTATAAATCTGAAAAGGTGGATTCTAACATGGCACTGTCTATACATATATTTTGAAGTATTTATAGTATAGATATCTTTGCTGAAATAGAAACAGGACTAGAGAGGAAATGGTAGGCGTAGAGTAGTGATTTGTCTCCACCTAGTGGTAAACTCAATCAATCACTCAAACTTTATTTTTAAAGCGCTTTTTATGCCGAAGTGTATCACAAAGTGCTTTACAGAATACAACATTAAAAACATCACCCCTGGCAATCCTTCACATCCCCCCCGAATATATACAGGTATCTCAACGGTGTCATACACACACCGCTCCATAGGAAACACTAGGAGATCCTAAAAATACAAGAAACCCTCTAACAACTATCATAAAAGTATAAAATCCAGAAGTAAAAACAATCAAGGAAGCTAGAAGTAAATATCCAAATATCAATAAACATCATAAATTATATTTAAAAAAATATATATTTATTTAATTTTTATTTATTCATCTATTTGATAGGGACATGTGTGAACAATAAACATGTACCACACTACAACATTTATAGCCAAGGCTAATTTGCAATGTCCGTCCCTAGAAAGGCGTTTCAAATGCACACAGAAAGTACAGAAAATACATTTACAGAAACATTTCACAAAGGTAGTACATTTGAGTGCAAACTAAGAATGATTGCACACTTGATTTCTTTTTAAAATACGCTTTAGTTCATTTTTAAGCCCCCAGACCTAAGTCCTGTTTCAGCTCAGGAGACAAGGAGTTCCAGAGTTTACCACCCTGGACAGTAAAGGCCGACTGTCCGGGCACTTTCACATTCCACATTTAATAATTAGGACTAAATGAAAAATAAATCAGTCTTGTCTTGTCTTGTCCATTCCTCTGTCCTTGGTGCCTTATAATATTGGGTTTTTACCAAACTACTACTGGTCCTTGCAAAGCCTGTTGTAGCCCAGTGTGAGGCAGAATTTGACACTTGTGCATTTAATTAAAAAAAACAAGAAACTTAAATCTGTTCGCTTTGTGTCTTTTCAGAACGCCATAAAATCTATAATTAACTCAACCAGGGTGACCTTAAGCTACATGAAGTACAAGTTCGTTGACATGCCATACCTCATGCTCAGAATCTCCAGAATTCAGTCACATATTCTATACTTTACTGAGCTGCAGGTTAAACTAACCTTAAATACAAGTGGCTCTGACTTAATATACAGTTCTACATTCGGTGCTACAGATATGTCTATGTTCACTTCAGTTTTATTGTTCAGGCCTTTTCCATAGTTTCACATGGCCACGATGTACTTTTGACATTTGTTGCTCTCTGATTCTCATCAAATCATTTCATCTCACAAGTCTGGAAAGGTCCTATCTTATTCATAAACATTACCGTAAAGTTTTACTATTCTAATATCTGGTCTTGCATCAAATTCAATAAACCTTGCAGTCATTTATACTATTGTTAAAGCTTGGTTTACTGGCAACGCAGTGTGGAGTCTCCGTGTGTGTCAATATCCTCTCGTAATTACGCAACGCCACTTTTCTTTCTAACAATGAGAGTCAAAATTTGTCAAAAATTCCCTGATGTCAGCACAATAATAGTGTTAAGTTCAGCAGTCGATGCTCCCTGACCGGCTTGTGCAGCGCTCGGGTATTCCAAACTTCCTCCTCACAGCTGCAGTATATCCTCTTCTCACGAGACAAATAAATACCTCCGCGCGTCTGTCAGAATAAAAGTCACCTGCTCAGCTTGAGAAACATGTCGGACAACTTGCAACTTGCCGCATTTACCTGCTTGTTCTTTACAAGTTGCATTACAGCTATGCCAACAACTAGAATAAACACAAACGATAGACCGGTGATTGGTAAGTGATTTCCGCTTTAATACAAAAGTAATAGATTGCCTTAAGTAACACTGATTTTGTTTCCTAGGTATTCTGACCATGATAGTGACAGATGAAGAAATGAAACCTTATGGGGAGACCTACATACCGGCTTCATATGTGAAATATATAGAGTCTGGAGGCAGTAGAGTCATACCAATAAGGTGGGTCACATTTCAGTTCAGATGGTACATAAATAGGTATTCAGAAGTACTTTTTATTAGTAGTATACTCATTTTCACCTCTTGTGTGTAAATACAGTTACCACGAGTTGTTGATTAGAGTATTATGGGTGATAACATAAAAAAGAAGCTCCATATTCTCCATTAGACCTAGTTTCCATGATAATTTTTGTTTTATTACTGTGTTATCTCTGCTCTGTAAAGTAAAGTCCAACCTGTGCCTCTTGAGTCCAGCACAAGACAGATGTTTGTAGGCCTAAATGTGACTAGACAAGATGAGGATTAAGCACATTTTAATTTCTCTCTGTGAAATATATTTCAAGGTTAAATGCTTCAGGGAACTCTCAGGTATTTGTGTCACAGAAGTACTCATGACCTGCTGAAAAGACAAAAACACGGTCCATTGTAGTTGAGGTTTTCAGACATTGTGGGCAATAATTGAAAGTATATTCTACAATGATGCTTAAATGATTAAGAAAGAAAGTATTTATTAGGGCTTTGGCATTCACACACATGTTTATGCACGTTTTACTGGAGGATAGGGCTGATTTGGACTTGTTTGGGGACAGGGGCTGGGATTGTTGAAGTAGGTGAGAGAGTCCCTTTAACCTCTTAACCCCCACCTGAACCAAGCACATTTTCTCCAGTTTGGCTTTACCCAAATCTAAAAGCTTCTTGAAAAAAGTGTCAAAATAGTGACAAAAATGAGACGAAAACGAGGATGAAAACGCAACAAAAGAGCGACGAAAATGTGATGAGAAAGTGTCAAAAATGTGACAAAAATTAGACGAAAAAGCAATTTAAAAAAAAGGTTAAAGTGACAACAACGCAAGGAAAAGGATCAATTTTAATGAGTTGTTACTCTGGCCTATAGGCTGTAACATTTTAGATTTGGGTAAAGCTGAACTGGAGATAATGCACTTGGGTATGGCGGGGTTAAGAGGCTAATGTAAAAGTCAAAGCTGGTTTTAGCCATAGGATCTGGCAACCCGAAGTATGGGGCTCTTTCTGCTTTCTGACTGGATAATCATGTTGAGAACCAAAACAAAACCACTTTTTTTTTATATAAAATCTTTTTTATAATATTGAATGAGTCAACATTGTCATCAGTGAAGCCAAAATATGATTTGGCCATGTCTCATATGTAGTTTTTTATTTTTATTTACAACAAATCTTGCTCTTATTTCAAATTTTAGTGATATTGTATGCTCTTATTTTACCATCTATATTCTTTGTTTTCCTGCACAGAGTAACATGTAGCACAGAGTATTATGAAGACATTTTTAAAAAGATAAATGGGTAAGTTTTGTCATTTTAGCTCACTACAACAAACTTATGTGTCATACACTAGAATACAAATTTCATATGTTTAGGCTGCTTCTGATCGGTGGAGCTGCAGACTTGGTGACATCCGACTTTGCAAGGGTAGCCAAGATTTTCTTCAACCTCGCTCAAAAGGTTTGTGAAGTTTGTTTAAAGACCAATACTGACTTATCTGGTTGGTATTTCAATTTTGTAATTTTGTTTGGCAGGCCAATGATGACGGGGACGTCTTTCCCATCTGGGGCACATGTTATGGCATGCAGCAGCTGTCTGTTCTTGTAGCCGGGGAGAATCTGCTTTCAAAAACCACAGCAGAGAATGAAGCAATGCCCCTGAACTTTACAGCAGGTAACAGTTAGGTTCTCAAACTGTGGCTCTGTTCTGTTGGTGGTATTTGGGCTTCTTCGGGTGTTACTCAGGGTCACTTATTTTATTTTTGACCAAATTAGAATGAACATAAAAACCATGGGTTCTGGATTATGTGCAGAAAAAAACTTTTATTTTAGGTCAATGGGAAAAAATGCTGTTTTTTCTGAATATTGCAATTGAGATTAGATTTGTGATGTACGTTTTGTCAACATTGACCTCAATGTCAAGACATCCATTACCTTTTGAGAGAAGACTGAAGCATGATGATGAACTATAGGGTTATTAGCTTTTATACATGATAAAACCTCTTGGAGGCAGGATATTGGATGTTGTATTGCCTATAATTTCCGTGTTTGCTATTTGATCAATTCTGACTGTTCAAATTGAATGAGTCAGAGAGTTAATTGGCCCAGATTGGTACCTATGTTTCCATCAGCTCGCCCCAGGAGCCACGGAGTGTGAGGATGTAAAAATAATGCAATGCAAAGAGATTCTAGTCCTTTGAGTGCTTTGCTAAGTGATTACTCTGTTATGAGTGCACTCCATGTCGCCACTTGGTGTCAGTAGAGACATACATACGTCCTTAAACAATATGAATAAATGGATGACCTCTCAATATAAATAGTTTCTAGACATGTTAGAGCAATAGTTATGCTGCAAAAAACCTGAATAAAAATCAATATAAATTACTATCTATGTCTGATTTACAAATATTCTTGACCTCAGTAGTTGTGACGAGTTTAGATTTGTTTATTTAGGGACATCTTAATTGGCTTGTTGGTATGACTCACACATTTTTAACAATTATCTTTGCAGTGTTAAATAGTTGCATGTGTTTCTATTGTATTTGCAGAGGCCTACTTGAGCCGGTTGTTCCAGGACTTTCCAGCTGACCTTATGAAAGCCATTGCTCAAGAACCTCTTACTGGCAATTTTCACCACTATGGACTCACAATAAAGGTACAAAGACATTTTCCCATGGTTAGAATCACATCCCCTGAATGTGGTTCATTATTGTTGGAAATTCTGGTGCATTCAATCATGTGACCAAACCACTGTCACACCAGACTTTCCAAGAGAATGAGAAGCTGAACGATTTTTTTACCATCCTGTCCACGAACATCGCCGACAACGGGGCACACTTTGTCTCCACCATAGAAGGTTGGGTTTAAATACATTGTGGTACATGACTTTTTTTAAATCATTTTCAGATTTTTTTCATGACTTTTTGTTTTGTTTTTTCATTCCAGCTAAGAAATATCCCTTCTATGGAGTACAGTGGCACCCCGAAGTGAACCGCTTCATGTGGGACAGCAGGAAAAACTTCCCTCACTCGTTTCACGCTGTTAAACTGTCCACTCTGCTGGCTGAGTTCTTTGTCAATGAAGGTGAGAGAGAGAGAAAAAACATTACTTTCGACGTGTAACCCCCTGAAGTTTGCCAGGTAAAATACACTCCAAATAAAAGGGGGTGTTAAAGCTGATATGATTTTAATAATCAGATACATTTTGATGAAATTCAATTAACAAAATATACCATGTTACATTCACACGTTGACATTGCTATTTTTGAGCAATAACTATTCTTAAACTGTCAAACTGAACATGCCCGTTTTATTTACTAAACAAAGAATTATACTGTAGGACGGTAATCTGTTTCTGTTTAGTTTTAGTTTTACCAAGATGAAAAAAATTAAATGATGCAATTGAAGTTAAAATTTCAACATACCTGATATTACATGGGCTTAACATGTTGTAACACTGTAATGTAACAGGTATTAATTTATTAGTACAACAGGTTACACCCACAAGGAACATTTTTACTCTACAATGTATAGTCCAGCTGCATCTGACTCTGTGCTTTTCCTGTGACCCCTGTTTAGGAAGGAGAAGTTTACATCACTTTGAGCATCCTGAGGAAGAGGCCAAGGCGCTCATTTACAACTACACGCCTGTCTACGCTGCCAACTTCTCAGCATATGAGCAGGTCTATTTCTTCTGAGACGGCGATGCGCTGTCACATGGTGTGAATGGGACAATGTTACTGTTATTGTAATGTGTTTTTGATCGCATATCTCTGTGAGCCAGTGTGAATTACAATGTCACAGTGTCACAGAACTGTTATTTTTCTACCAGTATTCTAACACATTTCATGATGTTGAAATGGCTTACATTGCACAGACAGTATAAATCATACTACTGTATATCAACCTGGGGGTCGTGAGACGAGTCTGGGGGTCGCCAGATCATGCAGATAAAAAAATTATACATATATATATATATTTTTACTATTATTATTTTATTGTTGCATATGTGCTATTTTACCAGAGTGCCATCATTTGTTCTAGATTTGATTTATTTTATTTTCACCATCTGTTTTTTTCTTTGTTTTTTAAGAATCATATCAGCTAATCCCTGTTTTTTCCATGGTGTCACCCGGGCGGGGTCACGATCTCAATTAATTGTTATAATGGGGTTGCGGCTCCAAAAGGTTGAGAACCACTGGGCTAGCGTATAGTAATATATGGTGACCATTCCAAACAGGACAGAACCAACTTACAATGGAAGTTAAACAAAAAAAATAATGTTTTCCTTGTCTTTGTAGCTGACACAAATTCAAATTTATTGATGATTTGAATAAAGAAGCCATAAAAGGGCATTTTATTTCTCTGTTCATTTGTTCATTTATTTCTTTGGATCTAACAATACAAACATTTATAATTAAATATTCATTAATATTGGTTGGTGAATTTCATTATTCCACCAGAGCTAGCTGGGAGTCTAGCTTCTCCTTCAAGGAGGCTACACTGGAACTCTCCCCCCACTGGGCTAAAACCACAGACTAATATTAATATCTTCACCTGAGAGCTCAAACAGTGGCTTGAATTGAGTTGTTGGCTAAAAGGAAATAGGCACGCACATCCAAAAACAGTTAAACCTGCGTGCTGGATCCAAAATAAGAATACAGTGATTTAAAGCAAGGGTCCGCACAGCAGTAAGAGCTCCCAATTTTTTTTATTTATTTCTTACACCATTTAAAGTGACATTTGAATTGAGTTGTTCCCATGTGTAAAATGTGCCTTGTCTTGTTAAATAATGTGCTTCATCTATTGTAACCTAACAGCCCCTTTGGACAGGAGTTAACACTTAAACAATGGTAAAAATCCATCCAATGTTATTGCTATGTCCATATTATGAATCAATAACATTTAATACATTATTTTAATACACGATGGGTGAAGTGCCACACATTAAAATTAGCTTCTTTTGATTGGATAGACTCTCCTTAAGAGATACAGCTGGCTCTTTCACACTGGAGGATCTTGGAGTAGAGCTGCTGCTCCGCCTCCTCGACAGTGAGCATGCATGTCCCATTGGAAGGAGGTTCTATAGGGAATTATGGCTCTCCAGGGCTCTCCGTTGGCCTGGGATTGGACTGGGATTCCCCCCAAGGAGCAGGAAAACGTGTGCGCAATGTGGTGGAAAATGGGAGGGTGCCATATGGTCATCATCTCAAGTCTGTGGATTACCATGCAGTTAGTACAGTTGTGGTAGCAAGATGTTAAAATGACACTCATTCTCTGTTCTGGCTTAATAAAACACAAAAGGAGTGGACTACATTAATTGAACTACTTTTAAAACCCTACCAGGCAGATAAGAACACGCACAAGCCTATGCTGCATGTGATTGGTCCAGCTGCACGCCACCAACCTCCAAGGGGCGGAACTAGTCAAATGTAGCCAGTGGTCTAGTTTCTGCCTTCACTCTGATGCTGCTGGGTCAGTGGTACACTGTCTATCAATAATTATAGCCTTAAAAGCCACCGCGAGGAGGAGCACAGTGGCAGATTTTTTTATTATTTTTTTGTGCATCCACCCTTCATCCCCTGAAGTCCACGACAATACGCAGCGTTCGTGAATATGTGGCGCCTCCTCACTATAACTTTAGCCGTGTATCATCCATTTTAGGGCGATTTTACGACGCTTTTTACATGTCATTGTCTCGGTTACCTTCTCCGCGGAGGGCTGACGTCACCACGTGTACAACTTGGACCTCTCTGCGAGCATCCACCCGAACAGGCGTCGCGGCTTGTTGGTAAACAGCACTGGGATAGCGGCGGCTGTGAGGACTCCCTCTGGCGCATTGATGCACCCGTTTCAGTGGTGTAACGGTGAGCATTCACTTTGTCAGGCCTGTCTTTGAGCCTGCTATAAACTATTATGTGGCCAGGAACAGCATAACTCGTTTAGATTATTGATAGACTGGGATTAATGTTATAGTAGCCCCGTTGGAGAGAGTACCCATGACTGTGGACAAAACCATGGTTGCTTGACAATATTTTGGCTCAGTGGGATTGTGTAGCCTTCCTTTAACACTAGGCCTATGTGTTATTGTCTATATCAGCTGTATTCCCATTGCTTTTACATATGTTATTATAAAACCTTTCTTGAATTGGTCAGTGATGTGCTATTCCTCCAGTTGTGCTCATCTCCAGTCATAAACATGTTATAATGAAGACAACATGATCATTTAACTGTGCAGTCATTTGTATGTCATTATGTTCTGTCTTCACAGTTCCTTATTCCTCTGATTCACCAGTGGTCAAAAGCCAAGCAACTTCTTTGTCATGCATTAACAACTTCTTTGTCTTGTGCTATCTTGTGCCCCCCCTCGTCATGCTCTCGACTTCATCTTTGGTCACAGTAAATCAGTGCAGTGAGTGTCAGTCCCATGTTGTCACAATAGGACTTGTGATGGATTAGTGGTCCTTTCCTGTGACTTTGTGTATCTTAGTGCGCCTGCTGCTCCAGTGGTCTCCCTCCTCAGTGTGGACGATTGGTGGTGTCCAAGCCAGAACAATTACCCCCTTTGTGCTGCCCAATTCCCCCTGCTATTCATAGAGGAAATTGTACGCACACACCGAATCAAAGAGTGACATTCATGCTCCAAAAATGATGGCAGTACAAGGCGACTGCATCTGTTTTGTTTTTTTCCTCCCCCTTTGCCTGTTCCTGTTTGTCCCAGTGTTTATATGTGACACATGTAGCGCTTTATGCCTGACGTGGACTACTCTGAATTTAACCTAGTTTCTGCTTGAGAAAAAAAAACAAAAAAAACAGTGGCGGCGGCTCTGCAGGCGAGCTTGAGTGTTTCTCCTATGTGAAGTCCTAAATATTTGATGGGATGTTCTCTTTCTGCTCAAGAAGCGGCAGCTGCTTTGTGCGAATACGGCGAATGTAGGGCAAAATCCCCAGCAGGCGTCTCGATGGAGAAATCACAGCTGATGTTCTGCAGCTCACAGGGACTCCTCTGTCAGTGGCATGAGAAGCTGTCTGACTATGATTCTCTTTGTCCTTCCCCCCTTATAAGAACTTTCGCTCCTGCTTTCCCTTTTTTTTTGTGTGCATCTGCTACTAACGGTGCCATGGAAACCCCTCCTGTGTGTGTGCCAATATATAGGTCAGTGGTCACACAGGGCTCCACCCACAGCAAAATATCTCATAATGCTGTCTACTCGCTGTGTCTGTTAGGGATGCACATTTAGAGAAAGGTCTTTTTGTTTTCACTGAGATGTCTGGTCTTAACAGAGATGTGTAGCCAAAATATTGAGTAATATTGAGTAGAAGTAATTGTTAGTGACACAAATAAGAAGAGCCGGGTAGAGTAGCCAAAATATTTACCCAAGTAAAAGTAACGTTGCTTTGAAATAATTTTACTCAAGTAGAAGTAAAAAGTAGTGGCCATACCGTCTATGCTATGCCCAATCCCGTCAGACCTTGGAAGCTAAGCAGGGAAGGGCCTGGTACTTGGATGGGAGACCGTTTGGGAACACCAGGAAGCCTAGCGAATGTAATGCGTGAGTGAGTGTGTGGTGGTGGTCGGAGAGGCCGATGGCGCAGACTGGTTGCCTCGCTTCCATCAGTCTACCCCAGGGCAGCTGTGGCTACAATAGTAGCTTACCACCACCGAGTATGGAGTGAATGAATAGTGCAATGTAAAGCATCTTTGAGTATGCAGAAAAGCGCTATATAAAAACCAATGCATTATTATTATTATTATTATTATTATTATTATTAAGTAGCGAAAGTAATTGGGGAAAATGGCCATTCCGCCTTTGCTATGCCCAATCCCGTCAGACCTTGGAAGCTAAGCAGGGAAGGGCTGGTTGGTTGGATGGGAGACCGTTTGGGAACACCAGGAAGCCTAGTGAATGTAGTGTGTGAGTGAGTGGTTGGTGGTGGTCGGAGGGGCCGATGGCGCAGACTGGTTGCCTGCATTAATTACAGTAAAGTGCAAGAGTGCAGATAAAATACTTTCAGTTTTTATATGCAGGTAAAAATAACTGTTTTCAGCCTGGATTTGATCATTGTCAGAGTTGAGTCCTGTCTCACATCCTCATGAAGACTGTTCCAGATTTTAACTGAAACGCAGCCTCACCGTGTTTAGTCCTGATTCTGGGAACCACCAGGAGCCCCTCCCTGAAGTTCTCAGGGCCCGAGATGGTTCATACAACTGTAACATGTTAGAGATGTACTTTTGGTTCTAAGCCATGAAGAGACTTCTATTTTCTGAGCAGCAGGAAGCCAGTGCAGAGACCGCAGCACTGGACTAATATAGTCGTATTTCCTGGTTCTTGTCAAGTACAAGTAACAAAGTACTTGTAATTATACAGGGTAACTGTTTGAACATAGAAGTCAGGTTTATTCACCAATTGATTCTCTCGTAGAGGGCAGAGTATGAATTGTTTTACTCTAGAAAAGATATTGTTAGTTCAAAATAACATTACTCAACTGTAAGTCAAAAGTATTTTGTGATAAAACTACTCCAAGAAGTAATTGGCTAAATGTTTCATGTTTGCGATAAAGTATTTTTTCCCCTCTAAACAACACATTTCAGACATCACTATATCCCTCATCATGCAGTCCTAGTGTGAGCACAAAAAGGTAGCTCAGGGGGTCAGCGGGAGCAGCCATCTGCACGGACAGCCCTGACGCCGTAAACACTTGAATAAAAAATGACCCAGATTTTCTGAGCGAGGCGAGTGTTTGCCGCTTGCTTCACGTATGATTTGTGCAGCAACATGAAAAGCAAAAACAGGGAAACAAAAGCAACCCCCAGCCTCTCATCAGCATGTGTTCATAATCAATAGCACAACAATAGGAGTGCGTACAACGAAATCTATCCAACGGCATCTATTGCAGTTCTCACATGTGTCCATTGATCTCGTTGCGTTGAACATGAACGCCGGCTGCGCCTTGTTGAAGGAAGATTGGCTCACGTCAATATCTCCTGGTGATTGCTTCTTGCTGTGTGAAGCCGTTTAATGCGCGCACTTGCGGCCGCAGAGCATCGGCCCATCATTGGACTCAGATTAGTGAAGCATTAGGGCTCATTCAGACTGGAGTGGAACTAGGAGGCGGCCAGTATTGATCCTCTGAGATGGGGGGAACGTCACGGAGAAATGTCAGTGTATTCATTTTTTGCTCCAGGAGTAGTGAGAAATCAAGCAACGTACAAAAGAGAGGTCTTGATTCATCTATTGCTACATCGTGAAACAACTGTGTGTGGGTTGGACAGCTCATCGCAATCGGATCGAAACTGCAATTTGCTGTTAGTCAAATACAAACTTATTCTTTTTTTTTAAAAGTCTTATTTTGCTAAACCTCTTAAAGGAACAGGCCACCGTTTTTCCATACTGAGATGTGTGCTTACCTGAGCTTAGACGAGTTGATAGTGTATCTGTCTGGTCTTTGTGTGTGCCCATGTTAGAGCGGGGTAGCTTCCAGTTTCACCCCTGTTTGGAGCTATAGGAATATGCTGGGAGAGGCCAAAAGCTAACAACATCGTTGGTCTTTTTGCGTGACTGAGGGCACGCACAAAGACCAGACAGGTACGCATCAACTCGTCTAAGCTCAGGTAAGAACATATCTCAGTATGGAAAAACGGTGACCTCTTCCTTTAGTCCCACACCTGAACCGAGCACACATTCTCCACTTTGGCTTTACTCAAATGAAAAAGCTTTTCGATGTCTATAGTAATGCATCATTTGAAAGCTAAGACCTGCATAACTGACTACAAAAACTGTTGTCATGTCGCCACGTTTTCATCACATTTTTGTCTCTTTTTCATAGCTTCTTTTGGTTGTTTTTTTTCCCACACTTTTACTGTTTTTTCATCAGTTTTTCACCTTATTTCTTCTTTGCCACATTTTTTGTAGCTCTTTTGCGTCTTTTCTGTTGCTTTTTCATCTTTCTTTCTTCATGTTTTTGTCGCTTTGTTATTGTGTTATTGTTACTTTTCCGCCACGTTTTTGTCACTCTTTTGCTTCTTTGTTCTTGCATTTTCATCCTGGTTTTCGTCTCCATTTTTGCTTCTTTCAAGAAGCCTCTAGACCCGGGTAAAGCCGAACTGGAGAAAATGTGTGTTCAGGTGGGGGTTAAGAGGTTAAAACCTGCTAACCCTTCAGTTTAGACTTTTGCAAACGTATACGGAAATGCATGGGAGTCGTCTATTAAT
This sequence comes from Gobius niger, assembly GCF_951799975.1. Taxonomy (NCBI): domain Eukaryota; kingdom Metazoa; phylum Chordata; class Actinopteri; order Gobiiformes; family Gobiidae; genus Gobius; species Gobius niger. The sequence goes on along the minus strand of NC_136852.1, from coordinate 65,422,256 downwards.
GTTAATGCTCCTGGATGGGGTTGAAATGTGCCTAAAGAACTGGATCTGGATCGCAAAACCAATTGAAATCCATCTCAGAAAACTAGGAATTTGATGTGCCAGCCCTAGATTGTTTTATGTGTTGCTTAGATTTCGTAAATTTGGTCTAATAAGAAATCTACATCCATCCTTCGCTTTCAGGCTTCAGTTCATCTTATTTCCCACGTGTAACATCAAAGCACACGGGTCAGAAGATTCCAAGCTTGAAAAGATTTGTGAATGGAAAAATACACTGGGCACTGAAGTGAGTTTTGATAATAAAGGTAAAAGGCTGTACAGTATGAAGAACAGATGTAAGTTATGTTGCCGAATACTTAAGTCGGAGGCATAACTTATTCCTTCCCTTCTAGTCAGAAAGCAGCCCTAAACATGACCCCTGTGGTTTTCCATTTATAATTACAGTTCATAAGGAGCTGCCACATAATTTCAAACCAAGTGACACAAGCATTTTGATTCCTGTGGTACTTCAAGCATTTACTTCAGCATGCGTGCTATTTTATTTCTGTCATAACAATGTCTCTGCTGCTATGTGAGTCAGTTGTGAGAGCTGCAGTGCAAGGGCATCTCGTCCGCCTTGGTATTTTGACTTTGAGTTCAAGTTTGGTCACGGACACCAACTGTGTATTTTTAGAAGGGACACCCAGTTAGGAATTTATAGTACCACCGCCACCACTTCATTCATAGTCAGTAGGTCTCAACATGAATATTTAACAGAAGTTGTATAATATCTGGAGAGCTCTTCGGATTAAGATGTGAAGTCTCTGTCAGATCATAAAATGTCTTAATATAGAATTGAGCCTTAACCTTCTCACCTTTTGTGAGGTAAAAACATCTTAAAGCAGTAGTGTAGTGACAGGAGTGCAGTGAGTGCCGACAGGTGCAAGCTATTGTTGTGGCCTTGGGCAAGACATTTCACTCACGTTGCCTGTGTGAATGTAGTGAGTGACTGAGTGGTTGGTCGTGGTTGATGGTATCGCTTTGCTTTCGTCAGTCTTCCCCAGCTGTGGCTACAACAATGGTCTACGCCCATGAGGTGTGAATGAATAATCTTATTACAGCAGAGTTGTTTCTACTAAGACCAGGTGTTGTATTTGTAACTCTTTATCTCTTTGTGCAGAACATTTGTAAAGCGACATCAGCACAAATAGACAATCTGATTTCTCTGATGACTTTTTCTTTGGTCTAATCAGTGAGATGCTCTGCCGCTGCGGTTGATCAAAGTGAAAATCTCCTTAAGTCACCCTGACCTTCACAGTTTTCTGGAGTGGATTGTGTTTAGGGCTCTAGTGATAGCATATGATGTTTCCAGTACTTGGCCCTGTTTTCTGAGTTATTCTGACCTCTTACTTCTTGCCTGCGCTTTGAAGAAACTGGAACTTCTCATTAGAAGAGAAGTTGTTGAGCAGCAGTGGGCAGAGTTGCAAAACTATTTACCAAAGTAAGAATATTGTTTAAATCATTGAAAGAAAATCATCCAAATAATTTGTAGTAGTTTACAGGTAATTGATAAAGCTGCAACTTTATCACCCACAAAGCGACAAGGAAACCTGTCAATGCTCTATAAGCTCTCCAAGCCAATGACGAACAACGATTCCAAGAAATGGAGAGCAGGTTGTTGCCAGTTTTTACAAAACCATCACAGAATTAGTGTAATGTTTGCAAATACTCCTTACATAATTCTGAAGAACATGAGCTTTTGATATTCGTGTTAAATCTATTTGTTGATGTGATCATCTTGTGAAAATCACTCAGTGTTCTAGCACTAATAAAAAAGAAAGGGTTCTAACATTGACCTCTGAAACCCCCTGTAAGTGCAGGACCATGTTCCGAATGTTTTATGAGTCAGTTGTGTCAGTTTATGAGTCCTGTATGCTCTCACATGCTGGGGGAGCAGGGTGAAGGTAGCAGATTGTAACAGGCTCAAGAAACTTGTTCGGCCAGTGTTGGGGGAGGTTATGGACTCTCTGAAAACGGTTATGGACAGGAGGATCTTGGGGAAGATCAGGTCCATCCTGGGGAACTCCCTTCACCTCCTGCACAGCACGCTGGACGGTCTGAGGAGCATGCTCAGTGAGACTGCTCTGGCCCAAATGCACTAAAGAGCGCTACAGGAGCTCTTTCCTCCCAACAGCTATTAGACGCTCTCTGAAACCCTGAACTATTCACAATCAACTCAGAATTATCCATTTTAATTTTAATTTTATTGTCCCAGTGGCACTTTATAATGGCTTTTATTATTGATGGTTGTTATATTGAGCAGCAGCAACTGATAAATTTCCCATGTGGATTAATAAAGTATTCTGATCTCCTGGCCTACTTACAAAGGTCAGTACATCAATCGAAGTTGGGAAAAGAAAGTGGTCCTTGTTTTGACCTCATGGTATCCAAGAATGGGACTTGTCTGACTTCTCCAGCATCTGTTTCTTAAATGTTCTATATGAGCCTCCACCTCCATAGTCACAGATTTTTTTTTCTTTTTTATGTGTATACTTGATGTTGAGACTGGGCTCTGTTGTCCAACCTGTCCAATGCTATAGCACCCTTATTGCCCGTAACTCATCACCCTCCCCCACCTTCCCTACCCCTGACCTTGGCTGCCTACAGTACAGCGGTACAGTGATAATCTATTTCATGGTTAAATAAACACACATACACACAGGCGAAGAGAGGCAGACAATAGCAGAGACTTTTAATGGAAACACCATGTGTTTGTGCTGGAGCACTTTTCCTGGGTTTTCATGACAACGACTGTGTTTGTTATGCAAATAAGAGTTTATTATAGTGTATACTAAACTAACAATATAAATACGGGTGCTGGCATCACTTCTCTGCCTTTAATGAATATTTAAAGCGAGGAGTACTTACTTGCGATTTACAAATGTGTTGCAGATGCAGAGTAGTGTGAAGCGAAGTTGAGAAAATTACCGTGCATTGCTAAGAATTTGGTTTTCTAGATTTGATGTAGGATGTCAGATATCATGAATCCCTAAGGAAAGTTCAAAAATAACTCTAAAGGCTGTTGCGTAAGAGAAACGGAGGAAGTGCTGCAGTAGGTCACTGTGAACCAAAATAGTTAGCGGTCAGGCTCTCCTCAGGAACAGGACTGAAAAAACGATGAAATATAGCTCAATGGAGGGAGAACAAAGGTTACTCCGTGTTCTTAATGGAGTTTTTGTTTCCTGGTTTAAATAAAGACTACGGCAGAATACTAAGATCACAAACTCTGGAATCTTGTATAGCATTTGTTTTCTAATGTCAAAGCTGCTCACATTTAGGTTGTAGTTGCACTTAACTTTAAACAGTTTAAACAGTAGCAGTAGAACAGTGAGTGTCAGTGTTATGATCCTTTTAGAGCGTTTAGAAAGTCCATCCATGGTTTCTAGCAGTCCTCAAATTTGTCATATTCAAGTCTCAATGCAAATGTTTCCATCTGGGCAATTTCTTTAACAAGCTCTATCCATTCTTCTAATGTCGGTAGTTTGTCAGTCATCCATTTCCTTGCAATCACTTTTTTTTTTACTAGCGACCAACATGATATTCCATAGATACAATTGACAAAAACCTTTTATGCAATCCATAATTTAGTCCGTTTAGGGCAACTCCAAAAAAACATGATGGTGCTGGGCCTTGTCCGCGCCGCATAACCTCTAACCGGATTTATCTGCATTTGAACCTCTTTGTGCTGGTGTTCTGAAAAAACGAATCACACTTTTCCACGCAAACTCCCTCCAATTGAGTGAGGATGTACTTTTCCATGAATTTTCTTGTATTATATTCCTTTCGTCCATATGCAGCGTAAAATTACCCTCCATTTCCCACTTTTCCTTAATACATATTGTGTTTTCACCCTTAATATCTTGCAGCATAGTTGTTTTCATTCATTCAAACCTTTATTTAACCAGGAAAAAATCTCACTGAGATAAAAAATCTCATTTACAAGAGTGCCCTGGGCCAAAAGGCAGCAACACAGAAATATACAATTGCATTTACTTTTATAAACTGAATTTCCTTCGGGGATTAATATAGTATATTGTATAGTATCGTATACATATCAACACACATTATAGCATGGTCATTTCAGTTAAAAGAGTGACAAAACTATTTTTGCTTCACAATAATTAAATTGAGCACAAGACACCAATTCTTTAAGTTGCAGTTCATCCTGAAGCAGCAAAAGCCTTTCTGCTCAGTGCGGACTTTAGGCACGGACATAGTACCGAGGGAGAATGGAGGATAATGCACAGTAGGGCTAAATGATATTGAAGTAACTTGTGATATAGCTGGACAATATTGCAATAAAAATATTTTTTATTTCACTAAACCATTTCAACACGACACTTTCCATTCAAATTAACCACAAATTGTAACTCGTTTTTCCAGCTGTGTCAAAACAAGACTTAAGGAAAGACTCGTAAATGTTGAACTAAAACTGAACTTTTACACATTTGTAAGTTCAATGCGTTGTTTGTTTTTGGCTGAGTTTGCAAACAAGTGTCAATCTCAGTCTTCTGATAACTGATGGTCGCCTGTATATAACACAACCTAATTTCCCAGGCAATAACTGGTAATAGTGACCCAGGAGTTTGTGCTTTTGCCTCACAGCAACAAAGGTCATGGGGTTCAATCCCTGGACTGTGCAAGCCTTTGTGTGTGGAGGTTACATGTTCTCACCATGTTCCATCAACATCATTCCATTAACCTGACTCAGCATCTGGAGATAGGTCCCTGGGCGCTCACTGCTCCTTCACGGTTGCTTCGGTGGATGGGTCAAAGTCAGAGGACACTTTTTGTTTTTTTTGTTTTTTGTGATTTGTGATTTTTGTGTGTGATGAGAAATAAAGCACTTTAATCATGACGACAATAGACTTTACAGGGCAGTTTCGTAAAGACTTTGTCCCATTTCGTGAGAATGAAAGAAAATGTTTTCCAAGTAACACATGACACAAAGAGCACTGTCATTTCAGAATATTTCATCCTTTATTGTTTTCCACCTGCCGCCTATAGACAAAGAACTGCTGGCCTCATTACCCGCTACAAACCAGTTGCTTAGATACAGCATTGGTGAATTTACGTCTTCAGGTCCAATGAAAAGAATTCATTTACCTTTACAGAGAAGTCCCGACCTTCTTTTGTTGTCCATGTTTATGCTTTTACTCGCCCATCCTTCTGCGCTCGCTTTTTTCTGAAATAATTTATTTAACTATCTTATCCCTTTGTGCAGGGTGCTTCTGTGGTCTGGGTCTGGTTTACTCCAACAAGTCATGCACCATGCCGCCCATCACCTTCCAGGACCTGCCTCTTAACATCTACATGGTCATCTTCGGCACAGGCATCTTTGTCTTCATCCTGAGCCTCATCTTCTGCTGCTATTTTATCAGGTAAGGATTTTACTACTATGCAACAAAGGAGCCAGGCAACTTTTAACCTCTTAACCCCCGCCCGAACCGAGCACATTTTCTCCAGTTCGGCTTTACCCACATCTGAAAGCTTCTTGAAAAAAAGCGCAGAAAACAAGGATGAAAATGCAACCCAAAAAAGACCAAAAAGAGCAACAAAAACACAATAAACAAGTGACAAAAATAAGAGTAAAAATTGATGGAAAAGTAAAATAAGACAAAAATGCAACAAAAAAGTGATAAAAACATGACTTAAAAAGTGACAAAAAATATGGTGAAAACACAACAAAAAAAAGCTTCAAAAACAAGGAAAAAAAGAGATGAAGAAAGCAAAGAAAAATGACAAAAAAACACCAAAAAAAGTGCCGAATGTGACAAAAAAGTTATGATCAGTTAAGTGGGCCTTAGCTTTCAAATGAGGCATTACTCTGGCCTATAGGCTGTAAACTCCAGTCGAGAAGCTTTTACATTTGGGTAAAACTGAACTTGAGAAAATGCTCTTGGTTAAGGCGGGGGATAAGAGATTAAAGTAAGTAACTGAAAGAGCACACAGTACACGCACAGGCCACAAAACTCCAAAAGAGGAACAGCATTACCCGCCCCCCCTCCCCTCCACGAACCAAAAGGACGGGATATGAGGCAAGAGGAAGCAGGCCAGAGCTGCTGCAAAGTCCAAGCTGCTTGAATTTAAATAGGACACAGCGGGAGAGCGGATGAAAGAGGGCACAACACCTGTAGTCAGAGAGCTTTGTCATCCGCGGTGTCTCCAGATGGCTGGCATACTGCAGACACCTCGTCATATGTTCCGCCGCGGATGAGTTTAGTTCGCCGTCCGGGTCACTGCAATTATCATAATGTCTGTGTCTGTATCTCTGAATCTGAATTCTGCAATAATTTATTTGCGCCACTCATTAGAAACACTGCTGAAGACTCTATGATTCTACCGCTGTCGGCTATCAAGTGTTTGAGTAACTAGTTGTCAGAAATCACTCCTTTTCCCATTAGTGCTACCAGGTCAGTGTCTGTTTGGACGCTACGATGATGAATGTTTCGTCTGGCTTTTTCTGCAAAATCCACCAAGTTCGTCGGCGAGCCTGTTGTGTCTCTTAAAGCGCTTGGCTCTGAATCATAAGCAGTGAGTCACTTCCTCTGGCCCCCGTTAAGAAGCTGGAGGTAGACTCGAGTAGGAGTGTGTGTGATTGCAATTTCATTTATAGAGCGGCTGATTCACCATTTTGAAAAATCAATCATTTTGCTCCGGGTACTTTTGACATGATCCGTCTATACAAGTTGACTCTGCATGTCCTCCCTCTGTCTTGCTCCAGGTTTCCGTATCAGCCTCCTTTTTGGGTGAATCCCTTAGGTTGACAAAATTCCCGGCTTAAAGGCCTTTCCAGTCCATGATTTGTTAATTGACTCTAAAAGCACACAGCCCGTCTCATTCATTAGTTCAGCAGGTACTTGCTACATTACAAGAATATAATTAAATACACACATTTTAAGTGCCACTGTAATGCTAATGAGACACCCCTACTTTATCTGGTAACAACAAGAAAAAAAAAGGGGAGGCTAAGTAGCGTGTTTATGAAAAGGACCAGTCTTTTCAGTTTATTACACTTGTAGCAGTGTGAGCAGATAAACAGCGGATTTTAACCTCTTAACTCCCGCCTGAACCGAGAGGATCTTTTTCCTCACGTCATCAGATTTTTTTTCCATAATTTTTTTGTTGGGTATTCAACTCATTTTTGTAACTCATTTTTTTTTTTACATTTTTTGTCACATTTTTGTCATTTTTTCGTCAACTTTTTGTCAATTTTCTATCACTTTTTTGTCCTTTTTTTTGACATTTTTTCGTATAATTTTTGTCATTTTTTGGTCAAATTTGTATTACATTTTTGTCACATTTTTGTAATTTTTTTGTCACTTTTTTGTCATTTTTTTTGGTCATTTTTGTGACATTTTTGCCACGTTTTCAACAATTTTTCGTCGCTTTTTTGTCACATTTTCATTATTGTTTTCATCTCAGTTTTGTCACTATTTTCACACCTTTTTTCCAGAAGCTTTTGGATTGGGGTAAAGCCAAACTGGAGAAAATGTGCTCGGTTCAGGTGGGAGTTAAGGGGTTAAAGGATAAATCGCCCGATAAGTACTTTATTAATTAGAAAGATGCGCAAAAGTAGGCTAATACAGCAATAGCGTAAAGTTTAGGCATTTGGGCTAGCAGCAAAGCTAAAGTTAGCATTTGACCGTTTGTACAAAAACAACATACCTTAGAAATATTCCATCCTCAGTATCATCGCAGCGACTTCACCCAGGGCCATGGTTTCTAATGTCCCAATTCTTCCCAGGAATTAGATTAGAAGCAGTTTTCACAAATTTCAGGGCGCAATACTGTCTAATGCTAATAACAGCAATTAGCCAGCCACTTGCTAGCTCAAGACAGATCTTTTTTTTAATAATGCCTAATTATATGCAAAGTGCACAAAGGTGATCTTTGTTGTCTTTGTTGCTTTCTTCTTACAAATATCTGCTTTTACAGTTTTCAAATCAAATTTCATTCCACTACTACTAAAAAACAAATCATGTACAGGGCCTTTAAGAAATGATGAAGAGACTCACAGCAGTGACACCGACTGCTCCTGAAAGATAGCCCAGGTTGTAAAGAGATGTGGGATATTTCCCTGTTGAGAAAATTGAGTCTACTGTATACAAGCTTTTGATCTATTGCTCTGAACAAAATTGGATGGTCTTTCTCTGATTAAAAACATTTATTGTGGAGTATGGAAGTAGCACATCCAATCACTATTATACAGTGAGTAACTGATTAGGCACGGTCCATAAATGAACAAACAAATTGCTATATTGACGTTACATGAAGTTAAAGGCATGTCTTCTTTTCTGCTGCTCTCCTGCAAATCCCTACAGACTTTCCTAATTAGACATTTGTATTCCACAGCATTCCGGGTGATGTCTGCATAGCTATAGTACATGCTTTCAGCCCTTCAGCCCTGCTCCAGTCCAGACCATTCATGCTCTAATATTGGCACAAGCTGGGAGTGTTCTCCATTGCACCTGTAATAATATACAGTGCAAAACCAAGGCAAATATCAAACACCGCTAATTACTCTGTGATTTATCTGCACAGTGCTGGTTCAGTGCAAGGGACACCCAAGCTCACATCTGCCCGTCTGTCCTCCAGCACTGGCAATGTAATACTTAATCTGGTGTGGTAGAATGTAGAAACAAGATATATATATAAAAATATATACAGTATCCCATAAAAGTTTGGAAATTGGTTTATTTAACCCTTTTTTGTTTCCTACATTATCCCATGTGCTCATTCATAGTTTTAAAGGGTACTGTATGTATTCAGGGATTAGAGTGCAGCAGGTAGACGTCAATGGCAATGAAAAATATTATATTAAAGATGGAGTGGTTGAGGTGGCTGTCGCTTTGCTGGAGAAAGAAAGGGAGAAAAAAATGTATGGTTTGAGAGTAAACAAGCTGTGATTGGCTGCAAAGGACAGGCAGGGGATGCAACTCACTTTGCATGGGAAGGCCATTGTCATTAAAAAGCTAAGATGTTTGTATCAAGAGACACAGACATAAAATGCTTAAAAATATATTCAACAAATCTCTACCCTATGTTTAAAGGCTACACTGGGGATTGGTTGGTTGCATTTCAGGTTGTGGATCGGGTTTGTCGAGATACAGTGCACACAGTAGACAGTGAATCATAGAAAGTAGCAATTAGTGAATAGTCATAATCAGCTGCCTGTGTATGTTTCCGTGTCATCCTTATGACTAACTTCCCACTTTAGACCCATGTCTATTGTGATAAACGTTTTAAATGAAAATAAAACAAATTTATTTTTATAGATTTATATATTTATTCAATCAGCGTCAATAATAAACCAGATAATCAAAGCAATCTGCAGCCTCTTTCATTTATAACTGCACAATGTGAGAAAAAAAATGCAGTATTCGATAACTGTATGAGATGAGAGACCACAGTGATCTGGGGATACTTTGTTGCTCCTTCTGATATGGATCCAGTTTTTGTAGGAAACAAAATAACCACAAATATGATATTTTTTGCCAGGGATTTTTTGTTTCATTTGCGCCACAAAATCAAATTTATGACCTGTGAATAGGCCAAGTCAATACAACGTCAGGCCCGAGGGCTAAATCCAGCCCTTCAGCACAGAACCTATGGCCCTCAAGATGATTTTGAGAAACATTATCACACAAATCAGAGAGTACTTTTAACATTATTAGAGTTAAATGGGAGGAAAAAAAGGTAGAACTATTGTCAATGCACCCAATTAGGTCATATATTATGTACAACACTGGCATTTGAAGGAAGTGCCCTGGAAAATTATCGTTTTAAGGAAGAAATGACATAAATCTACTTTAATTAAAAAATCTACTCAAAAGGATTGAGTAGATTGGGTCTGGTCTTAGATGAGATAAACCTCTAGTAGTAGTTATTCTCTTAATTCAGATTATTTTGTGTCATTTCAAGTGAAAAACAATTGTCTGATTTGAAGTGGGTTTTATTCTTGTTCCATTGGCGCTATAGCATCTGTATCTTGGATTAGTTCAAACCGACTCAAATTCAACATAGAAGAACTTTTATTCAAGCAATTTTAAGTAATTTATCTCATTTAAGATGGTCACTATTCCAGTTGTGCTTTACTTTGGGCTAATAATCAGCGTCTTCGGCCCTCGGTCTATTTACAATAAAGAAAATAGAAAACTTGCTCACCCCTGAACTATAGGGTCTGGTATTACATCACATGAACAAAATAACCTATAATCATTAATTCATTCCGTGTGCTAACTAAACCGTACCATTGTCATTTCAAATCAGGCCCATATCTCACTCCAAGATACAATCTATGTTTTTATTGTTGCATTTAAACAAACATCCCGAAATAACCAGGGCTCAAAGATACAGATCTGTGCTCCATTGTTGCATTTTGGGGGGGAGGCGGTACCGGCGTTCAAACAGTCAGCGCATTCATTAGGCCTTATTGTGTGAGTGTGTCTCTTTGTGGCAGATGTGAGCTCTGGAGTTGTGTGCTGCCCTTTTTTTTAAGTGTGGAAATCTCATTATCAAAGCGTACCGAGTAATTACAAAAGCTCTGGTGTACACAGGGCCATTACTTAAGAACACAAAATGGATGTTTCTCTCTCAGACACAAAAGAAGTGACTTAAAGGAGAGCATCTGTTTTGAACAAGTGGAAAAATGGGTCTAAGATTTCCAGTTCAAGGTACATACAGTACACAGACCAGATTAGGTGAGGGTAAATTATGCATTCCCATCCTGCAATGCCATGCCATCCTGAAACAAGATTTTATTTGTGAGAGAGGGTAACACATTTATGCTGTACTATGTTGGTGAAGAAAGTAGAACATTTGGTGCCTTATTAACTTAGTATTAATAAGGTATTTATAAGCATTAGTAATTAAAAGGCCATATGCTTGCAAAGATATTAAAAAGCTGCTCAGTATAGTTTATCAACTCATCACCTAACCTAATCCTAACCTTATAACCCTTACCTGTAACTCTAAAAAGATTACCAATGCTTACTAATACCTTATAAATACTTAATGAGAACCCCTTAATAAAACGTGATACCGAAAATTTAAAAAAAATAAGCTCCTAATTTTCTAATTTTTCCCCCTATTTTTTTCTCAATTTAGCAAACTACGACACCAAGCCCAGAGTGAGCGGTTTGGCTACAGAGAGGTAATGTATCCAGCTCAGTATTATTTTTGGTATAAAGTTTAAATATTAACTGTGGACTATTGTCGATATGTGCAGGTGGTTTTGAAAGGCGATCCGAAGAAGCTGAACCTTCATGGGGTAAGGACCCACTTATGTACTGTATTGTCTGAATGAGTCATAATGACATGTCTTGACCTCCCTGCGTCTGCTGTCTGTCACTCACAGCAGACGTGTGCTGTGTGTCTGGAGGACTTCAAAGTCAAAGACGAGCTTGGGGTGTTGCCATGCCAACATGCTTTTCACAGGAAGTGAGTATCTGGACAACGATTAGCCTGAAAGAACAATACGCTCTGTAATTTAGTAAATTATGCATCAACCAAGCAACATTTATTTTTTATAATTTATTATTCTACTACTTTTTAACCCTGGTTAAAAAGGTGAAAGACTCCCTCACTGAGGAAGCTTTGATTGTAAGGTCTTGTTGTCTGTGTGTCCAGGTGTCTGGTGAAGTGGCTGGAGGTGCGCTGTGTCTGTCCGATGTGTAACAAGCCCATCGCTGGCCCCCCAGAGCAGCACCACAGCATAGGCACCCTGCTGGATGAACTAGTGTAACACATGTGCTACAGCCCACAGGGACCAGCCACCAGCAACTGCTTTAAGATCATGTCCAGTAAGAACAGGGGACACTGTTTGATTGTAAGGAAAACCAGCAAAACCAGAAGATGCAAATAGTCTGTTGGGGTAACCTAGTTACCACCTGGAGGAAGACTCTGAAAGATGCAGTTGCCTAGCAACATAACGACACCTTGTGGTGTCGGAGATTATGTGGAGCCACCCACACATCACTCCAACACTCCTTTCCAGCATCCCCCTCTTCACCTAATTCTTCACATCTCCTGCTTCTCCAGTGAGGGCAATGCAGAGAAACACGAGCGGGCCTCACAGCAGGACAGCGGTCCCTGTGGAGTGTGTTTGATTTGGGCATTGGAATGACATGCTGCTGTAGCAAATAATGTTATTATAATGCTGTGTGGAGGCCTCACCCTTTCTCAACTTTTCGAGTAACATTTTAAAACTAGGATAAAGATGACACGTCTTAAAGCTGACCAAAGAGAGTGGGAAAGTAAAACTTACACTTGCTCTACTCAGCTGATAACAATGTGTGTGATGATAGTCCCATTCATTTTAATGTTTGCATCGCAGCTGTTTGAAATGTCCTTGACCCACATGTGTCTTTTTCCATACTGTGAACATGTTTCGCTTTGACTGAATTTGTTTTTACTCTGACCCTTTTTGAAACCTTTTTTGACAGTGCACCTTATCTTCTGTCTGTTGCTCCAAAACCTCTTCAACACTTGAGAGCACAGGCTGACACACTACATCGATCCATGTTTGACACTGCTCACTTCATTACGTTCCGTGGGAGATCCAGGTACAGATTTTAGTGTTGTTTTGTGACTTATTTCCAGAAAGGTAACTAAATTGTTCTCGCACACAACAGGTGTTCCACAATCCTCAGAAGTTTTTTCTAATTTTAGTGACTCTGCAAAACACTGCCTAAATTGAGCACAAACGTCACAAAGCACACGGCCCAGACACGCACCTGCACTGTATTCTCTGAGCAGCCCCCCAGGCGAGGCTGCTGATTAAACTCGTCTTTTTGCCAAGAAAATATGTCCATGTCTTGTTGTAAAACCAGAGCAGAAGGCTATTTTGCTCATACATTCCACGTTTTGTAAAATTCAGGTAATTCATGTAAATACGTTAAAAACAATAATAAAAGTTGTTTGTTTTGCGCAGCCTTTCTCATTCTGCATTCTTGTGTTTGGCGCCATCATCTGGTCCGAAGGTGACTTAAGAAATTCTGTTGATTGTGAGGTGTCCTTATTTGTCCTTATCTATACACTGTCACACTTTAAGCAATTTATTTTGGGGGATTATGGAGTTTAAAGAACCTTAAAGAGCTGAAAAATTGACAGATTGAGGAGCCAAAATATTTCACCCAATAAATAGAATCAATTACAGCCACTACTATCTTAGCCTAGCATTAATTTTAAATACATTACAAATCCCAAAGCAAAATTAACATGGTTGGTGTCTAGCTGGTAGTAGCAGTGCAGTGTCGGTATAGTTTGGCATCAGTTTAGGCAAGGCAAGGCAAATTTATTTATACAGCACATTTCATGGCAAATGGCAACTCAATGTGCCTCAAGACGATGGAGATAGTTGGTATTTCAGCCTGAAATACTTTCTGAGTGACAGTGCAGGCTTTTAGCAGCAGTTGTGGTGGAGGTCTGGGTTCATTCTACACATTAGGACATTGCAGGAGCATGTAGGGGGTGGAAAATACTAGTCTAGTCCCTTTAACCTCTTAACTTCCACCTGAACGGATCCCATTTTCTCCAGTTTTGCTTTGCCCTAATCAAAAAGCTTCTTGGAAAAACAAATGAGAAGAAAACAAGGATGTAAACGCAACAAAAATGTGACAAAAATTCAACAAAAATGTGACAAAAATTCATCAAAAATTAATCAAAAAAGTGACAAAAATTCAACAAAAATGTGACAAAAATTCATCAAAAATGTGACAAAAACTCAACAAAAAAATCCCCCAAAAAATCAACAAAAATGTGACCAAAATTGAAAAAAAAAAATATATATATATATATATATATTAAAAAAGGTGACACAGCAACAACGCGAGGAAAAAGATCAGTTTTGTGGGTCTTAGCTTTCAAATGAGGTGCTACACATGCCTATATAATAACCTAAGAGGACAGAATGGATTTGGTTTAGGCGGGTGGTAAGAGGTTAATAATAACAAATATTTCACCTTTTCTTATAATTTTTAACTATACAAAGACAATACTTAAAGGCAACATTTTAGATGTCAGCAAAAAAAAACATGCCCCCAATGACCATCTCGACCCAGAAAAGTCTATTATTGTGGTTAAAGGTTTCAAAATACAAAAAGGTAAGTGCTGCAGTGGGATCCAGGCAATGTTGTAAAGATCTATAAAGCCTCTTCAAGGAAAAAGGCTTGTAGTCTATGAAAGAGCAGGATCTTGCATAAGACACCGTACAAAAATAAATAGGTGTGTGGCAAGAAAGATTTCGAGGTATTCTATTTTAGAAAAGTCCTTTATTCTATATGGACATGCCAATACTTTTACATTCTCTAAAACAGAATACCTCGGAATCTTTCTTGCCACACACCTATTTAGGTCTTATGCAAGATCCTGCTAATTCATTAAAAAAAAAATTGTTCATAAATTGACCTTTTTGTGAGAAATGGCTGTATCGCATGGCGCCTTTACTTTCCATCACAGGAGCCTCTACAATGATTCAGGATAAATTGTTGAAAACCTACAAAATAGTTGATCCTGAAGAATTGTAGAGGCCACTGTGATGGAAAGTAAAGGTGCCATGGGAACCACCCATACAGCCATTTGGTAACAAAAAGGACCTAGTCTATTTAATTTAGTCAACATCTCCATGGAGACGAGCTGAAGACGTCCTGCTCCCAGTGAAGTTACTGTCAGGTCTGAGGTCACAGCAAACACACGTTATTATAAAAATATTTGGTATCGCTTTAGATTAAGGTGTGCTCATTAAGTATTAATAAGCATTAGTAATCATTTTAAGATTAGGGCTAGGGTTACGGTGAGGTTTAGGTTAAAGGGATAGGCCATCGTTTTTCTTGAGCGTCTGAGCTAAGGCGAATTAATGCGTACCTGTCTGGTCTTTGTGCGTGCCCGTGGAAGAGCGTGGTCGCTTCTAACTTCACCCCGTTTGGAGCTATAGGAATATACTGGGAGAGAGGCCAAATGCTAACAACATCTTTGGTTGTTTTGCGTGACTGAGGGCACGCACAAAGACCAGACAGGTACATATCAACTTGTCTAAGCTCAGGTAAGAACATATCTCAGTATGTAAAAAACGGTGGCCTGTTCCTTTAAGGGTTGGCTATGAATAAGCGTGTTATGAATGGCCTATTAGCATGTTAACAGATAAAAGTATATTACGCAGTATGTTAAAACTTTACAAGCATATTATTAAAGCTTATTAATACCTTATTAATACTTAACGAGCACACTTTAATATAAAGCGTTACCAAATATTTCTAATAAAAAGAAATGTTTATATTAAAATGTATTTACTGGGTGAAAGGTTACACAGTGTGGCTTTAAGTTGCTCTACAGAAATGATGACTGTAACTAATTAACATGTACAAAATATGCAGTATTTTTGATACTGGAACATCCAGAGGAAACCTACGCACGAGAGAGCATATAATCCACAGAGCAAAGGTCAGGGAATCCGAACAGCCACACCAAGGCACCACCATGCTTTTCCCATGTGAGATATGTACTACACACTCCAAAGAGTACATTTACTTCAATCACACCAGCCACCACAGTAGTCAGTGTACAGCACATGTGGTTCCTGAGAGCATTGTCGATGATGTTGCCGGGGATCCAAATCTGCCACTCTGTTTATAGATAAATTATTTGCATATTGGCTATATTTAGATTGAATTCTAAGGGGCTTTTACGTAATAGACTTAATAGACTCTGCAACCACACAATAACTTGAGCTGAGGGATTTATCCAGTTTTATAGGCTTTTAAAAAGAAATTGCAGTAAGTCTGTTTAACAATATGAGATCAGTACTTTTGAGCTAATCATCCGAACAATCAAGTGAAATTATGCATAATAATCACTTTCGATCTGTAATTTATTTTTAATTATGCATTATTATTGTGTAGTGTTAATATATCCATGTATATATTGTCATTTTTTCAGTAGAACCCAATGAAAATAAGCTAATGGGGATTCCAATTATAAATAAACAACAACACTTTTTCAAATATTGATAAAGCACTAAATAAATAATTGCACTGAATAATTGATAAGTATTCGTGAATTCATGCTTGTAAATGGGAGCTTATCACCGTGGAAAAGCAAGTGAGAGAAAGTCGACTTTTCAGCCCAATGACCATCTGTACCGCGGCTCATTAAAAGGCACAAGACCCCGGCCTGTTGGTGAGATCCGGCGGGTACCTAGCTATTTCCCCCTCTACAGATTGCAGGTGGCAGAGCATCGCGGGCTTGGAGAGCATTCCTTATACACCCAGCGCCTTCTAATTAGGCTTAGGGCAAAGCAGAGCCTCCAGCTGATGTAAGAAGAGGAAAAAGTGTGAGGAGAGAGAGCATGGTTTGGGAAAGATACTCAAGGCCAGCGCAGCATTCCAGTTTGTGAAGAAAAGTGTTTCCTCATATCAGCTGTTATCTGAGTTGAAACAAAAGTGAAGGCGGAACCAACTCGAGCGCTACTGCAGCTTTTGGTAAGTAGAACAATTATTTCAGCTTTTAAGTGTTATTTTGGGGGATGTGGTAATGGGCCTATTATTAGTCATGTGAAGTGTAGCTTTACAGTATGTGACTGACTTTAAAGGTCCTAAACTTGATCATTTTTCCCTAGTAGCTGGGAAAAAATGTTTTGTTTTACAGTCTACAGTGTTGTAGAAGACATTTGTGAAAACGTATTCATCAGTGTTTGTATTGATGTGCACTAGCGGGCTATTGTTGTTACATTACTGTGTTAGTGTTGCTCCCTGAAAGTAGTGAAACATGCTCATACACTCATCATCCCTCTGAAGAATTGGGGATTTTAGATTTGTGTTAAGGAAATCAAATTAGTGACCCCCCCATTGTTGTAAAATAGGGCCTTTAAATGCATTCTTTGTGTTTGAATTGTGCTCAATAAAACAAAGAAAAGAAACAAAAACATATATTTTAACTCCAAAGATATATTTTTTCTTCTGAATTTTGAGTTGCCCATATTATCCATTCGATTAATATTCACCATAGAGATAAATAATATTAAAAAATGGCTTACACTTGTCTTGCTCTTACAAGCCTGTGTTACCAAGTCTCAAAATCATTCATTTATGCCATACCCGGTGGTGGTAAGCTGCTATTGTAGCCACAGCCGCCCCTGGGATAAATTGACACACAATTTGCGCCATCAGCCCCTCCAACCACCATTTCAACAGGAGATCTAAATCTCCTGTTGAAATAACAACAGATAAGAGGCCAACAACTCTTTTACACTTAATTCGGACAATATAGCTCACCATTTCTCCAGGTAAAATTCATTGTGTATGAAAAAAAATCTTTGATAATTAATGCCGGAAAATTACTAATGAAAATCCAGAGTAAATGTGATACTTCTGATTCTTTGTGATCAAATGTTTATAAAAAGCCTTGTAGTCGGCTCTACAGCAGGTTAAAATCCCATTATAGTGAATAGGGCTAAAGCTCTGTTGGACCTGGAAGTGGAGCGATGACATCATCACTTAACATATTCTGGCCTATAGGTTGCGTTCACGTTCAAGAATGTGAGGATTCATAAACCCGTCTTATTATTTTTATGGTTTAAAGTCCTTTCTACCAATCAACATCACACACATTTTTTTCAAAGGAAAGGAAAATATTGGACCTTAATTTGTATATGCTGACAGAGGAAACAAACTTTGAGGCATGAGCTAAAACATGCAGGAGCGCTGCTGGGATATCCTTGTTTTTTTCAAAAATCTAACTTTGGTTGGACGCGTTTCAGCCGTATAGGCCTTCATCAGGGCAGTACTGTCACTGCCCTGACGAAGGCCTATACGGCTGAAACGCGTAGGCAATGTTTTAATCTAATAGCCATGCTGCAATAAAGGCCTTTTACCAGCACTTTTTCTTTGAGTGCCTCAGTTTTGTATCTTTTTAAAAACGTTGAGGCAGTTTTGGTTTCATGTCGGTTGTCATTAGTAATGAGATAAATATTCGCCAAAAGCTAGGACGATAATTTCTACAGTTCAACAATTACCATGGTGACCACAATCTAATTCTCAGTTTCCCACCGCCTCAATTTTAAACCTATAGGCTGTTTAGAATCAATGTTGTGATGTCACGTGAAGGCGACACTGGAGCACCTGGAGGAAACCCGTCCAGCTGGAGATTGAACCCGGGACCTTCTAGCTGTAAAGCACGAGCCGCTGCACCACCATGCCACCCAGATTCTGAATGAGTAAAAAAAATCCGGCCTTTAAAAAGTCAAACCACTCAACAGAACATAAAATACTGACATGCCAACTCAAACTACCTACAATCAATTAATCCTAGATTGTGGCAAAGTCAAACTGAAAATATTGCCATATGACGCTTTTACGCCATTTCGCAATAAATCACCTCTTGCTTATAAACTCCCTTCTACAGCCCTCTTCCTCCTGGTGTGAACATATCCATCTTTAATTGTCAGTACACTCCCAGTTTCTCTCTCCCACACACACACACACACACACACACACACACACACACACACACACACACACACACACACACACATACAAGGCCTTGGGTGGACCTGGAAATATAAGCAAGTCTTTCATGAGATCAGCTCCTACCTGGTTCATAAAGAGCCAACTGTGCTGTGAATAAACTGATGATGGCGTCTGCATGTACACACACACACACACACACACACACACACACACACACACACACACACACACACACACACACACACACACACACACACACACACACACACACACACAAACAGAGAAATGCTTGTTTCTGTTACTTCCCAGCGTAAGCGTCGTGGCACCCCGAGTGAATTTAAGGTCAATGTTTCCAACTTTTCTGTAGTTTTCGCACAAGGTAATCCCCAGCACGGCAGTATGGACGCGGGCGCCGAGAGACGAGCCGCACTGAGGACAAGGCCATAGGAGAATCATGAGGGACATACCTAAAGAGGTTTGCGAGCTTGTCTTTTTTTCCCCCTCCACATGTTGCATGGAAGTGTTGTTTCTTTCCAGCCTGTACAGAAGAAATAAAGGCATTAAATGGAATCTTTGTCATGTAGGGGCTAAACTATCCTCTCTTTCTGGGGTCTTACACCTGCTGTTGTTCTGAAATGCATGGGATTCTTGTATTGGCTTAGCAGTTCATATTCTAGTCTTCTCCAAAATCTTGCTTTCACAATGTCAGGTTAAAACTTTCTGGGTTCATTTTGTCAGACACTAGGAATTTCATGTGCTAACATTCAACTGTAATATTTGAGCACTGAATATTTCACCAAATGTTTTCACTGAAAGAATGAATGATAATTTGGCAGCTCAATTTATGCACTCGGGTATCCAGGTTATAAATGGGGCTTTTAAGTTTCCTGGTTTATGTAAACACAGAATCCTGTTTTCAGTTTTCTGGATAAGCCCATATCCTGGTTATTAGAAACCAGGATATTCTCACTGGGATATTCCCACAGTTGTACCATGTAAATACAGTATCCTGGTTAAACGGCAGGGGCAATTCCTTCCTACAGCCGATTTTTGTGGTACCGGGGCTTTTAAATCTTTGAATCTTCAACAAAACATTGGTGGTATCAATCAGTGTTTTTTGTTTTTGTTTTTTACGTCTCACGTCTGTCGCTGAAGCTGGGAGAGAACTCCACCATTTTAAGTGCTTCCTAGTTATTTTCCATGTGTTAAAAGCCATACCTTAGCAACATTTTCTAAGTATTTAGCTCCTCACCATATTTGTCATTAGCTCCACCCCTCTCTGGAGCCTAAATATCCAGGAGACTACTGTAGTTGCTCATGTACACAGGAATATGAGTGTCCTTGTTTCTTGGACACCTGTAAACATCATATCCAGAATATTGTCATAACCAGGATATGCCTAATAACCAGGTTACTCGAGCACATGTAAACACATTCTATCTAAATGTGACAACTCAAATGCTGGTCTAACTGCGATAGATTGGTATTGTCATGGGGTCCTTTGGCAAGACTCTTCACTCCCATCTCTTGTGTGTATGAATGTGTAAGCAATAATTAATACTGGACCTTAGCAAAAGAATGGCCGTGTTCATAAAATGGTTGTTTGCTCTTCTAAAATTGTGTAAAAAATCCTTCTCTTTCAGGGATTTTAGGATACAATAAGCCGTGCAACGCTACAGAAGAGTCTTTGGCTTTTTAACACTATGATTACCTCACTACACGTGGATGCCCTTACTTGCAATAAACATGTTTTGACAGACAATTTAAAAGACCCGGACAAATAAACAAAAGCACACCATGTTTAAGCGGTGGCTGCTGGCTTTGGTGGCCCGGGTCGGCCTCGTCCTGCTGGCCCTGAGCTGCTGCCTCGCCCTGGCTTACTTTCTGGCCTGTAAGCCTGCCAGCACCCGCCACTCCCCCTTGTTGTCCGGGGGTGCTGCTGCATCCAAGGAGCGCTACATGGCTCTGCTGCAGGAGAGGGAGGACTCTCACAGGCACTACGTCAACAGCCTGAACAAGCAGATCGCCGAGCTGAAGGATGCCCTGCAGGAGCGGACCCAGCAGCTCCAGGGGTCGCTGGACAAGGCCAAAGCCAGAGGGATTCTACCGCTGGGGCTGGAGAGTCTAAGGAAGCACCCGGCGCAGATAGACCTGAAGGTGAGGACAGGTGTTCAGACATGTAGCAGCATTATATTATTTCTTATTATAATTTAGATGAAGCATAGATTTTAAAGCCCTACACAAAAACTGCAAATTCATTGTTATAAATGTGCAACCTCAACACTAAAACAACTCCTACAGCCTGGACACAATCCTGAGTTTCCAGTGCCCGAGTTCGTCATAGTAAAATAGTGGTGTGTGAATACTTCCTGTTTGCCTGCTGTATGGAGGTGAGATGACAGAGCATGGTTTGTCCTGCAGGAGTTCTTCCGCTCGCAGCTGAACCAGGCCGAGGTCACCTCTGGGGTCGAGGTGTCCAGTGAATATGCGGTCAACCCCTATGACGCCTTTTCACTGAACAGGTAAAAGAGACAGTTAGCAAGGCGTTGTTTGTTTCCCTGAAAGCTTGACGCAATTTCTCAATAGCAGTTTTACAGATTTATGCGTTGCTCTGTCATAATTTCAACTTGCATGTGCTAAATACTCAACTTCGAGCCTTATTTGATCAGCTAGATTCCAGTAGATGTGCACTGTTTACCCAGGGTGTTCCAGCTGGAGACGGGGCTGACCAAGCACCCGGAGGAGCGCCCTGTAAGGAAGGACCGGCGGGACGAGCTGGCCGGGGCAGTGGAGTCTGCTCTGCACGTGCTCAATGGACCGCTGCAGCATGTGGACACCAGCAGGAGGAAGACCACCTTCTCCCCTGCTGACTTCATCCAGGGTAAGACACACAGGGAAGAGACACTGCAGGTGAATGGGGTAAAAAATAAATTTAGAGATATCAGTTTGAAACGTAAGAATGAAATGCATTGCTTTTTTTTTTCATATAAAAATAACCATCATAAAAATGGCCTGAAATTATAAGCAGTCTGCTGCTAATAATCATTAGTGCTGACTAAACGTCTTACTAGGTGACAATTCAGCAACACAAAAACTACACAGTACAGATGATGGCTTAAGTATAAAGTGTAATTATTGCACAAACATTAGTTTATTCAATTCATTTGACAGGGACCATGTACAGGAGCATTAATTACTATATGAAAAGATGCTTTGTACCAGACTTTATCTCTAGGAGCTCATGTCCATCTGCAGTCCATTAAACTCATTAAAGCAAAATGAAGAAATTAAAGTTAAGTATCAATAAGGTAATAATAAGTATTATAAGCCATGAATAAGATGCTTGTAAAGGTATTAAAAAGCGGCTTATTATACTATTATCAACTACCAAGCTAATAGGCCATGAATAATATGCTCCTTCATGGCCAACCCTAAACCTGATCCTAATCTTAACCTTAACCCTAACCTGTAACACTAAGCAGATTACTAATGCTTATTAATACCTTATTAATACTTAACAAGCACCTCTAGATATAAAGCAGCAATAGAGCAGCAATAGAAAACAGCTCGGCACTCACCCTCACATTGTGTTATTAACCCTGAAAATGTGCAATCCACAATCCACTTTGATTGATCTGCTTTTCACTAGGCCTGACTCGCACAGAGCGGGACAGGGGCTCGGTGTATGACCTGGTGTTCAAAGGGGACACGCCGCAGGACTTCACTCAGCTGGTTCTGTTCAGGCCGTTTGGTCCCCTCCTGAAGGTGCGCAGTGACAGAGTGGACACACGCAGCGTCCTCATCAACATCATTGTGCCCCTGTCCAAGAGGCTGGACACCTTCAGACAGTTCATGAGCAACTTCAGGTATGAAAGCCGCCTCACGCTGATGTCACTCCGAGACACTGTGAGAGACAAAGACCAAGATGCAAATGGGACTAGATAAAGTGAAAGGCCAGTGCTATTTGGGGCACACGCTTCTGCCAAGGCATAGTTCCTACCTCACAACAAAGATATGCATGAGTGCAGAATTCGCTCTTTTAGTTTGTTTTGTTTATTAAAAAAGAGCCAATAACGAATAGGCTGTTAGTTGTTGTAATCATTACTCCCTGAAAGGTGTGAAACATGTTTATAAACTTGCGGAGGAGTTTGACTCCAATTAACAAGCTAGTTCCCTTTGTTACAGTTTAAATGGGTTAAGGTTACTTATTACCAACTAATAAAACCAATCCCTTGTTTTGAGTCTAACCTCAGCTTGCTGGCGATAGTTTCTTAAGTAATCCAGAGCAAAGAGAATTGTTTGGATAGCTGAGGCACAATCCAATCCAACTTTATTTATAGAGCACTAAAAATTACATCATTAATAAACAAATGAACAGTAAAAAGACAAAATACAAAACATTCAAAAGTCAAACTACTCAGGCTGTGTTAAAAGCCAAGGAAAAAAAGGAAAAAAAGAACAAGAGACTATCTGTCTAATGTGCAGGGGCAGTGCGTTCCACAGTTTAGGGCCAGTAACGGCGAAAGAGCGGTCGCCTCTGGTTTTCCTTTTTGTTTTGGGAACAACCAACAAGGACAGATCAGCTGACCTGAGGGAGCGTGCAGGGGTGTAAGGCAAACAGATACTGAGAAGCAAGACCATGAAGACATTTAAAAACAAATAAAAGAATCTTAAACTCAACACGATATGAAATGGGGAGCCAGAGCAATGACCTCAAAATGGGTGTGATGTGCTCTCGCTTTTTGGTGCCTGTTAAAAGCCAAGCAGCAGCGTTTAGTTGTAGTTGGGCGAGAGACGACTGATTGATCCTGACATAAAGTGCATTGCAGTCAACTAAACGATTTGTGATAAAAGCATGGATTAAAATCTCAAACATAGGCTGGGGAACAAACGGTTTCAGGAGTTCAAAGTTCCAAAACACTAAACCTCCGGCAAGGTGCTATTGACCACAGTCCAACCAATAGACTGTGAAAAGGTTGGACTGGTTAGCTGCTGAAGCCTAACAGGAAATGGGGACAGGCTCCGGAAGTTCTTTACTGTTATGGACCTTCCATTCAAACTTTTCGGTTCCTCTTTAAGTCATTACACAGGCTGGTCATTCTGTTCTAGGCTCCATGTATTTGTCTTAACACGTGCACCATTGTCAGATTTTTTTCTTTTCTCTATTTTTCTTTTACTTTTCACTTCCAATTCCAGAACCAGCCAATTTGCTAGCATGAATGAGCTTCAGCTAGCCCACGCTGATCGCTCTGGGGGAAGCTGACTTAGTCCATCACTGTTCTACAATCTATGGTCTGAGTCAGATTACTTAACATACTATCGTTAATAAAATGAAGTTTGACCTCATTTTATTGGCGATAGTATATATCAATATGATACAGGGCAAAGATATGAAATTGTTTGATTAGCTGAGGCACAATCAGTAGAAGGAAAGTCTCAAGGCTAAACTTCCAATATCCTTTCTCAGATCAAGACGGTGCCGGACAACGATTATCATACACACAACTCCTGACATGTACCCTTGGTTGTCACATGCTGGACCAAATTCCTAAAAACTACTAAAGCAATCCCTCCTTTTTGTTTCAGACGGGTATGTATCCAGCAGGATGGCCGTGTCCATCTGACTGTGGTCTACTTTGGACGGGACCAGATCCACCAAATTAAAGCCATTCTAGACCAGACCACCAGGTATGCACATCATACGCCCCTCATTCAGACAGCAGCTGTTGTAAATAGCCTTTAAAATAACTCCTCCCCATGTCTACAGTGCCTTTGAGTTGCTTTATTCGATTTCAAGTTAAAGGGATATTTCAGGATTTTTGACATAGGGCCTCATTTCCTAGTTATCCAGACTGTTTCTGATTTTTGTGGAGATATTTTTTTTGTAATTCAAGCAGTTCTTATATTTGAAGAGTTTCGTGGCGCTAGGCTAGTGCAAGGCTATCGCATTGCTACGATATCAGCTAGCCTGCATTAAAAACAGTCACTCCACAGTGCATCTGAGGCAAATCACTTTTAACGCCGGACTAACGATATAAATGTCTGTGTCGATAGAGTAATTTTAACCATTTTGCATTTAAAAGACCATATATTTGAGCAGCATCAGCTTCGTGGTTGTATAAGCCATGCAGCGGCGGAGTGATCTGCTAGAAAATAATCCCTCAAAATGTGATCATTCATGTGATTCAAACTGTTTTTAAAGCAGGCTAGCTGATACCATAGAAATGTGCTAGCCTTGCACTAGCCTAGCGCCACGAAACTCTTCAAATATAAGAACTGCATGAATTGCAAAAAAAAATATCTCCAGAAAATCAACAACACTCTGGATAGCTAGGAAATGAGGCCCTATGTCAGAAATCCTGAAATATCCCTTTAAGGATCACTCCCATTTAACACTATATCATTGCAAATCTTTGTTTAATCCTGTAAAAATAGTAACTCGATCATTTACCCCAAAGGATGGGAGAATGTTAATGAGAAAATATTACTTTTACAAAAACTGACAAATGATGTAGCTGAAATGAAACCTTGTAACAGTGGCTGTATTGGCTTTCATGTTTATGCTGTCCTCAGGGAAACGCGCTTCAGGAGCTTTACATTGATCTTGCTCAATGAGGACTTTTCTCGAGGGCGGGGCTTAGAGGTGGGCGCCAGGGCGTGGAGGCGGAGTCAAAACGTTCTGCTCTTCTTCTGTGACGTGGACATTTACTTCACGGCAGACTTTCTCGCTTCTTGCCGCCTGAATGCTGAGCCTGGTAAGATAGTACAACTCATTCATGCGAAGACAAACTAACATTTCAATTGTTAGTTTGACCATTTTTGTGATGTTTAGTGTTTTACTTCCTTATTGGACACTGACAGGAAGTGACATAGATAGAGGAGAGCAATTTTAAACTGTTGCCGTGACAAACATGTTATGTTGTTAAGTGTGACATCACGCACAATAACAAGCTACTTCTGGGTCCAAACTGTTGAGAGCTCAGCAGCAAAAAACGTAACTTTTTATGAATCTCCTGCTGAAATAACAACAGATAAAAACTGTTTTACTCCTAATTCGAACAATATAGCTCACCATTTTTCCAGGTAAAATGAAGATATTTTTATATATATAAATTAGCTTCATTGTGTATGAAAAAAAAAAAAGATAATTAATGCCTGAAAAACATAATGAAAATCCAGAGTAAATATAATATTTCTTTACAATCAGATGTCTAAAAAGAACAGGTTAAAATCAGCTAAATCACATTATAGTGAAGAGGGCTAAAGCTGTGCTGGAGTGAAGAGATGACATCATCACTTACAGAGACTATATGGGGTTTAAAAATGTAAAAAATTATGTATTTTCCTCCCCTACATGTTCCAGCAATGTCCTAATGTGTAGAATGAGCCCAGACCTGTTCACCACAACTGCCTCTAAAATTCAGCATTGTCACTCAAAAAGTTGTTACTTCGGGTCCGAAGTGCCGTCATGCACGAGCTTAATATAGAAGGTGCAGTTACATGTATGGCCTCAGGTGGCAGTAGTGAGTATAAAATGGCCAACTTGCATCTAGCCCCATTAGCAAACGTATTGCAAATGAGTCAAACTGCTCAAGAACCATTTCTTCATTAAATTGCTGTTTCACAGGAATAAAATGATAATTATTTACTTACAGATATTATTCATCTAAATAAATCATATTTTCAAAAGCATTAAAGGAACAGGCCACCGTTTTTCCATGATATGTTCTTACCTGAGCTTATACATACTCGTCTGGTCTTTGTGCGTGCCCGTGGAAAAGTGTGGTCGCTTCCAACTTCACTCCGTTTGGAGCTATAGGAATACATTGGAAGAGGCCAAATGCTAACAACATCTTTGGTCGTTTTGTGTGACTGAGCGCACGCACCAAGACCAGATAGGTACACATCAACTCGTCTAAACTCAGGTAAGAACATATCTCAGTATGGAAAAACGGTGGCCTGTTGCTTTAAAACCTGTCATATGCACTTTATAACCTGCAATTCCTATAGTTTAAAAACATGTTCTGAAATGCATGTGATACTTTCTGTTCAGCAGCTAGTATATATCTTGATTTAAAATAATAATAATCATTTAGATTTTTGTCCAGCAACACCACCTTATACTTCACAATGGTAAATCTTTTCGCATAATTATAATACATGCATACATCGCATTATTACGTCTCTCTCCAGGTAAGAAAGTCTACTACCCCATCCTCTTCAGCCAGTACAACCCTGCCATAATCTACAGCAATCAGACGCAGCCTCCTCCGCTTCAGCAGCAACTGGTGTGTAGCCTCCTGTACAGATGCGGAGGAAACAACAGCATCAACGGGAGATTAACACAACTTGTTTACAATCCACGTTTCAGGTGATAGGGAAGGAATCCGGCTTCTGGAGAGACTTTGGATTCGGCATGACATGTCAGTACAGGTCGGATTTCCTCAACATAGGTAAC
Organism: Gobius niger; assembly: GCF_951799975.1. NCBI lineage: Eukaryota > Metazoa > Chordata > Actinopteri > Gobiiformes > Gobiidae > Gobius > Gobius niger. The sequence continues at coordinate 65,395,298 of NC_136852.1, read as the reverse complement.
AGCAACAATTGAAACATTTACGGTATGACTCTTGATTCTGAAGTGAGGAGATTTTTGAAGAAAGTGAAGTAAATGAAATAAGAAATGGCTAAAGTTAAATGCTTTCAGAATCCATAACAGAAAGGTGTGAATGGAAAATAGTAATAAAACTGGGCCGGACGTCTGACTCAGATGCAGAAAGGAGTAAAAGTTTGACATATCTATCTTGCTAAGCCTGATTGAGCTTAATCCAATTTTATTTTGGAAGCTAAGATAGAGCAGGCTTAAAGCTGCCTGAAGCAATGTCTTTTTGAAAAGTTCTCATCAGTAGGTGTAGTGACCTCTGCTCTGCTCCACCTCCACACCCCTCCCCTCACCTGGTTTTCCCCCGTCGCCAACACGCCCCACACTCCCCTCCACACTGTTTAGACTACACGCTGCTCTGATTGCTTTCAATGAGCTCATTAATCTCATTAATCTTGTATGAAACACACATTCATCCGTATAAATAAGATATGTTCAAAGTAAATATTTTGAGATTTACATTTATTTCCTAAACTGCAACTATCATGAAAGTCTGTCACTTTTTTTGGACATTTAGGACAAAATAATTCCATTTAGAACAAAGCTTACAGTGCAGTACTTTTTATTCCGCAAACCTTGAATGCCTCAGCTACTCCTTGGTGCTGCTTTGCATTGCGAGGGGGAAAAAAAGGAGGAAAAAGACCTGACAGCTCCAGTAGATATGGGATTAATAAACAAACAGACATTTCACTAGGATTTCAGCTGCATCAGAGCAGGTCGGTCAGATGTTTGTCAGTTCACCATCTTTTTGTAAACTTCTGTCATAATGTTTATGTTAAGTCTTCTGCTTAGAACATTTGTGATCTCTTGTTCACATGTTTGTGTTTGCATGGTGTGTGTGTGAGTGAGGGCATGGATCTATTATAATAAACGGGTGAGGGAGGTGTGAGGTGCAGCGCTGGTCTTCTTCTACAGTTTGCGTGTGTGGCGCACATGGTGGCGCATCTGGAGGAGCTTATTGGTAATGCATCGGTGCCGGACCGGCAAAACGTGATCGCTTACAGTAGCTTTACAACCAGGATCGAAGACTATGTGGGATTGGCGGAAAAAACAGGTTCTTCAAGGGGTGACAGTGGTTTAGTGTTTATAGCGTATGTCTATTTGCTCCAAAGGCGGACTGTGGGAACTCTCTGACTGGTGAATGATGTCATCCACCTTGCCTTTGTACAAATGTGGTGTGTGAAGGAGTTAGTGGTGGTGGACAAAGAGGTCAACCTTGTTTCCATCAATCTACCCCAAGGAAGTGGTGGCTACAGTGTGTAAGCTTGTCACCATCACCAGGCTTGAAATGTTTGGTGACCTATGAGAAGTGCTGTACAAATAAAGTTTCTTCCCTTACCTTGCAGAAACAAACTGTTCAGGGCCAATATAAACATTTAATCTGCTTTTCCCAACACAGCTAGTTTATGACACCTTTTTTTATTTACTGAAAAAGTGGAACATTCTTTCCAAAGCCAGGGACCACAAAGGCTTTAATCTCTTAACTAACAAGGCAAGGCAAGGCTCTGGAAAAGAAAGCGTCAAAATAGCAATGATAACGAGGATGAAAAAGCCCCTAGAGAGTAGGGCTGCTCGATTATTGAAAAAATTACGATTATTTTTATCATAATTGAAATCACGATTATTCAAACGATTATTTGTTGCCTTTAAAAAAAAGTCTTTAATTTATTTATATATTTATTAATAAAAAAAACTATGCCGAATATTTTCTGTTTTCTGAACAGTCATTAAAGCACAAATGATTTCAAGTACTCCTTCGATTAAGCAGAGGTCTCTGTTTCACACCTGCCCCCTGCTGGCCAGCCCTCACACCTGCACAAGTAAACTGAGCAGCGCGGCCTGATGACATCATCACACAGCACTGTTTGTTTTTATGTCAGGCAAAAGCATGAGCCATGGCACGTGAAATGCGAAGGGAAAATTATCCCAGTGCCATGAAATAATGCAAGTCTGCTTTGAAAATAAAATAAAAATAAAAATAATAATAATTTAAAAAATGTTTTCGATCATGCTAATTTTGTAATTGTTTAGTGTAATAATCGAAATTGTAGTCGAATTTCGATTCATTGCACAGCCCTACTAGAGAGCGACAAAAAAGTGTCAAAAAGCAACAATAATACAACCAAAAAGTGACTAAAGAGCGACTACCACAACATAAAAAGCAACCAAAAATAAAACAATGAAAAAGCAACAAAAACATGACAAAGAAAACCCTTATAAAAATGTGACAAAAACGCGGAGACAACACACAAAAAGTCAGAAAAAAAAAAAACAGTTTTCTAGGTCTTAGCTTTCAAATCATGAGGTGCTTTTAGGAGCTATTAGATTTGGGTGAAGCCGAACTAGGGAAGATGTGCTCGGATAAGGTGGGGTTAAGAGGTTAATGACTTCTGCACATGATTAAACAAAGTGGAATATGTTTGTTTAGCTGAGAAGTGTAACGTTTCCTCTCAGGTGGTTTTGACCGCAGCATCAAAGGCTGGGGGCTGGAGGATGTGCACTTGTATCGGAAGTACCTGCACAGCAAACTGATGGTGATCCGTGCCCCCTCCCGCGGCCTCTTCCACCTGTGGCATGAGAAGACGTGCGCGGATGAGCTGCCCCAGGACAAGTACAAGATGTGCATGCAGACCAAAGCCATGAGCGAGGCGTCTCATGGCCAGCTGGGGGAGCTCTTCTTCAAACAACAGATCGAGGAACATTCAAAGCTGCAAAAGCAGAAAAGCACATGAGAAGGTTGTTGCTGATGGTGAATTTAAAAGTGTCTATTGAGTTCATAAAGAAATTGTACTATATAATATTGCAATTAAAATGCTGTGTGTTTGGAGTTCTTTAGTCTTTCTAAAATCTGTTTTTTGCGCCTAAGCCATCCACACTTTCATCAGAATAGAAACATAAAACATAGAAATGTGTGCGGAACTAAAACATATTGGATGCACAATTTTGAGTATTTTGGATGGGCCAGATCTATTGCATATCTTGATCTTTGACCCCATTCTGGTACAAACAACCATAAAAAAATCAGATGAATAAGAACTAAAAAAAACATCTGGACCTGGATTACAGTATTGTAGTGAGTCTGTGGTAAATGCAGCATAAAACAGCATTATCCATTAGTTCACCAAACATTGTACATGGCAACAGATAAACAAATGTGACAGATTAGAGCATTCTCAGTAGTATAACAAGGAAGTAGGAGCCATAAAACCTGCTGCTTATGCAGTATGTGGAAAATGTGGTTATACCACAGTTGCATATTCTTCACTCTCACTCATAACAGTTCATTACACGTGAGTTTCAATTCTAATTACATCAGTTCACAAATTTAAATGTGGATTGTATCAAATGATAATAGAACAAGTAAAAAGTTAGACCAAAAAGGGCCCCAGGAAGGATAGTTGTATATCTTGTGACAGCTGAAGGAGATCCAAATAATACCTGAGCATTTGGTCACAGCAATAATATTGCCAGCAATAAATAGCTTTTAGTATATTGGAACTCTTTATCTGATGAGGTAAAGCAAATGTGTTTTTTGTTTTGTTTTTTTACTTAATTGCTTATCAAATCGGGAAAGCACTTTGTAACTTTGTTTTGAAAAGTGCTACACAAATAAATGTATTATTATTATTAATGTATTATATTTTCTAATGCAATAGGCGATTGCTGGTTGTACAGTTGTTGTTGTTATATTGTCTACAAAAAAGCTCTCAAACCAGTGGGCCTTTGGTGTTACCTAGTATAGATGTGGTAGTACTCAGAGGGCACTTTAGGGACCTACTTGGTGTAGTCTTACCTCCATCTAGAAATGTCCATTAACACACATTGATGAGGCCCCCAGTATACTCACAGGGAAGCTGCTGCTGAGGACATGAGGACCTTTATCTGAGGGCGGAGCTGCGCTGCATCGGCAGACCCCTTTCAAAGCCACGCGATAGGTTCAGAGTGTGCTGCTATTTTCCCTGCGCATGGAGCGGCTTTCAAGTACTACAAGGAAAGAGTACGTTATAACGTTATAACGGTTAAATTGTATAAATGGGTCCATTTTTATTCTTGGTTGGACAATTCGACGGGCGCTTCCCCTATGTCATATTTGACTATTGATTCTATTCTTTTTTGGGTGGACTTTTATGGTGAAAACATTCATAAAACAAGGAAACTCCTGGAAAATATCTTTGATACATCCATGAGTAAATTGGGCTCGTCGTTCATGCAATGCGTAATCGTGCGTAATGCGTAAAACAACAAACAATAAAGACGGCAATTGGATTTACTTGATGCTTTAGGAATTGTAATTGGGTTTTGGGAGTTGAAACTTTCCCAGCAGTCTCTGAAGGCACCATTAAGCCCACCTAAATAGGGCTTGTTCAGTCTGCCTGGCTATTTCACCTCACCGGGTTGGCTGATCTCACATTTTGGACTGGCCGCGGTTATGAGCTGAAGAACCCGTGGCCATCCGTGTTATGATGAACTTTGACACTTTAACCGGGTGAGAGGCTCCTCGTTTGTGCTGGTGTTAGACTAGTTATAGCTTAGTCTCTGGATGTTTTTGTGACTTGGCCCGTAGCTTTTCGTTTCGTGTTTGTGAGGAGTTAGTGGGACATCCCCATAAGCGCTAACTTCCTACCCAAGGAGCCCTACCTCTTATAAGCAGTACAGTTAGTGCAATGACGCTGCTGTGTTTGAATCTTGTGCTGGGATAGCGAGGCATGTGCGCCAGATAGGCAGCGTCTGGTCTCGCCCAAACCAACTCGGAGGACCCTAACCAGGAACGATAGCCGGAGGAGGATCGTTTTTACGCGGACGCAGCGGCAGCCGAAAAAAGAGCGACTACGCGAAATGTTTGAAGCCTCAGGGATTCCACTCATCCTTCTGGATGTCAGCTGTCTTGTTCTCGGTAAGACTTTGCCTTGCCCTCACACAATACACTCATCAAAAATACTGACAACCACCAAACAAACACACTAGTTACTCCATTAATGGGGAACATTACAGGTTACAGGTTACAAGAACAACTAAACTGTCACAAAATGATACAAAATGTGTTCCCAATTACCAGCTAGACACGAATAATGCATTTTTTTGTTGCGAGTTATCAACATTAAAGACTTGAGAAGAAAACCCAATGGACTTATATCTCATCTTTGGCTTCCCATTGTCAAAAATCAAAGCCTAGCTGGGGATGTCCCGCTCCCAGAAGTGACTCTCTCTGGGCCATGTGTGACGAGAGGTGATGTCACGTTTCTTTCAGGTAGTTTTCACCAAAAAAACAAAGAAATGATGCCTTGTATATTTATTTGGTGAAATGTTGCGCAATGTGGCTTTAAGCTCATTCATAACATGGAAATTTAAAAGTCCCACATTTTGACTTCCTTTTTTTTAATACTTTGAAAAGCAATAAAATGGTCCTATTAAAATGTCAATGCTGCAGTGAAAGGCTTGAGCAACAACGTAGGCCAATGCAATGTCTTTATCTCCTTAAACGTCAGGACTTTGGACGCTGATACATGTTATAATGCTGGGCATGTTCAAACACATTGTCATAAACATAATTTCCAATGCGATGTTGTGCACCTATTTTGTTTAGTCAGTGCCTTGTGGTTGCTGACTGTACACACCAACTGTGGGTATGTCTGTGTGTCAATGTTGGGATTACTCCACATTATCTCTCTTGTGGGAGGCAACTCATCAAATATCAAACTTTATTTTGCAAAACACTGTGTATAACAAAGCGTTTCCACCATTTCATTAAACCCACATGAAAACCAGTTAAATAAGAGACACTAAAAGAATAGCCTAACGTGTAAATAAGTGCACAGTTTGCGCTTTCCCTGCTGCTAGGATGTAATAAACAAACCAACTGCCTGCCTGTCGACTGTGCCCTTTTAGGCTCCTATAAACAAAGACTTGTAACCTAAGTTGTAACTCAACACCTCGTTCCACTTTTTCAAAAAACGCTCTTCATCTACACAAGAGCCATTTGTGTCACAAAAATGAAATAGATTTATTTAACAATACTTTTTCCTCTCATTTTGGCACACTCTTCTTATTTACAGACTCATGGATGTAATCTGCTCTGTTGCTCTGTGTGGTGTGTCCACAGTTAGATCCGCTGCTATCACTTTATCACTTTATGCACCTACACATCTGTAAATACAATCCCACTGTTGTTCTATGTCAAATTGTTGTCGTCTCAGCATATTTCACTTTTTATTTTTTTTATATATTCTTTATGCATGGCCTTATAGCCTTATAGTTTAAAATAACTAAAAACTATTCTGATTCCCTACTTTATAAACTCCAAAGGTTTATAAAGTGGCATCTACAGTAGGTGATAGTAAAAAACATTTACATTGTGTCATTGTGGCCTTGGGCAAGACACTTCACAAACCTCGCCTGTGTGAATGTAGCATATGAGTGAGTTGTGGTTGGTCGAAGATGATGAAGCCACAGATTGGCAGCCTCGCTATCGTCGGTCTACCCAGTGCAGTGTGGCTACAAAAGACAAAAAACTATGAATACAATAAAAACAAATGAAAATGTTGATGATAATGAATAATAAATGCGTAAAAGATACAACTCACACAGTGCTTAAAGCCATAGCCATAATATATCAAACTTGTATAGGGCTTTTTTGGACACTCAAAGACGCTTTACATGGGGAATAAAACAAAACAAAAAAGGTGGTTTAGGAAAAAGCTAGTTTGAACGGGTGGGTTTTGAGTACTGATTAGAAGGTTGGTTGTGAGTCAGAGTTTCTTATGGGCTGTGGGAGTGAGTTCCAGAGGGTGGGGCTTGACACATTAAGGTCATATAGATCAAAAGATTTTTATTGTAAGTTCATTGATATAATATGTAAAATAAGACGATTTACTCCATGTTTATTTTAAAAGGTTGCTGTTCCTTTTGACACTTATTTTTTCCTTTGACAGTGGGACTTCCATTTGTCACCCTCACGCCTCAACACAACCCGTTCAAGCGAGGTTTCTTCTGCAATGACGAGTCTATCAGATACCCACTCAAAGAGGACACTATATCCTATCAGCTGCTGGGAGGGGTCATGATCCCTTTCACCCTGATAGTGGCAAGTCAAATATTATGCTTTCTCTCTAAATGTCACAAGTCGGACAAATGTCACAAGTCGGACCACTCCCTTGACATTTACTGTATGCTTCTTTTTTTTTGCCATTGTGTGCAGATTGTGTGTGGTGAGTGCCTTTCTGTTTACCTGTCCCGCATCAAGAGCCAGTCCCAGGGAGCGCGATATGTGGCATGTGTCTACAAAGTAGTGGGGAGTTATGTCTTTGGAGCTGCAGCCAGCCAGTCGCTGACTGACATAGCCAAATACACCATTGGACGTTTGCGGCCCAACTTCCTGGCTGTATGCAAACCATCCTGGGACAAGATCAACTGTCTGCCTGGGGGGTACATCGAAAACTTCACTTGCACCGGAGAGCCTTTCCAGGTGGATGAGGCCAGGTATTTGATTCAGTTTGATCAAATATTGTCAAAACAAGACTTAAAATAAATAGGGTCGACGCAATCAAGGTTACAGGAGAAATAAATGAAGAAAATTAACTGAACTTTTGCACATTTTACTTACGATTTGTTTTTGTTTTAGGTTGTGCAAAAAAATGTAGTCTCTGTCAGATTTATGTTTATTTTCCCAAAATTAGATTCACTATTTCACTAATTCCCAGAGCTCAGAGCATCAGACATGTAACGACACAGACACAAGGAAACATATTCATTATAAACTGTGGTCAAACAAGTCCACAGTGCATTACAGACTCATTACAGCAATTTAGTCTGGTTAATATTCGCACAGGATTATGAATCACGGAACTCGCCTACTGTCCATGTTTTTTTGGTCATTTCCAACTGGGGAAAAAGGCGCTCTTTCTCTCTCTACCGTGCGCCATCCGTTGATTGTTATTGAGGGGACTTCTGCGTCCCGTGACACACGCTGCTCGCGAACAACACATGACCGCAAATAAATTACTGTGATTGCAAAATAAAGAGGGGTATCATTCTGGTCTCACTAAGCTATGGCTAATATTTAATTGGAATCAGCTCTCAGTAAGCACACGCGGAGTACAACAATAAATACACATTTAAAAATCTATCTGCACAAGAATTACTGCAGGTGACCCAAGTAAAAACTAGATTATTTTCCCTATGATATACACTTCTGTCGGTCTACCCCAGGAGAAACTGTGGCTACAAATGTAGGCTACCACCATCAGCATGGAGTGAATGAACCCCCCTCCCTTTCATGTGGGAGCGCTTTGGGTGTGACTTGTGTCATATGAAAAGCGCTATACAATTAAGATTCTCTTCCCTAATGTGTATCCTACTAACTTTTTCATGATGTCATTTTTACTGTTTTAAATTTCATTTTACATTGTAGATTATGGAATTGTAATCTTTAAAAGGACCCTAGGGCGACCGGCGGCCATTAAATGGGCAACTAATGGAGATCCTAATAAAACCATAAACTATAAACTGCGACTTACCGTCATTTAAACAAGTCTATTGCCTAAGAATTAGTTTACCCTTAGCACAATGATATGAGAGCATAAATGAGCCGTTTATGTCCTGCTGAAAGTTAACAACACAGTGCACAGGCAGATGTGAAACGTAGAGTAAACAGTAAACCAATGGATTCAGCAGTAGCATTGAGCCTAGCGCGTGACATAGTGACATTCTGGGTTTTTTTCTGTATTTTTGTTGTTTTGGGACTTCAAGATGGAAAGCATGTTACATTTTTCCGCTACTTTGTACATTCTTGTTGCTCATGCCCTCAGGCTTGGCATTTTGGAAATATTCTGACTCATGTTCAACTATTCAAACACAGCAAGACTATTACTTAAGAGCCAAAAAACTGGCACGTGAATGGGTCTCTACGCTCTCAAGAAAACACATTTGCTAGAATAAAGTTGAGTTTTAACTTGTTATTGTTATCATGCTTTAACATTTAAATTATCTATATTTGTTTCTTTTGGCAGGCTGTCGTTTTACTCTGGTCATTCCTCATTTTCTATGTACTGCATGATGTTTCTTGCAGTAAGTATCTTTTATCTTTCATTTCCATAAAGGCAATAGTTGTGTAATTAAACACAGACATTGCCGGCATGCAAAGAGCTCCATTATTTATATTTTTCTCCCTGTCCAATACAGCTGTACATTCAAGCCAGACTGAAATCAAACTGGGCAAGGCTTCTGCGCCCCACCTTCCAGTTTTTCCTGATTGCGACTGCTGTTTATGTGGGCCTGTCCCGTGTGTCTGACTATAAGCACCACTGGAGTGACGTGCTGGCTGGGCTTCTCCAGGGAGGCTTGGTGGCTATTTTAAATGTGAGTTCCACATCATGGCGTTTTAATACATTGATGCAAAGTTATCATGAAGATTTTCAATGCACATTTCCATTAATTTATCTCATACAAGGAAAAAACAATAAAAAACAATAATAATACTGAGACTCATGGCATGGTGGATTTTAAAGGGACTATACGGAGTTTAAAAATGTTAAAATGATGTATTTTCCTCCCCCTACATGTTCCAGCCATGTCCTAATAGAATGAGCCCAGACCTGTTCACCACAACTGCCTCTAAAATCCTGCACTGTCACTCAAAAAGGTGCTAATTCGGGTCCGAAGTGCCGTCATGCGTGAGCTTAATATAGAAGATGCAGTTACACTTAAGACCTGTGGTGGCAGTAGTGAGTATAAAATGACCAACTTGCATCTAGCCCCTTTAATACGCGGTAACTGACCATAAAACAGCCCATTGCAACTAGAATATTTGTCTGAAATGTATAGCCAATTTATAAAAGTGTATCATGAAGTATTGGAATTTTCGGTAACCCTTTATTTTACACAACCCTTGATGCAATGTAATGGGCTTTGTAACAATTGTGTAATAAGTTGTACCTATGGGTTAGATACACAATGGAATAATATGTAATTGTAGTTTGTAGGTACATCATGTAATAAGACATAACTCTAACCCTGACCTTAAGCCCTAACCCTAAGGGCCTCGTGTCCTATTACATTATGTACTTACAAAGTACTAATACAAGTTATTCCAGTGTGTACGTACTACATAGGTACAGGTTATTACACATTGTTACAGAGCACATTACATTGTACTAAATTGTGTTAGGTACAATGTATAAAGGTACTGTAAAATAAAGTGATGCAGAATTTTCTTTCTTTTAAAAATGATTGCTCAGTAGTTGTGCGGTAACTACTGACAGTAATGAATTGTTTTAAATAATGAATCTATGATCATTAGTTGATTTGTTTTGGAAAAGTGAAGACATTTTTTAGCATAAACAAAAAGGAAAGTCAGGGTATTTCTTTTTATCAGAAAGTAAAGTAGTTTCTCCTAACAGTGACTTCCCACAATATTAAAATGAGTAGAACTGCTATGGTTTAATAGATTGTACCAATCTTCAACATGGATTTCATGGCATTGCAAATGTTTGATTTTACTTTCTGCAGGTTGCCTGTGCCACTAACTTCTTTGAACAACCCATTGGCCCAGCGGTATCGCAAGGAGAAGAAGAAGATGAGGCTCCACACACCAGTCTACAAGACAACCCTTCACGTGACAACCACTACGGCAGCACGGACTGAAACTGAAAAGTGTTGCCCGCTGTACTCTCCAATGAACTGAATGGACCTCTGAATCAGTGTGCCTTTAGCTGCTACGAATACAAGTGCACTACGGGTGACAAAAGTTTGCACTAAGTTTATATGATTTTTAGATCGAGTATTTTACTGAGACAAACTTGTAAAAGTGTGTGTTTTGAGTTCCTGACAAAACTTCACTTTTTTTTTTTTAGCTTTGCGGAAATGTGGCCGCGAATGCACAGTACGCTTGTGTTATGCTGCCATCGTGAATGAATGAATTCCTTTTGCCTAAGATATAATGAGCATCTGTGTGCACTGCGCGTGGCTCTGTAAAACCTGTGAACCAGGACGTCTTTAAACCCAAAGAAGACTGAACCAAGAGTAATATAATTTATTTTTACTTTTGCCTTAGACTAAGAATTCCCACAGTTGAATGATGTTTTATGAAAATATAATTACTGTAATGATTTTTTTTACCATGTGTATAATCTATCTTGTACTGTTATGAGCGGTACAGAGAGATTAAAGGAGTTTCTCTATTTGTCTATTGAACCCCTGAGAATGTTTTTAAAAGGAGAAACCTGAGTAGTGCCGTGTTCACAAAATGCTTTGGGTGGGTCAGTCGCTTGCAGGCAAACCATTGAAACCACCAACATGCAAATATAATGTTCTTTTTTGACGTCAGCTGGAAAACCACGGTGCAACAATAGCGTTAAGAACATTCAGCACCACATCCTTTTACTTTGTTAGAGGTCTCTAGAGTCCACCCTTTTCAAGCAAGACAAGCTAAGGAAAAAAAAACTTTCCAATGTTTAAGATTCTTACCTAAACACCAATGTTTGTTATCACTTTACAATACAGACTGCCAGCTCCGGCTTCATGGCAAGACAGTGTTTGTTTTCTTCAGCCAACAGGAGCCATCGAGGCCATGGCTTTACGGCTGCAATCCAATTATACACAGGACAAGAGTATTAGGCTCAAGGTGTGTCCCTTTAATGCATCACTTCACACCTCTATTGCAATAAAAACTCCTGCTTGAGATTTCATTTGTCTGTAAAATCTGCACCTTTCCCTGCCCCAAATACAAATACCCTCAACTTGTAATTTTCAGGAATGTGTGGGCTGTGATACATTTTCAAAATTCTTGGTGATAAACCAGTGTGACCGCTATTGTCTGGCCGAAGTCAGGAGCCACTATTTAGAAAATTGAATTTGAAGGACAGAACTTTCTTTTGTCAAAAATATAGTGGAGGGAAATATTAGAAGCAAAATGACTCTAATTACAAAAGCTAATCAATTTTTCTTTTTCTTTACTCATTCAAAAAAATATCCATCCATCCATTTTCTTCCACTTGTCCGTTGACGGGTCATGGGGGCAGCTGTTGGAGCTGCCCAAATCACACTGCACCAGCCCCTTATGGCTCCTCCTGCAGGTGGTGGGTCCACAGAAGGACAGCCTCACGATTCAACCCGGGCCTGTTGGTCTCTCATAAGGGGCTTCTGAACCGATCTTTGTCTGACCCATCACCTATAGGACCTGTTTGCCATGGGAGACCCTACCTGGGGCACGACACCCCCGACAACAGAGCCCCCAGGATCATTCGGGTGCTCAAACCCCTCCACCACGTTAAGGTGGCGGTTCCTGGAGGGGTCATTCAAAAAAGTATTCAAATAATATTGCTTTAAAAGGTGGCTTGGATTTCTGGATTTTACACTTGTGAATATGGAATTTACACATTAGAATCATAATGTTTCTGAATCTGTTAATGAAGTCATCTTTAAAATCTGAAACAGTTACCACAGTTTTCCATCTTAACTTTTTTTTTACTTCTTTAAACAAAAAGTTCTAAATCTATCCACATTGTCAGAGGGAACAGCAATAAAATAAAGGAATTAAAGTTTCATTTCCTTTTTTACAGAAATAGCCAGTAACTTTGCTGAGTGCACGTCTCCGAGGAGATGTTGCTAGGTATGCACTAGGTCCCCTTCTGTAGTGACCTTTAATGGTCCACAGTGTGGCTTTAAATGTATCCAAACGTCATTTCTTGGCAGAAATCTAGGGTAGATTTTTTTTCTTATTTACATCTGCAGAACGCATTATTTTTCATGCCTGGCTCTGTTGCATATGACACATCCAGCTATAGATAGATATTGTATGTCCATTGTGCACCATTTCTGTTTCTCCTGAGAGTGTTCCCATTGTCACGCTGACCTCCACAATAGTCCTTATTCACAGCTGCTCCTTTCAGTCACATGGCTCACTTTACCCTGGCCAAGTCTATTTGTATCTCCAGTTAACCAAGGAGGAAAATAACAACTGGACTTATTTTAGGCCACAAATATTTTTTTTTAATGAAATTGTAAGTTTGAACTACTTGATTTGGCTGTAGTTAAGTTTCACACCAGACCGTCTCATAAAATATTTGACCTTCCACCACCAGGCTTAGATCAAATCATGACATACTTTGATCTAAAATAGACCAAAATTTTACTAAATTATGGCTAAACCGATAGAAACAATGTCTAAACATGATATATACAAGTTAGGTGTTCTTGTTTCACAAATTAAAATGAAGTTTTAAATTGCAGATGCCTCTAGAGAAGCCCAAGAAACAAGATTTAAGGACCACTAGTACTGACATATTTTACAGTAAATTATAACTCATAGAACTACATAAGGGAGTTGAATGTGACATTGTAGGGGCCTGGCATTGACCAATAGTGACCTCTAAAAGTATATCAGGTGACAGATTGCACAGCAAACGATCCTAATTTGTGCACAACTACTGTAGTTTCACAGGACTGATTTAAGGAAGAATTACCTTTCAACTGATCAAATATTATTGAAACTGTAGCTTTGACATCACTTTACTTAAAACCGGCATTACAATACTGTGGTCTACCAGTGACCTCTGCTGGTGCAGCCTCTCCAGGAGCATTGAGGCATTCAATACCTATTAAGTGCTGAGACAAACTGTACAAAGCCATTTGGATTTATGTATAATTAAATTTATTACCATTGTATCAAACATTCCTTCATTCAGGCCACAGCTGTGAAACAGGACCCAAATGTCACTCTTACACAGGAACTTTCCAAGCTAGTTACCCTTAAAATTTTATGAACAAGAACAGACTTGCATTTATGCAGTGAATGCATTCTGTGCTTAATCAGCACGTATGCACAGGATCATTCTACCTTTCAGAAATACGCTTAAGGTCACAACCCTCAACAATGAACAGAATTTAGTTGTTTAAGGTTGGAAAACTTTATTTTAGGGATTCTGTACATGGAGGTTGTGGCCTTCAGTGTGTTACAAACAATAACAGGAACAGGACAGGTAAGCGCACTGAAGCTCGTTACAAGTGCTTTTTTTTTTTTACTCAAAACTGGACAAGAAGGTGAGAACAATCTGCTTCAGTTTAGCATCTGACGCCTCGGTGATATGGCCATCAGTCCTGAAAGACAACACATGTTGAAATATACCTTGCGTTGAAATCCAACTTTTAAATAAAAGGAAAATCCCTTACTTGATTGCACTGAGCAGGTCTTGGTGCTGACTGAGAATATGCTGCAAAAATGCCTTCTCGAACCTTGTAATCTTACTGGGCTCCATTTTGTCCAGGTGACCTCTGACACCAGCATAGATGACTGTTACCTGCTCTTCAATGGCCATAGGACCTAAACAGTACAAATAGCAACATTAATAAATTGAGCGCACTGTATTTCAAGATTTTAAGCTTGAAAGAAATGAACTTACAGTACTGTCCCTGTTTGAGCAGTTCAGTCAGCCTAACCCCCCTGTTGAGTAGTTGCTGAGTAGCAGCGTCCAAGTCAGAACCGAACTGAGCGAAAGCAGCGACCTCACGATACTGAGCCAGCTCCAGCTTCATGGTACCAGCCACCTATTATCATTTTGATGAGTTAGTCACATCTTATTGCAACAGAATATATTTCAACAGTAAATCACACCTGTTTCATAGCTTTGGTCTGGGCAGCGGAGCCTACTCTGGACACAGACAAACCGACATTAATAGCAGGGCGAATACCCTTGTAGAACAACTCAGTCTCCAAGAAGATCTAGAAGAATCACAATGGTGTTAATTCAGCAGTCGGGTTGAGACAAACTACGAATCACAAGTACCAAACAAACCTGTCCATCGGTGATGGAGATGACATTAGTTGGGATGTAGGCAGACACATCACCAGCCTGGGTCTCAATTACAGGAAGAGCAGTGAGGGAGCCGCCTCCAAAGTTGTCGTTCATCTTAGCAGCTCTCTCCAGCAGACGGGAATGCAGGTAAAACACATCGCCAGGGTAAGCCTCACGACCAGGGGGACGACGCAGCAGCAGGGACATCTGACGGTAGGCAACAGCCTGAGAACACATAGGGGTCAGAGTTGCACCTCACTGTCCAGTTTTTAGAAACACAAAATAAATAAATACTCACCTGCTTTGACAAATCATCATAAATGATGAGGGCATGCTTGCCATTGTCCCTGAAATACTCTCCCATGGAGCAGCCAGAGTATGGGGCCAGGTACTGCAGAGGGGCAGCATCAGAGGCGGTGGCGGACACCACAATGGTGTACTTCATGGCATCAGCATCAGTCAGCCTTTTCACCAGCTGAGCCACGGTGGATCTCTTTTGGCCAATGGCCACATAAATACAGTACAGCTTCTTCTTCTCATCAGTGCCCTCATTGAAACGCTTCTGGTTGATAATGGTGTCAATTGCAATGGCAGTTTTTCTGAAAACAGAAACAAGTCATTGGTTTCAGACAGAGGCCCCCAACACCCAAGTATTTGGATCTTGAATTTCTCACCCAGTCTGCCTGTCGCCAATGATCAGCTCTCGCTGGCCTCTACCGATGGGCACCAGACTGTCCACAGCCTTGATACCAGTCTGCATGGGCTCCCTCACAGAGATACGGGGGATGATACCAGGGGCCTTCAGACCCACACGTCTGCGGATGGAGGAGCCCAGGGGACCCTGATGTAGGACAAAAGCCAGTCATTAAGAAGTAATATCATTAACCTGAGTATCTTTAGTTCAGACACAAACCTTTCCATCAATGGCATTTCCCAGAGCATCGACAACACGTCCCAGCAGCTCCTCTCCAACAGGGACATCCACAATAGCACCAGTTCTCTTGACAATGTCACCTTCTTTGATCAGTTTATCATTACCGAAGACCACAACACCAACATTGTCAGGCTCCAAATTCAGAGACATGCCCTAATATAAAATACAAAACATTAATCATCAACATCCAGTTACATTTGATGTGAGATTTCTTGTACCTTGAGACCAGAAGAGAATTCCACCATCTCCTCAGCTTGGACATTCCTCAAGCCGTACACTCTGGCGATACCATCACCAATGGACAGCACCCGTCCGGTCTCCTCCAGATCTGCAGCAGTGTCTGCTCCCAGGATCTTCTCTTCCAAGATGGAAGACACCTCAGCTGTGCCTGTGAAAATATTTTTGAATGCACACATGAATGAAACATAGCCAAGTCAGGTTATAATACATTTAGAAGTTTAAATAAGAGGTTGTGTCGATGCAACATTTTATAATGTTAAACGGGTTTTAATAACACATTTGCAAAAAGTTGATTAAAATGTAGTACTACCAAACTACAATTCTTGTTTACATCTGCAAAAAAAACATTATGAAGCCTTTTATTAAATTGAAGCATCTGTCAAGTCAAGATCTGTTCTTTAAATGTCAAAGCTGATGGGTCCACAAAACAAGTTAAAAATGGGCAAGCGTAAATTAATGTCTTTTTCCTCACCGGTTTTCTGCAGCCATGGTCTGTGTGTATGGATGTGATTGACCCCTACGCAGGCAGCGGGGACAGCCTTAGAGACCTACGTTCAATGACACAAGAAATATTCAGATTAAATGCATGTACAATAATACGAAAAATCAAGGCAAAGAGCTTTAGAAATGCGTATTCATCATCATCATATAAACTTCCGTGCAGCGCAGAGAACATGCGCTGTCATACTTTCTGACCTTCACATCGTGGCTGAATGGGCCGTTAGCCTAGCGAGCTTTGCCGTAAATACCGATGGCTCGTTGTACTAGCCAGACTGCAGTCATACAGTGTTGGTCAAGGGCAAATGGTCAATACTAAAATAGTGTAAGAAATTTTGCACAGCCCAAACGTTTGCCTCCATGGAAAGCTTTAAGGTGCCACGGTACGCAGTGTTCCAAATGACAAGCTAGCTTTAGCTAGAGGCCTGCGACTTTGCCCTTTCCTGCGTCAAAAAATATAATGCTTCCCGCAATACACAATATATGAAATATGAAAATAGTTGATGAATGCACTTACAAATCCAGCTCGCCGGGGCAGGGCCCTCACCAACGCTGAAGCAACTCTTACGGAAAGCATTTTGTCGGGAGCTAATGTGACCTGTCCTCCACTTGCGGCTCGTCCTGCCGAGAGAAGAGTGTAATGGCTGAATGAACTCTTCTTCTATTTATGTGAAGGTGCAGCTGCTGCGCATCCCGTGTAGCGCTGGGTACTGCCCCCTTCTGTCGTGGAGGTGAAAGTGAACATATACATTTTGTACAGTATTTTTATGTATTGTATGTTGTTTGGGCGTCTAAATAAAGTACTACACTGTAGTCAAATTATGAGGAGCAACAAACATGTATGTAGCATGGACGTGCTACTCAAAACAACAGACACATTTTTGTTCTCTGAAGCGCCCTCTTGTGACCGGGATATCCCATGGCATGTCTGCTTTTGTGAACGACAGCCAGGCGGATGAGACAGTCGTACGCTAGGGCTGCCTGTGGTGCTAGCATTTCTAGCCAGCCAGCTCCAACAAGCAGCCGCCTGAATGTAAATCCGCATGGGCTATTCCAACTTTAACTCCGAATAAACAAGCGGAACTGTGAGACACGGATCCCAGGATGGTGTTAGTGCATGTCGGATATCTGGTTCTTCCCGTATTCGGCTCCGTAAGAAATAGAGGTACGGTATTAGTATTCTCATCGACCCAAAACATGTGCCCTGTTTATCTTAATATGCACTGCAGCTGTTGGCTAGCTTTACTAGCTTGAGCTTAGCCCTGGCGTTAGCTCGATTGACTGGCTGCGCAAACTAATAACAAATCCGCGCGCTTAATGTCCTACAACTCGAACTTACAATTTATTTTCTGCCCGTTTTTGGACGAATGCATGTTTAAATTCTGCGGCCCTGTTTTACTCCTAATAAAAGCTAAAAGGCGTCGTTTACGGTATGCTACGCTAGCTCGCCTGTACGGTGGAACGGAAAACATTTGTCACAAAGGACCCCTCACGTATGGCACGTCTGTAGCAATCTTCCTAAAGCTCGGTGTACATTCCCACACTGTCAATTTACCGGGCCAACCAGAGCCACATAATCGCTATATTTGCGCTCTGATCCGGCTGATAACATTGCGATGAAATGTGTTTTTTTTTCCGTGGCCGTGTGATTGTGCACTGTAAAAATACCGCAAAATAGACGTAGCCTCTCCAGCCACTCAGCTTATCTGTGCCTGGATGATGTCATTTGAAGATCATCTGCCCCTATAAGCCTCGTTTTCTTTTCAGCTGCAATGTTTTGCCAATTATGCGCGTCAATTGCCGGACCAACTAATCGACCCGTCGCCAATTATGCGTCGTTAGTCGGCGGTGCTATTTTAACGCTAATTTGCCATTCAGTAGCTGTTGAGGCTGCCCAATGGCTAGATCCGTGTCTGCGGTCCCCTCGCTCAAACAATGCATTACAAGCTCCAGTGTAGCATTAATTTCACAACAGTGGCATCACAGTGATTTCATTGTGCTTTTATTTCTGTTCTTATTTCCCTGTTTCATAGTATGGAGGCTGGCTCTACATTCTGCATTTATCAGATCTTTGTCGTCCCCCCCATTGTGTAGCTAATGATCATCTGCTGCTGTGTGGTGTGGCGTGGCCTCTGCCTGTTCTCTGCATTTAGCTGTATTGTGAACCCCTTCTTCATTTCCTCTTTCCATCAGAAGACGGCATTGGTATTAAAAGCACCCCCCTCTCTCCAGATGTGTTCAGCCATAGACTTTCATGTTAAACCAACTAAAAAAAAAACCTAGCTAACACCTATAGTACCGAGCACCTTTTGTCTTTTTTTCTGTCAATTGCTGTAGCACTGAGTAAGCATTTAGCTCCTTTTTTAGATATCAGTTGAATGTCATTGTGTACCTCCCATCCAGTCTTGATAGACAACATGCTGTAAATTCCTGTCAAGTGGATACATTTTGCATGACCTCCTATAGTGCACTCTTGCATCGTTGAACACCAGAATTTGGCTCATCCTCCCCCTTTTTCTCTTCTCACAAGGTGCAATGTACATGAGTTTAAAAAAAAAAATCCAATTTGGAAACAATTGCATGTCGCAGTTAATAACAATTTCACTTAAAGTACACTGCACCTGAACACCTGTCATGAGTGTTTCCATTTCTTGTGTAATTGTTTCTGTTCCCTGCGCCAAAAAAAATAAAAATAAACAAGCTTTGAATCACACTGAATCGTCAGGACATTTTACATCAAAACTGCAAATTTTAAAAGTCTACAAAATGTGCTCACTGGTGGTTCATCACTTCCCTGATTTTTTCCCCACTAACCTCAGGCCAAAATGCTATCCATTTCACAGGGATGCCTATTTTTCCTGCACTGCTAAAGAGATCCTCTATTAGTAACAACGTCTTTTATTGTTTGGTTGTGGTCTATCTTTACCTTTTGTTCTGGTAATAGTACTTTCAATGCATGGTTCACATTTTTATGATTCATAATTTATTTGTTTATGTTTTTTTTCTACATTGACTAGTTCAAATCCAATGTTATCTTTCTGTAGTAAAGATGTATCCTGCTGTACTTGAATCATGTGCTATAGCGAACACGTCTGCTCATTGGATGCTGCTTTTGTTCTTTTTTAACCCTATATGGAGCATGGTGGGCCTTGCCTTTTAGTCTATGTTGTTTATTTTTTGTTGCATGGATTTATTACTATTTATTAAAAAAGCTAAAGAGGAAAGAAATTAAACACAAATTTAAGAAATACTAATATTTCAATAAAGAAAATAGTGTTTTTCCTAACCTTCAGTGTGCTTCTTGCTGATTTCCATATATTGTCCTCCCCCTCCCCTCCTTCCCTTGTCCCTACCTGCCCCCTCCCTGAACAAAACTCCACCCCCTCAACCAAACACCCACCTCCTCTTCCTCCCCTTGCTCTGTCAAAGATAGACAATTTCCACGCTTCCTCCATCACAGGGCCTTAAGTCTATCTGCTGTCATTCATGGTGATCGTTTTGACAGAGATGCTTTTGAAATGCAGTGTGTTAATGCTTCATACAACAGCAACTGTAGCCGTCTGGAAGTGAGTCCATGACCCCAGCTCAAGGTCACTGCTTGTCTGCTCAGCTGTATTGACTACATGTCAAGCTACACGTATTACTATTATTATTGCTCACATTGGAGGGATTTAAAACAAACACTGCATTTCTCAAACATCCTATTTGTAAATGCAATGTAGACTTTGCCTAAATAATTGTGATTAGATATATTTCCATGCCATGACTTCTTAAGTCCATCATAGCATTATGTAGAACTTTCCATTTAAATATATACTCTGCTAACATTCAATACTCAATCTGCCATAAAGACATGTTTTTATTGACGTAATATCTGTTCAACCACTTCATCTTTTCCTTAATGACAGGGACCTTTCTTATCATTTATAACAGTGACTGCATTCAAAGAAAGCCTAAGCAAGCTTCTCTACTCCTTTGAGTCTTGACAGCAGTCTCTTCACTGTAGTTGCCAAATAGCTGTGGTTGGAAAGAGAGAAAAGGCATTCATGTTATTTCCTCTAAAGTCATATGGTTTGAATAGAGACATTATGAAGCACTTATAATACAAACACTGGAGTCCTTTTGCTGTCTTCAACATGTTAGTGTCAAATGGGGTTATTCTGGCAACTGCATAATAAATAACGTAGAATTATTTTTAATAACATTTCTACAAGGACTGACAGCTGTAAATTTAAAGCCAAGCTGCGCTGAAGAGGTAGTAAATGCCGAGTTCACCTTGGTGATCGGGTTCCCTTCTGTGAATCTGAAGACCGGCAGTCGAACCAGAGGTCGGAATTCCGATAAAGTAAGCTCAGGACCAAATAATGGTACTCTTGCTCATGCCTCTTTTGGTAACCATTTTCCATCCAACAGAAGTATGTTCACCCTAGGTAAGAGCTAGGGCTTCATTAACATGCTATAACACACACACAGTGACTCCACAATTCACCCACTATTAATTCCAGCTAATCTCTTCTGCTCTGTGCTGACAACTTCTCTTATCTCCTGCAGGATCCCATTTCAACCGGCAACAGCAGCAGCAGCAGCACAGCCATGCTACCTCTTGCCGGCACTTCCAGTTAGGCCCTCAGGCCCCGCTGCCTATGGACTTCCCCATGCCCCACCCAGGGCAGCCCCAGTCGGGCATTAACCCCCACCTGGCTCCCCCGGGTCACCAACATGGCCCTCCACTGCACCCACCCCTCAACCCCATGACTGCTCCCCAATTCCAGGACATCCCTGCCCCCCCTTTCCTACCTCAGGCATTACACCAGCAATACCTCCTGCAGCAGCAGCTCCTTGAGGCCCAGCATAGACACATCCTGCCACCCTCCAGGTATCCACTCTGGTTCACTCAGGAGCGAGTCTTGCTCTTTTGTGTCTTTCAGGGAGTTTTATGGGGCTGTATCAATATTATGGACTGACCCTGTTTTATTTAAGTAGGGGCTAGAAAATAAAAACAAACAATAGATTCAATTCTAACTTTAATTATCCCAGGGGGCAATTTAAAAGGGCAGAAGTAGCTTAGTACTCTCACTCAACAGCACACACAGAACAACACGAAGCAAAGTAAGACCTCAGTCTCAAATTATGCGCTTAATGAATCTGGTTTAGCTGAAAAGTCCATATGGCAGAATATGTTTTCAGTACTTGTCCATCTGTATGTGTTGATAGACGT
The DNA here is from genome assembly GCF_951799975.1 of Gobius niger. Lineage (NCBI taxonomy): Eukaryota > Metazoa > Chordata > Actinopteri > Gobiiformes > Gobiidae > Gobius > Gobius niger. Next base: position 65,373,559 of record NC_136852.1, on the reverse strand, counting down.
ACCCCAGAGAGAGTTCCACACCAGCCCCACAGACTGCGACCAGGCTACGAGTTTACTCCCCCTATTCATGTTCCTCCTCAGCCTGTGGTGCAGCAGCCTCGCTATCTAGCTGAGGGAACTGACTGGTAAAGACTTGTTCTATTCATCACAACGCTATGTTTATCATCTGTTTCTGCATGGCAAGTTGCTGTATGGGGTATTATGCAACTGTTTATTGTAGCTGAATAATAACATGTCAGCTTTTGTCAATAAGATTTGGTTAGATACTAATAGAGATAGCCTGGTCAGTATATTTATGCTTAGAATAAGAATGTGCAACTGCATACCCTATATTAATGTAGAGGGCGGTATTTCAGAAAGACTACATTTACTGTGAAATTTAGTGCTGATCTATAACATAATGGAAAGTTGAAGCAAAGAGCAACTGGAGAGGGATGCTACATTATTTAAGGGCTCTGCAGTTGTGGCTGAACTCACACAGCCTAAATAATTGTGAGGCACAGAGCAGCTTGTGAAGATCTCCCTGTCAGAGCGCAGTGGAGTGCTGCCTGGTGCACTGGGTGAACCTGTTCCCTCTGGTGTTTAGGGACCTGAGTGTAGATGCCGCTCTGCCTCCTCAGTACCACATCCACCCGCTGCCGCAGCACTATCAGCACTACCTGACCTCTCCCAGGATGCACCACTTCCCCAGAAACAACGCCTCGACTCAAGTGGTGAGCCCCATGACTTCAGAGCAATCGATCACAGTGGTATAGATAAACTTTTTGCTATTCCTCATTGACTTTCTTACATTAAACTCAATGCCCAACAGCGGGGGGTGACCCGGCCTCCTGTCTGTGCGATTGCCGCCTCAGAGCTGACAGTGCCTCTTTTATCTGTCATCTTGCAGGTTGTTCATGAGATCAGAAACTACCCATATCCCCAGCTGCACTTGCTGGCTCTGCAGAGTCTCAACCCCTCCCGTCACGCGTCCGCTGTTAGGGAGAGCTACGAGGTTAGTGCTGCTCTCCGTGTCTCTCTCTCCCCTCAGCAGACACGCACGTCGGGCCATGTATTCATCACTGTTTCGCTGTGACCAATGCTCAGGACGGACTAAAAGATTGTCTTATTTGCAATTTCTGCTGACTAGATGCCTCGGATCATCCAGCTGTCTTTAATCACATAACATTGGTTTCCATTTGGGGAAGGTCTAATTGTTTCTTCCTGTTCATTGGAGTGCTTTGTTTATTATGAGCATATGCCGAAGTCATCCATCGAAGGTATCATTTCCAAGTTGAGAAGAGGCATCTCGTCACAGCTGTTTAAAATTCACTCTTCTGAGAAGCGTGACATGCGGAAAATCTCCCACTCTTTCCCTCTCTCTTCAGAGTGAGCTGAATTCCCACTATAACTCATTTGCAATGTATTACTTAATTAAACTGAATAATATACCATGGCTCAATTAATAATGAACAGAATATGGCCATAAGCAAACAAGTTATCTGAATCTTAGTTCTCAATATCTATAAGTATTGCGATTTATTGTATCAGAGCTTGTTTTTGTTTACCGCTGCTGTCACAGTTAATGTGGCCTGGAGTTTTCCATTTCTGTGCTTGTGTATCAGGGCCTTTACCATTAAACATTTATGATATTTTCTGTATGAAGTGCATATTATATTCAGCTTTTGCATCAGCAAAAGCTGAATATAATATGAGAGTCTTCTTCAAAAACCAATGTTTAAAAAATGTTTTAAAGATTAATTCAACCATTATGTATAAAACCTGGCAGTGTACCGCTAATGTTACCAAACAATGTGCCACAGTCAAGCAATGCTTAGACAATAACCCAAAAAGAACGTTTGTTAAAATGAGCTCATCATCCAGTGTGAAATGTTTCTTTTTTTAAATTAGCTTATTATCATAACATTTGTATACCGTGATGGTACCTAAAACAATTATAGCTAGATTATAGTTAATCTGATACAAATCTGATACAAATCTGATACAAATCTGATACAAATCTGATACAAACTTGGTACAGTCTGATAAAAATCTGATACAGCCTGATACAAATCTGATACAGCCTGATACAAATCTGATACAGCCTGATACAAATCTGATGCAGTCGGATACAAATCTGATACAGTCGGATACAAATCTGATACAGTCTCCCAAAGCCCTTGCCAAATTACAAATTGACCCTATCTCTTCTTCCAAGGAGCTTCTGCAGCTAGAGGACCGGCTCGGCAGCGTCAACCGCGGTGCAGTGCAGACCACCATCGAGAGATTCACTTTCCCCCACAAGTACAAGAAGGTACCTTTTCATATTAAACCTTTTTACTGGGCCCATACGATGCAATACACAGCCATGTACAACCAGTTATACTGTACTACTTACCTTAGGAAAAATACAACATAAACAAATGGACAAATGCCTCTAGAACTTGTAAATATTATGAAATGTAGTTATACAAAATGCCAGCAGAGGGTGCAAATTGTAAAGAGTAACATTGTTTGAATAATGATAGCTACCACCAAACATGCTAATCTGTGCAGAGAGGGAAGTTTGACTAGGGAAAGGATTAGAACAAGTTTAGTAAAGATGTCCAGACTCTAAAACTTGAAGTTTATGGCTTACCCTGTGTGACGTTTACTGGAGTGCAGTCAGGCGTCACCGATGAGGAGAGCTATGTTTTTAGTGAGTAGCTAACGTATCATTAGAAATGTTTTGCGTAAGATAAGGCCACAATTACATACAAAATACTGTGGTGCTGCTCTACCAGATGAGAGAGAGACAGAAGAGTTCTATCCACCCATGAGTTCAAAGGTCAAACTCATTCTTGCCAGATTAACGAGACGGGTCTGCAGTGAGCCCAATTGACGGCTGGAGATGACTCACGCGGCTGTCTGCTGATTCGTGTGTGCCGCTTTCGTTTGAATTTAAAACAGCCACAACACTGACTATGACCCAGATACTCCTGAAAGGGCGTCAGATCGTTTGGCACTGCGCCAGCGAAAAGAAATAATTGAGTCTGCATTCGAAGCTAAGACAAATTCTCCCTTTTTTCCGAGGGCACGGTGATTACGTGGTTCTCATTCCAATCTCACTCCCTTCCTCAAACACTCGTGGCATAAGCAAACTTTTATACCCAGCCCTGCATAATAATCTCATGTTTGACGTCCTTCAATTTTCATTCTTTCACAGAGAATACCCCAAGACCTGAAAATGTGTTTGGAGGACGAGGAATTGGACACTGACGAGAAGTGCACCATCTGTTTGTCAATGCTGGAGGATGGAGAGGATGTGAGGTATGCGCAATTACTCAAGAAAATCGAGTTTTCAGCCACCGTGCCGCTGAAAAGGTTGCTTTCACATGACAAAGCATTCGAAAGAGCCTGTATTCATTTAAAGGCACACTGCGTAACATTTTGGACTATACTGTTTCCAATCAGTACAAAACATTTTTCTAATGACCAGCTCGACACAGAAAATACTATTTCTGCTGACTTTAGTCACATCTCCATGGAAACGAGCTGGAGACGTACCCACTCCCGGTAAAGTTACAGTCATTTCTTAGGAGAGCTGAGGCCGCTCACAGCAAAATGACATGTTTTTTTTTTTAGATATTTTTCAATGCTGAAAATATCTGTCATAAAATAAAAGCTTCTATTTCAATTTTATTTTTTGGGCAAAATTCTAAGCAGTGTGGCTTTAAGCATGTTGTGTGTTGATGGGACTTTGAGACAGAAAAGATATCAGTATGGCTGGTTTTGGGGTTCAACATGTGGGTATTTTCTGTTCTTTTCTCAAAAACAATGAATCATCCATTGACTTACTTTGAGGCACTTTGCTCAATTTCATATCGCAGGGGATTGTGGCAGCGGCCTTATTTGTCCTCAGTCAGTGTTTTGGTGGGGCTCAAACGGCTTTGGCACGTAGTCCAAAGAATGTCTCATTTGCCCACACTGTTTGTTTTGTCAACCAGCTTCTACAACGCAGCGCTTCTTTGACACCGCTCTGTTGCCAGGACCGGAGGCAGTTGGAAAAAAAAGCAGAATAACTGCATCCTCTCAAAAAGGAAAAAAAAAAATCAGAATTCAGTCTCTGTTTCTTTGTTTATGTAGCTTCGAGGCAACATTAGCATTTAGCCAACTCAACTGACGGAGCTGATGTGATTACAATTAGCAGTAGTTTGACAGTAGATTTTTATAATAGCCCAAATAAGCTTTGTTAGTTATTCATTAGAATTAATTGTATTTACCTCTTTGATTCTGTCACTTTCATTATGTTTTAAATATCAATTAAAGGTCATGTCACAGGTTGGATTACCAATTTCACACAAACACAATGACTTTTCAGCTTAAACATTTGCCCATCTTTCTCTATATTTACATTTTGTTGATATCATTTTCTTGTTGGAAAGGGGCACAGGATGTGACATAAGAAAATGTAACTGTGAAACCAAGAGCACAAACGAGTCCCAGTTTAGTTTTGGGGAAATGGACTTGCCCCTTATCCTTTGTTACTTATGTTTTGGAAAGGTTATAGAAACTTTTCAAACAAAATTTCGCTCCATTTCATTAAATATTCGTCTGTGATCACGTGACATTTTTGGTCACATGATCTCCTTAATAAAAATCCCACACCTGTGCTCAATTTCACAATGCCCTGACGAAGACCCGTGAGTGCCTAGACTCGAGTGCCTCGGACATTTTTTGCTTCTTGGCTTACTTTTTCATAAAGTATTTTAAAGGGAATATACGGAGTTTAAAAATGTTAAAATGAAGTATTTTCCTCCCCCTACATATTCCAGCAATGTCCTAATGTGTAGAATGAGCTCAGACCTGTTCACCACAACTGCCTCTAAAATCCTGCACTGTCACTCAAAAAGGTGTTAATTCGGGTCCGAAGTGCCGTCATGCACGAGCTTAATACAGAAGCTGCAGTTACGTGCAAGACCAGAGGTGGCAGTAGTGAGTATAAAATGACCAACTTGCATCTAGCCCCTTTAACTTTGAAGCATCACCACAAAGTCTGCCTCAAGTTCAAATCCAGACTAAACCTGACCTGAATTGGACTAAATTATATCTAAAGTGGGTGTAAACTGTGGATTCTTTAACTCTGCTTAAAGAATAAGCAGACAGTAAGTTTCATTTTTACCCTGTTCATAAGGCCAATAAATTAAATCAATGCAAATAAGTGTGCTTTCCTTTCACATGGCAGGTAGGATGCTTGTGTAGCTCACTGCCACAGGGTGTTGTATTTCAGTTGTCTGGAGAAATGGAATCACACGGTCCTTTGAGACCGATTCCGATGTAAAACACAGAGAGGCTGGTGTGGAAAGATCTCAGACACAATCTGCATAATGGTCATGGCACCTGTTGTCTTCACTCCCGCCTGTCCACTGCATGCCCACTGGGTACAAGTCCTCCTGTCAACAAACATTCTCACATTTATATGAGAAGAAAGCTTAATATGTTTCAGATGACTCATAACTTTTGCATTAGATCGCATTGACAAATAGGGGAGGTTGCTTTTCATATTGGTTTTGGTTCATTTGATGGGAATGTTCAATCATTAGTTACGAAGGAATCGGCTACAATGCCCTTACCCTTGTGTCAGTAGTAGCCCAAATATTCACTTAAGTAAGAGTAAGTTTGATTCATGTTTCAGTTTGACATAAAAGATGAGAAACAAAATGGGGAACAATGTAACCGAATACTACCCACCTCTGTTTTTTCCCCTCATTAACAAAAAGGATAATGTTTCTCAAGATTTACAGTTGTATAAAATTCCAAATTTTTCTTTCTTCCAGGAGGTTACCCTGCATGCATCTCTTCCACCAGGCGTGTGTGGACCAGTGGCTGGCTACGAGCAGGAAGTGCCCTATATGCAGAGTGGACATTGAGACCCAGCTGTCGCCTGACAGTTGATAAACCCCGGTCGACTCGTTCAGCTCTGCATCTTGTAATTCTCCATTGCCTCTCCCCGGGGGGAAGCTCTGCCAAAACACTACTACTTCTTCTTCTTCCCCTCTGCGCCACTCTTTGAGCCTGGCTTGTGAGACAGCTGTGACGGGGAGATCAACAAAAGCACACTAACCTACAACATAACGGGAATGGGGCGGTGGCTGACAGGCAGAGGGGTTGCTTTGGCTGGATGTAGGTGGGAGGAGCAGGTCAGAGGTTGGACAGATGTGCTGAGGATGAGTTTCCTTACCCTGTGAGGACACTACCTTTACTACCAAACTCCCCCCACGCTCTCTCTGTGCTGTGTGACGGCCATTTCTCTGCCACTAAACCTCTTCCCAGGCCTGTGAAAAATCCTTTAAGCTGCACTCTGCCCAAGCCCTCAGCACATCTGTACAGAACTTTATCCAATGATTAGCATGAGGTTGTTTGGTGTGAAATCTTGTAGCTGAACGCTCGTGGTGTTATGGACTATAGTACTGAATAAGTATTTACTGAGTAACAGTGTTGTGTAGCAAGCAAATGCCTTTGCTTTTTCGAAATATGTTTGTGATAAAATAATACTAAAGGGTGACATACAGTGACAATATACAGTGTGGTAAATCTTCATAGACGATCAGCAAAGCGTTAGATGTATTAAAAAAAAAAGAAGCCAAAAATCCCTTGTTGTCGTCACTAACATGGTTTTTGGATTTCCAGTTAGTAGCCATCAGAGTTGATGCTAAACCCGCTAACTGCAGGCATGGCTTTCAGTGACGTGTTAGTGTCGTAGACGGGCCTCGACAATCTAGAGCTGAGGCCTCAGATGTGCATGCTGTACGGCAGGCTTGGGCTGTGTTGTTGTTGTGGAGCAGTAGAAACAGGGACTGTGTCTGTGCATGTGAACCACATACTCTGATGAGCTCACTCATTCATAGAGAAGGATAAGAACGCACCTGTTCCCCTTCCCCTCCTCCGAACTCATCTCCAGTCGACCAAAGTTGCTCTGAGACGCAGACCAGAAGCCTCCCCTCCTAAATCCTGCAGTGTGAGCGCTGGTGTGCGGCTGACAGCAACTCCTCTGTGGCCTCTTCATGATCGCGAGAGGCCGGCATGGGCTTGAGGATGCAGTGCCTGAGTCTTGCCATCAGAATAGATCAAACCTGACATTTCTATATTACCAGAACCTTATTGCCTATTGAACAAGCAAGCACATGTAATTTCTATGAACCGCGAATCGCCTCTACGTATCAGCTCCTTTCATTTCAAACTGAGTTGCTCCCACTGTGTCTGGTGTAACAGGGAAAACACAAACTTGTCTGCCTGTGATCTGTGCTAGAATGTGTACGATTGTCTCCCCTCCCATGGTAGTAGTGTATGGTACTGCTAGAACAACTGTGAAACTATGTTCAGTGCTAGAAGCCGTTTTCGATATATCATGCATGAACCATGTTGGCGTAGTTCACTTGAAGGAGTGTGAAAGGGAGAAAAAGCCATCCATTTGAAAAATACCAAACAAACGTTCTTAACATTTATTTTAAAACATTATTTCAATTTATTTTTTATTTTTTTTGGTTTTGTTTGCCATTTTGATTTCTTTTTTTTAGGTGTGTTGTCAATTTCTTTGCTCACATGCCAATCTGGACACGGTACTTGTCTGCTGAGTCCCTGTCCATTTAACCATAGTGAAGAAAAAGCTGCAATGCTGCAAGACATTAATGTTGTTCTAATGTAGCTTGTGTTTGTAAATGCACTATAATATGGAGTTGCCTGATTTGGGTTTGGTGGCGTGGGTCCCTCTTGTCCTAGGATTTGTGTTCATGTTCAGTTACAAGTATTTTCATGCTTTCTCGTGTATTATCGGAGGGTGACTTGACTGTTTGTGTTGCTTTTTTTCTTTTTGTATGAAACCTCCATCCAAAAAATTACAGATGGATGACAATGGAGGTTTGCTAGTTCACATAGAATGCTGTGATTAAAGATGCCTTAAGTATTTAACAATCATTATTTATTACTAACTGTAGCTAGCTAGCTATTGTGGTGGAATATTTAATGTCTCTATCTCATAACTTTGCAATTAATCAATATATTTATTTAGAATAACACAAAATATAAAAAAAAACTATACCTCATTATGCATTGGTCGGTGGGGATGCTTCTGCATGCCGTTTGTGTTTTGTTTTCCAAGGAGAAAAAAGATACTTGTTGAGAATGGACTGGGCTGTTCTCAGTTCATTATCGAGCCAGCATGGTGCTGTTGATTCTGGATGACATTCCATTCATTCACTTTTCTAATGACCATCCTGCTTTAAAACAAAGCAGACTATGGGCTGAGCTCTTCATATGGCTCTAGAACTCACTCGCTGACGTTGACTTTATTTACCGTTGCCACTTTTTATTTCAGTTTATTAGTTTTTTTTAAATATTCAATCATATCTGAATATCTACGGAATTCTTATTGCTTTAGGTCCCACATAATGTGCTATATAATCTGTTCTTATGTATTGCTGGCAAATGCTTTGTGTGGGATTTTGGAAAGTATCTAACTTGCTAACTTGAGCCATTGACTATTGAGCAAATTTCTGGTGTACTGTGGTTATACAATATAGATAGCGTGTTTTACACTTGGGTATAATAAGCTACTGTTTTGGTGTGCATTTCCTATTATTACTCTACTAATCCTGCAAAACGTATAGAATTGGAATGACGCTGGCTGGTTTTACAATATTTCATTTCGTGCTCTCACTGGCCTTACCCCATGTCCTCCACAGTGTAACCATTGCTCCAGCGCAACCTGGACAGTAGCCATAGTATTAACTCAAGCTGATGAACCGGAATGAACAGTAGAACTTAAAGCACAAGCTTTTTAATGCATGTCCTCTCAGGTTTTCCTATGTGTATGTGGGAGTAGCTCTGTAGATGTGTTTAATATGATGCTGTACCTTCTTGAATATTTCAGATGTTTCTTTGCTGCTGAAAAAATGTTGATTATTAACCTGCCAGTGAAAAAGGGAAGTGGCCATCTTTGTACAACACACTGCTGTTTTGCTGTAACCGCGCAATGTTTTATGATCTTGAGTATTTTATAGAGAAGTAGAAGTATGTATCAATAATATGAAAGCAATAGCTAAATCATAATGAAGAATAACATGATCCGTGAATATTGTGGAAAATCTTTAGATTCACTCTGGGTGGATTTTGTACTGTATTTATTACTAATGATGATGCAAAAAGTTGCATAGCTTAATCCAAACTGTTCTGTCTCTTTTTTATTTATTGTCTTGTATATGATCTTTTTGTATGTGTTTTTCAAATAAACTGCCTAAAACGCTGACAACTAATTGATTGTGTGGTGTTTGGTGTTTAAAGTATGAGCCGTTGTGTTCCTGACTAAATAGTTACACATTTTTGGATAAAGGAATCAAAACACTAGAAAATACAAGATTATACTCAAAATGGAAATTTATTTACTAAAACTTTTGTAGAAAGGTCGAGTGCAGTGGAATTCCTTTTCAAAACCAAAATAACCAACATGAATAATGCACAGAATATTGGCACTAATAAAACAAAATATCTCAATCAAAAAAGTCATATAAAACTCTTCTGTATGTAACAGATTAAAGGGATATTTCAGGATTTTTGACATAGGGCCTCATTTCCTAGTTATCCAGAGTGTTGGTGATTTCTGGAGATATTTTTTTTTGTAATTCATGCAGTTCTTATATTTGAAGAGTTAAGTGGCGCTTGGTTAGTGCAAGGCTAGCGCATTTCTATGGTATCAGCGAGCCTGCATTAAAAACAGTCTGACCCGCTCCACAGAGCACCTGAGGCAAATCACTTATAACGCCAGACTATGATAAACTAATAAGACTATATATATATATAAATGTTTGTGTCGATAGAATGATTTTTGGAATATAACTGACCTTGCATCACATGAATAATCACATTTTGAGGGACTATTCTCTAGCAGATCGCTCCGCTGCTGCGTAGCTTATACAACCACGAAGCTGATGCTGCTCAAACATAGGGTATTTTACATGCAAAATGGTTAAAATTACTTTATCGACACAGACATTTATATCGTTCGTCTGGTGTTATAAGTGATTTGCCTCAGGTGATCTGTGGTAAGACTGTTTTTATGCAGGCTAGCTGATATCGTAGAAATGCTTTAGCCTTGCATTTAGCCTAGCGCCACGAAACTCTTCAAATATAAGAACTGCTTGAATTACAAAAAAAATATCTCCAGAAATCAACTACACTCTGGATAACTAGGAAATGAGGCCCTATGTCAAAAATCCTGAAATATCCCTTTAATGCATTCTCCTAATATCTGGGGTAAAGCACTCGCTGGATGTGGCCATCCGCCTTCTTGGTGTCCAGCCACTTCCCACACATGAAGATGGTAGTGACTGAGTTGGCAGTGTTGGTCACCTCTACGCACTCTAAATACCAGCCACAGTTGGAGCCGCCGTTATCGTGCTCTACTTTGATCCGCAGCAACTCCCCGAGGTCCAGCATCTCCACGACAAAGCGGTCTGTTTGGCCTCGCTCGAAAAGGTTGCGGAATTTCTGCCGTAGGTGCCGCTGGCCTGAGTCACCGTTGACTCCGTAGAGGGTGATGAAAACGTTGGCGTCTGTTCCAGCGCCTTTAACGTCACCCGTGATCACTATGATCTCATACTTGACGGGCACCAAGTTGCGGACTTTGCTGGCAAAGCTCTCCACTGATTTGTAGCACTCATATGTCAAGAACTGGTCCTTTTTGGCTGCCAGGGGAACTTTTGCGTCGCAGTGAAAGAAATACCTAAGAAGAAAAGAAGGGTTGAGCCACAGCCTTACACAGGCTCACCATAAAGGGATATTTCAGGATTTTAGTCATTGGGCCTCATTTCCCAGTTATCCAGAGTGTTGCTGATTTCTGGAGATATTTTTGTAATTCATGCAGTTCTTATATTTGAAGAGTCAAGTGGCGCTAGGCTAGTGCACGTCTATGGTATCAGCTAGCCTGCATTAAAAACAGTCTGACACACTCCACAGTGCACCTGAGGCAAATCACTTATAACACCAGACTAACCATATAAATGTCTGTGTCGATAGAATAATTTTGGGAATATAACTGACCTTGCATCACATGAATGATCGCATTTTGAGGGACTATTTTCTAGCAGATCACTCCGCCGCTGCGTAGCTTATACAACCACGATGCTGATGCTGCTCAAATATAACTTCTTTTAAATGCAAAATGGTCAAAATTCATCTATCAACACAGACATTTATATCGTTAGTCTGGTGTTATAAGTGATTTGCCTCAGGTGCACTGGGTCAGACGGTTTTTAATGCAGGCTAGCTGATACCATAGACATGCACTAGCCTTGCACTAGCCTAGCACCACTTAACTCTTCAAATATAAGAACTGCATGAATTACAAAAAAAAAATATCTCCAGAAATCAGCAACACTCTGGATAACTAGGAAATTAGGCCCTATGTCAAAAATCCTGCAATATCCCTTTAATGTACCCATAGGCCCCGGGGCTTAAACAGAATTGTAGGCCCCATCCCCCCTCAGCACTAACCTATAATCCTAACCCTAAATCCCACAAAAACCCTAACCCTGCTACTCCTACATGTATCCCTCTGGGCTAGGTAGGGCAGGCCTCCTCCAGGTACACACACAGCTTAGCACAATCTTCACATACGGTCAGTCATGCCGCAAAGAGAAGTGATTGACTTGAAAATCAACAAATCACCTCTTCTTTTTTCCCCCTTAATTCTGATAGGCCCTTCACTATGGTAGGCCCCTGGGCTCCAGCCCCTGCTAGCCCATTGGTTAAGGTGGCTCTTACACACCTTGAGTATAATGTTTTGTCCGGGTACTTACTTGTTTCCGAGCTCCTTCTCTGTTACAACGACCTCCATAACATGCCAGAACTTCTCACCCTTAGGCTTCTTGCCATCCTTCGTTATGTGCCCCAAACAAATGCCAGCAATTTCTCCAACATGTTTGGATGAAAACTCAAAGGTGTCAGTGGCGCCACTGTAAAGGGCAAAAAGTGAGCTGAGTTTTAGTGTCTGAAAAATTAAAAGCACTGGTTTGTGGAGAGTTTTTCTTTAGCGTAGCTCATGGGATTAGGTCTCCTGAGAGCCTCGACTGGGAGAACAGAAAGTAAGACGAGATAAAAGAGCTGAGAAAAACAAAACGTGGAGGGGAGGAGATTATGTAAGCTCCACAACAGGGTTTTATTGCAAATGCACCTAGACTCTCTAAAGACCCACCATAAGAACTTCTTTTTCTTATTCTCCAGCACAAACTCTTTGGATCGAGCTTTTCTTCCTTCCAACACAATCCAGGCATTTTCTGTGGTCGATGCACCATCTGTGTTAGCAGTCGTCGTGGCAATTTCATATTCTGTGCAAAGCAAAGCAAAGCACAGTTTGTATAGTCGTTATATCACTGTCTCAATACAGAATATTTCAAGGGTGTTTTCTACAACAGTAGATTATTCAGAATTCAGCACAAATCACTTGCACGCACTAGTTTTGTCACTGAGGTCCACAGAGTCATTGTTGGCACATGCCAGCTCCCTCATTATCTGCCCATCGTCTTCGTTTTTAGCCAGCCAGCGGTCACAGGGGAATCGAAAGGTCTGGTCCATGGTTTCGTCTTTTACATCGATGTACTCGAGGTGCCAGCCCGGAGCAGGACCTGTTCACCAGGACACAGCACTGGATTACCACGCGTATTACAGTAAACTTACAGGGAACACTTTACATTACGGGCCGGTAAGTGCATGGTACTTACAGTGGTAATTCTAGATACTTATTGTGGTACTTATTGTGGTACTTACAGTGGTAATTCTAGATACTTATTGTGGTACTTATTGTGGTACTTACAGTGGTACGTGCGGTGGTACTTACATAGTAATTACAGAGGTAATTCTAGGTACTTGTTGTGGTACTTATGGTGGTAATTACAGTGCTAATTACAATGGTACTTACAATGGTACTTACAATGGTAATTACAATGGTATTTACAATGGTACTTCTGGTGGTAATTACGGTGGTAATTCTAGGAACTTATTGTGGTACTTAAAGGATACTATAGTGAGAATTAGAAGGTGTGTACTGCAATACTTGTATATATAGTGGTAATTACAGTGGTACTTACAATGGTAATTACAATTGTAATTACAGTGGTACTTACAATGGTAATTACAATTGTAATTACAATGGTACTTCTGGTGGTAATTACGGTGGTAATTCTAGGAACTTATTGTGGTACTTAAAGGATACTATAGTGAGAATTAGAAGGTGTGTACTGCAATACTTGTATATACAGTGGTAATTACAGTGGTACTTACAATGGTAATTACAATTGTAATTACAGTGGTACTTACAATGGTAATTACAATTGTAATTACAATGGTAATTACAGTGGTACTTACAGTGGTACTTCTGGTGGTAATTACAGTGGTAATTCTAGGAACTTATTATGGTACTTAAAGGATACTATAGTGAGAATTAGAAGGTGTGTACTGCAATACTTGTATATACAGTGGTAACTCTAAGTAATGAAGGTTGTACTTCTTGTTTTCTCTAATGCTGCTTTATATTGTTTTATAGTCACACAATCCTAGAAATTACTTCTGTATGTAGAAGCACCACATTTATAAATTTATTTATAAAAAGTTTATAAATAAACATATAAAAATTATGCCTTGTTTGTATTTGTATTCATAGTTTTTATCATCTGTTTGTGTTGTGAAGCACTTTGGGCAGCCGTGGTTGTTGTAAATGTGCTATAGAAATAAACTTGACCTTGACCTTGACATTTACTACCTATGAATTGCTGCTGTAGCATCCTTGAATTACTAATAAGTACCATAGATGTATCACTGTAAGTACTAAAAACTATCACTCAAAGGACCAAAGTAAATAGAAGTACAACCTTCATTACTCAGAGTTCCGACTGTATCTCTTCGTAATGAGAGATACAGTGGTAACTCTGTGTCTCCCTGACCCTAATCCTAGCCCCTAACCCGTAATGTAAAGTATTTCCAAATTACATTATAATAGTCATAGCGCAAGAAGCTAAAATCCTCTCACTGTGTCCCTTGCTGTGACAAACTGACAGCACACACATTTCGGAGCCAGCAGAATCGCCGGTTTCTCACCTTTGTTGTCGTGCCACACTCGGACCTTGGACAGCTCCCCCAGACTGAGCATGTCTGAAAATTTGAAGACATCTTTCCCTTTACGCTCAAACTTATTCCTGTTGGTGCTCTCTTTCAAAGGCAGAGTCCCTGTGTCACCATACTCTCCAAATACAATAAGGAAAACATTGCAATCTGTTCCAGCCCCTGCAAGACAAACAAAACAAAAAAAGGTTAATTTTTTTTCCCACAAATGGGATTTTAAAACTTTTCAGTACATTTTGAGCTACTCACCGCCAACATCACTAGTTTGGACATTAATGGTGTATGTCGTGTTTTCCACCATCTCCTCGTCGTCCACAGTGGCGGGCAGCTCGCACACTTTGGTCCTTTTTGGCCCTTTGATCTTTGATAACCAGTTCTCATAGGTAAACTCGTACACATCCTCAGTGGTTAGGTTTTTTAGCATAATCTGAAATGTATAGGATGTGATGCCTATTGGTGCGCATCGATACACGCACACATACTCTTTATACTATTTACTCACCTTATCAAGAAACCAATCAGGCCGACTTCCAGTGCCATCTATTCGAACTCGGATCTTCTTCAGGGGAGCTATGTCGTCGATTTCCAAGCTAAATGTGTCTTCCTGGTCTCTTTCAAACCTGGAAACATTCATTGATGGCACAATATGGAGGACTTAAATGACCTTTATGTCCCTAGATATGAGATAAACACTGATAACAATTGATAATAATATGTAATGTTGATAATAGTATAAAACATAAATAGAATATTTTGCATTTTATTCTATTTATTGAGATATTACTGTGGCTTTAAAAACATGATTTATTTAACCTCTTAAAGGGACAATAAGGAGTTTAAGAATGTTAAAACTAAGTATACATGTTCAAGCCATGTCCTAATGTGCAGAATGAGCCCAGACCTATTCATCACAAGACTGCAGTTACACATAAGACCTGAGGTGGCAGTAGTGAGTATAAAATGTCCAACTTGCATTTAGTCTCTTTAAAGCTGAGGTACCTGATTTTTTTCTGCACAAATTGGGATTTTTTTTTTCTCATAATCCCTCCTGCATTTTGGAATTGTTCAAGCAAATTGTTTATATGCCTGTTTCAAGCCTGTGTACAGCTTTGAGCTGTGGCAAAGTGAAGCAGGCGGGACCACCCCCAAAATAAATTTCACTAATTGAGAGTCTACTTCTTCTTCTATCGCTCAATAAAAAAAATAGGTGAAGACTACGCAACAAGGTCTGTTTTTTGCTGTGTTTACAACATACCCTGTGGTGGTAAAAACAAGTTTACTTTACAACCACAAAAAGTCAGGTAGCTCAGCTTTAAAGGGGCTAGATGCAAGTTTGCCATTTTATACTCACTACTGCCACCTCAGGTCATACGTGTAACTGCAGCTTCTATATTAAGCTCGTGCATGACGGCACTTCGGACCCGAATTAACACATTTTTAGTGACAGTGCAGGATTTTAGAGGCAGTCGTGGTGAACAAGTCTCATTCTACACATTAGGACATTGCTGGAATATGTAGGGGGAGGAAAATACATAATTTTAACATTTTTAAACTCTGTATAGTCCCTTTACCCCCTCATCTAAACGGATACATTTTCTCGCGTTTTTGTCACTTTTTTGTTGTGTCTTCACCACATTTTTGCCACATTTGCATTGCTTTTTGTCACGCTTTTGGTGCTTTTCTGTTGCATTTTTGTTGCATTTTCATCCTCGTTTTCGTCTCATTTTTGTCACTATTTTGACAAGACACTTTTAGATTTGGGTAAATCCAAACCGGAGAAAATGTGCTCGGTCCAGGCGGGGAGGTTAAGAGGTTAATATTATGACAAAGACGTATCCTAAAGACAATCCTTCTTGCCTTTATTTTTGTTGTTTCATTTCTTTTACCATTGAAGTGTTGCATACAAGATTTTTTTGGCCGACTAACCTGTCTCCATTTTTGGGCAGCAGCATTTCCTCTGTGCAGCCATTGGCTCCGTACACGCTCAGAAAAATGTTGGTATCAGTCCCTGCATACTGAGTGTCACCTGTGACGACCGTGGCTGAATAAACCACCTACCAAAGCACACAAGAGCAGAGACAAACCCCCCCTTTTTTTTACACAGCGCATTAACGTTGGGGCTTTTTTTTTTCATGGTTACGTTAGACCCGGTGACTCACTTTGCGGTTGATGTTGATGGTGCTAGAGTCCAACACATTGAACAGTCTGGCAGTCAGACCATCTCCTCTGTCTTTAGCCAGCCAGCACTTACACGGAAAGATGTACTTGATGCCTTTGGTTGGCACGGCAACCGCCAGCTCATCCACCAACCAGCAGCTCTCCGGCGTGAGACCATTATGGCCGAGCTGAAGAGGAAAGAGACAGTGGAGAGAGACAGTGGAGAGAGCAATGTAGAGCAGGAATTTTACACATTTATGATTTGAATTGACTCCAGGACCGCCCCGAATTAATTATTTCTGAGCCGGATTGTGTTTAAAATTTGATGACGGGTGCATTTGTGCGGAGCCGGCAGACAGTTTCACAGATTTTCTCACTTCCACACGCTTGATCTCTCCCACGTCCGTGCCGTAGCAGACAAAGTGTTCCATGGAGCCGGCTGTGAAGCTCTTCTTCCCCTCGGGCAGGTCCAGCCACAGCCGGTCTGTCTCCGTGTCGTTCGGGCCCAGGATGATGACATAAACCCTCGCTGTGGTGCTGGAGTCACGCTCGGTGCCAGTGGACAAGGTGAAGTGGTATGGAATGACTGAAAACAGAGAAAATACATACAATATTCTACCACAATATTCTGACTCAGTGCGGCGACTCTGTATGTTCCTGCTGGTTTAAACAAATCTCTCCTGTTTGGCAATAAAGACATATCCATCGCTCAAAAAAGACAAAGGTCAAGGTCCGAAAGGGAGAGTATGTAAGACTTGTTTTAAATATTAAAAATGTCTCCAGAATGAGGTAAACATGTTAAAATCAAACATTGGTTTTGCAATGTTGGGCTCCAGAGTAACATTGTAACGGCCGAAGCATTTTCCTATAGGCGCACCAGGACATCATTTAGGCGCATCACTTTAGAAATGTCTGAAAGTATGTAAAGGGTTCAATGCCGACACTAAACATTATAAAATATGTATTTCTCATTTCATATTCAAACATTTTACATCAGAATAATTATAATAAATATTATGGGACAGTCAGCATTACACAGCTCTAAAGGAGTGCAGAACGCTATAAGACATATATTTATTTTTATTTAACCAGGGAAGTCCTATTGAGATTAAGAATCTCTTTTTCTGTGGTAGGGGACACCAGAGAACCCAAACATGCAAACTCCACACAGAGTTTGCATGTTCTCCCTTCTAGCTGTGAAGCATGAGCGCTAACCGCTACACCACCGTGCCGCCCGTTTTATATATTACTTCTAATGTAGGGGCATCAATGATAGTTCAAGATACTTACTTATGCTTTTGGTAACTTAAATAAAATGAATGTATTAAGATTCTAAATGAGTTTATACAGAACGTTTAAAGGAGCTATACCTGATTGTACAAAGAAACAGGGTCACTCAAATTTCAAATTGCTATTTTCTGGTCCAAACTCATCTCAAACCTCCCTAATGCATTTACAACATCAAAATTTGTCACAGGGACTGAGTTTAAACCAGGTTTCACATCTTTCAGGGAGAAAAACTGTCACTTCACTGTAAAATATGCCTTCTAGCCTGACATTTTATGACTGTTTAAAAGGCTTTAAAATCAGTATTTTTTGGATAAATGTCTGCTTTTACCATATACTAAAAGACAAAACAATTTTTTTCCAATAACAGAAAATTAAAAAATCAAGGATAGCTCCTTTAATTAATGTAAAGTAAAATCTCCTTTACTTTAGCTTTTATCTCCACAGATAAAGAAATAAAGGTATGTCTGAATGAATCTAACTACTGTGACTGTTAATGATGAAACTCATCAAAATCAAGAGACTAAAGTCTGGAGTTTTGTGCCTGAGCTCGTGCATCTGACATCTATGTTCTGAGCGCATTGAAACAAGGACTAACCGGAGCTGAACAGGCAGCAGGACAGGAGGAGAGAGGAGTGAGTCTGTCTTTTTCATTACTGTGGTGATCATACAATGCTCATCAGAACAACATTTCCTTCATGTTAAAGCTGTGAACAATCTGATCAATGTTTACAGTTGGCTGATGAGGGGCATGTGGTGAGAATCAGGGCAATCGTACAGGTATGACTGCCCTGTACGACTCTTGAGCCCTGTATGATATAACAGTCTATGATCATGAAATAAATATGTATATATATATTATTGTAACATTGTTGTTGAGACACGACGTGCCACAATAATACAACGCCTTAGTTAAGTTAAAAACAGTTACTAGAATGTGCATATGACAAGTTTTTATGCTTTTCTATTTATTACTCAGTTTGATGGGTTAATGCTGGAGGCTATCCTTAATTAGCGTTGGAAATCTTATGAAGAATAGTTTTCTATACAGTTTTATGTTTCATAATAGAAACCGGGACCCACTAGAGTCCTTTATCTAATGTGCAGTAGTAATAAGGTATAAAGTATCTTCATGTTCATGGCTGAGAGAATACACGCCCTGACAAAGCAATTCTTACTTGGTCCTTCTTCAATAACTGCTGCCTTTTTCTTCTTCTTCTTCTTGTTGGCATTGCGGTCCAGCCCCATTTTTGCCTGAGCCAGCTTCTTTGTGTTTGGATCAGTGTTTCGTTCACCTTCATATCCCTGAACGAGACATATCAAAACACAAATATAATCTACAAATTCATAGAGAAACACAACCTGTTATGCGCCGTATGCACCTTAACAAAGAATGTGCGCGAGATCTTTTTGTCCTCTTTCTTCTTGGACAGCCAGCGCTCGCACAGAAACATGTACACCTCCTCCGTGTCCGCGTCCAGCACCTCCACCTGGTCCAAGTACCAATCTGCTCCCACCCCGGAGTCGTCGTGCCGGATTAAGATCTTGAACACTTGTCCCAGGTCGACGGCCTCCATGGTGAACTTATCCACCTGGAAGGCAGTGTGAATGGAAACCAATCTCATCTGGGCACTTGCAAGGGCTTGACATCAGAGGTTTGCCGTAACCGAGCACTTAAGTAACCTTTTAAATTATACATTTAAGAGTAGATTTATCACACCCAACTTTTGACTTTCACTAGAGCAATTATATTTGCTCTAGTGAACAGTAGTAAACAGTTTGTGTTTCTTGCCCCATGGCTTGACAATTCCTTTCTCTCCTAACCCTAACCCTATGTAGATTGATATATCCTTCTACAAACACTAATGCTTGCACTAACTTGTATTTTTGATTGACTGCGGAATTCTTCCGCAGTCAATTATTGGTTTTCATGTTCTTTATTATTATTCCTCTTCCATCTTTTTCCCGATTTTCTAGAGCTTTCAGCACCTTCATGCTTTGTGCAATTTATGCAAGTTATGCATCAAAATGTTCCGCATGTTGAGGAGAAGGGTGCTATTACTTTTGAGACTTCTGCAATTTACGTTTTTTCCGCAATCGGCCAAAATGTCGGAGATTTTTCCCATTGACTTATATTGGGGCTGCCGCAAATCCATGCTTTTCTGCACTTTTTTCTGCATTTTATGCAATTTCTGCACTTTGTGCATGTTCAGCTTCTGCAACTTGTGGGTTTTGAGAAAAAATTAGCCTTCTGCAGTTTTCCAGTTTTTTTATACGGGAGTTTGAAATTTTTGCATTGGTGTGTATGGGGGAATCCAGCCAATGGGGAGACTCCAGGCCTTTCAGCCATTTGTGCAGCTTCTGCCAATCAAGCACTTTCAACAGTTTGACCAGTTTATGGAATTTAAAAGTTTATGCAATATTAACAATTTATGCAAAGTAACCACTTTATGGGATTTAACCAGTTTATGCATTTTAAACCGTTTATGCAACTTAAGAGTTTATGCCATTTAGGATTTAGGAATTTTAAAGAGTTTATGCAATTTACATACTTTATGCAAATTAACCCATTCATGCATTTTACAACTTTATGCAGTTTATACAGTTTATGCAACATGACATTTGATGCATTTTACCAGTTTATGCAAATTTGATTATGCAATTTGAAGAGTTTATGCAATTTCTGCATTCGCTTCCCGCATTTCCGCAGTCAATCGCAATGGCGCAGCCATTGCATTTCTAGTTGTATTTCAATTTTTTTCTGTGAACTAGATGCAGCAGAAATTCAACGCTACCATGAACATTAAAGGGATATTTCAGGATTTTTGACATAGGGCCTCATTTCCTAGTTATCCAGAGTGTTGCTGATTTCTGGAGATATTTTTTTTTTGTAATTCATGCAGTTCTTGTATTTGAAGAGTTACGTGGCGCTAGGCTTGTGCAAGGCTAGCGCATTTCTATGGTGCATTAAAAACAGTCTGACCCGCTCCACAGTGCACCTGAGGCAAATCACTTATAACGCCAGACTTATAGAATAATTTTTGGAATATAACTGACCTTGCATCACATGAATGATCGATTTTGAGGGACTATTTTCAAGCAGATCACTCCGCCGCTGCATAACTTATACAACCACGTAGCTGATGCTGCTCAAATATAAATTATTTTAAAGGCAAAATGGTTCAAATTATTCTATCGACACAGACATTTATATCATTAGTCTGACGTTATAAGTAATTTGCCTCAGGTGCACTGTGGAGCGGGTCAGACTGTTTTTTATGCAGGCTAGCTGATACCATAGACATGCACTAGCCTTGCACTAGCCTAGCGCCACGAAACTCTTCATATATAAGAACTGCTTGAATTAAAAAAAAAATATCTCCAGAAATCAGCAACACTCTGGATAACTAGGAAATGAGGCCCTATGTCAAAAATCCTGAGATATCCTTTAAGTTAAGAATGCTGTTGTTCAAGCCCTGGGTAATACTTGTTAACAATACTGTACCTCTCCTCTCTCAAACTTGTTCTTGTTGGTCTCTGATTTGGCCAGTTTGCGCTCTCCGGTGTCTCCCAGGTCTCCGTAGATAGTGAGAAACACATTGGCATCGGTGCCAGCTTTATACATGTCGCCGGTTCGTACAGACACTTTGTATGAATGGGCTGTAATAATAAAAAAAAGTATTAAATGAATAAGAAACTATGAACAAAAAACTTTGGACCACAAGAAATAATGCATTTTCCAGCCTTGTTTACGTATTTTTGCCAGGAAAAGGCAACCACGTTAGTACACAAAATAGTATATTTAATAGCACATGATTTAACCTCAAACCAAGCACATGGAGTTTATAGCCTCATTTGAAAGCTTAGACAAAAACTGATCTGAACCGTTTTTTTCTCTCGTTGTCACTTTTTGGATGCACTTTTGATGCTTTTTTGTCAGTTCTTTGTTGTTTATAATGTTTGGCTTTTTTCATGTTTTTACCACTTTTTCTGTGTTTTTTGTCACTTTCTTCTCTTGTTGCATTTTCATCCTTGTTTTCGTCCCGTTTTTGTTGCTGCTTTGACACTTTTTTCAAGAAGCTTTTAGAAAGAGGTCAACCGATATGGGTTTTTCTAAGACCGATTTTTGGGGATTTTTATTGGCCGATGCCGATATGCTTGGCCGATATTTTTGGCAAATTTTTCCAAATGTCTGGTTTATAATCCTGTAAAAACATGGCCACTCCAGTAGAAGCTGATTTGATTTGATTAGGTGATTGAATTATGATTTCTGACCCAGCTTTGATTAGTTGCTGTAATTAGCATTAGCATCCTGCGGTTAGCATTAGCATACTGTTGCTAGCCGCGACATTTTGCAGAGGCTAAAGCAGTACGAAGTAACTCCCAGTGGCCATACACGAAACTGCAGGGGTCGTAGCATGTTGCGGTTTTTTACTCATTAATTAATTAAATACTACGCTGACAGAAAAGACAATTTTTTAAACTCAAACTTGGCGCAGTTAGCTTTGCCCGTTAGCCTGTTAGCTTCTTTTTCGTGATTCTATTTGTGTGTATTGCGCCTCCGATCCGGTGCAGGGAAAGCTGCAATTGTGGTTTTCTGGGGGTCTTTTATCTCCCCTTAACACTTGTATTACCTCCAGAGGGACTACGAAAAGGATTTATTAAGGTAAACAAGTTACTTAGTTCTTCTTTAAACCTAACTCAGCGATTAAATTCTTCAGGTTCTGTGCTTCACAATGACAGCATGTCCATATTGACTGATATATTGACAATATATCGAGTGGCCGATACAATGGTCAACCTCTTCTTTTAGTTTTGGGTAAAGCCAAACTAGAGAAAATGAGCTCGCTTCAGGTGGGGGTTAAGAGGTTAAATTTCTTGGCCCATCTCTTTACTGCCACATCGCTGTGAAAATAATTAGCAAACAGGCAGCAGACATACTTTCCAAAGCATCCTCCACCTCCACCTCGGTCGTCTTCAGCTTGCCGTCTCTGAGCAGTTTCTCCGTGATGATGTCCGAAGGCACCAGCTCTCTCACGGTCTCCCCATCGTCCTCGGATTTAGCCAGCCAGCACTCACAGGGGAAAATGGTAGTTTCCGAGCCCTGTAATTAGTCACAGAAGAGTCAGAGGGAACTGTCAGGTACGGCTTGATAAAACGTCTTCTATTTCATGCATTATTCTAGTTTATTTTGTATGCTTATGGACACCTACGCTTGGTATAATGTATGTAAAAGAAAGTACAGGTATGTGGCAACAGTGGCTCGGGTTAACCTCTTAATCCCCACCTGAACGGGGCACATTTTCTTTAGTTCAGCTTTACCAAAATCTAAAAGGCTCTTGGAAAAAAAGTGTCAAAACAGCCACAAGAACGGGACGAAAACAAGGATGAAAACCCAACAAAAATGTGGCAAAATGTAACAAAAACACAATAAAAAGCCACAAAAAAAAAAAAACAGAACAAAAAAATATCAAAAAGTGACGGAAAAAAGACACAAAAATGTGACAAAAGGTCAACAAGAAAAGTGGCAAAAATGTGACAAAAACAAAATTAAAAAGCCACAAAAAATTCAACAAAAGCACAACAAAGAAATATTTAAAAAGTAACGTAAAAAGGCCACAAAATGTGACAAAAACGCATCAGAAAATCAACATAAACTCAACAAAAGCGTGGCAAAAAAGTATCAAAAAGTGACATGAAAAGGCCACAAAACTGTGACAAAAATGCAACAAAAAAAATCAACAAAAATGTGATAAAAACACAATAAAAAAGCAACAAAAAATCTACA
The DNA here is from genome assembly GCF_951799975.1 of Gobius niger. Taxonomy (NCBI): domain Eukaryota; kingdom Metazoa; phylum Chordata; class Actinopteri; order Gobiiformes; family Gobiidae; genus Gobius; species Gobius niger. The sequence goes on along the minus strand of NC_136852.1, from coordinate 65,350,200 downwards.
AAAGCGCAACAAAAAAGTAACAATGGTGTAAAAAATAATAATGAAAAAACGGGATGAAAAAGAAGGTGAAAAAGGACTACCCAAGGAAAAAAATCAGTTTAGATCAGTTTTGTAGGCTTTAGCTTTCAAATTCGGTGTTACCCTGGCCTATAGGCTGTAAGCTCCAGTCGAGAGGCTTTTAGATTTGGGTAAAGTCACTCAGTTAAGGCGGGTGGTAAGAGGTTAAGCTGCCTTATTGTCAGTAGGTTGGGAGTCTAGAAATAACTGCTGAAATGATAAGCAGTTGTTCGTACTTAGTGAGTTCTTAAGTTAGAGACAGCCTTCAGTGATTATTCAAATCACACAAACAACGCGAGTGAAAAAAACACAACTTCATTCACACTCACACCCATGAGAAGGCGAAGGATTGTGTGCTTTGTAATGTTTCCAGTCCTTCTTTTGTTTCTTTTTGTCACCTGCCAAGGGACTACAGATGGAAACGAGCACCTATGCACTATTCTGACATATTGAGGCTACACTGTGACTGCTGCAAATGTTCTCTCTGTCTCTATTAAATAAATAAATAGCTAGTAACTCCGGGAACAGATTGTTTTTGATGATGACAAGCCTCATATTCTGGTATTATATCGGACCTTTAATAATGGACTTTCATGTGAACTTGTTATCTCAGGATGTACCTACCTTCCCTTTCCTCAGCTGCCTTCTGATTTCGACTCTATCCAGGTGCCATCCCGGAGCAGTGCCTTGGTTGTCGTGTCCTATTCGGATCTTCTCTATCACATCGCCAATGTCCTCCAACTGTGAAAAGACAGCGCCGTATTGTATTTGCAGAGCTGCAGCCTGGGATTTGAAGGGTCTTTGCTCTAAATCCTGCCACGCACCTCCACAATAAACATGTCCTCAGCTGCCCTCTCGAAGTACAGACGCCGTTCTCTTTTGTTGACGCACAGGTGTTTCTGCTGCGTGCACACTCCCTTCGTTCCATACAGCGCGATGAAAACATCGGCGTCCGTCCCGGCTCCAAACACATCGCTGGTGAAGATCTTAATTTCATAAGGTACGACTGTAGAAAAGCAAAGGAGAGGGATATAGAAATATGTTATACTAATCTTATGCAGTACAATAGGCACACATAAAACCATTGAGTTTCACCCTCTTAACCTTAGCACGTCCTCCAGCTCAACTTTAACCAAATCTAAAAGCTTCCCGACTAGAGCTTGTAGCCTATAGGCCAGTGTGATGCCTCATTTGAAAGCTAAGACCTACAAAATTGATAATAATTTTTGTTCGGCACGTTTATTGTCGAATTTTTTAGGCGTCACATTTTTGTTGCTCTTTCGTGGCTTTCTTGTTGATTTTTTGTTGCTTTTTCATAACCAGTTAGACACAGTGGGTAATCAAAGAATGGATTTGGATGAGGAGCTCACCGAGCTAACCTATGTAAATCTCATATTTGGCTGCCTTTACTCAACATCTCCATGGAAACGAACAAGAGACATCCCGCTCCCAGCACAATTACAAAGGAAAGGTGAGCGTCTTAGGTACTTTTCAATGATAAGAATATTTGTAATAAAATAAATACCTGTATTTTGATTCTATTTATTGGGTGAGATGTTACATGGTGGGTTTTTTTGCCTTTCTTTTTCACGCATTGGAACAGTTTGATTTGTGTAAGTTTTCACTTGGAAAGGAAAAAAAGCCTAATCTATATGGAGATGATGTCCTGCAGTTGAGAAAGCAGCCTTAAAAAAAGTTCCCATATAAATATTTATTCAGTGAAGCAAATAAAAAGATTAAGTAGATTGGACATGTTTAGAAATCAAAATCAGCAACTGTAACTTCATTATGCTTGACTCTGTGCATAACTTCAAATCATAACGTCGCCCAAAAGTGACTTCCTGTTTCGATCCAGCATGCCAAAATAAAAGCACACAGCCTGTTAATAGTTAGGCAGAAAGAAAGTTTAATTAATGAACTGCTAAAGTAATGAATAAGATGGTGCGTTTATTTTGATGTGTTGGATCGAAACAGGAAGTCACTTCTTGGGCGGCGTTGTTATGATTTGAAGTTATGCACAGAGTCAATTATGCTGACTCGCAAAGTCCTAATTTTACCTCACTAGTGTAAGAAAGGGCATTCATTTGTTTCTTTTTCTTGTTGGATTCCCTGAACCTCTTTAGTAATAGCTTAAATCTCTTTGGATCCAGGACAAGAAAGATCTCAGCAGACAAAGATGCCATTGTTTGGATGGGGATTCCTGTATAAATATGTTGGACCTGTTTTGTACTTAAGTGTATTTGTCTTTGTTATTGACAGTCGACTCTTGACTCACATGGCGTGTAGTACTCTGTCTGTAACTCAGCGGGGAAAAGATCTCGCACCAAGATGCCATCATCCTCCCCCTTGTCCAGCCAGCGGCCACAGGGGAACCGCAGTCTCTGACCTTGTGAGGGAGCGTCCACCTCCACCCAGTCCAAGAACCAACCAGGCGACCCTCCTGCTCCGTGAACAGAATACAGATCACACCCCTGCTTATTATTATGTTTCACCGCGCTTCTTCTAGGCACCTGAATTGTCGTGCCCGATTCGAAGCTTCTCCAGGTCGCCCAAGTCCACTGCCTCCACGGTGAACTCATTTATCATCCCCTGCTCAAACTTGTTCTTGTAGTTCTTACAGGCTTTGAGGTTGATAATACCTGTGACCAGCGTTACAAATTTAACACAGGCTTGCACCTCCACCGCTGGAATACTGATGAGCCCGGTGGTGCTGTAGCTCTTACCTGTGTCATCATTTTCACCAAAAAGGATCGCGTAGACATTGGCGTCAGTGCCGGCGTACTTCTTCTCTCCAGTTTTTATTTTCAACGTGTACGTAGTAGACATGGCTGCAGGATATATCAAAAATGTGAGTCATGATCGATTTGTCTCCTTTTCTTTTTTTGACATGTACAGTTCAGGTCTGAGGGAGAAGAGTAAAACATTTTTGTGTACATATATGTCACATTTTTCAAGACCGGAAAAGCAATGACAAAAAAAACAACAACTAGTCTTCTAATCCTTTTATCCTCACTCCTGCACATGGCGCTACACCTGCAAGTCTCAGCACTGTTCTGATTAATACTCCAAAGTTTTCCTTTATCCCTCCCCAGCACAAACACACAGCAGAGCTTTTACATTTTTGCTCGAGTCCCAGTTTGGCACCGCCGCCCCCCTCCTCATCGTCGTCATCCTTCCACATGAAGGCCTCGTCCACAGGCACGAGCTCTCTAGCTATCTGCCCGTCATCCTCGTCCACAGCCAACCAGCGATTAGCGGGAAAATAATACCTGAAATGAAATGACACCGATAGTGGATTTGTAGGTTTTTCTTGTCGGTTTTATTTAGGTATATTAACGTGATTTGCATTAGGGCTAAACAATTGTTGGAAGAATATTGAGTTCAATCAAGCATTCAGGTTGTCCACTTCATAAAGTCCAGTTTGGCTGTCGTTGCCCAGTTACTGATTTTAGACACTTGTGCACTGTCATGTGACACCATTTCAGTCAACAATACAGCTCTGAGGTGAGTGACGGAAGGTCAGCTTTTTTTTAATCAACACAATCCCGCTGATTAACCGCACTGTAAATAATATTTCGTTGCGAACTTTCTGACAAGCATAGCAAGATTCAGTTAAAGGTACTATATCATGCAAAATTGACTTTTTATAGCTTTTAACCATGTTGTTATGAGTGGTTTTTGACTTCATTCACGCAGTTCTCTGCAACCCTCCTGCATCCTTCTCTCTGAGCATCTGCTCCGCCCTCACCTGGAAAACGACTGACTGCTCAGTTGTGTCGTCAGAGCGGAACAGAAGTGCTCGACGTTTGTAATGTAATGCATTACGGCCTGATTTTAATTTGTAAAACAGCTTTTTCATTATTTCTGTTGTAAGAAAGAAAAAAAGGGAAGTGCCCGAGGCGTCCGCGCTGCCCCTGCGGAGTAAACAAACGCACCCCCTGAGCGTCTGAACTGATGTCATGTTTGCACCAAAAGTTGTGAAGAAGGAGCTCTTTCTAACCTTTCTTACCTAACGATAATGTCACGGAGAAAAGCGCGTTTTGCTACGAGGACTATATTCAACCTTCCTAATGAAGAGGCCACTCGCCAGAAGTTGTTTTTTCTCTCCGGGATTCAGCGACTCTCGGCCAAAATTGTGTTTGTCTGTGGCTGTCACTGATGTTTGCTGAACCTTGGCCAGAATCAAAGTGGATTAAGTTTTATAACCAACGCGAGTCCCACAATAAAAACACCCGATGGACCAGAGCGATGAGTCAAAACACGTGCTAGCTTGTGTGTTAGCCATTTATGAAGCTGGGTTGCAGATGTCAACTCCTTATAACTGCATCGTGAAGTAACTTCACTTACTGCTGTGGTATTTTTATTTCTACTACAGTAAAGTTGTATGAGCGGAGAGAGGGGGCGGAGTTAACTGAATAGAAGCGTTGTGTCTTCTGGATTTTAAAAATACCTCCAGAAAATACTTGTGCTCCATAGTGGTAGAGGTACAATATATCATATAAATGCCTATACTTAACTTTGGAATGGCTAAAATAGCATGATACAGATCCTTTAAAGCTGCACATTTGAAACGTTCAGGGGAGTTAACATTTTAGTTGCTTGCTTATGCTAATACTAAAACCAAATTGCATTCCAGGTCATGTTTGTAGAAATGTGAACTACAGGGTTAGCAGGTTGCAAACATAATATGACAAGTTTGCGGAGGACACAGTATTAAACAATGTTTTCACTTACGTTATATCCTCCTTGGTGTCCACAATTTCCACTCGATCCAAGTACCAGGAAGAGTAAGACCCGGAGTTGTCGTGGCGAATGCGGAGTTTCTTCAGAGGGCCCAGATCAACGGCTGTCAGAGTAAAAACATCCTCCTGTAAAACAGAGAGCGTCATGGGGACATCGCTCGTGCAAAAATCCCTGAAAAGCACAAGGGTCTAGGCTCATTCTACACATTAGGAAATTGCTGGAACATGTAGGGAGAGAAAAATACATCGTTTTAACATTTATAAACTCTTTATAGTCCCTTTAAAGGGGCTAGATGCAAGTTCGTCATTTTATATTCACTACTGCCACCTCAGGTCGTATGTGTAACTACAGCTTCTATATTAAGCTCGTGCATGACGGCACTTCGGACCCGAATTAAGACCTTTTTGAGTGACAGTGCAGGATTTTAGAGGCAGTTGAGGTGACAGTCCCTTTAAAGTAGTTTTTGAATAATTAGAGAATAATTAGAGAAACAAATTGTTTTCCCCCTTAACTGTTTACAAACATGAACATATATGGGTGACTCCAGAGATGCCGTCTATATCTATGGCCATTTTGCTCACATTTCAGGTTAAAGGTTCATTCATACTCCACAAGAAGCAAAAACTTTCTTCTTGCACCCTGAGCTGCAAGAACAAAGAAAAAGCGACTTCATTTTGTTCTTGCAGCTCAGGGTACAAGTGTCTTGTAGAGTATGAATGAGCCTTAAGGTGTACATTATTGTCGGACCAATCTCCAGATATTGATCAGGACTTGTTTTCCATCTTTTGGGTTGATAGGGAAGACGGAGTAATGGAAAAAAAAAACACACACATGTAAAAACCTGCAAATTCATCAGGTGTGGGAATCCTTCTCCAAAATCATCGTGAACATTTGAATTTGAGACGATAAATTCGATACTACATTAAGTAACCGGTAAAGTTAATTACATTTGACCCCAGTAAACAATTGTAAGATGAGACACATCCTGCTCACACCTCCAGCTAATGAAACGCTCCATATTTATGTGTCAAGTGGAAAGTATTGTAATGGACTGAATAATTGACGGGAAGGACTGCAGCCATGAGTGAAAAAGTAGGGCAGGCTCATTGACACGGTGGACTCCTCTCGCCTGCAGGAACCCTTGTAATCCTGTCAGCACACACTCCCACAAACACACACGCAAACGGGTCCTCACAATGTAGTAAGTACAAGAACACACACACACACACACACACACACACACACAAGGAAGTATCCCTATCTCTCAATTCATTCCTATGTCTTACATCGAAGTGTGATCATATAAATAAATAAAGGTCAAACTTTCTGAACCCACTGTTTTGCCAGCACAATCCCACATTTGATTCACTATGTGTGGAGTTGATGCAACAGTCCATCGAGACGTTATGTGCCTAACCCCCATTAACACTTGGGGGGGGGGAAACAAAGCATATTGAGGCTATTGATTTGCTGCAGAAGACCGCAACAGTAAAGCTTTTAATTCACAACATTTGGCGGGTTTCAAAATGTTGGCTGTGTTTTTTTTTGCTCAGACCAGAGCCAGATTCAGCATCCTTGCAGCTCACTCTCCATCTAGTGGTGCAAAATGATATCATCCGATCCAGCCTGATGGTACTTGGGAGGTCAATTATTTCATGAAGTGCTACTTGGGGGAACATCTTGGAGAATCATTTGCCTATGCAATGGAAACAATGTGATTTTGATTTGCTTGTTAGCAATTGTGCAGCCATAGATTGGATTTATTTATTTAGTTTTGTATGTTGCACTAAATTGCCAAGTAAAAACAGGTAATTAAACCCGCCGTACCTGCCCCTTTTCAAACTTGTTGAGGTTGTTTGAGCTCTTCAGGAAGCGCTCTCCGGTGTCTCCATTTTCTCCATAAATATTGACGAAGACTTTGGCGTCAGTCCCGGCTCCCATCGTGCCCCCGGTGAAGACGCTCACTTCATAGGTGTTCACTGTCCAACAAAGCACAAAGGCTGAATGACACCTCCTCAACACCTCATTAACCTCCAGTGCCAGACAGGAACAGGACTGGAACCATGTGTTTATTTTGCATATACATTGGTATTTCCCTTTTTATAACTTAAAGTCATTAGGTCAACAAATTACTATCTGATCTCGGCATGCAATTATAATTTTTTCTTTAACCTGATTACTGTAAAAAAAAAAAATACAATGACTGTGGATGCTTTTACAGAGAATATTTATAAATATCAGGCATATTTTACATACAAAAAAGCAAAATATTAATGTTTCTTAGTGGCAAAACTTGTGCAGACAGTGGCTGTGTTTACATAGTAAAGGGTTCAAATCCGGTTCACTGTTTTTTTTTTTTAAGTAATTAAAGAAATGGAAACACAAATATCACAAACTGTTCTTTAACTTCTATAAAAATGTGGTGAGGGTGAGGAGAATAGAGAGACAATAATCAGAAAGGGGACTCAAACTCACAACACTAAGGAGGTAGTAATGTTGTGCATCAGCCTAAACCACTCCACTGTCAGCAGCACTAAACTAATTTGAGGTTTATTTCATGGATAACATTTGTGATTATTTATTTTTCATTTTTTTAATTAAAAATGTTGTCAGCATTTCCATAATATCTTTTAATCTTTCTTGACATTTATTTATTTTATTTGGTCGAGACAGTGCATGTTAATGAACATACATGGGTCTCATGCATGTAAACAAGCCACACCAGATTGTAGCCCTGGGCTAATTTCCATCCGTCGTCTCCCAGTGGCACTCTCAAACACAGTCACATTCATCCTGGCCTATTGTACATGTTTTTAGTGGTAGGGGAAACCGGAGTACCCGGAGGAAACCTACGCAGACACGGGGAGAACATGCAAACTCCACACAGAAAGGCCCCGTCCAGGTGGGAATCGAACCCAGGACCTTCTAGCTGTGAAGCACGAGCGCTTCCGTGCACTACCGTGCCGCTATAATTTTTGGCCTTTTTGCTGTATTTTCCTGGTGAGTTTAGGCTCACGTGTCAAAGATCAGCAAGAAATCAGATTATATCAGATTATGTATATTAGATTATGCTGTTTACATGTCTCTTAAATAATCTGAGAACTCCAGAAATCAGATTATGATCAGATTTTTGGTCTCCATGTAAACATAGCCAATGTCTGTTAAAAAAAAAACTTTACAGTTAATAAATTATTGATGGATTGATCTAAAGCCGCATTGCTACTGAGAAAGAGATGAATGAATGAATGAAACATACTGTAAGGAGGAAACATTATGACATTATATTGGATTTGTAGGGCATTAATGACCTGAATAACAGTTCCATCTAAGCAGGCGGTACCTTCCAGATCCTCTGCGTCCTCAGGCAGGAGCTCCACCACTAGCTCCCCGTCCTCTTCCCCTGAGGCCAGCCAGCGGGAACAGGGGAAGTGGTACGTCAACACCACCTCCTGCATCTCCTCCCCCTCGTCGTCCTCATCCTCATCTTTCTTCTTCTTCTTTTTCTTCTTGTCCTCCTTCTTCTTCTCTTTGGGCGCCATCGCCATGATCAAATGCTTGACATCCACAAAGTCCAGGAACCAGCCGGGCCCAATCCCACAGCCGTCATGGCCGATACGGATCTTGTAGATTTTCCCAACGTCTTTGCCCTCGATCTGTGAATATGACCAAACCATTTAAATATGTCAATAAGTTTACGCTAAAAATTGTTCGACAGAAAAGTGGAAAAGCACCTTAAAAATTTCCAGGGTATTTCGCTCAAAATTGTTGGATCTGCTTTCAAGGATCATGATTTCTGACTTTCCTTTATCCCCATACATCTGCATGAAGACTCTGGCATTGGTGCCGGCGAACGTGACGTCTCCAGTCATCACATTTATCTCATAATTAATTACTGGGAACAGCAAATTAAGAAAAAGGGTAAACACTTGGATTGCACTTTACAGCATGTTGATAGTGATGGAAATAGAAACCAGGTCTCCATGTGATTAGCAAGAAAATACTGTTTCCTGGTCATTTAGCTTTAGCTGCAAAATATCCTTTTATCATGAAGTGAAGAAGTTTCCATTGTCTATAGCCATTATATCACTGTGCAGTAAAGTTCAGCGCTTTCATCCCGTGACTTACGTTGTTCCATTTCCAGAATTTCACTGGGGTAAATCTCCACCTCTGTTTTGCCGTCGGCTTCATCCTTACAAAGCCAACGATGACTGGGAAACATGTACTGACTCCCGTGAACCGGTACCATGATCTGCACGCTGTCCAGAAACCAACCGGCCCGCATGCCCTCATTGGTGTGACCAATCATCAAACGGTTAATCTGTACGAAAAAATAGACCAAAATGTAATATATGTCAAGTAAAGTGAACATTTGGAGTTACATTGTGTTGTTCAAGTGTTCCTTTTATTTTTTGGGGCTATATATACACTACCGCTCAAAAGTTTGGGGTCACTTAACCTCTTACCCCCCACCTTAACCCCTAACCTTGTTGAATTTACAGCCTATAGGCCAGTGTAACGCCTCATTTGAAAGCTTTTCATTGTTGTTTTTTAATAGTTTTTTGTGTGTATTTGTTTATCTTGTCACTTTCTTGTCAAACTTTTGTTAAATTTTCGTCATGTTTTTTGTGGCTTTCTCATTGTGTTATTGTTGCTTTTCCATCACTTTTTTGTTGCCCTTTAGTCGCTATTTTGACTTCTTTTAATGATGATTAGAAAATTATGCTAGCACTGCTGAAAACTGCTGATGAGAAAAGCAAGAGAACTGGTCTGGGTTGATTCAATAACCTCAACAGCCTCTTCCATTTGCATTACCTGTCCGATATCAAAGGTTTCCGCAATGAAGACGTCAACCCGACCGATCTCAAAATAGTTGCCCAGGTTGTTGTCGGAGACCAGCAGCATCATTTTACTGGTGTCCCCTTTCTCTCCATAAAGTTTCACAAACACGTTGGAGTCCGAGCTGCCTCCGGGGATGTTGCCAGTTTTGATAGCGATGTGATAGTCCACGTCTGACAACATAAGACAAAGGCATTTAGAGCAGGTTCAGAAAGTTTACAGACCTGTTATTTTTTACTATGTTATATGTTGGGATAATAACCTAAAATAAAATGAGGTATATCACTCACTATAAAGGCGCTGGCCGTCCGAGTACGGGACTAACTCCCTCACAATTTGTCCATCGTCCTCATTCCGATCAAGCCACCTGACAAAACAGAAGCACTAATTAACCTCCAGTTTGGCTTAACCCAAATCTAAAAGCTTCTTGAAAAAAAGCGTCAAAATAGCGACAAAAACGAGGATGAAAACGCAACAAAAAAGGGACAAAAGAGTGATGAACAACGTGCCGGAAGCAACGATAACAACATATAAAAAAGCCACAAAAAGTGCGACAAAAAAGTGACAAAAATGTGACGAAAACGCAAGAAAAAAGCAATGAAAAATGTAATGTTAAAAAGTCACAAAAAGTGCGACAAAAAAGAGACAAAAAAGAACAAAAGAGCAACAAAAGAGTGACAGCAACAATACACAAGCTGATAAAAACTACAAAAAGAGACAAAAGCGCTTCAAAATGTGCAACAACGTGACAAAAAAGTTACAATCAGTTTTGTAGCTCTCAGCTTTCAAATGAGGTGTTACACTGACTCTTTTAGATTTGGGTAAAGCCAAACTGGAGCAAATGCGCTCGGTTAAGGCGGGAGATAAGAGGTGAACAGTCAAAGTATTTTATTTGGTCGATTAAAACAAACCTGTTGCAGGGAAACTCCACAGCGTGGGCCTCCGCTTGTCCCTCCTCTCTCACAACCACCTTATCCAGAAACCAGCCGCAGCCTCCGCCTTTGCCATTGTGGCCAATCCTGACCCTGCGCACTCGCCCCACAGACACGGCTTCAATGATGAACTCGTCCAGCTGCAACGGAAACCAATGATTCGACTGTTTCTGACACAACATAACTGGACGATTCTTTGGACAGGTTGCTCAGTGTTTTTCAATAGGTATTACTGATTGTACTGCTGACTATTACTGTGTTACCTATGTACAAAAAAAAGTTAGGTTAACGGCTAGGATAAAGTTGACCATCATGTCAACAAAAATGCCAAGGATTTTTGTTTCACTTTAGTATTAAAGGCGCACTATGTCACTTTTTATGAGAAAAAAAAGTTGAGATTTGTCTGTAATTGACCTTGTTGTGACCCAGTGGCTGTATGAGTGGGCAGCATGGTGCCTTTACTTTCCATCACAGTGGTCTCTAGGACGCTCCAGGATAAATTATTTTGTAGGTTTTTGCTGCTGACGGACCCTCTCACCAGAAAACCTACAAAACAATTGATCCATGATGTAAAGTAAAGGTGGCATCAATGGCCGCTTGTAGCAGAGATTCACGACACTCGGGGCTGACATTGGCCGCCATTGCTGTCGTACCTCCAAATAGTGGCAGAACAAGCTAGTTTTACATTGCATAGCATTGGCTATACCAGGCTGGTTTTCATAGGGAAAATTTTAGAAATCTTGTATACTAGCGAGGGCCGGACAGTTAGCATTGGAGCTGCGCGGCTATGACCGAACTACACGTCACGCAAGGGCCGAGTTTACAGTGAAGATCCCGCCCTTGTGCCCTTTTTAGGAACAGGCTTCGTCAGAGCTGGGGAGGAGGAGTCTGTAAATCCGCCTTGATTCCCCCTCGAACCTGGTCATTGTGGTAAATGGAGAGGAGTGAGGAATGGTCTATTATGTCTATGGGTGGCATGCTGACCACTCATACTGCCACTGGGTCACTACAAGGTCAAATACGAACATATATCAACTTCCCACAGTTGCATAATACGCCTTTAATCTCTCAATCCCCACCTTAACTGAGTGCTTCTAGAAAAAGAGCGTCAAAATAGTGACAAAAACGAGGATGAAAACGCAACAAGTAAAGCAACCAAACAACAGAAAAGTGGAAAAAAAAAGTGATGAATATGCAACAACAAAGCCACACAAGAACAAAAAAAGCGATGAAAAGAAATGTAAAAAAAAATGGATGACAACACGGGGAAAAAGATCTGTTTAGATAAGTTTTGTAGGTCTTTGCTTTCAAATGAGGCGTTACACTGGCCTAAAGGTTGTAAACTTTTAGACTTGGGTAAAGATGAACTGGAGAAAATGCACTTGGTTAAGGCGGGGGTTAGAAGGTTAAAATGTTATTCAATCACAAGTTGTTGAAATGAGTCTAAACCCAATAATCTGATATAGCGGAGCATTTGTTGATGATCAGTTTGGACATTTCTTTCATAAAACAGTAAAACAGTGAATTGCCCATAGATTTACATCGGCCCATGTCCACCATATTATATATATTAAGGTGAGTTTTATTTAAGTTGTACTCACGCTGCCCTTTTCAAACTTGTTGACATTGTTTTTGCAGTTGATCAGCTCTCGATCTCCGGTGTCTCCTTTGTCTCCGATCAAGTTGAGGAACACAGAAGCGTCTGTGCCACTGCCGCCGACGTTCCCCGTGCAGACTGTCACTCTGTACTTGATCACTGTCAGACAGAATACATGAAGAACAGCACAACGCAACGTCAATATTATCAAACCCTGGGCTTGCAGCTGCGCGTACAGGTCAGCGGCTCATCTATGAGGTCTCCGGTCGCAGGAAGCTCCCTCACAACTTCATTGTCATCTTCGTTAGTGTCCAGCCAACGCTCACAGGGGAAGGTGTACTTCTCTTTTGTCAACGTCTTCATGATTGTTGCCTGGGAAATTGTAACGGTTCACATAAGTAGAAGCAGGGTTTTAATCTTTCAAAAAAAAGAAAAAAAACAACCATACAAAATTTCACCTTACTCAGATGCCATCCTGCAAACGGACTCCTCTTTTCGTGCCCAATACGGAGCTTGGTTAGCTTTCCCAAATCAGGCAGTTCAACCTCAGAGAAAATGATGAAAAGAAGATGTTGATTATATGAGCAGGTAAATAATATTAGTGATGTATCGAGCCACTTACCATAAACCTGTCTATTTGGCCTTGCTCAAAATTGTCCGTTTTGTTGTCGAGTCGGATCTCATCAGATTTACCTTTCGTGCCGTAAACCTGGAAGGAAATGTCTGCGTCCGTCCCCGCACTCGGCAGATCTGAAGTCCAGATCCACAAGGACCAGGGATGCTCTATAAAAAATAGAAAGGTTTAAATGGAAGAGGTGAAACAACCCAGCACAGATGACAACTTGAATGTTTTTCTTTGTTTTTTCACTACAATGAAAAACCTAGAACTTACAGAAGCAACTGGATTAGTGACAAATCTTACCAAATCCATAAGGACAACCTATAGGGCAGTGTAACGCCTCTTTTGAAAGCTAAGACCTAAAAAAGTAATCTAAATTGATCGTTTTTTTCCCATCGCTTTTGCCTTTTTTTTTTTCTTTCACATTTTGCCACATTTGAACATTTTTTTGTTACTTTTTTGTCACATTTTCACCACATTTTTTTCACTTTTTCGCCACATTTTTTTCACTTTTTTATCACATTTTTGTAAATTTTTCGTCACATTTTTGTAACTTTTTTTCACTTTTTCATCACATTTTTGTCACTTTTTCATCACATTTTTGTCACTTTTTTCCCACTTTTTCATCACATTTTTGTCACTTTTTCATCACATTTTTGTCACATTTTTGTCACATTTTTGTCACATTTTTGTCACTTTTTTCAATTTTTTGTCACATTTTTGTACATTTTTTGTCACATTTTGTACATTTTTTCGTCACATTTTTGTCACTTTTTCGTCACATTTTTGTCACTTTTTCGTCACATTTTTGTTACCTTTTCATCACATCTTTTTTTTACTTTTTCATCACATTTTCGTCACATTTTTGTCACTTTTTCGTTGCATTTTTATCCTCGTTTTCGCCTCATATTTGTTTCTATTTTGACAATTTTTTTTCAAGAAGCTTTAAGACTAGCTGGAGAAATTGTGATTAGTTGCAAGTTAAAGGAAAACTTACCCTCAAATACACTTTTTTTTTGCTGATAAACTGTATAAATGAGTGTCCAATAGTGTTGTCTACATATCCTGCTCATATTTTTTGGAATTTAGCGCAAATAAGCCTCTACAAGTGAAAAATCTGTACTGCATTTGATTTTTGAATGTGGTGCCACTGTTGTAGGAGGCGTAAAATCTGATGTCAGAGGCAAAATCTGATGTCACTCGCCCTGCAGCACAAACACTCCAATGAAACACTCCCACACATGGCCCTGGCCCCAGCAGTGAGAAGGGAGCGGGGGAGGGGGAGAGGGCTATTTACCTGTAAGGTGACTCAGGCTTGTCAATAACAGACCAATAGCCCCCCCCACCCCCCTCCCAGGGCGCTCCTTAGTCCTCCAGGAACACCTCTTTCTCCGGACTTTTTTTTTAAGGCTCTGGAAGGGGGGGGGGGGTAAGTAAGGGAGAAACTTCAAGAAAAAAAATAAAAACCGTTAAGGTTGCGTCAATTTGCAGGCCCAGGTGGTCAATTATATACAAACTTTTTTTTTAGTTCATTGTTTCATAGAATGTATTGTACAATGATAATTTGGTAGCACTTTACATTACAGCACGGTGAAAAGATGGTAGTACTAAAATACTAAGGTAATAAGATGGGAACCAAAAGGTAATAACTTGGAAATAACATGTAATTACAATGTACCAAACAATTTTGATGATGATAAAATACCATCTGTATGTAATTTCTATCTTATTTCCATGTAATTACATCATAGCATGTTGTGTGTATACAAAATTTCCTTGAAATTACTATTGAATTACAAAACTACAAGAAGCAAGGTATTCATGGGTAATTACCATGTTATTTCTTTTACATTACACTCTGAAGTAATATTGAACTTGTGCATAATTCTGGATAATTTCTGTAAAGACCATTTCTATGTAATTGACAGGGAGATATTTGAGATATTATTTATATTACCCATACTACCCTATGTAGCAGTAATATTTATGTACCTTTTGGTTACCTTGCTATTACCCTAGTATTACCACATTATTACGGTGTGGTAATGTAAAGTGCTACCGGGAAGTTCTCCAACTGCCAGCCCACAGCCAAAGTCCTTACTCTTTTGCCTTTTCTGCCTGAGGGACACCATCTCATACAGCTCTCTCTCGATCAGCCCGTCCCCCTCCTTCTCATCCAGCCATTTGCCGCATGGAAATGTCTGCTCTATCCCCGTGAACGGACAGTACACCACCACCTGTGAACAAACAAGACCAGCGCTACCCATGCGGATCGACCGGTGACAGAGAAACAAGCTGCGTGGAGAGTAATGGTGTACCTTTTCACAAAACCACCCCGAGCTGACTCCGCCGTTGTCATGTCCAATTGTCACTCTGCTCAAGGGGCTTAGGAGAGCAGCAATCTCCACTGTGAAAATGTCAGTCAAGCTGCGCTCAAACTTTCCTCCCTCTAAAAATACCTGGAATAATGCAGCAGGGAGAAGAAATGTGAGGCGGTTTTAGTTTATGCCAGCCACAAACATAACAGAAATTGCACTGTTTTGGTTTGCGTATCACTAGCCTCATAGCATAATTAAAAGTCATATTGAAAGGTTTTGTGATTTCTTTGGACGGAAGGTGTTGTAAGCTTTCAGATTGTCCAGTGAGAACTAAAATTGCAGGGGTGTTTGGGAAGTACTTTAATTACAACGGGGACTGACAATATTTTAAATTCTGCAAACAGAGTATAATGAGTTTGCAAAAACAGATAACTGGGAAAAATACCAATTATTTATAAAGTTCTCTTTTTGCGGATGGATTACAAATAGCCATATCTGTTATAGTGCAATAAAATGCCCCCTTTTATTAAATCCACACAAATTTAGTTTCACTGTTTGGACCAACATGTTTGAAAATGTTAATTTGATTTCATAAAAAATGATTTTCCATTTTGCCACACTGTATAATACGTATCCTTGCTGACAAAATGGAACTGATAGCTCCACTTTAATAACACCTGAATGCAAAACACTGTATTCTGCATGAAAAAAACATGCATATTTATATCCACCTTGCCGCTGTTTTTCATGCCTTTCGAGCCGTGCATCACAATGTGGATTTTGGAGTTGGTCCCGGCTCCTCGGATGTTTCCTGTCACAATCTGGACGTTGTACACAATACCTGGCGGGTACAATTACATGTCAGGCTATCAGACGCTGTGCCAACTGGTCATTACAGATGACTGCACCCAGACTGCCGAAGCAGCCGAGCACACTTAACCAAGATTTAATGACCACAGTGAAAAACATAATAGCACTGAATAATAAGTGGCTAATTGCTTTGTGTACTGTGCCTTCAGACCTGACAGTAAGATGAGTGTAGCTATTCTCACCTGTTGGCTGGCTGCCTCCTACTAAGACGTCCCTCTGGATCTTCCCATCATCTTCGTCAATAGCAAACCAACGATTGATTGGGAATTCGTACACCATCTTGTTTCCCAGATCATCCACAACCACCTACAAATACGGCATGTTGACAGTAGTGTGTTAATGTGTCGCAAAACTGGCACGACAATGTAATTGATTTTTATTTATTTATATTTCTTGCATTGGATTAATATTAACATGGTTTAGCCCAGTGGTCATCTTGGCGTTTTATGGGCATTTTATGTTTCGACCTATTACTTTTGTGGTGTCCCGCAAGACTGTGTCCTTGGCCCTTTATTATTTTGAATCTATCTCCTTCCATTTGGCAAGAGCTACAAAAAAAAAGAAATATTACGACGGTGGCGCAGTTGGTAGAGCCGGTCGTCTCATGATCGGAAGGTCGGGGAGTTCGAATCCCAGCTCCCACAAAATACATACTGTCGCTATGTCCTTGGGCAAGACACCTCACCCTACTTGCCTCCAGTGTTTGCGTACATTGGTGTATGAATGAGAGAGTGAATGGGTGAGTGGTTCCTTACTGTAAAGCGCTTTGGGCCTGATAAAGGTAGAAAAGTTGAGTCCATTTAGCATTTATTATTACTTTTGAACTATTAAAGGGACTATAAGGAGTTTAAAAATGCTAAAATTATGTTTTTTCCTCCTCCTACATGTTCCAGCAATGTCCTAATGTGTAGAATGAGCCCAGACCTGTTCACCACAACTGCCTCTAAAATCCTGCACTGTCACTCAAAAACGTGTTACTTCGGGTCCGAATTGCTGTCATGCACGAGCTTAATATAGAAGCTGCAGTTACACATATGACCTGAGGTGGCAGCAGTGAGTATAAAATGACAAACTTGCATCGAGCCCCTTTAAGCATTTGTTCACTGCATAGCCTGACCTAAAAAATAAAAACATTAATTTCATCCATAACAATGACATTTTTTTTAATAGACTTTACTTTCTTTTTTTGAACACCATGCAGAAAAAAAAGCTTAATTGAATTTGAAATTAAACTTTTGTAGCAAAAAACGAAAATGCAATGCACACCCACCCAACCAACCAGCTATCAGGTTACTGTGAGCAGCTTGAGTATGATTCCTACAACATGACAGCGTGAAAACATGCGTGCCTGAAAGGGACCTGCCAGCAACTCATTTCCGACACAAACTGCTGGGCACTGGTTGAATGAAAGAGGGACATGATTAATTTATTTTGTTGCTGGGCTGCAAATGTACGGACTTCTCCATCTGCTTCTTGTTGTAAGGTGATCCCTTAATGCAGGGCAGTTTCCCTTTACACACAGGGTTTGGATGTCAGTGTGTGCGTCCTGAACCACATTCATCCCTATGTCAAAATGAAGTCATCCCCAGACTCCCCTGGGCACTGTCAGCTCCGCTACCGTATGTGTCGAGAAGCAGGTGCGCTAGACTCTGAGCTGAGAGGAAATACTGAGATCGGATGTCTTAAGTACCCGTGCAGAGGCAAGGTCTGAAACAAGGTGGATTACGCCTGGGGTTCATCTTTGGGCCGAGTAGCTTTGTTCCTAAAAAAAGTAAAAGCCCGATGTTTTGAATTAGTCTATAGGTACATAAGCCTGAGATAATGTAATAATGAATGGAAGCCCAAGAAAAACAAAAAGCTGTAATCTTCACCTTTCAAGTAATGCTTTGAGGCGAGAAGGTTCAGTTCAAACAATATTGTGTCAACAAAAAACAGCAACAACTTAATTCTAAATAAAAAATACTTAATTCTTAAAGGGACTATACGGATGTTAAAAAATGTTAAGTATTTTCATCCCCCTACATGTTCCAGCCATATCCTAATGTGTAGAATGACCTGTTCACCACAACTACCTCTAAAATCCTGCACAGTCACTCAAAAAGGCGTTAATTCGGGTCCGAATTGCCGTCATGCACAAGCTTAATATAGAAGCTGCAGTTACAAGTATGACCTGAGGTGGCAGTAGTGAGCATAAAATGACTAACTTGCATCTAGCCCCTTTAATAAAAAGTTAAAAAAAAAAATGATGAGCCCAGATTTGGAATATAATGGGATAAAAGGTTCTGAAGATGACAATTTTCCGCAAGACTCAATCTCACGCTCACTTAATGCATTATTCAAAGTAATATGCCAATTACAATTTTACCGAGTACAGTATTGTTGAAAATTGATCCCCTCCTGGAACCGC
The DNA here is from genome assembly GCF_951799975.1 of Gobius niger. NCBI lineage: Eukaryota > Metazoa > Chordata > Actinopteri > Gobiiformes > Gobiidae > Gobius > Gobius niger. Next base: position 65,331,821 of record NC_136852.1, on the reverse strand, counting down.
CACCTTAACGTGGTGGAGGGGTTTGAGCACCCGAATGATCCTGGGAGCTATGTTGTCGGGGGCTTCGTGCCCCTGGTAGGGTCTCCCGTGGCAAACAGGTCCTATAGGTGACGGGTCAGACAAAGAGCGGTTCAGAAGCCCCTTATGAGAGACCAACAGGCCCAGTTAGAATCGTGAGGTCGTCCTTCTGTGGACCCACCACCTGCAGGAGGAACCATAAGGGGCTGGTGCAATGTGATTTGGGCAGCTCCAACGGCTGCCCCCACGACCCAGAAACGGAAAAGTGGAAGAAGATGGATGGAGAGATGGATGGAGTGTTGTTGATAGTGATGTAGCATGCTATATTAGATAAGGTATGTTTGTGGTTTAGCTGTAAAGTTATGTAATGTCTTGCCAGATATGTACCTTGTCAACAAACCATCCAGCCGAGGAGCCTTTGTTATTGTGTCCAATAGTGACTTTTCGGATTTTGCCCAAATTTGGAGCTTCCATCGTAAACTTGTCCTCTGTAGCTTGTTCAAAGTTGTCTTTCTCATTGTCAAGCCGTCTTTCTCCTGAAATTAGAAACAATATATGCAGTTGGTTTATTTGACAACACAAAAAAGGGCAGTTTTTGAATTTGCATTTACCAGTATCACTGAACTCCCCAAAGATATTAATGAAGACGTCTGCATCTGTTCCACTGCCCTTTACGTCAGCAGTGAAAACACTCACTACGTATTTATTATCTGCAAAAAAGACATGTTAGGAAATGTACAAAACAAATTTAATGTAAAAAAGTACTGGACAACTTTTGATATTGATGTACATTTTGGCATGTCCATGGGGTCCATTGTGCCCAGCAGGTCCCTGATGTAGAGGTGGTCTCCCTCGTCTTTGCTGAGCCAGTTGTTACAGGCGAAGTAGAACCGGAGGTGAGGCCTGATCACATCTGTCACCACCACACGATCCAAGAACCAGCTGGCGTTCATGCCCGTGTTGTCGTGCTCAATCCTGCTCCGACAAGAAACGTTTTCATTACATACAAAGCAGTTACGTAACTACATAGTACATGCTGTCCAACAAAGCCGAGATTCTTAGTGGTTTTTTGTTATAAAAAAAAATGTCTTACCTTACTTTTTTAATGTTTCCAACATTATGAGTTCTTATTCTGAACACATCCGTTTTAGCTCTCTCAAAGGCCGTGCGACTCCTGAAATACAATTTTGTTCATGCAAGCTATGAAAGTTACATTTTTTGTACTATATAATGATGAGCACACATTTATATACAGTATGCATAACTTTTTAGTAAACATTGCCCTTATTCTTCAAATGACCAGTACAGGACTCCAGCACACACTCTATTAAAGTACAGTTGGTATCGCTTTAGATTAAGGTGTGCTCATTGAGTATTAGTCATTAGTAAAGCATCATTTAGGGTGAGGGTTAGGGTTAGGTTTAGGGTTGGCTATGAATAAGCGTATTATTAATGGCCTACTAGTATGTTAACAGATAAAAGTGATGGTGTTTTTGCTGTATGTTTGTGCCTGTTGTATGTCCTATCTGTCATGACATCAACCAGCCATGGGACTACGGATGAAAATTAGCCTATATGGCTAACTTCGGCACATTTACATGTTGAAAAAACACATGTTGATTAATGTGCACAGTCCCAATTCAAATAGAGATTTTAAAAAAGAAAAAAAGAAAAAAATGTAATAAGTAGTGTGTTATTAGTACATTATTAATACTACACGAGCACACCTTATTATAAAGTGTTACCACTATACAAATGTCCAAATTCAAAAAGCATGCAATCACTCATAATAACACCACACTGACATAAACAATTAGCGGTAATTGGCGGCACTGAGGTGCTGCGGTCCTGTGTTTGATCCATGGATGGAGGTTTCCCCAGGGTGCCACGGTTTCCCCTACCATTAAAAACAAGTATAGTAGGCCTAGGGCTGGGTACTATTAAATGATATTGCCCAGTATGGCAGGAAAAAAATGGTTTAGGTACAACTGATATCGAAACAATAAAAAGAATCAAAAGCAGGAACCAAAAAAAAATTAACACAGTTTTTGATGCTGTAGCATTATAGGAAGTGACTTGGTTGTTGCAGCTCAGAAAAATGATTCCCCCCAATGTTTCCCCATTTTTTATGAATGTTTCCTATTTCCCTACACCCTTTTTTTCTGAATTTGTGCCCATGTTTCCCAACTCTCTCTTCTTACACATTTTTTTCTTATTTTTTGCCCCAATTTCCCCAATTCTTTCCCTAAACTACCTTTATTTTTCGCACACATTTCTTGACATTGATGAACCAGATATTGTAAATTCACAGATCTTCCAAACATTGTTGTTCTGTTTTCTGGTTCTATATGACTTTAGTTTAGGTATCGGAAAAGCTATCGATCAGGTATTGGTATCGTAAAGCAAGCGGTACTTGCTTTACTGGTATATAAAAAAAAAAAATGTAATGGTACCCAACCCTAAATAAGCCGTACTGAATGAGAGAATCTACCCTAGATGTGATGAGGAACTTGGAATACAATACAAATGTAAGTCATTATTATTTTTTATGATATTTACCTTTTCTCTGTGCTGTTACGGGAAAGAAAGAAAAAAATACACGTTAGCAGTGAGGTATATTCTATGAGGACAGTTGATTTTTCAGATTTCAAAGGAACAGTTTCTGAGCTGCGTACTTGCTTGCCAGATGAACCTTTGGAGTGATGCCATACTCTCCAAACAGCGTGATAAACACATTGGCATCTGTGCCAGCTCCTCTCTCATCCCCCGTGATAGTCACCACTTCGTACACTGGGGTAAAAATAACACAGCTTTGAGAAAATCGAAATAACTTTAGGTGCAAAGAACATGATGAACCAGAGGATAGTAATGATTTATAAAGAAACTGGTATGGTAATTTAACGCTGAGGAAGTTTACGCAGAGGCCACAGGTTTGTATAGGTTAGTGTGGTTTACATTAATCAGTGAGAGCCAACAGGAAACGTTAGAAGATGCAGGTGCTCTTATTAGAATAGATCTCTTTAAGATGAGTGAGTGACAGGTGTCATGTAGCTGTAAGTTGAAGATAACAAACTGCCGGCACAGGACACCACATCTACCAGTTAACTGTTACCTCTATCACAGTCGACTCATTATGCAAAGCACTCAAGGGGTTCACTTACGGGGCACAAACAATACTCTATAGTGGGTTCAGGAAGTTTTTATTTAATCATATATTCCTATATGTTAAAGGTTGATTCTGAAAAAGTGTACATTTTCTTTCAATCTACACACAGACTTATGTATGGAAACTTAAACTTAATACTTGTCACTATCAAACTGTAATTCACAGTTTCAATTTTGATATATTCTTGAAAGGAAATCAGTGTTGATCTACTGCGTGTTTACTACATGATAAAATATAATCCATTTCAAGAGCTCTGTAAAACTTTCTGAACCCACTGCCCAGTAAACTATTCTTACCTTTTTTCTTGTGATACTCATCCTCGTAGTTCTCCACTTTCTCTGGCTGATAGTTCCGCAGCTCGTTCTCATAAATCTCCACATAATTCTCCACTTTCTTCTTTTTGCCTTTCTTTTTGGTGTCTTCATCGCTGTCCGAGCCTTTCTTCTTCTTGGCCTTCTTTTTTTTCTTCCCCTCATCTTCATCCCCAGTGTCCTCCTTCTTATCTTTTGCCATTTTCTCCTTTGCAGAGGACTTCTTTTTCCTGTTGGTCTGGATCACATCAGGCAGTTTCTCCTTTGTTTTGCTGCTTTGGGACACATTGTTGTTGTCCTCTTCAGCTGAGTTTTGAGTTGTAATGCTTAACTCATCCTCGCTCACTTCTTTGGTTTTCTTCTTCTTGACCTTTTCCTTGTCTTTATCTTTTTTCTTGGTCCTCTTTAAGTCAGTGTCCGATGTGTCAGAGTCATAGGCCTCCTCATCGCTATCACTGGGCTTCTTTTTCTTCTTTGATCTGCCTGACTCACTCGCCTGGTACTTACTTTTCTTCTTTGGTTTGGTTTTTTGATCCTCCTCGTCCTCGTCATCCACATCTTTGGTTTCTTCCTCCTCTGTTCTCTGTGTTGTTTTTTTCTTTTTTGTGGGCATCTTTAATTTATTTACTACCTTGTAACCGTAACCGATTCCTGTGAAACTTGATTAAACTGACCTGTGAGAGTACACCAGAGTGACCTGTGGAAGGGACGGCCGGACTCTAAGCTCACACACAGGTGTCAGGCCGGGGAAGCCCCTCTCTGCCGCTCATCCTGGGACTCCTGCTCAGGAGGGACTTCATAACATATGGAAATCCACAACAGTCATGTGACCTGGAGAGGAAACCCTCCCTCAATATAAGATGAGATAGGCCGGCCCACAAAGGCCATATGCATCCTATGGCAAACACTGGGCTAATACTCAGGGCTTGACATTAAAGTTATTGTCCCCCACAGGGGACAATAAAGTGCTCTGCATTTGACCCATCGACGCCTCTGGGAACCCATGTCCAGATGTTGAGTCAGGCTGATGGTCAGAATCACCTGGCTGGAGGATTGCCCTCCTGTGCATGTTTATGACCCTATTGTGCATGTTTGTTTTGGCTGGTATCTATGACTGGCCACTTTGGCCCGATGAGTCACTGTACATAACATAAATCTGATGATGTGTACAATGAAAAAGTGAATCATGGTAAACCGATTGGTTGTGTTCTACTTTCGGTAACACTTTATTTTACACTACCCTTCATACAATTGTACCTAATTAGATTTAGTACAATGTAATGTGCTCTGTAACAATGTGTAATAACTTGTACCTATGGGTTAGATACACAATGTAATAATATGTATTTGTAGTTTGTAGGTACATAATGTAATAAGACATAACCCTAAGGGTCTCGTGTCCTATTACATTATGTACCTACAAAGTACTAATACAAGTTATTCCATTGTGTATCTAACCCATAGGTACAGGTTATTACAGATTGTTACAGAGCACATTACATTGTACAAAATTTAGTTAGGTACAATGTATCAAGGTATGCTAAAATAAAGTGATACCGTATTTAATCCTATAGATTAAGTAAACATAATCAGGCTCAATTTAGCCAATAAATCCAAGTTTATCAAATGAAAGTTCAGTCACCATCTTATCAGTTAAAGCAGCCTTCAAGGGGCCTATTAATATTTGCTAAATTCCTATTATTTGTTTGAACTTGCTGCATGTGATGCTAATGCAGCGTGTAGCCTATAGGGTTATTACTGGCATTCATTTACCAGAGAACAACGGAGATAAATAGGTTTTTTGCCTACCTTCAAATTTTACATTTTTCGTCAAGCGTAGGCGTTTCTTTCATTATTCATTCTTATAGGCTACTACTTTTGTGACGGTAAGAAAAGATAGGCCCAACTACCGCCTAAAGCCTACCATAATCATGTTAGGCGGTAAAGGGGCCCATCTATCTGTAAACATTCACTGACTGCTTGACCTGCAGTTCTGATGTCGGCCAGCAGATGGAGACATTGTCACGTGTTTTGTTGAGGGGCCTCGCGTTGCAGCTGCTCTCCTCCAGTTGCATCAGTCTTATTAAGGATTTTTCACACGTATGTGCAGTGGTCCCTTCTTGATGGCGTAAGCTGTTCTCTCAGTTTCTACTTCTTTGTCTCTCTGCAGTGCTATTATACACAGGCCAATGACAATCGCCACCCTATTGTTTCTATGTAAGTCACTTTAGGCAGAATAGACATCAGACAGTCATTGAACGAAGTGGACTTTTGTTATGTAAAGTCGCTTAAAAAATAAATTAGCTCAGTGTTTCTGCAATTTTACCATGTGTGTGCTGTTGAAACAAATGTTGTTTTTTAATTCAAAGTAACAGCTTATGCAATGACCACCTTTTAGATACTCCCAGCTCTTGATGTTTCTTGTCAAAGAATAATTTAATGACAAAATGACCAGGATTACAAGGCCCTATTTGATGCAAAATGCAATGTAGATTAAGCAGGATAGTACATTTTCTCTGATCCCACATCAAGGGGCAGATAGCCTGCAGTGAGTGTGTAATCCACTGAGGCCAGATAGTGGACTTCAGACAGACCATTTACTGCATCTTTGCTCTGTTTGAACTTAAAAAAGTGTTTGGTTTGAGAGTCCCAGCTCCTGCCGGCCATTAGCTCTGTTGGGTTGTTCATTGGAGCAATGTGTCCAGACTGGTGACTGAGGTCAGGATATTTACTCGTTCATCCTTGGTTCATTGAGTTGGATCATGGACAAACTTGGCTTACGGACTTCTGTCTGTTATTTAACAGAATAGTGACGTTTCACTGCAAATGTGCGTATGTGGTAAAGTACTTCCCCATCTGGTTCTGGCCCCTGGGGTCTCTGTAAATCACTTAAAATGTAGTTAATGTCCTATCGAGAGATTGTGAGCAGCTGTAAGCTGCCAGGCCACAGGTGTATTTGAATAAACTAAGTAAAATGGAGACTATTGAAGTCAGCTTTATTCCCAGTACATGTAGAGTATGTGCTGAGAATTGACCGGTCTTTAAAATGGTGTATTTAGTTAAATCTGTCCTCTTAGCCCCGACCTGGACCAAGCGCATTTTCTCCAGTTTTGTGTTACCTAAATCCAAAATGCTTCTTGAAAAAAGCATAAAAATAGCGACAAATTGAGCAGAAAATGAGGATGAAAATGCAACAAAAAAGTGACAAAAGAGTTTTAAAAAAGTAAGGAAAAAGAGATAAAAAGTGACATAAATGTGTTGAAAAAGAGACAAAAATGTGCTGAAAAAGACACACGAAAAAGGGACAAAAATGTGACGCAATAGAGACAAAAATATGACAAAATAGAGACGAAAATGTGACGAAAATATGATGAAATAGAGACGAAAATGCGACGAAATAAAAACAAAAATGTGACGAAATGTGACAAAATAAATACAAAAATGTGACGAAAAAGAGACGAAAATGTGACGAAAAAGAGAAAAAAATGTGACAAAACAGAGACAAAAATGTAACGAAATACAGACAAAAATGTAATGAAAAAGAGACGGAAATGGGACGAAAAAGAGACAGAAATGGGACAAAAAATGAAAAAAATCCCCACAAAAGAGCAACTAAAAAGTGGCAAAAATGTGACGACGCCAGGAAAAAAAATCCTAGGTCTTAGCTTTCAAATGAGGCCTTACACTGACCTACAGGCTGCAAGCTCTCTGGTTGAAAAGCGTTTTTTTTGGAGAAAATGCGCTCTGTTAAGGCAGGGAGTAAGAGGTTAACCCATCCCTCTATGACACTGGAGCACCCTGTCTGGAGCCGAAGGCGACTTCCAAATCTGAAGCCAGGGTCATCCGAGTGCCCCGCTGTGGTCATACCTAAAGTCAGTGGATGGCTGTTTTTCAGTGCTTCTATTGTAAATTCTTCTAAAACTAAACTATAGCACACAGCCAAAGTTAGTGAACTCTGTGTCTGCTTAAGTAGCCATCAAAAACCCTTCTGGGACTATTGCTGCACTGACTTCTGATCCCGTCTTGACTCCTAGATTATAAGCTTAATTGATTTCTCAAAGACACTTGTGTTTATGTTCTATGCGTCCCAGGAGGAATTTGACGATAACAACTGTGACACCCAGCGAAGACTCCTAAAACAAACAGCGCGGAGGGTCCAGAAGTTCCCTCAGGATGTGGCGCAGGAAGTGAGGCGGAAATCGATTGTCGCGGCAGGATACGTGCGGGACGCTGCCACTGTCATGTCCCACTGCCAAAGGGCCCTCAAAGTCCAGGGTTTGCGAGTGAGCGGATGATAGTATGACAAGGAGATCAGACCACAGGGAGAGAAAACACCAGGCCAGAAAAAGGTGCAAGCTGTGTCCTTTCCCACGATATTATGTCATTGTGGGGAGTTACACTAGAGTGAGAGGTTATTAGATATGATTCCAACAGGATGTGTGGGAGTCAAATTTATAACTGGACTGAATACTTTTGTGTTTATATTTATGCACTGAGCCTGACTTTTGGTAACTTCTATTTCAAACCACAGTAACTGTAATGGAGACAGGTTTAAGTTAAAGGAACAGGCCACTGTTTTTCCATACTGAGATATGTTCTTACCTGATCTTAGACGAGTTGATACGTACCTGTCTGGTCTGTGTGCGTGCCCGTGGAAGAGCGTGGTAGCTTCCAACTTCACCCCCGTTTGGAGCTATTGGAATATGCTGGGAGAGGCCAAATGCTAACAACATCTTAGGTTGTTTTGCATGACTGAGGGTACGCACAAAGACCAGACAGGTACACATCAACTCGTCTATACCTTCTATATTAAAGGGATATTTCTGGATTTTTGACATAGGGCCTCATTTCCTAGTTATCCAGAGTGTTGCTGATTTCTGGAGATTTTTTTTTTTTTGTAATTCATGCAGTTCTTATATTTGAAGTTTCGTGGCGCTAGGCTAGTGCATTTCTATGGTATCAGCTACACTGCATTAAAAACAGTCTGACCTGCTCCACAGAGCACCTGAGGCAAATCACTTATAACACCAGACAAACGATATAAACACTCTGGATAACTAGGAAATGAGGCCCAATGTCAAAAATCCTGAAATATCCCTTTAAGCTCGTGCATGATGGCAATTCGGACCCGAAGTAAAACACCATTTTGCGTGACAGTGCAGGGTTTTAGAGGTAGTTGTGGTGAACAGGTCTGGGCTCATTCTACACATAAGGACATGGCTGGAACATGTAGGGGGAGGAAAATACATAATTTTAACATTTTTAAACTCCGTATAGTACCTTTAAGATCTATTGTCTCCACAGAGAAACTCATCCTCTGCAATGGATCGATGCTTCAATTCCACAGGGCGAACCAGGGAATCCATCTTCAGAAGTTAAGGTACTTGTATGATAAGGAGAATGTACGGTATAGCAAGACGACTGGACTATTGTGGGTGTTTCCGTCTCATTAATGGATATAGTTCAACATGTCGGAATTGGGAAACAAAACTCAAACTCCAGCCCTGGTAAGTAAACAAAATGAAGAAACTCAGAGCTCAAAAGGGCTTTTTCCAAATACAAATGTAGCAACAAGCCGCTTATGAAATGTGTTTCATCTCCTTCTTGTTTCTTGGCATCTACACAAGACTTTTTATTCATATACTTTATTATCCGAGCTCAAAAGCGACTCCAGTCAGCAACTTTCATAGACACATTTATTAGTTTCATTAAAATCATGACTGTAAAGGAATTAACACTTGGCAAAAATCAGCCGCAGAATCAAACTTGGGCCCTAAGACTCTAAAACTGTTAGGGTGGAAAATTGCCAATAAAACAACTCAGTACAGTCCAGTAAAGACGGGGCTATTACTATCACACACTTTTATCTTTATCACCAAATAAGGGGATCATTTTCTGTAGTGTCTGGCAAGTTATTTGTGATTACTGTTCTTTACTATCATAGAGATAAATAGCGTAGATGCCTTTGCTGCATTGTGTTTACAAGCGTGTTACAGCTTGTTGCTGATTCTTGACACAAACTGCTATGAAAGCGTTGCCCTGATGGAAGCCCTTTGTAGACTCGTGTTTGGATCATTTTGTTTAAATGAGTGGACTTTTTTAGTACTTTTTCCCGTCTAGAGTGCACTTAAGCAGAAACACTATGTGTAAGCAAAAGCCTTATGTTCTCTGTTACATCACTTAGCTTCAATGATGGTCTATGCCACCAACGATTAGGAGTCATTTTCTCCAGAAGAAAAACACGGTGTCGCATTTCTCATAGTAAGGAAAAAATAAGTCAAGGCTGCACGATGTGTGAAAAAAATCTGATTTATTTTATAGCTGTCTTGAATTATTGTTATGTTTTACTAAAGTTTTACTCGAACAAGACTTTGAACCTAAACAGGGCTGAAATTGAACTAAATTAACAGAACATCACCTAATATTGCATTAACAGTGATTTGGCTGATATATTGTGGTCCCTAAGGCAGACTTTTGGAACTGTTGTGTATTTGTATTTTTATATTTGGGGACTTTATTGCCGTCCTTGGGACATTTTTGTTGAGTGTTGAGGGACAATGAGCATATTTCTCTGCACTTATTTCATAGATGTTTTTTGTATATCCACATAATTAGATTTTTCGTGAAATGAAGCATCCCAGTATTAAAGGGATATTTCAGGATTTTTGACATAGGGCCTCATTTCCTATATACTTTTTTTAAATTCATGCAGTCCTTATATTTGAAGAGTTTAGTGGTGCTAGGCTAGTGCTAGGCTAGTGCATGTCTATGGTAACTAGTAGCCTGCATTAAAAACCTCTTTAAAATCATCGGGTCGTCCTCCAAACGTTGCCATATCTGATTTCCAGAAAGCTCCTTTGTGAATTCCACGTGTAGTAATACCGGCCGCAGGAAAACAAACTACTGTGAATCCGGCAACCTAGCAGATCACTCCGCCACTGCGTAGCTATAACCAGGAAGCTGATGCTGCTCAAATATAAGTTATTTTAAATGCAAAATGGTTATATTAAAAAAATATTCAGTCAACACAGACATTCATATCAGTAGTCTGGTGTTATAAGTGATTTGCTTAGGGTTTTTAATGCAGGCTACTAGTTATCATAGAAATGTGCTAGCCTAGCACGAGCACTAAACTCTTTAAATATAAGGACTGCATGAGCTAAATATATAAATATCTCCAGAAACCAACAGCACTCTAGAAAACTAGGAAATGAGGCCCTATGACATAAAATCATGAAATATCCCTTTAAATAAGGTACTTTCTTTACGTCCCACAGCCGTTGTTAAACCTTCGGCTCAGTGGCCCTTTCCTCCGTGAAGTTGGACCTTTTAACAGAGACGTTCCCATGTGCGTGATTGGTCTAGAAGAGGTAGAACTGACCTAACATAAAACAGCAAAATACTGCAAAGGCTATAAGCGCTGCACATGATTTACAATGCAGTGAAAAGCACATTTCCTCTTTCATTTCCCTTCAAAGTGCATTTGCGCTTGATTAATGAATCCATTAATTGCAGAAGTCACAGCGAGTGAGCAGGTGGACTTGAGCTACGAGGTGCTGGAATCTAAGAAGTGAGGAAACAAGCAAGCAACGTCAACATTGTGTGAGGCCACAGTTTGTCAAAAAGTCTTTCAAAATAAGCATGCAGGTCTATGTAAGGACAAAACAGACCATATGGGGCTGAGTGTTCCCAATTCTAACTCGATGATTAATAGCCCAGAGAAATGCGGTTTGTAATTGGTGATTTAATGATTTGAGCAGTGCATGTAAGAGGATCTGATGATTGTTTTAAGACTTGGCAGAGTTGGGGGGCGTAGCTGGGAAACCAGTGCTCGTTTCCAGTATATTGTGGACCCTTGTGAGCTATTGTGCACAAAATCACTGGACCTGGTTAACACATTTATTTTTATTGTTTAATTTGATCAAATATGTCTGTTGTTTTTGTTTTGTTGCTTATAAAACAACATTGAACTGAGAACTGAGCCGCATTATTAAAATGTATTTGACACATTTTACTTATTTCCCCCCTCATTATTACACAGCTTAAGGGGACAATGCTGGGGTACCCATTAATCATAGTTTTACACCAGCAAAGTGACGATTTCATGAGGAAAAGTAAAAAAAAAAAAAAAGGCAATTAATGCTTTAACATTGGTGAAATAAGAAGTGGGAAAGTTCCACTGTGATTTCCTCATAGCCCATTACAGTATGGCTAAATGCCTTGCAGCGGTACAGGTAGAGTCGACCGTGAAATAAGCATCACGAAAAATAATGCATATAATCAAACCAGACTGGGATAGGGTCGCAAGAAATGAAATATACAAATATAGTATCCAAACTAGCATCATTAAACCAGATTATAAATGTTTTGTCTTAAATTGTTATAAATGCTAAATACATTCTACAGACGGGGGTCCCATGTTGTTGGTTGAGTGATTTTGGGGCCTGAAATATTGCAAAATAACCTCTTAACCCCTATCTGAACCAAGTACATTTTCTCCAGTTTGGCATTACCCAAATCTAAAAGCTTAAAGGGACTATATAAATGGAAAAATGTTAAAACTAAGTATTTTCCTCCCCCTACATGTTCCAGCCATGTCCTAATATGTAGAATGAGCTCAGACCTGTTCACCACAACTGCCTCTAAAATCCTGCACTGTCACTCAAAAAGGTGTTACATCGGGTCTGTAGTGCCGTCATGCACGAGCTTAATATAGAAGCTGCAGTTACACACATGACCTGAGGTGGCAGTAGTGAGCATAACATGAACAACTTGCATCTAGCCCCTTTAATATAGAGACTGCAGTTACGCATATGGCCTGAGGTGGCAGTAGTGAGCATAAAATGACAAACTTGCATCTAGTCTCTTTAAAAGAAAAACATCAATATAGCGACAAAAACGAGGATAAAAATTAAACTAGAAAAGTGACAAAAGAGCGACAAAAAACGTGCTGGACAGGCAACAAAAAAGTTAAAAAAAACTGGGCAAAAAAGTGACAAAAAAGCAACAAAAACGGACAAAAACATGACTACAAAGAGACAAAAATATGATAAAAATGTGACAAAAATGCAGCAACAAGGTGACAGTTTCCATCACTTTTGTAGGTCTAAGCTTTCAAATGAGGCATTATACTGTTGCTCTCAGTCGCAAAGCTTTCAGATTCGGGTAAAGCCGAACTTCAGGCAGGACATAAGAGGTTAAGAAGTGAACTGGTTATTCACAAAACTGTTGGCCATTCAAGAAATAAATGGAAATATAAATAGAGATAAGACATGCCATAGACACTACAACTAAATGTTGAAAAATGAATCAAATGCAATAAAATCCAGGATTTATATTTCACCGATAAAGGGCAAAAATGGCTCTGTGTATTGGTCTATAAAAATGTAATCAGGGAATAACAGAAATCAATACATTACTGGAGTGGCACGGTTCATTTACTCTACTATAAATCATATAAAAGGCCGCCTGAATTGTTTATGAGGAAATCCATGTGTCCAGAGATGAGCTTCTTGTCTCCAATGTCACCATTTTTGACAAAGCTTTGTGCAATTAGTTTTAACTTTATCTAACCGTGAGATCAAAGTGAGCATTTAGTGTCTGACTTCCTGGGAACAAGCTGCTCTACTTCTGCTGTAAAGGCTTTGAATTAAGGCGGTCTGTGTATTTCATTGGGCTTTACTGAAGTCGGGAGGGTCGCTAATTCTCATCTGAAGCTGTTGACATTGGCGCTCCACGGCTGCAGAGATTAAGTGAAACTGATAAGGTTGAAACTGTGGGAGCAAACTCATTTTTAACCAGTGAGAGATAACAGACTTGATGAAATGATTTTAAAGAAATCGTACCATTGGAAAAGTTGTGGTTCTCAAACTTTTCTCACAAGCCCCTCATAAAATATTTGACCTCCCAAGCAGAGGTGGTCAGAAGGAAATTTATGAGTGCTGTACTTATTAAGAAGTGTTTTTGAGGATCTGAGAAGTAGGGTTATTGTTCTATTGTATTCTACATTTGAAAGATAAATATAATACTTTCTACTACACTACATTTCTTTGTGCAATCTGTTCCCCGTACAGAGGGTGACTTCAGACGGAGCAACTTTTACTTTTATTGGAGTAGTACAGTATTTGACCTGTAGTGTCTGTATTTTTACTGAGGTAATAATAAATCATGTACTTTTGATAAAATAAAAAATTTGATAAAATTATTCCTAAATGGGATGTAAAGTATGTCTAAACAAGTAAACACCAAACGTAATGCATTACTAAAGCATACATTCAATTTGTTCTAATTATAATGAATAAACAATAAATAAACAAGCAGCAACCACCCTCTCACTTGGCACAGCTGTGTTTTTTTGCCTTTTTCTGCGAACTGCATTGGTTGTGTCTGTGTTCCACATTGTTTTGCTGGATGCTTTTCTGGGGTTCGGCGAATTTTTTTTTGCTGCAGAGAGTCCATAAAGGTCCTGAAGAAAGCAGCTTTTTAAAAGTAAACAAACAGCTAGCTTATGAGCTAAATACATTTGAGACCTACACATTTCTTCTTCTGAGACACTAAAGAGGCACAAAGAGCCACCCACACCTGCAGCACAGTGGAGGCGTCACAAGACAGGAAACAAAAAAGGGACAAATGAGGAGGTATCAGGGCAAGACTCACAGCTAAGCCACACAAGCCCTCTATTCCTATAGTGTAGATGTAGCTGGAAAATAAAACAGATAAACTGTGAAGCTCTTCCCTGAAGATGGTGAAACTGTTGTGGAGCGGAGGGAGCTGCGCAGGAGGAAGATGAAGGAGCTGACCAGTGCAGGACACCACGCTCTGAAACAGGGGGTGGTGCACCGTTTCAGAGGATCAGAGGAGAGTGAAGGCAGCCGGGTTTCCTCTGGGTGGTCAGGTTTACCCACAGTGGTGGCACAGCTCTGTCACAGCAGCTCAGACCTGAACACTATTTCGTTGTACGGTTGTACAATGACAAATAAAGGACTTACTCACTTACTTACTGATCGCAGGGGGGAGATCTAGTACCACCCTCAGACTCATTGCCTTAGCAGAAGTGGATTCTCTCTGAACACAGATTTCACTGTTCATTGCTACAGTGATTTGGTTTGATTTGTTTACCAATTGTTTTCAGGGTTACCACCTTCTAAGAAGCCATGTGTACGTGTTGCCTCATCATTAACCAAACTCCTTCTCTAATGAGATGAGGAAATTGTTATCGGCAGAGTCCTCCAGTTTATTGTTTAAATCCATCTCTGAACAGGGAGAGTGTTGTGGCTGACTTTATAGCGGCAACAGTTCTTCTTAGGTCATTTGATTAGGCTGAGGCATAACACACGGCATTTATCAGCTCTATTGGTCCTCATCTTGTCCTGGCTAATGTCCCACTTGGCATTGTCTGCCTCCGCTGACGTGCTCATGTGGATGCAACAGGTGTTTTCTGCTTTCATGCAGCTGACGCACAACAGAGGGTCCTACGCAAAGGCCAGCAAGGGGTTTTTCACGTAAACATCCACAGCTTAATGAGTTGTACCAAACAGCTTTCTCTTTATATAGTCTACCAGCAAAAAAGCAATGGTGGTCTGGTACCTGAATGGTTTGGTATTGTGCTTCTATGTAGAGCTAAAACAATACAGACTCCTGAAAAATGTGCCCACCTGACAGTCATTTAATCCTCAGGCAAGCGCTGGTGGGAAAATACTTAGTAATACAACTACCCTAAAAATCTAACTCTGGGTGAAAATACTTAAAGCACGATTTGCCCTGCCGCCACTGTTTGTGGCTGTACTGTTATCATGTGACTCATTCAATATGAATTCCCACCTGTTCAGATTTACTGTAAATGTCAGCCATTTCGTTTCGCTTCATTCAAGATTCAAGTTTCGTAAAAGTTTCACACTGTCTTGTGCTACTGTTCCTATCATTTCTCGCACATTAATTCAATTAGAGTTTGTTTTTCCCGAAGTCTGGAAAGTTCCCTAACCCTGCGTCTCTGCCTTCGACCCTCTGCGTGCTTGTCCAAGTCACTGCACTGTTTTGAAATCCTAATTGCATTGGATTCTATTTATTATTTCTAGAGATTGTCCTCTCTAGCCAGGTCGACTTCCTGACACAGTTTCAAGAAGAGGTTTCTGTTATTCTTTAAATGTAAATCGTTTTGGTTGCCTCTTTGTTTATAAATGTGTAAACAGTTTGGCTTAGTTCAGTCCAGGCTGATGTTAATGAGGCCATGAGATAAACGCAGAGAGCTGTGAGAACTCTGTGCCTGATTTTAACTTCCGCTTTATGTTGACAACGGGAAGAGACCGGTCAAAGGTCAAATGATGGTGTGGTGTCTATTACAGCGCTGATGTAAAGCATTAAAAGCGATGTTGTGGTTTCAGAAAAGAGTGTTACTTTAACAACAACAGAGAATGTGACTTAGCAGCGTTCAGCTTTAATTGAGATTTTCCTGAAAGCTGCTTATGTAAATCTGCAAATACTATATTATGTTTTACTACTGTAAAATCACTGCACTAATATCGGCCCTTTGAACGTTGTAATAATCTAAAGCATCAAAGCATAAATCTTATACAGTACATTACAGTCTTAGAGAAGTACAGTTAGGAATTGGATTAACATATTAGTTTAGAGTAGTAGACAGACCTGCAATTTCTTATGGGAAAGTTAGGGATTAGTGCTGCAAATGAGCTTATCAAGACTCAATCAGACTTATGGTACAGTATGTCTATGTTTTTGTATCTGTCCCGATCAAATAAACCAAATAGATAAATGTCTGTGTAAGCTCTCAGTCGTACAGGAGCTGTCCATCTTCAATGAAGGTATTCAAATCGTCTTCTGTACTGGTGGTTGAAGATGTCAACTACCAGTACAGAAGACGATTTGAATACCTTCAGCTTAAACCGAGTGTTAAAAGGTTATTTTCATAATAAGAAGACACAACACAAAATGTAATGTTAACAACATTTATGGTATATTTTCATTAGTTGTACATATTCACAATAATGAAAACACAGTAAGTTGGACAGACAGACCTTATATTATAACCTTCTCATAGAGAAGAAGCAACAAACACCACACAGTTAAAAATGTGTTTATATCTGTGTAATACTTCTAATACTAAACCATGACACATCACTTTCTGTAGCTGTGTTCGAAATTTCCAACGTTATTGTCTTTTCATTTACAAATGTTTTACTGTAATCTGGTGGTGATGGCTATATAAAATGGCATGTTGTGAGTTTTCCAGAGTCCAAGAACAAAACGTTGTTTTATCATTGTACATTAGTCATTGATACCACACTGTGTCCTTCAAGTGACTGTACACCACACATTGTTAAATGAAGGCACCCTCGCTCAGCAAAACCTGGTCTGAATCACATGGATCTCTTTCAACTTGGCTGTGCACCAGCCTAAACGTCTTTACCGTAAGGGTTTCTATGACAACAGCGGGGGGACAAATGATAGTTTTTCCATCACTGACACTGGAGAAGCGGGTCATCTCTACATTAAGCAACATCTGCTCTGGCTAAGTGACATTATGAGGTAGATCAGTGCAAAAACACAACACACACTTCAAGTTTCATTGCGACAAATGAGCCTGACAAAATGCAGAGACGGGCAGTTAGACAATCTGAGTAACTTTCAATTTTGGGGGTGATCAGTCCATTATGTTTAAGAGCTTAAAAACAAATAAAATGTCATTATAGCTGTATAGCAATTGCAGTTAAATAAGATATCAGTCCATAAATGTATGTTTTATGTGTTTTCTTAATAGTATTTTTACAGTATGTTTCTTTTAATCCTTTTCAAGTCAGTCTTACTGTATTTTAGTTAAATATGTCCACCCATATGCCACTATGTGCCTATTATTTTCAGTCTTAATCAGATGATACAATAACAAGGCTCAAATACATTTCTCCTCCACAGTCTGAGTCCTTAGAGGCACGTGCAGTGATGTGTCTTTGGGGCAGGACAGAGGTGGTAGCTTTGCCTCTTCACTGCTCTGCTCTGGGGAATAAGACATTTGCGAATGTTTCTGTGACTTTTTAAAGCTGGCAGGCTTTGGATCTCTTCTTTCGGGCAGGGGGAAAACAGTGTGTGAGGACACTGTGGTGTACCGTAGGTCCTGGGACACCAAAGAGTGAGAGTCCCGTCTGGAGATGACGGAGGAGAGGTGCTGGGTGTCTATACAGAGGAAGTTGCCTGGTCCCTGCTGCCTGCCCCGTGCTCCCATCTTACAGAACAGACACTTGATCTTCTCGATGAGCTTCAGCAGCACAGCCTTCCGCAGCAGGATGTAGATCCAAGGGTCCAGGATTGGGTTGAATGAGGCGAAGCGGATGGCCCTCAGATCTGGATTCTTTTCCAGACGCAGCTCCACTGGGGTCTTGTACAGTTGGTTCAGGAACACCTGGGCCTAACATCAAAGCATTGGGATTTCAGATGAAATTCAAGCATTTTAAGAGTAATGAAGCCTGTCCTCTAACATAAACTGTAGATGAAAAATGTGATGATTCATGAAATAAAACATTTGTATTGTGCATAAGCTTGAGCTTTTAAAACAAAAGAAGAAAGCACAGATGTAAAAGTTGAAATAATGACATTTTATAAACTGTATATACTAGGCTCGAAACCTCTCCAATCGGATCAGAAGTAATATAAGGGTCGTGCGTAAAGAGTGCGTAATGGATTCAGTGACCCCAGGAAGCAGGAACACTCACCACCAGTGGAATGGAGCACACCAGAATGACCACCGATGTCCCAATGAGCAAGATGACCATCTGGATCTCTGCTCCTGCCAGACGGCTAAAGCTGCGCGCTCTCCTGCGCGGATCCACGTTACGCTGGAGGTCTGTGCCCAGAGACGTCCTGCGCACAAACCGCCTGTGCATGCGGATCAGGGCCCCGCAAACCAGCACGTTACAGATAACAGTGGCCAGAATGAGCACAGAGCTCAGCCCAGCGTACGTAAAGGAGTAAGCAGCGTCGCTAGTGTTGTTGCTCCTCCATTCAAGGAAGCACCAAGTTTGCGGGTATTGTTTTTTCACCTGACCGAAGCCCATACTTGGCAGCGCGCAAAACAGTGCGTTGGACACGTAGATACCAAGCAGCGTGAGTGCCGCCAGCCGCTGATCCACGTAGTCGTTGTAGAAGTAGGCATGATTGATGGCAATGTAGCGTTCCACGGACATGGCGCAGATGATGCTGAGCCCCGCCAGAGAGAAGAACAGCATGGTGAAGCCAAAATACTGGCACAGAGGTTCCCCTGCCGGCCACGCACCTTTTACGTAAGTGGCAATAGTAACTGGACTGGCCAAAAGTGTGCCCAGGAGGTCGGTCACAGCGAGACCGCACACCAGCGTGTAGAAGGTGGTCTCCTTCTGCTCCCTTCGAGACTTGCAGAGCACCACGATGGCGATGACATTCCCCACCACCCCAAAGATGAACATGATGGACGGGATTGTGGGCACCATGGTGCGTCCGCTCATGCTATTTGTCCTCCCGATCATAGTGTGGTTGTTCATGGCTCCAGAGTGCGTCCTTGAAGAGAAGTTTCAAAAGTTTTCTCGCCAATACTTCCACTCCAGTGGAAAGAACTCTTGTTCTTTCGATGAAATAATGTCCAACATAGTTCAGAATATGTTCGTGTCTTATCTTAGCAAAATGAAAGACAAGACACTGGCAGCAGCCAGCACTGGTGCGTCGTCCAAACTTGTGTTGAGACGCAAAAAGCGCACTGGAGCCCGCAGTTTTCAGCACCGGCAGAACAGAGACTTAAGTGCTTCAGTCCCTCCCCTTCCACTTCACACACCATCATCCACGCTCTTTCATTAGGACACGGAGATGTGTTGAAACTCTAATCCTATTTCCCTAAGAATGTTTTGTTTGCGGACGTAAACGCTTTATGAAAAACAGAATCACCGAAGTATAATAACCACAATTCAGTTCGTAAAGGATGTTTAAAAGGTCTAGCCTAATTTGTAGCTAAATAATTATTTGTTAATTTGTGTAGTGAATCAGACTCAGTGACATCATTTGCCAATTATCCTCCATTTGATATCAGATTTTCATTAGGCCTTCATTACATAAACCATGTGTGCCAGTTTCAGTTAAATTTAATTGGAAAACAACTTGACCAAATTGACTTTTAATTAATAATACAAAAAACTACAAAGACAAACAGCCTAGAAATAATAATGGCTGTAAAGCATGTGAATACATGTAGGTCTAGTGTTGTCTGAACATTTTAATTATTTGTTTTCCTTTATCCTCTGCAACACCAAAACGATCAGTATATAAAATAGGCTATCATTATTATGAGGTGGTGAAATATAGCAATCACACAGTAATTTAAATATAGTGGTCTAAACCAACTCATCCAGGGGCTGCTGTGTAATGGAAAAGAGCCATAAGTCATGTCATGTCAGCGCTGATTTGGTTGTCTAGTCTTGCAGAATGTTGCAGGAATCTATTGACTTTTGCCTCTGACAACAGTTTACTCTGGGATCAGCACAGTCTGTTACTACCTTTTGTAAATTCTGGAAAATTTGTGAACTGCTACCAATTAGCAGGAGCTTTCCAAAAGTGTGAATACTGGGCGAATGGCAACCTTTGGGAAGTGTGTAACCTGCCTTGGCAGTGCCCTGAGACCCAACTCAAATTGAATTGCCTTGTGCCTGCTTTAGAATTAAGTTATGGAGCAGAGATTATTGGGAGCAGAGACACAGTGAAGCCCCTGGCAATCCCTGCTCAAATGTGTGACCCACATGCTGCAGAAAACATATAGAAACATGTCTATTCCTCCACATTTGAAGTTGGCAGACTCTGCTAGTGCTATTTGATAATCTTGAGATCTTGCACCGTTAGTGACCGGGAGTGTAGCTGCTTCCGTCCGTCAGCCGCACACAGTGTACTATGGATGCAACCTTGAGGCCTGACGTCACCCGGCCAAGCTGACCCCAGGCTTTCTCAAAACACCCTCCACCATCTCTCTTTTGTTTCTCATCTCTGCTTTTGATTCAAACAAAAAAGAGGGGAAACCCAGAACCACTTTGCGAGCTCATGGGCTGCCTTGAAAAAATATTTATCCTCAACTATGCCATTCATCGCTTGTATATATATAATTATCCTCATCAACCAGGCCTTTGAGAAAAAAAAAAAAAAGGTCATTATGCAATGTGTTTGTTTATGACTGACGTGTGTGGCTCAAAACGTCATATTTGAGGAATTTTCTTTGAGTTTCTATCCACTTCAGAATGTGCACTAAGAAGATTTTCAAGATTAGGTCTCTCATGAATGTGCTTTCCCTGGATTTGTTTGTGGAAGTCAGATAACCTGCGCTGGGATACTTTCGACCTGTGAAAATCCACATTTCTGAGCGTGTATTGTGGACGAGACAATTGCGTGGCGAGTTGTTTTGCCGCTGGACTTTGTTGCAGAGGAAAGAACCGTTTCCAAACATAGGTATTTATTCCCGGACCAAACAATTGGCACATTGTCTTCTTATAACGCTCAGCAGAAAACGGTAGATTTTTTTTCCCTGTGGCAGCACGTTTTATGACTATCAGAGGTGGGAAGCTATATTTTCTCAAGTTAGAGTAATGTTAGCACACACACAAATAATTATACTAAGTACTAAGTAAATGTATGTTTTGGTAGTGAGTTAGGATTTTTGACATAGGGCCTCATTTCCTAGTTATCCAGAGTGTTGCTGATTTCTGGAGATATTTTTTGTATATATTGATATTTTTTGTATATATACTTTTGTAATTCATGCAGTTCTTATTTGAAGAGTTTCGTGGTGCTAGGCTAGTGCAAGGCTAGTGCATGTCTATGGTATCAGCTAGCCTGCATTAAAAACAGTCTGACACGCACAGAGCACCTGAGGCAAATCACTTATAACGCCAGACTAAAGATATAAATGTCTGTGTCGATAGAATAATTTTTGGAGTATAACTGACCTATGCATCACATGAATGATCGCATTTTGAGGGACTATTTTCTAGCAGATCACTCCACCACTGCATAACTTATACAACCACGAAGCTGATGCTGCTAAAATATAAGTTATTTTAAATGCAAAATGATTAAAATTACTCACAGACATTTATATGGTTAGTCTGGTGTTATAAGTGATTTGCCTCAGGTGCTCTGTGGAGCGGGTCAGACTGTTTTTAATGCAGGCTAGCTGACATCGTAGAAATGCGCTAGCCTTGCATTAGCCTAGCGCCCCGAAACTCTTCAAATATAAGAACTGCTTGAATTACAAAAAAAAATATCTCCAGAAATCAGCAACACTCTGGATAACTAGGAAATGAGGCCCTATGTCAAAAATCCTGAAATATCCCTTTAACCTGCCACACAATACATGAAATAATGTAAGAATGTTCATATTCCTCATTAAAGGCTCTGTACCTGATTTACCAACAATTAGAGTGAGAAAGTCAAGTTCAAACTGTTAGTTGTGGCTCAAACTCATTTTTAACTTTACTAATGCATTTCTCGCATCCCAATAGGTTTATGCAAACGGACGTATCGCCGCTGATCTCCATAGTAACGCAGGACAGTCAGTGCCATGCGGTGGGATAACAGACAGCTTCCCATGGACTAAAAGTAGGCAGAAACTGATCTAAAAGTTTGAAGTTACATAATTATACCAAATTGCCTTCTGAGCCTGCAGCACTTCCGCACACACTGGAAGCTGTTGAAACATTTACACAAAGTCTTTCTGTCGCTACAGGACTTTTTAGATTTGTATTATGTTAGACCTGTAGCTTAATCATTCGCTAGCATTTTAGGCAAAATACTTCGTAATATAGCTATGCTTTAGATATATTTTGTGCTGCAGCTCGTAGTATCTCCTCTTGCCTCTCTGTGACAGTAAAAAAGAGGGAAAGGCAGGATAGATGAGGAGTTAGAAGCTTTGTGATTTCAATTTAGGTTCAGTTTAACATGATTTGCATGAGAAAAACCTTATCCAATATGGCATCAGGTGATGTATTTGTCACGTGACTCACAAAACACCCCATAAACGATTCTTTAAAGTGATGGTCTGTAAGTTTGCAAAGTGAGGAGAGATAGAGTAATATTTGAAAGCCCTTCTTAGTTTGCAAAATGAGGAGAGCAGGAATAGAATTTTCAAAAGTAAGCGATTAAGCTCCTCCCCCTTTCTCCTGATTGGACCTGATAGGCTGGTTTGCAGGAAAAGCTCGTCTCTTTGGTCAATGCAGGAGGTTACTAGACTCTCATTAGCTGCTGAGATCCAGGAAGGAAGGAAGAAGGAAGGAACAAAAAATTATATATATATATATATTATCACTTACTTTGCATCAAAACGCAAGACCAGGTGGTTGATTTTTCACATTTTATAAAAAACATGTGGACTGCCAGACTATCACTTTAAGGGGATGAATTTCTACACACATTTCACAACTTTCAGGGAGAAAAGTAGTGCTTTGTTGTCACAGTAATGATAACAATTAGCCTGCAAGCTCATGATCTATAATAAGGCTTTATAATCAGCCCCACAGCGAAATGTCTGTTTTTACAATATATAAAGATATAAGTAAATAAACAAACATCTGTCAGCAAGAAGCTTTTGTCTCTTGATTTACTTTGCTGGAAGCTGGAGTAAGATTACAATACTGATATCACAAAGTGACAAGATGACATTTTGTTTTCTTTAGGAGAAACATCTCCAAGTTCAGGTGTGTGGTGGAGTGGCTCTTGGCAGTGGCATTTAGGTGTAGCCAGTTTCCCTTGAAGCAATACGTCCCTGTGTTTTCTAGGGTTTTAATGCCAGAGCTAAGTCGCTGATTTATCGCCCGAGATTACGGTGCGCCACAGGGTTTTCATTTGTCAGGAAAACAACAGCTCCCATTGAAGTGAAACAGAATGAGCGGCGGACAGGCACAGACACATCTGGAGGGAGGTTGTAGAGCAGGTCAAAGGAACCCGTTTTCATTCCAGCTTTAATTCTGCCAGTGCCGCAGCAATGTGCCAACACGCCTAAACAACTGTCTGCTGTGCGCCAGATACATAGTCTACTATAGTCATATCAGACATGGGCATCATTTAGATTAAGTGTTGCTGTTCAGTTCATGATGATCTTACTTGATGTCGTTATTTCTGGCTGTATAACTTTATGGGCTAGTGAAATATGCAAACAGGAAGGGCTCACACATTTGCCATGTGTTTTCATAGCTCTCCACTGACAACAATTGTCAATTTGAATAATCCCAGCTCTCATTAGTGCATACTGTTAGGATGTCCTCGGGCAAGACACTTAACATGGTTGACCTCCAAAGATTTTAAGTGTGATTGAGAGTTTCCTTAATGGAAATGTGCCCAATGGAGGGGAAAAGTTCAATTTTTCAATTGAGACCATTTCCACCACCGTTTGACAATAGTGAAAACAAAAAGATACTAACTTTATACCAGCTTTTGTTTCATGCGAATAGGCTGAGTCCACACATGTAAACTATTAACTAAGTAAATTGTCTTTTTTGTTTTGTTATGTCACAAGAACCCAGCTGTTCTGTGAATATTTCGAGAATAGTAATAGTAGGAGAAAGGATTTTATTTCTCCAGTACACGCTAACAAGGCAAAACCAACGTGTATCTGTGACTTGGAGATTGTGTTGTTTATTTGCAAAAAAAACAAAACAATCTTAGTTCACATAGTTTTTGTGTCTTATAACATACAGCACTTTATTGCAGCTATACCACATTGATCCAGTTAGACTCATATCACAACAAAGTGTGACCGAAACCGACTGGGTGAAGTGATTTGCTTAAAGGGATAGGTCACCGGGAACTATATTGTAAGGCGTAATAATACCAGGAGTACTTCGCCGTCTGCACAGTAAAGTGAAGATATTACTGCACGGATGTCAAAGCACTGGTATTACTACGCCTTACAATATAGTTCGCCTTTCAGGTACAAATGAACTCGTCTAAGCTAAGGTAAGAAGATATCTCAGTATGTAAAAGCGGTGGCGTATTCCTTTAAAGACACAACAATAGCGTGCCAGTGTGGGATGCAAATTCTTAACCACCAAATGAAGGTAACTCGCTTCCTGCTCTATTGTCTCACAGTATCAACAAATGAAAACCAACCTTGCTGTTAAGACTAAGCTGAAAGTATAACTGGTCTCTTAAATCTTTGTAGGAATGCATAAATCTATTACCGAAGCTTGTGTCAGGAAAGTTCATTAGTGGTTTACTCACTGAAAACTTAATGGGCAGTAATATGAGGGCACAAGATGCACCAAAGTGTGATGCACATTTTGTAGTATATTTCCATACATTATAAGTGAGTACAAATGGCGTAAATGTATCCAAATCCAGCACTTACAATGAAATAGAGCCTCAATATTGCTCCCAACTGATTCATTAGTTTTCCCCGGAGTGAGTCCAGGTGCAGGCGCTGGCCAAAGGAACTCTCCATTCACTGCTTGGTTTTAGTAAATGTAAACTTTTGAAAAACTCGGAGGTGTTTATGTTGGGCTCAGAGAGATTCAAATAGAATTCAAATAACATCCGTACGCCATCTCTCCTCAGCAAAACAAAACTGTGAAACTCGGCAATACAAGTAAACTGTTTGATCTGGATCTAAGTCCCATGTGGTGCTAGCATGGACACGGAGAAAAAACTATTCTAGTCATTTTATTTAGGATTTTTTTTTTCTGGCCTGTTGGCTTTATAAGAAAGGAAGAATTGCACATTACAGTTAAACTTTAAGGTATGGTATTTTACAGTCCCCTTGATGCATTGTACCTAACTGAATTTAGTACATAGTATGTAATGTGCTCTGTAACAATGTGTAATAACTTGTACCTATGGGTTAGATACACAATGGAATAATATGTATTTGAAGTTTGTAGGTACATAATGTAATAAGACATAACCGTAGCCTTAAGGGTCTCGTGTCCTATTACATTATGTACCTACAAAGTACTAATACAAGTTATTAATCCATTGTGTATTTTACCCATAGGTACAAGTTATTACAGATTATTACAGAGCACATTACATTGTACTTAATGTTGTTGGGGACAATGTATCAAGGTACTGTAAAATAGAGTGACACCAACTTGAACAGGCCTGCAGAGTGAGGAGAGACATTAAGCAACTTAATCGAGGTGAGATTTGATCTCAAGCAGAAGTTTAAAAATATGTTGGTTAGGGGATGCTGAGGGACAAGATTTCCCTCAAAAACACTTTTTCTGTGCTTATTTCCTATTTGTTAAAATGTGTTTACATGTTTTTTTTTAATCTATCCACCAGGGGGTGCTGGAGCATCCTCAGCACCCTGGGTTCCCATGATCTTGATCTCAAAGCTGAGGCTGCCAAAGTTCACAGTATATGTTGCAAATATAATCAGTACCATCAGTACATACAACATCCATCCATCCATCCCTTTCATAAGGGGCTTCTGAACCGGTCTTTGTCTGACCCGTCACCTATAGGACCAGTTTGCCATGGGAGACCCTACAGGGGCACGAAGCCCCCGACAACAGAGCACCCAGGATCATTCAGGTGCTCAAACCCCTCCACCACGTTAAGGTGGCGGTTCCAGGAGGGGAGTATATACAACAATTTAGTTTATCTCTCTTCTAACAATAAACTTTCAGTCTCCCTTTAGAATGTATGTTTTAGTTGTATTAGTGTATTTGAACAGCGGCAATGCACATCAACATTTGTGTAAATGTGCCAATTTTAGCTATAAAACTAATAATAATAATGATGCCTTACACTTGTATTGCGCTTTACAAGACTTTATTACAAGGTATCTCAAAGCGCTACACTGGTGTCATAATTCATTCATACTCGGTGGTGATGAGCTACTATTGTAGCCACAGCTGCCCCCCCTGACGGAAGCGAGGCTACCAGTTTGTGCCATCGGCCCCTCTGACCACCAACCAACCACTCACTCATACACTGCATTCACTCTGGCCTATTGTACACGTTTTTTGTGGTAGGGGAATCCAGCCCCCTCTGGCTGGGGATCGAACCAGGGATCTTCTAACTGTGAAGCATGAGCGCTTATCACTGTACCACTGTGCTGCTGAGTATAGTAACATATACATTTTATATTTTCATATACAATGTAGGCAGCTAAGTGAACTTTATTTGTTTAGCACTTTCGCAGATAAAATTGCAAAGTGCTTTACACATAACCTAGTACATTAAATTCAATGAAAAATCCTTCAACTGCCTGAAGGGCTAAATATTGCTTGCCGACCAATGCACAAATTACTCTACTACTCAAGTATAGTAATTGTGTACTTTTACCACAAAGTACAAGTGTCTATCTTACTGATTTGAATGCCTTCTTTCATGTGATAATGTCATATGTTGGTCAAAGTGTACCAAGAAGTGACTGTCAGCAATAAGTTATGTCAATCCATGCCAAAGTCAATTCAGTTTTCCTCAATTCAGAAATGACAGCACGGCACACAGTCCTTTGAACATTCTGAACTACCACCGGGACTGTTAATCCCAAAAGGGCGTGTGACTCTTCATATCGTAGCAACAGCCAAACAGTGGTGCTACGGAAAAATACCGCAAAGTGCCCCCAAACAAGTGGCAGTAGCTGGAAAATGTGAAGCCGAGTCAATACAGACATTGGAGGTAAATATTAACACAGGAGACAGGCACATTAATGGTATGCTAATCTTTGAAGTACGTGGTGTGAGGAACATGTTGCAGGATGTACTCGGGCTGATAATGCATAACCCGGGGCCTAAGTCGAACAAAAGCAGCTCAATGGGACCGTTTAGATTCAAGAACCCGTTTACAGGTGAAGTGCCTGATGTGTGACCACAAAATGTTTATATAAAGGGTAAACCAGAACAAATAGACATGCACTGATCTGTCTGTTTTTGCTGCATTTAGATTGTATTGTACACAGATATGATTAAGATGGTGGTGTCAGCTAAAATAATAAATAAAAAAATAAAAGCAATAAAAGTCCTTAAAACCCTTTTACAGGCAAACTATCACTGCTGTCAATACAATAGATGCACTACGGGCTGATCCTCCTGACCCAGCTCAAGATCTGAGGATGGGTCCCTGCCTGGAACTACACTGTCCAGTGCTTCTAACCTGGGGGGGGAGCAAAATAAATGATTAGAAATCATTAAATATTACTGAGAAAGCACTACATGCACAAACACTCCAATTTCAGTGTATATATTTGGAATAAATGCTTATAGACCATCATTTTTATGATTTGGTACATTTGTGGAGGCCTTGGTTTTGTACTGGGAGTGCGTTACGTGGCCCGACAACAGTTTGAGCAGGGGGGACTTCAGGGAAAAAAAATTAAAAATGGCAGAACAATGTGTTGTGGGTTTGGGTCCAGACTCTGTCAAAAGTTTGGCTGTTGCTTACAAAGTTATTCACATATCCAGTACACAGAGCTGTATTTTCCCTGATGTCTCTAATGGCAGGTCCATTTGGACAGTGCAAATTATCCAGAAATGTTTAATATATGATGTTATAGTTTGTATAAAATCAATTCATTTTAAAGGAGAGAATAGGACAGAGCGGGAGCTCTGGGTCAGAGACATACAGTATGTGATGAATTGTACAGACAGGTGCTCTTCCAGGACCATCAAAAGATGAAATGACTTTTCTCATGTGATCCCTGGTATATTAAGAAGACCTGTGGTTCACTTGACCACTTGTAACCCCTGACAAAGACCGATCTGGTCAAAACGTGCTGGCGTTCCACTTTTGAATAAATGGCTTTTACTGAGTCAGTGTGCCTCGAACTACTTTGCCTATTTTCACTTTTTTTTTTAATCAGGGCATATTTTATTACTCATTTTTATTTGAACTTCTGAACCATAAGCATGTTGGCATCTCGTCAGTGTTTGTCAGAGATAACACACGTAAAGTTCACAGTGTGGTGCAAAGATGCAATCTTGCAATGAAAGACACTATGTCACTTATCTTTAAGTGATGCATCAGCATCTTCGTTGGTAAATGACTCGTTTCACTTTCCAAAAAGTGAGAATGTGCAGATTAAGCTGATTAATAATAAAGGTTCATGGTGGGGGAAATCTCCAGACACTTACCGCACAGTTTTGCTTACATCGCACAATAACTGAAATCCTACGATGTTATGAAGTTATCATTCAATAAAATGCTCCAACAAATCCACAAAAAACAGAAAAGGAGTGCATTTTGTAATAATTTGGCTTAGTCCGCTAATGAAGCGGTAACTGTTATTGTAGCGTCCATAGACCACAGCTGTGATATGTTAAGTCAGTTACATAAAACAGACAGGCATATGGTTTGCTTCTTACACAGCCCACTAGAAGATACAGTAATTGGCAGATCTCCTGGTGGTACCATGATCCAAATCAGAAATACACACAGCATCTGGAGTTAGTCATCTGAGAGGACATACCCTGACAGAGGGAAATAATGTATAGATAGGAAATAGACAGGGCTAGTACTAAGAGGAAAGCACTGGCCTTGTACTTTCTTATTTATGAAACTTTCATTTCATAAATAAAATGAGAGTTAAACAATTGACTAGTAAAATTAACCTTTGAATAATAATTCCACTAAAATCATGTTATTGTGAAATCTATTGTAATGTGAGAAACAAATACCATGGCTTATTGGTTTATTGGATGAGTCACCACAGTGGGTGAGAAAACTCAGGAAAGAAGAACACACATGAAAAAAATACATCATATCTATCCAATAATATCCCATAATGAACAATAGTACAACATTATTTTTGATTCTGGTCCTATTTGGCCACATCTAGTTTCAGGCCAGAGTGCCGTACGAAACATGACAGAGAAAGTTATTTTAAAGAGATAAAATAAATGACGTCTATAGATAGAATACATTAAATTGTACTCTGTGCTTTTTCTCTCTGGAGAAGGTTAGAGGCTTTGCAGAAATTAGATTGAAATCAGACAGCAAACAAATGAATTTCCCAATTATGCTCCTCAAATGTCCTCTTAATATCTGAATAATATTCTGACGTCAAGAGCCACCTGTCGCCTCCAAACAAATTTTACCAAGACACAATGTAATTTACAAAGGAACCGTCTGACCTTGACGGTTAATGCAAGATTATTAAATGCGTTGCTCTGATGGCTGGGGTAAATTGCCAGGGTGCAATAACTAACAATGTTCTGTGTGTGCATCTAAAAATACACTATCCTTTTCTGGTATTGAGTGCACATGTTCAGTGCTGCTGATTTTGAGGGAGGAAAAAATACTAATGGCAGTTTTTTTGTGCAAATTTTGGTCATTTTTAGATTAAGACAGAAACGGTCTGTAGACACATAGGCATTAACCAGATTTAAAAAAGAAAACTGGATCCACAATATTAACACAGCTTTTTTTATTCAAACAGCAAAATCACGGCAGCATGTACGGTCTACATCTGGTTAGTGTTTCTACTTGATCTTGCATTCGTTTGTTTCAAGTTGATTTCTCATTAAAATACAAGGCAGTAAAATTTTCGAGACAGCAATAAATTTTTATTTTTGTATTCAATTCTAATAGACATCTGTTTAGATGTCGAGAGAAAGCTCAAGGGCTCAAGACTCTGCAGTAAAATCCACTACTCATAAACCCACACTTAAATCACTCCACAGCAGTCCTGTTAGTTTACAAGGCTTATTGTCTGTTGCTATAAGGGATCAATCCCTTATTTATATGGTGATTGATTTCTGATCAATCACCATCTTGGTTGTACTGCCTGTGTTATGCATGTGTTCTAGTGATTTCCTTAATGACTGTTTCACACATTATGATATGGGGAATAGCTTTTACATGTATTTGGTCTAAAGGCCCCGTCGTCAAGCGGTGACAGTGAGTGAGGAGCTGTTCTCTCAAAGTCAGTAAACCTCATGATCACAATGGGTGCATTAATCCAAGTGCATACCAGACTTCTGTTTCCCAAGACCATGCTCTGAATACTGAACAGCTCAAACATAGTGTGGAATGAAGGCATTAGGAGAACCTAAACAGTCTGAAATGCTTACTCTGTTTTTTTTTAGTTGATTGACCAGACCACTTATGTTTTTACTACAATAAAGGTTTTTAATCTGACCATGAAAATCTCCAGTCTGCTTTTAGCGCCTGTGTGTGAGAAAATATACAAAGATAGTTCTGAGCACAGGGCACTGGAAGCAGAGAGGAAAAGGAGTGGGAGGATGTGCACAATTTCCCAGCTTTTTTGTGTTTTTGCTTAGATGAGGTCATTATTATGAGCAACAACCGTTGATATTAGCAAATACTGTAATTAAGCAGAGAAAGGTGTGTTTTACTATTTATTAAAAAAAGAACATCTTATTACACATGGCTGTATATTCATGTACATCAGATCTGAATGGATACTTTTGCAGACAGAGTTAAATATTTCAGTTTATGTATTTACTGAGCAGCAGCTAAGGCAGCCAGGCGCTCCCGTTTCTCCTGCTCTGCCATCTCTCTCATCTCCTTCTCCCTCCGAATGAGCTGGACTCTCTCTGCCTCCCAGGCTTGCACCTGCTGCTGGTACTGCTCCAGGTCTGCTCCCTCGGCCGCGGACAGCTCCTGTTGGGCGAGGGCGCTTACCAGAGCCTGAAAGGAGCCAGCTTCAACTTTACCCTCAGACTCCAGCTGGGCCCTCAGCTCCTAAAGATGGATTAAAATAAGACAACATTTAGCAAATCCTTCAGTCATGTTCCTATCCTCGTCCTCTGGCAGCTCGAATAGATTAGTTAAGAGTTTTTAGAGCAACTTTTTGTAACATAACTTAGGTACAATTTATTCGTACAAGCAGTGCAGTTGATGGAGGCAAACTTTGGGAGTGATGTCAAACTAATTAATGTTCTTATATTTCTCAAACGTACAGAACTCCATTTCAAATTTGATTGTTTTTTTGTTCCAATGATCCTAAAACACGAACCTTGAATCTGGTGACGTACTGCGGTAACCTTGCACGTTCAGCCTCGTCATCTTCATCAATCGTCTCAGCCTTTTTCTCCTCTTCTCCATCAGTTTCCTCTCCAGAAGAGTCCGACTCAGAGGACAGTTCATCAAGCACACCACCCACATAATCCAGCTGAAATGATACATGTTTTATTATATAGATTACTGTGGGAGGAAAAAGTATGCGAACACTTTGGAATTTCTCACATTTCTGCCTAAATTGGTCAGAAAATGTGGTCTGATCTTCATCAAAATCATTAGAATGATTAAACAGTGTCAGCTTAAACGAATACCACCCAAACATTTACATTTTATCATATTTTCATGGGCCAAAACATGTAAACATTCACAGGACAGGGAGGAAAAAGTGAGTGAACCCAGAAATCTCACTAAACTACAGTTTTGTAAAGAGGAATGGTCCAAGAGAAGGATCAAAAGAAGGATCAGCCAGATATTTAATACATGGATGTACTTACATATTCCACGCTGTTGTGAATGTCTCAGGACTTTATGCAAAATATCTTGATAAACTTGTGAATTCATGTTTCCATTGATGACAGCACATTGTCCAGGCAACATAACAGTCCCACACCATGATGTTCCCTGCACCATACTTCAAAGTGGGGATAGGGTTTTGATGTTGATGTTCCATTTGTCCTCCACACATGACGTGCTCCTCCCAAACAATTCAACGTTGGGTCCATCAGTCCACAGTATATTTGTCCAGTAGTGCTGTGGAACATCCAAGAGCTCTTTCGTAAACCAAAGATGAATTGGTTTGCAAACCCCAGTATTAAATATCTGGCTGATCCTTCTTTTGCAGCAATAACTGTTTTTCTGTAGTTGTGGATTAGAAGCTCACAATGATCAGGATGAATCTTGGACCATTCCTCTTTACAAAACTGCAACAGTTCAGTAAGATTCAGGCGGTGTACTTATGTCCGTGAATGTTTACATGTCATGGCCCATAAAAATATGATCAAATACAAATGTTTGGGTGGTATTAGTTTAAGCAGACACTGTTTAATCATTCTTATGATTTTGATGAAGATCAGACCACATGTTATGACCAATTTAGGCAGATATGTGAGAAATTCTAAAGCGTTCACATACTTTTTCCTCCCACTGTATATTACTATATACACGTTTAACTTCAACTACAACTGACATCCACAAGTTTTACTTTTTTTTGAGTGAGTGCACCTCGCAATGACAAACGAGTCCGAAAATGTGATTTGACAGGTCATCTGTTTATGTCACTGACAGGTGAGATAAACCTGGGGCCACAGAGTCCAGGAACAGGACTCTATTGGCTGTACCCATCTGACAAACCCATTTTGTCCCCTGTTCCTTTCATTCTTTCCGACATCCTTATGATACGGCCTCTTTAAAATCTCATTACATGTGAACAAAGCTTCATTAGGGAACAGGACAATGTACCATTTATGAACCAATACCCTCTGGGCGTACACACATGTAAAAATACCACTAATGTGACAGCAGACATGTTCCATACAAGGAGACAGGTCCATGTGGAGATGGAGATGACGCCAGTAGATTAGGAACAAAGAGACAAAGGTTGTAATGAAAAAAAAAAACACTGTAAATGTTTCTTACTGCATCTTTAGTGAGCTTGATGTCTCCGTTCCCAGCAGCCACTTTCTCCATCACTCCCAGTGCTCTGTCCAAGTATCCAGGAGCCCAGTGCAGCGGCATCCCCTTGAACACCGCATGGATCCCATTCAGCATCTCCACTTTGCCTGGACGGACAGCGCGTGGCAACAAGAGTGAGACAAACTACCAAACGAGCCCCTCTGCCCATGTAAATGCTACACACCTAGCAGTGCATTTCCAATAAACTGCGCAGTGAGGCCTATTGAGCCGTTGTTGGTCAGCCCACAGATAAACAGAGATGCTCCCAGTGCGCGCTCCCCCGACACCTGAAAGGAGCATAAAAGCTTGTTATGCAACCGTTTGTGAAGATCGATGTGTGGTGAAGAGTTTTAATTAAAAAGTGAATATTGCCTGGAGGGACAAATAAGTGCAAAACAAACCGCATGTTACTGATAAAGATGTTTAGTCTGCTTACATTTGGCAGGAGTCACCTTGTTTGTGGAGTAAACGTTTGCAAGCCAGTGTATAATCATTATTATTTTTGAGAATTAGAGCAGCACTATTAACTGCAATCAAATTAAAATTGGACTGCAATGATTTAGATTTAGATTTAGATAGTGTACTTCTCTTCTGACAACTTAATAAAAAGGCTTCATCATTTACAAACTGCTAACCCTGTAGTTCACACCTCAACATGTTCTCGATTGCACACGAGTTAATAAGTTTGTAATCCAGTCTTCTTTCAAATGTTGATGCTTCAAAAGTTGTTTAAAATGGGAGGTCAAAATAAACCTCTTAACCCACACCTGAACCAAGCTCCATTTCTCCAGTTTGGCTTTACCCAAATCTAAAAGCTTCTTGAAAAAAACATCAAAATGGCGACAAAAACGCGAAGAAAACAGGGATGAAAGCGCAACAAAAAAGAATGAAAAAGTGGCGAAGAAAAGTTACAAAAACGCAATTAAACAGACACAAAAAATTAAAACTAAAGCATGACAAAAAAGCAATGAAGGTGCAACCAACAAGTGACAAATGAGCAGCAAAGAAGCGACAAAAAACCCTATGAAAGTGCAGCAAAAGTGTGAC
Organism: Gobius niger; assembly: GCF_951799975.1. NCBI lineage: Eukaryota > Metazoa > Chordata > Actinopteri > Gobiiformes > Gobiidae > Gobius > Gobius niger. The sequence goes on along the minus strand of NC_136852.1, from coordinate 65,297,672 downwards.
AAAAAGAAAAAAGGAGATAAAAACTCAACCAAAAAGTGTCAAAAACGCAATCCCCACATTGGTTAATCTCATCAATCATCATGGGACTTTATAATCGACAGGTTTACAGCCAATTCTGTGGCAGAAACAGGACCATATTTGCAGCTTAGACAAACATTGGATTTTGGTGATAAATGAAATAGGAGGAAAGCATTTGTTAAAATATGTTCAAGTTCATGATATGTATTTTCATCATGGATAAAATCAAATCAAATCGAAAATCGATCAATATGAGAAAAAAAAATCATCCAGCCCTGCAAAAAGTCAACCAGAAAGTGGCAAAAATTTGAGGAAAAGATGGTGAAAAAAGTGACCGCAAGAGAAAAGATCTGTCTAGATCAGTTTTAAAGGTCTTTCAAATGAGGCATTATACTGGCCTATAGTAAGCTCCAGCCGAGAAGCTTCTAGGGTAAAGCTGAACTGGAGAAAATACACTCGGTTAAGGCCTTAACCAAGCACACTTTCTCGACTGGAGTTCAATACCTCAGTTGAAAGCTAGTTTTTTTTTTTTACATTTTTGAAGTGCTTTTTGTCGTGTTTTTGTCACTTTTTTTGTAGTGTTTTTGTTGCTTTTTTATGGTCTTATGGTTGCTTTTCCGGCGCGTTTTCGCCTCTAGTTTGACCTTTATTTTCATAAAGCTTTTGGATTTGGGTAAAGCCAAACTGGAGAAAATGTGCTTTGTTCAGGTGGGGGTTAAAGGGGCTAGATGCAAGTTTGCCATTTTTTACTCACTACTGCCATCTCAGGTCAAACGTGTAACTGCAGCTTCTATATCAAGCTCGTGCATGACGGGACTTCGGACCGAATTAACACCTTTTTGAGTGACAGTGCAGGATTTTAGAGGCAGTTGTGGTGAACAGGTCTGGGCTCATTCACATGTAGGGGGAGGAAAATCCATTATTTTAACATTTTTAAACTCTGTATAGTCCCTTTAAGAGGTTAAATCTCCAAATCTAAACTATACAACTATAATCAGACTATTACTGTATGTAGCTTGTAGCAGTAGCAGTGGATAATTTATAAAGGCTAATGGAAGGTGGATATTTATTCAAGCTTTCTATGCTCTATCCTCCATTGCTGTTCCCTTATAGTTCTGGGCTACAGCTCACTCTCCTTTACCGTGTGCCGTCATGGCTGACTAACATTTGAATGCAAAGAAAACACACCTTTTCCCCCCACCTACTCCTACATTTTAAACATTCTGCTGTTTTCATTGCATCTCTTGCATAGCTAATGTCGACGCTGCCCTTTACTTACCGCGAGTTGTGGCTTGGTCGCTAGGTAATGCCCCAAAGCGTACAAGGACAGGATCTGTGTGGAGGGAACGTCGAAGGCCTCCTGAAGCATCACCTCCTCTACCACTGCACACGCACCTGAACAAACATGTCATCACGTTTCTCTTGTTAGCTCTTAATCAATGTTGACAACACTAATAAACCTTATTTCATTCCCTATTTGTGCTACGATTATGTGGAGAGCTAATTATATCACTTAGAGTTTCATCATACACATTGGCGTAGACGGGGGAGGAGGGGCCAATCAATTATGTGCAACTGAGGGCATGTTGAAAGTACATTATATTGCTAGCCATTGTGATAGCAGGCCAAACATCCAGGTGTTTCATAACCTCGACGCTACGCAAACAAGAGAGGAAATGTTTGGAACTCGATCTGAAAGACTGGACAAACAGTCTGTTCCAATGAATGCTTTGGGGATCTAGAAGAATGCAGTCAGAACATATAGAGATTGTTCAGACTTGCACTCAGACAGCACTGTGTAAATACTTACTTTTATAGTCTCCATCTTTAATGTAGGAATCTATCAGCAGATTGAAGGTGAAGGAGTCTGGGAAAATGCCATACTGGACCTGAAGAAGACAATGGGTTCGGAAAGTTACATATGACCATTTTGAGTACCTCAGCATTGGCATTTTCTGCTTTATAATTTGAAATGACAGAATTAAATGTAAGTAACAATGAAGCACAGGGCTAGAGCTGGTGAAGACTTTGACCAGGGCTCCTCCTGCTGGCCACTGTAGGAATATCCTGAACAGAGTGCATTTTTGTCTCTTTTTTTCATGTTTTTGTCAGGGTTTTTAATGTTTTTTCATAGCTTTTTTCATTGCTTTCTTGTCATGTTTTCTTCATGTTTTTGTCACTTTTTTGTTGTGTTTGTATCCTCGCTTCCATCCGTTATTTTGATGCTTTTTTTTAGACAAACTGGAGAAAATGTGCTTGGTTCAAGCTGGGGGTTAAGAAATAACTTTCCGTTTCAATTTACAGCGTGGTCTACAGCTTCAGCACGGCGTGATAAACACTTTGAGCACAGAAGGTCTTAGAACTGACATAATAATTATGGGCCTCAAAATGTGGAGGACAGTTTTGGGTTTTAACAATGATGCAGTTGTATCTAGGAAGTGTAGAATGAAGCACTGAAACCAAGAAGCTAAAAATAACTACTTAACCTTTTAGATTTGAACTGGAGAAAATTTGCTTTGCCTGAGCATTACTGAAAACTGGGTGAAAGTTTGCATGAAATGTCCAATATAACATAGATACTCCCAATCATAGTTGTGCTGTGTTTTGTTTAAGCTATAATAAAGGTTTAGGCCTGCAGTGAAATGCATTTAAAGCCCGTGATTCAGAAAGCTACAACCTCTATATAAACATTTTTAACTCACTGACTGCCAATGACGTCTATAGACGTGTTCAAATCTTAGTTGTAGTTCTTTTATTGAGTCACTAGGTGGCAGCATTGCTCTTTGAATGATCACAGTCACTGTTTTGCTTGATTACAAAAAGCTGTTTTTTCTCAGCTTTTTGGTCAGAAAACAGCATTTTGGGTGATTTCACCTATTTTCTACGGACGATTACTAAAGAATGAAAAGAGGTACAAACAAACTTTTTTTTAGCTGAAAGAAGAGAGTCTAATCTTTCTTTTGGTGGGTTTCGTGTTGACATAGACCGAGACCTAAATTTCCTGTGGGTCATGAAAAAAACAGTCAAAATCCAGAAAAACCTCTGGCAGTGGGGAGCTCTGAGATTTGAGTTAAGAACAAAAAATAACTTAATAAATTAATAATAATGTTTGTAATAGTATAATAATTTCCCCACTGTCCGCAAAATCACACTGATGAAAACAACCATACTGGCTTCCCATGCTTCACAACAACATGTTCATGGATATATCAGGCAGGTTTGAAAACACAGTGAAAGACAACTCTGATCAAGAAGTCACGATAACATTGTTATAGTGAAAGCAGCTTCCTTCACTGTCAACAGCAGTGGGATGTATGCGCTGATGAACAAGGAGCAAGCTGGGTACCTTGTTTTGTACTGTGTGTAGGGCCTTCTCCTTTTTACCATACTTCAAACACTGCCGGACCCAGCTGTGAATGGTCCAGTCTCTCAGGTACCAACAATTTGGACTGTGACGAAATCTAAAAAAAAAAAGACAATTGTGTTTGTCCCATCCCTTGTAGTACTTCCATAGAGCTCGACATCACATACACAAATATACACTCAGGAAAACTTACTTGTACAGATAATATTCTGTTTGATCCACTTCCTCTTCAGAAGCGATGTTGTCGACAAACTAGAATAAAAAAAGGAGACACAGTGAAAATGAAGAAGCAAAACTAAAAAACCTTTGTACATTTAAAGCATGTTATTGACTTGTACAACTCACTCGTGACACTGTCAAAGAGCTGACAGGGAGGTTTCGTTCGTATGTCTGATCCATGAGGTTGGCCAACAGTGCTAGAAGACAACAAAGATATATATTAGGAATGAAGTGCTTTATTAACGTCTATACTCAAGTAATTCTTAGAAATAGAAATATCCTGAAAGTCAAAAAGCTGGATAACAGTTTTGCGCATTCCCTACTTGAGGCGGTGGTGCCACCAAGTGTTCGAAGATGATTTAGTGGTTCTGCTGTCAGATTATTTTATTCATTTCCATCAAAGCATCTTTTTCAGAATGCTCCCAGATTTAACCTCTTAACCCCCACCTGAACCAAGCATATTCTGTACAGTTTGGCTTTACCCAAATCTAAAAGCTTAGTGAAAAAAGTGTCAAACTAGCAACGAAAATATGACGAAAATGAGGATGAAAAAGGCAACAAAGAAGCCACAAAAGAGCAACAGAAAAGTTATGAAAATACAACAAAAAGTGACAAAAAGTGATGAAAATGTGGTAAATAATGTGACAAAAAAGGAAAAGACAGTAAAAAGATCAGTTTAGATGAGTTTTATAGGTCTTAACTTTCAAATGAAGCGTTATACTGGCCAATAGGCTGTAACCTTTCAGATTTGGGTAAAATTGCTACAAAGATCAGAGAGAAAATACACTTGGTGAAGGTGGGGGTTAAGAGATTAATAAACTCATCATTTACCGTACTCATGTGGATACAGTTTACATAACCTGACCATTTAGAACCTATAATTAATTTTGACAAATTGCTGTAAATCTATAATCTCAACTCATGGCAATGTCCCTGAAGCATCTACAGTTCTTCATTGTATTCTCCTGCACTGATTGACAAGTTCCAGAGATAGGGCGATCGAACGAGAGAAATCAAATCAGGATCCGTCCCCTGTGACGATCTCGCAGTTTGGCAAGAGTGTTATCATATTGTGATTCAGTGCCTCTCTGTGCCAAACATAACACTCTCCCCCATCAGTCCACTCTCTAACTTGGTCTGGGCGACTGACTTGTGATTTTACCAATCACCAAATCCATAGAAAACATTGCAACAGTCTTCTTCCAACTCCACTGGCTCCCCATAACCCACAGAATCCAGCACAAACTCCTCCTGCTCACATGTAAGCCACTCCATAACCGAGCTCCCCCATGACCTGTCTGACCTGCTTCACCCTTAACACTCCGTCCCGTTCCCTTCGCTCATTCTCTGCTGGTGTCTTGTCCATCCCCACAGTTCAAATGGTTCACTATGGGGGCCAGAGCATTCAGCTACTCCAACCCAAAGCTCTGGAACACTTTACCTCAGCCCCTCCGTCAACTGGACTCTACTCTACTACTACTCAAGACCTACCTTTTCAAATCTGAACGTAGGTAATGTTTTTAACATAATTTAAACTGAGGTTGACGGGCCGTGGTTTGAGCTCAGGCCTGTTCTTTTCATGTTGTCAATGTTTGGATCTGTCTGTTAGGGTCATTGTTGTCCTTGTGTATTTGACTCACTCCAAATGAATTTCCCCATGGGGTCAATACATTTTCTACTCTTATTATTACAGGGGAGTTCGACCTTACAGGGCCACTAAAAGGCTTGAATTACCCCTCAAAGGCAATACTACATAGTGCACACACGAATCCATCTCACGTGAGCTTTAAGTTGAGTGCCACCCGTTAGTAAACCCCCAAAAAGAAGAAGAAGATCTCACAAGGGCCATGTCACGTGAGAGTAGCCTCTTACCCAGGTTCTGTGGGTCTTTTTCTCTGGCCTCCCATACTTTGGTGTCTGTGTAAGCAGCTGACAGCAAGCATCTTCTCACTACAGAAAGGGAGCAAGTGATTTAGGTCAAGTTTTCACATTTTCATTGCTGCTTCCTATAAAAACTGTAATATATAACTGCACTGTTGTTAGATCTAGTACTAAACAAACGACATTCTAGGCAATATCTGGGGGTATTAAAATATAAAGGTGCAATCAATTAAATAAAAAATAATAATAAACGAATAAATATTATGAATACACAAAGCCACTGAAAATAAACGTACCCGTGTAAGAAGGGGCAAAACATTTAACTTTGACAGCTGCAGTCACACAGCGCGTCCAGAAGGAGGCCGCCATTTTGGATCAGTACAAGCCCTCCCAGACAGCAGGGGTGTTCTTCACGGGACAAACCATTCATGAAAGTCGCGCTTGTTTTGAAATATGGAATATGACTGGACCAATCACGGTAAAAAGTTGTAGGGAGGAACAAAATTAAAAGGCAGGTTTCATAGCAGCTTTATATTCATGCTTACGAACTAGAAACGTGTTGGCGTGTGCTCGCAGATAGTGAGATAGTGTTAAACTTAACTACCGGTGTTTGCCAATAGAGGGCGCAATTTAGCTTCCTTGAAGAGAGGAGACATCACAAACTCATCCTTACTGAACTGCAAATGTATTTACTTTAAGGAAGGTAACATTGTATTATCATTGTCTCAGTGCTTTTAACATAACTGCAAAAAGATATTCAGAAAATATTACCCTGCTGAGTGCAGTATAATGCAGAAGGCAATATCTCATTTGATTCATCGTACAGTTGGCAAAGCGTGCAGTTTATAACCTGCAATGTCTCATATCAATTGGCTTGAATGGATCTAAATAGAATTCATTAGTATCTTGCCTGGGCTGTTTCTCACATTCATTCATTTTCATTCGCTGGTTTACTGGAAATGGCTCAGATTCTGGTGCTCAAAACCCTGACTGTGTTTGGCATTTGTTCATTTTAAGCTGTTGTTTTGTTTATTTATTATCTACTCATTTATTTATTTTGCTATTTACCTTTCCTGCTATGTCTTTGTTACTATAAGTCTGCATGAGCGGTCACTCTTGAAAGTGTGTCTGGCTCTGCTCGGAAAGAGGGGACAGGTTGAGTCTGGGTGGGGCACTGTTATTAAACAAAACATGGAAGAATTTTAACATCCTCCTGTGTGCCTTATGTCCAGCAAAACAGGAAATATTTACCTGAACAACAGCACAGACAAACCCATCTAGATTAACCAAGATTGTCTGATATTGAAATGTACAGTTTATAGAACATGCATTATAGCTTAAGTTAAAACGTACTAAAAATACCTTTGTCTTTCTATTTAAGCCTTTTGTGCATGGGGAAGACTGATGGGTGGATGCAGTCTGCACCTTTGGCTACACAAGTGGGTTAGTGGTGTCTTGCTTAAGGACACAACAATAGTAAAATCTGAGGGCAATGTTTATTAACCCCTGTGGCGCTATCATATTAATATACTTCGAGAAAATTTACTTTGGTTAAAACGAAAACAAACAGAGAACTGAAATTTTGTCTTAACGTATACCTTTAGTGAATTAGTATGAGTTCTCATGGTCACTGCAGTTTCAATTCACTAAATGTCATGTCTTCTCGCTATGTTAGCTTCTCCTGTTCTGTGTTTCAGTTGTAAGAGGAAGAGTTTGACACTTTAGATACACAGAAGCCCTAAATGCTGTGGTTGTTGTGCAGACCAGCGGCTGGGAATGAAACGTATAGGTGAGGGGAAAGGAAAGGAGAGGAGGATGTGAGAACTTCCTCATACTGTTTGCAGTTTCATGCTGTGGGACATGGTGGTCGTCAGTGGCAAAAAAAAAAAGAGAAGCTGCTCTTCTGCATTTCATCTGAGCAGAAATGACTGTTTACCTGAGCGGGCGGCGGGACAGTGGAGAGAAACTAAGCCATTTCCAGTAAACCAGTAAATGAAAATAAATTAATGTCAGATACTGGAAAATCTTGTGTGCTCTAAGGCAGTTGTTCCCCAATTGTGATCCACCGCCTGTGTTTCACCTTTACATTTTTTGTCCCTCATAGGTTTTAACAGTATGGCAAATGTAATAGAGGGGACAGACAGAGGGACACTCTATAAATTGCTGGAAAGAGGACTCAGACTCCAAACATCATGACCCAACCCAGACACAGACACAGGCCGATGCATGTTTGACACTGATGAACCAGTAATTCACTCCACTAGATTGAAGTACATTTTGAATATGAATATTCGAGTAGTATGAGTGAATTGAGTATTGGATGGAAAAAAGCTGCCTGTGCAGTTTTTTATTAGTAATTAGGCTAAATGACAGCCACATTAATCTTACAAAAAATAATGTACTACCCCATTCATGTAAACAAATCAAATAACATTCCAACATTGAAATGTCCAGATACTATTGAATGCCATTTAGATAAACTAACATTAAAGCCAGTTGATATGAGACATTACAGGTTATAAACTGCACACTTTGCCAATTGAGCAATGAATCAAATGAGCCAATTTTGATTGCCTTCTGCCATTGCATTATACCGATGTTGTGCCCTTGTGCAAGACACATAATCTGCCTTGCAAGTGAGTGTGGATCAGGTCAGGCGTTAAGCTGTACAAATTTAAATTTGTCTTCTGTATTTGACCCATCCTTCGATGTCGTGGGGGCAGCCTGTCAGGAGCAGTGGGCGACTGCAGCCCGGGGATCCATCTGTGGAGCCAGAGGTCAGAATCACCTGGGTGGAGGATGAACCTATTGTGCATGTTTTGGGTGATGGGGGAAATAGAGGAAAGACACAGGGAGAGAAACACAGAGAGGCGCACACGATCCGGGAATTGAACCTGAGACCTTCTTGCTGTGAGGTACGAGCATGAGCCGCTCAGCCTAAGAGAGGGACATGTGCTATATAAATGTGACCATTCCACTCTGTCACGATGATTATTATTGTATATCGACTTATTGTACAATAAATGACATGGCTCAATGTTTATTTGCATTGTTTACTTTTTTTTTTTTTTTATCCATTTTTTACCCTAAGTAAGTTTTGTCTCATTGTATTTCATACTAGTTGTGGTATATTTTAAGATTCAGAGTTTCTTTGGCATTATAAGGTCTTTAATAATATCGCTTTTCGTCATAGTTTCCTGTCTCAATACTGTATCGAACTTCCTAATTTCATGTTTACTTTTTTTTGGATATATCTCAAGGTCTAACACATGAAACCAACACTCAACTAACAATGAAAACTTAAACCCAAATCCCTATAGCAAACCTGTATGAAGTGATTACATGCTCAATGTTTATAATGAATTGTGTTTCATTTGCATTAACATAGCTTATTTGAGTCTCCCCAGGTGTGCACTACAATAATGCACATCTCCATTGCGATGTGCATATTGTGCTACTGTTTCACTCCTTGTATTTTTCTCTGTTTTCAGGGAAGCTCCTGCAACCAGCCGAAACAAAGCTTTATTGTGAGACACAGACTTATGAAGCCTTTGTCTGGGACACCCACTGTGTCCGTCAGCGGCGTTTGATCACAACCTAAAAGAGAGAAGGGGAGAGGTGTTTTCTCTTCCTCTTCCTCTGCTTTGAAACCAAACCAGGAGGAGACAGGCAAGATCTCTGTAACTCGCAGCAACCATCTCCAGCTCATCACAAAAGGAAAGCAGAGGTTTGCCATTCCAGACACAAACTGCAAACTTCCATCTCAGCTTTTTATTTATTTATTTAGAAGAATTACTTTTTGCATTTGCTGCACTTCAATCAAAAACAATTTCAATATCCAAAAGTAAATCATTAAGAAAGTAAAATCACAGTTCATATGAATAAAGTATTTAAATATATTACTGCTCACTTTATATTGCTCTCAATCAAGAATCAAATGTACATACTACTTACAGATTAGAAATTGGAGATTTCTGCGATTCCTGGCGCACTTCATTAAACCAATGAAGAACTTAAAGCAGTACTAAGTAACTTGTTAACCTCAATAAATCCTTACGTAGTTCCTCTGGGGGTAATGCAAGTGTTAATGGGATGATTGAGGGGTCTTTCATCTCCCCCTGGTGTCTCTGGCCAGAAAACCACACTTGCAGCTTTCCTGCACTGGGTCGGTGTCACGAATACACACTAATGGAATCATGAAGAAGGAGCTAACAGGCTAACGGGCAAAGCTAACTGTGGGCTAGCGCCATTTAAACAGTATTTACAGCCAGGTTTGAGTGGAAAAAATTATCTCCATTGTGTAAATGGATGTACAATATCCCTCTCTCCCTTTGTCTTTTCTATCAGTGTAGTATTTACTCTCACGGACAATTAATGAGTAAAAAAACCATACCATGCTACGACACCTGCAGTGGCGTTTATGGCCTCTTGGGGCATGAGTTACTTAGTACTGCTTTAAAATGTAAAAAAAATGAATTATTGTGCACATAAAAGCATTTGGACTGAAGTTCCATGGTTGTTTTCTCTTCTTTACAAACAGTTTTTAGCAAAAGCTAGTCTCAGGACCCAACATAGTGGATTTCCATGGCAACATTGTAGACATTTCATCCTGAACCCCTATGTAATCAATATGGTGCTTGCAAACGGGTAGGCAAACGATCAATCCACTCACACACAAACAAAAAAACATAGTGGGCACAATGTTACAGATTCCCATTTCGATTGTTATTGATATTTAAATTATGTAGAAAAATTCACAGCTTTCTAAAAAAAACAAAAAAAAACACAAAAACATCAAATCTAACTCTCTGCTTATACAAATGTCCATCCTTTGTTTAGGTTCAATGCCCCTACACTTCCCTGTCTCTTCACGTCCTCTGTTCCTCTCAAACATTCTCACTTGTTTCTCTCATTCTATGTCTTCTTCCTCATTCTGTCGACCTGCAACCTCCACTGGCATACTGCTGGTGCAATGTTTACCTGCCTCTGACCTGTTTTGGTTCCCCTCACCGTCATTTTCTCTAACTGACTCGGATTGTTCACTGAAATCATCACTATATTGTCTATAGGTTTTGGGCTTGCGTGGTTGATCATCACGTCCCTCAGAACCAGCTTCATCGCCTCTAAGCTGTTGGTCTTTCTCTTCTCTCTGTCCAAAGTCTTCCGTCGGTTCGCTGTGGCCCTCCTCGGGACTGTACTGGCTTCTCCTGTACAGGCTGTCCTCGTCCTCTTCCTGGCCTGAGCTCCCGGGAACACTCTCTCCGTCGGACTGGGTCAAATGCTGACCAGGTAGACCCGTGGGTTTCTGGGAGAGGTCGAACGGCTCGTCTTGGCGGAAGTGGCTCAGCAGGCTGACGGGGGCGGGCAAGCAGAATCGCCCTCTCTGTCTGAATACTAGCATAGAAAGCAGAGCAAATGGCATTAGACAAAAAGTGAAACAGAAATTGCAGTTTTTAAGTCTGATACTGAAAATGTTCAACTAATATATGTATTTTTACATTCCTAAAACAATCTACACTCAGGCTTATTATAAGGGGTTGTATCTTTCTGTAACTTTGGCAATAACTGACTTTTTTGACAGATCTTAAAGCTCCTATACCTGGTTGTTTTTTTTGTTTGCAGCAATGAAAGAGGAAGCAAAGGTTTAAACTGTTGTGGTCCAAACCCCTTCCCAACATCCTTAATGCATTTCTAGCATCCTACATGCATGGTTTTGATATAGTTCTCTCATAGTTACCACAGTTCACAGCTCCACACACGCACATGCATCCAATCTTGTTTAAGCTTTTAAAATCCATCCATCCATCCATCCATCCATCCATCCATCCAAATCACATTCACCAGCCCCTTATGGCTCCTCCTGCAAGTGGTGGGTCGATGGATGGACGGCCTCATGGTTCTAACCGGGCCTGTTGGTCCTCATAAGGGGCGTCTGAACCGCTTATTGTCTGACCCGTCACCTAGGACCGGTTTGCCATGAGAGACCCTACCAGGGGCACAAAGGCCCCCAACAACATAGCTCCCAGGATCACTCAGGCGCTCAAACCCCTCCACTATGTTAAGGTGGCGGTTCCAGGAAGGCTTTTGAAATATAATTCAATATTTCAAATCCAAACACATTATCTAAAGTGGACATTTTTGTTTTTCGTGTGTGTGTTGGCTTACATCTTTCATCCAGGCCTCGGTCCATGACCCCGTGTTTGACCTTCATGTGCCTGGTGAGGTTTCCCTTCAGCGTGAACTTGCTGGGGCAGTACAGGCATTTGAATGGCTTGCTGTCCGAGTGGAGGTGCATGTGGCCCATGAGGTTGTGCATTCGGTTGAACTCCTTCCCACAAAGCTGCAGAAGACAACAGCACAATTATTTCCTCTGTCATATTAGGGATAATGATTTAAAGTAACTTTATTAACTCTATGCCATTGCTTTTCAAATATCAGTGGCTGTTTTAACCAATTTTGTATGCTCTATTGGCTGGTCCTCGAAGTCATAACAAAAGACCAGTAGGCGTGTGTGTTTTTCTCTTTTGGCCAATTGTTCTTCGCAGTCAGGAAAACTTTCTGAGAATGCAGAGTTGTAAGAGTGACTGTTCACGTCAGCATGAATGAATGTGCCAGACAATGCCACTTCGATGTCCTTCCCTCCCCCCCTGACTCGCGCAATCGGACGCATGCAAAAGAACAACAAGGGAGGAAGCCTCGTGCAGACAGGAGCAGAACAGGGAAGGGCTGCTCCTGCGCTGTCCTTCCTCTGCATTCTTTCTTATTAGGGTGGTCCTTTCCTTCAGGAGGAGAGAGGGACTGTAAACTGTCCAAGAGGGCCGTGAGAAAACAGGAAGAGCGCTCCAGCAGCAGAGAAAGCGAGATGAAATCTATTTGCGGGGCCTGGTTCTCGGGAGAGGGCTGGGGGTGGGGGGACCATTGTTAGAGAGGCGTTTGTGCGGCGATATCCTTCCTATGAACGAGGAGGCTCCCAATGCCAAAAGCCTCTCTGGTATCTGGTCACTGACTCAAGCCAAACACCAACAGCAAGGTCAAAAAGCTGCACGGGGGGGGGGGGGGGGGGGGGGGGGATCTTTTTATAGCAGCAGCTGGTGCTAAATAGGTTTGGTCAGAGATTGCAATTTGGGATAGATACTAAGTGTGGAAAGTGATCTTCTCTGATCATAAACTCCAACCACAAACCTTGCACTTGTAGGGTTTGATGTCGGAGTGGACGATCATGTGCGCCTTGAGCGTCTGTTTCTGCACAAAGCTCTTGAAGCACATGTGGCACTGGTAGGCACGGATGTTGGTGTGGATGAGGACGTGGCGCTTCATGTTGGCCAGCAGGGTGAACTCACGACCGCAGATGCCACACTTGTGCTCCTTCACGCCCTGGGAATGACCGACACACAGGTAGACTTCATATTAACACATTGAGACGATCGCACAAAGATAGTTTCCCAATATAATTCCCTTCTTTTGTCAATACAAGGATTAAAACGTCAGTGTAGCAAGACAGGAACTCTACAAAGTCTTCTTCACATGACGGCATCAGGCTGTCATCTGCAAGGTGGCGCTTAGGGCTTTAAAGAGGAAAATCAGAGGAAATTCTGGAAGTTGTTGGATTACAATAACACCCAAAGTTAAAAACAACTTTCCTACATCGGCCAAATAAATTCTCTGGGCTCTTGTCCAAAGTGTTGTCTCAATTCTGAATAGTTGATAACAAGGTCTAATGCCAAAAAATCTTAATTGGAGTAGGAGCAGTTTCAGAAGAGTTGTATTTATAGAGGTAGAAGTCGCATTGCACTTACTTTATGTGTGAGCGTGTGCTGCTTCAGGTGGTGGGACTGGATGAACTCCATCCCACACTCAGTGCAGATGTATGGCCGTATGTCTTTGTGCTTCATCATGTGGTTCTGAAGTTGACTTGGGTATTGGAATGTCTTTTGGCACTCCGAACACCTGAGAGAAAAAAGAAAAAGACCGCTTTAATTGTATTCTAATCTACTGTATTATGTGGCATGAATTTCAACCATTGTAGGATCTTTTAGTGGTCAGTAGCCCTCAAAATGGCCTTGCCTGTATAACGTGGGGCCGCGGTGGATAGTCAGGTGCCTCTTGAGCTGTGCCAGCGTGGGGAAGTCCAGGCCGCACTCCACACAGACGTTCTCTTGGCCTTTCTCATGCTTGAGCTCATGGGCACGCAGTTCACTGGGATAAGCAAAGCCTCGTCCACACACACTGCAACTGCACCAGATGAGGAAGTACACATTTATTTAGATTGTTGAAGCCATACTCCGTACATTCCTGAAAATAGTTGTCAAGTTCCAGATACCACTAATCGACATGTAACACTTTTTCGTACTCAACTATTATATATGATGCTTCAAAACAATATTACTCTGTGGAAAAACTATTCTTACAGTATATGCAGGGCCGTTGACGGCAGGGGGGAACGGGATAAGTTGTCTAGTGCTCCAGGACTAGGGGGGCCCATGAAGGAGCTACATTTTCCCATCTGATTTTTCTCTTTCCTCCTCGACTATCATTTACAAAACTGCTGTAACTGCTTTGAACCCTCACCTGTATGGCTTGACGTCGCTGTGCTGCATCATGTGCCTCTTCAGGTGACTGGTCTGGGTGAAGGCCTTGTGGCAAACCTGGCACTTGTGCGGCCTCATGCCCCGGTGCGTGAGCAGGTGCGTGTGCAGGTGGCTCAGTTGCTTGAACAGCTTCCCACACAGATGGCACCCGTGCGGCTTGATCCCGTTGTGGCCCAAGATGTGCGTCACCAGGTTGTACTTGGAAGTGTAAGACTTCTCGCACATTCTGCACTTCCATCGCTTCTGGTCGCCCCCCACATTCACGTAGTAACTCTCGTCGACGTGGACGTTGATGGTCAGCTTCTCTGGGTTGTTGTTGGTGGTGGAGATGGCGGATGGCGTTTTGCGTGTGGGGGCAAGATCTCGACTTTTGGGAGCATTGCTGGTGTCTTCTCTCGGGTAGAATGCGCTGGAGGAGAGGCGCACAAGTGCTCCGGGCATGTAGTAGGGGTACGGGAGGAGAGGAGGTGGAAGGTACGGTGCATGGAGAAGGTATGGGGATGGGGGCCACACTGGTTTTGGACTTAACGGCTCTTGTTTTACTTGAATGGCCTCATCTGGTTGTCTGTGGTGATGTCGATTCAGTTCAATCATCCCCGGCTTTGGAGACAGACTGCTCCAGACTGGTGATTCGACCGTTTTCTTTTCAGCGGCTTCCCCTCGCTCTGGTTCATCGGCTTGGTCGTCGAGTTTAGTCTGCTTGCGTGTCTGTGATCCCTCCTTTTGAGGGAGACCAAGCATGGGGAAGAACGCAGGTGGGCTGAAGATGCCATATGCATTTCCTCCACTGGGTGCAAAGCTTGGGTATCTTGAAGTGGGGAACTTAGGATGTTTGATGTAAAGAGGAGGGGGGCTTAGGTAGAAGCTGCGTTCTGAAGTAGGTCTTGCATCATCTCTGTGAGGCGAGAAATGTGCCATGTCTAGTTCCATCCTCAATCTGAGAGAAAAAAAAGAAGAATGTATTAACTGAGTAGAGACACACCATATGCTTTACTTTATCAAACAAATATCCGGTGCAAAGTTTGGAAATCTTTGGTGAGTTCTGGTTTGTTTGCTTTTTGGTGACACGCTGCGCTGACAAGCCAAGCCAAGCACCTTTCTCCCTTTCCGTGTCCTATACCTCCACGATCGGCTGCTATTTCTGGCTCGAGCCCTTGTCAGTGGGAAGATTGTCAGTGGACAGAGTGACACCGCCCACACCTCACTGCTCTGCTGCAAACCTTTCACTTCTGCCTTTCTCACACGTCCGCCCAGTGTCCACATCTCCATGAAACACACCTCCACCTCCCGCACACCTTTCGCTTCTCCATCACTGGCATCACATTTGGAAATGATAACCAGGGCCAAGTTACCCATCGTCCCTCCTGCACTGTGAGACATTAATGCCACGCAAAAGTTGCCCTTTACTGCAAACAAATGGAGAGATGGGGAACTGTCCAACTTCTGCATCAATTTTGATGTAGTTCTTCTTAAGAGCGGCACTTATGCTCAATGGCCACAATTTCTACATTACTGCATGGTGCATCAGGAATGTCCATTGTTCTATGAGAGGAGGAATGATTTATGTCACCATAGGCTCTCTTTCTCTCTCTTATTGCAAGCATTATTTGAGAATCTAAAACACAAATAAGCAAAGCTCCTCACAACTTGAGATGGAGGTTATTACAGTGCATTATTAAATGCTTAAAAAAAAAAAAATACAATGCTTAAATAAAAAGGTATTAAATTATATGATTTGTGATCTTAACCTCTTAACCCCCACCTGAACCGAGCACATTTTTCTCCAGTTTGGCTTTACCCATATCTAAAAGCTCAAAAATATATATCAAAATAGTGGCCAAAAACAAAAAAGTGACAAAAATGTGACAAACACAGCGACAATGTGACATCAAAGTTACGATCACTTTTGTAGGTCTTAGCTTTCAAATGAGGCATTACACTGTTGCTCTCCATTCGAGAAGCTCTTAAAGCCGAACTGGAGAAAATACACTCGGTTCAGGCGGTGGGTAAGAGGTTGAACACTATAATACTATAATAATATAAATTAAAAAGTGAACAGAAATGACCATTGCAGATCACTTTTTACACTGCTTGGAAAAATTACCTAAATGACCTATATGAGAAAATCCATAGACTCATGCTATCTATTTTTGCATTTTTTTCCCCCCTTATTGTATTGCCAAACATGTTTCACTCAAGCTTCATTGTAAAATAACATTGGAAGCTACAGGTTGTTAGATATGAGAGTGTATGACATGCCCAATGCAAACTGTTACAATTAGAGTTTTGAAATCATTAATTATAAATTGGTGTAGTTTCAAAAAGCTGTACATTTTCAACTCTGTGAATTATTTTTGCTGTTGTGCTTCTTATCTCCCCGCTCTCCACAGCCTGCAACTCGTCCCTACTCTGTGCATTCCAAGCAGTCCATTAAAGTGAAGCCCCTCCTCGTGCGCCGGAGCAGCTGGACTTACCTCTCAGGCAGCAGCAGTAGCTCAGTGCGCTGGGATGCTGTGGCAGACTGCAGCTCCTGGGACCTGCCGTACCTGCCTGTGCTGCGCCTCCTGCTCGCACCGCGCCTCTGCTGACAGTGAGCCGCCCGTCCGCGGATAGCATTTGAAGTGACTTAAGAAAGAGAACAGGAACAATCACTTTGTTCTCATTTTTCAGATGAGTACCTTCGGAGAGAAGGAAGGAAGGGAGGGGAGAGGAAGTCAACAAGCCTAGTGCCTTCCTGCAGAAAAATAAGGAAACTCTAGATAGACATCTCCGTTTCTCCATGAAATAGACATTCAAACCGCTTCGTTTGGGGGAAGAATGCGCGGCTGGAGTTGATGTTTCTTATGTAAACAATGTGGCAAATAAGCTCTATTATTACACATCCATGCATTCTTGGAAAAAGCTTTTTACATGCACAATAAAGTGCCATTTGTCTTCATTTGTGGTTCTTACTTCAAGGGTTACAGGTATTTTAAATGGGGTGAATAAAGAAGTTTTGTGATTTCAACATGCATAAATAAGATGCTTTTTGGTTCATTAGATTTCTTATGAAACTATTCTAATAGCCAACATTTATGGAGACATGTTTCATCTCATTTTTAGACTAGAAAAAATGTACTAGCCTTTCTTCCTCCGACCCATATTTAACAATAGTAAAAGACATTTATTTTATGAAATATGTCAACACAGCCACTAGGAGGCAAGAGTGACCATGGCATTTGTTATTATGGGACAACACAGGAAAGCCTTTCTCTTTGATGAACATCTACACTGAGCCAACAAAAACAGATGTAAACATGCTGGATTATACAAGGGTAATGTACATCTGTAGTATGTAGGCAGATGGCAGAAATACTGGTTTGCTTTAAACAACACTTTGAGTTGAGTTTTGAACTTAGGAAATACAGCATGTTACATTCCCTGATAATGAGGGGAGACGGCCTTCACGGACAGAGCATTTTGGCCAAAGCCTGTTCTTCTGTGAGGACCTCACAGTCACCTCTGAGGAAGCCTGTCCTGGCACCACTGTGAGTCTTTGTTTTAAAGCGGTCCAACATGGGAGGTGGGGCAAATCCATGAAACACTTTGTAAACAAAACATGCATGTTTGAAATGTTTAAAAGTCTCTAGGCTCAATAGATATATATCACCAATATGGATGGACATTAGCATTTGTTAAAGACCTTTTATAAAGTGAGTCTATTGATTTGAGTGGGTTCACGCCAGTTCTTGACCAGCTTTTGCAACAATATTCAATATGTGATAAGCTGGCTGTCCCAAATGTTAAACATTTACATTTGACATGTTTTATAAATGTGGAATCAAGTCTCCAGAGATACAAAGCAATAGTTTATGTCTTTAGTTAACAACACACATTAGAGAACCTTTCACAGGGACCATAGTGGAGGTCAGGATGACAGAAGCCTCTTGAATACTCCCTGCTCATTGAGTAGACTTTCTTTCTGTACTAGTCAGTGTTGGGGAGAATTCTTTGAAATTGTATTTAGTTACAGAAAATGGGATACTAGCCTTAAAATGTAATTTGCAACATATTCCGTTACTTGGTCTAATCAGAGTACTGTATTGTTAATACTCTGAATACTTTTAGATTACTTATAATGACATTGATTGTCATTGTGTGTATAAATATGGCGTTTAATTACAAAAATTAGGCCTATGATTGTTGGAACACCTGTTATAAACTAATTAGTTACTCTTTAACTCAGCAGCAGATACAGCATCATGTGACACATGTGCAGTGCACTGTGGCATTTTAAATAAAATAAAAAAGTTATCCAATATGGAGCTAAAATGTAATGAGTATACTGGGCCGCTCCCTTGAAATTTGGAAAGCAACTGTATTCTAAATACTCTCAGTTAAGTATTCTAAATACATGTATTTAGTTACTCCCCAACACTGCTTTTAGTTTTCCAGTGCCTTACTGAGCTTACAAACCAAGAACCGACCAAGTGCTCCGTGGTAATAGCAGGAACCTGCCTCAGACGTACCTTCTTCCCTCGTGTTAATTGTCATGACGTGTTGGTGAGATAATGAAGGATCTGTGGTAATTGATCTCATTTGTTTGAAACAGTGTTATTGTCTTTTGCCTGTGCCTCATCATTAGCTGTGATAATTAGCTCACGGAGACAATTAACCCCAGACCTGAACACTGTGTGCACCAATCCTTGTTAACAATTAGAGCTTTTACAAATAACATGAAGTGAGTAAGCGATGAGTGTTCACACTGGGTAAGCTATAGGTCATAGACCACCTTTGCGTTTCGGTTTCCGCTGATTCTCAAATATGGGGATTTTATCGACCACTAAATTAAACCCCAACAAAAAAGTAAATGATACATTTTAGGTATACAGTATAATGATCACAAACACATCTGAAAGCAAAACACAAATATTCCTTATCTTACAGAAAACTCAAGTTAGGTTGGCTGGATAAGAATATAGCCTACAGTGTTGGAAACCTGAGTTGGAAATAAAGTCTAAGAGAAGATGCTTTCTTTATTTACAACTTATGGGTAAAGAATGCCATAGCTACTGATCCTTTTGCAGTATGTTTGTGAAGGCTCTCATTCATGAAGTATTCACTGAAGTGGAGCTTCAATCGTCGAGGGTTAGGTTGAGTTGATGATGTTTCACAGCTCTTGTGGTCAGAATATGACACTGTGCACACTGTGTAGTTAGGTCGGTCTTAATAAGTCTTTTGTTGTTCTTTGTGTGCTTGCAAAGTTTGTATACCCAACGCTCAAACCCTTGGTGCAGAAAATTAATGGTTATTGCATAACAGAGCAATATCCAAATAGAGATAGCATGGAGTTGAATGAAAGAGTAGAACTTCCTGACAGCCTGGTGACTGGAGCTGTGTTTCAGTTATAACTTGGACCTGTCTGTCAGTTACATAGACCTAACTACTGATGAGAAGGCCGATATAGGGCCTGATTTACGGATTTGGTTTAGTAAATCCCTCCTGGAAGCGCCACCTTAACGTGGTGGAAGGGTTTGAGTGCCCGAATGATCCTGGGAGCTCTGTTGTCGGGGGCTTCGTACCCCTGGTAGGGTCTCTCAGGACAAACAGGTCCTCGGTGACGGGTCAGACAAAGAGCGGTTCAGAAGCCCCTTATGAGAGACCGACAGGCCTGAGAATCATGAGGTTGACCCTCTGAGGGCCCACCACCTGCAGGAGGAGCCATAAGGGGCTGGTGCAATGTGATTTGGGCAGCTCCAACAGCTGCTCCCACGACCCGGTAACGGAAAAGTGTAAAAAATGGATGGAGGTGCTAAATTGGAAGTAAGAGTCAGCCAGATTTTTAATACTATTCAACTGTATGGGTCCAACAGTCCACTGAATATTTGTCCAGTAGTGCTGTGGAGCATCCAAGCGCTCCCTCGCAAACCAAAGTTGAATAGTTTGAGAGGAACACACAACGTCATATGAAGAGAAAAAATGGATCAACATCTTTACACTATGCTCAATGTGAAGTCTGGTGCAGGGAAAATGATGGTTTGGGGCTGTTTTGTTGCCTCAAGGCCTGGACACGTGGTATCATCATCAGAAGATTTTATTCACAAGTTTATGAAGATATTTTGCAGAAAAACCTGAGACATTCACAACAGCATGGAATCCCTTGTATTAAATATCTGTCTGATCCTTTTGCAGCAATAACTGCTTTTCTGTAGTTGCAGATTAGACGCTCACAACGATCAGGGTGAATCTTGGACCATTCCTCTTTACAAAACTGCAACAGTTCAGTGAGAGTTCTGGGCGTTCACTCACTTTTTCCACGGTGTATTGTGAATGTTTACATGTTATGGCCAATAAAAATATGACAAAATGTAAATGTTTGAGTGGCATTGGTTTAAGCAGACACTGTTTAATCATTCTTTTGATTTTGATGAAGATCATATTATCATATAACATATTCCAGGCAGGGATCCTCTCTCAGGAAAACTTTAAGTGATTTACCATGTTTACAGTATTTAAATATATGTTGTGTACTTGATTCTTTCAAGTACACAATTTTGCTCTGTGGCCTTTTATTGTTTATGAGAGACAAAAATCTCAACTACATCGGCTTTATCCTCCACTTTAGCACACACTTCGTGAATCAGGCCTGTAGTTCCCATAAAAGTCTGAGCCAAATTTAACCCTGTGGTGCACGTGACCTTCATGTAGGGAAGATTTAATGTGCTTTAATCGATTTCTCATCATCACTTGCTGAACTCTGATATGTGACATGCAGAGTCACGCACCGCAAAACCTCTCTAATGACCTTCAGTGCCTGAAAACTATCGGGCCGGTAAATTAATCTGACCTCTGACCCCTGGCCACTCTGCAGTCAACTCTCACCACCAAGACCATGGTGAATCCTGCTCTCATTAATGACCTCTAAGTGGCTTTTGGCTTTCATTGTCACTCGCTAAATATGTCCAAAAGTATAAAAGACAAGTCTGTGGTGTGGAAAACCGAAGAAAGTAGAAGAACATCCGATAAAGGTTGAAGTCCCTTGTTCGACGGACAGTAAGAAAGTGAGTATAGTTGGTGCTGAATGTGTGGAGGTGGTTTTATATGGGTGTGTTGATGATATTGTTTCTGTTCTTCTTTGCCTACAGACATGAGTGGTGTTGCTGTGACTGCTGCGTGCCTATTCCTTTTGCTGTCTCTTTGCTCGGCATGCTATATCTCCAACTGTCCCATTGGAGGAAAGAGGTCTGTCATAGATGGTCCTTTGCGTAAGGTGAGCGATAACTCCAAATGGCGGCTTATGCGCTGGATCTGAAGCTCATTGGACTGGTTGGATATATTTTTCACCAGTACATGTAGTTAACGTAATTTTAAGATTTTAGCTGGAAGACATTACCTGCTTAGACATTTTTGTGATATTTTTTTATTGGACATGGAGACAAGGTGTGACATATGGAGATTGAAACTGAAACCATACTGCTATCATGTTCATTTTACTGATGTTACTGTAAAAAGGTTTGTTCCATCCCTAGTGCATGTCATGTGGCCCCGGAGAAAGAGGCCGCTGCTTCGGCCCCAATATCTGCTGCGGGGAGGGCCTGGGCTGCCTCATGGGCTCCCCAGAAGCATCTCACTGTACGGAGGAGAGCTACCTGCTCACCCCCTGCCAGTCGGGAGGGAGACCCTGTGGATCAGAGGGGGGACGCTGTGCTGCCTCCGGACTCTGCTGTGATGCAGGTCAGCCTTCCACTGTAAACGTTGTTTTTTATTGTGTAATTGAACCTTAATTTGGTTAATAATAAACTCGCAGTTAGTCTGGGTGTACTCTGGTAACGGCCCAAGATAGTCTTTCAAGCAGGCTGTATTTTCTATGGCAAAAAGAGAATGTCACAGAAGAATCTAACTAAGTCTAATCATGTATATCATACCAGACCCTATTATTCGAGAATGGGTCTACCGAAAAAAGGAGCACTAAGAATCCTGATAACAAGCAGCCGTGTTTCGCCCCTGTTGGTCCCTGTTTATGTGGGCACTGATTGTAAATGTCTCCTACAGACACTTGTACCATGGACCAGAGCTGCCTGTCAGAGGAGGAAGGTGAGGAGCTTGTCGGCCAATCCGAACCCAGCGACGCCAGTGACATCATCCTCAAGCTGTTACACCTGGCCAGTTACAATGCTGCTCGCAGACTGCACCAATGAGCTGCCCCTGACACCACGGAACAAGCTGTACTGTATTTCTATAGCTCTGATAGATTTCCTTTAGCTCTTTCCATAGAGTAATTCTGTAGAGTGTCTATATATTTTTATGTACAAAATGTGCATGATGCATGCTGAAATAAATTTGGGAGAAATTCTTCAGTTTTCCGTCCATGGTTGTATTCATTTGAAGTGTTGTCTTGTGTGCACCTTGACAGATCCTTTAGCCTGAACAGTGCTGTGCAGTCAGCAGACCTTATCAAAGGCGGTTAGATGTAATCAGTGCGTACAAAGCCCAGAGCCGGGTTTATCTCACAGATGTTCAGATTTGCTCACATGTTGATTCCACTGATTCTCACATGACTGCATAGGGCCCATTTTCACACTAAAGAAACTTAGAAAGTTTGAGAGAGTTTGAGTGAGTTTGAGTGAGTTTGAGTGAGTTGAGTGAGTGAATTAGTCACACTGACAAACCCACACTCTTTCATGTGGGGATTTCCTTCACTCAAAAAAAGATGTGTGATTTTTATACCCACCGAATTGTTTTATGTTAATTGTGTATTACAATTTGAAGTAGATTTTGATCAATGAAACAATTGGGGGGAGTAACGCATGATAAATAAGATGTTTAGTGTAGTGTTTGAAACACTGATTGAATAACGGACCATGCGGTGATAACAGTTTATCAGGGGCTTATCTTAGAAGATGACTTCACCAGGGTAAAGGTCTACCAGTGGCGGTGTAGTCTTTCAAGCAGGGGAAGCTCAAGATATTTTCTATTCTTTATCACAGACCTGCATAAACCTGCAGTCACATTTATTTATTTTTGTTCACACACAAGACTTTTGAGTCATTGTTAAAATCAAATTCAACAATTACATTAGGCCTAACGTATAAAGGGAAAGTAGGCTATTCCTACATCAGCTACTAAACCAAGGTCAAGCAGGGTTTAAACTGGAACAACACAAAACTTGGACAAAAAATAATAAGCTGGAACTACACCAGAACTAAACCAGGTCCAAACAGGACAAAACAAAGAAACCAGGTTCACATTTGATTTGGGCAAACTTGAGCTGTTGTGCTTGTGCCATGATGTAGCTTTATGTGGCTAATAGAAGCTAAGGCTAAAGCTTTATAAAACATGTCGCCCATCACTGAAATAAAATCCATCTCTGTAATATTGGTCTCAGCTGTCATATAACTCACTATGTTATGAAGAAGTTGGCTATACTTAACTGAATGTAAATCTATTGTGCATAATTTTGACCGAATAAACTGAAGTGAAACTGAACTGAGCTTCTTCAGTTTCCACTTATAGCTTGACAGAGACAGCAGCTAATGCTAATGCTAATGTTGCTGTCACAGACACAGAGCCAATCAGCATTCAGCCGGTGGGTGTTACAACCCGTCCTCTGCTTTGATGGTGAGGCTCCGAGCAATTAGTAGTCGGCCAATCAGAGGCTGTATTCTAATTAGCAAGCATCAATGGAAATTCACATCAAGCTTCTGGCAACTCTGAAGGACAGGGAGACCACTCTGAAACCTGATTAACAACTGACTTTTTCCACACAATTTAACGCACTCTGGTGAATTTCTTATGATAGTTAATACCTACATTTGAATGGAAGAATTTATTTCATTTGGGAATTTTCTAGGGGAAGTTCAGCTTACCTTCTAATCAATGAGGAGGTGGATAATCCACATTTCATTTACAGGATAACAACTTAAAGGAATAGGCCACCGTTTTTACATACTGAGATATGTTCATACCTGAGCTTAGATGAGTTGATGTGTAACTGTGCGTGCGCTCAGTCATGCAAGTAGACGAAAGCCATTGTTAGCATTTAGCCTCCCCCAGCATTTTCATAGCTCCAAACTGGGGTGAAGTTAGAAGCTACAAAGCTGTTCCACGTTTTGCCTAAATACAGTTACGTGAAAAGTTACACGATCCAAGTCTAGTTACACAAAATTAAACATGTCGATTTTCTAAGCGGGTAAAAAGGGGCACTATATTGTAAGACGCAATAATACTTTGAGTACTTCGACTTAACTGCGCGGACGTCGAAGTGCTCCTAAGGTACTATTACCTTAGGAGCATATCAAGCATATCGAGCAAATCATTTAAGCCAATAAAATTTCAACAAATGTCCAGCAAGTCAGATACTACTAGATACAGGGGATAATCAGAGCTTGCAATAAATTACACAATATGTAACTTGTGCCAAATATGATGAAAGCTCACATAAAACTGACATGTGATTGTTCAGGCAATTTGACCAAAAAAGAAAGAATCATAACATATTTAATGACAGTTCATACTGTAGTGTCTGCACTACTACAAGAAAGTACATATTTTGGTCCTAAATCTGAAATAAAGTATGGGAGATACAGACATTTTGATGTGAAGGTTAACAAGATATAATTGTAAAGAAAAGCATTGCTCGACTTTTTGTAAAAAATCTACTTTAATCGCAATTTCAATCGCATTGACATGGATCTCTGACCTCGTCATTGGTCCACACAAGGACTAAGAGCTTATAATCAAAGATATCTATAGTTAATGATTGAAGAGTTTCTGTAAACCTTTAAAAGCGAGCCAAGGACTCCGCTCCTGCTCACCTTCACTGCCTGTCAACATGTCTTTTGCCGGAAAATTTGAGCTTGAATCTCAGGAGAACTTTGAGCCCTTCATGCGGGCTATAGGTAAGGTTGAAAATGAATTCAGGGGAAATGTAATTGTGATTATTGCATGATGAACTTGTATTGTAATAAATAGCTATTAAACTACTGTGCTTTAACAGAACTGCACTGTGCCTTCTCACTGCAAATATGTAATATATCTGAATGTGTGCATATGTTTAAGAGATTACTTCTTTAAGACCTCGGACATTTTTTGCTTTAGAGGTTTTATCTGCTAGGTTTACACTCATTCAAGATCATTTTCCTCTTTCTCAGGCGGTAACGACAAGTGTGTAGCTAAATAAGTTTCCCCTTAAATAAAGTAATTCTGATTCTCATGTGCATAGGTCTCCCCGAGGAGCACATCCAGAAAGGCAAAGACATCAAGAGCATCTCTGAGATCGAGGAGAACGGCAACAGCATGAAGGTGACTGTCACCACGGGACCCAAAGTCCTGACTAACTCGTTCATAATCGGTCAGGAGAGCGAGGTAGAAACTCTCACGGGCGAGAAGGTCAAGGTAAGGCTTCCGGCGATGTGAAGGATATGAAATTCCATGAAGCGCTGTGTAGTGAAAACATCTTGTGCTTTAGACAGTGGTGAGGCGAGAAGGCAACAAACTCGTAGCCGCCTTGAAGGGGATTGAATCGGTCACAGAACTGGTGGACGCGAACACGATCATCAATGTAAGTATTGTTTTGAAAGAATTGTTATGGGACTTCTGAAGGTTTGAGTTCTCATGACTGTTCTCTCCTTGCAGACAATGACTGTCGGTGGCATCAAGTACAAGAGGGTACTCAAACGTATTTAAAGACTAACTTGGGATAATAAAAAATAATAAAACATTGTCTGTTGTTGCTTGTGTGGATTTAGAGCCGAACTAATATTGAAATGCAAGGGTTACACGCATGATGTAAAAAAACAAAAGAAGTCCATATATGAACTCAATGGACCAGTGCATTTGTAAACACATAGTAAAGCTGATTTTTTTTCTTTGTAGTGTATTTTTCTTTGGCAATTTGAGTTCAAAATATGACTTTCTCTTGAGATTGTTTGTTTTATATGAAAATCTCAAAATAATAATTGGTGAGGATTTATATTAATCTTTACTTATACATGGAAGGCCCAATGAGAGTACCTTTTTCATAGCAGAGAATATCAAAACAATATTTCGAAAATGTTACAAATATCAATTAAAGCAAGTACAATTTTATTTATACATATCAAATACAAACCGTTTTAGATGTAAAAGAGGCACTAGTAAGTCTTTGTAGCTCGTTCCATTTGTGGGCAGCTTAATAGGAAAAGCCTCCTTTTCCTGTGTCACTCTTTATGAGTCCATTTTTCAGAACTAAACAGTCATGTGACCTGCTCGACCTACTTAAGCTGCAGTCGAGTTCACATGCAGTTATCAGCAGACTTGCCTAATCTGCGGGTAATTAATGGAAAACGGTCATGGTCATACTAACTACTAGTTACTAATCTGCAATAAATCATTTATATTGCTCAGTAATCTTGGCTTTATTGCATTCATGGGCCTTGGGGCAGTTGATACACCAATAAAGGAATGTAAAACTGCTCTGACCATACAATCACACAACACTTTCTTTATGTGACATTGTTTTATTAAAAGTCATTATACAAAAAGTGAACAGTCAAAGTTAGACATGCGTTACAGACCATCTGAATTGTGTATAAACAAGAGGAGGATGGAGGAAGGATCATTTTCTCCGGTGGAAGAGGTTCTTGATGCCCTCCTCCATGGACTTGGGCTCATGCAACATGGTCATGGGCTTGTTCTGCAGGGCAGCCTCCCTCATGCTGTGGTACACGTACTCGTTCTCCTTGAACATCCTCAGCTCCATCTCCGTCTGCACTCTCATGTCCTGGAGGAGGCAACAGCAGCATCGTGTTATGATTTGGAGTTGGTTAAATACAAACATGAGTAAGATCCAAGCCTTAAATCATTACCTCTAGGTCTTTGGTGATTGGATGCGTAGGTCCGTGTGTGACCATGAGAATTGAATAGGCCTTGCAGATCATCCCGTGTGCGACTTCTATTTGTCCGGCTTGCCAGTGGTTCACTCCCGCACGCATAGCAGCCATACCAAGGGCAGCATTGTTTGGGTTGTATATCTTCCTGTAAGCGATAACAGAAATGTGTCTTAACCTCTTGATCCCCCTCCTTACATTTTCTCCAGTTCCGCATTGCCTAAATCTAAAAGTTTCTGGGAAAAAATAAAAAAATCAAAATAGCAACAAAAACGAGTCATAAAAAAGGATGAAACCTCAACAAAATGCGGCCAGAAAGTTAAGAAAATGTTACAACATTGTGACGTACAAAAAACTAAAATGCGTCAATAACCAAAAACGTACAAAAAGCAATAAGTTACAAAGTTACAAAATAGTTACAAGGCAACAAATAACGCAACAAAAGGTGACAAAAAAGGCAAAAAAAAAAAATTAAAAGCCAGCAAAATACAGCTATGAAAAAGGCCACAAAAAAGGGATGGAAAAAGTAAGCATAAAAACAACAAAAATGTGAAAAAAGTTATGAAAAGGCAACAAAAAAGCACAACCAAAAACACAACAAAAAAGGCGACAAAAAGTAAAAAAAAAACAAAAAACTTCTAAAACACAACCAAAGAGTTGCATAGAAAAAAAATTATAAAAAAGTGCAACATGGCAACAATGCAAGAAAAAATGTAAGCTTAGTGGCCAGCACATACTGGCCCATCGGCTGAAGGCTCTCCAGTATAGAAGCTTTTAGATTTGGGTAAAGCCGAAAATGTGTTTGGGTCAAGTAATGAGACATACCTCTACACGGTTTGTGTTTGGTGCACAGGTGGTGCTCAGGGGCCTCTTTTTCTTTTTTTCATTTTGATTAGGATTATTTCATTTATGCTTTAGTATTGCATTTAAAAAGAACTGGACGGAATTTAAAAATGTTAGAATTATGTATTTTCCACCCCCTACATGTTCCAGCAATGTCCTAATGTGTAGAATGAGCCCAGACCTTTTCGCCACAACTTGCTGCTAAAATCCTGCACTGTCACTCAAAACGTTTCGGGCCAAAATACCAACACTCTCCATCGTCATGCCCGTGTTTCAAAGATTGCAGTTACATCCAAGACCTGAGGTGGCAGTGGCGAGTAAAACTAAAAAATTAAATCACAACTTCCATATAGTGCCTTTAAGTTAGGTCTTTTTTCTGGCTTAGACATGGTTTACATCCAGCTTAGACATCATTTAGTCCAATTTAATTTAATCCTATTAGAACCGGTTCAGTCCTCATTTGATCTCGCCCTGGTGTTACTTGGAAGCTCAAGGTGCTGGCGTTTGGATCATGTTTCTGCCACATGGAGTTCCCTGCGCTCTTTGATACCAGCCCAGAGCGGGACCAAAAAAGGATGTAGTCCAAATGCTGAATGGAGCACATGAGGCGTGATATAGTAAAAGGAAGAATATTTTATGAGGTGTTACTTGAAAGGTCACATATCTTATGAGATTGTTAAACCAATGCACTAAAACAATGGCAGGGGGCAACACACAAATACATTTTGTAATTTGAAGCCTTTGGGAATGGCTGCCTATACAAATTTTAGTTTCCTGGCCTTTCTGTATTACTTACATGTATCCCTCCACCATTCTGCGGGAGAATTCTGCAGCATCGTCGAAGTACTGCAGGTAAGCCTGGACTTCACTCATTGCGCTACACATTCTGATCAGGTAGATGTGAGTGTCTGCTAAGACCGGCTCCGTTTTCTCAATGCCTTCCTTGCATATTTTCACCACCTGAAACAAAATAACAACAGTAGGGATATAAAACCAAAAGGCAACCGATAGATAAATAAATATAGGATTAGAGCAACTTGATATCCTACATCATGGTAGTCGCCTTTTAGCCGTGCTTGGTCCATTTTCTCCAACATCTGATAGCAGAAATCTGTGGCTTCTTTTACCTGTTCCTCTGTAGGCTGAGAAAGGACACAACCAGTTTCGAAGTAGTAAATCAATCTTAAATTCTATCATGTAAAAGCTTATGCTGTATAGAAGTCATTTATTTAAAAAAAACTAAATAAGCAGCTCTTTTCTGATTCAGCTGTAGCTTATGTCGGCCACAGTCATGTTAGGCTAATGTAATAATAGATCTCCAAACCTTGACTCCATCCACTTCCTTTCCACCCATCTTTATGTCGTCTTTGGTGCGGTTTTTGCAGTGGTCACATGTGCAGTCAAAGAAGTACTGTGCTTTTAGCATCCTCTGTCTCTCCTCCGATAAATTTAAGTAGTCCACATAAGCCACGGTCAGCTCATCTCCTTCTGCGATTTTACCCAAAGAACGCAGCTCAATCCTGGAAATAAAGATAGATGATTAACATCTCACAATACATATGATGTGCACTTATTTGGACTAAATTAGTGTTTCAGTATATTTATATTTTTTACAGGTCATTTTATTATAATGTTTTCAATTTCAGTCAATGCAGCTGACATTCAAGCCAAAAACATACGCTATGTAACAAGATGACCTTTATAATGCACATCACACGTTACAATACAGATTAGATATGATGCTTTGACTTGGATTCAAACAGTCATAGACATACTATTGTGATACATACTGCATATAAAAGAAAAGCTACAGCAAAAAGCAACAAAAGATCAATTCTAAAATTGACTCTTTTTGAACTTGTATGATGATCTTTCTGTAACTACTGCAAACACAATATTTAGAGCATCATCATCATCAATAAAATAGCATCTTGCTTCAGTCTTTTTGGCTTAAATGCAACAATTAGATGAAGATAAAAATGTCGTCGTCATACAGTGTTACATTGTGGAGGTTATGAGTGGACATTTGCTCGACACAACACAAAGGGTGAAATGGAGAAAAACACTACTGCATATGAAGCTACAATTCAAAATGTGTTAGAGAATGAGAATTTAAGTTAATTCTTGATGTTATTTCACTCAAAGTAATGTGACCACATTACCACACTGTGGTAACAGTGCTGTATGCGCTACGGAACTTTACTACAATGTGCAATGCTGATGTTACTTCCATGTATTACATGTACACATCAGTTATGAGTTGGTGATTGCTCTAGGTCACAATAAAACATTTCTGTTGAGGTAACGCACCTCTGATGAGAATGAAATAAAGTATTCACAGCCGATTGACTGAAAGATAAACAGGAAGCAGTTTACACCAATCACAGACACCTAAATGACAGACATGACAAACTGCTCACACTGAGCTCACAGTAATTACAACCAAACCGCACTTTTTGACAGCACACATACAGTGGTATACTCACTTTCCATGATTGAGGATGACTGTGCAGTTGGGCCAACAGTCATGGTTGACCAGACAGAGGTTTGGGAAAAGACCCACACCCACAGCTTGCAGACCCCTCTGGTCACTCACTGTGAAGCCGTTACAGTTAATCTGAAATCACATGAAACAAACATACTCAACAAAAGGGTTCAACTTAACACTACAGCACAGTTGCTGTACAATTGCATAAGTAGTGTTCACAGCTGCTACAGTTGACAAAGGTCTGCTGTTACCACCGTCACTCACTGCCTGAAAGTACTTGCCCATTGTTCTCAGTCATGTGCTGCATACTTTAACGTGAGACCAGTAGCAGCCAAATTACTTTCATGGTCTATAACTCTATCTTTAGATCTTCAGACTTCACAAACATACCACTCCAAAAATATGCGAGATGTCGTCTATTGTGTGCTGCTTGCTGGTGCGGGGCCAGTAATCCAGGAAGTTGTGGATGTCAACTTTCAACTCCTTGAGATCATCTTCTGGCATGTCAGTGAGATGGTCCTCCAGCTCTTCCAGTGTGGTCAGCTGCAGGTCAGACACTTTGCTGCCGTCTTTGTCCAGACGCCACAAGATGCGCGCCACCAGCCTGAATTCAAGAAAACACAAGCATGTGACTTCAAGGCTAAATTTAACATCTTCTTGTCTGATATAATACGGCTGTGATGTCTTTCAAAGTGCAGCCACAAGTTGAAACAGAACCAGATTAACAATAGGGTAAAACAACAAAACAATAAAACTAAACTAAAATAAGGACTAGACCAAAAACATGATTATATCACTCAAAAATACCCAGACTTACTAGGACACTAATCACATTACACTATGGATACAGTAGGGAGCCTGATTACCATCCATTGTGCTCAAGTACAGCACAGTAATACTGCTTAAAATATTACTACCTATGGAGGGTAGAAATCAGTTACTTTGAAAATATCAAGATTTTAACTTTATTTTATGCCTTAAAATAAAGTTTTAAGACATGTCATTCATATACTCTACTAAATGACGAGTAAGAAATGAAATAAAATCAGTCGAACAACCAAACATTCTAGACTGACGCGTTAAGTTAATGAACCGACAACCTTTCTTACCGGATGCTCTCATTGGGTGCCTTGCCAAAGGCCTTGGTGGCACCACATTCCTGCTTGTGTTCGGCCCACCCGGCCCGCTGGCAGGTTCTGTCACAGTAATGAGCGAATTTGCACTGGCCACATCTTTGGAGCTTCTCTTGTCTGCGGAAACAGCTGTGGCAAATGCGCTCTGCTAGACTAAAGCATAAGAAATACACGTTAGGTTTAGACACCTGTGATTTATTGCATGCATCCACATTACACTGTAAAAAAAGTGCTGCTCTCTGACAAAAGGTAGCCATTACCGAGCTTCTTCACAGCATCTAGGCACACACACCACAGCATTCCCTTACCTATCAAAGACAACAGCTGAAATGCTTTGCTCTGAAAAGATGACATCTCCAGCCCAGAATTCTTTTGTAGCCCTCAGTCCTCTGCCCTTTCCTGGTGAATCAAATATCTCCACGGTCTCCATAACAGCAGCGTGGGTTCCTGAGAATCTTGAGTAGATCCGAATGAATGAGACAAGTTTTGTAGAAGTCCTCTCGGTGCTCTTTCAATTCCTTAAGAATGACTACTGCACATTCTACACTCGAGGGGTACTAAAATAGCTCTGTCACCTCTTGGCCGTACCATGGCACACAAAGCGTGGTGGGGTGCACCCACATTGTTTTACAGTTGTTTAACAGCTGATTTTCTTCACTTATGCAAGCATTGCATCCAAAAATATATGTTTTCCCAGAACTTTAATTTCCTGTTTAAATGCTCTGCAATTGTACTATGTGTCTTGGAAAGGATAAGAAATGACCCCCCTTCCACTCCATGGTGGTAGGTGCCCTGGTCCATTTGGTTATTTTTGGCCCTCAGCTGGCCCTGTCTGTCAAGAAGCTGTGGTGACGTTGGACAGCTGCGAGAAGTTTGGCGAGAAAGGATTGGCTTTATCTGACAGTGCTCCTCTCTTCTGGTGCCTTCTCCGAGGTGCTCAGGGATTCTGAATGCAAAATGGCATTTAGAAATAGACCTGAGCAGAGAAAGTTGTAAGGTCACTGGCGAACAGAGGCATGTCTGGCTCTTGTCCTTGTAAAAAGGGCAACGAGTCAAACCAAGGCTTCATTGCAGTTGGGCAGTACAGTAGCTATACAAGAGTTTTCTTGTAGTTTCAATGATAACAAAAAGGCTTTCTCAAAGGTACAATGACAAACAACTGAGGCCCCAGTGTTGAACCTTGTGGAATACCCCGTTGGAAATTGAAAACATAGTACTTCAAAAGCTGGGGTGACCAATTTATTATTTTTCATTGAATGTATTTTTTTTACCCTCAGGATGTATGCTACACTGATAAAATACACACACAGTTAAAGTGATATTCTGTAACAAACATTTCGTAATTTTGTCACAGATCAAAAAAGTCCAGACGTGTTCCGGAACAGAAGTCATTGTCAAGAAGCAGCTTCAGAAGTTTAGCGACGGACTTTTGACATGGCAATAACTCACGACTGACGCCCGTCTGTTGAAAAATCTCCTTCTGCATCTCTGTGTCCATAGGGCCTGAAAAGGAAATCCAAATATCAATGGATGGGTTTCAGTATGGAAATCTTTAAGATTGTGGCATGATGCAATCTTGACTCCCAATTCTGTCTTTGTTGTGCAATTAGATGGTAAAGATGGTAAATGGAGTCAACTTATATAGCACTTTTCTACCTTTATCAGGCCCAAAGCGCTTTACAGTAAGGAACCAGTCACCCATTCACACTCTCATTCATACACCAATGCAGGCAGACACTGGAGGCAAGTAGGGTGAAGTGTCTTACCCAAGGACACAACGACAGTGGACATTTGCGGGAGCTAGAATTTCAAACCCACGACCTTCTGATCATGAGACTGCCTGATGAATAGGGGCGACAGGGGCGCAGTTGGTAGAGCAGGTAATCTGCCTTTGTAAATATTGGAAATACTGACATCCAGGCCTGTAACGTGTCATACCTTGAAATGCTATAGTTGCATGATCTTGCCGCTGATTTTAACAGATTTTTGGTTCGGTGTGAGAGAGTTGACATGCTCCCTTATACGGATCAAGGTATGACAACAAAACTGGCAGGGCTTTTAGAATTTAGGATATCAATATGGCACCGTGCAATATGCAGACTTAGTGATGTCTTGGGATATGTTGGAAAACAAGAATACCTTCACTATTTGTATTGTTACACAAATAACAGTTCACTACCTGGAGAGTAGTTGAGCACTTTGACATCAGGCTCCTCTTCTGCCAGAACCTTGAACATCATGTCTCGCGCAGCTTTGGCGGTGCAGTACAGGACCGAGAGTGGGAGGGGCTTATGTGCAAACACTGATGACAGATTGATCACAGTCCTCCTCAGACCTGGTCT
This sequence comes from Gobius niger, assembly GCF_951799975.1. Lineage (NCBI taxonomy): Eukaryota > Metazoa > Chordata > Actinopteri > Gobiiformes > Gobiidae > Gobius > Gobius niger. Next base: position 65,263,951 of record NC_136852.1, on the reverse strand, counting down.
CTGGGGAAAAGCCTGCAGAACCCCACCAGTCAGAGCCAAAGCCGAGCTGATGTTAAAGGAATAGTAGGCGTTCACTTCAGCCTGGTCAGTGAAGCTGGAGAACTGAGACATGGCACCTAAAGATCCTAGGAAAAAAAAATCATATGTAAGCGCAAGGACGATCTAATGATTTTCCTATCTGGGGTAAAAAAAAAAAAAAAAAGTGTTCCTGCGACGGATATGCGATTCATGCATTGATATATAGACGTGGTAGCCAGACAATTTCATAGCTGGACAATGTTATGGAATTATCCAAACTACTCCTGCTCGACCAACACTGGTGACCTGCTTGGCGAGACTCAACATCTTTTTGAAAAAGGCCTGCGACCCATAGAAAATAGTCCTGTAACCTAGTTTTGGATTCAGAGTCACCAGTTGAGAACTACTAGTTTAAGAGGTTTGTTTACGTTGTATTACTTTTGGGTAACAAGAGAGAGAAATAGACATAATATAGCCTACAACCACTCACCAGCATTGTTGATGAGAAGCACATGATCGAAGTCATTCACATTCTCTTTTTTGGCAACTTCCAGTGTCTTGTTCACCCCCCCTGCTGTGCCAAGATCTGCTTCAACACAGTGGACCACCAGAACATCAGTGTTCAGCTCTGCCTTTAACTCCTGCAGCAGACGTGCAGTGCGAGCCACCAACAACATTACAGAGCCAGTCTGCAGAACACAGGCCGCCTAAAAAACAACATACTGTATTGTGATTAGAATGCAGCATAAGCTAGACTCGACTAGATTCCCAAATAAAAAGAAACGTGTGCAAGCCCATTAATAAATCATTGTCTTTTGTGGACTGTACGCAATCTCAGGAGTTGCTTGTTTTTTTGTTTGTTTTTTCCCCACATGCATATTCTCAAACGCTACATTTAGTGTGTCTTTTTCTATTCCTTCCATTTGTCATTTATTTTCCTAATTCTAGAGCTATATCTCATCTTAAGGCTTACATTGAATTTAATTATGCTTACCTGTTGGGCCAGACTCCGTCCAAACCCTTTGGAAGCTCCAGTGATGACACACAGGCACCGGCCTAGATCCTTTGTGCTTGCATCACACATCCTAAAACAAGAGGGTGAACAAAATCTACTAGGTAAAAGTACAGCTCCAATGAGTCTTTACAGTGAGTAAACTCTGGCACAAGAAAGACTGAATTGACTTGGAGCTTTTCTTTCTGAAACCAACAGGCAGAACTAATGAATTGTCACACATAAGGGAATCTTTCTGTTGATTCACTCAAAGATGTTCTTCAGCCCTGAAGGAAAGTGTGTGGAATACAGCACTATACTGCCACCTCGTGGATGCATAGGCGTATAATAACACAAGAAATCACCAACTTTTATAAAGGGGGTTGGCCATACTATGTATGAAAAAGAAGACAAAGAAAAAGGATTATTTTATTTTCGCCAAAATAAAATCATTACACAGTCTGCAACTAATCACACTTGACTAGGCTACGTAGCTTGGTAGATCACAGGATAAATCAATTAGTTTTAAGAGCGAGGTAGAACAGCCCACCCTTCATTTAGTGGTATGATATAATAATATTATCAAATGATCACACTTAGCACAGAAGAAAAATGAGTGGCTCAGTATTTTATTAACACACTCACAAATAAGGAATGATAACAAAGATTTCCCACGAGATCGGCACAAGGACAAAGACCAAAAAACAAAAAGTCAAAAACTAAACAAACACACAAGAACAAAATGACATGTTTACCTGTACAAGGACAATGACAAGCTGACAAAAACAAAGGACAAGACTCAGATGATAAATACTATAAGGCGGGACTGACAAAGACACACCCATTAGGGCGGGGGCAGGTAATCACACAGGCGGGGAAACAGGGAAGAGCAGGAAGTCTGAAACGAGAAACAAAGTAAGATTTCAAAATAAAACAGAATGACTGATATGACAAAATAACAAAATAACAAAGAGAGAACTTACCCTCTTAACCCCGGCCTTAACCGTGCACATTTTCTCCATGTTACGCTTTACCCAAATCTAAAAACGTCTTGTCTGGAGAAAGCTAAGACCACGTTGTTCCCGCGTCGTCACATTTTTGCCGCTTTTTTGCCAGGGTTTTGCCATGTGCTTGATGCGTTTTTTTTAACTGCTCTAATGCGTTTTTGTAACTTTTTTGGTTGCGTTTTCGTCCTCGTTTACGCCTCGTTTTCATTACTATTTTGGGGCTTATTTTCAAGAAGCTTGTAGAAGAAGCCAAACTGGAGAAAATTTGCTTGGTTCAGGTGGGAGTTTAACCAACACCAAACATGACACAAATAACACTAGAGGTAGATTATAGTTTCAGTGCAGATAGGCCTACGTTGATATGCATAGTTGCCTACTTTTCGCTGCTAAACACATCATCACACAAATGGCATGCACCATCATCTTGAACTCATTGAGATGTTAGGCTTGCTCTGTGTGCCATATTGCTTCTCTCAATAAGGACGGACAGCAGGTCTCCTAACTTACAACCACACAACACATTTACTACAGCAAGCACCCTCACGCCGACTACACACTTGGTGAGAATTACGTCGTCCTGCGTCCACTACTTCCTCCGTGCGCCTTTTTTTCCCACAGGACAGGAGCGCGCCAGAGCCGTGCCAAAAGGAGGCGTTTGTATCGTGAAGCCGGAGGGGCGGGGCCACTAGTGGGTGTGTGTCTCTCAGCTGATGCGCGTATCAGCCGACTCCATCATCAGCATCCGACTCTCCTGACAGCGGTCGAAGACAAGCATCCCTAATATTAGCGCCCCACGGTCCACGGCGCGTCACGTCCACGACACGACGAGGAGACAGTCAAGTGTATTTTGGTGGCTGCCATCTTACCAAGCGCCCAGCTGCCAAAAAAAAAAAAAATAGTGAGTAGTCTTTGATGATGGACAGCGAAGATGCAACAATCGGTAAATCAAAGCCTCCGCATGATACGTCGTCAATGTCAGTGACGCCAGGCTTTTGCGCGTAAACGGTTTCATTTGCCTTGTATCTTGTGTCGCTGAGGCGCCGCGTTCAGTCGTGGGCCTAGAGCCAGGAGGCGATTGTTTGGCAGCGCGGTGGATTCGAGGCTTGATGCGGGTGCTGCTAAAGCCGCCCTTGCCGAGCGAGGATGCAGAGAAAAGGGAGAGAGGCAGTCGTGAGGAGGGGAGGGGACCGGGGCAGGCACAGCAGCACATACAAAGTGGAGCACTGTATTTTACTACTACTGCTACCCAAGTGGATGTAAACCTCTAGTAAAAAGGGATGGGGAAGGGGAGGTGCACCTGCTAGCGCGGGTGCATCCATGTAGCCGTGCGTTTTAGCCTGTACCTGTATGGATGCGGAGATACGCTGGCTGAAACGAGCCGTATATGCTTTCATTTAGGCCCGTAGACATTAAAATACTGTGTGGTCTCATGTTTCAAAACCCACATGTAGCCTGAAATGTTGAGGCATGCTGGCTAAGAAAATGGTGCCTATGTAAAGCATGTGTGATCTAATGCAATAGGCTAATGTTCACTGATAAACCATGTTATTTATGGTGGCGTTAATGAGCCTGGCTATAGTGTGTGAATGGGATGATGGACTGGGCTATATAATCTGCAATACATGGGTTGAAGAAATTTCCCATACAGCATATTCTCCACTAAGTCTTAGTTCTGAATGAGAATGTGTTTAATAATTACATACATGGCCCTATCACATACCTGTTGGTGGTGCTAGCATTTGTTTTGTTGTGGTGATGAGACTGCATAGCTAAGTGTAGGCTCCAAGCTGGAAAAACAAAAAGACACTGGCTTTGTTTACGCGCTGGACAAAAATACAATGATGATTTGATTTATGGAGTCCTCAGATTATTGGGGTGACATGTGGTCATCTGGGGTGACACATACTACTAAAAGCATTTTGAATTAAAAAAAAATCACAAAGGTTTTCCATGAAATAAATCCCAGCATAGTGTGTAACGGACAGGCGATGTTAAGGCAGCTGTACATATGGCAGAACATTTTTGTTGTGAGGTCAAATCCTAGCGCTGATTATTTATTGAATTGTCTATCTTTGTTCTTCACTCTTAAATGTCAGGGGCAACGGTGGCACAGTTGGTAGAGTGGGTTGTCTGATGATCAGAGGGTTGGGGGTTCGGATCATTGTGTCCTTGGGCAAGACACTTCACCCACTCTGCGTACATTGGTGTGTGAATGGGTGACTGGTTCTGTGCTGTAAAGTGCTTTGGGCATCACGAAGGTAGGAAAGCGCTATACATGTGCTCGTCATGTAATTAGAATATCATGTTCTGTTATTCGACTTAAAATGTGAAACTAATGTATGATATAGACTCATTACATTCAAAGTGACATATGTCAAGCCTTTGTTATAATTTTGATGATTATGGCTTACACGCCATTCATAGGATATTTAAATTTTCTGGGATTTTTAATTTGGGGGTTTTACAAGCTGCGAGCCATGATAATCAAAATGATAACAAATAAAGGCTACATATCTCACTTTGCATGTAAAGAGTCTATCATATAATAGTTTCATAGTTTAAGTTGAATAACAGACGTAAATGCACTTTTTCATGATATTGTAATTATATGACGAGTCCTGGCCATAGAGGGGAACCTATTGTACATGTTTTAGTGGTAGGGGAAACCGGAGTACCCGGAGCAAACCCACGCAGACTCTGGGAGAACAGGCAAACTCCACACAAAAAGGCCCAGATGGGATTCGAACCTGGGACCTTATAGCTGTGAAGTACGAGCGCTAACCGGTTGAACCACGGTCCTTTCAGTTTCTAAACCTGTGGCGTATCCACTGGGATATTAATCTCAAGAGGCTGGAGGCGCAACCATTGTCAGTCATCTCCACCTGGTTCTGCAGGTGGGACAGATTGTGGCGAGGGGCGGGGGATTCTTCAACTTCCCTAAAATCCAAAAACTGCTCCGGCACATGAAGAATATTAACAGATCTCATTATTGGGTTATCTGATTACTCCAATAATCTGATTTTTCTGACCCTATAAACCTGGCCACTGTTACATTGTCTCGATAGCTATTGATTATTAAAGCTGTTTTAAACTTAACACTGGCTTATCCACTATATTATTTAGATGCATTATCACAATAGTAGGACAGTCATTACTAGTTGTCGTTACTGACAAATTTGATGACATCTTGCTTATGAAGACTCACCTGCTTTTTGTAACTACCGCCTACTTAAAACATGGAAGAAATGGGAAAGACAAAAAATAGGGAATACGAAATCACCAATTCACTGTATAACAATTTTTTTTCGAGACATACTGTTTAAAATTGTCATATTTTTCCACAAAACATTTCATCATTTTCATTATCACGCCATTGGTTAAAGGTTACCACAACCAGAGTGATACTGGAATACATTCTAAAGGACGTCAATGAGAAGTCTTCAATCAGACCTAATTTGTTCCTGTTTGGCTTTACAAGATGGAACAATCGTAAAACACCACCATTATTGATTCAGAGGGTAGAAAATCTTTACAGCACTCATGTCAAAGACTTACAAAACAAACTGGTCCTAAAGGATTATGTTTATTTTTTTTGTTTTTTTTTGGAGATTCAAATTCATAGCCTGCCCCAAAGAACACAATTGTAGAGTTAGGGCTACTCGACCATTAGCTTATCCTAAACAAGGGCTAAACACTTGAATAAAAACACAGATGAAATTCAGTATTTGCAACAGCTGACTACAAAGTGTGTCTAGTAACTTTACTAATGCCACTGTTAGTACTACTGCCTCTCAACCTGCACTCTCTCATAGCAGCGTGTTTCACTCATATTGGATTTAAATCATATACCCACGTCCCACGTCCACTTTAATGCCTTTATTCTTTTAAACTAGTTTATTTTGTAAGCATTCTTCCAAATTCAGGGACACCAGACCTATGAAATATTAAATATACATCACTGGCCAGGCTACTGTACTCGTGCCAGATTGACCTTTTGCAGCTTGTACCTCAGTAGGAGGACCTCTCTGGCCCTGTCTGTGGGCGGGACTCCTCTGCATTAGCACTTGTTTAACCAAATCGTCATGCAACAACATTTTTGTATAACTGCTTTCGTTGTTTCTGTGTGTTCCTCTAGTGCGTGTGCCCCCACTTCCTGCATTAGGTTGTAATGCCCCACGCCAAATGCATGTGTGACCCCCCGCAAACCTGACTCCTTGCCTCTTACCCCTGACTTTGTCCCCGCTATGGGCAGTGTTGGTAGCGGGGTGGCAGGAGAGCAGGAGTTTGCCATGAAGTCGGTGGGCACGAGGACCACCCTGCCCCGCGCCCCCCCTCTCTCTCGCCGTTGCCCCGCCGACCGCAGCTGCAGCGCTGAGCGACTCCCCCGCCTCCCGGTCAACATATCGGACGGGACGGCCTCTAGCGACGAGCGGGGCAGCGTCAGTATCGGGACGGCAACGTGCACGGAACGCCCCACCGAAACCGCCTCGACCACTAACACGGAAAGTACCATGGCCGTTCCCTCCAACAACAACCAACTGGACTGTGGGCCCACCAGGAGGGAGTGGCAGCGGGAGCGGGGCAGGGACCGAGACCGGGACAGGGACTGGGACCGGGAGAGGCTGGAGCGGGAACGGGAGAGAGAGAGGAACAGGGAGCGAGAACGGGAACGAGTGGAGAGGGAGCGGCTGGAGCGGGAGCGGGAGAGAGAACGGGAGAGGGCCAGAGAGAGGGAGCGGGAAAGGATCGAAAGGGAGAAGATCGAGAGAGAGAGGGAACGAGAGAGGGAGAGAGAGAGGGAGCGGGAGAGAGAGAGGCTGGAGAACGAGAGGATGGAGAGAGAGAGGGACAGAGAGCGGGAGAGAGAAATGAAGGCGGCGGCAGCAGCAGCAGCTATGGATGTCTGTGGGAACATAGTGTCACGAGGGGCGCAGGACAAGAGTGCAGTGATGATGAACCAGCACCAGCACAGGGAGATGTCAGCCGCCCGCAACGACGGTGACAACAACCAAGTCGGACACAACCCACCCAACCACAACCCGCCCAAGATCATGCCTGTGTCTGGAAAACTAGAGCAGGTACAGGTACAGCAAATTTAAACATTTCTACAAGGGGAAGGTTTGGACAGGACAAGAGCTGGAGTCAAATGGTTAGGGTCATCTTTATAAATTACTCAGTGGAAGCTTCATGTTTACTTCGAAGTTTCAAAGAAGACCAATGATTTGAAAACAACAAACCACTTTTGCAAAACAAGGCTTAAATAAAACACACCTATTGTCAGACAGCATAGAGTTTTTTGATTCTCAAAAGTGATTTATAAAACATCAAATGAATCATGTCTTCACCCGGCATGTGTTATTTTTGTACATAGTTTGTATTCAGTTTTATTCATAATCAAACATGATTTTATCTCATGATCACTCCATTTTGAAATACAGGGGCAGAAGTCATGTGTTCTTAAATATGCATATTGGAGCACTACATGTACAACTATGGAAGAGTTTAATTGATAGTAGACCAGTGAATTTAATTGCACATTGACAGCTCTTATGTTTTTTCTTCTTTTCTTACAGGCAATGCAGAGCAACTCGGGCCTGGTGCGTCCTTCGGCCTTCAAACCTGTTGTCCCCAAAAGTTTCCACTCCATGCAGAACCTGGTGGCCCAGGCTGGGGCCGGCAGCGAAGGGAAGTCTGAGGCAAGAGGAGAGGGCTACAGTGATGCCCGAAGCAGGAGAACCAGAGATGGTGAGGCCGGAGAGGTCCCGGAGGCTCTGCTGCTGGACCAGGACAGTCCTGTGAGGGTCGGTAGAGGAGAGGGCGGGGGGAACAATAATGAAGTGGTCCAGGGAGGGATGTCCGACTCGGGGAGAAATTCTCTGACCAGTCTGCCCACCTACGCCGGATCGGGCTCGGGCCATGGACCCCCTGCTGTTATCGGGCCTCTGAGTGCTTCCACAAGTCACATCAACAGGCTGGGTATGGTTGGGGCAGCGGCAGGCCTGGAAAAGCTGGACAAGCCGGGATACCAGGTGAGGAACACGAAAAGAAAAAAAAACTGTTATGTTGACATGAGGGGAAAGTTTGGGTCCTAATACTGTTGACTCATGCACTGATTAGTCTGCCATGTAACAGTAGAGTTATACTTCTCTGTTTGACGCATGGTCCCAACAACAAACTCTAGTGAGAAGACTTGACTTTGGTGCGTGCATTCATGGTTATAACATGTCTTTTCTAGAACGGCCTCAGTGCCTCAGACAGTGGACGCTCCTCTTCAGGAAAAAGCTCCTCGTCCTATCAGAGGTTAAGTCACCTGAGTGATGCTCCTGCCCCCTTACGCCCCTCCCCCTCCTCTGATGACATCATCCAAGACCTGGAGGATCGCCTGTGGGAAAAAGAGCAAGAGGTTTGAACCCACACAAGTTATTTTATCTTAGGGAAATAGAGGCTTTAAGGAAAACTGGCTGCTCTTTTAAAATGACAAAAGTGCTTCATGACGGTGGAAATAATACAACAACATCTGAGGAATGCTGCGAGTCAGTTTAGTTATCTGAGGAATGTACAGTACCAGGACAAACTGTCTAGATGTTCCTTGTGATGATACAGTCTCAATGAATTGCATTATGTTTTAAACAGGTGCAGCACATGCGCCGAAACCTAGACCAAAGTGAGGCCGCCATCATCCAGGTGTTTGAGGAGAAGCAGCGTGTTTGGGAGCGACAAATGGATGAGCTGAGACAGAACTATGCTTCGCGTCTGCAACAGGTGATTTCACTATCATCTACTACCTCTTTGCACAGCACCATCTTTCTAGCTCAAAGCAACACCATTTTTTTTACCAATTAACTTCACACAGCTTTATCAATGTATTTATGACGACAAATTACAGCAACAGTTTGCCACTTTTTAACAGAAATTAAGCACAAGTAAATAGACCATTGGGTTTATAATCGTTATGAGCAAAAAGATATAAACACACTCTGAAATCCCAGCTGTTTGCAAAGCCGTGGGCTCAAGGACCTAGGAAATAGTAACATCCAGAGATGAGATGACATGAAATGTATAGATAGACAGAGAGTTTACATTATTATCTAAAAATGTTATCAGTACAAACTTGTTACCCCCAACATTGGCACGCATACATTTTAAACACATCGTTAATCATAGTTTAACCTTCTGTTATGGATAACATGCTGTACTTTGTACTTTCTGTTTAGGTTACCCGGCGTGCTCAGCGCTCCCAAACGGCTCTCCAGGCCCAGATAAGCAGACTGTCCCAGGACAAAAGGCGTCTGCAAGAAGAGATGGCTGCTCTGCTCGCCCAGAGAGAAGATCTTGAGAGAAAGTGTCTGGATTACAGGAAAGAGCAGGCAGACATCTTGCCCCGTCTAGAAGAGACCAAGTGGGAGGTACATTTTGAGGGTTTCCCAGTCTGTAATGACAGAATAAAAACCCAGCGCTTTTGATAATAATAATAATTATGGTGTGGGCATACCGCTTTTGCTAAGCCCAATCCCATCAGACCTCGGAAGCTAAGCAGGGAAGGGCCTGGTCGATACTTTGGTGGGAGACCATTTGGTAACACCAGGAAGCCTAGCGAATGTAGAGAGTGAGTGAGTGGTTGGTGGTGGTCGGAGGGGCCGATGGTGCAGACTGGTTGCCTCGCTTCCGTCAGTCTACCCCTGGGCAGCTGTGGCTACAATAGTAGCTTACCACCACCAAGTATGGAGTGAATGAATAATGCAATGTAAAGCGTCTTTGAGTGTCCAGAAATGCGCTACATTGAACCGATGCATTATTATTATTATTATTATTATTATTATTATTATTTTAGTAAAAACTGACTTATTTATTATTCTAATTTGCTGACTGAGTGACGTGTTGATTTAGGTGTGTCAGAAAGCAGGGGAGATCTCCCTGCTGAAGCAACAGCTGAGAGAAAGCCAGGCCGAGGTGACCCAGCGGGCAGGAGAGATGGTGGCTCTGAGGGGCCAGCTGAAAGAGCTCAATGCCCAGCTGAGAGAGAGGGAGGAGACCATGCTTGGTCTCAAGGACTCCTACAGCACCAAGAGCCTCGAGCTGGAGAAGTGTGAGAACGAGCTGCGCAGGACTCTTTCTGAGGTAATGCTTTCACTATTGTCATAGAATTTTGTTCTCCACAGTAACAAAAGTGTAACAGAAACAATGCATTTTATTATTTAATGTGTGCCTACATACAAAGTACACACAAATTTAATGGAAACCTCTTTAAGCAACTATTTCTTCTTAATTCTTGAGGGAGCGAAAATGCAATTTAAATAAAAGCAAATCAATCTGAAGCATTTAACCTGCAGATCAATCAATAGTCAAGATGAGACCTCGTTACTATTTTAATTTCAATACAGAAACATGCTGTGAAAATAATGAAATTACACTTTTAGCTTATATATTATGAAAACTACGTCACAATGTTTTTGAAGGTACACTGGTTGATTCTTTTACAGGTGTCTGTCCTCCGGGAAAAGCTGGGTGTGTTTGAAGCCGAGGTGCTGAGTTTGAAGCGGGCTCTGAGTGATGTGAGTAGAGGCACAGAAGTGGTTGTGAGCCCTAACCTAGCTGCTGCAGGACTATTACCTCCCTGGGGGATGGTACACTGCCCGCGAAACCCCACTGAGGCCTCCACCAGTGCTCTCGCGCCCACCTCCGACACGCTGCTCAGCCTCCAGAGCGACGAGGCCAAAGCCCAACGGCAGGAGGCCCAGCGGCAGGAGCGGCAGCAGCGTGAAGAAGCACAATGGCGCCAAGACGCTCATATTCCCCCAGACCTGCGCCCCGATATCCAAGGCCGACCTGAGGCTCAGCTTAGGCAGGATGCCCATCTTAGGCATGAAGCCCAAATCCGTCAGGAGGCCCAACTGCGTCAGGAGGCCCAGCTCCGCCACGAGGCACAACTGCGTCAGGAGGCCCAGCTCCGCCATGAGGCCCACTTAAACCAAGAGGCACAGCTAAGACAGGAGGTGCACCAGGCCCAGCGTGATGGTCACTGGGATGAGGCGGGGGAGCTACGCAGACAACTCGAACAACTTCAGTCTGTGCTCCGTTTAGAGAGGCAGCAGCGGGAACGCCAGGCCCTCAACTTTGACCAGGAGCGTCACACGTGGCAGGACGAGAAGGAGCGTGTGCTGAAATACCAGGCTCAGCTGCAGCTCAGTTACGTGGAAACACTGCAGAAGAACCAAGCTTTGGAGAAACGTATGACCCAACTAGGAGCCAAATCCACTACAACCTCTACTACTTCTACAACGACTACTACAACCACAACAACATCCCCCACCTCCACAAATTCTCCCCCTCCGTCTCTCACCCTGTCTCCCGTGTCCTCCCAGCTTCCCTCCACTCTGCCGGGTCTGCCGGGTCTGCCGGGTTTGCCGGGTCTGCCGGGTCTGCCAGGTCCCATCTCTCTTACCCTCTCCCCGCCCTGTGAAGATCAGAAGGCCCCTCCGTCCCTCCACCACCTTGCACCTCCCTGGGCGGGACCATCTCGTCTGGAGAGGATAGAATCTACTGAAATATAAAGACATTATCCAAGTCCAGTTGAAAACACAGAATACATGACACAAAACCTCTTTGGCATTATATGACAACACCCAATCCAAATCAAGTATTGTGAAAAGATTGTGTAGCTGTTACCAACAATAGGTTGTGATGCATTCAAAGAATCAAGGATTTTTCAACCTCCGAAGCAGCCTTTCGCTAACTAATTGCACATTGAAGTTAATCAGTGTTTGTGAAACGTGTGCCACACTGATGAATAGGGAAAAACATAATGTCAAATGACAATGTTTTCGATTAAAGCACTAAGACAGGGTCATTTAATGCCCGTGTTATAAAAGGACCAAGACAATCAGGGATATTGTCAAAAATGATCAACACCAATAATATTACGCGCTATTTATTAATTGTAAGTCTGTGTCACTGGTTATGTACTAAAGTAGAATTAGTGCTCAGAGTGTGTTATGTAAACATTTTTGGCCAGAGAGCGCCTTACACCATTTTCCAGCAAGTATATGATAATAACAGGTGCTGGGACTATGTGGAAAAAAAAAAATAACAAGTGTGAAAATCATTATTTTAGTGCTTTAATTGTACAACTGGAACAGGTTATTGCACATGCTTGGGCTATTTCTGTTCAATTTTGCTTGATATTTTCCTGATCATTTCATGCACAAGGTCCAACATGCATGAAAACTGAAACACGTCATTGAAACAGATAGAGTTTATATATTTTGTACAAAACAAAAGATAATCAAATTCCAAATGAATAGGAAAAAAAAAAAAATAGCGGGGGAAAGTTAAAACATGTTTCAGCTTTAGCCATGCATCGACTGACATACACCACTAGAGGTCGTTAGAGATTTTTCATATTGCCCCAACTAAAACAAACAGGGAAAATGTGCAATGACCATAAAAGGAAGCACACAAATTTCATTATTACTTTATTTTGTCATTCACATGGTGCATTTATAGCCAAGTAATGTGAGATAGTAGTCCCCAAAGTTTAAAAGAATTTTATAGAATGTATGATACAGTAGACAGAAATACTTATAATAGCTCTAGATTGTAAATGTATGAGAGATGAGTGCGCGCGGGTGTGCGTGTGTGTATAGCCTACATATGAAGAGCTTCAGCTTATGAGATTGATGATAGAGGGAATAGTGGCAATAGAGCAAGTGCAGGCATATCAAAGGGGTTTGGGAATGGGAGGGGCTTTACAAAACAAACGATGGCAACGACAGTGAGACGAAAGAATGAACACTGAGTCTGCATATCCTTCTGGAAAACTCTTAATTCTGTATAGTTCATTTAAATCAAGTAGGGGAGAGGAAGGTTTATGTTTAATTTTTAAGTTGAACCTCTTTCAACAGAGTATTCAGGCTAACTGCACTATGTAGTGTCCTACACACAAGTTTGGATGTACAGTAGACTCAGATGTGAATATCATGGCTTTTATATGTGTTGTTTATGCCAGCATACAAAGATGTTGCTCAAAAATATTAACTTATCTCTAAGGTATTATATAGTATCATCTTTATTACCATTATTATATTATAGTGAAATGAAAGAAAAAATACGTGCCATATGAGCTTTTCTTTATGTGTGTGTTTTTTTTAACTGTAGATAGCCAGTTGGCCTATCATAATGGTGCAATCATAGCAACCTTGTCCAAAAATAATGTTGCTTTTAATGTAGTAGACAAATGTAGTTTAAGTATTGCATTGTTTAGAGAACAAAATGCTACCACTTTTATACATGTTTTTAGAATTATTGTTTGCCTTTCTGTTTCTAGTACCGTTTTGGCTTAATTAATGAACCATTCCTTTGTTTGGCAGACCTAATAATAAAGATGTGAATAATTGAAGACTTAAGTATTTATTTTATCTTTGTATGTCTCTTTTACTCTTTTAGGTGCATATGACACATTAGACATTTGTTCCTAAAACATAGTTAACACAATTAAGATTTTGCACACAAAAAATAGCCAGCTTTCTTTAGTTTGACCATTTTTACATTGTTTATAGTTTCAATTCCTCATTACATAACATAACATTACATAAAGTGTTTCCCTCTTATACTACTTCAGGGCAGAAAAAGTAAAAATCTAAGTGATGTGTATTTAAACTGTGTGTATACCTTATTGGACACTGACAGGAAGTGACATAGAAAGAGGCAAACCATTTTAAATTGAACCATTTTATGTCAAGGGGAAGTAAACGAGTGAGTCTGCTTTGGAAGTTTACCTCTTCAATGTCACTTCCTGTCAGTAGCTTAAAAATGCAAATAAAAATAACTTTTCTGCCCAACATTTTTTAATTAAAATTTGCCGCTTCACTGAAATAAATGGTTAATTATTACTTGCAACTGATGTTATCCATCTAAATAAGTCATATTTTTAAAAGCATGTCATATGCACTTTAATCTCTCTAGCTCTCAATCAATTTATCCATATTTTTTATTTATTTTACATTTTTTATTATTTATTTATTTACTGCTGCACAAAAATTGACTTCCCATATCTATTATCTTTATGTATAGAGCTTTAGACGATTTTCCAGTATTGATGTTTGTCCTGGTCAAGCTTCCGTAGCCAACTGCTATGCTAACTGCTAAGATGTTGTTAGCATCTAAGGTTTTGATCATAGCTATATCCTTTGCTGGCCGCTTATTATAAAAGTCTGTAAAGCTGTGTCTGTTTGGTGTGCGCGTATGTGAAGATGTCCGAGCATTGAGCAAAAGAACAAGTAAGTATTTGCTTTATTAAATAGCCTGTATTTAGAGGCTACTCCCAAGACTATAGGAAATATTCTTACAAGCATGCATGTTAGAGTTGTTAAGAGGCACTAAAGTTATCCACTCAAAGCTTCACAGCCACTGGGTTATTGCAACTGTGCTCAAAAATGTAACAAACAAAACGATAAATGATTGTAATATATTATCATTGTGTGACCAGTAGGTGTCTTCATCCACAATGCTATGTGTTTAACCTCTTAACCCCCGCCTTAACCGAGCCATTGTCTCCAGTTCAGCTTTACCCAAATCTCAAAGTTAACAGCTTCGTTTCGGCCAGTGTGACGCCTCATTTGAAATCTAAGAACTACAAAACTGATCTGAGAGGATCTTTTTTTTCCATTGATCTTCTGTTACTCTTATGTTGCTCTTTTGTTGCATATTTGACGTTTTTTATGTCCCTTTTATTAATGCGTTTTTGTCACTTTTTCTGTTGCTCTTTTGTGGCTTTTTCGTCACACATTTTTGTCACTTTTTTAATCACTTTTTCGTCATTTTTTTGCTGCTCGTTTGTTGTGTTTTCCTCCTTGTTCTTGGCTCATTTTTGTTTCTATTTTGACGCTTTTTTTTCCGAGAAGCTTTTAGATTTGGGTAAAGCCAGACTGGAGTAAATGCACTCAGTTAAGGCGGGGGTTAAGAGGTTAATAGTCAATGCAATAAAGCACAATTTGAGGCACATTCATTTAGTTTAGTTTAGTTTATTCCACAATTTCGCACATACAATCAGGAATTTGTTTATTTTGGTTGGGGCCAAAATAATCACTTTCCAATGAGCCCACACGTTTATTTATATGTTTTACCCTTTCACACCCCATGACTCATTGAACATCTTTAATTGAACTGTCAGTGAATAATGCTGAAGGTCAAAGTTGGTTAAGAGCAAAACAACTGTGAAGGATCTTCGGCCTTGACACTAACCATAGGTGACACAGAAAACATATCGAAAGTGATTAATTTGTGTCTTTTCAGATTGAAGAATGGTTGTCAACCTCTGTCTCCATCCGTTCCACACTTCCATTCACTGCAGCAAGGTACATAGCTATTTACAAGACGGAAAAAGCAAGTAAACATTGGGAAAAGAAGTTAGGATTTTATACTTTCACGAACTAAAGAGGCGGAGGTGGAGGACATCGAGATGTACAAATAGTAAAGGTACAGAGACTCGTGTGGGAGACTGAACGACAAAGCTGACCTTGTCATTCTTTTTTTTTTTTTCATGGCGTTTTGTAATCTTTTGTGTTATTTCCGTATACATCGATTGAGTAGTGACGTTCTTGTAGCGTTTTTCATGTAGAAATATGGCCAGGTGAGAAAAGGCAACAATTTGTTCTTTTGTTTTCTGGTTTTAATCAGCTACGTGAGACAAGACATTTGTTTTTTTGTTTGAGAAGGGCTAATGTCAAAATTTTAAAAAGTAGAGGATTGCCAGTTCAGAGTGTTCTGTCACAGTCTGATTTAAAAACTGCCCTACAACAACATGATTTGATGTTGTTTTGATTCATACCAGTTTTTACAGATTTGAAGTTGAATGTGGCTGAAAAATGAGCAATGTGTATCATTTAAATTTGTTTCAGCTGTGTGCAGATGGATACGACGTCACAAACCTTGTGTCGGCGGACCCTGCCGTGAGGAGGCGGGGTTTCAAACTGGAATACTTCCTGCGTCCTCCTCTTCAGGTGTCTTTTTGTTTTGTATTTCCATTAAAATCCAAACAAACTGAGGTTGGAGTCATCAGCAGTTGTTGATATGTACTTTTCTTCCAGGTGACTCTGACGTTTGCTTTCAAGGTGGAGATTTGCAGAGTGGATGCGGAGCTGTGGCCCTGGGGAATGGATCGAGGACAGGCGTGCAAAAAACTTGAAATCAGCACCTGCTCTGAGTCTAATTCTGACTTCAAAGTAGTGGGGCGTTGTGAACTGAGGGAGGAAACCAAAGTTTGTTTCTCACATTTGCATTTTAGGCCTCGACCTCCGTTTCAGCACCCGCCTCCTCCGCTGCCTGCCAACTGTCGCAATGAGGATCTGTGGAGCAGGGGGGTACAGTCTTTAGGCGCCGTCACACAGCTGCGTGTGGCTCTGCCCTTTGGAGGGGCTGCTTCTGCTCTAGGACTCAAATCCTTGTCCGTGTGGGGTCAACCAGCTAGATGTTGTCCTGCAGAACAAGTGGAGAAAATCCAAAAAGCTCATGAGGCCAGCGTTAGACCGACACCAGCCCCTGTATCTGCCTCTGCTCTCTGTCCACCTAAACTCAAAAGAAAAGCACCAACATCTCAAAGGTATAAGCTAATTAATTATGCTGATCCTTATGTATATTTATATATGAAGATTTCTTTATTTATTCTCTATGAAAAAGGCCGTACTGTATATGATTGTGCTCAAGTCATGTATTAACTGACCTGGCAGGGGTTGGTGGGTAAATCTCAGCTCCCCTCGTCCGCTTTGCCTATGTATGAGTGTGGGGCAGGGGTCACAACCCCTTGCTTCAGGGGCATCAAGTACTTCTGAGGGTACAAAGCCTATTTGAAAACTTAAAAAAAAAAAAAAAAGTAAAGACTTAAAGATATAGTAAAGTGGGCCATACCACCTTGTGAATGCCTGATTTCATCAGAGCTCTGAAGCTAAGGAGGGAAAGGCCTTGTTAGAACATGGGAATAGTACAAGGTTGCTTGGATGAGTGTGGTTGTTGCAGGGTCAGTTGGCATAATGTGTAGTAGAGCTTCAGTCAGTATATCCCAAGGCCAGCTGTGGCTCCTCATAGCTTACACTGTGTATGGGGGAATCAATAATTGTCTTTTGTGAAGCTTTTGAGTCGGTGAAAGGTGGTTACAAATAAGTTCTCTTCCCCTCAGCCACACTCCTTAATTGTTGAATATTAACTATATAATCTCCCAAATTTATACTTTTAAACAAATAGGGAGTCAAAAGAACAGAAACATCTGCAACTCCACTCATCTGATTGTTAAAGGTGAATGATTATAATTGTTGAAAAAGTCCCGAGCGCTCCTGAGCAAGAGCCTGAGGGTCCCTCGCTCGTGGGCATAGGATTGGTGACCCCTGATGTGATGTGTGTGTGTGAATGAGTGGTGGTGGATATTGACAGCCATGATTATGTCAATGTCAATTTTATTTATAAAGCACATTTAAAAACAACCATTGTCGACCAAAGTGCTGTACAAGAACAGTAACAATATGTACAATAAACACAATAAAAGTTAAACACAGGTAATATATAAAGGCACAAACTGTATCTGGTCTACATGGAACCGAAGGCCAAGGCAAAAAGATGAGTTTTTAATTTGGTTTTAAACTCCTCTACAGACTGAGCCGAGCGCACATGTAGAGGAAGGCTGTTCCAAAGTTTAGGGGCCGCCACTGAGAAGGCTCGGTCACCTCTGGACACACGCTTGGATTTAGGAACAGACAAAAGAAGCTGGTCAGCAGACCTCAGAGCTCTGGAAGGACAGTAGAGCTGCAGCAGTTCTGACAGATACTGAGGTGCCAGCGAATTTAGGCATTTAAAAACAATCAGCAGAATTTTAAACTTGATGCGAAAGGGAACTGGAAGCCAATGTAAGGAGGACAGAATGGGAGTGATGTGCTCCCATTTTCTTGTGCCGGTCAGCAGGCGGGCTGCGGCATTTTGGACTCCCTGCAGGCGCTGGAGGGATATAAGGTCCAGCCCTGTGTAAAGGGAGTTACAATAATCCAACCTTGAAGTGATGAAGGCGTGTATCGCCTTTTCTAAGTCTTTTTTTGGCAAGTAGGCCTTAATTTTCGCAAGAAGTCTTAGTTGGAAGTAGCTGGCTTTTACAACTGATCCAATGTGTTTTTCAAATTTGAAGCAAGTATCAAAAGTCACCCCAAGATTTTTAACAGTGGGGCGGATAAAGGAAACAAGAGGCCCAATAACACTGTCGGTCTTTAGGTTTGACAGGGGGTTGCAACTTCCGAATACCGCTATCTCTGTTTTGGTTTTGTTCAGAGACAGGAAGTTTGAATTTAGCCAAGACTGGACGTCACTCAGGCAGTTTGTCAAGGTTGTTAAGGAGGTTTTACTGGTGTCGACTGTAATTGGCAAATATATTTGAATATCATCTGCAAAGCAGTGATAGGAAACATTATGCTTTTGGAAAATAGAACCCAGTGGCAACATATATAAGGCAAAGAGGATTGGACCCAAAATGGATCCCTGAGGGACCCCACAGCTAAGGGGGGACACAGTGGACGAGAACTCTCCCAAGTGCACAGAGAACATTCTGTCAGAAAGGTACGAGCGGAACCACTGGAGGGCTGTACCCTTGATGCCTACGCACAACTCCAGACGAGATAAAAGTATTTTGTGGTCAACAGTGTCAAATGCAGCGGTAAGGTCAAGAAGAACAAGAACCGCTGATTTACCACTGTCCACAGCTAAAAGCAGATCATTAAAAACCTTTAAAAGGGCAGTTTCAGTGCTGTGTTTTGTTTTAAAACCGGACTGAAATTTCTCCCCAATCCCATTAAAATCAAGATATGACTGAAGTTGAATATAAACAACTTTCTCCAAGATCTTTGACAAATAGGAGAGTTTAGAAATAGGCCTAAAATTAGACAAAGCATTGGGGTCAAGATTATGTTTTTTGAGTAGCGGCTGAACGACTGCATGTTTGAATACAGCAGGGACCGAACCGGTCATCAATGAAGAATTAATTATTTTCACAATACAAGGTCCAATTACTTCAATAACCTCCTTTAAAAGATGAGGTGGGATAGTGTCCATAGGACAGGAGGAAGGTCTCAGATGCTTCACAATTTCAGTCACGCACAAAGTGGACACTTGCTCAAAATTCTCAAGAACAGAACAGCACATAGGAACAACAGCAGCATCACAATCACTGGTAGATGGGGATGGCCTGACAGCTGACACTTTGTTATTAAAATAATTTTGAAAATCTTCACAAAGTTCAACAGAAGGTACAACACTATTGGGCTCACATGGATTTAAAAGAGATGATTAGGACTGTTACGATAAATACTATATCGACTTATCGTTCAATAAAAAAACAGATAAACAATCATTTTTTGGGTCGATATTTATCGTCTATACATTTATTAGCATTTCCTTCCATTCTTTCCATGTAAAACTTTGATTTTTCACTGAAGGTTCAATATATTTCATGTTTATTGCAGCTTTTTATGCCTGAGAGTTGACGGTATCTAGTATCGTTAGAGTCAATAATATTGTTTATCGCAACATTTTCCTGCCTCAGTATATCGAACTTCAAATTAGTTATTGTGACAGGCCTAGCCATGATTCTGTCATTCCATCCCAGGGCAGCCATGGCTTCAGATATAGCTACCACCATGGTCTGTAGAGATTGAATGAGTAATGTATGAGTTACAGCTTTGAGTATCTGTTAAAAACCCTACATAAGAAAATATAAGATATACTTCACCATAACTTTGTCATTAATCATCACTATTACTTTAAACTTATCTACCATATTTATTTGTCCGTCTGTCCAATTTTCAATTTTCAAAACATTTACTGTTGTACCTTTTTTTAGTTTTTCAGTGCCAGAGGAATTCCTTGACCCCATCACCCAGGAGGTGATGGTTCTGCCCATGCTCCTGCCTGGTGGCGTGTCGGTGGACCACAGTACTCTGGACGAATACCAGAAAAGAGAAGCCACTTGGGCCCGGGCCCCGAATGATCCCTTCACCGGTGTGCCATTCAGCGCCTCCTCTCAGCCTCTGCCCAACCCCCAGCTCAAGAGCCGCATCGACCACTTTCTCCTGCAGAGTGGCCTGCCTGGCAAAGAAGGCAGGTTAGGAAGGCAAGCTGAAGGGAAAGATCCACAGCCTTCAAGACTTGTTTCCGAGGTTGATACAGGAGCTAATAACACCAGTCAAACTAAAATAAGCACTTTGAACTGTGAACAAGCAAGAAAACGAGACTTTACTGTGTATGCATGTATTAACGCTCCAGAAGATAGTCCAGAGAGTCAACGACCTCAGGAAAAAAAACTAAGAACTAACCAAGTATTAGGTGAGTGTTGCCTAAACTTTAATATAATACTTACAGTGGGTTCAGAAAGTTAATGGTGGCAAAAAATTATGTATTATTTGTGTGTTCCTTCTTTAGAGGCCACATGCAGCTCCCATGAACAGCGGTTGTCAGCCAGTCTAGATGAAGCTCTTTCCTCTGCCCTCCAAGGAAGACCCTCTTTCACATCCAACCTGTCTCTGGACAACCGTCTGGGCACTAAGTCACTTCAGTTGAATCAACACAGACAGACAGAAGGAACATCAAGCACCGGTATCAGCTGTACATTATATACTGTATATAAGGCCTATTATATGTTCATATGACATCGATTTCCCACACAAACGGCTCATTCTCAGCTTCCATCATGCTCTGAGTGACAGACCTTCTGAGCTCATGGCTTTTCATGAGTCTGTGAACTTAGAAATCTTGTAACAGTCCAGCTTGCAGTTTAAAGAGACTATACGGAGTTAAAAAAAAATGTTAAAATTATGCATTTTCCTCCCCCTACATGTTATCAGAAATGTCCTAATGTTTAGAATGAGCCCAGACCTATTCACCACAACTGCCTCTAAAATCCTGCACTGTCACTCAAAAAGTTGTTACTTCGGTCCGAAGTGCCATCATGCACGAGCTTAATATAGAACCTGCAGTTACGCACTTACACCTGAGGTGGCAATAGTATGAGTATAAACATTACCAACTTGCATCTAGTCCCTTTAAGGTGACATGAATCATGTTAAAATTGAAATCTTGCACTAGGCCCATGTGTTATTTACTTGATTGCTAATGTAAAAAAAACTAAATAAAATTAGAGCAGTCAATATTTTTACAAAGCTGAGGCAAAAGCTCGGCTTGTAGAGCGTTCGTCTACTGATCCAAACGTTGGTGGTTGGATCACAGTTCTCACCAGTGCATTGTGTCAATGTGTCCTTGGGCAAGACAAGACCCTTTTCACCCCTTGTTTCATGTGTCTGTGCGCATTGGCGTGTGAATGGGTGAAAAGTTCCTTGATGAAGACCTCTTTGATTCCCCAGTGTAGGTAGAAAAGCGGCATATAAATGTAACCATTTACCATTTCCGTGGCCAAAAAGGTATGGCAAGCCCTGGACTAAGTAATTGATTTAGTTGTTCAGGGCAGTGCACATATATGCGGAAAAAACCAAAACATTTTTAAAGTCTGAGCTCTTTTCTAAAATAGCACCAAATCTGGTATTAACAAAACTAATTGACGTCTAAAAACATATATATTTTTTCTAAAACCAAGTTGAGTATCAAAAGTATTGCAATACATGGTTTCCAATACACGTATCACTACAAAAATCTATTGCAATATAATGCTTGTGTGTCATGTACTTTTGTTTTTCTGAACATATGTTACTACTGAATCGTAAAACAGTTTTATGCTCAAACAGTTACTCAGTACTCACTGTACTCAAGTAGCATTTTCCCCAGGTATATTTTTTTACTTCTTCTTGAGTACAATTATTTAAAGGTAAGGTTACTTCATTGAGTAAATAATCTAAAAATTCTATACCCACCTCTGCAAGTATCTGAGCACACCCGAATGACAGGCCGAGTGGAAGCCAGAATAGTCAAACTAAACACCATTTTCCCAGTGCAAAGCTAAACAATGCTTCTATCTGAGTTGGAGCTGTACATGTTGGGAGAAAATCACCTTGTAATAACACGGACAAGGCGTTCTCTCTGCTGTGTTCAGTAAAGGACATTCTTGTAACCAGCGCCAACTTGTGTTGCATCTTATTTTGATCATTTGTTTTCTTTCCCCAGCAAAGAAGTCATGCTCTGGCTGTTCCTGCTCCCTCTCCGTCTACGCCGCACCCTCCT
Source organism: Gobius niger (assembly GCF_951799975.1). Classification (NCBI taxonomy): domain Eukaryota; kingdom Metazoa; phylum Chordata; class Actinopteri; order Gobiiformes; family Gobiidae; genus Gobius; species Gobius niger. The sequence goes on along the minus strand of NC_136852.1, from coordinate 65,241,742 downwards.
CTCCGATCTACCGCCTCACATGTGGACATTTTCTCTGCCGCTCCTGTTTACAGAAGCCTTGCAAACCCTTAAACACCCACTCACCCCCAGCCTCTGCTCACGTCTCCTGCCCCGCCTGTCAGAGCACCACCCTGCGGAGTGACATTATACGGGTGCATCAATGACATACCTTGAATTACAGACGAGGCAAACACAACAAGGAAGAATATAAAATTGATTATATTGAAATAATATGTTTTCGTCTGATCCAAAACTGTTGATCGTAGCCTTATAATGACCAAAGTTGACGAAAGGACATGGATTGAATGAGCCCTGGGATCATTAAAGGAAAGAACGAAAGAAACACCTCTGCTCTATGTCTTCAGCTTTTCAGAGAAGATTGAAGAATCGTAGCCTTGGTACAGTCGCCCTTATAAGGACATTTTGTGGCTGTACAAAGAAAAGGGTTGGAGGACGGCGGCACTAAGAGCAAGAGGGCGCAGAGAATGAAAGTGGAAATTAGGTTGACCAAGGCTGTATGTCTTTTGTACGGGCACAGACAGAGTGCTCCGACGACTCTTTTTAGCTCATTGATGGCCAAATGACGAACATAACTTAACGTGTAATTTATCAAACACATTGGTACTGTTTGTTTAGGGTGTATTTTCAACCAGATTATGTTTCTGTGTTCATACGTTTTTTTGCATAATCTGTCCCTATGTTACAAGAATCACCAATATAGGCTTCTAAAAAACAGTCGGTCCTTTTTGCTAATTGTTGGCTATGATTTGTTAGAGACACCTCAGAGCTTTTGTCCATTCTCGACTTCTTAGGTGTAAACACTCTTGTCTGATTTGTTGTCAACACCTTATTTTCCTCAAAGCCGATCTTTTATTTGGCCTCACAGCTAGAAACAGCCTTTCTGATGTTGGTTCCCCTGACAACATTATGCTTTAACGAAGGTCGCGAACCTGTATCCGCCAGAAGTGAGACTTCCCTCTGCAAAAGAAACTACACGACTAATTAACTTGTTTTTTATCATCTTAAAGATGGAGAAACGGTTTATGACTAATTACATGTAATTTTAACTTGAGTACTTACGCCTATTAGTCACTACACTCTCAACCACTGCGCATTGGTTAAAACTTGTTGAGTTGTTTTGGGTGAATTGGCATAATGTTACCTGGGAACAACTTATAAGGAAGTCAAAATGTAATTAGGTGACAAACGTATATGCTGAGCTTCTCGTGTATTGTGAAAAATTGCAATATTCATTTTTTTTTTTAAAGTGCGTGAACACGTTGACAATAAAGAAACCGGTATGGCCTTTTCTTATCATTTATTTTGCCAGATCAAGTAATTGCCCTGGAATAATAGTTGGCCACAGCTGAGACTGCAACAGCACAGTCACAAATGCCACCGTTGCTGATGAACAATTAAGGGAAACATTTTGTACATGCTCAACATGAGAAGCAGGTAATCGGACTCGCTGCAGTTAATTCGATTAGCTGTCCATAAAGTGCAATTAGGCCAGTTATTGTGCCATTTTGACTCGAGCGTTGTTTACGGGCATTATTGTGAAAAGTTATTCAAAATATGGTCTTGAATACTGAAAAAGGCATCTTGTTCTCGCAGAAAGCCCCGCTCTCTTTGCCTTTGTACATTGATTAGATGGCGCGCATCTGATGCAGCGCCATATCTCCCGTGACCTCTTGCGCACACGGACGCGCGCCGGTGGCCTTCGCGAAGCCCCGCGCACGGAACACAACTGGGCGACGCTGACGTCACGTACTTGTTGATAGCTTTGTTGGTTTTGTCCATGAGTTTATAACTGTGAGATCCACGGGAGGATTTCTGTCAGACTTGAGCAACAGGCGGAGGACTCCACAACCAAGACAGAAGAAACCGTAGCAGCAAAATGATGTCTCTCTCCATGTTCCCCCTGGGCGTCCTGGGACTCCTCGCCCTCTCCTCCGCCTGTTACATCCAGAACTGCCCCCGAGGAGGCAAGAGAGCGTTGGCGGACACCAGCCTCAGACAGGTGAGTGTTTTCTAGGAACATTTTAGATTGTAAGGACTGCTACGAGTTTGTATTCTTAAAAGAAAATCCCATGACATTTAACTAGATGTATTGCAGAAAATTGTAGCCTTTCTGCAATAGTTGCCTATGATATTGTTTTGTTCCACGCAAATAAGGCTATTAACCCCTCAAGATTGTTCATAAATGATTCCTTTAAACTGTTTCACTCTTTTTATTTTCAATAAGACAGCAGGGTTAAGGCTTTACTTGTGTTTCCACAATGTTTTACACACATTATGTCAGCAATGAAATGGATAATAGTCTGAATTATACACAATAGATTTTTGTTCTTTTTTTTTTTACAATTAACGAAAGAGCGAGCAAGCAATTTAAATTGTCGGTTGTGGTTTCAACTCATTTTAACACGTTTTCAATATCCAAATTATTCTTAGCATTTTAATAGCACTTTTCACAACTGGCAGGGTCATGGCCACTGTCACTGAAATGGTCGAAAACTCACCTGCAAGTTCATAAAAGTTATACAAATGGTTTATAACTAGATGTACAGTGCTTTTTCCAGTTATCTTTGTTCACAATATACTAGAGATTTTTTTCCCTCTATTATCATATTCCTTCATTTGTTTATTTAATCGAGAGCACTATTACCTCCAGACTTATTACAGGAGCTATTCTGCCTGGAGTCTCCAGGGCCTTTAAGGTTTGGGAAAAGCTCTCAACCTGTTAATGCACCCAGTGGGTTTATTATTTATAACTTTCTTTCTGTTCATTTTGCAAATTAAGGCTAACATGTTTCTTATACAGTGCATGGCGTGTGGTCCCGGAGAAAGAGGCCGCTGTTTCGGCCCCAGTATCTGCTGCGGGGAGGGCCTGGGCTGCCTCATGGGCTCCCCAGAAGCATCTCACTGTACGGAGGAGAACTACCTGCTCACCCCCTGCCAGTCGGGAGGGAGACCCTGTGGATCAGAGGAGGGACGCTGTGCTGCCTCCGGACTCTGCTGTAACTCAGGTAAAGTCCATCATACGATGCTGTACTCTTCATTCTCACTGTCTCCCTCACTGTCTCTGTGACTGCCCCACATGAGAAATTATCACACAATACATGACTGTGGTTTTAACACAATCTTTGATATATGTCTGATAATATATAACTACATGAGAGGTTTAAAATTGCTGTCATTAAACATAGGTTGTATTCAGATCCGTGTGACCACAATATTACATGCATACATATTGTGAGTACTCAGTATTTTGAATTGGCACTATGCCTTTCAGATCTCAAATCTAAATCTAGAACATTGAAACTGCTCAAAATGTAAATATTTTGCGAGCAGTGGCTACACTTTGTAATTTTCCCTTTTAACTCATATCTCTAACCCTTTGTATTGTTGTTTGGTGTTTGTCAGAGAGCTGTGTGCTGGACTCGGACTGCCTAGTAGACTCTAAATCTTCAGAAGGACCCCACGGCTCTCCAGCAGAGATGCTTCTGCGTCTGTTGCACATAGCCAGCAGAACACAGACTGAGTACTGACACTAGAGGGCGCTCTGCTCCTCAAACAACAAACCTACAGCATCCCAGAGCCTTGACCCTGCACCGCCCAAGACACTGAGCCCTGCTGCTGAGATCTCCTGTCAGTGAGGACCACGTCATTACAAGACAACTGCCTTTGTGTGCAATGTGTTAGATATTTTAAGCCGAAAATGGCTGAATGTGTTTTAGGGAAAGCACCCTACACATTTATGTATGTAATATTTTTATTTAATAATACGCAATACTACACGAAGCTATTTCATATACCAATAAAATATGATTGAACATGCGATGTTGCAAGTTTGTTGTCCTTGGTTTCCGTACTACAATACACATATGCTGATTTAAAATTGAAATTCATGAAAATGACAAACTGTAAATAAGTCAGAAAGCTCTTAATGAGGAATGCAACGCTTCATATTTGAATGAACTAGAACTATAGAATCTCAAAAGTACCTTTCGCCGCATAATGGTTTCTGTCTGTGCTGTTTTGTGTGGCAATGGCAAAACCACCCCTGATTTGCATTGTGGTGACAATATTGTGAATCATTCCAAGCGGTTTAAAATCTTTTAAAATTAGGATTCACTCACACAGGTGTGGCCCTGGCTCTGAGCCTGAACTGGAATTTAATAAATAATAGCTCCACTTTAAATAATTGATAGTTAGTAAAGTGCTTTGAAGTTAAACTATGAAGTATCACCAACAGTATTGTAAATATCTAAACATTCATTGAATTAATCTGCCATGAAAGACTTGAAATTTTGGATTATCCTTCAGAGCAATCCCAATGAACAACTGGATAAAAGATCACTTTCCATTAACATGCAGGGGAATGCAGTGCAAAGAGGTATTGGGCACCGGAATTGAGGGTCTTTTGCTCAGTTAGCTTGGCAACGATGTTCACCCAGTAAATGTTACCAGTTCATTCTCCATTATCAACGTGGTGTGATTGTTATGGTGTCAGATGGGGTTTAGAGGCCATTGGCTCAGACTAGCTGCTTTTTTTTTCCAACCTGCCCCAAGGCTGCTCTGAAGAGTGAAATGGAAACTCACGTCAGTGCATACAACATCTTCATGTGCTATTTACCACACTGGTTTCGTTAGACCAATATTCCAGTAGCGTCAGTAAAGGTCATATATGGGCCCAAGATGGAGGGGGATTTTTAAAAAAAAGTGATCCATGATTGAAAGATAATAGTACTGACGTGGGATACATGTTTACTCAACCCGCTTGAGGACATTTTGAGCAATGTGCCGACTTGTACTGTTTGTGAAGAAAGAAGAAAGAGAATACAGCCTGTAAATTGATGGTGATTGATAAGCCGAGTGTTCTGCCAGACAGTTCAGGATTTACTGAAAGTTTGTCTCTCTGCATTACGAGTTCCCGGATCCGACCAGAAAGTTCCCAGAGACCTCAAACATTTTGACAAGTTTTCCCTCTCTGATTTACAGCCAACGAGTGTCAAAAGTTTAATCACTTCCTAAAGTTGTTTTGCCCTTTAGGTTTTCTCTTATTTCATTTCATTACTCTAAGATGGCTAACCTCCAATCATGCTTTACAAGGAGGTTTAAGGCAACAGCAAACACAACTGGGCCATAGTGGTGGAAGTAAGTGGATACTGAGTGCAGGCACCAATGTTGGGGAGAGGAAGCTCTGTCTGGGCTGTATTCAGAGAGCAAGTCCGAGTAGGCCGGATCTTTACCATTGAGTGATTTAAAAACCATGAGGAGGATTAAGTACTCAACTGTACATACGATATGCATGAACCAATAATTCAGAAGGAGGGGTGAAGTAAAGTAGAACTACAGTACATCCTTTCTCAAATACTGGATGTGGCGACAGTAAAATGGCTGCACAATGTTGGAAAAATACCGAGATGTGATTTTCCGGAAATTTTCTTTTAATGTTTTTGCACATTATCCCAGTTGAGACTAAAACTAAATAAACTAAACTACAAACCATATATCAAGTTGTTGACAAAAGATTTTGTAAATCTGAAGTCAGATTATTCAAAACCATTGGATCCTCTTGACTCTTAAGAGCTGAGGTTTCATGATGAACCAGGGCACTTCTTCAGATCTGTGTTTGAACTGTTTTGAAGATCCAGCACTTTTGATTTATCAGACAATGTCATTATACAGTAGCTGGATGTTTGAGGACTCCTGTGTTTGAGGAAGTGACCTGGTTGGTCATAAAATTTCAGACGATCCACTAGTTTTAGTTTTATATTATTTATTTATTAGGTTTTTTGACAGGGACAGAACACATTAATGAACATGTCTGTAAATGTGTCAGTTAAAGCTGCAAAGCTAGTTTTCAACTGTTGTCCCTGAGCAAGGTGTATAATGCCAACAACAATTATAAAACATAAAACAATTTAAAAGTTGAGGCTACATACTTACATAACAGATACATTTCATACATTGATAACATCTGAATGTTCGTTCTGTGACTTGCACAATAGAATAGAGATTTTGGTGCAAGGGCCGGTCATACAGTTCAAACATAGGACATTATAAGGATAAATAAGTACAGTTATTATTTGCAACACCTGTGCAGAGGATCCGGACGCTTGGCTCAGTCCTGCAGGAGATCTGTATAGGGTCTAATGAGCACATCATTGATTGGCATTCTCTTAAAGCCACACCGCGTAGAATTGTATAAATAAAATTGAAATACAAGCATGGACAGATATTTTCATCATTGAAAAATACCCCATAAATGTATAAAGAAACATTTATGAGGCTCACCCCTCCTAAGATATGACTGTAAACTTTACTGGGAGTGGGTACGTCTCCAGCTCGTCTCCATGGAGACGTGACGAAAGGCAGCGGAATTTGAGATTTAAACAGGTTTGTTTTTCATCCAAATCCACTCTTTTATTACACACTGCAGTAATAACATTTTCTGTGTTGAGCTGGTCATTAGGAGCATGTTTTTGTTTTGCTGCATCAGTATAGTCCAAAATGTTACGCAGTGTACCTTTAAAGCGAGAAGGAGCAGCCGCTAACTGAAAGAACAGTCTGGCCAAAGGTGGTATGTCTGAAGGGCACTTCACAGTCTCTTTTTGATTCACCTGACTTTGTAATTATATCTACCTGGATGTTTGAGGTTTGCAAATATATAGGACTGCCTCAAAAAAAGACTGTCCTCGATTTGATTGTGATTGATAGTGCACTCCTATGGTTGATCTCCCCCTCCAAAAAAATATTGAAAACAAGAGCTAATATATCAATTAGAGCCTATCAAAGTTGATACTACAAACCAATGCTTTTGTAAGACGTCATCCCAGAATGCAAGCAAAGAAGACAGACCAATTACTCCTCTGCTGTTTCACACGATCACGACGTGGGAACATTTTTTACTGTTTGCTTAATACAATTAATTGTTACTATTAGTTGTTCCATGTCACGCTTCATTTACTTTCACTTTGACTTGCTTTTGTGTTGACACTAACCATCTCTGGCAAATGAAATCTATAAAACCTCAAAACCCGTTGGGAAGTTTGTTTTGCAAATGACAATATTGCCTAACTTTTACGAGCCCACAAGACATCAGTGCCAACTCCGCACAAAGCCCTGGAAGACACACCTTTGCGAGAAATATGCTTTATGCTCAGGGGTACGGCTCCGAAAAGTCGTCTCTCAGCAGATATCTTTACATTACGCCCAAGTGCCTGACAGTATCTCAACTATATGACTCTTTTATGACCGCTTCCAGTTACCCTCTCACTTTGGGTACCTCAGCTATGACCCCACTTTTGTAACATCTGCCATCAATCAAATGGAGATCAGTTGAGAAGTGCTTATTATTGCACTTGCCAGGGCTTGTCAGTCGCGTGAAAGCTTCTCTTGTCCTGTTTTTACAGCTCCATCTCAGCGGATTACAGCATTGTCAATTACTTTTCTAAGTGTATGCCTGATTTCCTCGAGGATGCTGAACTGGTTTGGCGAAAATAACGTTTGTACCTTTGTGAAGTTGATTGGTGGGTGGTGGTGATGATGAGGAGGAGGCGAGGGGCGGGAGTGGGTGAGTTCTTAAGGAGCTTGGGACCGATCGGATCTAGTTATTCTTGCATCATGGATCTCAAGGCGGTGTTCCTCGGTGTTTGCTTGTGCGCGCTTGCCGTCACCTACAGCCAAGGTGAGAGAAAACTGTCAATTTGCACCCGGGCTTTTGTGGCATGGCAGTCAAGTTTGGAAGGAATTGATTGTAAAATATATTAAACCAAATTTGTATAGGGTGAATTAGAGAGTGAAGGCTCCAATGATTGTACTTAAGAAGGCTACTGTTAAGCAACTTCAACATAATGATGCTCGAGTACTTCTTCAGCAACTTATTTCTGATGAAGAGATACTTTCATTTGACAGACATAGCATAAAAAAACTATTAAAATGCATTACAATTATTAGAATAACATTATGCTGTGTTACAATTTTCCACAGCAATGTTAAGAATATGCATGTTTGAAAATCTATCCACCTTTGTCATAGTAGGTGCATCCGGAGGGAGGTGGGCTACACAAACCTCTTATCTTATCGGAAACTCTATATTTCTTGTGAATGGGGGGGATTATTGTAAATGTTTGCCTGTCAGCTCTTAGAAAAAATGACTTGCAAGAACTAGGTCACAAACTACATTGGTGACTCATTCTTTTGACTTTGAGTGACAACATGCAGCTCAGCAATAGGCCTGTATGGCTGATGGGATTGTCCACCAAATAACACTTCTGTTCATGTTTTCCCAGTCTACTGCTAAATCCTGCACCATTTATTCATAGTCAGTATTATTAAGTATTTGATCTCCGTTCAGTTAGCGACCCATGGTTCTGCTTTTTATGGTTTGGTTTGTTTAGTAGTCATCTAACAACTAACTATCTCCTAAACACAGCTGGTATTCCAAAATGCTGCATATCAACCAAACCTAGCGTCCCACCACGGATCCTGGCCAAGGTTCTGAGATATGAGGTCCAGCAGAGCAACGGAGCCTGTGACATTGCCGCACTTGTGTAAGTGATACAAACGTGCCCCTCGAAATCATATAACATGTATATGTATCGACCTAGTTTCTCATTTCCTTTTCCAGACTTCATGTGAAAGATTTCCGGAAGCCCATTTGCGCCAACCTTAAAGTGATGAACTCGCTATTGCGCATTCAGCAAAGGAGAAGACGCAGCCACCACAAGTGAACACAGCCCACTTGTCCTGCTGTGGCTCATTCAAAGAAAGATCTTCCATAACACTGTGTACTTTATAAAAACAGATCTATATTTTTATATTGTGTTGTCCATGGGGCAGATAAACCCTGACCTGCTCTCACCCATCATGACTAATGTGAAGAAAAGGAATATCTCTGAGTAAAATGCTGAGAAAACATACAACTACTCTTCGAACTGTATTTGATTGATGTGTTCCTTTTAAGGGATTTTTAAAAGACAAATCAAAAGGCATTGTTTTGTATCCTGAATTGTAAAGAGCTTCACTATATGTTTTTATATTTTTTGTTTGCATTGTAAAAAGTATTACACAACACAGCTTCTATGTAATCGCATTACACTGGATTAATGTTGATGTTTTTCTTTGGATTTTCTCATTGTGTGTGCTTGCTGTAAAGCCAGTAAACCTAAATAAACTGGGAAATACACATGATTTACGTCAGTGTCTGATGACATATATAAAAAATGTAATTGAAAATAAAATTAGTTTATCTACATACAGTGGAGAAAAAAAGTATTTGGTCAGTTTCACATAGACATTCTATTGGATTTATTGGATCTATTTGGATTTCCCCACTGTATATATGGTATGATATGGCTGTTTATGAAAGCTGTCCTGTACTGAGAGTTTGTACTGTTTAAAGAGCTGTTTCTTTTTTTCAGATTTGAGATTTGAATGTTTCTGTTTTACGTTGCTAAGGACGACTCCGCACACCCAGGAGGCGACAGGTGCATACAAGGCAGGGCACTTAATGCAAAAATGAACAAAAGCTCAGACATGTCTGAAAGAGTGAGATGGGGTGCGGGAGCTTTAGTGCTCTTGCTGCAGCAAGAAGGTCCCGGGTTCGATTTCCACCTGGACGGGGCCTTTTTGTGTGGAGTTTGCATGTTCTCCCTGTGTCTGCATAGGTTTCCTCCAGGTACTCAGGTTTCCCCTACCACTAAAAACATGTACAATAGGCCAGGATGAACGAATGATGGTGGCGCAGATGTGTGCAGTCGTGACAGCGCTTCTGTCAATCTCCCCCAGGGGAAACTAAAACTACAAAGGAAGCTCACCACCACCGAGTATGGAGTGAATGTAACCGATGTAAAGTGCTGTAAAGTGTGACCAAGTCTGTGAAAGGCGCTATATAAATAAAGCTCTTCTTCTTCTTCTAACCTAATAAATCGTCTAAATCAGTGGTTTTTAACTGGTGCACCCACTGTCATGGCAAGCTGCAAACAATATATGATAATAGATATGATGTATAACGACACAATTTAAATTTTTATTATTTTAGTACTTTAGTATACAATACAAAATCACTATCAACTAGAAATGCAATGGCTGCGCCATTGCGATTGACTGCGGAATTGTGGGAAGCGAATGCAGAAATTGCATAAACTGTTCAAATTGCATAAATTGTTTAATTTGCATAATCTAATCTGCATAAACTGGTAAAATGCATAAAATGTCATGTTGCATAAACTGTATAAACTGCGTAAAATTCATAAATCCTAAATGGCATAAACTCTTAAGTTGCATAAACGGTTTAAAATGCATAAACTGGTTAAATCCCATAAAGTGGTTACTTTGCATAAATTATTAATATTGCATAAACTTTCATATTCCATAAACTGGTCAAACTGTTTAAATGGCCTCAGTGCTTCAATGGCAGAAGCTGCACAAATGGCTGAAAGTCCTGGAGTCTCCCCATTGGCTGGATTCACCCCATACACACCAATGCAAACATTTCAAACTCTCGTATAAAAAAACTGGAAAACTGCAGAAGGCCAATTTTTTCTCAAAACCCACAAGTTGCATAAGCTGAACATGCACAAAGTGCAGAAATTGCATAAAATGCAGAAAAAAGTGCAGAAAAGCATGGATTTGCGGCAGCCCCATTATAAGTCAATGGGAAAAATCTCCGACATTTTGGCCGATTGCGGAAAAACCGTAAGTTGCAGAAGTCCCAAAAGTAATAGCACCCTTCTCCTCAACATGCGGAACATTTTGATGCATAACTTGCATAAATTGCACAAAGCATGAAGGTGCTGAAAGCTCTAGAAAATCGGGAAAAAGATGGAAGAGGAATAATAACTAGAAATGCAATGGCTGCGCCATTGCGATTGACTGCGGAATTGCGGCAAGCGAATGCAGAAATTGCATAAACTGTTTAAATTGCATAATTTGCTTAATTTGCAAAATCTATTTTGCATAAACTGGTAAAATGCATAAAATGTCATGTTGCATAAACTGTATAAACTGCATAAACTGGTTAATTTGCATAAATTGTTAATGTTGCATAAACTTTTAAATTCCATAAACTGGTCAAACTGTTGAAATGGCCTCAGTGCTTGATTGGCAGAAGCTGCACAAATGGCTGAAAGTCCTGGAGTCTCCTGATTGGCTGGATTCCCCCATACACACCAATGCAAACATTTCAAACTCTCGTATAAAAAAACTGGAAAACTGCAGAAGGCCAATTTTTTCTCAAAACCCACAAGTTGCATAAGCTGAACATGCACAAAGTGCAGAAATTGCATAAAATGCAGAAAAAAGTGCAGAAAAGCATGGATTTGCGGCAGCCCCATTATAAGTCAATGGGAAAAATCTCCGACATTTTGGCCGATTGCGGAAAAACCGTAAGTTGCAGAAGTCCCAAAAGTAATAGCACCCTTCTCCTCAACATGCGGAACGTTTTGATGCATAACTTGCATAAATTGCACAAAGCATGAAGGTGCTGAAAGCTCTAGAAAATCGGGAAAAAGATGGAAGAGGAATAATAATAAAGAACATGAAAACCAATAATTGACTGCGGAAGAATTCCGCAGTCAATCAATAAAGAACATGAAAACCAATAATTGACTGCGGAAGAATTCCGCAGTCAATCAACTAGAATTGCAATGGCTGCGCCATTGCGATTGACTGCGGAAATGCGGGAAGCAAATGCAGAAATTGCATAAACTCTTCAAATTGCATAATCAAATTTGCATATACTGGTAAAATGCATAAAATTTCATGTTGCATAAACTGCATAAAGTGGTAAAATGCATGAATGGGTTAATTTGCATAAATTATGTAAATTGCATAAACGCTTTAAAATGCATAAATCCTAAATGGCATAAACTCTTAAGTTGCATAAACGCTTTAAAATGCATAAAGTGGTTAAATCCCATAAAGTGGTTACTTTGCATAAATTATTAATGTTGCATAAACTTTTTATATTCCATAAACTGGTCAAACTGTTGAAATGGCCTCAGTGCTTGATTGGCAGAAGCTGCACAAATGGCTGAAAGTCCTGGGGTCTCCCGATTGGCTGGATTCCCACATACACACCAATGCAAAAATTTCAAACTCCCATATAAAAAAACTGGAAAACTGCAGAAGGCCAATTTTTTCTCACAACCCACAAGTTGCATAAGCTGAACATGCACAAAGTGCAGAAATTGCAGAAAATGCAGAAAAAAGTGCAGAAAAGCATGGATTTGCAGCCGCCCCATTATAAGTCAATGGGAAAAATCTCCGACATTTTGGCCGATTGCGGAAAAACCGTAAATTGCAGAAGTCCCAAAAGTAATAGCACCCTTCTCCTCAACATGCGGAACATTTTGATGCATAACTTGCATAAATTGCACAAAGCATGAAAGTGCTGAAAGCTGGAGAAAATCGGGAAAAAGATGGAAGAGGAATAATAATAAAGAACATGAAAACCAATAATTGACTGCGGAAGAATTCCGCAGTCAATCAATAAAGAACATGAAAACCAATAATTGACTGCGGAAGAATTCCGCAGTCAATCAACTAGAAATGCAATGGCTGCGCCATTGCGATTGACTGCGGAATTGCGGGAAGCGAATGCAGAAATTGCATAAACTGTTCAAATTGCATAAATTGCCTAATTTGCATAATCTAATTTGCATAAACTGGTAAAATGCATAAAATGTCATGTTGCATAAACTGTATAAACTGCATAAAGTGGTAAAATGCATGAATGGGTTAATTTGCATACATTGTGTAAATTGCATAAACTCTTTAAAATTCATAAATCCTAAATGGCATAAACTCTTAAGTTGCATAAACGCTTTAAAATGCATAAAGTGGTTAATTTGCATAAATTGTTAATATTGCATAAACTTTTATATTCCATAAACTGGTCAAACTGTTGAAATGGCCTCAGGGCTTGATTGGCAGAAGCTGCACAAATGTCTGAAAGGCCTGGAGTCTCCCCATTGGCTGGATTCCCCCATACACACCAATGCAAAAATTTGTAACTCTCATACAAAAAAACTGGAACTGCAGAAGGCTAATTTTTTCTCAAAACCCACAAGTTGCAGAAGCTGAACATGCACAAAGTGCAGAAATTGCATAAAATGCAGAAAAAACTGCAGAAAAGCATGGATTTGCGGCAGCCCCATTATAAGTCAATGGGAAAAATCTCCGACATTTTGGCCGATTGCGGAAAAACCGTAAGTTGCAGAAGTCCCAAAAGTAATAGCACCCTTCTCCTCAACATGCGGAACGTTTTGATGCATAACTTGCATAAATTGCACAAAGCATGAAGGTGCTGAAAGCTCTAGAAAATCGGGAAAAAGATGGAAGAGGAATAATAATAATAATTGGTTTTCATGTTCAAAAAGTATGTTTTTAACAACTGACATTATTAATTTTGGCAAAGGCCCATGACACAATTGAAATCGTCCTGTGACTCCGTTCTGGGTCCTGACCCACCATAATTTCCTTAAAAATGAATTCTATAATAATCTATTGATATCATGTTATTAGTTACCACTCCACAGTGATAAGGATAAACTCCACTGAGCGCATATTCTGCAGCGCTAATCCCTGTCACACATCCATACATCATGTGATCATGTCAAGACTGGGGCAAAAGCATGTGCATGCTTTATGGCTATATGACAGAAAATAACCCTGGAGGATATTATGACTCACGCTCAGACGAAGCCATTCTTCATCAGTTTGTTCAGGTAAAATGGGTTTCTCACGTGTGCTCACAGTCTACATGACAAATCACAACCTCTTAAGCCAAATTGATCTGTAAGTCTGATACAGCCGTTCGTAGCTGTGGTCACATGGTCTCGGTAGCAACCACGAACTTAGTGGTGGCGGCCGGAAGTAGATGATGGAGCGTGAGATCGATAGACAGATAGGTGCGTCGTCAGCAGTGATGCGGTCGCTGTATCGGACTGTCGTGGTGAAGAGGGAGCTGAGTCAGGGGCCAAAGCTCTTGATTTACCCTCACCTATGGTCATGAGATCTGGGTAATGACCGAAAGGACAAGATCGCAGATACAGTAGAGACGCTGCTCCTTTATGTCGGAGGGACTATGTCTCTGAGCTGGCCTGGCGTCCTCTCAGCATCCTCCCAGAGCAGCTGCTGGAGGAAGTGTACGTGAATCGGAAGGTCTGGGCATCTCTGCTCAGACTGCTGCCTCCACGACCCAGCTCCGGATAAAGTGGAGGAAAATGGATGGATGGATGACAAATAAAACTACAGTATGTGTGCCAAATCTACATAATTGCTGCTGGATCACATAAAAGTAAGAAATAAAATACTGTGAAAGTTCTTTGACCAGATACAACAAACAAGTATGGTTTGTGGTGAGAAGATCACTCCATCTGCATCAGTGCAATAACTCCATCTAGTGGGAACTAATAGTAACCTGCATGTAGTCATTATTTTATCAGATCTATATTGTTACATCCTTCACTAAAAAACTAAACAAAAACAAAAGAGGAGGGAGATTTTCAATGCAGATTCAAAATGGACTGTGTGTGGCTTAGTCAATGCCGAGCTGGATCTACTGCTGTTGTGCTGTGCTTTTGTTGACTCAAAGCCAAGATATTAAGACATTTTTAAAAAGGAGTATGGTTAAATTTAAGCTCTGGGTATTTCATCAAATAAAGTAAATGTCTCTCTAAAAGAAGATCCCATCCATAATCCTATTTATTAAAGTTATGTTTTTGACAGTAATTATGACAAACCTCTCTGAATGATATTTACACATTCAGAGCATTAGTTAAGAAACTACATTCCCTCCTCAAACAAAAGGAAAAAAAAGAAAAAGAGGGTGCAGCACAGCAGACTTTAAACACTGTTTTGCCAACATGATTACTCAAGCAAGGTAGCTGAGTCCAACAATGTGTAACCGGCAGGCAAACAGGCAGGTCACTTCACAAACAAGACTGCGCAGCACACTAATATTATTGATAAGAGCAATATACAGTGCGTCTCGAAAGTATTCATACACCTTGAACTTTTGCACATTTTGTCATGTTTACAACCCTAAACAACCCTAACAACCCTAACAACCCTAAACATTATTTTTATTTTTTTTACTGAACTTTCACACACAAGTAACCGACAACTGTGAAGTGAAAGCAAAACGATACATGATTCTGTTATTTAAAAAAAAATAGAAAACCGAAAAGTGGGGCGTGCATAAGTATTTGTGGAACCCCCTTTTGCTGTAATAACAGCAGAAAGTCTTTTGGGGTTTGACTCTACAAGATTTGCACATGTAGAGACTGACATTTTAGCCCATTCCTCTTTACAAAACAACTCAAGCTCTGTCACATTAGAAGGAGAACGTTTGTGAACAGCAGTTTTCAGACCTTTCCACAGATTTTCAATAAGATTTAGGTCAGGACTTTGACTGGGCCATTCTAACACATTAATATGTTTTTATTGAACCATTCCATTGTAGATTTAGCTTTATTTAGGGTCATTGTCCTGCTGGAAGGTGAATCTCCGCCCCAGCCTCAGTTCTCTTGCTGACTCCAGCAGGTTTTCCTCCAAAATGTCTCTGTATTTGGCTTCATCCATCTTCCCAACTATTCTTACAATCCCCCCAGTCCCCGCTGAGGAAAAGCAGCCCCACAGCATGATGCTCCCCCCCGTATATTTGACACTGGGGATGGTGCACTCAGGACGATGAGCAGTGTCAGGTTTGCTCGATACATAACGTTTTGCATTTGGGCCAGAAAGTTCAATTTTTGTCTCATCTGACCAAAGTTCCTTCTTCCACATGGAGCTTTGTCCTCCATATGACTTCTAGCAAACTTCAAACGGGATTTCTTATGGCCTCCTTTCAATAATGGCCTTCTTCTTCCACTCGTCCATGAAGGCCAGATTTGTGTAGATTAAGACTTATAGTTGTCCCATGCACAGATTCCCCCAGCTCAGCGGCAGGACTTCACAGCTCCTCCAGAGTTATCTTGGGGCACTTGGTTGCATTTCTTACCAGTGCTCTCCTTGTTCAGTTTGTTAGTTTACGTGAACAGCAGTGTCTTGGTAAGTTGGCAGTGGTGCTATACTCTTTCCATTTCCGAATGATGGATTGAACAGTGCTTTGTGAGATGTTTAAATCTTGGGAAATCTTTGTATAACTTAACGCTGCTTTAAACTTCTCCACAGCTTTATCCCTGACCTCTCTGGTGCTCCTTGGCCCTCATGATGTTGTTCAGTGACCAATACACTCCGAAAACAGCTCTGAGGGCCTAAAAGAACAGCTGAAATTATACTGAGAGTAGATTACACACAGGTGGCCTCTATTTAATGGTTAGGCCAAGGAGTGAACATTCTGGAGTCATTAGGAATGTTATAAAGGCAATTTAATGCACTCAGAAAATGCTGTATGAATACTTATGCACGCCCCACTTTTCACTTTTCTATTTTTTGAAAAATAACAGAATCATGTATCATTTTGCTTTCACTTCACAGTTGTTGGTTACTTGTGTGGGAACGTTCAGTAAAAAAATCAAAATAAAATGTTTATGTTTAGGGTTGTAAACATGACAAAATGTGCAAAAGTCCAAGGTGTATGAATACTTACGAGAGGCACTGTACTTGCTCTATCTACTTGCTCTTAATGCTCTACCATTGTTACAGCCTATTATGAGTACATATTGTAATATAGGCTTATATGATCGAAATACTGTATGTGGAACAGTGACCAATCCCCTGATGAAGAGATTCTGAAATCTCAAAGGGACCTTTCTGGTTAAAGGTTAATAAAAATGAATTAATAAAATATTTAGAGCTCATACGTATTTGTTGTATCCAGATCTGTGTGAGTTTCCTCTGGATTTCTAACCAAACTGAATTAAAATGTACAATAGACAAGTCCTCCACCTATAGGCAGAGGCGGGTAGTATAGTTACATTTACTTAAGTAGGCAACATGTACTTGAGTGGGTGTGCAGAGTCGTCGTTAGCAACGTATTAGGTTAGAACACAAACATTAAAGGGGGGGTATTATGCAAAATTGACTTTTTCAAGCTTTACATCCTGTTATTATGTCATTCCCTCATTAAAAACATGCCTGAAGTGTTGCCTTGGCACATTCACATATTTTTGAGTAATCTGTAAAAACTCTGATGGCAGCCATTTTAGGGATAGGTTTGCCTGAGTCCTCCTAGGAACGCCCCCACCTCCTGGAGACGCCTCCGAGCTTTCGTCACCAGCCGAGTAACCAACCACTGCCCCTCAGCAGAACCCCCTCCCCACTGATGCCACAGACAGTGTGTGGAGGGGGCGTGTCGGAAAGGGTCAGAGGTTCTTAAAGAGACAGAGGCCTATTTCAAGACATTCACTACAGCCATTTTGAGAGAGACATTTTATACAAGGCAGTTATTCTAATTTACTGCATTTACAGACCAACAGAAGGTTTCGTCATCATAGTAGTGTGATATAGACTGGTGCCATGTGACTGAAAAAAGCATAATACCCCCTCTTTAAATCCTCAAATGTGAAAAACAGCACTTTAAATATTCATTTTGATCTAATAAATAAGATCGTCTCGTGCAGCTTATTCTTTTGAATTATTCCGTTTATCCGCACGCCTATTTTCGTCGGCCTTTTATCGGATTTTCTTTGTAAATATCACAATTTCCACATGTTTTATTTTCACGCAATGGCATCAGTCAAAATCAATCAATCAAACTGTTACTCACAGTACGCAAGTAACACTTTCTTCAAGTACTTTTTACTCTTACTTGAGTAATTGTTTGAGTCATTACTTTTTGCTTATAGGTTACTTGATTTCAAATTAACGTTACTCTTATTTGAGTGAATATTTTGGCGGCACGGTAGCGCAGCGGTTAGCGCCTCCGCTTCACAGCTAGAAGGTCCCGGGTTCGACTCCCACCAAGGACGGGGCCTTTCTGTGTGGAGTTTGCATGTTCTCCCCGTGTCTGCGTAGGTTTCCTCCGGGTACTCCGGTTTCCCCTACCACTAAAAACATGTGCAATAGGTGAATCCTCCAGCCAGGTGATTCTGACCATCAGCCTGGCTCCACATCATGGAGATGGGTCCCCGGGCGCGGCACTGCCGTCGACCACTGCTCCTTACGGGTTGCCCCAGTGGCATCGAAGGATGGGTTAAATGCAGAGAACAAATTTCCCTACGGGGACAATAAAGTTAACAAACAAACAAACAAACAAATACTCTACCCGCCTCTGCCTACAGGTACTCCTAAGAAAAAGCCTCGTGTGTTCTCCGTTGCCAGTGGCTGAAAAGGATAGATAAATAGGTCTACAACAAAGGTGACAGAAAAGGTGCACAGAGGGCAAATACAAAGGCAAGGAGAATGAACTAAGCTTTAGGCGATATGAAAATTGTGCTATAACAGTTAAAATGGAAAGCACGATAAACTTGCTTCAAACATGAGGATGTTGTAGTTCCTTTTCTTTAGCGCGGTGGTCCCACGTGTCCTAAAGGGCCAGTGCATAGTTCGTTAGAGGACCGCCCCTTCTCCGGGAGAGGACAGGAAATCTAAATATTACGCGCAGAAAGAGGAATTAGTTCGCTGTCCTGCGTGGAAAGGAAGAGTAATCTTTGGCTGATCGCGGCCCCCTGGACGATGACAACAGAATGCGCCCAGAACAGCGCTCAGCATTCGGGAATGGTGAAGTTGCTGTCCGCTCTATTTTACGCAGTAAGCTCTTTCCTCATAACCGTGGTGAACAAGACCGTGTTGACCAGTTACAGGTGGGTAACAGGTCCACCCTCCGTAACGACTTACCAAAAAGTCATGGGCAATAGTAAGGGTCATGTGACAAGTGTGGCTTTTCGCAGGTTTCCTTCTTACGCTTTCCTTGGAATAGGGCAGGTGGGTGATTCCATGGTGGACAGGTCTGTGCCACCTATAGCCTACTTATACTCGAGTTGTATTTGCAGTTTCTGTCTTCTATTTCAGATGATCACCACTATAGTCGTCCTGTATTTTGCCAAAAAAAGCAGAATTGTCCAATATCAAAACATTGACATAAACATTTGCCGAAAGGTTTGCATATTTTTAAATTCTTCAAGTTGGTTTAAAATGTCCAATAATGTAATGAAACTAATGTTTGGCTTTCAGATGTTCCCGCTGCCATTGTTGTATGTAGGAAACCATTTAACAGGCTTGGGGAGCACAAAGAAACTCAGGTAACCATTGTAGGTTATTTGAGGTGCTTTAGCGTGAAATAAACCTGTTTCTTCTGCAGTTTGCCCATGTTTACAGTATTGAGGAAGTTCACCATACTGATGACAATGATATTAGAAATGTATATATTGAGGTGAGTCAGTTTTGATACCAAACACGGACCATTACATGTTATAACCCAATTATCTGTTTACTACTCGTAGGTAGTAGTAAACGGCCACCATTTATGTACATTTTTTTTTTCCTTTATGTCTTTATTGTTCAGGAAAACGTTTTCCAAATCGCTTGTGTACAGTATAATGACCATAGTCCTTGGTGCTTCGATTGCGGCTAGGTAAATTTGAACAAAGCGTTCACATTGTGTAAATGGAGTGGCCGTTTTTCACCCTTCCTTTTGCCCCAGCTCAGACCTGGCCTTTGACATGGAGGGCTACATCTTCATTCTGCTCAATGACGCTTTCACTGCAGCCAACAATGTGTACATCAAGAAGAAACTTGGAGTGGAGGTACAAGAAAATCCTTATTCAGCTCCTGTTGGGTTGTTATTGTGTCCTTGGGCAAGACTCTTTACTCACTGGTATATGAATGAGTAAGGCTGGGAACCTCTGGGTATCTCATGATTTGATTTGCGATACATGGCTCAGGGGGACAAAAACTTCACGAATATGGCGATGCTACAAAAATAAATATATTACAGATTATAGTACAATACTGCAATACATCACCATTTTTAAGAAACATACTTTTTTAACATGCACATGTACATTGTTACTTTATGCACATGTACATTGTTACTAATATTTCTCAGATTTTACATTTGTTTTTATGTGCACTGTTCCCCTTTTTCAGCATGACACTTTATGGGCCTATTGTTACTTTGGTGTCAGTTGCAGATTGCTTCATTTACATAGGCTACATGTAAACATGAAACCACAGGCCTGTTTCCAAAGAAATACATCAACCACAAGTCAGTCTTATTTCTAATTACTTAAACTATGATTAAAACCAATGTATTAGTGTGACAGTGTTTGGTACACCTAGTGCTTTGTTTTACTGTCTGAATGATTATAATATTCATAATCACAATATATTTAGCACCCAACATGGTGAGAGTGGTGAGCTGTATTAAGATAAGATAAGATGATACTTTATTGATCTCACAGATGGAGAAATTGCATTAGATGAGAGAGCATCCGGCAGCGGCACCCATTCAGTGCGCACCACTCTTTTCCACCCTTTTTTTTAATATATGTATGTTTTTTTTTATTTATATGTATGCAATCAAAATGATCAACATCGTCATTAAAAAGTATCTATATTGTATCGTGACACAAAATATCACGATATTTCGCAAGCTCAATTATTTGTCCCGCCCCTATGAGTGAGACTGTTAAGTACTGTCCTGTGCCCTGATAGCCGGGGCGGACTGGCCATATCTCCATTCTTGAAGAGCACATGAGGTCTGCTGGCTCTAGGGCACATGTGTTAAACACATGGCGACATGATTTAATCCGGGCCCTTGAAGAGCATGAATTTCTAAGTATTTGAGTTTTGGATTTGGGGGAAATAGACTGAAATCCCTGGCAAGTGAGGCCACAAAGTGTAAATAGGCTACTGTATTTATTAGTAGCAGCAGTGCCACAACTGGCAGGACCTAAATACAGCAATTTCTCTATTTTATTTATTTAACAGCTCTGTGACACAGCAATTGCAGAGTAATAAATTGATGTTAACATTAGTTTTAGTGGAAGTGTACGGTTACACTAATTTGGTCCGGGCTTTCAGAGTCCAGAGCCATTTTTTTATCCGCCCCTGCTGATAGCCGAGTGGGTAAGGCTGCTTCACACGTGCACTTCGCTTAATGTCTCTTCCTGTTCTATACCCCTTTAACGTTCCTGTTCTATTCAGTAAATGATGCAACTAGATGTCATAATGGTTTGTAAAATATGTGTGTCCATTACAATGAAGCTGTTTACAATATTACAATACATAGCCTACTACTCGTACAACTATCACTTCTGCAAACACTGCTATAATGCTATTACACTACAGTTTATTATTAGTTATACACCTATTTCACCTGTTTGTATTATTCTTAGGGCCTTGGAAAGTATGGTGTCCTGTTTTATAATGCCCTGATCATCGTCATCCCCACAATTCTGATAAGTGCATTGTCAGGAGACTTGGTTGAGGTATGCTTTTATATAATAATTAATTACATTGAACTGAGGTGTTTCTGTACCTCTTCCACACCATATCTTTGCACAGGCAGTAACATTTCAAGACTGGACACAAGTCACCTTTATCCTCTGTTTCCTTTTATCCTGCGTAATGGGGTATATATACTACTCATTCTTTATTACTTTAATTGAACAGTAATAACTTTTTATACATTTTCTTTTTTGATCTATACTCGAAGGTTTGTGCTGATGTATTCAATAGTCCTCTGCAGCCATTACAACTCCGCACTGACAACAACTGTAGTTGGAGCAATAAAGGTAACATGCTGTAACCGTTTAAAAAAAAAAATATATATAATATATATATAGTATATATATATATATATATATCGTAATTATTGTTGGTAAAACTCAATAAACAACAACATTCTATATGGGGCACTTGTGTAAAAGTACAACTACTTCTGGTCAAATATAAAGTTAAAGTTGCTCTGTCAAATCATTACTTATGTGATAATACTACAGTATTTCCTCTTGAAAATACTCAAGTATTCAAAGTAAAAGTGATTTCAAATAGTGTAGTGAATAATACAAAACTCCTTACTTGTTGTAAGTCAGTGACTTTACATCTGCACAGCACCACCTACTGTTCTGAAGTGTTCATTGTAGGGCCTAAAATGGGACAAAATGTGTGGCCATCAAAAATGCTACTTAAATACAGTACTTAAGTAAACCTTGTACCTCTGATACTTAAATGTAGTGTGGTTCTGCTTTGCAGCTTTTGTTTATATTGGCACTTTTTTTTGCAGAATGTGGCAGTTGCCTACATCGGTATCTTTGTGGGAGGAGACTACGTGTTTTCTTGGACAAACTTTTTAGGCCTCAGTATTTGGTAAACAAGTCAAATTTCAACTGGCTGTACACAGGATGGCACTGATCAGGCTTTTTGTTTCCAGTATGTCTGGTGGACTTTTGTACTCATACCTCGCCTTCAACACAACATCTGAGAGAACAATAGAGGTGAAAATTGATGTAACAGAAAGCCCTCCAGTGCTACATCCTGTCAAGGATTAAGAGGAATCTTCACCACTAGGTGGTGTCATTTTTCTCCATACTGGAGCCATTTTTATGTACAGTGATTCCTTTTAAATAAATGATTTCTATATTGTTATTGTTTAGCTTAATTGAGAGAGGAGAAAAAACCTTAGACTATGGGTTCAGTGAATGTTTATTGAAGACCAACAATCTTAACAGTGTCAGGTTTGTAAATGATGCCTTGTAAGCAAGCAGGATAACTACTGATTCCAACAAAAATGCAGGTTATTGAGAGAAACTAAAAATCAAAGCTTTTGATAAATTGTGCACACTCCATATTCTAACAAACATGTATATATTAATTGCCATAATTTTTTTTATCAAACACAACACAAACTAAGGTTAGAAACACACTATGGATGGGTACAAGAAATCATTTGGTGTCTTGATTATCAACAAATAAATTGTCTTCCAGTTTTACATGGACTTCATGACTTGGCTGTGAACATGCGTCTAAACAAAAATCCCAACAAAGGAGCGAGAGCTGTCTGTCTGAGGGCGGATTTGTACAGTACTGAAGGATGTAGTGTTGCTAAAAAACATAATAGAATCAACACAAATCCACTTGATGCCAAATATGTTTTTCCTTGGATACATCAGCTTAAATCTTAAGTGCAATTTAATCTAAAAATAGATGGGCTTGCAGCTAAGTGCTTATCATGTTAAAACTCATTTGCAATGGTCAGAATATTAGTTTTTGCCAGTTAACAAATGTACAATGCCCTATAAACAAGCTGTTCAAAGCTTTAAATATTGAAAGAAAGTACTGGAAATTGTGCTAAATGCCATTATTGGATCTCTCGGATTACACTCATCAATAAACCAGCTCCACGGACACACTTTGAATCCAACTCTTCCCAGCATAATTAAAGAGCCAACTCAAAAATATCAAAACCACTTTTCCCCCGCAACTTTCATTACAAAAGCTGAGGAGTATCAGTAATCATCTGACAGAATGCAAGTCACATATCCTATGCTTGTGCACACCCTGTATCAATCTGTCCATCTGAGCTTAAACCATATATATACTTAAACTTTCACACACTCTTACACTCACAACATACTTAAAAACTCGTTACCGTCAAAGTGCAAACAAATTAAAACCATAAAACATAGTCTCCTCTTTGGCCTTTAAAAAACGAGAGGAAGACCAACATTCTTCATATGGTCAAATCTACAAAATATAGCAGCCTAAAATAGATAAAATGGAAGCTATTGAATAAGGTGCATTAGCTTGAGCCTTCCTGATGCTCAGTGTTGTCAGTTCATGTTAAGCTTCCCAGCAAAGACTGGTGTTATCACTTATTAATTAGTCTGCGTTCAGATGTTTCTACAGCACTATAAACAGGAAGGCGGATTGGGAGGTGTTTTCTCTTTTTCGGGCAACAGGTTGCGTTCACAATGTTGTAGAGTTAGGTGGAGGAAAGGGCAAAAATAACTCTATGGGCAAATTACTTTTTGAAAGAAGTAAGCCATATGTGATTCTTGTAGCTTTAAATTTGTTCAACCAGGTGGTTTGATGATTGAAATGTTAATTCTACCATAGGCTTATGTCCTGTTCTCCACCTCAGTATCAAACTGTAAACTCTTTCTGCGATGATGTCAGGTGAACGCAACCGCTCGCTGGATGCTTTACGCAGATAGGTTGTTGGCGAGCTCGATTAGTGCCAGAGCCCCGTGGAGACGCTCTCTTTGCTCTTGAAGGCACCGTTTGGCTGCTCCTCCAGGCTGACTGCTCTTCTCCTCCTGCTCCACAATCATCTCGTCATCTTCGTTCTCCTCGTCGGACTGAAGGAACTCCATCGGATCCTGCTGCTCCTGGTCCTCAGCTCTCCCCTTGCCCTGTGCTTTCATTTTGCCGGTGGTGGGAGCCCGTTGTTCTCTGGTTTTCCAATACCTGCCAAAACAAAAGATGTTGTATAACTACTTGAAGACTAGATGGAAATGACTATGTAAAATCATTTGTCAACTTACTTTGCCAGCCACTCTGCCACAGCCTTGTTGTCAACCATATGGGAGCTGCCCTGACCTTCCTTTGGTTCCTCTCTCTTCAGCCGGGAGAAAGGGTGCTTGGGGCAATGGCGATTGGCATGTGTAAATCGATTGGCACACCCTAAAGGGAAAATAATACAATTTCCTTTAATCAGGTGAATACTGAAAAGGGACAACAATACACTTCAAAACTTTAAACATACCCTTCTCAGAACAAACAAAAGGTTTTTCTCCGGTGTGCAGTCGTTGGTGTGTCTTCAGTTGGCCACTCTGAACAAAGGCCTTACCGCAGTTTGGATAATCACACAAGTAAGGTCTCTCTCCTGAAAAAAAGAATAATGATATTGTAATATAATCCTACAACAGTTTCATATACTGTAGTACATTCTTTATTCATTCGATTGGGACTGTGCATGTTCAAGAGGGGGTATTATGCTTTTTTCAATCACACAGCACCAGTCTATAGCACACTACAATGATGGCGAAACCTTCTGTTGGTCTGTAAATGCAGTAAATTAGAATAACTGCCTTGTATAAAATTGCTCTCTCAAAATGGTTGTAGCGAATGTCTTGAAATAGGCCTCTGTCTCTTTAAGAACCTCTGACCCTTTCCGACACGCCCCCTCCACACGCTGACTGTGGCATCAGTGGGGAGGGGGCTCTGCTGAGGAGCAGTGGTTGGTTACTCGGCTGGTGACAAAAGCTCGGAGGCGTCTCCAGGAGGTGGGGGCGTTCCTAGGAGGACTCAGGCAAACCTATCCCTAAAATGGCCGCCATCAGAGTTTTTACAGATTACTCTCAAAAATAGGTGAATGTGCCAAGGCAACACTTCAGGCATGTTTTTAATGAGGGAATGACATGATAACATGATATAAAGCTTGAAAAAGTCAATTTTGCATAATACCCCCCCTTTAAGAAATGCATAAGACAGTCTCATTTATCCTCGCATCGTATTGTACATGTTTTAGATGACGGGGAAACCTACACATGCGCAGAAAAGCCCAACCAGGCCTGGGGATCAAACCTGGGAGTCTTCTGATAATTGTAGCTGTGAGTAAGACAGGTTTCTTGTTGTTCTGGGGACTCCTTACCTGTATGTGTTCTTTTGTGTGCCTGCAGAGACTTCTCGCGGGGAAACACTCTGTTACAGATGTTGCAGCGGATACGGCTCGATGAAGTCTCGCCTTCACTTATCAGCTCCCGAACAGTGTCAGCTCGTGGTCGCCCTCTTCTAATGCCATCCTAGTACATGGAAAATGGTTAGCCCATGACAGAATATCCAAAAATGATGTAAAGTGAAATTAATTGTAAAGTGACGTAGCCTATAGGTGCAATGCCCTGACATTGGAACTCTCAGTCAAGCCTAATCAATATTAAGCTATTACTTATAATGAACAAATGACATTGAAAAATGTTACGGTATAATATGACAGATGGTGTTAAAATATTCAACTGCATTACTTCTAATTCAGCTCAGTCTTTTCAGGCAGGTAGACATTTTGTAATTCACGTGGGCAACATTGTAGCATGTAGCTTCATTATCTATTCCATCCGGTTACATTTGGCGCGCGAGGAAGCGTCACCTCTGAGCAGCTGCTGCAGAACCAGGAAGTATCTGGGTTTAAAATCCATCATGTCGCACCCATATGCGCGGGCGATTTTTTAAAAGGACTCTTACACTTACAGCGATGTCTAAATACTAGCTGTCCTGCAGGTTGCAAGACTCAATGAACAGTTTAGCACAAAGTTAATTTGAGAGGCATGAGATAAGGCATTGCATAATTGTAAGCTCTGCCCGCATAAATGCACTTTATAGATTTGGTAAAGTCAACTTAATGGGCACATACAATGGCCTGGTCCACTTTCAGTTAAGCATAAGCTACGTTGTGCATATTCAATGACCACTAATGCTGTCAAAATTGATACAGATTTTTTTTTTTTTTTAAATAAAATGGTTTTCTACCTTGAACTGGTCCGGAGAGCCAGCCGCGTCTGCCTCCCTCGCCGTCTGGGTCCCAGTAGGAGACGAGGCCCCGCACACAGAGCCAGGGCTCAGAGTCACGTTGTGAGCGTTCTCCCCCCATTTCCAGGGATACACCATGAAGTCACTGAATCCAGGGCTGGTCGGGGTCATCGCTTGCTCTTTCCGAGGCTTGATAGGGGTAGTCTTGATAACCGACACCAGGACTCTTTTGGGTGAGTCGTTGCAGTAAATAACGTGAGGATGCTTGTTATCAGCCATGGTAAAGTTATCAAAAAAAAAAATCCCGTAGCAAGAAAGTAACACAAAAAAAAAGTGTAGAAAGTTAAAAAAACCTCTACAGAGTAAAACAAGTCTCTGCGATGGTAGGAATAGAAGTGTCCCGCTCTTTGTGGAAGCCTATGGAATCAATGTATCCTTCATGTCAAATCAAAGAAAAACTGCTTTTGAGAGTATCCAGTTGCCTTAAACGAGAGAAGCAGGGGTCTCCTTGCCTGCACTACCCCGTGTGCGCCTGTGTGCTGACGGGGGGAACAGTCCCGCGTTGCAAAAGCGCGCCTAGGCGGCTCCTTAACCAATCGACAGCGCGGTTATTGCTCCACATGTCCACAATCACCAATGGCATCAGCTCTACAAACAGCCAACAAATATGACATCAACCACCCCGAAGCCCGGGGCTCTCTGCGCACAGGATTGGCTCATCATCCTGACCAGTCAAATTGAAACCCCCGGCGCGCTCGTTTACAGCTGGCTCCGTGATTGGTTCCAGCATGTGTCAAACCGAGCCTTTAAAGCGGAGGCAGCCAATGGCAGCACAGAGCGGTTACTTTTACGCAGCAGAGGAGCAGATGGCTCTTTTCCCGCGCTGTGCGTCTGTTTATGTTGTTACGTTTTCTGTCAATTTAAAGGGAAAAAGGGGGTGGCGCAAATAAGCCAATCTTCGCGGGTGGAGATATTTGGCACTAAAGCCTACTAGTATACATGTTTTACTTTGTGAGATACTTTTACGTAGCCTAATAAAAATGGCAAAGATAGTTACAATAAAAATCTCTCTATAGCCTATATAAATAAATTATGAGTATGTATGTGTGTGTGTGTGTATATAGGCTACACATATATACACATAGGCTACACATACACACATACATACATACATACATAGGCTACATACATACATAGCCTACATACATACATACATACATACATACATACATACATACATACAAATACTTTTTTTCTCGAGTATTTTTGGGGCTATTTTACCCACCGTTAAGACGACGTGAGCGATATGCGCAGTGGAGCGGAGGCCGACGCAAAGGGGGCGTGCTCACGGTTCACACTATGGTTCACACCTGCAATCATTTAAGTTTGCGGAATAGCAATAGCAGTCAACTCATTTGAGTGTTCGTAGGAAACGCGAACTTGGCATATCGTACGCGAACTTTTCTTTTTGCAAGCCTGTTTGTTTTTCTTTACAAGTTTAGTTTTTGCAAATTATAGCCCATAGCCTATACATATTATGCCGTTTTAACTCCGGAGGATTCTTATACACCTCTCTTCATAACATCAAGCTAAAATGCTCCCGGATGAGTATGGGTGCGTCGTTGCCAACAGGTTTGGTAATCTCCTCGATGATGATGATGTTGACCCCTTTGACCTCTTAAACGTGGCTGAGGCTGAAACGGATAAGAATAAAAAGAAGAAGAAAAGGCAAGAGGAAGACAAGAAGAGCAGACAGAAGAAGCCTGCCCAGAAGGAGTCCCAGAGGGACAGGCGTGTCGTTGTTGCTCCAGAGCCAGTTCAAGGTAACTATACTCGCTCTTTTTGTTTTCCGTGTGTTGTTGACTGTCGCGGGGTGTTTTGGTGGAACTAGTAGGCCTCATCACAAATTATGCCAATGGCATCCGGCAATGGTCTTAGGAAAGTGCTCTTTTAAATTCTATATGGAGAATTTAACATGTGGTGCATTTTGTTGACTTACTGACCATTACAATCAAATGAATCTTGTGTATATAGTCCACAAGCTGCAGACCCGTGCTGGTCCCTTGACTGAGATGGCTGAGGAGGAAGGTCACAGGGCCATGAAGAGAACTGCTTATGGGGAAAGGAGAACCTACTCTGATGGTGCGCCACAGGAGTTTTCTGTGCCTAGGTAGGACATTAATTTACTTCAGAATTTGAATGTCGACTAAATTTAAACTTCTCCTAAGGCCATCATATGAAGATAGTGATGTCCGTGTCAGAGGCGGCTTCAGAGGGGGGAGAAGAGGTGGTGGAAGAAGTGGCTTTGTCAGGAACCCTGACAACTTCACCCTGAGGAACAAAAGAGAGCATGATCGACACAATGGATCGTAAGCCTTTTCGTGACTCCAGATCATAGTCCTGGTGTATTTGGGCTTATCTGTATTTATTTCAGGGGCTTCTCCTCTGAGGAAAAGAGAGGAGGCAGGGGGGCCTGGAACTGGGGTTCTGTTGAGGAAGCTGCATGGTGAGTTCATTGTAAACAAACAATGCTTAACACTTTTAACATGCATTTTTTAATGTCTAAGTGAGTTGATGGAGGTGGCAGAAGCCTCTAAAGGGAAATCAGAGGAATCCCAGTCACCACCAGATGAGGGGAATCGGTAAGTAATGCTGTGTACTTGTTAGGGCAAATTTAATTGTAACATCTTTTTTTTCTGACAGGGTAATGCAAGAGGAGGAAGGAGAAGTGGTTGTTCATGTTGCTGTAGAGATGTCTCTGGATGAGTGGAAAGCCCTACAGGAGGTTAACCGACCCAAAGTGGAGTTCAACATCCGCAAAGCAGAGAACAAAATTCCCTCAAAAGCTAAAGTGATCCATGAGTCCAAGCATTTGGAGGTGGGAACTCTCATGTCATTGTACATTTTATGTATAAATCAATTAAATTGCTTGTCATTAAGAATCTGAAGAATGATCTGGAGGATCTGGGTGAGGAGGGCGTGTTCCTGCGCCGCTCAGTGAATGACATCACCTCACTCATGGACATTAATTTTGGGAGTCTTGGAAGGCCCAATCGTGGTGGTCGAGGCAGGGGCGGACCAAGAGGAGGAGGAATGGTGAGGGATGGTGTGACTGTTCAGAGGATGAGACCTGTACCAGAAGTGGTAAGGAAATATATAAGGTGAAAGGCACTTTATAAATGTTTTTAAAAATGTTCTACTTTTAGGGGGACATTTTGGCACCCGACCCCTACGATCCTGAAGACTTCCCGGCGCTATCGGCTGGTCAATAATCTGGTTGTCATGCTCCTGCAGGGAACACTGGTTGCACTTAAACACCTGGTAAATGACACTGTTTCATATGTGCAGTTCTTAAGGTTTGCGTTTTTATGCAAGAGTTCTGTTTTGTTGCACTGAAGACACTAAATATCTATCTGCTGGAGAATAAAATACTTTGCAAGTGTATGGTCTTGCTTGTCTGTATTATATTTGAAATTGCAGTTAATTGTAAGTGCTATTTTCCAAATAACAATTAAAAGTAAAAAAACATCTATCTGGCGTGACAGGCCATTGAGGTTGTGTTGCCTGAAAGGATGTCAGCCCCCCCAAAAATTCCAAAGCAGAAATTACTTGCAATATTTTATTATAAAGATGTGTGCTTTTAGTAAATACATAGTTGGTTATGACCCATGATAATATGTGGCCCCTTTAGGACCATTACTAATTAAGAACATGATTTCAGCATTGTACAAAATATTTACAAAATACTAATAATATACATTACAATTTCCAAAATCATCTGAGCAAACTATTGGATAGTATATAGAGGCACTAAACATTAAAACGTTTAAAATGTATTTAAAAAAAAAACATCTTACAAAATGTGTGTGGCGGCTTTCCTTTCGTCATAATTCATAACAATTCACTGCACAGTGTTCATTTTGGAGAAAGTGGCAACTCACATTAATGCCAGAAGATCAATAACTGCTACTGCATGCCTACATCTAAGCAGTAATAAAAAGGCAAAGCAGTTTCCAGATACATGTCATTCAGTTGAAATAAAAAGCAATATGCGGCTGACAAATGACGTGTAAATCGGCAGACTCATCGAAGGAGAGGCGCTCTAGACTTGGGTATGGAGTGACTGAAAAACAACATGGTCACAATTAATACAACACTTACCAACTTCTGGCTCAATTTATTTAATAGCATTTACAAAACAGAAGCGAGTAATTACCAAAGTCTAGAAAATCGCTTTGATTGCAAAGTGCGGACTTTACGTTCTTTGGAGACAGTGCGTCTAGGTTTAAGAAAGAACAAAGTCAAGATGAGCAGATTGTGGCGTGCATTAACATACATTAGATAGGCAGAATGGAGAAAAAGAGGCTGAATGCCAATCCGAAGAAGCTACAGCCAATCATGGTCCATTTTAAACCAGCAAAAGTGGAGGAAGAAGCAAGAAACATACATGTATCAGCTTAGTACCACATTCACCGGCCATAGAATAAGAGAAGGAGAAAGTATGCAGAATCCCTAAACTTGTATTTGTACAGAACAGGAGGCAAAGTGCAAGAATTTAATGCCACAAGTGTTAAATACAGACACCAATTTAGCAGGCCTCAACCATGTTCGGAATAAACACAGTAAGCCTTAGGATGTAGTGTTGGGCGCTTGCCTGCAGATGAATCTGTGCCATGTTTAAGTTGAGTGGCGTGCCTGGGTTGGCACTAGCCATGTCCCTATGGCTGGCACACGGCTCAAAGCACATGGGGTCTCCAGTCACTACATGCAAGTTGCCTAGGGACCTGGCCAGCCTGGTGCTGCACAGGGAGCTAGCAGAGAGAAGGGAACTAGTTACTTTACATTTACATGAGTGGCTATAGCTTCTTGGTTGCCTTTCTTTATTTAAGCAAACTGCAACTGGTACATAACACAGGCAATATATAAATATGTATTTAATTCAATATAATATATGAAGATAGGATATTTTAAATCATAACAAAAAATATAGCTATGCCATGAGCTGTTCTGTGCCTGATACCAATCCACTAACCTGCTGCTCAAACCACTAGATGGCATGGAAGTCCTCGTCCTCTTCCTGCTGTCGGAGTGACCGGACAGAGCCTGTAGGCTGGCCTGCAAGACCACTCTAAAAAAAGAGACACACAGCACAATTACATCAGACACGAGTCAGTGAGACGTCTGCATGTTTGCTAACTTTTCTACCTCGGAGAGTGGGACCTTGTATGGATCTTATTCTCTTCTAGTCTGGAACACAAGAGATAAAACAATTGAACAGTGAGACATTTCAAGGAGAGCTGGAGTGAAGGACAAAATAGAGAGAGGAGCAAGATAAAGCAAAGTACACAGCCAGATGATATTAGTAAAGCCAGGAATGTTTCGGAAAAATCCTGAGAGCAGGTAACTCGCTCAAGACAGGTCTATGTAATTTCCTTTGTCAAGAGGAGTGCCTCTCGTTAGTATTCATACACCTTGAACTTTTGCACATTTTGTCATGTTTACAACCCTAAACATAAAGATTTTATTTTTATTTTTTTACTGAACGTTCACACACAAGTAACAGACAACTGTGAAGTGAAAGCAAAATGATACATGATTCTGTTATTTTTCCAAAAATAGAAAAGTGAAAAGTGGGGCAATCTTTAGGGTTGTAAACATGACAAAATGTGCAAAAGTTCAAGGTGTATGAATACATCATTTAAAGTTGGCACAGAAATCATAAGGACCAGCAAAGCCATAGAAATAAGGGTGCGGGGGTGAAAGGGCAATCTATTGAACTACAATCTTCACATGATGCCAACTTTTACTACTTTACTTAATTTAATCTACCACATTCAAACGAAGAAGGAGGATGATTTTGAACCAGTGTCTAATTTGACAAGGGAATTGAGAAATATGCAGTGCTCACTTACAGCATTTTTACTTCAGAAGGGGCAGGTTTTGGGGGGGTCTGACGGATGGCAGAACTCATAGAAATCCTAACCCGTCTATACTGAAATGCAGGATGGAAGAAGGGAAGCCATACACAATCCACCACAGGGCAAGGCTACACAGGGAGGAGAGCAGCATGGCTACCAGCCATCTGAAAGGAGGACAAATGCAACAAGAGCAAAGGCAAATAGGAAATAAAAAAAAAAGACAACACAGAGACAAAAGCTGGGTTGAGACTGTCTGATGTTGTGTTTTCCCCCTGAGACTGGATTAGATGAAGTGCCCTTTACATATAGTGTACTTTGCATTTCAATTTTAGCTCAACACCTGCTGGCATCTGATGCATAAACATAGCTAAACCAACTAAACAATCTTAAGTTAAAAGTTAACAGGGATTTTTTACAAACAGAATGTGAGTAGCAAAATTTGAATCAGCTGCTAAATACCCTGCGTGAATCAAAACATTTTCTATAAAATATCTTAAGACCTTATTTTATTTGCAGCACTTTCTAATATACTCCTAAATTTACACCATGTAACTTTAACACACAATTTCAACAAACACATTTTTTTTCCAAAGTTAGGTTTTCATCAATCCAGTCACAAAAATAATGGAAAAACAAGACAACAGAAGTGACAGTGAACCCGGCCAAACTTTAGTTACATGTTAGACAGAAACATAGACCCACATAGAAATGTGTCTGTACATGCAGATGCAAGGCCATGTAAGCGAGCTGGAGGAGATGAACACTTTCCACTGACCAAGCGCCAGTGGAATGCAACATGCACTTTAGGAAACAAGCAGTGAAGCTGCACAGTGAAGTTCAGCAGATATTCACATACAGTCACAGCAATGCCTACATTTTAGCTTAACTTTTGAGGGCTACAACAGTTTATTATTGGAAACATATGTTTAACTTATTCAAAACAATAATCTTCTGATGTATAAAGTGTGCATGAAAGAACTTTAATTTGAACTAAGAAAACCAAGCCCTAAAACAGTTAATTCAACTAATCAAGGCATTTATGCAAAACCTTGACAAGTTGAATAAATAGCAGCATTAACTCAAAAAGCCTTGTTCTACGAGAGGCTGACACACAGTGTGGAAATGTAATGCATCCAGTAAGTGCATTTTCACACACAAGACCGAACAAAGAAAAACGTTTAAAAAGGCCACATGTAGCCATAACATTCAGTGCCTTAGCCACGATTTCTACAGGAAGAGGATGTCAGCTTGAAAGGAAGTGACATGCACTTACCTCCAGAATACAAAACCTGACATGCACTCTCCCCACTCTCCCTCTGTGCTATCTTTTCAACGGCAGGCAGCACACAGGCCACACTGGCCCCATGAGGCTGCAGCAGAACACTACCACCTGCCTGCCATGGGACAACAAAAGCCAAAGCCAAATGGGTACGTTGGCAGAGGCCAGTCAACCATCTTCAGCTGACACCCAAGCTTCCATGGCTGGATTCACAGAGGCACAAATGATCCCCATCTATCAGACTGCAGATGACCTAATCTCAGCAGAGTGTATTATGGAAGGTTGTCATGCTTAACCAAACAAAAGCATTATATTAAATCTTTGGACTTTCTGTGCTGTATCATTTCTAATATGCTTGGCATTTAATGAGTTCACAACTCTACAGTTCTAAAAGCAAAAGAGCAATACCAATGTAGCATCCTTTTTAACAGACTTAACCGTTCATGCAGTGACATTTACACCTCATCCTGAAGCCTGCACTTGCAACGCTTTTTTAAAAATCTTAATTTTGAAAACCTGCAGGATTAATATTTGCACAATTTTGTGTTTTGTTTCTACTTTTGTGCCTTTCCAAACCCAGAATTTCAAACAAACCGTATGGAAGACTTTGTGTCAGACTCAAGGTCACTCATGATGTCAATGGTATATGAGCAATTGTGCCCACAATGTCCCAATGTAATGCTCAGACAATACAATACTTGCTTCCTACAAAGACAACCTAAAATATCAAGATGGTATCACGAAACGTTAAAACAAAATTGTACGGAAAGATCCATAGTAGCTTGTTATTAATAAGCAATGTTTCTTAAGAGCTGTTGAAAAAGACACTTATTACAGCACTATCGAACATGTGTTGCCCACGAGGAGACTTGCACATTGTCATGTACTTACGATAATGAACCTGTTGAAGATCTGGCCTGCCTTTTGCTTTTCAGAGCTCGCAGTTTGTCACCCTGCGTGAGGCCGTTTCTCTCCTCGTCATCAATATACTAAACACAGAGATATCAGAATCAGAGAATCAGACTGCGGCATCGCCTACACTTTGGATTACGTGGTTTACTTGACACAAAACTCACCTGTTCCATGTCGCTTTTCTTGCACGATCTGTTCTTGTTGGTCCCGTTGATGGTGATGTCATCCACTCCGGACAGGATCCTCGTCACAGCCACCCTTCCATTTTCCCTCTCATTTTTAAGCATCTTGTCCCGGAAGACATCGCCCTCTGCCCACAGACTGTTCTGCTTCCTATCATACAGTATTGGCTCAGGGTTAATGGTTAAGTAGTTTGATTATTACCACACAGGTGTAGATCAAACACTTACTCTGCAACAAAGTTCTGCTGTGGGCCAATAATAGACCCCGGTCGACAGATCCGTATCCAAGCAATGGCCTCGGCAGCAGACAGCCGATAGTGTTTCATCATGTAGCAGGCGATTAGCGTGCCAGTCCTCCCCAGACCAGCTAAAAAGGGTCAAATAGATTCCTCTCATCAGATTTCTTTTTTTTTTTTTTACAACTTCAGTACAGAGGGATGGGGAATTAATATTTATAATTAGTGTACTATCCTTTTACTTCTAAAGTAAAAAAATCTGACCTCCATGAACAAGGTTAAGTCCCACATTAAAACACACCTGTACAGAGCTGCCTCGTCTGCCTCTTAAATTACCTTTTTATCTGCTATCGTTATTACTCTCTTTTAATTGTAAGGTGACTTTGGATGTTAAGAAGGGTTTGTTTGGTTTAGGAAAGTCAGAATCATGATCATGATCATCAAATACTGTTGTAATTCCCAGGTAATTAAACCTGCATTAGCAGATTAACAATCTTTGGAAATTTATTTATCAAAGGTTTGTGAAGCATTTTAGTTTGTATCCTAATGGTCTTTTATAATAAACAACATTGTATTAGGTAATGCAAATTCACTGAAGCCTTCGATCTAATTGGGACTGATAGAACTGTTTCTTTTTGTCATAAATTAATAGGCATCCATCTTAGAATTGTGCAACATTCCATTTTTAGCTGTATTTTTCTAAAATTACTTCCATTTTATCCTTGTTTTGGTTCTGATTTTGTGTTTGTTTTGACACAATTTCACGACAAAACTACAATTTCTTACAATTTCTTTAAAGGGACTATACAGTTTAAAAATGTTAAAATTTCGTATTTTCCTCCCCCTACATGTTCCAGCCATGTCCTAATGTGTAGAATGAGCTCAGACCTGTTCACCACAACTGCCTTTAAAATCCTGCACTGTCACTCAGAAAGTTGTTACTTTGGGTCCGAAGTGCCGTCATGCACGAGCTTAATATAAAAGGTGCAGTTCCACGTTTGACCTGAGGTGGCAGTAGTGAGTATGAAATGGCAAACTTGCATCTAGCCCCTTTAAATGGAATGAAAAATACTGTTTTGCATATATTTAGGTGTATTCAATATTGTGCTGCCCTACAATTGATGGTTTAATAAATGTTTAATACATTTAAATTAAATAAAAACTAAAAAACTAAATGACATTCTCTCTGAAGCTACCCTCAAGCTTATTCCCACGCACTCATACTGGATTATACCTTTACAGTGAACTGCGATGCCTCCTTCTGCGTTCTCACAGATGTTGAGAAACTTCCTAACAATGGAATCGTTTGGAGTGCTGCCATCAATGAAGAACAAGTCGTGGTGTTCAAAGCCCGAGTCTGTGAAGCGCCTGGCATCATACATCTTCTTGTTTAAACGGACAACAGAGGTGATGTTGTGTTTCCGAAAATAAGGAATGTAGGCTTCGGGTGCGTGGAGAGGGTACCCTGAAGACAAAAGCAAATAATCAGAAAACGCACATTAGACCTACACAAGTATTTGAAGCTTTCAGTGCCGCAGTACCATTCTCTATTTTGCTCTTGGGATGGGGCCCACTGAAGGCAAGAAACTTCCCAGGTATAATCCAGTTGAAGTCTCCATTTTCAGCTCGCTCGTAATGCTCATACTCTTCCACGTCAAAGTTGTCAAAGTTGAGCCAGCCAAATTCAAGGGCCTAGAAAAGATACATTTCATCAGAAGCTTGACAAAGCAAATCGAGATGTTGCGATTGGGATACAATGCAATAGTACCTTATGAACAGCCCGGAGGCAGTCTAAAATATTGAGATTGTACATGCACGATCCAAAAGAGGCATCTCTGGGGATACAAACATAGTCAAGAATGTCAATCCTGTTAAAATGCCATCACAAAGATTGAGCATTTGGATGTTGTTAGTTTAAAGTAAATGGGTTAATAATAATAATAATAATAATATACACGACCATTAGCACTATTATAACTGCTACAACTGCACTCTATTACACTATGTCCACAACTAAAATACTTCTGTTTGTTGTTATAACTACCAAAGCAATTTCTATGACGGTGGCATGGTGAAATATATACTCTCTCGTACCTAAATGGCATATATGTTAAATTTCGTGATACCAAAAGATCATAGGCTTCATCAGGAGTCATGTTCAGATGCATTACCTGGAAAGAAAATAAGGAAAGACATTGTTTATAAAGTACTCGAATTACATTTTCTGATGACGTTTTATTATTGTGATATAATTAATTTGTTATTATGATGTACTTACTGCATAGGAACCGATTAGATAGGCAGCATTGGCTTGTTTCTTCTGATCTCCACAAGTATAAAATATGATTCCCTTTCTTGAAACTGCCATGGACTGTTAATATGAAACATTGGTCAAAGTTTTAGTTTTTGTAAAAAAAAAAAAGTATATATTTTAAACATGTATTCAAGCTAAGTATATTTGGATGATCATATATCATAGTTGCAAAGTCTAATTTACCTTAAGCTTCTTTGTCAGCTTGCAACAAAAGCGATAAAACATAGCCAGGTTGAGGGGGCCAAAGTCCGCATAGAAGCTGGGGGACAGACAAAAAGGTGTGTCAGGGACCTGTGCTATTTTTGCACTCAGCAACTGTCTCTGGGGATGCCATGCAAGAATCTGCGACTGACAATGTGAATATGTTTGGGAGGTGGTGCACCCTGGGTAGGGTCCATAATCATTTGTGAAATGCAACCTTACATTAAAAAGCAAGATCAAATAAAATACATTACGCATACAGCGTTTCGGTAAAGCCTGTGCAAGTCGGTGCATTACACTTGCACAGCTGTAAGGCCATTCCATCAGAGAACATGGCCTTTAGTATTAAGATACAATGCATCTGGGCTCTTTCATTACTGGCGTCATGTGGGTGCATGGCTGAAGAATGCATAAACAAATCTAAAACTACTAGAGCTAAAAAAAAATAAAAAATGCAACTTTAAGATTGTCATGTTGTCATATTCCCACACTGGA
This sequence comes from Gobius niger, assembly GCF_951799975.1. Classification (NCBI taxonomy): domain Eukaryota; kingdom Metazoa; phylum Chordata; class Actinopteri; order Gobiiformes; family Gobiidae; genus Gobius; species Gobius niger. The sequence continues at coordinate 65,203,781 of NC_136852.1, read as the reverse complement.
GAAAACAAAACAACCTCGTGGGGCTTTAAGAACTTACTTCTCATAAGCCAGCTCTTCATCTATGCAGAAACAGTGGCGGTCCGCTGTGCTCTTGATCTTTTGCTGGAGTATGGCGAAGTACAGTTGATCTGGAGGACAAACAGGGGAGGGGGGGAGGAGGGGGAGAGCCACAAGAAAGAGGCGGTTAGTACCATTTGTTCGTGTCCCTTTAACTGCGTCCCGTTAACCTAAACTGGGTCAAATACTGTCTTAAACTGCATGTAGCCTATAACATTTTGTTGCACCCTACCCTTGAGGATCTCAATGCATCTTGCAGAAACGTCGTCCGAAGTCATCTTCCCCCCACTTCTGAACATGTTTTGCCAAAAAAACGCAGAGGTCAAAATTCTTTAGAAAGACTTTTTCATAGCTGTCCAGTGGTCGCTTGCAAAGCCTTATGGGCCTGTTAGAACGAGTCAAAACCAAATCTGATGTAAAATCAAAAATTGTTTTCTAGCTGAGGAAAGTTACCAGCCGAGGAGAAGGGAAGGGACATTCGCAAGTGCGCACTGACTCCGCTGAAAATGAGCTCACAGTGACGCCTCCCCTTGGGCGTTTTTCGCGATACTATTGGCTGAATTATATGCTTAAGCCGTGACTATTGGACACATGGGATGCCACAGCAGCCTAAACCCGCCCCTTTTAGTTTAAAGTTCTCTTCAGAAGACACATGATAGGTCCCGGGCAAAGTGCCCAAGCGGTTGCTAGGACAATCCCTCAGCCAGTCAAATTCGTGATTTTCACTTGGTTGACCCTTCCTTTTCAGGCTCCAGCTGTTGAGGGATGTCAATAGAGAAAATGTGATACAACAAGCATAGTTTGGTGCTTTGTTAGTTTTACAAAGCGCGTCCTATAATAGTGCATATAGTATGTTTTGCTTAGGTTTTGTTTTGAATCGGTGGGACAAATAGGAAACTCTTCTACTGCACGCTTCGTGAAGCACAGAATGGCCTTGGTGGGCGCGCTAAGCCTCTGCAAAGGTTTCAGGGATAGGCCGTCACAATCCCATGTATTAGTCTACTGTTAAAGGACAGATGGTGTCGCCACTGTGAGACACAATGTAAAATAAAGTCATCTATTTGTCCGTGACCTTTTACAACGCCCCCAGTACAGAGAGTGGTACATTGGATGTCCGTGCGTGCCAACTAGGCTTGAAGTTGAGCGGGTTCACTGCGCAGACCCACTTACCTGTTATCTCAATGTAAATATCAGAGCTTGGCTCCGCCTCTGAGCTGTTGTGAGCTCCACAGCGCTTTTTCCTTGACTCGGCTCGTCTCCGCTCGCTCTTGCGCTTCATTTTCACCTCAGCGCTGCGCAGTCGACATTTGGAGGCGCTGAAGCGGCCTGTCCCCGTTTGCCCCGCTGTGCTATTTGGACATGTTTCGCTGTGCTGCGCCCGGGGTGATCCGGATGGTTACGTGTTCTGGATGTGCCGTGGCACCTTTGCCTGCTGCTCTCTCTGGCTGTGACGTATCCAGCATGGGAAGGTCTCTGAATCCTGAATGTGACGTATCAGCGCAGATGTCCAGTGACTGAGCTTCACTGTACAACTGCAGCTTATACAGTCTATCTTACTGCTGTGAATATCCAGCTCTGAGTCTAAGCACAACAAAGCAATTAAGATTGTGAATATAGCATCAGCATAATGCAGTCAAAGTTTTGCCTTGCATCTCTTTATTTATACACATACACACATAAACAAGCCCATTCAAGATTTATAAAAAAAATATTTATTGTCAATACAATAAACAAATACAAATGGTATGGCGGTCAACTTGGTGCAAATTAGATGAAATTCAAAATAAAGTAGAGATGCTGATATCTTTTCTTGGCCAGTGATTTAAGTTCATGTTTGTGGTCCAGGATAGATTCTCTGTATTGAGTGCACACAATTGTCAGGGCAAATTCATTTTCACTGCCATATCTCTGGCTTACCACTGTTTTAACATTACTGAAGATGCTCCACAATGAGATGTGTCAGTTTTCTCCAAGTTGTAAATTTGTTACTGCTAATCTTTTTGTTTTTTTAGCTGTAATATGATGTGTACGATGAGAAAATAAGAATGTGTCGAACAGGCCTTCTTTGGGTCTATCCTAAAATATATCATTACTTTGTGAATATTGCAAAACAATAAATACAAATATTGCTAAACAGCAAGAGTGTCAGCTTAAGTTGTAGGACCAGCCCACAAAAGACAACATCATAATGCTTACACATATAAATATCACTACTGGCTGTGGCATTTCTTTCATACATTACACTTGCATTGCAAACAGCTTTACATATTCAGCATAGCCAGACAATTTGCAAAGCACTATTATGTATCCAGAGTCTGTCTGACACTGAGTTTATGCAGGGCCTATATGTGAATGATTTTGGGCTTATCACTAAAGTCCAGAGTCTGTTGAACTCCAGCCAGCTGCAGCAGCCAGTTGATGGGCATGTGGTCCAGATGATTCAAGTCACAATGGAAGAAATGAACATTAGAACCTACGGTAAGAAGAAGGAAATGTATTTAGTATGAGTATTAAGGTTGTGTAAGTGAAGTTAATGGAAAGTGAACTGATTTACCTGGCCCTACAATCAAGGCTCCTCCTTGCTGATTTAGATCTCCCTGGAAGTCAAATGCTGGGCTGGTTATGGCCCGAAAAATACTTTTCATCTGGCCAGTGAAAATACCTGATTTCACATGAGGACTGCGGTGACCTACAGTAGGTGCAGAGAAACATACATATTAGGCGAAATACTGACTTATCAAGTTAAAGTAATGTCACCACATCTTTCAAAGACCTGTGTTAGAAACCATTTATATGTGGTCATAATGTTGTTACCTGACTCTGTGAATTGGGCTTCTCTTTTCATACCAAGCTTCTGATAAAGGCATCTTTCTGGGTCAACATATATTTCATAAGGATATCTCGTCAGAGAGCAGAATGGCTGGGAAAATAAAAGTGAGATGACTGAGCTACAGATTAAGATACACAGACTTGTACTAAAAAGTCCTCAATTCTTATTTACCTCTATGTGCTGAGGAGAAGACTGGCCAATCACAACAAGGTTGATGTTGGCTTCCTGCAAAAAACACATAATGATGTAAAATAATATTGCATCACAGCCACATCTTGTCACACCCAAAAGAGTGAATATGCATAAACAAACATATTTGGGATCCCAAGGAACAGGACATTACGTCTGCGCATTCATCTGAAGGCTGGTGATTCAATCCCTGCCATTGTTAACTTTTAAACAGAGCTAATGTACTTGCAGTCTGAAGGGAAATTGGTGCAAAATGTCAAAAGGCAACAAAAGTAGTTTCAACGCTGAATGGGAGTCAGAGGAATGATTAATGGACTAATGGGTAAAGCACTACAGACCTTGTAAAGTGTAGCCAAATTATGATCTTGCATAACCTCTCAAACCCTGCAGATTTACAGAGGGGAAAAAAGTATTTGGTCAGTTTCCCATAGACTTTCTATTGGATTTTGGCCAATTACCTTTTTCCCTACTGTATTCAAGGGCCTATATGTATATAGACTATTTTTGTATATAAAGTTAATAAAGTTCATATGTCCCGAAGGCCTATACTTCAAAACAGTTCCTGTCTGTTATCAGTGCATGCCAAAATTCTTTCCTGACTATAATTTATTAGCGATATGCAACAACAGGACCGATTTAGAGAATATCACAGTAGTATTTCAGCTCTTTTGGTGAAATGCTCCTGCAGCCTGTTGTTGCAAATAATAGTCTACCAACAGACATCTGCTGGTAGACTTTTAGAGCTTGATGCAACTGCTTATTAACTCTGCTCTTGAAATTCTTTGGCTTGCGGACTTTAGGTCTGCAGTTCTGGTTCTCGTTTAGACCTAATTTAGATTCAGTTCAGTAGCATTGAATAATAGGCCATACCATCATCAAAAATTAGTTACCCTTGACAACTGGGAATGGAACTTTTGTCTTTGGATCCCACTATCCCAAACTTAGGCCTACAACAAGTTTTAATTTTCTATCAAATAGCCTTGAAACATATCTCTTACCTGCAGTGTCTCCTTGGGAATTTTGCTCAAATCCTCTACATATTCTTTACAACTGTAGCACAAAAAATTCTGTCAAGAACAAATCACAGCGCATAACACATTAATAAAAGTTTACAGGAGGAAAACATTTATACATCACACAGTAGGACCACTGGCTGTCACCTTCACACCTGTTGGTTATGGTTACTTTGATACTGCGGTCAAGTGAGCCGTCATCCGCAAAATGCCAGTCAAGCCAGCCGTAACGCTGTTTTGTTGTGCGTGACTATTACCGCTGATACGGTAGCCCAATGCGCTCACGGTTAGGGACCGTCAACAATGTATTGTACGTCCTCTTAAGCGTAGATTATTACCACGAATGCAGAGATAATTAGGGACCGTCAACAATATAATGTACGTCCTCTTAAGCGTAGATCAATAAGACTAACACGCTAGGCCAATGCACGACTAATTAGGGACCGTCAACAATGTATTATATCCTCTAAAGTGGATTTTTTTCTACATTTCGGATGGTACTGAAGAATCCTTTTTAAAGGTTTCACTCATTTCTCAGTGGGTAATTGTTACTCACCTCTCACACTCACTATGTGACTAATTTGACCCAATTTCACTGTATAATTTCTGAATAAATAAACTACTAATATGCCTATTTGGTCATTTTGAACATGTAACAAACGGTCCTTTTTCTTACATATAGGGAAGGTTTTAAAGAGTCCTTTGAAAGGTTTCACTCATTTCTCAGTGGGTAATTGTTACTCACCTCTCACACTCACTATGTGCCTAATTTCACCCAATTTCACTGCACAATTTATGAATAAATACACTACCAATATGCCTATTTGGTCATTTTGAACATGTAACAAAAGCTCCTTTTTCTTAGATATAGGGAAGGTTTTAACGAGTCCTTTGAAAGGTTTCACTCATTTCTCAGTGGGTAATTGTTACTCACCTCTCACACTCACTATGTGCCTAATTTGACCCAATTTCACTGTATAATCTATGAATAAATACACAACCAACATGACGTCATATTGAACATGTAGCAAAAGCTCCTTTTTCTTACATATAGGGAAGGTTTTAACGAGTCCTTTGAAAGGTTTCACTCATTTCTCAGTGGGTAATTGTTACTCACCTCTCACACTCACTATGTGCCTAATTTGACCCAATTTCACTGTATAATTTATGAATAAATACACAACCAACATGACGTCATATTGAACATGTAGCAAAAGCTCCTTTTTCTTACATATAGGGAAGGTTTTAACGAGTCCTTTGAAAGGTTTCACTCATTACTCAGTGGGTAATTGTTACTCACCTCTCACACTCACTATGTGCCTAATTTGACCCAATTTCACTGCACAATTTATGAATAAATACACTACCAATATGCCTATTTGGTCATTTTGAACATGTAACAAAAGCTCCTTTTTCTTACATATAGGGAAGGTTTTAACGAGTCCTTTGAAAGGTTTCACTAATTTCTCAGTGGGTAATTGTTACTCACCTCTCACACTCACTATGTGCCTAATTTGACCCAATTTCACTGTAGAATTTATGAATAAATACACTACCAATATGTCTATTTGGTCATTTTGAACATGTAACAAACGGTCCTTTTTCTTACATATAGGGAAGGTTTTAAAGAGTCCTTTGAAAGGTTTCACTCATTTCTCAGTGGGTAATTGTTACTCACCTCTCACACTCACTATGTGCCTAATTTGACCCAATTTCACTGCACAATTTATGAATAAATACACTACCAATATGCCTATTTGGTCATTTTGAACATGTAACAAAAGCTCCTTTTTCTTAGATATAGGGAAGGTTTTAACGAGTCCTTTGAAAGGTTTCACTCATTTCTCAGTGGGTAATTGTTACTCACCTCTCACACTCACTATGTGCCCAATTTGACCCAATTTCACTGTATAATTTATGAATAAATACACTACCAATATGCCTATTTTGTCATTTTGAAAATGTGACAAAACCTCATTTTTCTTACATATAGGGAAGGTTTTAAAGAGTCCTTTGAAAGGTTTCACTAATTTCTCAGTGGGTAATTGTTACTCACCTCTCACACTCACTATGTGCCTAATTTGACCCAATTTCACTGTATAATTTATGAATAAATACACTACCAATATGCCTATTTGGTCATTTTGAACATGTAACAAACGGTCCTTTTTCTTACATATAGGGAAGGTTTTAACGAGTCCTTTGAAAGGTTTCACTCATTTCTCAGTGGGTAATTGTTACTCCTTGTAGTTGTGGCCGTAAGGTCTCTGGTGCCTGTCGCGGCGGCAATCCCCGAACCCGGTGGTGGCGCCCGGAAGTAAGGGATGCCGTCAAGCTGAAGAAGGAGTCCTACCTGGCCTTGTTGGCTTGTGGGACTCGTGAGGCAGCTGAGAGGTACCGGCAGGCCAAGCGTGCTGCAGCTCGTGCGGTCGCGGAGGCTAAAACTCGGGTCTGGGGGGAGTTCGGGGAGGCCATGGAGGAAGACTATCGGTCGGCCTCCAAGAGATTCTGGCAAACCATCCGGTGCCTCAGGAGGGGGAAGCAGTGCTTCACCAACACTGTTTACAGTGCGGGTGGGGAGCTGCTGACCTCGACTGGGGATGTCATCGGTCGGTGGAAGGAGTACTTCGAGGACCTCCTCAATCCCGTCGTCACGTCTTCCAATGGGGAAGCATGAGGTGGGCTCGCTCATCACCGGGGCTGAAGTCACCGAGGTGGTGAGAAAGCTCCTCGGTGGCAAGGCTCCGGGGGTGGATGAGATTCGTCCTGAGTACCTTAAGTCTCTGGATGTTGTAGGACTGTCTTGGCTGACACATCTCTGCAACATCGCGTAGCGGTCGGGGACAGCGCCCCTGGATTGGCAGACCGGGGTGGTGGTCCCTCTCTTTAAAAAGGGGGATCGGAGGGTGTGTTCCAATTACAGAGGAATCACCCTCCTTAGCCTCCCCGGTAAGGTCTACTCCAGGGTGCTGGAGAGGAGGATCCGGCCGATAGTTGAACCTTGGATCCAGGAGGAAAAATGCGGTTTTCGTCCTGGTCGTGGCACACTGGACCAGCTCTATACCCTTCATCGGGTGCTCGAGGGTTCGTGGGAGTTCGACCAACCAGTCCACATGTGTTTTGTGGATCTGGAGAAAGTGTTCGACCACGTCCCTCGTGGTGCCCTGTGGGGGGTGCTCCGGGAGTATGGGGTCTGGGGCCCTCTGTTAAGGGCTGTCCGTTCCCTGTATGACTGCAGCAGGAGCTTGGTTCGCATTGTCGGCAGTAAGTCAGACCTGTTCCCGGTGCGTGTTGGTCTCCGCCAGGGCTGCCCTTTGTCACCGGTTCTGTTCATTACTTTTATGGACAGAATTTCTAGGCGCAGTCAGGGGCCGGAGGGTGTCTGGTTTGGGAGCCTCAGGATCTCATCTCTGCTGTTTGCGGATGATGTTGTGCTGTTGGCTTCAACAAACCAGGACCTTCAGCACGCTCTGGGGCGGTTTGCAGCCGAGTGTGTAGCGACCGGGATGAGGATCAGCACCTCCAAATCTGAGGCCATGGTTCTCCACCGGAAAAAGGTGGCTTCCCCTCTACAGGTCGGTGGGGAGTCCTTACCTCAAGTGGAGGAGTTCAAGTATCTCGGGGTCTTGTTCACGAGTGAGGGACGGATGGAGCGTGAGATCGACAGCGTCAGCAGTGATGCGGTTGCTGTATCGGTCTGTCGTGGTGAAGAGGGAGCTGAGTCGGGGGGCAAAGCTCTCGATTTACCGATCGATCTACGTTCCCACCCTCACCTATGGTCATGAGATTTGGGTCATGACCGAAAGGACAAGATCGCGAATACAAGCGGCCGAAATGAGTTTCCTCCGCAGGGTGGCTGGGCGCACCCTTCGAGATCGGGTGAGGAGCTCAGTTACCCGGGAGGAGCTCGGAGTAGAGTCGCTGCTCCTTCACGTCGAAAGGATCCAGCTGAGGGCATCTGTTCCGGATGCCTCCTGGTCGCCTCCCGCAGGAGGTGTTCCAGGCATGTCCTAGTGGGACAAGGCCTCGTGGAAGACCCAGGACACGGTGGTGGGACTATGTCTCCAAGCTGGCCTGGTGTCGCCTCGGGGTCCTTTTTCTTACATATAGGGAAGGAAACAATTACCCACTGAGAAATGAGTGAAACCTTTCAAAGGACTCGTTAAAACCTTCCCTATATGTAAGAAAAAGGAGCTTTTGCTACATGTTCAATATGACGTCATGTTGGTTGTGTATTTATTCATAAATTATACAGTGAAATTGGGTCAAATTGGGCACATAGTGAGTGTGAGAGGTGAGTAACAATTACCCACTGAGAAATTAGTGAAACCTTTCAAAGGACTCTTTAAAACCTTCCCTATATCTAAGAAAAAGGACCGTTTGTTACATGTTCAAAATGACCAAATAGGCATATTGGTAGTTTATTTATTCATAAATTATACAGTGAAATTGGGTCAAATTAGGCACATAGTGAGTGTGAGAGGTGAGTAACAATTACCCACTGAGAAATTAGTGAAACCTTTCAAAGGACTCTTTAAAACCTTCCCTATATCTAAGAAAAAGGACCGTTTGTTACATGTTCAAAATGACCAAATAGGCATATTGGTAGTGTATTTATTCATAAATTATACAGTGAAATTGGGTCAAATTAGGCACATAGTGAGTGTGAGAGGTGAGTAACAATTACCCACTGAGAAATGAGTGAAACCTTTCAAAGGACTCGTTAAAACCTTCCCTATATGTAAGAAGCTTTTGCTACATGTTCAATATGACGTCATGTTGGTTGTGTATTTATTCATAAATTATACAGTGAAATTGGGTCAAATTAGACACATAGTGAGTGTGAGAGGTGAGTAACAATTACCCACTGAGAAATGAGTGAAACCTTTCAAAGGACTCGTTAAAACCTTCCCTATATCCAAGAAAAAGGACCGTTTGTTACATGTTCAAAATGACCAAATAGGCATATTGGTAGTGTATTTATTCATAAATTGTGCAGTGAAATTGGGTCAAATTAGGCCCATAGTGAGTGTGAGAGGTGAGTAACAATTACCCACTGAGAAATGAGTGAAACCTTTCAAAGGACTCGTTAAAACCTTCCCTATATGTAAGAAAAAGGACCGTTTGTTACATGTTCAAAATGACCAAATAGGCATATTGGTAGTGTATTTATTCATAAATTATACAGTGAAATTGGGTGAAATTAGGCCCATAGTGAGTGTGAGAGGTGAGTAACAATTACCCACTGAGAAATGAGTGAAACCTTTCAAAGGACTCGTTAAAACCTTCCCTATATGTAAGAAAAAGGACCGTTTGTTACATGTTCAAAATGACCAAATAGGCATATTGGTAGTGTATTTATTCATAAATTATACAGTGAAATTGGGTGAAATTAGGCACATAGTGAGTGTGAGAGGTGAGTAACAATTACCCACTGAGAAATTAGTGAAACCTTTCAAAGGACTCTTTAAAACCTTCCCTATATCTAAGAAAAAGGAGCTTTTGTTACATGTTCAAAATGACCAAATAGGCATATTGGTAGTTTATTTATTCATAAATTATACAGTGAAATTGGGTGAAATTAGGCACATAGTGAGTGTGAGAGGTGAGTAACAATTACCCACTGAGAAATTAGTGAAACCTTTCAAAGGACTCTTTAAAACCTTCCCTATATCTAAGAAAAAGGACCGTTTGTTACATGTTCAAAATGACCAAATAGGCATATTGGTAGTTTATTTATTCATAAATTATACAGTGAAATTGGGTCAAATTAGGCACATAGTGAGTGTGAGAGGTGAGTAACAATTACCCACTGAGAAATTAGTGAAACCTTTCAAAGGACTCTTTAAAACCTTCCCTATATCTAAGAAAAAGGAGCTTTTGTTACATGTTCAAAATGACCAAATAGGCATATTGGTAGTGTATTTATTCATAAATTATACAGTGAAATTGGGTCAAATTAGGCACATAGTGAGTGTGAGAGGTGAGTAACAATTACCCACTGAGAAATGAGTGAAACCTTTCAAAGGACTCGTTAAAACCTTCCCTATATGTAAGAAGCTTTTGCTACATGTTCAATATGACGTCATGTTGGTTGTGTATTTATTCATAAATTATACAGTGAAATTGGGTCAAATTAGACACATAGTGAGTGTGAGAGGTGAGTAACAATTACCCACTGAGAAATGAGTGAAACCTTTCAAAGGACTCGTTAAAACCTTCCCTATATCCAAGAAAAAGGACCGTTTGTTACATGTTCAAAATGACCAAATAGGCATATTGGTAGTGTATTTATTCATAAATTGTGCAGTGAAATTGGGTCAAATTAGGCCCATAGTGAGTGTGAGAGGTGAGTAACAATTACCCACTGAGAAATGAGTGAAACCTTTCAAAGGACTCGTTAAAACCTTCCCTATATGTAAGAAAAAGGACCGTTTGTTACATGTTCAAAATGACCAAATAGGCATATTGGTAGTGTATTTATTCATAAATTATACAGTGAAATTGGGTGAAATTAGGCCCATAGTGAGTGTGAGAGGTGAGTAACAATTACCCACTGAGAAATGAGTGAAACCTTTCAAAGGACTCGTTAAAACCTTCCCTATATGTAAGAAAAAGGACCGTTTGTTACATGTTCAAAATGACCAAATAGGCATATTGGTAGTGTATTTATTCATAAATTATACAGTGAAATTGGGTCAAATTAGGCACATAGTGAGTGTGAGAGGTGAGTAACAATTACCCACTGAGAAATTAGTGAAACCTTTCAAAGGACTCTTTAAAACCTTCCCTATATCTAAGAAAAAGGAGCTTTTGTTACATGTTCAAAATGACCAAATAGGCATATTGGTAGTTTATTTATTCATAAATTATACAGTGAAATTGGGTGAAATTAGGCACATAGTGAGTGTGAGAGGTGAGTAACAATTACCCACTGAGAAATGAGTGAAACCTTTCAAAGGACTCTTTAAAACCTTCCCTATATGTAAGAAAAAGGACCGTTTGTTACATGTTCAAAATGACCAAATAGGCATATTGGTAGTGTATTTATTCATAAATTATACAGTGAAATTGGGTGAAATTAGGCACATAGTGAGTGTAAGAGGTGAGTAACAATTACCCACTGAGAAATGAGTGAAACCTTTCAAAGGACTCTTTAAAACCTTCCCTATGTCTAAGAAAAATGAGCTTTTGTCACATTTTCAAATTGACCAAATAGGCATATTGGTAGTGTATTTATTCATAAATTATACAGTGAAATTGGGTCAAATTAGGCACATAGTGAGTGTGAGAGGTGAGTAACAATTAGCCACTTAGAAATGAGTGAAACCTTTAAAAAGGATTCTTCAGTACCATCCGAAATGTAGAAAAAAATCCACTTTAGAGGATATAATACATTGTTGACGGTCCCTAATTAGTCGTGCATTGGCCTAGTGTGTTAGTCTTATTGATCTACGCTGAAGAGGACGTACATTATATTGTTGACGGTCCCTAACTATCTCTGCATTCGTGGTAATAATCTACGCTTAAGAGGACGTACAATACATTGTTGACGGTCCCTAACCGTGAGCGCATTGGGCTACCGTATCAGCGGTAATAGTCACGCACAACAAACGCACAACAAAACAGCATTACGGCTGGCTTGACTGGCATTTTGCGGATGACGGCTCACTTGACCGCAGTACATTGATGCCCTGGCCTTTAGCGTGTGTTAGAATTACTCTTTAATGAACGAGGAACGTGTGCGTAATAGCCAGACAAAAACATTACCCGCACAAAAATGATGATCGACTTCCTGTCCTGATAAAATGTCTTGAAGGGAACAACCACACCGTGTCTGTCGTAAACTAAACAATCTCCAACTTCTTCCAGACTGAAATCTACAGCTGCTGATCCAGTGTCGTAGTTTCCTTTAGCTATTTGTCGCGTTATAGGTGAAACTTCAGCCATATTTTTTTTTTTTCCGGGCTCTCCTCTCTCTCTCTGCAATAGGACTAGGACGCTGCTATTTCTGGGAGTTGTCGCTGAGCCTGAAGGAGAGGTGGAAACTCACGCCCATGCGCGACTTGTGTGTGCGCGCTGTGAAACTGACAGCAGTGTAACCCTATGTGAGAACAAGGAGCCTCACTCCAAGAGGTTGGGCTTTAAAAAAAAACACCCAGTCAATGAAGGTGAAAGTAATATGCTTCAGTCACAGTTGCCTAAATGTCGTAAAGTATAGGCCTACTATCCAGCAGCTTGTTTGAAAATACGTTCAAATGGTCTGCATGCTCGTTGGCACAATTCATTGAAACTGGGTTATTTTTTATTTTTTTTATTTTAAGAATCAATGTAGCCAAACTTGCAAGTGGCGAACTTGAAATAAAGGACCCACCTCTTAAAAAAAAAAAAAAAAAAAAATGTATTTGAGGAAAACGTTTAGAGTAAAAATCTAAATGCTCAAAATATTCCAGATTTTATCAAGATATTTTCCAGGGTCACGTTTGGGGCGGTTTAGTGATGGATTTGAGCGCATCTTTCAGCATCCTCGTCGGCTTCCGTGTCTCCGCCCCTCTGTGCGGAAGTGCCATCCTCGCAGCTGCAGCCTGTGCAGTGTTTGGGATAAACACTAGTGCTCTTCAGTGTGGCTGGATTTGTGTTTTTGTTCATCTCCTGACACGGCGTGCTGTGCTCACTGTCATCGTGCCGCAGAGCAGTATTATGCCAGCACCGTGCGTGGTGTGGGAACACGGTGTGCAGTGGTAAGGTGGTTTTAATGTGAAGAGCTGTAGCTATCTTAGCATCTAAAGATGGAGTGAGCTAGCCTGACAGAAACCTGCATAAGGTTGGAAGAGGGATAGTTTTGGTATTATCAATGGGGTAAAAATATGCTTTTAAATCTGCTAAAGAGTAGTGTCTGCTGTTCACGTACAGCGCTCCGTGACAGCGAGACAACTGACCACCTGTTCAATGTTTACATCTTTGTTTTCATCACTCGTGTCGCTGCTCTGTACTGCAACAATTGTCTGAACCAAGATAATGGTTATGAGGCAGACCCAGTACAACGCTGCGATGTGCTGTTACTTTTGTCTCTTTGCAGATAAGAGATCTCCTTTTTTTAACTTTAGTCCTGAGTGTATGGAGAGTATAGCCTACTATACATAATGCAGTGGTCACACAATGCACTACAATCATGCAGAGATTCAATCTGATGAAATGTAATATGTAGTCATATCAAGTGTTATATTATTTATGTTATCTATTTATTACAGCTCCTCAGTGTTAATTTCGTCAACTACAATATTTTGTCTTAATTTTAGTCAAAGTGATATTTTTGACGACTAAAATTGGACTAAAACTAAATTAAAAGTTATTCATTAGACTAAAATGTCCAGATATTTTAGTATTTTAGTAAGCTCTGAGCTTTGTTCATGTGGGAGCAGCTCCATGAAGCAGAGGACCTGGATTAAATATGAATATAATGAATATTATAAATGCAAAGTCAACTAAATTAGTCTTAAATTTAGTCGACTAAAACTAGACTAAAATTGAAAAGATTTTTTCAACTAAATCTTGACTAAAATTACATAACATTTTAGTCAAAAGACTAAGACTAAAACTAAATTAAATTAACATATGTTGTCAAAATTAACACTGCAGCTCCTCATGCTGTACAAATCATACTGTAATTACAAGTCTGATGATAACCCTAAAGTATTAAACTACACACTGATAATACTTGCCAACTGCTTTTCAGAGTTACTTTGAATCATCTATATGGGCCATCTTCTCTCGAAAAATGGTTACCGCCTGAAGAAGAGGACACGTAAACTGCATCACCGGAAAAAGAAGAAGAGGAACTGTTTCTTGCAGGGGCCGTGCATGCTGTGCTTCATCATCCACAGCAACACAAACGGTCTGGACGAGGAGAGCGACCACTACGAGGCGGGCGTCAACGCCAGTGGGTGCCGTCACAACAGCGTTACCGCCATCAGCGTTCCAGGGGTTGGAGTGGGAATAGGAGCTGCAGCTGCCTCTAAACTTGCAGAACGTTACGCATCACTTGCATCTCCAGAGGACTGTTCGAAGTTCCTGTTGTCCCCTCGAGAACTTGCACTTTTAGAAGACCAGGGCAGGAGTCTGTTGTCTGCTGTCCCAGCTAAACTGATTCCACAACCAGTGGTGTTTCGAACTGCTGGAGTGTCTCTGACTGTACCCATCCCAGTGCCTGTGCCAGTCTGCAGCAGCGACTACACAGACATGGTAAGAAGAGATTACCCACCTTCTCAGTGTATGAAAGTGTTTCATTTAGGATGACTATGGTGGAGTTGGGAGCACAATGGCTTTTATGTCTCCATCAATCTGTCCCAGGTTAGCTGTGGATAATATATAATAGTAGCTCGCAAACAACTGTGATAGTCTAGTTGTGTGCTTTACAGTATAACAAATGTTTTGATAATCTTACACATTCATTTCATTTTATTTATTTATTTCATTCAAAAGTGACATCCAACAATTACAACAAAACCAAGCCAATACAGTATGAATGAAATGGAGCAGAGGAGTCACTTCACACTTTACATGTTGAATATTTACAGATGTTTTTGTATTTTATATTCAGTTATTTACATTATTTAAAATACAGAACCATCGTATTCATGCTTGTTCAAATCAAAATCTCACATTATTCTTGTCCAAGGCTAATTTTCATACTTCATTGTAGCTTTTATATCCAGGAGAGTTCCTAACTCTTTTACTTCTTTCAATTCCTGCCAATGTAACAGTACGTTACAATGCTTTAGAACTGAACCTGGGTTTTTTAAAGATGTCTGTTTCTTTCAGATTATTGTAACTTTCTCTGTTCTCAAACCTTTCTTGGATGTTCATTGGCAATACTTTTTAAATTTGATTTATACAAAACGTGAAGGATATTAATAGTCAACTATATCATAAAATTGTACAGACTTGCATTTAATAAATAGTGTATTTGATGGATCTCTATATCTAATATTATATATAGTTTTCAGAGCCAGTGTTTGTAGAATGAACAGTGGCAGTTTAAGTTTTAATGGTTGAGTCCCAAATTTCTACACAGTAAGTTAAATATGGCATAAACATCGTGTTGTATAAAATGAGTAAAGCGGATTGATTTTAAGTGCATTTAAAGTGTATCATTGAATTATTGAATCATTGAATGCAAGCTTTTTTTTTAAACATTATCTTAAGCAACAATATTTGGTTTTCTCCTTGATTAGTAAGAACACCTTGCCATCAGGCCATCCATTACTTTTCTTTAATATATTAATATTAGAATAATCACATGATTGTGCAGCCTAATATTGTTTCTCTGTTCATGTCCAGTTCAAAGATAATGATGCATTAACAAAGACTTCATTCTGTACTGTACTGTGTATGTTGTACTTCTAGGAGTAGTGTGCTACAGCCTGTAAATATGCAGTCATGTTTATTGCCATTAAATATACACTGAAAAGCTTGTGTTTTTTTATGTGACAGGTCTGTAAGAGGAAGTGCTCTGAGGTGCAGAGATGCACGCCATGTAAGCAGCCACGCTGTGCCTTCTCTGGCCCGGAGGATGGGCTGGAAAATGGAGGAGGGGAAGAGACCCCAAACTCTGCGTCCAGCGCTTGCGAAGCTCCTCTCTGTCCTGATCCATCTTGTGCTGCATCCACCTCCTCCTCCTCCTCCTCGTCCTCCTCCACCACCACCACACCTGCTGAAGGCTGCTGTGGACTAGGCCACTCTGCAGATGTGGCTCATAGCTCAAACTCACCCCCCTGCTGTCATCATCACCATGACGACAACCTGCAGAAAGCCCCTGAAGCTGCTGAGCATTTGAGTATCAACCATCTGCCTTCCTCCATCCTTCTCAAAGTAAACACTGCTCTTTTCATAACTAGATTATTACTTAGATTTATGACACCGCATTAAGCTATGACATATTATTTTAAATCTTTTGAAACAAAGTTCTGGGGAAATTATGTTTTAGCTGATTTGGGTCCAATTCTATGGCCAGAATAAATGAGAGTGAGTGAGTGACTGGTGGTGGTCGAAGGGGAAGATGGCACAGATTGGCAGCCTCGCTTCTGTCAGTCTACCCCAATGAGCGGCTGTGGCTGCAATAGTAGCCTCCACCACTGAGTATGAGGAGTGAATGAATAAAGACTACATTGTGGCGGTAGCACAGGCTTGAAAAGCACAAGTGTGAGTTATTATTATTATTATTGGTAGTAGATTCACATGTTTCATTTCCCCACCAGGTGCTCTCCCACTTGACAGTGAAGGAGCGTTGTCTCTGTGCCTCTCTGGTGTGCAAGTATTGGCGAGACCTCTGCTTAGACTTTCAGTTCTGGAAGCAAATCGACCTCAGTGGCCTACAACAAGTGAGTCCTTTACCCAAAGCATGTTGTGTTCATCGGGGAATGGTTTCTTTAAAAAGTTTCAATCTACTATCCCATATGCTTGATATGTTTTTGACCCTAAAACCATCAATGGTGGAGGAGAAAGTAGATGAAGACTGACACTAGTTCTTATAAAATATTCCTGTCTCTTCTTCCATAGTTTGTGTAAGTTGTACTTGTTTCATAGTTGTTTTAAACAGCAGTTACATTGCAATGACCTTGCTTACCAGGTGCTCCTTCTCAAGCCATTTTCTCGTTTCTCAGGTAAATGATGACCTTTTGGTGAAAATAGCGTCGCGGAGGCAAAACGTGACGGAGATTAACATTTCGGATTGCAGAAGGGTACACGACCACGGAGTCTCCACTCTGGCTTCGCACTGCCCGGGCCTTCAGAAATACACCGCTTATCGCTGCAAACAGCTGGGGGACGCCTCGCTCTCATCTTTGGCGACACACTGCCCTCTGCTGGTGAAAGTGCATGTCGGCAACCAAGACAAGCTGACTGATGAAGCTTTGAAAAAGGTTCCTCAGTGTTTTTTTATTTGTGCTTTTGTTTGCAAGTACTTATTTATATTTTATGATAAGAGCTTTATTAAAATGTCTCATATTTGCCCTTCTCGCCAGCTGGGAGAGCATTGTGGAGAACTAAAGGACATCCACTTGGGTCAGTGCTACAGTGTAACAGATGAAGGCATGGTGGCTCTAGCAAAAGGCTGTCCAAAACTCCAGAGACTCTACTTGCAGGAGAACAAACTGGTCAGTCAATTTCAATTTTCTCATTTCTAACAATGATATTTCGAGCGTTTGTTTCATCACCGACTGCTTAAGAAATGTGGCTTGGAACAGGACCAGAACAAGGTGAACAAAGGTGTGACTTACAAAAAGATAGAGGAATATCATGCAAATCTCCGTGTAACATACGCCAGAGTGTGGGCTGGCGGTTTGAGTGTGAAAGAGCCCCCTCACGTTGTTGTTGTTGTTGGTGTGTTGCCAGACCCAAAAAAAGGCTTTTGTTTTAGTACAAGCGATGCTCTTTATTGTGAAAAGAACCACTGGAAGATTTGGAATGAAGTGCTTCAGACTTTCATTTGAAAGTTGCTCTGAACATGATTGAATTTTGGATCTGCTTCTTGGTGCGGGACTGAGTTGATAATCATATTTGTTGTTGTGAATATGACCCAATCTTTATTTATTACTTTCTAGTTTGAGATTATATAGAAATCTTTGGCTTATTCTTTGTTTATTTTATTGTCCCCTTTTGATGTGCTTCTTGCATCCTCCATGTTGACTTTGTAAGCTTCTTTTCCTATTACTTTTTCCTGTGAGCTTTAAGAACAATTATATATCCACTGGGTGTCACTGTTTGCCTGTTATCTTACAAACGTTCAGCCTGAACTAAATACAGTTCATCTTTACGAATAGCCTTGCTCATCCTTTGTATTTCTTATTATATTATGATAAATGTGATAGTGCATTGCTAGACTGCTCTACTTTGATTCAGTATTGATGACTTTAATATTTTCCGGACTTTAGGACTATTATTGGTGGGAAATTAATATCTGATAATCTCCCACCATCTGATAATGTTTTGGCTCAGCACAATCAGTTTTGTTCTGTCAAACATGAGCCCTTGAGCCCTTACATTTATTTTGGTTTCATGTCATTCTGTCTTGATGAGAGTTTAGTCTCAGTGGGACATGTTACTGTATGTTGAGTCATTCAGACGCGACTAGAGACTAAAATTGTCATTAAGAATTCTCAAGACCCAGAAGGCTTAGATGGAGGTCACTTATTCTTAACGGCGTCATGAGTGACTCTGCCCATGGACCGAATGATCATTTGGTTCATGAGAAATTAAAGCATCTTCCTAGTTTTAACATAAAAAACGTCATTTTGGATACAGAAGTTGGCATTTTCAGATAAAGTGTTTATTTGAGTAATCCCTGTGCATTTAGCAGTGTTTTCATTATGCTGCTCTTAACCCCCACATGAACCAAGCGCATTTTCTCTAGTTTGGCGTTACCCAAATCTAAAAGCGAATTAAAAAGAGGAAAACACAACAAAAACAAGACAAAAAAGTGAATTAAAAAGAAGAAAACACAACAAAAACAATTCCAAAATGTGACAATAACGTGGCAAAAGCGTGACAAAACTTGCTGGAAAAGTAACAATAACAAAGTAAGAAAAACATAACTAAAGAGTGATGAAAAAGCAGCAAAAAATCAACAAGAAAGCCACAAAAGAGTGACAAAAAAGAGACAAAAATACGATCAAAAAGTGACCAAAACATGACAAAAAAACTAGGAAAACGCTCAGAGAATGTAACAAATAAGTGGCGACTAAAAAGTTATGATCTGTTTTGAAGGTCGAGAAGCTTTTAGATTTGGATAAAGCCGAACTGGAGAAAATGTGGGGGGGTAAGAGGTTAAGACCATTTTACTTTGGCTTGTCAATGTTATTATGGAACAGACCTGTCAGAAGATTACAAAAGAAGGGATGATAGAAAAAAACAGAGTAGCATTTCTGGGAAAACTCATCTGTTGGGATAGTCAATTATTTTCACAGCTGTTTTCGATTTAAGCCCCTGCTAGAAGTTTGACGACTCTTTTACTTTTATTGCTGAGTTCTTGTATCATTTATCCGAATCAGACTTAACCCTTGATAGCCATATTATCCCTATTAGATTAATGTTGCTCATACTTGTCTGTGAGTTCACGGGCGTTTCAGAGCAATGAAATGTAAATAGTACAAGAATCCCATGCATCTCAACTATTTTTTGTCGAGGGCTAAACGGCTGTGCAATGAATAGTTTTTTAGTTGAATTGTAAGCAAATCGGTGGTTGATAGCAGTTATCTGAAGAGACGTTTTAGTCTACAGCCAATCCTGTGGTATTAACATGAAGTACAGTTTTCCAAAATGTTCCGTGGGGTGAACACACAGCTTGTGAATTGGAGCAGTCCACGAAGAGCACAGATTGAAAATGAGTGGATGTTGTCTTGAGCCATTGAGAGGCAGTGATGTTTGTTCCAGTGCCCTGTTACCAAGCTTCTATTATGTGATCAAGTGAAGGCATGTTTTCCATATCTGACAGTTCATTACATATTTTAGAAATTGAACCTTTTTTCAACTGATCTTTTAGAAGTATAGTATTCGCGTCTGAGCTGGGAGGCTGATGGGGAAAAGATGGGAACATTCATTAAACAAAACTTAAGGATTTGTAAATATTAACAAAAGATTTGGATTGGCAATTTGATGTTTCTGACACAGCTGATCCAAAGATGCAAATCCTGTATCGAATATATTCCTTTGACTTTCCAGTGAGAAAAAGCAACTTCATGAAGCACTGGGTTGAACTTGTGGTTAAGTGTTATCGGGGAGAAGCTTTAGTGTCTCTGGAAATCAGTTCCTGTCTGACTGCTGATTTGCTGCGTGGGGTTCCCCAGGGCTCTGTTTTGGGTCCGATTTTGTTTTTACTATATGTCCTTCCATTTGGAAAAATTATCCAGTGCTTTGATGATGTTTCCTTTCATTTGTTTGCTGATGATATTCAACTACTGCTCTTTTATTGCCTGGCTCTGCCATACTATTTCCTGTCCATTCTACGCAGGGAATAAGTCTGGTCACGGAGCAATTGGAGCAGTTTGAATGGGCGGGTGTAATGCGCACAGATTGTCAGTGAAATAAACCAATTAGCAATTAGCAGACGTGACAACAGTTATAGTCCACTTCACAAAATATGAACGGAGAACGCGGAGGGAAAATCCTCCACTACTTCATCCATGATTAGTTTTGGCTTAACTGAACTAACAACATAGTGGAGCAGCGAGTGACGTAACCTTGTCATTTCTCTGTTACGGCCGTGATTGGTTCGGCGAGACCTTAGGCGCCAATCAGCAACTTGTTTACCGTGTAGGGCCAGACCCACCTTCTTTCGCGCAGAAACAAAGTGGGTGTGGCTTAATGGCTTTGCGCAAATTCCCTGCAACTAAACTCAGACAAAATGGAGGTACTGGTGATTGCCCCTGATGACGCTATTCCAGGGATTCACCAGTATTTGGGCGACCTGAGTTTGTCTGCTAAAACAAGCTTTGGAAATCTAGGTGTTTTCTTTTCAAAGCAATGTCCTTTGAGCATCACTCAAAACTGCTATCAAGGGGTTGTTTTTACCATCTAAGAAAAATCTCTAAATGTAGAACAATTGTGTCCAGATCAGAAATGATTATTCACGCCTTTGTGTCTTCCCATTTAGACTATTGTCTAACAGTTTATTCCCTTGTCTAAACAAAAAGAGGAGCTGTCTCGTCTTCAGCAGGTACAAAACTCTGCGGTTTCTGGTACTGACCTTCAGAGCCTTGCAAAGTGAGGCTCCCTCCTACATTGGAGGCTTGTTGTGTCCTTATACCCCCTCTCGGAGGCTGAGGTCTCAGGATCAGAACCTGCTCATGGTCCCTCGTACCTGTTTCAGGACCACAGGGGATCGCTCCTTCCAGGTGCTCGCCCCGACGCTCTGGAACGATCTTCGGCTTTCCTTGCACTTACTTGATTGTGTTGATGTTTTTTAGAGCAAACTGAAAACCTACTTGTTTCAGAGAGCGTTTAAATTCCAGTGGAATAAGGGCTGTTTTATGACCACCATGTTTTTGTGACCGTGATTTAAATGTACTTTGTATTTTTATTGTAACTTTGAGAAGCACCTTGTGACTTCTGTCTATGAAAGGTGATATATAAATAAACATTTGTTAGTTACTTAGTTACTTACTGAAGTATCTTGCCATTTAAAATGTTTTCTAATTTGATGCCAAATTTTAACAGTATGAGAGACTACAAGACTTTTCATTTTGGGCTTAGTAGTCCTTAAAGGCTATACGGGGTTTAAAAAAAAAACAAATTATGTATTTTCCTCCCCCGACATGACATGTTCCAGCAATGTCCTAATGTGTAGAATGAGCCCACACCTGTTCACCACAACTGCCTCTAAAATCCTGTACTGTTACTTCGGGTCCAAAGTGCCGTCATGCACGAGCTTAATATAGAAGGTGCAGTTACACGTATGACCTGAGGTGGCAGTGGTGAGTCTAAAATGGCCAACTTGCATCTAGTCCTTTTTAAGGAAGAATAAATCAATGTTTGTAGCAAGGTAGTATGATGACTCTGATTCTCCATCTCGACCCTGTCGGCTCCCTTTGTGTTACACCAGAAGGGCAAAGATCGGATATTGCACGACCAGTAGTAGAATCTGAAGCGAGGCAATCCATAAAGAAATTCAACCTGAACAGGTTTTAGACGCAGTATTTTCTAGTTTGCTAAAGATATCATGCTAAACAGTGTGTAGGATGAGGGAAGCATCCTGGCAAACTTTTAATTCCACACAGTGTCAAAGCCTCGCAAAAAAAATAAAAAACGAAAAGAAAATCTGATGACTTTCATGCCCTTTCTTACCCTTGCCAGTGGCCACTTATTGCACAATTATAAGCCTGAGTAAATTATTTTCATTGTGAGCAGGATTCCTCTTTGTTTGCGGTGCACATTATATTACCTAAAGCCTTTGTGCTTTGCTAATTGCAGCCATTCAAATTGCGATATCGATCACGAGGACCTTAGCAACCCGCTTGTTTTGAAGAGTTTCTGTAGCGCTGTGTGCTGACATTTTGCAGTGAAAGGATTCTGCCTTTTCCAAATCAATCACAGATGAGGACCAGCCCTCACTCACTCCTCACCGCGCTTCTTCTCTCTCTCCAAATTAAATAATTGAATGACTGCACCATGTTTCTGTGTGGTCTCACCCACTCCTCTGAGCACACCCAAATTCTTTTTCGTTGCTGCGAGTTCGACGCTCGGGGGTTCTCTCTCTATGTTTGGACTGCGTCGAGATTAGGGATTGGTGAAGATCGAGGAAAGCACTGAGTTTGAAGTCTGCCTCAGCCTTAAGGGAATATTACCAGGACATGCACTAACGATATTTATTTATTTTGTAGTAACTTGGAACTGCTTGTCTTGAAAATGTTAGAAGTCAACTGGGGCAACGTCTGGGAGGGATTTTTGTATGATGCAAGCTGTGAAATTTTACTCCCATTTTTTCATTTTTTTCAGTCTTTTCAAGTAAGAATATTTCAAAATGTCTGTCAAACTGAAGGGCAAAGCGGTTATGCTTTCCTCCAAAGATGGTTTAATGTTCTAACAATGCGGCTTACAACTCCAAAATTTTGTTTACAATGAACAAATTGACCTCGGCTCTTTCATTTCAGCTTTGCCCGCGGCTAAATCAACCCAGGGCTACAGACAACCCTCTCTATGTTTTTCAATAGACAGGTGACTCTTTTTTTTTCTTCTCACTTTCACCCCTTGCATTCTTTATCCGCCTTCATTGACTATTTATGATTTTATTGCACCACTGGCCCTTCGGAGCAAATTCCCCCCCCCCCCCCCCCCCCCCAGTGTTCTGTTATCTCCGTGCACCTCGAAAGGCAAAGACTGTGAGAATAGCAAACTCACGATTTTTCCTCATCTTGCCTCAGTTTGCCGCGGGCTGGAAAAGCTAGTTGTGAAACTTCAAGTTCTTCGAGCAATAAAACAAATCTGAATCTGCTGTAGACTCTGCAGAAACCTCCTCCATCATCGTTCCATGTCATGACTGATCATTTTTAGTTGCATTTGTAGATTGCTGGCTTTTTATCCTACTATAGCTGTTTATTTGTAACATAATATTGTTAAATTCAGAGTCTATCAGCAATTTTCTTTCAACTCTAAACTATAAATTGGAGGAAACATTGGCTGAAATGAGCATAGAAAATAAATAAAATATATAGGCCTATAATAAGGAGTTTTCGGGTAAACGATTAGCGATTTTTGTGTGAAAATCGCAAATCAGTTTATTGTGCACATACTAACAGATCCAGCAGCACAATTTTACACAAAAATAAAGAAAGTTGGTACAAGGTTTTAAAATGACTAATCATGACTATTCAAATTGTGAAAGAACTTTTCAGATCAGCAAAGAGAGAGACTTTAGAAATAAACGATTTAATATTACATTCACCCAGGGGATCAATTATACGCAATCTATTCAATTTGTAAAACATTTAAAGTTACAGACTATCTCTGATTCTAAAGTAATGGTTTTCAAATGACTTTTATTTAGTGTTATTAACCCCTCCTCTACGCCCCGCCGTAATCAAGCACATTTTCTCCAGTTTGGCTTTACCCAAATCTAAAAGCTTCTTCACTGGAGCTTCCAGCCTATAGGCCAGAGTAGCGCCTCCATTTGAAAGCTAAGATCTACAAAACTGAGTGAGACTTTTTTTTTTGCGTTGTCGCCGTTTTTGTCACATGTTTTTTTTTTTTTTTTTTAGTCGTGTTTTTGTCTCTTTTTTTGTCTGTTTTTTGTTAATTTTTTTGTTGGTTTCTTTACAGATTTTTTCCCCTTGATTTCTAGCGCTTTTTTATTGTGTTTTCGTCACATTTTCATCACTCTGTACTAGGGCTAAACGATATGGACAAAATTTCATATCTTGATATTTATGCCAGATATCTCGATATCGATACGATTTAACTATGGGTTAGGTGAAAACCAAGCATTTTTCAGAAAAATAAAATCATAATACAAAGCAATGCAGTTTTATTGATGAAAATCTATACTGTTTATATCTTGCTTTTTCAATTTGATTATTTTGACAGTGCAGGATTTTAGAGGCAGTTGTGGTGAACAGGTCTGAGCTCATTCTACACATTAGGACATTGCTGGAACATTTCGGGGGAGGAAAATGCTTTAACATTTTTAAACTCCGTATAGTACCTTTCACTTCATGTGCAACAGGTTGCGCAAAGGCAATTTGAACACTTCTTTATTTTCCCCTCCTGAATGACCTATTTTGCTTCATGCTGCCCAGTGCACTTCTGCCATTTGGTTACCGCAGGAATACAACAATAAAATGAATTTATTTATTCTTTTAATTTGCTCAAATGTGTATAAGTGTAAAAAGAATTTGTGAGGAGCATAAAGCCTCCATTAAGTGTGGCTTTAATTCTCTTGCTGGCGTACTCTACTATTGCAGCCTTGTTCGTCTCAAAACATACTGGGACTGAGCAGAAGCATGAAGGAAAAAGTTGACAAATCCTTGACGCCTCTAACGCTATTGGACGCCCGGGTGCTCTGTCAGAAATGTCTTGTCAGTAATTTTCCTCCAGAGGCCGAGCGACGTCGACCTTTGGCAAATGAAACAATTGCACGTCAGAGAGTGTATTGACATAAATGATTCAATTAGCCTGGATTAGACGGGAGAGCAAAAGAAAAAGGGAAACGATAATGACGGTTGTTTGATATTATGGGATAGACCTTTTTAACATAGACTAACTCGCGTGTACTGATGAAGCACTAAGTGAAGTCAATGGCTGCCAGCTGTCACGGCGTCCGTACGGGAAGCGATGATGAAAGATAAACACTACGCGGCTCTGACCGGCGGCGCACGGCTTTGTACCGACAAACAAAGCATTGTCCACGGCCCTCTCCCCACGGTCACCCCGCGGTAAAGCGACACAAGTTTAGCTTAAGGATCCAGATTGAAGATAGTTGTCAGATGGGGCAGTCAGTCAGCCGCTAATGGCGCTGGATTATGTCTGTCAAAGTGAGGAAAGGCTCTGTCTCCATTGCCAAATTTCCACGCTTTAATAGCAATTTGTCTCTCTTTTATTTTTTCTCCAATCTTCTATCTTTCCAGATCTTGTTTCATTTTTCCATAAAGCTGACGATACCTAATATTTTACTTGGACAGACGTTGACGTACGTGATGAATGGCATTAGCTGCAAACTCCCGACAGTTGGCTCGTATTAAATATAAACAGTAGTGTATATAACGGAGCTTTGAAAACGTCCTGATAATTTTGACAGAACTGCTACATCCTGAAGAACTAAACGTCCTCTTTTTTTCCCCACAGTGGAAGTCGAAAATCATTCTCAGTTTGACAAGAATGGCAGATTTCACCGCCCCGGTTTAGGAATGCCTCGGATTTTTGATATTGAACAAGAATTTCCCACGTTAGCCCCAAAAGTGTCAACCTGAATGCTGTGTAGGTTTGTCCTATACCTACTTATCGCCAGTAGAGGGGGTCCTAAGACAAGTAAAGAGCACTGTCACTACTGTGCAACATATAGAACACGTGGAACTCCCCAAGTCCTACAAGATCCCATGCTGCTTCGAAAATATAAGGAAATTAATGCATTTTTGAGTGACACATTCTTTTGACACCATACTATTTTCCTTGCCGGTTTACGTAGCTGGAGGCAGGGACATTAAATCGCTGAAATCAGTTTGGATTGGACGGAGTGAATGCTTTATAACCTGTTGATACAGTCTGTGATATTTTCTTTGACATTCTTTTATGAGAGAGAGCAGCGGGGGGCAGCAGTTTGGACTTGTGCCTCCTGCCTGCGCCATGCAATTTATTAAAGACTCGGAATACGTTTTCTTTTTTTTTTACCCTACTTGTTTCGTTGGTTTTAATGCTTGGTTTTGTGACACTGTGGAGGTCATTACTAAGCTTTTGCCGGCAGCTAATGAGGAATGAATTTGACTTCATTTGTGTGGACTGTTTATTGAGTGGCAGTGCACATGGAAGTATAGAAACCAGGGAAAGGCCATAGGAAAAATTGAAATCACAGCTTGTTTTGAACAGGCACAACAATAAAAAGAAGAAAATTGTCTTTCCCCGGTAGTAGTGGTAGTACTAATAGTAATAGTAGTTGCTGAGATTCATCTGAAAATCTCAAAATGTTTATTCACCATGTACCATTGTCTGTGGCGCTGTCTATGTGTTTCGTCATTGCATGTTGTTTCGTCATTGCAGCCCTGGTTCATGACAGCCTGGTTTATGTCTTGACTTGTTAGTAACAGACAATACATTGTCAGTTTGTCGTACTGAGGTGTTTTTTTTTTGTTTCCTTTGCATCCCAATATAATTCCCGGGATTTTCATATTGAATTAAAACCGCTTTTCTTGCCTCCACTGTAGATTTTAGCCTCACAACTCTCAGCCAGCAGCAGATCTGGATTCCCACCATCACATCTGGTAACTTTCTCTCAATTGATTTAGGCCGAGCTTCAAAAAAAATAATTCTGGCTCTCCTTAATAAACCCCACTGACCGCGCGCTGCTGTGCTGTGCTCTGACCCGGCCAGCGTTGGTTAGAGCTCCTCTTCCCGCGCCCGTCCCTTCTCCACCTCCACCTCCTCCTCCTCCTCCAAAAAGGCCACATCTCTGACACGCAGCCAGCCCCGATGTCACTATGATTCATGACCCGTCCCTACACCTCGCTCATGCCTTAATCTCCCTCGCCTTTTGTCTGCGGCTCTTCCTCTGGCCGATGATGACTTCTGCTTTTGTTTGAGCGGGGCACAAAATGATGTCGTCAGTTAGAGCGGCTTGCCAGGAGCCAGGATGGAGGCCAGCGCTGTGTAGCCCAGCGGACCGCCTGTGTGTGAGCGCTGATGAATGGCCCGCTTTGGGGATTCACTCTAAAAAAATAAAAAAAGACAGAAGTGTGACCAAACAGAGAGTGGTTTATAGCACTAACTCTTGCTTCGCTTTCTTATACACTTTCAACATCTTTTACAGACTTAGAATGATAGAACGTACTTGACTCCTCCAGCCGCCTCCTAGTCGGGAACTGTGCCACGCCTCTGGGCACGGTTTAGTTGTACTCACACAACACCGACGAACTGCGCTATTGGAGTTTTTTCACATTTGGTTACAGTTTGAATGGACTAGTGTGTCCTTAACTACCTCCCTATACTCATCGGAAGTGTTATGTGACTGTCTTAAAGGAACAGGCCACTGTTTTTTCATACTGAGATAATTCTTACCTGAGCTTAGACGAGTTGATGCGTACCTGTCTGGTCTTTGTGCGTGCCCGTGGAAGAGTGTGGTAGCTTCCAACTTCACCCCGTTTGTAGCTATAGGAATATACTGGGAGAGGCCAAATGCTAACAACATCTTTGGTCTTTTTGCATGACTGAGGGCACCCAGTTTTTCCATACAGAGATATGTTCTTACCTGAGCTTAGACGAGTTGATGCGTACCTGTCTGGTCTTTGTGCGTGCCCGTGGAAGAGCGTGGTAGCTTCCACCTTCACCTCCGTTTGGAGCTATAGGAATACGTTGGAAGAGCCCTAATGCTAGCAACATCTGTGGTCGTTTTGCGTGACTGAGGGCACGCACAATTACCAGACAGGTATGTATCAACTCGTCTAAGCTCAGGTAAGAACATATCTTAGTATGTAAAAATGGTGGCCTGTTTCTTTAAATTTCTTCCCCCAATGCCACGATACTTCCTTACTTGCACTTGATTTGCACTTTACATTTTCCGCTAACAGTTGCTACAGTGATCTGGTGGTCAATGATTTATTTGCTGGGTAGGTGTTGTTTTTCTGCCGTGTGCCGCTTTTATCATGACGACGCCTATAGACACTTTTATTAAGTAAAAAAAAGTGCTTATTAAGAACTTTCCCCCCTTGACTCCTCCACGCTGTCTCTACATGTGATTGAAAGCCCATCGGCGCCCTAATCAACCACTTCATTAACCATGATTGATAGGCTACAGATAGGTGCCTGTCCCTGTATACGTCCATACCCGTCACACGCTAATTGCCTTTTCAGCGACCATTTGTGGACGTGACCCATCCCCTTTCTGCAACATCTAGCATATCCAATATACCCCCTTGACACGCCCCTACCTCCCATGATGCATCTGGGTCCGGCCTTGGCAGCGCTGCGGTTCGATACTGCGGGGTAATGAATGTGTTTAATAAGCTGGCCGTTGGGTCGATGGGCCTAATGAAGGTGTGACAGAGGATGGGCCCGGAGAACGCAGCGGTAACGAGCCCGTAATGAGTCGCTGGGGTTAACCAGGTCACAGTGGGATTCCCACACCTAGACTCCTCCTCTGACCAGCCCAGGCTTCTATTAGAGACTTCTATTATTGATGGAACTTGCATTGTTGGTAAAAATTAAGCTTTTATCATCCGAAAGTCACTGCTGCTTGTTCGCCAGTGGGTTTCTGTTTCACGTAGATGCATCTTCGTCTTTTTTGTATGTATTTTTGGCCATGTTCCCAATATGATACGGCTCGAGGCTTGAACTTGAGCCTTTCGGCACATTTTTCCAATTGTACTGTCAAACTGGCCATAGTCTGGACAATTATGGACAAAACTATGTATTTGTAATATTTAAGTGTTGGCAGTTTGCTGAGATTTTGAATTGATTTGCATTTGAAAAAAGTAAATCAAGATTCAATTCACAGAGGATGTTTTTAATATGTCCAAGAGCAATTTCTCTTTCTGTAAGAAGATGGAAATGTTCACTCAAGTATGCATGCAATCACATCATTTTTAATGTGGTACACAAGGTTACTAGGCTTTATACATAATATTTAGAGTCCATGCAGTGTAAACAAGCTGTTTTGTTTGTTTACAAATGAAATTGGCAAAATTTTGTTTAAAAATGTATTTATTTGAATAGGGACAGTGTACGATATACCTCAACCTCAGGAAGTAGAGATACATTATACTATTGATTTGTACCAGCACTTTGGACTCTAGACAGGCTGAAGTTGACAAAGCTGTATTAAAAGGTGTCTTAAATTGTTAATACCTATTATACATCAAACATTTCTCCCAACATCATAAAAGCATTACACACTTCATTCCTAAGCATTCATTTGCAAACACACTCACTCATGTAGTACACACCCATTATATTACATTGCAGGAGCAAGTTTAATTTAATATAAGCCATTGTTCGGCTTGATGTAATAAAGTGTGACAGTTTGTACATGTCATCAGCTCTGTTGGCAACATATTCCTCTGTCTGATGGCCACCTCAAGAGGTTTTTTCTGAGTTCAGTTAAATAAACATTTTTGATGGAGGAGCTGCGGAACTATTAATTATCAGCAAGCAGAGATTTGAATACATGATTAAGTTGTCAAAAATTGGCATATTATATGTCGCAAGAACATGAAAATGGTGAAATAACTGCGATTTCTGAAATTTCTGAAATCCAACCATTCAATTTGAGACGTTGGTTTTAGATCTAAGACATGGCAGATCTGTAAAAAGAGACTGAAAACATGTCTTCAAATTTATGCCAAAACCATGGCTGATGGCATGTAATCATAATCATTGAAGATTATTATTTCAATGTCTGGTAAAGCCTATATTATATATCATGATGTTTTATATTGGGTGCATTGTTTTACTTTTCTGTTGAAATATCTGTGCACTACGATATGCCTAGGATTTAAAGCAGTACTAAGTAACGTGTTTACCTTAATAAATCCTTTTCGTTGTCCCTGCGGGGGTAATACAAGTGTTTATGGGATGATTGGAGGGTCTTTCATCTCCCCCTGGTGTCTCTGGCCAACTTGCAACTTGACTGCCACCGGACCAGAGCAAGCAATACATGGAATCACGAAGAAGAGGCTAACATGCTAACGGGCAAAGCTAACCGCGGGCTAACATCACTTTAAACAGTATTTACAGCCAAGTTTGAGTGAAAAAAAAAATGTCATTGTATAATTGGATGTACAATATCCCTCTCTCCCTTCGCCTTTTCTGTCAGCGTAGTATTTACTCTCCAAGACAATTAATAAGTAAAAAAATCGCAACTTGCTACGACACCTGCAGTTGCGCTTATGGTCTCTAGGGGCAAGAGTTACTTAGTACTGCTTAAAAAAAAAAAAAGAAGATAAGATAAAGAATTAACATGTGTATGCTGTGTGTCTAAGCTAAGGACTGCTTCAGGGGTGTCCTATCACAAAGTAATAATACAAATCTGTGTATCTGTACCAACATATCTAGGACATTAGTTTGTTAGCTCCACTCTAAAGCGTGACCTCGGCCCTCCTTGAGCTCCACTAGCCACCCCCTTCCTGTCCCTCTGCTGGCTGTCTGTGGACTTTGTGATGCTTTTATCTCCCCCTTCCTCTCTGCTTATTATTTCTCATCGTGCCCTGTGCTCACATGTGCCTGGCATGTTTCCCCCATTGCCCGTCTGTCTTTCTCAAGGACGACCCAAATCCCGCGCACAAGGTCTTGTCTTTTTCAACAATTTTTTAAAAAGCTAATTAGCAATTTTTTATTGGAGAGACGCTGTCAGTTGAACAAAATGACAGGTGCGCATCTATATATAGCATATATTCGACATCGGTTAGTACCCAATCCTAAGCAGCAATCGACTTTTTTATTCTACACAGTTCTCGCATATCTGTGGCCCGGTGGTGTAAGGGCGCGCTTTTATACATTTTGCATTGTAACTTGTATAACTTGTGACCATGAATCGACAAACACTTCTTATCTCTCCTGGCGGGGGTTTTAGTTTCCTCCCTTGCTGGCTCGGCTGATAGATTTTATGCAGATGCTCGGGCCGCGAGTGCATAAAAGATCTGCGGCTCCGCGAACGTGTTTGTTGAGCACCGCGGCATGTTCCTTCTCAAACACAAGAAGTGTCTCGTTTCATGTAGTTTAGGGATTTCATTTAAATATATTACACTGTATTGTGTCCAAATTCTACACAGAGGGACAATTACTACAAACGCTATCCATCGTTTCTTCATTTGGTTGTTGCCAGTGAGGCTGAAATCCGGCCTAAACATAAACGGCTCATTCTTGTTTTGAAAAGTTAGAAACGCGCCGCTCAAAGGAAACTATCCAAATACATGGAGAAGATTCTAGCTTCTCTCACAGGGGGGCTTCACACAGTCAGAGAATCAAACCTTTATCCTGTGAGAGCCAAGATTGCCAGCCACAGCCATTTGGATACAACGCTGTGGGCGGTTATTGAGTAAAAGTACAGAAAGCACTCATCAAATATTAGTCCAATAACAGTAAAAGTTGCTCAGAGTTTTAATTAAGTGCTGTAGTAAACATTACACCATTCAAAGTAGAGACTAAATTGTTTGAAGAAGGTTATTAATGATACGTTTGCAGCTTCAAGAAAATTGAACTGGAATAGTATGGCAACACGACAGGGCCAAATCTTCTTCCTTGCTGTGAGTTAATGGAATCTGACAGTACATCTGCACAGCGCCACCTACGGTTCTGGAGTGTACATTATTAGGCTTGTAAAGTTAAAGCAGTACTAAGTAACTTGTTTACCTTAATAAATCCTTTTTGTAGTCCCTCTTGGGGTAATACAAGTGTTGATTAGATGATTGGAGGGTCTTTCATCTCCCCCTGGTGTCTCTGGGCAGAAAACCACCATTGCAACTTCGCTGCCACCGGGTAGGAGTCACCAATACACACTAGTGGAATCACAAAGAAGAAGCTAACAGGCTAACGGGCAACGCTAACTGTGGGTACAGTATATACAGCCAAGTTTGAGTGAAAAAAATATATCTCCATTGTAATTGGGTTGTGGCACAATGTACAATATCCCTCTCTCCCTTTGTCTTTTCTGTCAGTGTAGTATTTACTCTCATGGACAATTAATACGTAAAAAAACGCAACATGCTACGACACCTGCAGTGGCGCTTATGGCCTCTAGTGGCATGAGTTGCTTAGTACTACTTTAACAAAGCACATGAACAAATGTACTGGGCCTTTTTAGAAATGTTGTGGAGTAGAAAGTGTTATAGTCATCTTTCAAATGTAGTAGAGTAAATAAATTCATAAAAACTAATTTGCCTAGTTACTGGTTTGCACGTTTTAAGAAATGATTGCAAAATGTCTTGTTTTTTTGGCCGTTAAGGTTCTGCTACTACGACGCCTCCTACTGCCACTATTGCACTTTTATTGCACTAGTAGCCATTACTCTCTGCCTCCCCTCCCTCCAACCACCAGTATTTCACCATTGGAGGTAAGAAAAAAAAAAAAAAAAGACCTGTGACTTTGTGAACCTCACATTTCTCGACGCCTGCCGCTGCCAGAGCCCAACACCGGCCCGTTATGAGATATAGCATAGAGACAAGCAATCGATTAATGGTGCACTTAGCCGGCCCTAATTAACAGCTACGTAGAAGTGGAGAAAGCATCAGGAGGATGTTGTTTCTCCAACCCAGGATAACCTTTTGGAAGCATTGATCACTTCACAGCCTGCGTTTACACCGCAGGTCACAGGCCCAGATGGTGCTTGGATTCTCGGGGTAGTGTTAGGGGTCAGCGTGAGCGCGATGTAAGATGGAGCAAGTTGCTGAGGTGAAATCAGGTTCAACTGGATACAGAGTAAAATGTTTTGGTGGAGATGTATAACATTACGAATAAATGGGAGCATAAAACAGGCACTATTGCTTTTTAAATTTGTCAAGTTTCGCCTGGGATTGCAGGGGGTGGGGGGGTTTTATGATAAGTGAAATTATTAGAGCAAATGTGACTGGTAAAGGAGCACAGGTGCAGAAAACTAAGTTCTGTTTTTTTTATTTGAAGTAAATGCTTAGTGCCGATTATTTTTATATTTGATACATTCATGTAAGAATACTGTAAGTCAGATATGGGCAAGCTTTTAGATGCAGGGGCCACATTGTTTTTTTTTTCCTTGCCAAGAGGGTCAGACCAGGGCTAGTAATTGGGTTGTTTCAATGTACAAATCTCACTGTAATTGCCGAAACACATTTTAAGAAGCAACAAAATAGCTGCAGTTATGCGTCATCTTTTTCATGTGAATGAAAACATCGGTGTCTTTCCACAATTTTAGGCAATGCTTTTTTGGCTCCATCATCGTCAGCCAAATTGAAGGGCGAAGCAGGCCCCTGTTGGCCCCCGAGCCTTAGTTTGCCCACCGCTGCTTAAGTAATTCTTGCTACCTATATGCTTTATTTAGTAATGCACATTGTTCAGTTCTTATTTAGAAAAAGTCCTCAGACTTAAAGGGGCTAGATGCAAGTTAGCCATTTTATGCTCACTACTGCCACCTCAGGTCATATGTGTAACTGCAGCTTCTATATTAAGCTCGTGCGTGACTAGGGATGGGTACCGTTCGTTTTTTTTCGATACCAAGTACTTTAACGATACCTGCTTTTCGGTTCCGGTGCCTTAACGGTACTTTTTTCGATACCTATGTTATTTTAATTCAATAAAAATAACGTGTATTAAAAGTATAGTTCAGGAAAAAATCCTAAAACGGCACAGCAGAAGCTACACAGGAGCAGCAGCGTCGCCTGTGACTTCGTGTTTTGAGCACAATTTCCACTTAAGCAGTAATAAAAAGAAAGAAAGGACGTTATTACCTCTTAAGCTGCAGAGACAGGACAGATCCACATCAGGACATGGTTTTCTTTCAGCTAAACTTTTCTAAACACACTGCGGTGTCGGACACAGCGAAAGCAACTTCACACTCAAAGATCCTTACATGGTGTGAGCGCTCACTCTGCCACTGACAATTTACCAAAACTGGACCAACAATGTCTAATACAGAGTGAGCGCTCGCTTTCAACAAACAACAAACAATCTTTGATATTCCTGTCGCTGCAGCCGCAGTTGTAAACAAGTGCACGTAAACTCAGCCTCCGTGGGTCTGTCACTAAAGGTAAAGACGTCTTTCTTGTTGTCACAGCTCTCTTTTGCTTTTCACTTTGACTAAAGCTCAAGTTTCTTATTCAGTCCTGGTTTAGTCCTGGTTTATAACTGGTTTTGTTTAGCTCTGGGTTTTACAACCGGTGTAGTCTACGTCCTGGCTCAGTCCTGACGCAGACCGCGGCTCTGTCATCTCTATTACAAAAGTTTAGCAAGTTTTGCTTCGCTATAAGTTACATCTATAAAATATATCTTTGCTTCGCTCCATTTGCGCTGAAGCGGGTCAGTATCTGCGCACACGTTCATGTAGCTTTTTTGAGACTCACTGCGGGTCACATATTGACGTCTGGAGAGAAAAAGAACCGAAAGTTGGCACCGAAAGAATTAAAATTTTTCGATACCGCCCCCGACCGCAGCTTTTCGGTCGGTTCCAAGTAGGAACCGTTTGACGGCACTTTGACCCGAATTAACACCCTTTTGAGTGACAGTGCAGGATTTTAGAGGCAGTTGTGGGGAACAGGTCTGGGCTCATTCTACACATTAGGACATTGTTGGAACATTTAGGGGGAGGAAAACTCTGTATAGTCCCTTTAAGCTTTCAAAATGAGTCAATGAAGTCTCTGCCAAACATAAAAAAACATTACACTTTATATAGCACATTTAAAAACACCTGTTGTTGACCAAAGTGCTTCACAAAAGGTCTACAGTACAAAAATATTAGGCAATACACAATATACAAGTAGCAAAGCACTAACAGCTCAGATTACACTTGAAAGAAATGTGTACACATTGTCCAGCCCGCGATGCATGACCCTGCTCCAGTTAGTAAGTAAATAAATGCTTTATTTGTCATCATTATACAATTATACATGAAATTGTGTAGATTAGATGTAAGGTTAGTCCTGAGCCGTTGTGACTCTGCACGCCACTGTGGGCCAACCTCATTGCCATGTTTTTGGAGGAATGGGATCCTCTTCCTCCTGCGCAGCCTTCGCACCTGTGACCATCACAAGCTAGTTCGTATTGTTTATACTGTAGCTCCTCTAAAGTGCAAATTCGGTCTTCTTGTTTCTGACAGTAAGTGAAAAATAACCTCATTTGTTTATTTCTTTGGTGTTTTATGGAAACAACCATCTGTCTGTCTCTAAACTGCCCAATGCCCACAGTTTGCTCTTTGGGCCTGTGTGAAGTAAATGGCGCGTATGAAAGCACCTGATTTGCATTTAGATAAATCTCTGTGGACTTCCGCTTGTCATTGCGATGCTGGGGCGGATGAATCCAGTGGACCCCATACCCAGATGCGAGCGTATACCTGCGGGGCTGGCCTTGCGTCGCAATGTCCCACTTTTTGAGCGAGACGGGGAAAGAAATATGAGCCGTAACTGGTAGGTGTGCGTGAAAAAAATACATTTGTCTCGTTGACCTTTTTGGACCCACACGGGGCTAAAATTATGACTAACAAGGTCTGACTGTGCACAACCGGTGGCAACTGCATCCTATTAGGAGAGAAAGTGGAGTGTAAAAGTGCTGAATGCGTCGCCCAGTTCTGTGTCAGGTGAGCCGTGTCCAAAAACTCACCCTTAATTAGCCTTATGTTTTTGCATACCAACTTTTCCACTTGGTCGTGACTGTCAGATGTTATTCTGACTGGGGCAGCGACGTCAAAATGTATTCCATTGCAATGCCAAGGTTAACTTTTTCTGACTGGTTTATGGCAGAAATCTGGCTGAACTTGTAATTGATGAGAGATTTGAGGAATATTCAGGTGGAGCAAACTTGGTGAGAAATGGCTAGGAAAGCTGGGGTTGGCAATTTTGTGCCCCAGTTTAAAAGTTGAACCATTGGAGAAAGTGTAGTTTGAAGCCAAGTCTATACAGGGAGAAAACTTGTATAGACAAGTAATAAATAGGTTTTGTTTTGTTTAGAGGTTCTTTAAGCTGGGATGAACGATTTAGGCATTAGGCAGTGTCTGATATTTTTCCTCTCGCTGCAACGAGGATCTCTGTCAGTGACTTGTCAGCACCACACACCGACAGAGTCACAAGCAACAGAGGCCAGGCATGAGCAGGTCCGACTCTGCATTTTACAGGATTTTCCCTGCACTTTTCCGGAGAAATAAACACCGTTAGCATACGGTACTTGCCTCAGCTAAACTCAAGCTTTCTGTAGCCTGATTCTTTACGATTAACTTTGTTAAGTTTGGGGGCTCATTGGACATTGTTGGAACGTAGGGGGAGGAAAATACATAATTTTTAACATTTTTAAACTCTGTATAGTCCCTTTAAGGAATGCTGAATTATGGATGAATTTCCAACCGAATAAAGTTACAGAGACATGGAGAAGTGGTTCACCAGCCCATGAATAGTTCAATAACAAAGAATTCTAACCATAATGCTAATGTTAGCTTCACGGTAAAAGCTAACAGCTAACTTCCAGTGCCCTTTTCTTTTTTTTTCTTCTTTTTTTTACTTCTAGTGGAACATCTGCTCCGTAAAAATATTCACCCGATTTGGAATTGACTTTAAAATCTTTAAAAAACAATGATTTCCATGTCTGACTTTCTTCCCCTTCGCTAGGCCACGCCCCCTGGTATGACACATTGCCGCCTGTATCCACTGTAGACAATACTGTGGAGTAATGTTCTGTGTAGAGTTCACTCAATTCATAAAATCTCTCATGCTATTTTCAACTCTGCTCATGTTGCACCTCGCTGCCCCAATTCAAGATGTTACTTTTACAGTTAATCTCCTGTCTGTGCTTAATATATCAAACGTGCAGCTGCGAATAGCGCACGGATTCGGGGGTGTTGCTGTGGCGAGCCGGTGACACAGCTCCGTGCTTTGGGGCTCGCTGATGGATTGGCAGGAGGAGAGGGGGGGGGGGGGGGGGCTCTGCTGATTGACGCGGGGGGGTGGAGGCTGAGCGTGGGTAGATGGGCCGTGGTGACTGTAAATATGAAGCCTCCGTGACAGGTGAAGGTCATTGCGGAGGGGGAGGCAGGGTAACGGCAGCTGAGCTTAAATGTGTGTGTGTGAACGACCAATAGTCACGTAACTTTTAGAATCGCCCCGGTGAGATTTGCATTTCACCACGTGTTAAAACTTCATGACTTCTGTGCAAGTTTTTACAAATCAACTGCGGGCAACGCTCAGAGTCCCACGCAGAGTATGAAATCTTGATGTGCAGTAGGATTTTTTTTCTTTTCGTCTCTGGTCTGTCAGTTTATGCAGAAAACATGAGGGATCAGATAGAAGCACGCAGTTTGGATGGTTATTTTTTTTGTTTCATTTGCGAAAGACAGAATTGGGAAGGGTAGCATTTTCCTTTTCCTTTTATTTTTTAGAATAAGTAATTCAATTCAGCACAGCCTCACTCCTCTCTTTTTTGTGATCAAATTTTTATTGTGCAAATTGATGACAGTTGTACACTCATATGCAGCAAAATCTCATGATCTCCCCTCCCTCTACATCCCAAACAATGGGTTCCTAAAAAATAATACAAAGCCTCACTCCCCTCTCAAGTGTTGCCCATATAGAAGCACATATTCTTTATATGATATGAATAATACATGCTGTAATTAAACTAAAAAGCACTAAAATTGCAATCAATTTTTTTCCACATTTAAATTTTCATTCCTATTACAAATTCCCATTCATTTGATTGTTGCTCTCACTTAAAGGGACACAGAATACTACTATTACTGCAGGGAATAATCAAAGAATGGATTTGGATGAGGACTTCACCTATATTAATCTAAAATCCTACTGACTTTAATCACATCTCCATGGAGACGAGCTGGAGAGACGTACCCACTCCCGGTAAAGTTACAGTCATGTCTTAGGAGAGCTGAGCAAAAACACATGTTTGTTTGTACATTTATGAGGTCATTTTTCAATGATGAATGATCTATCATAAAATAAATGCTAGTATTTCCATTTTATTTATACGTGAAATTCTACGCAGTGTGCCTTTCATTTTGTCTATATTTTATCTGTTAAATACAGTATGCTCATATCACAACCTTGCATTTTGTACAGTTCAAATCAGCAACAAGCAATGTGGCTTTTATACTAATCAGTTGGAAGCATAGTCTTTCACCACACCATCCCCATCGATCAATATTCTCTTCATATCAACTGTATTGTTGCGTAACTGGACAAACCTTTTATGTTTTTTAATTTTAGCCAACCTTTGAGCTGTATTGACAGAACTTGTAAACTATATCCCGTCTTAAACAGGGGCCTCGTGGAGATACGGGCTAATGGTATTCAGAAAACTGTTCCCTTTTACTGTACCTTCCTCCATTGATCTCTTTCTCTTCCTCTGCAAATCCCTCTCTTCCATGAGTAATCCATTGTGGTGCTCCCATGTCTGCTGGAGCCGTGCCAGAGTAGCGTGGGATTACTAACACACACACACCTCCACACACACGCACACACACCCGCGAAGCAGAGGCACACACACACTCGATGTACTGCTGAAAAGTTGCTCCTGCTCTGGGGAGAGGGGAGAAGAGAGAATGTGCCAGGGGATCTCCACTGTGGTCTATGTTTCTGGCCTAAACAGTGACTCAGGGGAACTGTCTGTGTGCCACTGGGTCAGGGAAACTGCTTCTCCTCCCAGCACTGAGTTAAGGAGGATGAGGCACCGAAGCCAGGAATGATCCATTTTAAAAGAAAAACTCACACAAATGCAATTAAGATTTTGTCCACAAAGCACATTTTTTACTGTATGAGAGAAGACTGCTAAACAAATGCTAGAAACGCATTGTACATGTTTTAGTGGTTAGCTGAGACAGGCAGGGGGAGAATATGCAAACTCAGGGCGACAATAATTGACAAACAAAAACGCACTTTTTATGACATTTCAATACATTTTACTCTTCATAATGCTCATATTTATATGTGTGTCTGCGCGTGTGTATGTGTGTGTGTGTTCTTGTACTTACGCCATTGTGAGGACCAGTTTGAGTTTTTAACCAACAGACTGAGGACATTTTTGTAAAGTGAGGACATTTTGGGTGGTCCTCATTTATTTGAAGGACTGTTTGAGGGGCAAGATGTGGTTTTAGGGTTAGGGTTAGAATTGGGTTTAGATTAGGGTTAGTGTTGGGATTAAGGTTAGGGTTAGGGGCCCTAGGGTCTGGGTAATACATTATGTCTATGAGTGTCCTCACTAAGATAGAAGTACAAGATTGTTTGTGTGTGAGTGTGTGAGTCTTTGTCACATTGTTTCCACATTTTTGTTGTTTTTGTCACAGATTTTTGACATTTTTTGGTCACATTGTTGTCACTTTTTGTAATTTTTTCATCAATTAAAAAAAAAAAAAAGTATCACATTTTTGTCATTCATCACTTTTTTTTTGCTTTTCTGTTGCTCTCTTGTGGCTGTTTTGTTGCATTTTATACACTTTTTTGTCACTTTTTCATCTCCTTTTTGTCGCTATTTTGACACTTTTTTCCCCCAGAAGTTTTTAGATTTGGTTAAAGTCAAACTGGAGAAAATGTACTCAGTTAAGGGGTTAAGTATTGGAAATTTTCTAACACTTACAGCTCCTCATATATACTATTAGAAGGGCTGCATGATTCTTAAGCACAGACTCATTACCAGTACATTCTGTAGTTATTTGGAATTTTGGTCCCTGTAACCTGGCATATACTCACTGCTGAAAATATCTTTTGTTTGAAGAAATTTGCCAGGACATTGCTATTTCTGCATTTGGCGTTTATGGCAAATTAAAACATTTTGAAGCATGTCCAGTCTTTCTCGCTAATTTGTACAAGATGTTATATCATACAGTTCTGCTGATGCACTGCCGCCTTATTAAAATATCAAGTGGTGTTCCAGCCCGGTGGATCTCTAATTCAAGATCGCTAGAAAATTAAATGTCCATTATACTTGCAAGTCAGAAATTAGCTCATCTATTTTGTAACTTGAGACTATTTCATTTAAATGGTGTCTTAATCTACTGTACATGCATGCGTGGCTCATTTGTTCTGCTCTGGTCTATTTTCCCCAGCGCTGTTAGCTACAAGTACAAGACGAAGTGATCTTTCTGCTAACCGCAGCCTGTGTTATATTATTATAATACTGGGTCTCTTAAAACACCGTAAGAGAGGACAAGATGACGGGAATGTGTGCAATGAAAGCGTTCTGGCACCGATTTTTACATGTGATAATCAGTGGAAAACTTTTACTTGGTCAGGACGATCCAAATAGTGAGTAGTGCGCCATCGAAGTGCTGATTTCATTCGGTCACACATAACTGAACTGGGCGGGGGTAAAGTTCGCTGACTGAAACTGTTCTCTGCTGTGTGGCATTCAGCACGGATCTCCACTTTACTCCCTCCCTCCACTTCTGTCTTCCGCCAGTAATAAAGCAGAGTATTTATTTCTTCCCATTTGACTCCGCGGCCTCTTAAAGGGACCCAGGGACCTAGAAGATATTAGACGCTGTATGTGCCCCTTCCCTCTCACGCTAGGCCGTCTGCTGGTCTCATCACCCTTCCCCAAACGTGCACTTGCGATCTTCTGGCGCGCTAACACACTGAGATTGAAAGTTGCTGATTCCGAGCCGTGGGGACCCATAGACGGGGGGGCCTCTGGCGGGGGCTGATTGAGCTGTGCCGAGCTGAGGTAGAAAAAGTTCCGGTAGCGGTGCTATTACCTGCCAGCGCCAATGGAGTTTATTAGCATTGCAGATACGGCCGGGGGTACTACTCCGGTGCAGCCAAGCAAATAATTTTATGCCCTTAGACCACAAGGGAGTTGATGGCTAAAAACAGTTGTCTCATTCACCTCCATAGCCTTTTACTAAGGATCTGAATGCTCACCATGTCTAAGTATAGACTCAAGTTGGGAAATGGCTTGTGAAGACTTTTAGAAAAACTATTGGACAGGTAAATGAATTGCTAAAATACTATTAACACAAAGACTTTCGAAAACAGATAGATTGGCATGATGTGCATGTTAGATTAACGATGGAACCCAGTGTCCAGAGTTTACCGTCTCATTCCACTCCATCCCCTATTTCCGTAGTCATTAAAGCCTTAAATTAGTCACAAATAGCGGTCCTGGCTAATGAGATTGTGTACAACATTTGCAAGTCCAAACGGAGCGCTCGTGTGTGGACTGTTTTTTCCATGTCCCAACAGCTGAGCGCAAGATCTGCTCCGAGTGCTATCCCGGTGAATTAGCTCTTCACGGCTAAGGGACCGAGCCTGACAGTTGGCACAGTGAAGATGATTTATGACTAGCCCGGAGAGTCAGAGATGGATGAGGTGAAATAACTTTGATCAAACTTTTTTCCCCCCTTCCTCTAACAACTGAGGGAGAACTCTTTCCACCACGCGGTCCCTGCTGATACCTGACAGTGGCCTGACTCTCATTTTCCCCCCACACAACATGCCCGCCTTCTGCTCTCACAGCCTGGACAGTTTGCGGTGGTGATTTGGAACATCTTGTGGATTGAGTAGGCTCTGCCAACGTACAGATGCGGCTAGACAGAATAGCATTCCCAAAGCAGGTGTCAGGCCCAGAAATCCAGGACGCTGTTGACGTAATGAAGATAGTGCCATTCCAGTGGGTCAGAATGAGAAACTTGCTCATCTTTTTAATGAGTAGGAGCATCAAGGTCAGAAACAGTGTTAGTGTTGCAAGATATTTTCTTTTTTTTTTTCCTTTTTTGTCACACCAGCACGAAACCACAACAAATTACTTTTACAGCTTATTGTTTACTTGCTGATTTGCTGCATTATACTTGGTCAACTTGCTCATGTCTCAAGTAGGGCTGGGTAATGTGAAACAATACTGGTTTGGTGTCGAAAAAAAGTTTAGGTACTTCTGGTATCAAATTTTTTTTTTTTTTTAAATATGTAATATATAAAGCAGGTACCGAGAAAAAAAAAAAAAAAGAATGAACACAGTTTTGATGCTGTTGGTCTATTGACCGCAGTAAAGTGACTTGGTTGTTTCAGCTCAAATTTATTTTTTTTTTCCATTTTTTTTCTAAATGTTTGCCCCATTTTTGTGTTTTTTTTTTTTTTTTTACACATTTCCCCCAAATTTTTCTCTTTTTTAATTCCTGATATTTTCCCTATTTTCTACCCATTTTCCCCAATTTTTTCAGAATTATTTACCCCCCCTTTTTTTTTTCCTTATTTTTTGCCACAATTCCTCCAAATATCCCCTCATTTCCTCCCCCAAAAATATTCCCCTTCTTGACACATTTCTTGACAGTTGATATGTAAATTTGCATATCAAACATTATTGTTCTGTTTTCTGGTTCTAGATCAGGTATCGGTAACCAAGAATCGATAAAGAAATAAAAAGTAACGGTACCCACCCTAGTCTCAAGTGCAAGTTCCGTTACCTGTGCTTCTCTGCCCCACTGACCCAACCTCTACCTCACCGTGGAGAATACGCTTGCATGCTCTCTGTTGCCAAATTCTAGTCAGTGGAAAAGCAAATCAAGTGTGACCAAGCAAAGCGCCCCATACATCGGTACTTATTGGAAACATTTTATATTCTGTCAGTAAGCAATAATATAGCATGATGAATTTTAGGGAGTCCACCATCTTCGAACCAGGAGGGGAAAAAAAAACACAGGTTAATAATTGGGCGTATGTACTGACTGAGAGACGCTTTGGCTTGAGCTGCCCCCTTCTTCCAAGGCTTAGATCTTCTGTGGCCAGCACTCCTGTGGTTTTGCAGCTCAGTGTGTGTCCAGTCTTGCTCATCTGCTGCCTCTCCACAGACCCACACCGTAATCCTGCAAAGGGGCTTTTGGGCCGCCTGCCCCTAGGATTGGGGTTTACTCCGCCGTCCTCCCAGGAACCAATCAGCGCCTATCAATAATGCGGACTGCTGTTACTAATGCTCCGATGGCAGCGTTCGCGATGGCCATTAAAAGCGGTGTGGTTAGGGGGAAATGTAGATGGATGAGGGAGCGGCTGCGTCGAAACAAGCTCCCATTGTTTCCAGTCGTGTTCTGGACGGTTTGTTAATATCTTATATCAAAGGAGAATTGGAAAGCTAGCTCCACTTCTCTTAGTCTTTCCAAGGCTCGTTGCCAGTTGCATTAGTCATATGATGTCATTGAAGCATCCTCTTCTATTATTGTGTCAGTTGTACTAAACAGCGGGACTTAGGAAAATATGTAAAATTGTCATGTCTGAACTACGGTTGGATACCCTAAAAATAACAGTAAGTGAAGAAAAAGAAATAAACTCAATGTCAACTTTCTATTTCATGAGTTCAAGCTACAACATAATGGGACCCACTCACAATCCCAGGTATTCAGTCGAGCTATTTCTTTCCCCCTTCTTGAAGGGATTTTTCAGGATTTTTGACATATAGGGCCTCATTTCCCAGTTATCCAGAGTGTTGTTGATTTCTGAAGATTGTTTTTTTTTTTTTTTAATTCATGCAGTCCTTATATTTGAAGAGTTTGGTGGTGCTAGGCTAGTGCTAGGCTAGCGCATTTCAATGGTAACAAGTAGCCTGCATTAAAAACAGTCTGACCCAAGCACAGTGCACCTGAGGCAAATCACATTTAACAAAAGACTACCGATATAAATGTCTGTGTTGATTGAATAATAATAAAAAAAATCACCATTATGCATTTAGAAGAACTTACATTTGAGCAGCATCAGCTTCCTGGTTGTAGCTACACAGTGGCGGAGTGATCTGCTAGGTTACCGGATCTACAGTAGTTTGCTTACCTGCGGCCGGCATTACTACACGTGGAATTCACAAAGGAGCTTTCTACA
This sequence comes from Gobius niger, assembly GCF_951799975.1. Taxonomy (NCBI): domain Eukaryota; kingdom Metazoa; phylum Chordata; class Actinopteri; order Gobiiformes; family Gobiidae; genus Gobius; species Gobius niger. Next base: position 65,160,030 of record NC_136852.1, on the reverse strand, counting down.
AATCCGATATGGCAATGTTTTGATTTTGAAAAGGTTTTTAATGCAGGCTACTAGTTACCATAGACATGTGCTAGCCTAGCACTAGCCTAGCACCACTAAACCCTTCAAATATAAGGACTGCATGAATGAAAAAACAAAAAAATCTCCAGAAATCCCTCTGGGTAACTAGGAAATGAGGCCCTATGTCAAAAATCCTGAAATATCCCTTTAAGTTGTTGAAATAACTTCAAATCTGACATGAATTAAACCTTCGCATTTCATCCTCTGCTTTCCACCATTGAATTCCTTCTACGTTTCCTTTGCCATCATCTACAATCATCTGTAACTTTTTTTTCCTTTGTGTGTTTTCTCTTGTCTTTTCGGCGCACCCCCTCAAAGCCGCAAAGCCTGCGAGTGTGTCTGCGCTCTGTTAGAATCTGTGTTTCATCCCGTTTCCCTGTGTTCCCTGAATCCTGCCGACAACGCCAAATTTCCCACCATCTTCTTTCTCTCTCATCTCTTCAGCCTCCTCCCGCGCGACCCGGCCTGACCTGGCATGTACGCCCAAACTCACACCACCTTTTCCCAAGTCTGCTTTTTTTTCTTCCTTCTTCTTCTACTCACCCCCCCCCCCCAAAAGCTAACCCAACCATCCGGACACCTCTCCTCTCTCTGTTTTCCGGAGCAGGTTCCTTTTGTTACGACTGATAAAAGGAGGAAAGTGGAACGAGGCAGGAGGATTAGTTTTAAGCGTGGGCCAGACGACACATCTGCCGGCTGTGTCCGTGCCTCTTCCTCGCCTCCCGTGGTTTCTCCATGCTTCGGGGTCCATTATCTCAGCTGAGAGTGGAGGATATTAGGATGAGGTGCACTCGTAAAGCAGTGGCACACTTCTAATTTGCGCTCTCTTCTTTGTACTTGTTTTGACAAGATGCTGGTCATTTATTTATTTCATTTTCATCAATTTACGTTGTAGCGCCGCACAATTTTCTCTGTGGTTGCTTCCAGTAGAAAGCATTAACATGTAGGGATTAGTATAGTGGACAAAAAAACAAAGGATGAATGATCTTGTTTTAAAGTTTTATGTTCATAACACAATTTCATTAAACCTAGACTAGACTCTTCGCAGACTGTTGAACTTTTGTTGAATAATAAAAGTAATCGTACTACACAGGAACTGCAAAATAAATAAATAAATGCACTAAGTTTCAAGATGGATTTGCAATTTCCTCACAAAGTTTTTGTTTTAGACACAAGTAAAGCAATGCTGCACTCACTTGAAATCAGGCCGAGGTGGCAGACGGCGGATGTTCAGCGGATGGAACTGAATAAACAAACAACGGAAAAGAAGAGTGGCAAAAACAACACATACGACAGCTTTGTTGCCATCAAGTCAAGTTGGGTTTATTTATGTGGCGTTGAAGTCGGCAATGGGTGTTCAAGACGCCTTACTGTAAAATGTTTTATTTATTGAACCGCTGTAACTTGGTCTATTGGTGAAATAGGAAATGGTTATTCTAAAGATTTAAGCGTATTAGACCCACAACATTAAACCGGTTGTGATCATCAAAACATACTTTACATATTTTGTTTGTCTATTCTTTGTCTATGATTGGGCCCACACATTTGCTAAATAAAATGTATATTTTAATTATACGTCGACCGATGTGGGGTTTTCTAAGGCCGATGCTGATTTTTTTGGATTTTTATTGGCAGATGCCGATATGTGCAGCCGATATTTATGACTGATTCTTTTGGACGATTATTTTTCAAATGTCCGGTTTATAATCCTATAAAAACATAAATACTCCAGCGGTGGCCAATTTAGATTAGCATGATTCCGTTAGCATTAGCATGTTGTTGCTAGCCACGGCATTTTGCGCGGCAATCAAAAACACAATTGTGGAGATTAAAACTAACAGAGAGATTGAATTCTCCAGGTTCTGTGCTTCAAAATGACTTACAGCATGTCCATATTGACTGAGGTTTAATGAAACGTGTATTTAATAAATTTGGAGCTAACCAGTTTTCATTGCAATGTTTCTCCGCTCCCCTGAGGCCTATGGAGTTGTGGGGGGACTTGTTTTAAAGCCCTGACTTGCTAAAAACTATCACATCAGTCTATCACTTTCGGTCCCGGAGATTTTTATCGGTTCTGGATCGGCCGATAGCCGATATTGTAAAATCCCCAAATATCGCTAATGGTACCTATTATTTCACCTTTGTTAATATGTGCTGACAGAGAAGATATTGAACTTGACGTCTGCTTTGTTACATGAGGATTGGCCAGGCCCAAACACTTGCCATATGTTCCTCATTAGAATGATCTGATCTCACATGAAGACAACAGATGTAACAATAGCAATGTATTGTGTCCTTGCTGTTATCATTATTAAAGGTTTTTGGCCCGTCGGCTCAACTAGACAGGACGGATCAGGGTGCAATTGGGCGAAGAGTGGGGAGAGACGGCAACGTTTTGAAGCTGGAAGGGACCCGGGACACGAACCCGTGAAACTGAGCAGCTCCACCTGGTTCTGCAGATGGGTCTGATTGAAGGTAGTGCTGGGGAGATGGTTCAGTTGCTCTGAACTGACTATTAATCTGAATCTGAATTTTGGGTTATGTTTATATTTCTGATTGCATAAAACAAGTCACTGTTCCATGTAACACCATGACTGCGTGTTCTTATAGATACATACAGAATCATATACAAATAGAAAGACCCCAGGCTGGATCTTATGCCATCCTTGCATTCTGTCCTTCCCTTGTCATTACTGCATCTTCTCGATTCACCTTGCATTCTTTGTGCTCTGGCCCCTCCGGATCAGAGCTTTGTGCCGGGTCGTGGCCACTGGTCAATGTCGGCTCCCTCAGTGGGCGTGCGTGGGTGACGGCCTTTCTGTGCTTCTGACAGCTCCCAGGGTCAAAGAGGGACAAAGGCGAGCATGTATAGGGATTAGTTCTTTATTGATAAACTGGCTTCGCTTGTAGAGGAATTCCCAGACACATTCCTATGTTGTAATATAAAAGGATAATAAAAGTTTTGGTTTCTTTTCAACCAGTACTGTTTGAAACTTTTCAGATATACAATTTTGAGATAGTTTTCTTGTCTTGTTCAAGATGTCTAGAGTATTTCCTGCATTTTGTGTGAACACTTACTGTAGGTTTCATAAATGGCAAGAAGATGTCTATTTAGTTTTTATTTTACCTAAATAGTTTGTGCCTTTACGGTTTCAATTGTCAGCTTCAACAGTATTTTCTGTTTATATTGTAGGCTACTCTTCTATCATTCGTACTAGCAAGCTTCAAGTTGCATAAAAAAGAAAATACATCATGCATGGCCTTGCGATCCATTGTTGTAATTTGCTTTTCGACAGATGTATTGTCAATTCCAATCTTTTGTCCTGAAGATAATGGCTATTGTGTCCTTCAGTTCCTGAGCCTGCAAATAAATAATCGAGATGGAGGCAAACAGAAAGTGAAAAATTGGAGCAAAAATTAAGAGCAGCATTCAAGATTAGAATCAGCTTCAACTAAAAATACTACATCTGTCAGAACGCACCATTGTAGAGTATTGGAAATAAATAAATAGATGCTTGCAGACAGAGTTCAATATATTCATAACTAAATCGTTTTGTGCACAATGAGACAATATAGCAGTACATTTAATTTGATGATTGTTAGAGGATAAATCACTATTTATCATACTGGGTCAAGCTGTACAGTCGTACTCTCTCTGTCGTAGCCTTGATTGTGGTGCTCAGGCGCCCACTCTCAGCCACTGAATGTTTGCTTGCGTATCAGTATGACGCTCTGAAAGGGTATTTATCCCTTTTCTGTGGAAGCATAGACAGACTTGAATGGTAGCACTAGCGCAATGTTCATATAATGTATAAGGCATCCAGACTGCTGCCTATTCTTCATCTACCCTCTTGAACACCATTGTTAATTCTCTAACAATGATAGTAATAGGTTTTTACCAAGCTCAAACTCATAGAAATATGTATATAATAGTCACAGTTGAGTTACTTGGAAAAGGGCAGGGAGCAGCTACAGGTTGGAGACTGCTGTATTATGCTCCAGCATCACTTTCAAAACTTCCAGTTTTCGACAAAATGCTGACTGAGGTAAGAGCTAAGCTACAGCTACACCATATTTTTCTAAAAGAGGACCCATCGATGCAAACTGCGACTGTTGAGGCTAAACTAATACCCAGAGTAGCTATAAAACACTGACTGTGAAGGCTATGCAAGACTATACAAACGCTAAAAATCACAGAGAAAGTGTTTGTATTACCTCACTAACGCTATCATTTAGTGGAACCAGAACTTGTCAGATTAATGCTCCCGTTGCTGGACTGGCCATTACTCGCTTAAGTAGCCACTCGCATTCTCGCTGGTCATTTTTCCCACCAATTATGTACGTGGGCCTTTATTTAGATTATGAAAAAAGTGCTGTGATCAACTAATTGTGCCTTCTTTTCATTGCGATTGGCAATATTACTGTGTGCTGTCACACCCCTACTTAGGCCTGTCACGATAACAAATTTGAAGCTCGATATATTGAGGCAGGAAAGTATCGCGATAAACGATATTATTGACTCTAACGATACAAGATACTGTCAACTCTCAGGCATGAAAACCCTCTAAAAGTGCATTATAATATCCTAAAATTCCACACAAGCTGCAATTAACATGAAATATAATGTAAGTCAATTTTCTTCCGTTAAGTTTTACAAAGAAAAAATAGGGGGAAATGCTAATAATTGTACAGACGATTAATATCGATCCCAAAAATATATCGTTTACCTGTTGAACGATATGTCGATATAGTAGTAATTATCGTGACAGCCCTACCCCTACTTTACAAATCAGCAATTACCAAATACTCCAAATTCACTGTAATACTATTTGTCTCTGTTTTAACCCATTTACATCATATTTGCTTGTCATGCTGTGCGTCCCAGCGTAAACAGGCGCGTTACTTTGATATTCATGTATGTACGCCGGTCAATAGGGGCTTTGATAGTAAGTGACCTACTGACCCTTGGACTTCCTTAGGTCAGCAGCGGCCACAAATAACAGATCTAAGGCATCTCTCAGGACCCCAGACAGGGCGGTGGGGTCAGCAGGTTTAGCCCGGAATCCTTTCCCCTTCTCGGTGCATCCATTGTCACATCCTCGCCCCCTCTAACCTCTTTTCATAGTCAGCATCCCGCACCCGCTGCTCCAATAGGGGAATTACTAGAAGTCTCCGAGCGGAGGGGGGGGGCCGGTGTGTCTACGCTGTCACTTCATGCTGACACGCTATGAGCTAGAGTGACACTGATCCGCACCGTACTGTCTGGTTTGGAGATTGTGACCCCCATGACCCCTCCTGGGACAGACATGGGCCGCGTTTTTGTTTGTCTAGTGTAAAATCTGCGGTGTCTGGCTCTGCCCAAGCTTAGTGTCTCAGAGGAGGGACTTCCACCTCCACAACAAAAGGTACACATCAGCAAAGCCCGGCCAAAAAAAAAAAAAGAGAAGAAGAAGAAAGAGAGAAGAAGAATTAAAGTTTGTGGTGAAACGAGTGGAAAACGTGCTGGCTCAGGAGGCGCGGTGGAGTGTTGTGGCTCAAAGGTTGGATTGTTGTTGTTTGAGGGTCGTGGGGGCAAGGGATTTGAATGTGTACTTTCATGTACATCAGAATGACAATACAAGTACATTTAGCTCATGAAGTTTAGGCTGGAGGTTTCCTGTATGTGATTTAGTCAACTCTTGTTCCTTTTCTCTGTCTGTCTATATCCTTTTTTTTTTTTTTTTTACCACTTGGCTTTAACGGTATGGGTTGATAGAATGAGGTGTAGAAAGATATAAGACAGAGACTGGATTCAGAAAGTTAAAGAGGAAGTTCAATATAGTTTAAATAGGTTCAGTTTCAATATCTTTGCATTTCCCGGCAGAGTTTCTGGTTTATAAAGCTTACGATAAGTCCTCAATAATGTATTATAAAAGGCAGTTGCCGTTATTTTTGAGAGAAGCTAAATCAATACACACAATCAAAACAGTTCACTCTGCCAAAGACATTTTATTATGTACTTCAAACCCATTCCGAAGTGTCTATCTTGCAGTCTCAAAATATATTGATTGAGTGCGGACCGTTTTTACTTTCCACCGCTTTTTCTGAATAGAAGAATTATTAGTCCGATATTGAACCTTCTGGATTATCTAAACTTAAAAGCTGAAGCTAGAAGAGGCAATTTTGATTTAACGATATGTTGCTGCTAGTTTTTTCTACATTTTCAAATATCAACATGATGACAAGCATGAACAAAATGCCCTCTTTGAACCTGGATAGTGTTTTTCTCTGAATCTTTCTTCATGCCTGTTTCAGCAGCAGCTGGACATTTCGGCCCCCCCCCACCCGCTGTGCACCTTCGGGGACATTTGCCGGTCTGTGACAGGCGGCAGACACCCAAAGAAAACTGTCCCTGCATGCACACTGGCCTCCACAATGCAATTATCATGCAGCATATCCACATATTGGCTCTATTGTCACTCCCCGACCGTTCGCTTTTGTGCACGCCACCTTTGTCTGGATGTCATTGTCAACCTCTGCAGGCCGACACAACACCTTCACCCAGAGGCTTTTCTCAACTGTAAAAAGCAAACGTCCCAAACTTTATTCCTCCCAAAATTTAAATCTCCTGAAAAATCTCATTCAGCCAACTTTTTAATGCAAGTCTGTTTGTCCGCTCCCGATCTTGTGTCTAAAAAGCACCAGTCCACTTCAACTCCATCCATTTCGCTAACACGCAGGCCTAGTTAGTTAGCCCGCTCCGCTCTCTCTGTCTTTAATGATATGTCCTTCTGCACCACAAGGTAAGATAAATTGAGAATCTCTTCTGGTCTTGTTTATGGAAGTACCCTTAGACAAAGTAGTGACATTGGAGTTCCAATTACCTGTGCAATATCAATGTGGTGCTTGGAAACGGAGCGACTTCACTCCACTAGCGTTGATGCCTGTCTAAGGCTCTAATACGTGGTGCTGTGTAACTGATGGGTAGCGATTTCCAGAAACACGCTGTGAGTGCATTGCTATGTGGGAGTTGAGCGAATTGGCTTTTGTTTTCGGTGCCCACTAAATGTTTGGATTGCCTGAAAGTGGTTCACGTTGCCGAAGATGACTGTCAGAGATGTTAACAAGCTTTTGAATGAAATGACAAATGGGCTGATATAGAGATTGAACTTGGAGTTGTAGATTTATGACCTTGTCGGTAACGGCTCACTGAAAACAAAGCACTTGATTTTATTTGATGTTTTGCAATTTAAAAACAAAGCTATTCGAGAGGAGCAGTTTATGACTGGTTAGGCCACTTGAACCACACTTATTCAGTGGCAGATGTGGAGAAGATCCTTTTTATTAACATTGCTAACATGTCTGAAGTATAACAAAGTAAAATGAACAATATACAGCACATTGTGAGAAAATGTTGTCTAAAATTTAGCTGTACAAAGACAAACAGTCTTTGTACAGCTAAATTTTAGACAAAATTTTCTCACAAATTGTGTTGTGTGAGGTGTTTTCACTATTACTGCAAAACGACCGTAGCTACTTCTGTATACTACCATTTCTACTACTACAAGTGCAATGTCTCCCTTACCACTGTACTACTAACGCAATGCAGCTATTTCTCTGTCATTATAACAATACACTATTTCAACAAAAATACATTAAAATAATATACATTTTCCATTATATGTAGGCATGTTTATCATTCTGCTATGATTTTCAATGGTCACTATCTGAAAGAAAAAGATACACTGGACTAAAGTGCTGAATAGAGTACAATTTTGGCAATAATGTTTTTGTATTTTTTCGACGTAGTCCTAGCTTTCACCTCTATCATTGCTCCCTTGATCAATCCCCCCATAAGAGTCTCTGCGGCGTGCCAGCGCAGAGGGGCTGAATGCTTCGTCAGACTGGACAACAGCGCCTCAGCTAGACCAATTAGGCAGCAAAGCAAGACTAATGAGGTGGTTAAGTGCGCCCCTGAAGAATGGAGGCGTCCCGTTTGGGCTGCCTCGTTTTGTGATTGAGGAGGGTATGCGCTAGCATTGGGTTTGCTAATGTGAAATGGGGGCTAAATGATGAGAAGTAAATGCCTGGAGTGTAAGCGTCCACCCACACCTTGCCCGGTAACACATGACACTTTGTTGCCTCCCACAGAGAGTAATTTAGAGGAGACAGCGTCGGCCATCTTTGTTATTTATTTGTGGGTGAAGTGGAAGTGGTGCTCCCTTGTAGTGCTGCTCCTGGTTCCTTAATTTTTAATTTTGTAATTTATTACTTAAAGCCACACTGCGTAGGATTTCACCCAATTATTCAAATACAATGCAAACATGTATTTCGTTGCAGATATTTTTAGAAAATGGGTATGCACAGGAAGAAGAGCTGAAAGCAAAGTTACATGAAGGAATTCCCGCACAACATCAAACCTTGGAGAAACTTTTAGAATTGAAAAATACCGAATAGCACATCTCTCCTGTGACTTGACTTGTTTCTCCGGTTTCCCCTTAACCCCAAAAACATGCTGGTCAGGTTGACCCACAGTGGCTGCGCGCTCAGTTACATCGGCTCAGAACTAATCCAACACCTGAACGCAATTTTGCTGTACAATTGTACAATGACAAATAAAGCACTTACTTCCTTACTTTACCATAGAGATATTTTTATAGTCATTCCCCACTCTTCCCTATTTACCTAAATAACACTATTCAAGAGAGAAACCATGATTGCTGCTCAGTCTAAAGCTGGCTCACTTCTCCTCCTCCAGTTCTCTCAGCTAAAACTTTAAACATGCATACAACCTTTGGGTTTTGCTTTTGGGGATGATTCCATGACCGTGCGCCTTTCTGTGAGATATATGCCTCGTACGAGTGGATAGACTTTCTTGGGGTGCACTGATGTCAGCCTCAACCTAAAAGATTTAAACCAGCTTGCTAACCAAAATTGCACACACTGTTGAAAAGAAGCTTCTGAGAGGAGCGGCAAAATGCCCTTAACTCGACTCTGTCCAGTTTACAATTTTCCCCCTGACCAGGACCCATAGCTCAAGAGATAAGAACATCCCTTGACAGATTCCTGTATTTTTTTTGCTATTCTAAGTATCCTACAATTTGAAATATTTTGTTTATTTATGTCAGTTCGACCATTTCAATATTTCCCCTCCCCTTCCAAGACTCTCTGCTTTCACTGGGAGTGTGAGGGTTGCAGTGAACCCCTTTAGTTCACACTTCTTCCTTTTTTTTTTTTTTTTTTACCGGTATAATTAAGCTGTGCGCATTGCTTCCTGAGGTGATATTGAAATAACTCAGTCACAGTTCAGTAATAGTACTAATAGACTGAGGACTAAAGAGGGGTCTTCGGGGAGGGGCTCGGAAAGAGTGAACCGGCTGATAGACTTGTGGGGGTCGCAGAGTGGCACGGAGGCAAATTAAGCACAAGACATTTGAGCGTAACAAGCTCCCTACTGTATACCTATAAGTCTGATTGAAGTGGGGATGTTGGGCAACCTTGACGTCGCTTTGTAAATGTTCAACGCTCCACCAGAGGGCGACGTGCGAGCAAGTGACTCCCCAACTATTTTTCTTAGGAGCGCTACCTTCTCCTCTCTCGGCACGTCGTCTGGAATTCTGTTGGCTCTTGGCAGGGGCTCGATACATATGTCAGTGTTTTTGTGAACCCTCGAAAAAATCCAAAACAGCCATATTGCTATTTGTCAAAGCAATTTCTGGTTCAATGGAAACCAGACTCTTCTCCAAAGGACACTTCACCGCAGAGGGGGAACGAGTCTGACTGTACTTTGCGGGGACTATGCTAATTTCCCTCCAACTTTGAGAGAGCCTGTCTGCCATAATGAGGTGTGAGGATAAAGTAGAATGAGTCTGTGCTTTAGCCATCCATCTTTACCTCCAGTGCAGGCCATTCATTGTAACTCTGGATTCATTCACTTGACGCTGGGGTTTTTGAAAAGTATTCTCCAAACTGGTTCATCTTCTCATTACAATAGAGAAAAAAGCCATTAAAGCAAATCCCGCTCTCTGTAGGGATTGTTCTTATGTTTATATTTTATTCAACTTAAAGAGGGGGTATTATGCTTTTTTCAGCCACATAGCACCAGTCTATATCACACTACAATGATGACGAGACCGTCTGTTGGTCTGTAAATGCAGTGAATTAGAATAACTGCCTTGTATAAAATTGCTCTTTCAAAATGGTGGTAGCGAATGACTTGAAATAGGCCCCTGTCTCTTTAAGAACCTCTGACCCTTTCCGACACGCCCCCTCCACACGCTGTCTGTGGCATCACAACAAACACTACGCTCGTTGTCTCAACTGTATTGAAACTACGATCGGTGCATTTTACTTTTTATTGTTGGAAAGGACCTACTGTTTATCACTTTGTGAACAATGGCCACACAGGATATTATTTGGAGACAAACCTTCCACACCGGACGCTTGGAAGGGGCTCTTGCCTGAAAAATAACTGCTGTTTGGAGGCTCTCTCTTTGCATCTGCCATGCCCTATGGATCTCTAACTATACCCCCATGGACGACACCAGGATCTGCAGGAGCCCATACGATTCAAAGACGGTCATTATCTGTGCAGGTGGACAGTGGTTTTTCGAGGTTACCCGTTAGCTTGTTATAATCGACTACAGCTCATTGTTGATGAAAAGTCTGCAATAAACCACAAATGTGTAAAGCCAGGCTCATTGTGTGATCATCGTAAAGGCTGCTTCGAGTAGTTGCTGCTTTATTGACGTTATTTGTGCATAATATGCTGCCTGTTTTCAATGAATGTTGTGAAGGTGAAGGTTGTTAGCTTGTCGCGGCTAATAGTGCCTTAGCTCCGGGAGAAACCACTCGGCTACGACTCACTGTAGATGAAATGTGAGCAATAAACTACACAATCAACAAGCCAGGCTCCGTGTGTGATCACCATAAAGGCTGCTTCAAGCAGTTGCCTGTTTTAGTGACGTTTTCAATGCATAATATGCTGCTTGTATTCAGTGAATTTTCCCGTTAGCTTGTCGCGGCTAGCTTGTTAGCTCCGGGAGAAAACCACTCGGCTATGACCCATTGTAGATGAAATGTGAGCAATAAACTTCCAAATCAACAAGCCAGGCTCCGTGTGTGATCATTGTTAAACGGTTCTTCATGTGTGTGGTGGTTTTATTGACTTTATGTGTGCATATTTCTCGTTTTCACGTGATGACTCGAGGTTTAGCTTAGCATTAGCTTTCTCCGGAGGCTCTGTGCATCATCAAGGCCCAGCGCAGAACCAGACACTGAAATAAGTGTTCTTGTCACCGGTTTTAATCCTGGGTGTTTAGGTAACAGAAACACTGATGTGTGTCTTTGTAAAAGTCTGCTGTGGCTCCGGTTCACAACACATGAAGCTAATCCTCCATGATGACTCTGTTTACATCTTAGGGCTAGACACTGCGGGGAGGGGGTTCTGCTGAGGGGCAGTGGTTGGTTACTCGGCTGGTGACGAAAGGTCGGAGGCGTATCCTGGAGGTCGGAGGCGTTTCCTGAAGGAATCAGGCGTTTTATCCCTAAAATGGCTGCCATCGGAGTTTTTACAGATTACTCGAAAATACGTGAATGTGCTAAGGCAACACTTCAGGCATGTTTTTAATGAGGGAATGACTTAATAACATGATGTAAAGCTTGAAAAAGTCGATTTTGCATAATAGGCCCCCTTTAAATCACTATTGGCACAAAAGACATAAAAAATGGGCACTATGTTTTGTTTGCTGTAGATATTACTATATTATCATAATTAAAGCTTTAATGTATTACAAACACATGGAAACCCTAGGTTGTTCAGGAGAATACATAAATAATAATTAGTGCTGTGTGCAGTTGTTAAAGGGACTATAAGGAGTTTAAAAATGTTAAAATGATGTATTTTCCTCCCCCTACATGTTCCAACAATGTCCTAATGTGTAGAATGAGCCCAGACCTGTTCACCACAACTGCCTCTAAAAACCTGCACTGTCACTGGAAACGGGTCCGAATTGCCGTCATGTACGAGCTTAATATAGAAGGTGCAGTTACATGTATGACCTGAGGTGGCAGTAGTGAGCATAAAATGGCTAACTTGCATCTAGCCCCTTTAAATGTACTACAATTAGGTCATTTGGATCCAAAAAGGCACGCGTAATATAGCTATATAGATGTGATTGTTTTCTCTTTTTAATCACCCAACCTAAATCCAATCTTGTGAGCATGTTGTTTCCCTAAAATCTAATTGCAGCTTCCCTTTTTACCAGAATTAGACTTGTTTGTCCTTCATTTCCGTTCCAGCTGGTCCGACTCTGCTTGGCACGGCGCGCAGTTTGTGTCGCCGACCTCAAAACGCCACTCTCATTTTGTAACTGCTGCAGAAGTACTTTAGTGCGGGAAAGTGCTTATCATTAAAGTATCAGAAATGAGACACCTTCCAGCACACTGCAGTTTAAAAAGTGAGGTCTTGGCCGCTGGTCCGTCACTAATCCCGCTGTAGTCTAGTTTTGAGAGGCTGTTATGAGCTCTCTGGCAGTGTGGTCCGTTTAGAAAAGGCCGACTCTGTCTCAGTGCGAGTGTACTGAGGCTTTAGAAGATTGGACATGGTGCCGTGTTCTGGGACTCTCTGGGAGCCAGTGAGTGCTCAAGGCTGCGTGCGGTGTGGTGGAACTCTGGTACGCTAACATAAACAGTTTGGCTACGTGCAGAGTTCAGTCGGGCTACTACTTTTTTTTTTACCTGGGTTTCTTCATCTCATGCATGACCAAGGGAACAGTTTTTTTTTTTTTTTTCGTTTTTTTACACACATTAGTGGTTAGTGGTGCTTAAAGCCACACCATGTACAATTTCACCCAATAAATAAAATTGGAAAAAAAAAAATCATCAATGAAATGAAAAGTACCTTTGTTAGTACCTCTTAGCGGCTCAGCTATCTTAAGACCTGACTCTAACTTTCTGGAGATATTTTTTTCTTAAATTCATGCAGTTCTTATATTTGAAGAGCTTAGTGGCGCTAGGCTTCTGAAGGCTAGTGCATTTCTATGGTATCAGCTAGCCTGCATTAAAAACAGTCTGACCCGCTCCACAGTGCACCTGAGGCAAATCACTTATAACGCCAGACTAACCATATAAATGTCTGTGTCGATAGAATCATGTTTGAAATATAACTGACCTTGTATCACATGAATTACCGCATTTTGAGGGACTATTTTCTAGCAGATCACTCCGCCGCTGCGTAGCTTATACAACCATGAAGCTGATGCTGCTCAAATATAAGTTATTTTAAATGCAAAATAGTTTTAATGATTCTATTAAAACAGACATTGATATGGTTAGTCTGGCGTTATAAGTGATTTGCCTCAGGTGCACTGTGGAGCGGGTCAGACCGTTTTTAATGCAGGATAGCTGATACCATAGAAATGCACTAGCCTAGCGCCACGTAACTCTTCAAATATAAGAACTGCATGAATTTAAGAAAAAAATATCTCCAGAAATTAACAACACTCTGGATAGCTAGGAAATGAGGCCCTATGTCAAAAATCCTGAAATATCCCTTTAATATAGAAGCTGCAGTTACGCATATGGCCTGAGATGGCAGTAGTGAGTATAAAATCACAAACTTGCATCTAGCCGCTTTAATGCTAAAAAGAGCTTATTTAATTTTGCTTCATGGTAATTTGTGAGTAAATACATCCTAAAAAACTTCAGCAGACTATTAAATTCATCAGCCATTAGCCTTTTTAAACGTATGCTTTGTTTTATAATTATTTTAATAAATGTGTTTCCTGATGAACATGTTTAAATGAAATATAACAATAGCAATGTTAATTTATGCACAATTACAAAAACCTTTTACATGATGTAAAAGTTGCTTGTTTACATGTTTCATGCTTCAGTCCCATTCTTTGTGTTGTCAGATCCTATTAACCAGTTGGCAGCGTAACAATATATGACTAAAGGTTTAAAGAAACCCCGGCTTGTCTTTATTTTTCTAGTGCCATCGGAAAAGTGTGCATGCTACGCGCTCTGTCTTTAAAGTCAAGTGCTGTTTTTGAGGGTGACCAACATAGGAGGGGCCCCTCTTTCACCAAGTGCAAGCCAGTGATTGCTTGGTGCTGCTTGAATGCATCACAGGCTTGTGCCGTAACGTTGTGAATGAAACTGTCAGGTTCCTGCTGTTTACAGGCACAACCCTAATTTCTCCTGGGAGTGCAAATTACCGGGACCAACTTGTTGCGTTGACCCAGTGGAGGGTTTGTGGAACAGACAAAAAAAATAAATAAAGAAAAAAGCTTCAATAGAATTTTAATTTGCACTATTAATTTATGTAAATGACACAGAGCAGCTGGTTGAGTTGAGTGCTAAATTGCTTACCCAAGCATTGTCATGTAGGCTGTATGTAAATGCAGGTGTGTGCTAATTGAATTTCAAAATGCTTCTCGTCAGTGAGGGGGAGCTGCCTGGCCTTGCTGACTGCCTCCGCTTCCCACACACACACATGCATACACACACACACACACACATGCATACACACCCACACACACACACACAAACCCCACTTCTCTCCCAGCTCGCCAGCTTGCCCTCCGAACCTTACCTAAGTGGGTCTTTAATTTAAAAGTAAGTGCATTAACTTTTTCCAACACCGGCGAGATAGAGTACCTCTTTCCAGCAAATGAATAACCCGGCGAAGTAAAGAATGCTTTCCCTCCCGCACACAAACACGCAGCGGGATCGATAAACAGTGGTATTGAGGCATCTCTTGAGGTCTGCGTCTGGCTCCGAGTGATGGCTGATTTATTTGTTCATGGCGAGAGGCGGTAAATCAGCGGCTTACCCCTCAGGCCGCCGAGACGCGACACAGCCGAGCCAGCCTACTTACTGTCAATCCTCAGCTCTGTTGGATAAGACGTCTTCCTAGCAATCCGCAAGTTTATGTCTGTACATATTGTTATTGGTGGATAAATGAGCTTTTTGCATTGCCTTGCCTGTGCCGGAAGCGAAGTCAAATGACTCTCAAAGCAATTCGTTCTAAAAGAGTCTGTATATCAGGATTCTTTACTTTCCTTCTTAGCTTGTTTGGTTTCTGCTCTCGGCTGAAGTGGCCGTGTTGTGATGAAAATCTCTCTGATCCAATATGTAATTTGTCTTTTGTCAAAATTGGATAGGGTGAAGTTTTGGGTGAGAAGGACGCATTTAAAAATAGGACCAATTTTGATCGTGAACATTTAAAGGGATATTTCAGGATTTTTGGCATAGGGCCTTATTTCCTAGTTATCCAGAGTGTTGCTGATTTCTGGACATATTTTTTTTTTGTAGTTCATGCAGTTCTTATATTTTTAAGAGTTACGTGGCGCTAGGCTAGTGCAAGGCTAGCGCATTTCTATGGTTTCAGCTAGCCTGCATTAAAAACAGTCTGACCCGCTCCACAGTGCACCTGAGGCAAATCACTTATAACACCAGACTAACCATATAAATGTCTGTGTCGATAGAATAATTTTTGGAATATAACTGATCTTGCATCACATGAATGATCGCATTTTGAGGGACTATTTTCTAGCAGATCACTCCGCCGCTGCATAGCTTATACAACCACGAAGCTGATGCTGCTCAAATATAAGTTATTTTAAATGCAAAATGGTTATAATTATTCTATCGACACAGACATTTATATGGTTAGTCTGGCGTTATAAGTGTTTTGCCTCAGGTGCTCTGTGGAGCGGGTCAGACTGTTTTTAATGCAGGCTAGCTGATATCATAGAAATGCGCTAGCCTTGCATTAGCCTAGTGCCACGAAACTCTTCAAATATAAGAACTGCTTGAATTACAAAAAAAATATCTCCAGAAATCAGCAACACTCTGGATAACTAGGAAATGAGGCCCTATGTCAAAAATCCTGAAATATCCCTTTAAATTGACAGTATAGTTTAGTATGGCTGTTAGGGGTGTAGTTTTTGGTTCCAATCTTTAAAAAAAATACACTGAATAGGTTATTAAATTTGCTCCATGATACAATTCTTAGTAGCTGTCTTTCTCGGCCCACGTCTGAAAGGTTCCCGTGCGGGTTAGATGCCCGGATCTGGTGATTGATATTTCAATCTTAAAATGCAGAGACCAAATTACAAAAGTAAAGTGTAACTTCGCCCTGCTACTTTGCTAATGTTTAAGCCGCTTCTCTTTTCTTGACGACCCATTTGTCTTTACACTGTCCTGTTAACATTGACGAAAGTGTACAGTGAGCGTGTGGCTGTGGGCTTATTGTGCGTGCGAGGCGCGGCAGAAGCGGGCGGTTGAGAAGAGACCAGACAGACAGTCGAGTGCTAACCTTCCCCCAGGGCTCTCCCAGGGCCTGCCGCTGTGCTCCTCTGCTCCCCTTTGCTCTGCTCTGCCCTTCTTCTCGCTGTCGCCTGTAGACAGTAGGCCCAGCTGTCCTCGCCAGCTGCAGGTACACACAGACCGTGACACTACAAACACCGCCTTTTCATCTGGCAACTTTTGTTTATCCACAATAAGCAACACCTCTGAGGGCCAAGCCAGAGGACGGAAAGTTTCCCAGCTCCCCGTACTCATTCTCCGTGTAATGTCTTCAGTTTTTTAGCTGGCATTGGCTAATTTTGACATTGAAGCATTGAAGCATACAGGAAGAGGTCGATAGAGATGCAGCGATCCAGCTTCATTGTGTCTGATACTCAAACCCCCAGTATCGGTATCGGCCGATATCCGATATTAACCGATACCAAGACACTCTCTGAGTGAAAAAGTAAATAGTCACTTTTCTCCATTTCAAGTTCAATAAAGTCTTTTCTTGTCATGGTGATCAATTATACATCTATTAATAAACTAATGGAAACACATTTAACCACTTTAATCACTGGACTAATTCTGCACTAAATATCCTTGGTTTAGGACAATTTAGGTTACATTGATACAACTCACATACATAAAGTGATCGGATCGTTTCAAATGTCAGGTATTCTTTAAAGCACTACTATGTAGCTTGTTTACCTTAATAAATCCTTTCCGTAGTCCCTCTGAGGGTAACACAAGTGTTAATGAGATGATTGGGGGGGTCTTTCATCTCCCCCTGGTGTCTTTGGCCAGAAAACCACAATTGCAACTTGACTGCCATCGGACCGGGGCAACCAATACACACTATTAGAATCACGAAGAAGAAGCTAGCAGGCTAACGGGCAAAGCTAACTGCGGGCTAGCACCACTTTAATTGTGTTGTTGGATGTACAATATCCCTCTCTCCCTACGCACCTGCAGTTGTTCTTATGGCCTCTAGGGTCGTGAGTTACTTAGTACTGCTTTAACAGCATTTCATAAACTAAAATACAAACACTTGGCAATTGGATTTTATTGCGCTACTTAAGATATTTCTATCATATTTCTGACACAGCCTTTAGCATGCTGCTGCTAGCTTTAGCATGCTATTGCTAGCCGCAGCATTTTGCGCGGTGATCAAAGATAAACTCGTGGAGATTAAAATGAACTCAGCGGTTGAACTCCAGGTTCTCAGCTTCAAAATAAGGTGCAGCATGTCCATAGTCAGATTTAGTCGGTGAAAGTTGTGTTTTTTAAAACTGGTATCGGTTATTTGTAGCCGATACCCGATATTGTATTTTTTCCAGTATTGCTATTATCGGATATTATTTGCTTTATTCCCTCTTTGTGTGGGTTCGTCTTTTAAAATGTTCCTTCCCATTTTAATTACATAATGTCTGTCTTTGGTTAGAAGAAGGCCGAATCCTGCCAATGGTACGCATCCCACAGTGTGAGAACCACTGCTGTCGGGCTCGGTATTCCTCTGATAATGTTGTCTGTGGCTAGCTAATCGTTTTTGGCCCTGGTGTGTCTCTTGGCCTCATTGTGGCGCCTACTTTGAAGCCCGCACAATGGCAGTCGGTGTCCGCATTTCACATGAGGGCACAAGGGGCGGCGACAGCGCTGTGGGCCATCATTCAACTTGACCTGCCATGTTTAAGAAGCTGCCATTGCCAACCCGCCGAAAACCCGCCTTTCCAATCGGAAACCAGTTGGCATTTAATTTTTATGTCATGAAAGCATCAACAATATTTGCTTGTCTACTGAGCCCATTAGAGTTGATTGTTTTTGCTCGTCACATACGATTCCTGGACTCCCTCTGGCCACGTTGTCTTGATTTGACTTTTTAACCAACGCCTAAATTAGAGGCCCGGTTTAACGCTGTTTTAATATCCAGTTTAGATGCTCAATTAGATTTGTAATCGCTCCTCAGGCTTGATTGCATTTATATTGGCCAAGCTCATTAATACTGTGGGACCAGGCCAGCGACGTCGTAAAAATGAAATTAGACTCTCTGCATGGGGTTCAGCCTGGGCACCGGCGTGCACGCGAATCCGGTGACACGTCTGAGCCCGCACGACTAAGATTTATATCGGAGCTCTTGTTTATTAAAATACCCACAGTTCATGGTTCGTCGTAAGCGCTTTGAAACTCCTGCGTTTGTTGAAATGCGGTGCTTCCATTTGGTTTAAGTTACCCTAGAGGAACGAGTTTATGGGATCCAGAGTTCTTAAAAGCCTCATTATTATAGGTTTGGGGCTATCATAAAAGCGCAGTATTGACAGGCAGAGGACAGACAAATGTACAAATCCACTCATTATGCTGCCTTTTACAGTCTTAAGTCATTCCATTCTTTCTTCGCATTTCCATCCCGTTTAGCCTTAGCTTCCCCCCCCCGTCTGTCACTTTATTCATTTGTCTCTTTCATCATTGCCTTTTCGCGGCACGCTGTGTTATTACAAAGATGGCCGCGGCGAATCTCCCGGGGGTTCTCAGACCGACCCGTCCGAGGAGACCCAGATGTGGACCGACTTCCTGTAAGCATTTAGTCACGCATTCCTTCAAGGTGTTGGAAAAACACCTGCATCTGCGCGCGCACTTTAGGCCTGTCATTTCCTCCCTTTCCTCCTTAGCACTAGATCTTCTTTCAACAAACCGGAGGCCCAGGTGGTTCAGGCCGCGCGGTTAATGTGCTAATATATTTTAGCACTTGAGAGAGGAGGGCCAGTAGAAGAATAGTGTTTTTCTCATTTGGTCGAGGAAAAAGTCAATAGGAAGATACTGCATGTCTAGACTGAGTTTGGAAAGCGCATGCAGCCTGTTCATTTACTTATTTTACAGTCGTGCAGTGGGTTGTTTTTAATGTCACACAGACACAGCGATTACTTTATGCTTTAGTTTTTGCACGTTCCTTTTCTTTTCTTTTTAATGCATTGTTAAATGCGGTTCCTTAAAGGTGCACAACGCAAGTCTCTGAGTTTTCGCAGAACTATGCCCCCTTTGGCGAAAAGCGGAACTGCACTCAGAGTTGTGCACGCTCCTGGACCACACGCACGCTTGCACGAGCACGAGCCGATCAGAACCAAAGGAGCGTCATTCCTGATTGCACAAATCTTTTGTTGAGAGTCGTAATGTCTTCAGAGGTAAGAAAGTTATACGTTATTTTGAATTATGTGAAAGGATTTTGCATTTCAGTTAAACAACATTAATTTTTCAGAGGAAAAACGGGGTTAGGAGAAAGGTAAAAATAATAATAATAATAATAATCCCATTTCTACCCGTTTTGTGTGTTCACTGATGATTGGATTATAATTGTAATGCGTTCATGAATAATATAAATTATTACTTTGTATAAGTTAAAAAATAATAATCAGTGAGTGACACACCAAATACCATATTAGTTGGTCAACAAAGTAGACTGAAATATAATGCTACCATCTTAGCTAAAACAGCCTGATCCTCCGAATATTTGTGGGGGTTTAGCTTGTTTTATTGATCTGCTTAGTAGCATATTCCAACAGCAATATATTCTTATTAGACAGTAGTTTGAAATACATGTATCTGTGAAATGTGCTAATACTTTTCACCTACTGTACCAGGGCAGGTTATGTAGCTGCCAAAAGTCACTAGTTTATACATTTAGAAGAGAAAAAAAGGCTCCCTATACACATAATATGGAATTAATTCACACAGTACAAGATCATATTAGCTGGGAAATAGAAAGCGCATGGGCCGGTAGTGATGCAGTTCAGAAGCAAACTTGATGTAGACAAATAGTTATTTGTTTTGGAAAAAGTCAGCCTGCTGTACAATATGAGGGAAGTAAAATAAGCTCCCCTTCATCACTGTATTTCTTTCCTGCGATGTGTAGAATACAGCATGTATGTTATCACAATAACAAAATATTGTTTTCCCTTTAGAATTCCAGCTCGGGTCATTTTGATGTTCTTGTGGAGAGAAGTGGCAGCAGTGCAGGGCAGAGCAGACGGGGAGACCACGAGGAAGACCAAGGGGGGAGGCAGAAGAATCTTGCTCAATCATGTGCACGATTGATCAGTGAGGACAGAAAATGATCCTGACCCTTTTGGCATTTATGTTGACTGTAAAGAAGCACCATTCAGGCAATAAACAAGCTGTGAGCACATGAGAAAATATGTCCACGAATTAGGGAAGAAAAGGCTTTATTGTAAATATGTTGTTCCAAGTTTGTAAAAATAAATATATATGCACTGCTTATGTTTCACTTGGAGTTTGTTCAGGGAGCTGATGGCATCTAGAAAAACAAAACATGATTTTTAGCAATTAGAACAAATATGTTTTTATGGAACAGATAACAGACATGCATTGTAAAACAATGAAAAACAAACATACCTGCCCTCTGTGGACACATGACTGCACCAGATCAGCTACAGGAGGGGGCACAAGGCCAGACAGGGGTCATATGTTCGGAAGCTTCGTTTTCTTGGGGGAGTCCTGCAGACTGAAGTCGTATTCGTAGAATTTTTGTCTGCAGGTCAGGGATGTCACTGTAGTCTTCGGCCCGGTCTGTGACTTCCTGCAGTACAGTCGTTTTTGCCTGCACAACAATTTATATGACATAAGTTCTCAAAACATGCGTTATATCTGGAAGTCATAAAGCGATCACTTACGACACATGGCCTTTGTTGCAGACATGCAGTGGTCGGTGGTCATGGTGGTCGTGGCCGTCGTCTGTCCCGGCTTCATATGAAGAAGCAGATCCCGGGCGGAGGACCTCTCTTTCCTTACTTTTATCACCCAAAGACCCATGGACTCCACCATGTCAGTGGAGTGCACCTCACCACACACCCTAAAATACAAAAATAAACCTCTATAATGTAATAGTAGAAGCAACATTGACATGTATTACTACAGTACTTTACTTTACATACATTTTCAATGATCATACTCACCATAAACTCCTCTGTTGCTTGCATGTTGACAAGCAATACAATTACAATATCTTTTATCCAGCCAAGTATTGTTTTATGTCGCGACATCACCCAGGCCTGTTGAACAAGTTCACATTTTAAATTCATGTTTCGTTACTACATGTCACTCTCACATGAAAACCATGTCACTTACAGCATAAAGTCTCTTAGTGAGATGCTTTGCAGCCAGACGTGGAGGGAATGGGAAACGCCTCTCGTTGATTCTCTCCTTGTAATAAAACACAAACACTGCATTAGAAAATGCCCATCACTATCTCAAATACAGAAAATATTCTGATTTACAAATGAAACAAAAAAGGCCAGAGACAAAGCACATAAACCACTGAATTACCTGGAGAGTCCATTTGTCCGTCAGCTACAATAGAAACACAGATGCATGTCAGTTATTAGAGAATTTGCAAATATCTGCAGTTTATAACTTACCAAGGCCAACAACACTGTCTTTAGTCTGTAATGGGTTTATAGTGGCAGGCGTCTTCGCTGTCCAAAACTCCCTTACAGCTGGTAAGCAGTAGAAATGATGCATCCCATAGTAGAAGATGCACCATTCTCATGTTTATTATTTGAAGAGGTTATGGCTGTTCCACATCCACATCTTGTGTCGGCGTGGGCAAACTATGCAGATATATATGCAGAAGTATTACAAATTCACCTACATTATATTACATTACATCCTGTTCATGACTTTTTTAAAAACACTACAGACATTTAGTCCTCACCAACTCTACTATAACTGCAGTCCATGAGGCTTCCTCAAGCCCCATGATGGGAAGTTCATCCAATTGATTCTGCACTGAACCACCAGGGCTGTGTAACAAAAACATACAAACTTTATTCACACCTTTATAAGGAAAAGACAGTAGGAACTGCATTACAAACATACCACAAAGACACAGGGCGACATAATCAGAGACATGTGTGTCTGTGGCCAGTTCTCGCTCAAACTCTGTCCTGTGCACAAGAAAACATACAAGATCTTAGCCAACAAAATGCACATCAATAAATTATTGACCCCAAACGAAGTAAAGATTGGAAGACATTATCATTATTACGGTATAATTATTTATTAGCAATTCACACACCATCTAAACCAGGACCAACTCAGGACTAACTCAGGTCTACACCAGGTCTGAACTAGGTCTAGACATAAACCAGGTCCAAAGTAGGAGTAAACAATGACTAACATGTATATGGGTGGCGTGCGCTCTTCACAAATAATTTATCAGAATGGTGTACACAGTAACAGCCACGTTAGCCTGTCAAGGAACATTTTTGTACCACGTTTCTGGGAACAATTGACTGATTTTCCCCCAAAAGAAAACATATCAGACAAAGTTGAGTCTTAGGTCGGTGTGTTGGTCAAGGACATAAGCACCGTTTAGCATTTAGCATCATTTTGAAGATATGAGCGAAACGTAAAAGGCTCCCGGTAAACCAAACACTAAAACATGGTGTTCATCTTTTATGTTATGTTTCATGATGTACGATTGATCTGAAGAAAACTCCACGTTTGTGAACCTGCTCATTGACAATGGCAATAAAACCAATTCTGACCGTACATTTAGCTAAGCAAACGCGTAGCATTACACATGTTACGCATCGTCATTTGTTGACATAGATTTACCGTATCAGACATCGATTAGACATTAGAGACTGTGTCTTACCCTTGTAGTAAGAAGAAAGCCAGCTGAGGTCCGGGTGAGCCCGAGAGCGGACCGGAGGTAGTTTGTCCGATGTTGACTCGTCTCTGCGGCGCCTGTTTGACTCCAAACTGCCCCTTTTCGGTCACACTAGACAAACTTTTTATCTTCTTTATCGTACGTTGAGTTTGCGTTTGGGTTTGGGATCAACAAGTGTCCGGTCTCTTACAATCCACCCTCTACTTTCGCAAAAGTGGCGGAGTTGTCTTCGCTGATGCGGATAATGGCGGCGAATCAACAAACTCCCCAGAGCCAGGTGCGCGTGAACGCGCATGACGTCACGCCCAGGCTCAAAACCTTAAGATTCCGTCCCGAATCCCTCTTATTTATTTTACTGCACAGGATAATAGGGGCGAGTGCAGTGATCAGAGAGGAGCTCAATCAGCACATCAGGCAATTGTTTAAACATGTATGGGTGAGAAAACGGTTATTTTTAACATTTAGAGTTGCGCATAGCACCTTTAAGCGCAGCTGCAAATGTAATTTTGATGTATCTGCTTGATGTCATATGTCACAACCACCTCACTGGTTGTAGAATGATGTATCTGCCAGGTGGTTCCTAAAGGTGATGTGAGGGCGGTCCTGCTGTGACCTATAGGCTTACTTCCTGACGGAAACTGCTGCTCGTTTGGTTGATTGTTGCGACCCCTCGAGCTCACGATGTCCACAACCATGTCCACCCTTTCCTTTTCTTTGGTTATAATTTTACATGCATTTACACCTGCTTAGACAATCACTGCTTATTCACTGAGCCACAACTGCACTGAACATAAATCACACGCATCTTCCCTTTACATCGGCTCTCACGTTTGCGTTTTTTTCTCAAGTTCAACAGAGTGAGCACACATTACTGCAGTGCTCTTGAACATTAATTCACTAAGGTGGTGTAGAATGTGTTACAACTCTGGCTCGAGTAGTAGCAACAAAGAGGAACAAAAGCAAAGGTTTTACAATGTTTATTTCGTAGAGTCGAGTAGAGAGAGCAAAGATCCCCAGACCGGAGTCTAGAGTTCCCGCCATTTTCCTGCAGAGAAAGGAACAAGAACAAAAGAAAGTCTTGCCTTCAAATTAAAGGCCACACATACACATGCAAGTACAAGGTAACAACTGTGCCTCAATATGTCAGCTTTGACTATTGCTAACAAGTTCAGGTGGCTATATATACTGTATTTTTTGGACTATATGCTCGGTATTATGAGATACACCAGCCATAAAATTGCCTAATGAAAGAAAAAATAACAGGCTTAATAGGCGTACAGTATGCCCATCACATTGATGGTTAGCTACATGAAGCATAAACAACAAACTAAATAGGTGTCTGGTAGGGCTGCTCGATTATTGAAAAAATAATAATCACTATTTTGGTCATAATTGAAATCCCGAAAGTCTATCTTTATTTGATTTATTTATTTATTAATCAAGAAACTATGCTGAATATTTTATGTTTTTTGAACAGTCATAAAAGTACAAATGATTTCAAGAATGCTTCGATTAAAGAGAGGTCTCTGTTTCACACCTGCCCCCTGCTGGCCAGCCCGCACACCTGTGCAAGTAAACTGAGCAGCGTGGCCTGATAACATCATCACACGGCGCAGTTTGTTTTTGAGCCATGGCACATGAAATGGGAAGGGAAAATAATCCCAGCGGCATGGTATAATGTAAGTCTGCTTTGAAAAAAAAAAATACTGAAAAAAAAGATGTTTTAAAAGAAATTAATGAATAAATAATTTGAAAAAAATAAATAAAAAATTAGTTTTTTTGATTATTTTGATTTAATAATCGTTTAGTGTAATAATCAAAATCGTAATTGAATTCCGATTAATTGATTGATTAGCTTTTGTTTTGTTTTGAGTGACCTCCGCTTCTCGCTGACTCCAAACTTTCTTTCTGCTGCTCGATTAGCCTGCAGTGCCCTCTCGTGAAATTATATATTTGGATTATAAAACGGGAAAAACTATGAAAAAAGTGCACCTTATAGTACGGAAAATACGTTCAATAGGCCTGTATGTATATGATGTACTGTATAATATATTTTCCCACATGTTCACATGCTTATTTATTTTGTTAATTTTTCAACAACAGAATTGGAGACTTGCAGAGTTTCATCTCAATCATAGATCGAACTGGCCTGTGACAATATCAACTGCAGAGTGACTTTTTTATTGTCATGAACAATAATCTCTCGCCGGTTTTTCACATAGCAGCAACGCAATATGTCACCAGGCAACTCTACACCACAGTTTTCTTTAACCATGTTATTTTTATGCTGAGTGTGTCGTTGTGCAGAACAGACAAGAAACAGGTGTTGTTTGGAGACGTGCACAAGTGAATTAGAGAAGATGATTTTGGAATGGTTGAGTTTGAGTGAAAAAAAATATTTCCATTGTATATTTGGATGTACAATATCCCACTCTCCCTTTGCCTTTTCTGTTTACTCTCCAAGACAATAAGTTAAAAAATCGCAACTTGCTACGACACCTGCAGTTGCACTTATGGCCTCTAGGGGCAAGAGTTACTTAGTAATACTTTAAACAGTGCTTTTTCTGCATCACAAAATGAGTTATTTTGTTGTACCTTTGTCTCCATTAGTTGTCACTGTTCTGTGTCGGTAAAGTTATATACATGACTTTTCAAACTACTTTTCAAACAAAGCATTTCTACCTTCTATTTTCCCCCTTTTCTTTTGAATGAATGTTGATTACTTCACTGTGCTTTGCTAATCATTTTGTGTTCCCTTGAAATGGCACTTCACCAGCTTGTGACATGCTAATTTCTATTGAAGTTTCAAACACTAAAATGCTTACTAGTGCACTCCATCGTCTTTCTTTTGCCAAAACCTGCTACGTGTGTGGAAATTCTTCTTTATAACATTGGCTTCTATGGCCTCAGCAGATGATGACAAAGCTGGCATGGGCAGATAAATTGTCATATTGAATGATTCTTTGAACATTTCTAAAAGCACTATTCATGTGTTGGGATGCCAGCTGTCATGCTTTGCCAGATCTGCTTGGCACCGTCACATTCCAGCATATTGGCGAGGTTAGAGCCCACCGCAATGGCAGGTTTCATGTTGTGGAAGGGCAGACATGGCCTCCTCCTCTCCACTCGGGTACATCAAAACCATGTTTGTGCTGTGCCAACTCACAGGCGCTATTTACTTTGACTTTAAGACATGTATGAAATCATTTTTCTTGAAATAGAGGAAGGTTGTAATACAGTGAAGACCTCATTGCAGTAGTTATTAAAATGAGGGGCAAGAAAGTTTATCAAGTCACTAGTAGTTTCAGGAGCTCTTGGCAAAATGCTGTCTTCTATCAGCATCTCCGCATGTAGAGTTTAAGATTTAACCTTCTGTATCTATCAGTCAGCTTTGACTTTTATGCAAAACCTCTTTTACCCTCAATGAATAACAATGTGGGTAAAACAGATATGCAGTTTTTGTTTTATTTTATTCACTTGTGTACCAAATGTGGGTATTAGCTGTACAATGCACTCTATTTTGACATCAACATATGAAATATTCATCGCAGCTTTCTCTATATATTTATTTGTGAATGAAAAACTGAAAAAATTGCAACATAAGTATAGCATAAGTACCAGGCTTATACTCATATCACTGCAGCAAACTGAGGATGCATGTCATTTTTGTCTCTCATTACAGAGTTTTATAGCTAGAGTACAATACGCTACGTACCCTAAACTTTTTGATAGGGTCTGCCATTATCAGGCTTGTTGAATTTATGTTTTTTTAATACCCAGTGGCCTCTTTTGTTTTTTTGTACCAATAGATTTGTGAGGCACGTCAAAGTTCAAGTATTTTACATGGGCAAATGGCATGCTGAAGTCAAGTACTCAGCAGCTTACCATAACTCAGCTATTGCGGCGAGCTGTGCTTCACCACCTGTGGGTTTTATTGATATCTGTAGCCGGATGTCTCCTGCTGCAGTAAAAGGCATTTCATAGACTATAAAGCCCTGTTGTCGTGTACATAAATTCTTACTTTAGTAGTGCTTGTGTTTTAAGCAGAGTTGAAGCTACTTTGCAAAGAAATATTCCTTTATGGGAGATGTTTTGCAGAAGTTTTGTATAGATTTACGTCGGGGCTACATTGATACAGGAGGGGAAGTTGTTACCCATTGTTGTTGCTCTGAGGAGTGTATGCTTTTTCCATTATTACTGTGACTCTTGTATCATATTCTACTCATCAATGGCAGGACTTATTCTATGTGTGTTTTTATTTTCATTTCCAACAACAACCAGTCCACTCATGTGATTCACTGTCCTGTCCTGTCCTGTCCTGCTGTATCCCCATATCTCCACCTGTTTGCATAATACCTGTGAGTATAAGTGTCCTCATCTGTAGACATGCCAATGTTCAGTACACTTAACCCTCACATTACGCGCCCTCAAGGCTCAATTATACAGCGGCCGCTCTCCCAGGCTTTGGTGGTATTTCAGTGACCACGCTCTCACTGCAGGCTTTGTGTATTTATAGTTATACATCATTTTCACCATCACCTTGCTGACCCAAAGCAATGACACGCGCAACCGAGGGATTTTAACTGTCTCCCTGGTTTTCCCTACCTAGTTTTAAATTCGGCACTTTGCTGCCTCTCTTTTGGCATTCATTTATTTAGTTTCTGATGCTGTACGGGAGGTTATCAAGTTCACAAACTGCCCTCTAAAAAGCGCTGATTCAAAAGGAATTGGTTTGTCATATGATTTTCGTAAGTAAATAGTCGTAAGTGGTCTACTTAGAACTGCACATTAGTCAATAAACTAAATTAAAAGAGCAATCGAATCATGGCCAAAAAGCATATTTTGTGTGGTTAGTTAACAAGGTTTCAAGTAGGATTTCATGCAACAAGAGGAAATGTTTAAAGTTTTGGAACACACCTCAAATTAAAGAAGAAAAAAACAAAACCTCAAAACAGAAATCAAAGTCCTAATACATGAGTAGCTCCACCGTTAGTGTCGATCACAAGTGGTGACTGACTGGAACTGTAAAATCAGAAAATCAGAATTACTGTGTCCCACCTCAGTCTGGGGGTTCTCCCAGGACATTGTTTTAAAAGGAGACATACTGTATCATGCAAATGAACGTTTTTGAGCTTTAAACCATGTTATAAGATTGTTCCCCATCAAAGACGGACCTGGATTATGATTATTTGTTCTGTTGTTCCTGAAGACAATTATGTCATTGTAAAACCTAAAACGGCTGTAGTACAGCGGTTAGAGCTCGTGCTTCAATTCCCGCCAGTGACGGGACTTTTATGTGTGGAGTTTATGTGTTCTCATGTGTGTCTGTGTCTGTGTAGGTTTCCTCCAGGCACTCCAGGTTCCCCTATCACTAAAAAAAATCAAGTTTCAAGTTTATTTCATACATTCATGGGAATGTATGAAATAAACTGGATATCAGCAAGAATAGCAGCAAGAAAAAATGAATATCAGCATGAAATTACAATGAAAACATTATTAGTAAAAACACTTTCATGAAATGTTCATAAGATACGATCCCCCTTTCAAGTCCTTATTGTACAACCTCACCGTTGTTGGCAGCACAGATTGTTCAAATCTCCTGCAGTACTTGTACTCCGAGATGTTATTACCACAAAAACATGTACCAGGCCAGGATGAATAAGAGTGTGGGAGTGCGCAGTGGGGGACAACGGATGGAAATTAGCCTAAGGCTACAATCTGGTGTGGCGTGTTTACATACATGAGTCCCTTGTATGTTCATTAACATGCACTGTCCCTACTAAATAAACTAATAAACTAAAACTGTCGTTCCACATGTTTAAAGCCCATAATCCGACATCATATCAGTTCTGAGACGCTCTGCTCACAATGTGTTCATCAAACCGCACTGAAACTGTAAACCATGCCATAAACAGAAACAGAAAGTTATTTGTACAGCGTCCTGCAGGAGGAGCACCAGGCAAGTCCTCACCATTGTTACGCACTTAATCTCAAATTATAAATCGTAAAATATCAGTGCTGAAGAACTCATAATAATGTTTTTTAGATCTGTAAATTACCCATATTTGGGTAGAATTGTAATACTTAATAACAGTCTTTAGATCACTATTGAATCAATGTTAATATTTCAACTGATTGCAAACCTCTTACCAGCTCCAGAGATAAACACAAAGCTATTGAAATGCTGAGGTACATCATGCCGCGACTTACATTTTCATATTTGACCTTTAGTTAGCCAGAAGAGGTACACATACAAAATATAAGCAACAATCTTTATTGTGTGTGATTTTTCTTCCCAAACTGCACTTTGGGCCTCATTCAATGTTTCATATCCATTTCCTTTGACTTAATTTCCTCAGTCATTTCTTCTGTTGACTTAGGTTCCCTCCACCTCCACTTCCCTTCTATCAAGCTCACATCAAGGCAATAGATTTGGAAAAAACAGTGGAACAGTGGGAGTTGGATAAAAAAAAAATCACATCTACTTTAGCGCATTTAATATTCACTCCCACCGTTTTTCCTTTTCATGTGCATAATTTGCTTGAAGTAAAAGGAATATCCACAGAGAGGCAGCAGTTTTATCATCTCCAAAGTAAGAAGCTTAAAAATGGTGTTTGTCAGTTGCTCGTTTTCCCTTTGTTCTTTGGTTTTGATGCACAGACTGCGCTGGTGCAACACATGTGAAAGTTTCCCTCCTCACTAGTTATGTTTACTCTCTGTGCCGGTCCAATGAGAACCCCATTAGTAACGACGTCGCCCTTTGCAAACCCCAGTAAGAGAAAAGCTGTGCTCTGTAGAACTTTGAGACTGTTTGAGCCTGTAAGAACATCAGCATGGTTTTAAGCTTGATTCTGTATTTATGAATGACTGGCACAAAGGCTTTTTGATTGATCATGACTTTGACTTAAAAATGTATTAATTTTGGGTCAAACGGCAAAGACAATGATCTGTAGTGTTAGATTTCATAAATCTTAAAAAACATTGCTGCAATGTTTTGTTTTTCTAACTGTCACCACTTTCGTATGCCTTTCAGAGAAAATAATTGCACATTTGTTCATATGTTCTGACAGAGAAGACAATGAACTTTGAGACAGTTTTTCATGTGGATTCTTCCAATAATGACTGAGATACTAAAGAAAAACTAAGACGCAAAAATCTGCACAATTACCATAGTTACCTCCATGGATATTCAGTCGCCCTCCACCTCAACTTTAAACTATAGGCTCTTAAAGGAACAGGCCACTGTTTTTACATACTGAGATATGTTCTTACCTGAGCTTAGACGAGTTGACACATACTTGTCTGGTCTTTGTGCCCGTTAAAGAGCGTGGTCGCTTCCAACTTCACCCCCGTTTGGAGCTATAGGAATACATTGGAAGAGGCCAAATGCTAACAACATCTTTGGTCGTGGTGCGTGACTGAGCGAACGCACAACGACCAAACAGGTACGCATCAACTCGTCTAAGCTCAGGTAAGAACATATCTCCGTATGTAAAAACGGTGGCCTGTTCCTTTAAGAATGTTGTGAGGTCACTTGAACGCAACCTATTGACTTAACAGGAGTCATTCCTGTAATAAAATTGTATCTGTAAAGCCACTCCACATAACATTTCACACAATAAATATAATAAAATACAAGCATTAATTCCATTTCAGATTTTGGTATCATTGAAAAACACCTAGAAATGAAATCAAACATGTGTCCTCTTATGACCTGATTGTAAATTTACTGGGAGCGGGAACGTCTCCAGCTCATCTGCATCGAAATGCTTAGTAAGGGCTGCCAAATATAATATTTATTTAGGTCTTCATCCAAACCCATTCTGCAGAAATAGCATTGTCTGTCTAGCTGGTCATTAGGAGCCTTTTTTGTACTGCTGGCAACAATTAAATCCAATGTAAATGTTACTCTGTGCTTTTAAAGATGCATGGCAAAAGAGCATAGAATTCAAATCAACACTAGGCATCCCATTCAACACAAATGTCAGACAGTATCATCAGAAATATTTAGCATTCCTCTCAAAAACAACTTATATGCTTGTAGATTGGCAGCCACACGTTTCAAGCCTTGCGTTAAAATATCAGCTTACCCCCTTACAAGCATTAAGTGCCTGAAAGGCCATTCCGAACTGCCTTAACTTGAATATGCCATTCCCCTTCAAATGGGTGGAAAATGGCCGAGCTGGCGCCAAATAGGCCGTTTGCCAAATCACCGAAAACCTCAAATGGTCTCCATTAAATTTTGCGGACTCTTGGCAGAGCATGGCTACACTGCTTGGAGGTCATTTTTAAAAGCCCTGTGGAAATACCCCCCTCTTGGCATCTCAGGCCATCAGTGTCTGTTTGGGTGTGTGGAAGTGGCGGAATTCAGGTTTATTAGGCTTCAGTGGTGTTTAGACAGCCGGAAGAGTAGCACTAATAGGACAGAATGATGCAGAAATGGTCAGAGAGCCCCCTCGGAGTTCTCCCAGCTCATTTTCAGCCTCTCCCACTCACTGCGTTTCAATCACTCACTCATTTCTCCGCTGTCTTGTGGTCTTTCTGCCGATCTCCTGACTACCATCTAGTTACTTCCTCAGCCTCGCCTGTCACATGGCTCTAGTTTTGCCTCCACTAACGCCGAAACATCCTTTTATTTCCCTTGCAATTCCAGCCCGTTTTCCCCAAAAGCACTTTTGAGTCAGCGGGGGGAAGCTTTTAGCCACTGATTACTCCTCCATGGTAATTTCTCCTTGTTTTGCCGCTCGGGCGAATTTGGGAAACCATTTTTCTGCCCATTTCATTTTTGTTTGGGCTATTTTTAATCTCCAACAGCCTGTTCGCTGTCCTTTTTCCTTCCGTCTAATCACTGACCTCTGCTTCATATTTTACTGTATGTTACTCCTTTATCGGTTCAGGTGGGATTTGGCGCCTTTAAAATATCCTCAACAACGTTTTGGTCATTGGGCGACATGGGATGGAGATAATTTAAATTTCCCATTGGGCTGTTGCTCCCTCTTGAAATCCTTTTGTATTTTTACATTATTTTTGGGTAACCTGTAGCTGGAGGGACCTGCACCATGTTCTACTTGGATTTATATTTTCTTCAAGGTGAATCGTGTCTGAGGGCGACAACAAGGCACTATTTCTGACGGACGCGTTGTCACTCTCATGTCTTACCACATCTGAATGTTCTCGATCAAATCCAGTGTTAAGCCTTTACATTTCTCCCATTTTCTGCTGAGAATCCTGAACCCGCAGTCCACAGGGTTCAGAGCTGATGACCCTGAAGTGGCTTACATTTCCCAGGTCACCACTCCGCTCACCTCGCATTATCTCATTTGTCTTTCTTGTCCTTTTTTAAATGACTGCTTTATCTTCCACCTCACCGCTCGCCCGTTCCCAATCTCCCTCCATCAGCTCGCGTTTGCTCCTGCGGTATGGAACTGTCTGCTTCAACTCTTGGGTCTTGTAGCCACTTAGGTTATAAAGGAAGTGGTAGTAGCCCGCCCCCTGCCTCAGAAAATGGGTCAAAGGCAGAGTACACATTTTCCAAAGGGGGGACACTAAAGCCTTGTTGACCTTTCCTTTAGATACAAAGGTCACAGTTCAGGCTCCACACTCAAGTTGTTGAAACAATTAGGGCCCAACATGATTTTTGGAGGCTGCCAAATAGCCTGTAGTTAACATTTAATGTCCTAGAGCAAAGCCAGTTCTTTAGCTTTAGCTGTAAACCAAGTTGCTTTTGGCTCTCGGCTTTTTGGGCTATCATTGTCACTTTGTATTAAACCTCGGTCAACCTATGATTATGTTGGAGTTTTATTTCTAATGTATTACAGGCCCTCTTTTCTGAGTAGCAGAATTCAAGAAGGGCAAAGGTTGTTTTTGGCTTGTTTAACGTCAAATCAAATAAGTACAAAAATGTGCCATTCACGGCTCGTTTTGGGCCAGTAAACGTGAATACTTGAATTATTACCTCTAATATCTGCTCAAAAATATAGAAATATATGGCCTAAGTGCCACTTACATTTATTCTCAGTATTTTTACATTTTGAGAATGAAGAAAATTCCATTATTATTATTATTATTATTATTATTATTATTTGGAATGCATGGGCTACATGTGTAGAGCAGTTACTGAAGGTCTAAAGGATTCTGTACTTTTGGACACAAATCTTCAATAAGATTTCACACGTGATCCAAAGGAAAATTTTCCAATGCAAATTATTGCACGTTGTGATTGTTTTCGTTATACAGTTGTGCGCAAAAGTTTATATACCCTGGCACAATTTTTGACAATTTTTTGACAATTTTTCAAATAATATGAAAGATAACACACACACTTTTTTCACTCATAGTTTGTGGTTGTGTGAAGACATTTGTGGTGGTTAAAACAGAGTTTGCTCTTTTTAAATCACAGCAAGAAGGCCCGGATACGATTCCCACTAGGGACAGGACCTTTCTGTGTGGAGTTTGCATGTTCTCCCCGTGTCTGCGTAGGTTTCACTAAAACATGTACAATAGGCCAAGATGAATAAGTATGTATGAGAGTGCGCATGGGGGGCGACAGATGGAAATTAGCCCAAGGCTACAATCCGGTGTGGCTTATTTATTAACATGCACTGTCCCCACCAAATAAACCAATAACCAATAGACATACCCCCGTTCTGTGTATTGCCCTCTTTAGCGTCAATGACAGCCTGGAGTCTATGGTAGTTGTGGGGAAGGTTCTGTGTATAATCTAATGGTTAAAAGGACAATTCCTCTTGATCATAAACATTTGATTTTAGGTACTTTCTTTTTTCATTATGATTTAAAAAGAGCAAACCGTTTTTTTCAACCGCTAAAAAATACTTATCTTTCTATTTGAAAAAATAGTAAATAAAAATAATCCAAAAATCTGCCAGGATATGTATATTTTTGACACAACTGTATTTTGTATTTGGAAAATACACTCAAAAGTGCCTTTATACTGTAGTTCTTCCTGCACAGGTGAAAACACCAAAGTTTATCATGTTTTTCTGCTTCCTTCTTTTTTTTCTACCACTAGTCCTTTTATAGTGCACCTTATGGGATAACAAAATATTAAAAGAATGTAGTAACACATCTCTTGGCAGCTGTGTTTTAGCACGAGTGTATGTGTGTCAGTCTCTGTGCCGCTGTGACTGATGCCTTGCTCTCAGCCATGTCTGTAATTAGCAGTAAAAACCCCAGTGTGGTGGCTTGGGCATCTCTTCAAGGTTGTTCCGTCAGTCTTCTAAACTGTTCCACTAAATCTTGTTTTGGGCAATTGAAACGAAGTTGTTTTCACTCCCCTCCTTGACTGCAAGTCCCCCGTGTGTTCCTAAAGCCACACATGTTCAAATATCCTTGGGTGCTCTAACCTTTTCCACCCGTTTGTTCGTGGTGTTGTTTTCTTCTTAGTGACTTTGAGCGACCCGGAGCCTTCTTGCATATCTTTCCTACGGCAGGACCCAAATGCGCTGTCCCTTCATCAAATATTAAACGCACTGGAAGAACTAATACATTTTTTTTTTTTTTCACAATTTGGAATCGGATATTAGACAATCACCATGAAATAATCATTTCCCATTTGCTCAAGAATTTGCCTCTTTCTGTCTCTTCTTGACTAATGATTTTATGCAGTGCGCGGCTCCACACCTGGTTAAGGGACCAAGACTGTGTCACTTTCCGTCCCGTTGCCATGGTGATTAGGAGGTGAGGAGCCCCCGAAGGGTCCCCTAATAAGGAGGAAACTGGGTGTGAAATTAAGGTTGTAGGACAAATTCGGCATCTGTTTCTTAAGCAAGGCCAAAGACGGCGTTTTAATGCAAATCCGCGGGTGGTTACAAGAGTTGTCTATGTCGGATATAACAAGTACGTGCTCGGATGCTTCCTTCTTTTAGCGTAGATTGGAAAAAATAAAACCTTTGGATTAGGAATCTGTCTGAGGCTTTTTCTTGATGTGGGCAAATGCAACTTCATTTATTTTTCATACTGTACACTGTTGATCACAAACTGACTTTGAAAGATGAAAACATGGATTAAGGAGGATGGAGGCGCATTGAGTTGCCTTGTGTACGAAATGCGCGGTATAAATAAAGTTGACTTGCCTTGCCTTGCCATTAAAAAACACCAATCAAGTTGCTTAGCATATAGAAGAATGAATCACAAAGATTGAACTTGAGCTGGAACTTGCCATTGTCCCTGAAGGTCCGACCGTCCTACAAACTGGTGGGTCAGGGAACCATTTTAATTATTGATCCATGGGTAACACTTTATAATAATGGTACATGAGTTCATGCATGATTTTCATGAACTTATGCATGAATTACATTCATGCATTACTAAATCATGACTTCTCAGACACAAACATGATCACATGTTGGTTCATGGATGACTTCATCCCTGAATTAAACATCTAACTACTGCAATGAATGTACATGAAAATCTTAATGATTCATCATAATCATGTGGATGCATGAGGAAGTGGGGGCATTACCCTAAATTACATATTATTTCAGCATTAGTACAGCATAACCAAATAACATCTCCAAAGCTGGTCTTTAACAGGTTAAAAAGTTTAGGATAATGCACGCTTTAGTTGAGGGGACATAATCATAATGAAATCATGATGTAGGAAGGATTAGCAAATGATACGTTCATGATTGTTGTAATTTTATCCTATAAAGTCATACTTTGTGTTCTTGTCCATAATTTGCAAATAGATTGAGTCATGATGTTCATGCTTGATCCTCATGATCATGATCGGTTGATCATTTCATTGCCGTTTTAGTCAATTCATGCTATTCTTATGTGATCCTCATGATCTTGATGACTCATTAAGATTTTCATGTACATTCATTACAGTAGCTAGACGAAATAGTGCATTAATTCATGCAGAAGTTCATGAAAATCATGCATGAACTCATGTACCATTATTATAAAGTGTTACCCTGCGAAAAAAGTACCTGAGACATGAAATGACCATAATTCGTGCTTTCTAGGTTTTAAATGCCTCAATCAACAGTAATCTCCAGGAAAAAGCAGTATTTTGTGCATTTTGTTTGGGTCGCAGATTGTTATCCTAGGGTGCTGATGGGTCCTTCCCAATATTTTTTGTCACACATACCAGAGTCGTACATTTATACTCCAAAGTCCCCCTACCTTGAGGATCCTGCAAATATTTTTTTCACAAAATGGTCAACTAAACTCAAATGTGGTAATTAGTTGAGTGTTGTGTTCAAAATAAAGTTAAAACACTTTGCTTTGAAGGTGCTGTTGAAATTCTGAAGTTTCACCATCATTTATTTTTATAATCTGAAGTCCATTCCAAGTACCCCCTGCTAAGTGTTCAAGCACCCATGGTTGAGAAACACTGCCGTAGAGAATCAGCTTCTGATCATTTTGCAATGGGGTAACTTGTCAGGAGCAGTTTTGCGATGTTAGTCAGACTTTAAACAGAAATTATTAACATTTATTGACTATTTCATTTTAAAGTGGGCAAGTATATCGCATCTAACAGCCATGTTTTATATCTTTGTAACTAAGTAGGGGGTAATAAATCCCTGCTAAACTTTGTGTACTTTTATAGCTGAGCACTCAAATTGACATTGTTTTAATTCTGTTGTTAAAGGGATATTTCAGGATTTTTGACATAGGGCCTCATTTCCTAGTTATCCAGAGTGTTGATGATTTCCGGAGATTTTTTTTATTTTATTTTTATAATTCATGCAGTCCTTATGTTTGAAGAGTTTAGTGGTGCTAGGCTAGTGCTAGGCTAGCGCATGTCTATGGTAACTAGTAGCCTGCATTAAAAACCTCTTCAAAATCATTGGGTAGTCCTCCAAACGTTGCAGCTGATGCTGCTCAAATATAAGTTCCTTTAAAGTTCCTTAAATGCAAAATGGTCATATTTCAAAAATGATTCAGTCAACACAGACATTTATATGTGTAATCATGTGCTAGCCTAACACTAGCCTAGCACCACTAAACTCTTCAAATAAAAGGACTGCATGAAATAAAAAAAAAAACTATATATCTCCAGAAATCAACATCACTCTGGATAACTAGGAAATGAGGCCCTATGTCAAAAATCCTGAAATATCCCTTTAACCTTTTGAAACGTTTTTCTCTTTTGTGGCTTTTTAGTCACTTTATTGTTGCTTTTTGGCACTTGATTTGTTTTGTTTTTTTGCTTTTTTGATGCCAATTTTTTGTTCTTTTGTTGCTTATTTTATTAGGTTTTTTTTTGTTGGTCTTTTGTGGCTTATTGACCCCTTTTTTGTTGCTATTTTGTCACATTTTCCCCACTTTTTTGTCACTTTAATGTTGCATATTTTGTATCACGTTTTTGTCCCTGTGTTTTGATGCGTTTCTTCTTCTGATACTTTTAGATTTTGGTAAAGCCAAACTGGAGAAAATGTGGTAGGTTCAAGTGGAGATTAAGAGGTTAACTACTGTTTCAAGTCTGTGATGTATTGTTTACATCCCAAACCCTCTCATCGACAAAAAGAGTTATCATTTAGGAAATGGTCAGTAGTTAATACATTCTAAATCACTTCCCTCCTGACTTATTCCACCCGCCTTAGCTCTGTGAAGCCAGTCCTTATCAATGTGACTAATGTGCACGATAGATTCTAAAAACTCCCTCTGACTGGCTATAAGCAGTGGAGCCGATAGCCCATTGACCCGGGCCGTTCTCCTCGGCGTGCTCCCCTAATGCTGTCCGACAGGTATGGGATTGTGAATCAGTGGCCAGTGGGCTTGGGCCTGACCCGGGCCATCTCCTGCCTCATCATAGACCGCTCTCCCTCCCAATCATTTGTTCCACTGCTCGGCCCCCACCGCCTCTCCCACCGCGGGCTGCAAGCGCACTGTCCCGGCTGCTGGGCTCACAAAGGGATTGCCTCGGAAAATGAGTCGGCGAGGGACAATGGGAGAAGCAGAACCCCTGGCCTGGTGTGTGCGGTGTTTTGATGTTTGTTGAGGTATTATTTTTTTATTTTTTTTTCCGCTCCCCCTTTTCTTTTGCTCTGGATGGACTGCTGCGGTGCGCTCACTCCCAAAGCCAAACATAAGGCGAGGGATTACCTTTCTATGTGGGTTAACATTATGTGAGTTATTGATGGACAGCGCAGCGCCGAGTCTGGGACATGGAGGATTTTTTCCTCAGAGGGAAAAAAAGTACGAGTGGTGAGCAACAAAAAAGTTGTTTAGTTTACCATTACCAAAAACAGGTAATGGTGCAAATTCACATCAGCATAATTGAAATTAGGTCAAATTATACCCAAATAAATACATTGTTGTTGTTATTATTATTAGTAGTAGTAAAAGGAGATCCAGCTTTTTTGCTACCGATACTCAGGATTTGAGTATCTACCGATATCTGATATTTACCGATACCAAGAGACAAAGACAAAAGTGGCATTCTTTGAGTGAAAAAAAATATTGACTCTTCTCCATGGTAAGATCAATAAAGTCATATTTTATTGTAATATTACAGATAAATTATCAATTAGCTATATCCATCAATACACTCTAGAAATAACATTTAACAAGGAGGACTTTTCTACACTAAATATCCTTGGGTATATGACAGGTTGCATTAAAGGAGCTACCGGTATACCTGATTTTACTTCTCCTCCTTTAGTATATTGTAAACTCAAATGCTTGTAGGTAAAACATTTGTATCAATTTCATGAACGTTCAGGCTATTTTTGCAGCATTTTTGTGAATGTGGGCCTGAAAGGTGACCCTGCAAGTTGTGAAATTTGCCTTTAAACTTGTCCCTGAGAATAATTTGGATGCTACAAATACATTAGGAAAGTTATGAATGAGTTTGGACCACAACTAACATTTTAATTTATTGACTTCCCCTTTCATTGTTTGCAATCAAATAATCAGGTATAGGGCCTTTAATATAAACAACTCACATAAAGTGATCTGATCAATATTAGTTAGATCAGTTATTTCTTAAACTAAAATCCAAACACTTGGCTTCAACAGTGGCCGATTTTATTTTATTAGGCTGCTTTAGGTATTTCTATCATAGTTTCTGTCCCAGCCTTGACTTGTTTTCATTAGCATTTGCATGCTCCAGCTAGCTTTAGCATGCTATTGCTAACCACAGAATTTTGCGCGGCGATCAAAAATACATTTATGAAGGTTACAACTAACTCAGCGATTGAATTATCCAGATTCCTAGCTTTACAATGATATACAGCACCCATATTTATTTAGATTTAGTTGGTAAAAGTTGTGTTTGTAAGGCGGTGAGAGTTTAGTTCAGCATTTGATATTTCCAGCTGATACCCTATATCGTATTTTTTCCAGTGTCGGCTCCGATATCTGATACCAGTATCTGATCGGTGCATCCCTTGTAAAAACTCAGATTTTAAAGTAAGAAATTTGAGGATGAATGAAGAAATGTGAAATGACAAAAAGTCGGATATATGCAAATTCCCATCCCAAGAACACATTCCACGTTCTATTTCAGTCCAATTCAGACTTTAATCTGAAGGTGGAAATGACATTGTGGCATTGTCTATACTATTAATAAAATTGGCTATATCAATTGGAATGGTCATTTGGACCAGTCTTCATTGCACAGCATAAAACCATCTTAGTCACTTTCTTCTTTAATTCTCTCCTTAATGACGGACCCAACTTTCTCTATTCCCTTCTACACAGAGGGCGGTTTGTTTTTACTCTTCGCCACA
Source organism: Gobius niger (assembly GCF_951799975.1). Lineage (NCBI taxonomy): Eukaryota > Metazoa > Chordata > Actinopteri > Gobiiformes > Gobiidae > Gobius > Gobius niger. Next base: position 65,120,316 of record NC_136852.1, on the reverse strand, counting down.
AGCATGTTTTCAGTAACGCAGGGTGAGTGGGATGCTGGGATGTATCAAAGTCTTAACCCCCCTGCATTAAACATAAGGCTGTTTTAATTCAAGCTGAGCGCCAAATACTGCCTCTAAGTTGTGTACGTGTTTATGAGTATCCTACAATCAATAGGGAACGCTTGTTAATAATAGATCCGCTGCTGTCTGTCTCTGCCTTCTTGGTAGAGATTTTTTTTCTTCCTTGAGTTTCATCTCAGACTTTGCCTCCGAGGTCCCTTCAGAGTGCACATAACTGTCTACTGTCACCAAAGCTTTGTTAAGTTCTTTTGATGTTTGCTGTAGTAATTAACCCGTTTCAGTTTAATCTCTATGGGGAGATTAGTTGTAGCAACTAAACATAGTACTGCAACTGAAAAAGAAATGTTTTGAGTACGGCTGTGACCTTATTGTCTCAAATGACCTAAACACACAAAATGCATTCACAACGACTAGTCAACAGCAACCACTAAATGATCATTACATTAGTACAGGCACGCTTGCTTCTTAAATATTCACGTATTTGCCCATAATAACCAACATAATTCAAATATTCCACCAATTTTTCCCACGTTCAGTTTTCACCAGAGCTAGTTCTCCTGATTTAATCTCTTAACCCCCACCTGAACCAAGCACATTTTCTCCAATTTAGCTTTATCCAAATCTTAAAGCTTCTTGGAAAAAAAAGCATTAATATAGAAGCGAAAACGAGGATGAAAACGTAACAAAAAAACAAAGGAAAAAAAGGCACAAAAAAAGTGACAAAAAACCAACAAAGAAGTGAGTAAATGAGCAACAAAAAAGTACCTCAATAATAATAATACCTCAAAAAAGTGACAATAATATGGCGAAACTACAACAAAAACGCAATGAAAAAAAAAAAAACCCAGATGGAAAAGAAACAAAAAGGGACAAAAATGCAGCGACAACGCAACATAAAACAGAATCAGTTTTGTAGGCCATAGCTTTAAAATGAGGAATTACACTGTTGCTCTCCCGCCGAGAAGCTTTTAGATTTGGGTAAAGCTGAACTGGAGAAAATGCACTCAGTTAAATGGACTATACAGAGTTTAAAAATGTTAAAACTAATAATGATAATAATAATGCATCGGTTTTATATAGCGCTTTTCTGGACACTCAAAGACTCAAAGATTGCATTATTCATTCACTCCATACCCGGTGGTGGTAAGCTACTATTGTAGCCACAGCTGCCCTGGGGTAGACTGACGGAAGCGAGGCAACCAGTCTGCGCCATCGGCCCCTCCGACCACCACCACTCACTCACTCTCTACATTCGCTAGGCTTCCTGGTGTTCCCAAACGGTCTCCCATCCAAGTACCGACCAGGCCCTTCCCTGCTTAGCTTCCAAGGTCTGACGGGATTGGGCATCGCAAAGGCGGTATGACCACTAAGTATTTTCCTCCCCCTACATGTTCCAGCCATGTCCTAATGTGTAGAATGAGCTCAGACCTATTCACCACACCTGCCTCCAAAATCCTGCACTGTCACTCAAAAAGTTTTACTTCGGGTCTGAAGTGCCGTCATGCATGAGCTTAATATAGAAGCTGCAGTTACGCGTAAGACCTGAGGTGGCAGTAGTGAGTATAAAATGATCAACTTGCACCTCGTCTCTTTAAGGCGGAGGGTGAGAGGTTTTAGCACTTGGGTTTTCTGGACATTTTCTCACTCGTCAGGAGAAATGCCCAGTTGAATCAATTTAGTGGACTCTGTGTGTATTTCTTGGATAACTTAATCTTTTATTACATTTTGCCTGAATTTGACATGGCTTGCCTGGTGACCTGTGCGCTTCAAAGTGTTACCAGACCCTCTCCAACCTGCTGGAATTTAACATCTTTGGTCCTTTGAAGAAGAGGATAGGATGATTCTCGAAACGTCGGGCATCAACAGGAAGAAATGTCCTGCGTAATCGACCTTAGGGGTTTCTGATTGGTGTTCGGAATTGGCTGTAACATCCACCAAAACCGCCTTGTTTACTATATTACCAAGATAGGCTTCTGGATGAATGCCCAATAGCCAGCTGGCAGACAGTTCTTAGGTTGACCCTTGATCACTCCATGCTGCTGGACAACCTGTCAGGAGCCATGGGTGTCCACAGTGCTGTCATAGATTTTTAGTCAGATTTTCAGTTTGGTCAGGAGTACCTAGTCGGAGGTCAAGCCTATTTAGCTGGTTTTAATGTTGAGCTTGGAAACAACAGGACCTTCTTGATGTGAGGCTACCCACTCTGCCGGTGCAAGAAACAAACCATTGAAAAAGAACAAAAAAAGAGGGACTATTTTCCGATGTAAATTGGTACCATCACTTGAACTAATGAAAGCAGTAATGGTTTTGCGGCAATTGCAGCATCTAAGAACAAACGCGCAGTCACTGATGTACTTGATACTGTGCTTATGCCTGTCTATGCACTGCTAGCTCACCCTGGACTCTTTTCCTCCCTCTGTATTACTGAGGCTGCCTAAGATAGCGCACCCCGTCTCGCTTGTCCCGCTGTGCCCACTCTGTTGCAGACTGTCCCATAATATCCAATTTTTATGCGCCCGCTAATGCTGTCTGTAAATGTGCCACTCTTTCATCCTCCCCTCGGCTTTCTTTTGTCATTAACGCTGCCTAACAGGGCCACGGAAGATAGGTCTCAGTGGGCATGCTCCTTTGCACGTACTTGATCCTCAAACATACATTCTCATTGTTTTATGTAATGCATTTTCCTTCTTCACTGTGATTCAACAATTGCGCTACCAACGTGTGAAGCTTCAAGTGTTAACGCCAAGTAAAACAAAGGATTATACACTATCCGCAACGATTACTTTTGAATGTTAAGCAACTCCACTGAGATTAAAGACTTGATCATCGAACAAGCGATTGTACGCCAACAAAACTACATTTCTGTATCAGCATTAATTCAGTTCTTTTTGATTGTGGACAACTCTCATTGAACTGCATCTTTTAGTTTGCCGTCCTTCGGTCTGTAAAGCATTACGGCCCACCAGACATGATTGGAGCACTATTACAATGCTGATGACAGTAAGAATAAAAACTGAGAAGAGGCAGCAGTGGAGCTCAAAGTTCAGTCGTTTGGAGGCTCTACGGTTCTGTTCCTTCTAGGGTCACATTCAAATTAACATTGCAATTTGAATGGTCACAAATGTGAAATAATTGATAATAATTAATTTAGGAAAGGCCAGCCAGAGTACTCTAAATGGGGGGAGAGTGGTCTGGACATGAATGTCCTACCTCATGCTGAGGTAGGACTTTTGACTACACTGCAAAAAGTAATTTACTAGATTAGTTTAGATATCTCAGTTTGAGCACAATAATCCAAATTTTAGTTGTTTTGACTAGTTAAGATTTAGTTGGGCATTTGACCTAGATTATTTCACTTGTTCTGAGAGGTTCCTGACTCGTTTCAATACATTTCGCATTTATTTCAAGAAAGTTTCTCTGCCATGGGGTAATGAGGTAAGAAAAATGGTCTTGTCCCATTGGCAGTTTTACTTTCTTATTTCAAGCGAGATTTACCATAGAACCAGTCTGAAATGTCCTCAAACTAGCAAAATAGTCTTGGTCAGATCAGGAAAAAGGTCTAAATGAGTGAAAACCCCTCAAAACAAGAAACATTTCCTCGATTCAAGTCATTTAAGCCAATGCTTGATATTTAGTTTTTGTAGTGTAGCAAATGAGATGAGCCCAGTTCTAAAAGACTCAACTTAAATGGATGGAAAACGTTTGTTTAATTGCCGATCAGGACTTCAGAATGATTAGCATGAGCTACAAGAGCTAGCTGTAACATAGCATCAAGCATGGATGATGCTTTATCTAGACCAGGGGTCTCAAACTCATTTGGACCGGGGGCCAAAAATGCGAACCCAGTGTTGGTCGGGGGCCGCAACAGACGAAGCCTTTTATATTAAGTCAATTATGATTTAGAAACTTTTTATTGTTTGCTATAATATAATATATATATATAATATATAATATAATAATAACTTAAAATAGACTGTACATTACCTATCTGCACATGTTTAAGCTTCCAGAGGTTTCCAATCAGCCAAACATTTGCTGAGCTTCTAAATTTGAAATTACAGACTTAGACAATTAGTTTTTTGTAATTAATCCCATTTTGGTTCTGGGCAATCAGTGATGTTTCAGGAGTCAGGTCCAGTTTCTGTCTGTGAGCCTTTTAAAGAAATGCAAAATGTACAAATGTCATTTTAATTTAATGTAGAAAAGCCCGACCAGAGACTGGAGCTGATAATGAGCACCAGCAAAAAGCATCAGCTACAAACTTGTTTTGCTCTGTGTTAATTTTCACCCTGTCATATAATAAATACATCGATGAATGTGTGGACTTGGACACTTGTCCAGACTCTGGTGTGTCTGAGATCAGCTCAGTGAGATTCACCTCATGTAAATAATGTGGAGTCTCTGACCTCAAGCCTTTTTCTGACCCACAGTTAGAGAACTGATGGTGCTAATATTTTTTACTGTCAATGTTGCTGTCATTATTTGCAGTATTTTAATAAATTTCCATATTCTCTATTTTTAATGTAACTATGGATCATGTGTTCCCACATGTGTCCTTAATAAAGATTAAATTCATTGACATGATAATGTAGCTCTGAGAGAAAAGGCTCCTCACTTTACTGTTGTGACGCTTTTAAACACTATGCAATGCAATGTGTTCGCTTTGCAATGTCCTAATGCTGGGTTTACACAAGGGCACGATGCGTTACGAACGTGGCCCAGGATCACGAATGTGAGTGGAATTGGTAGAGGTTTCACGCGCCGCCACGAACGATTAATGGCACGAATTATTACGCACGGACACGAATATGCCTCCTGCACTGCTTCGTGCGGTGGCACGCTACTGCGTGCTGTTGCGGGTTATTGGGAATTGTCGCGTTCTGTCAAAAAATCTGCCAAGAATTGGGCGAATGTGGATAAGATCGCTGCCGCGCACACCGGGTTGGAGGCGGAGCAGAGACGTCTCGCTCCGCCGTGCGCCCCTGACTCGTTGGGCTCTCGCCAAATCGGGATAAACAAAAAGTGAATAGACCATCAGCGTCGGGCTTGTCCATAAACTGAAGAATAGCAATAGTTTTTTCAGTCTATGGGACAGTCACACCAGTTCATCCCCGCTCCTGTCAGCGTGTAACACGGGCAAACGCATCAACAAACGCACGCGCTTCATGTCAGATAAGTCCGTGCAACAGCCGCACATTAAGGGCTGACTTTACTCCACAGAAAAGCATAAAAACACTACACTCACTGTGCACTCGATCTTCTGAGGATCCGTCGTAGAACTTGCTGCTCTTAAACCTCTTTATCCAATGATTCTCACTTGTCTGGTCAGTCCTCAGCTCCAGGCGGAAAAACTTTATAATCCACAAAAACAGGCGCCTGTCTTCACCTGCCCCGCGCCCATCGCCGCTTGTTTTACGTGTCTGAGGTTGTAAATAAGCCTTAACTTATCCATGATGGAGCTGCTGGAACCACGCGCTGTTGTTTTGGTGGAGGCAGCGTGGGAGATGCATTCAGGGACAGCGGTGCATCTCCCTTCCCCTGTCTGATGTTTACGTTCTTGCGTCCGCAGCAGCGTTGGCGCTACCGCGCGGTGCCTCATGGGAAATGTAGTTCTAACGTGTTTAAAGGGATTTACCGGCGGGCCGCATATAATATAAATAAGTAATTATCTCGCGGGCCGCAAAAAATTACCTCGCGGGCCGCATTTGGCCCGCGGGCCGCATGTCTGAGACGCCTGATCTAGACAGAATGACTACAACTTCTTTATTGATATCAAGCCAAGCCAATTGTCTGTAGCTGATGTTCACATGAAATAGTTCAGGTCACATAAGCACAACAGTTAACAGTTAAGCTAGCCTTGAGCTATCCCACGTTGTCCCAGCAGCATGGGCAGAAAGAAAGGCTTCGATCAGGGTCTAGCTGTTCAGCCTAGTAGTATATCCCTATTTTCTGAAATGCATATGGATTTAGCAGTTCATATTTCATATGTCTTCTCTCAATAGGTAATGCTCTTCGACATGTTTAAAATATGCATTATGAATCTTGAAGTCTTGTCTCACTGTAGTAAGTAATTTAGGTGATTGGTGGCTTGTTTCATTGACTCTCCCAACACTAACACAGGGTCTTCAAGGTCCTGAAGACATGCATTTTATTATAGGGTTGCATATTTAATTACTAATAAAACTATTGAATCATCCTGCAGAAGTAGAAGCATGATTATTACACTGAATGAAAGGTCCCTAGTCCTTCCTGCTCTCAGTTTAGAGGCCTTAGCTTAAAAAAAAAAAACGAAAACCCCATTCCCTTTTATGGTAATTCCCTACTCTCTTTTTCCCCAATCCAAAAGTGTTTGGTTTTTACTGCAGTTTGTCCAAGAGATGCATAGTGACTTGTTTTTGTATGGACCAAGAGTACACAGACACCCTAAACAACACAGTCACAGAGTGTAAATACTTCCTATTGCCCTGTTTGATCTCACTTCAGCTTTTCATTTTCCCTCTTCATTACTTCAGTCACAGCTCGCCGTGCCTTGGTGAGCACGAGGCCAGTGTGTAAAAAAACAGTGCAGCCTTTTTTGATATTCTCCTAGTGTAGCATGATGGCGCTGCTATCTTTTCCATGCCACAGCCCTGCATAAGTAATGGCAATAGTGTTCCGAACAAGAAACACAGCTAATTCCAAAATGTTCGGCACCTTTACTGTGGGTTCGCTTCTTGTCAGCTTTTTCTTTTACCGTGGCTTTCAATCCACCCTCTCTCTGATTTACCGCATGGCACCCAGGGGAACAATGGTTCTTTAGCTGCCTGTGTAGAATGCTTAAGAGTTCATTTTACAAGAAAGAACACGGCACAAAAGGTCAGTTTTCCATTTTCCACCGGTCATTCAGAGCTTTTCCGACATCCTGGACCTTGTTATTGTTGCATTAATTATACGCCATAGCCTATCCCCTGTAGAATTAGCATTGACGTAGCTAACATAGAGATGAATCAAGGTTTGGCCACCTGTGACAGTGTCAAGCTAATTAGTTAACCATTTTAGACATTCTCGTTGTTATCTGCATCCATCCTTCGCACATTTACAGTGGCCTTTTAAAGCTATTAGCTGTGTTAAAGGGGTCATCTTCCTGCTAAAGTCCAGGATATTAATAGTCATGTTCCGCAGTAATAGCAAGTGATAATGGTCTAGTACAGAGTGTGTGTCAGACCTCACAGCTTTTGTCAATGGGCAAAGCAGTCTATGTCTTGACATTTCAAAATGTCCATCTAATTGCCATTCTGTGCTGGAGCAGCTCTTGCCTTTATATAACAATTGTGGTGGAATTTAGGCTTTAAAGTCAGACATACGTGATAAAGAATTAGAAAAGTTCATGTTGTTGATGTAGCAGCGCTTTGCTCCACACTGTTGTTGAAATTTCCTTAGTTGTTCCTGTACGTAGTGATTTCCATACTGCCATGGCTGACACTTACCAGATGCCCTTCCTGGTGCTTTGTACAGGTATGAAAATCAACTTGGGGAGCACCAGATTGCCTTCTACAATGACCCAGCGAGCACTGGTTGGATATTTGTAGGCTCGTACAGGAGTTGTCCAACTTTAAAGAAGGTTCTTGAGTCATCTTCTGTATTCTGTTGTTGAAGTGTCGAAGGAATGGAATGTCGGAGGAATATGTTACAAACATGTTTTTGAAATTATTATATTTTTGGTTCTTTGTTAACCTCTTCACCCCCACCTGAACCGAGCACATTTTCTCAAGGTCGGCTTTACCCAAATCTAAAAGCTTCTTGAAAGAAGTGTCAAAAACGAGACAAAAAGGCGATGAAAACGCAATGAAAACGCCGAAAAAGAGCAACAGGAAAGTAACAAAAACGTGACAACAATGAAAAAGTGACAAAAGTGTGGGACGAAAACGCAGCAAAAGAGCGACAAAAGCGTGACATAAAGGTGATTAACAAGTGACAAAAAACTATGAAAAAGAGACAAACATTTTAACGAAAACTTGCAAAAAAAAGGTGCGACAATGTGAGGAAAAAGCTAATTTTAGATGAGTTTTGTAGGTCTTAGTTTTTAAATGTTACACTGGCTTATAGGCTGTGATCTTACGGTTTCGGGTAAAGCTTAACAGGAGAAAATGCACTTGGTTAAGGTGGGGGCTAAGCGGTTAAAGACACCATATATTTTGCATTCTACTATTGCCCAAAATACAAAACATGCTCCCAATGACCAGCTAGACGCAGAGAATGCAATTTCTATTGTGTTTAATCAAAAACTAAATTTGGATGAGGACCTTGCTATTTACATCTCATATTTGGCTGATTCAGTAAACAGCTCCATAGAGACGAGCGGGAAATGCCCCTCCTTCCAGGAAAGTTCTATCAGGTATTTGCAGAGGTGAGCCGCTCACAGGAAAGACACACATATGTTTGTTCCAATGCTTGTATTATATTCTATTTAATGGGTGAAATGTTATGCAATGCTGATTTCCGTCTGTACTATATGTGCTTCCATAGTATATTCATAAGTCTAGCAGCAGAGGAACCTTACTCAGGGAATCATTTGTGGTTCACTTGTAACGGTTAGTTAGTGTCAAATGTCTCCAACGCTCCTGACAGTGAGCTACTGTTGAATAAGTGGCCACAGGGCAGTGGGATTCTACCGCATACATCTTCTCCAGAGGACACTTTGTACACCTCTGCCTCCCCTTCAAAAACATATGGAAGCTGCTTGACTTTCCCCTCCACCGGCACCTTTACCTGAATCCTGCTGGGGCCTCCCTGACAGCAGATATGTGTTGCTGTCACCTCTCGTCCCCGAGCTGTGAGTAATGCCCTGTGAACGAAGCCCACACGCTTGTAATGCTCGTGCCCTGGGCTGTGTCACCTCCTTGCCCATCATTTACATTACAGAGCCCCAGTCATCCCCCCCTTTCCTTTCGGTGTATCCTGGCCCTCCTGACTGTTTAGGATGTCAAGTGCTCCCACAGCGCTCCCCACTGCTGTAATCATAGTGGCCCGGCAGGTAGTGGCAGCATGGCTCGGGGCGGTGAGGGCAGAGGAGGCTGCTTGCCCCGCGGACAGCCCCCGGGACCCCCAACCGCCTACCACGGATGACACTGACAAGGTGGAGGAAATGAAGGATGCTATTTTTTCTCCACTGTGCTGTGTGTAAAAACCCTGTCTTTGCGTATAGCTCTTTGAATTGGGTGCAGATGAGGTCACGGTTTGAGAAACACGCAATTTATAGACTGCAAAAAGCCACAGCAGAAGTGATTTATTTGTAGGTTTTAAATTAAAGAAGCGGTCGGCAGAATAGTGCGTGGAAGTTCATTTATACGGCGTATTTCATGCTCAAAGACAGCTCAAGGTGCTTTGTTAAAGACAAGAGCAATTGTAAAACAGCGAAAGGTAATGGACCATTGGAAGGCATTAGGAAAACTTACCCCCAGATCGCTAGAATTTATTGGTACTTATCAGGAAGCCTCTTAAACACATAATAGTACATCATTATGACTTCAATGTATAAAGGGATTTAAGGAACCGGCAATGAAATCAATTTTTGATTTTGAAAAGCTTTATATTCACATCTTATTAGCAACTGGACGTTAAATCTCATGAAAAGTTTGATTAATAAAAAATGGTTTGGTCTTTTGTCATATATCCTGCGGTTGCGTCTGTTATTGAAAAGAACATACCTGGAGTTCTGTTTCTTCCTCGCCTCCCCTTTTACCCAAGTATCCGCCCACAGCCCTATAGTATACATAAGAAAGAAATACTTTCCTTACATTCTGATCTCTTGCAAAGCTTATCCCGCCATCGCAAGTGCAAAAGAGATCCACATAAGCTACAGCAACATGCGCAGCCCACACACTTTTTTTTCCACCTTTTATCTTTTTTAATTTTTTTATTGACAGCAGCTATCCCGAAGAATAGGCGCTATAAGAATTCTTTTGCATGTTAGACCAAGATGGCGTTTTCAAACCAACAAAGTGATAAGATAATGATCAAGATGTGTTGATTGCTATACCTGCAAAACATATAATACAGAAGAAAAAAAATCTCATGATAACCGCTCATATGCCATCCCTTGACATATGAAAGGTATGGCAAGGTCATTTTCATTCAACCTCCAACATTCAGAAATGTTAAAGCAAATAATTAAATGCCTTCCATACATTAGCTGGAACTGGTTCATCCAGAGTGAACAAGTCCAATGGATTCGCAAACGATGTCCAGCTTGGATTTGCGGTCCAAAGGTTTTGCTGTTTTTGCTCCTCGAACTTTACGAAGAGCTCACCGTTGGTTAACCACAGGAGAGAATATATTCTTTTCCTTTTATTAACTTTTTTGGCATTTTTGTTCTGTCGTTTCATTTATCGGCGAGCCCCCTTTGCCTCTCAAAAAGCATGTTCAAACTTCAAACGCTTGCAAGGTCACTCCATGATTCCTCCCTCGTCCTTAATAGCGAGACAAAAACTGGCCACCACCTGTAATAAAAGCGGCAGCGTGTTTAAACTGAAATACCTTCTATTCTCCAGGCGCCTTGGCCCGATACATCTCTGATCTCCATTAATCTTGCGGCTTTTCTTTGCGAGAGCGAGCCCGTGGTCTAAAAGGACACCTAAGTGCTTTCTCAGATGGTACGGCTGGCAGAAAGTGTGACGGGGGATCACCAAAGTCCAGATATAAGTGTGGCTAAAGCTTTTGGAGAGGCGCTTTAAAGTCGCGCGAGTTGTGGACTTTGCCGATAAGAGTGCGGTCAATTCATAAGAGCGGGCGCACACTGTCTGCTCGGTAACAAAGAGGAATGGATTTAAGCCTTTGCGGGATTTTGTCTTGAAATGTTTTAAACAGATCTCGGCAATCGATCCGCACTCCGGCACAAATCTTTACTGGCTGCTTTTCGCATTAGAGAGGGTCTCTCCTTAATGCTACACATATTTCATCACAGCTTTACGTAGCTTGACCCGTCTGCTATCTGTCTGACATCTCAAGCAACAATTTACACGGTGTTGAAAGTGAGGGGAAAGTGTGTGGAAGTAGCGGTCTGTCGTCATGAAGGGAAAGATGTTTATTGTTAAAAGCTTGAAATGAGTTAAATCATGCTTTGAAAGATCTATACATTTAATGAGCCAACCTATCCAGTTGCATAAAAATAATAATCCCATCTTCTCCCTAATCTGATCTACTTGGGAATTTCACACTCTAGTCTCTATAGTTGATAAACAGGTTGATGGTTTGTCTAAGCATACGTTTTCCCTCTGTATTATCAAAGAATAGTGAAATTGTCCTAAATATCATCACTTAACCTCTTAACCCCCGCCTTAACCGAGTGCATTTTCTCCATTTGAGCATTACAGTGTCATTACGCTTCATTTGAAAGCTAAGACCTACAACACTAATCTAAGCTTCTTCCTCGTTTTGATTTTCACAGTTTCGTCCTTTTTGTTTTATGTTTTCGTCATATTTTTGTTGCATTTTTAAAATGTTTTGGTCACATTTTTATGGCTTGATCACAGTTGCATTACACACAAAAAGACAACAATTGCGGCCAAAACCCTACAAAAAAGCAATGAAAACAACCAAAAAAACTTAAAATGACACAAATGCAATGAAAATATGACAAAAACGGAAAAAAAATTGATAACAAAATACAACAAAAACTCAGAAGCTTGGGTGAGTTCTAGGTCTTTCTAGGTCTATAGGCTGTAAACTCCAGCCGAGAAGCTTTTCGATTTGGGTAAAACTGGTGAAAATGTGCTCGGTTAAAGCAGTACTAAGTTGCTTGTTTACCTTAATAAATCCGTTTCGTAGTCCCTCTGGGGGCAATACAAGTGTTGATGCGACGATTGGGCGGTCTTTAGTTTCCCCCTGGTGTCTCTGGCCTTAAAACCACACTTGCAGCCTTCCTGCACCGGGTCGGAGGCCCCAATACACACTGATGGAATCACGACAAAGAAGCTAGCAGGCTAACAGACAATAGCTGCGGGCTAGCGCCATTTAAACAGTATTTACAGCCAAGTTTGAGTGAAAAAAGTTATCTCCATTGTGTAATTGGATGTACAATGTCCCTCTCTCCCTTTGCCTTTTCTGTCAGCGTAGTATTTACTCTCACGGATAATTAATGAGTAAAAAAACGCAACATGCTACGACACCTGCAGTGGCGCTTTGGCCTCTAGGGGCATGACTTACTTAGTACTCCTTTAATGTGGGGGATTTTTCCTGTTCAAACTGTGAACTATTTTGTTTCGGCCAAAACTTGTTTCTAGCTCGCACAATCCCTCCTGCACATCCAGACTGTTCAAGCAAATTAAGTATATGCACGTTTCTCGCCCACAAAGTAAAGCAAAAATAAATTTGCACTAGTTTAGTTTCTACTTTTATCTTTCATTGCTCAATAAACATTTAGAAGAAGACAGCGCAACGAGGTCTTTGAGGTGGCAAAATTAAAATGACCCTTATAACAACAAAAGCTTTAAGGTGTTGTAATTTCTTTCAAGGGCAGCACTGAAACGGAACAGAGGATCTTGGTCTAAATCGGTTCCTCTGCTCATTTGTCATTCCTTTGCTACAAAACAGTGCAATAGACAAGAACTTATCACGTATCTCTCTCCTACTTCCACAACCCCAGCAACTTCCCCCAATGTCGTCCAAATTAGTGCTAGTGTCGGCCTCCAGTAGTTAAAGTTCAATGAATTCTGGAGATCCTGAGCTTCCAAGCTCAGTTGTACCGCTTCGAAACCGCTTTGAGTGCATCCTGCCAACATAAACCATTAGTATTATTATATCTTGGGAATATGTCATGAACCTCTTAGCCTATGCATAAGCTTTTCTGCCAAGTTTTGCTATCGAATTGCATTGTATGTTAACGATGCAGCATTGGTTTGCAGTACCTTCGCTCCGGGGCACAGTTTCTCTCCACAAATGCCTTCTCGCGCAAACACGAGGCTTTATCACATTTGCTGAACGGCTTATTTAGTCGGGATTAACATCAGACATGCGCCAACAAGATCAATGTCATCTCTGCCGCACAGAAGGCTGCTCTATACCCACGCACCCCCTCTCAGCCCGTGCCAATTGCTGCTCCATACCTTCAGCGGCGCGTCGATACCGAGAAGAGGTGGCGGGACTCTTTATAGACTGCTCCACAGAACAATCCAATACGGGCCACAGCCATTGATAGGCCCGTCAGCGCCGAATCCTGCCTCCCCGCTTTAAAAAAAAAAAAGAAAAAAAAAAGAGGTCTGCGGGTACCAGGGTCTCTTTAAGCCCCATTTTTCATGATTAGTGGGAGACATAAAACTGATCTCTAAGTAAAGCTCAAAGTGTTAAAAGTCAATTTCAGGTCTGCTCCGTGTGATTGTCCCCTGGCGGTTGCCGTGGAAACGCTGAAGAGTTTTTGTGTGGGTTGCCGATGGTGGGGGAGACGGACCACCGTGCGCAAGTTTTCTGTGGGCTGAAGAATATAGGGCTGCAACATTAATCGCCATCGAATCGTAATTGCAGTTGTAAAGGTTTTCTTTTACATAGCCCCGAGGAAGCAATTATTTAGATAATGTAATGTGAAACAACAAATACCTCGTCTCCGTGGGGACTTATTATGCATAAAAGCCTCATGCTCTGAAATGCATGGGATCCTTTGTCGGTTTAGCAGTTCAGATTTCCGCCGTCTCTCAAATGTTAATGCTCTTGGAGGTGCAAAAAAAAAAAAAAAAAAAGCACATTGGAATGGATCAAATCACATCATCAATACTTTTCTCACCTAAAACTTAACTTTGCCTTTCTGAAGAACCTTAGAATTTTTCTTTTAAACAGCTGCCGTCTTTCTGACCTCTTTTTATGTGTGAAATTTTCCGCATCTTGCACTAATTAGATAGGAACATTTCAAGATTATACCTCTCACAGTTATGAAAAATAATGTTGAATGTAAAAGTTGAGGTGAAACTATGTAGTCATAAACAAGACTTTGGGAGATTAATTCATGCATTTGTCTCTGACCAGAACCTGACCTGTCACAAACAGCCTCCGTGAGGATGTGACTATGTTTAAGTCCAGGCTGAAAGGACTTTTTACTGCTGCCTATGGCAATTGATTGTACTTTAACAAATGTTAATATACACATATACATATTTTTTATGTCATTTTTAATGTAATTTTATTGTGTTTTTAATGCTTTTTATTGCATTTTGTATTGTGTTTGGGTTTCTGGTGTTGCTGTGAGGCACATTGAGTTGTCATGAAATATATACATGAAATGTGCCATACAAATAAACTTGCCTTGTCCGAATGAACTTAGGTGAGAAACAGGCAGGACTGTGGTTGTCATATGCAGGAGACGTTTATTACCATCACTGAACACAAGACTGTCTGACCGTTCAAGTGCTGCACTGTTGTCATTATTCATTTCCACCATACTCAGCCGCCCATTGGGGAAGACTTATGAAAGTGAGTCTGCCAATCTGGGCGATCGGCCCCTCCGTCCACCACCACAGTCAAATTCATTGGACATGTTTTGAGCACCTGCGGTAAGAACTCACAAACTTCACACAGAAAGGCCCCCTCCAGCTGGGGTCCGAACCCGGGACTTTCTAGCTGTGAAGCACAAGCACTAACCACTGCGACATCGTGCTGCCTAACATTTTTACAGAAGTTTTAGCAGCACAAACTTAGCAGCATATCCTCTAAGTCCTAAAACCTGTAACGTAAGATCTCTGTGGATCAGAGTTGTTTGTTCAGCGCTTCTCACTGACTGACTGCTGTATTATTTTTTTTTCTGATTTTGCACCACTCTTGGACTGACCACTGAATCCCCCAAATGCTGAAGAAAGAGCTAACGTTTTCAGCTTTGGCCATGTTGCACCATACACTCACTTTTCCTTTCTTTTTTGTAACACCGGCAACTGTTACAACAACTTCTTACACTTTTAATTCTTCGAAGATATCACAGAATGGCGGCTACCAACTTTCCTCAGTTTCTCCACATTTGACATGGAACGAAGAACTATTGACAAGCTGAAAAACACCCTCCGGAGTTCACCACTAGCTCAACTTGCAACCATGTGGCACTTTAGCCTGTTCCTCAATTTCACCGTCACACATAGACGCGATCAATCTTTGGGCTCTGGCTTCTTGCTAAACTGCTGTACGGATGAAGATATGCACCATTACAGTTGCTTGCTTCATCTTCTATCACTGCAAGGAAAGTGAACGCTTAACCGCTGCGTAAATGACAGGTAATTTACAGTCGAGGGAAGAGCTGTCAAGAGCAAGTCGATAAATTGCGTTGCCAATCATCTGTATGCATTTCCCTGGAATAATCAAAGCTGATGACATCGACAAGATAGTTTGACGAGTATATAAGGACCCTGGATGTGTTGGAGATGGCCTCTGCAATCGATAACCACGGTAAAAAGGCACAAAATGGCACCTTTGTCAGAGCTGAAGAAGCAACTTTGCATAGTCTACGTACTGTTGGCTTTGTACACGATGGAAGAAGGGTCACAGCTTTTCAAACTGTGCGTGAGATCGCCACAGCTGGAGAAAAGCTAAATCTATTGATTTCGAGAGTTTCACTTTTTTAAAGCATAGTCATAGTTCCAGACGTCATTGATTTTTGAAAACTATACAATGCACTTTGCAGATAAATTGTGGTCCTTTTGTCAATAGTTCTCTGAGGTCTACCGCATCACCCACTATTTCTCAGGTTACAATATGTCATTTCCTTTCATGTTAACATTAACTTCTTCCTCATACTTTTGCCTATACCTTTTGTTCTTGCACATTTCAATGCAGTTTGAGACTACTTTTCTTGAGCTTTGGTTTTAGTCAACAAAATCTTGATGAAAATCGTAATGTTTTTGGTTCATTGCGAAACTGGAACTCCCTAAGGAAACCCGACTTGATACAGGAAGAACACGGAGAGTCCAGTCCTCATGTGGTCCAGGAGTCAAACCCAGGACCGTCCTGCTATGTGAGGTGACCAACTAGCCCCCATGCCACAGTTAAGATTAATTTTACCTGCAATTTGATTGCAATTTTAGCCTTTGGCACCCTGCACTTTTTAAATTATACGTTAAACCAAATTCCAATTATGGAAATATGGAAAATTAGACTTTTTACAACATTCTCTGCATAATTGCTGAATCCATTGAATGTCACTGATTTGGTATGCCTGTCCTTTGCCCTCAGTTAGCTGGCGATGGTGGGAGTCAGAGCACGGCCTCAACCACGCACGCTTTTAAATCCCGGGCTTTCGGCTTGTGCAGTGCTTTCTCTTATAATTTAATGAGCAGGACAGAGGTTACGACGGTAATAAAATCTGCTCAGAGAGTTGCAGATGCAGTTAGAAAATAAGTGAGGGTCAGAGAGGCTTTTTGTCAAGGCAAACAAAAGGCTTCTGACCACACTGCGGCATCGTGGGTTGTGATGTTTTGTGGGGGTGTGGGGGGCCAAGTGTCACTGCTGTCAGTCATGGTGACACTTTGCTGCTGGTGGTTAAAGTTTTACCTCCTTCTGGGACCTGTTTGGACATGCACGACCGCACTGGTGACTGTCAACAGCGGCTTTTACTGTCGCATCGCTGCGGTTTTTCAATGCCTTTATGGCAACAAGAGGTGAAAACAAACTAAAGTGAAAGTATTTAGCTTGAATTTGAACGGTTGCATCATATTAGATACATTTTTTTTTCAACATTAAAACCATATGACACAATTTAACATAATTAGTGACCATGTTAGTGCTCAATACATGGCTAAAGCTACCACTGCGCTCTCTACAACTTACATGTAGACCGAATTAGATCACAAGATAATGAACTGCCAAAACCCTGCGGTCTATAATGAACACATTAATTTCTAAGGACGCCCGCAAAAATGAAACTTCTTCCGCTTCTATTTTCACATTACCTCCCTCGACTTCATTCTCATTCCACTAAGCTCCTCTATACGTACTGTTTTATCTTGTTTGCTTTATTAAAAATGATAAAAATGCATGAGCCCCCTTTTGAGAACGAAGATGCCGTAATTACAATATCAGCAGTGAGCCACTATGAGGAGTCTCCGCTTCACTGAACTAGAATGAATTCAGACGAGGATCATTTCATTGACTTTAAAGACTTGCAGCTCTAATATGTTTCTGAGGATTTCCTACAGCTGCCAGAGAGCTGCTTTTCTATGCAAAGCTGCTAAAAATGCTGCCTGAAGTTGGACGGTTCATATAGCGTTGTATGTGATTAGTATTAATATGTGTCAGTTGACTCGCGGCTTTGTGTGCACAAGAGTTGCTTAATTAGACTGATTGAGAAGATGAAGCCGATTCAAGAGCCCTCATCGTCAGTAATAAGATCAAATAACTACAGTCGGCGTGTATGCGTTGGCTTGTCAAGAGGGTTCATTATAATTTATGGACAATAAATTATCATTCCCTCTATTATGCTTACAAGAACGACTGCGTGGAGTCTCCCAGTGCCTTGGTGGTTTGCCTCCAGCTGAACTGTTTTCTCCTGGAAATTATTGTTATTGCAATATTAGGTGACACAGTATCTGAATTGCAATAATCCAAATGTGTCACAAAAATATACAGTGACTTGAAAATTCTGTTTGGTCGTGAGATTATAATTAGTTTAACTGTAACCCTATTTTTGGGCCTTTTGCTCCAGTGCTGTGTTCAATTGAACTGGGGAGTTTGATTTTCCAACTTGGTTTGTCGTCAACCAAGTTGTCTTGTGCTTTTTCTTGTATTATTTTTTTAAAGGCATTTTTTGGGGATCATGGCTTGTGCTGACGGGCACAAGGTGAAAGGATGGTGAAGATCCGGGAAAGACATTCAGTGAGACGGGACTCGGGATATAAGTGTTCTGCCATATGTGCTGCAGCCTGAAAGTGCATATTACACATTATAAACATTTTTTGCTAAAGGTTGTACACGGCTTTCTTTAGTTTGGCCATTTGTGTGATGTTTATAGTTTCACTTCCTTATTGGACACAGACAGGAAGTGACATAGGTGAAGGCAAAGAATTTTTACTGTTGCCGTGCCAACCAGTCAGTGGGAAATGATAGAGTCAAACTGCTATGTAACTTTACCTTTATCCGTGTGACTTCCTGTCAGCAGCTTAAAATTGCTGCTTCACTGAAATAAAAACATTATGCAACTGATGTTATCCTTCTATATAAGTCATATTTTCATATGCACTTTAAAGGTCAATTCTACAACTTTTTATGCTTTTTTTATGGCCTAAAACTCTCCAGGATAAATTGTTTTGTAGGATTTCTGGTGAGAGAGTCCGTCAGCGGTGAAAATCAGAGACTCAGATCAGAAACTCTAAAAGCAATTGATTCTGGAGCATCATGGCGCCATGCTGACCACTCATACAGCCACTGGGTCACTGAAACGTCAAGGATGCACAAATAAAAACATTTTTGTCCACATAACAAAATTGCATGATGCACCTTTAATACTAATACTACTTAATCGGATTCGGTCTTGTTTTGAAGCAATGTGATGAAAACAACTTGTATTGGACATTTTTTGGTTGTAAAATATTGTAATAGTATAGTTATGGCAATGCTTAAGACAGTTACTGAATACCACAATTGTTTTCTCATATTGCAGAGGCGTAATTGGGACCATATCAATTTATCTTTTCAATACTAGCTCTGCCCAATCATCCTATAACATTGTTTATGGTCATCTATTCTCAATGCTTTATTAGTAGCACCTTTCCTCTGAATGACTATTGAAATGCATTGTTACTATAATGTACACAACCTCACAGACATTGACTCGTCTGATGAAGTTACTTTTTCCATACAGTTTCTAAGTCATAAATGCGTAAAATTTCACTGACTGTAGCATTTATCTATAATTCAATGAGTCGTTGAGATGTTTTATAGTTATGGCAGTAATAGACGTTCCCCATCTCCACAAAAGGCGTGTGTTAGACGCAGGTACGACTTTCATACCAGTAAGTGCATATTAAAAAGTAAAAAGCCTGACTACTGCGGAAATACTCTAGCTTCAAAACAGTCCCTTTATTACCACGCCGCATTGTGCATTGACAACTCAGCACAATGCCTGCGCCAGTCAAAGGCCACTGAAAATCACCATGCCTTTATGAGATTCTTTGGTTTTCTCCAGTATTCAGTGCGGTTCTACTGATTTCCGATATTACACATAAACAGGGACGCCGACTGCAAGCCCGTAAGCCCGTAAATGGAAGTGGGCCGATTTTCATCAAAGTTCTGCTCTTTCCAAGGTAATCATTTCCCCCATAAATACTCTCCGAGGACCCCTACAACAATCCGCTCATCACTCCCAACTTTGTCTGCTTTTAAAGAGCGGGTGAGCGCTGTATTGACTCAAGAGACTGGTGATCTAGCTGAGAAGCTAAACGACTACTTCCATTGTAATATCTGGAAGCCTGGAGACAAAAGCAACAACACGCAAAGTCGTAAAGTTTTACTAGAGAAGAAAGGTCTCTTTACGACAAGATGCACATGCGCTGTGTGCTAAGTGAGCAGTGGGGGTTGCCCGGAGCTTTGTATTGATCAGGAAAACTGCTGAGATGGATCATTTTAGTCTTTATGAAGCCATTTTAGATCTAAAAGCGCCGGTGGAGATCTATGTACAATATTCAGGTCTTTGTAGAGTTAAGAAGTTATAGCAAATAAATTTGTTTTATCGCCTTGAAACTGCACTGTTGAGTGTCATGAGTCCAACTCTACATTTCATTGCTACCACAAAACACATAGCAATTTCGTCTTACTAGTATTTTAATAAGCCAAGCCTGAATCATCACCCCCTTCTCAAGCTAATCATTGCTTTGAGGAGTGGCTGCATATGAAAACAACTTGGAACTCACATCGAAAAGATCCCTGGAGCTGTGTTTCGACCCACTCAGGCATCTTTGAGTATTCTTTGGATTTTCCCCAGACAATATGCGGCCCATTTCTTCTCTAATTTTTTTAATCAGCTGCAGAGCAAAGGGGAGCAAGAGGAGGAGGGGCTTACACTGAGATTGAAAATCAGCAAGTGAAACCATTGGATTTAGTTTGAATATTGATTTTTTTCAACTAACAAAGCGTAAAAGATGCTTTTGAGATTGTTACACAATACCTGCAAAAAGTGGATTGAAGTTGGCGTGATTACCATCGAACTTTCAATGTTTGGGCAAATGCTCTGCAACTGAGCCACTGCCGCCCCAGATCTTCCAGATCTTGTTAAAGGAATAGTTCACCATTTTTCCATACTGAGATATGTTCTTGCCTGAGCTTTGTTGATATGTACCTGTCTGGTCTTTGGGCGTGCCCGTGAAGGAGCGTGGTAGCTTCCAACTTCACCCCGTTTGGAGCTATAGGCATACATTGGCAGAGGCCAAATGCTAACAACATCTTTGCTCTTTTTGTGCGACTGAGGGCACGCACAATGACCAGACAGGTACGCATCAACTCGTCTAAGATCAGGCAAGAACATATCTCAGTATGGAAAAACTGTGGACTATTCCTTTAAGACCGTACTTGGATTGCCAATAACTTTACAGGCAATGCACAGGTAAAACTACCCTCAATACCGAGCAATCCCTGCTTATATGGGAGTTTGAGTGACAGACTGTGGAAACCAGTTAAAGTGCTCCCTCAATGCCTCAGTGCACTCTGAATGGGCCGCGGGTCTGGCCTCTCACTGAAGTTTCTGGTTGAACACTTTCCAGGCAGAGCTGCAAAGGGGTGTTGACTTTGACTGGCTCCAGTTTTGGCAAAGACGGGGAAAAGTTCAATAGTTTTCTTTTCCCAGACCCAAAAAAAAAAAAAGAATGTATATTTGTTTTCCTGGTGTGTGTGATGAATGGTTGGGGTGTGTTTTGATTGCGGAGGTGGAACATAGACAAATGGCACGGTCACTGCCCTCCACCCGGCGCCGCCATTAACCTTCATTCACCTGAGCGTATTTTTGGGGGGAAAACATAAACACCAAAGTAAAGAAAGACTGAGGATGTGAATGCAATAAATATGTTTTTAATTTGCTAAATTGCATCATTTGGCTCCTGTCTTTGCCACGCCCGAACTGTGACACAACTTTTCCAATTCTCTGGGCTTGGTGACAGCAAATGATCGCTCTCCAGTTTCAGTCATGGGAGGTTTGAATGTCTCCGCCCTTCAAACCTAAACTACAACCTCCTCGGAGAAATGAAGCAACACTAAATATCGGTTATTTGACAATTGACAATATGGACAAGTTTAAAGACTTTTATTGGCAGAAGTGTCTCCTGGGTGCTGCCAAAGCGTTTTCAACAAACCGAACACCAAACCACAACCTTCCATTTATGTGTTCTTGCTTCCACTGCGTCTCTCCAGCAGACAATCTTCATGACTGGGCGTTTCCACTGTTTTGAGTCCATTATCCAGATCCCCTCTAAAAAGCTTTCCTGGACTGCCACCAGTGACTTCTGCTAAGCCCTTCTGTGTTTCTTTTCTTTTTGTTTCAAAATCAAAGACAGTGAAAGGTTTGAAAGTGCATGCTGCCTCTGCTTCATTCTGGTTCCCATTCCCACACTTTTTCATTTGACAGACTTCAGATTTCACCATGTTCTACACACCGTAAGACTTTGCATGTTGTCTTGAGATTCATAATGAAGCGATGGAACGGACAAGAAATCTGTATTGTCAAAAGGTATTTGATTTCTACACCACAATGCAAACCAATAGTATCCTACTTGGTGTCCTGTCTCCATTACCTACTCTATAGTCTTTAGATTAGGCTGTATAATGCAGTTATGGGCTGTAATCTGCAGAGCTACAATAGTTCAGATTGTGACTCTTGATTCGGATTCATGCAGCTCTACACAGCCGGAAGAACAAATTAAATATCATCCAAGTGTAGTTTTTTTCCCTTACACTTGAAAAAGATTTCAATCTTTTGAAGAAATAATTCATATTTCTGCCCCTGAAAACACCCGGCACACCCACCCACACTTTTAGCAGTACAATGTCTTACAGCTTCAATTTATGGTTACTTTATAAACTATATTTTACAAGTACTTTCTTTCAAGGGATAAGATTTTGCACTTTCAAACGCTTTTGAACACTTTTGAACGTTGCCTTGACTCAGTATCCCTTTGAATCTGGTATTATGATTAGGTCTAAAGGTTACTGCTACTACTACCTTTTTCAAAACGTATTCTATTCATGTTTTTATGTGTTTTCCACATTGATTTATTTGCTACTATGACCCAGCAGCTCGCCACGTGGATCAATAAAGTGAAGAATGATTGATTATTAAGTGCAAGTTATTGTGCCAAGCATCTGCTGGTCCACACAAGTAAATGTCTATTATTATTTTTTATTATGAAGCTACCAGCAGACAGGAACTAGCAGTTGGAAAATCTTGTACGTTGATTAGAAAACTCTTTCGTAGCTAACGTTGTTGTGTTGTTGTTCGCTGTGAGCTTTGACATTAGTGTGGAATGTAGTGTTGTGGTTATGTGAGCCAAGATCTCCATCAGCCAACCATCACCGCGTCCACTCTTAATGGCTAATAAATTATATTGTCAATCAGGCTTCAGAGACAATGCCCCAGGTGCAGCTACTGTATCCACTGTGAGGGAAAGCTTTGTGTTACAAGCCAAAGTGGAAGGAATAACGCTTTGGGGCCAGGATGTGGGAGTGGTTTTAGGATGCAAACAAGCCAGTGTTGGAAGATGGTATTCAATGGTTTTCTGGATCCTTTAATATTTTTCCATTTGTCTGTTTTTGAAACGGCAAAGATGTGTTTGCCTACACTCTTTGTTTATAACTTGTTTAAAGGCACACTGCGTAACATGTTGGACTATACTGTTGCCATCAGTACAAAACATGCTCGACACTGAAAATGAATGGATTTGGCTGAGGAACTAACCTGACGAGCTGGAGACGTACCGGTAAAGTTAGTCATGTCTTAGGAGAGACATTTATGAGGTGTTTTTCAATTATGAAAAGTATCTGTCATAAAATAAAGGCTTGTATTTCAGTTTTATTCATTGGATCAAATTCTCAGAGGTGTGGCTTTAACTATATTCTGCTTGCTTCGTAGGGTAGGGCTGTGCAACTAATTGTAACTGAATGGGAAACACTATTTTAATGGCTGCAATTAGAGAATCACAGACACAATTATGTCTAGTAGCTTCTGTAAAAAAAACAAAAAAAACAACAACAAAAAACACCTTGTCTCCACAAGGTCTCGTTAAGTATGAACTCTGTAGCTTAGACCTCATTTAACATTTCATTATGTTTCAAATCTTAATTCTACTAAATTTTGCAACATGAATTGCTAATCTTGTCGATGTTACAATACTTACGATAAAAACATGAAATGTGTGCGCTGTGCAGGCATACATGCATGAATGAAACAGAGCCCCTCCGGGTTTTATATGAGGGTGTGACATTATAACAGTCCCAACCTCGTGTTCCATCGAGTCTTTCATTTCTACTCAAAGTGCTCCTTACCTCAGGGGTGCAGCCAGATGTGAAGAAAATGATCGACTGAACTCAGTGAATTTATTAGTATTAAGTTTTGTGTTGTATTCAATATTAGGCTATAACACTCGCAAAACATCATTAAAATTGACTTTTATTTTAAAATCATCAGCTATTCAGTTTCATCATCTTTTTGATCTGAAATAGTTTTAAAGAGCCCCTGCTAATATCGTGTGTACCCCCTGGTGTTCCTGCACCTCTGGTTGCACAGCAATCTATTCAAATGTTCCCAATAATGCTTAAGTTGTCTGGAACAACTACAGAAAGTTACTCTTGCCACAAGCAGTGGCATCAGAGAAGCGGACCATTTTTTGTCGAACAATTCTCTTTAGGAACCATTGATTTTGTGAGATTCTGTGAACGGCTTCTGATGTACTGCCATTGTCTCACTTTCTCCTTTGAGTTTTCTTTGTGTTGAACAGACTGCAGAAACTTGGTGCCCACAGTTTCTCATCTTTTGCTCGATTTTTCAGATCTTTTCACTGGATGCAGGCTTGTTTTGGCGGTTAATCACAGCGCACAGTCAATTCTCTATTCTCTCCCTCTCCCGCGTGCGCTCGCTCGCTTGATGGAGGAGCTGGAAGGTCTGTGGAGAGAAGAGGCAATCTGAGGCGGGAGCGGTAGGGAGGAGCAGGGGATATCAATAGCCGTATCGATGGCTACAGTGGAAGCCGCTGGAAATGTTCTGCTTCCACATCGATCGCTGATCCATTATGAGCTGTTAGAATGATAGGGAGACTCCCATCAATCACCAGATGAAACACACTCCGCCTTTTACACGCTTTCTATGGAAATATCCTGGTTTTCACCCATTCATTCTTATTGTCTTGCACCATCAATATAACATGACCGTATGAGATTTAAGTGATGCATTATTTGTGTGGTGGTATTGCGAGGATGGAGCCAGAGCTTTTGCCTCTAGTTTCATTGTCAAGGGTTGCTGTTGGTTTAAAGGGACTATACGGAGTTTAAAAATGTTAAAATGATGTATTTTCCTCCTCTACATGTTCCAGCCATGTCCTAATGTGTAGAATGAGCCCAGACCTGTTCACCACAACTGCCTCTAAAATCCTGCACTGTCACTCAAAAAGGTGTTAATTCGGGTCTGAAGTGCCTTCATGCACGAGCTTAATATATTATAATAATTATAAAGGGATATTTCAGGATGTTTGACATAGGGCCTCATTTCCTAGTTATCCAGAGTGTTGCTGATTTCTGGATATATATTTTTTTGTAATTCAAGCAGTTCTTATATTTGAAGAGTTTTGTGGCGCTAGGCTAGTGCTAGGCTAGCACATTTCTATGGTATCAACTAGCCCGCATTAAAAACAGTCTGACCCGCTCCCCAGTGCATCTGAGGCAAATCACTTATAACGCCAGACTAACCATATAATTGTCTGTGTCGATTTTTTGGAATATTACTGACCTTGCATCACATGAATGATCGCATTTTGAGGGACTATTTTCTAGCAGATCACTCCGCCGCTGTGTAGCTTTTACAACCACGAAGCTGCAAAATGGTTAAAGGTCCTATATCCTGCAAAATCGACTTTTTGGAGCTTTTAGCCATGTTGTAATGCTATTTCCTTATCAAAAACACCCCCAGAGTGGTTTGCGGCTTCATTCACGCAGCTCTCAGTAATCCTCCTGAATCCTGCTCTCTGAGCAGCTGCTCCTCCCTCTCCTCATGAACGGCTGAGTGTTCAGTTGTGTCGTAACAACGGAACGGAAGTGCTCGACGTCTGTAATGTAATGTCTTAATTCTATGCTTACGGCCTGATTTTAATTTGTAAAACAGCTTTTTCATTATTTCTGTCGTAAGAGAGAAACAAAGAGTGAAAAATGAAAAAAAAAAAAAAAAAAAGGATGTGCCCGAAGTGCTTCCAGGTCAGCTGTGGCCAAAACAAACACATCGCGTCTGAACAGATCAGTCATGTTTGCGCTGCAGCTGTGAAGATGGAGCTCGTTACCTACTCTGGACACAGCTGTTCTTCATTCTTAACTAACGATAATGTCACGGAGAAAAAGAAGCGCGTTTGGCTACGAGGACGAGGAGTTTATATTCAACCCTTTTCAGGAAGAGGCCACTCCGCTGTTTTTTTCTCCGGGATTCAGCGACTATCACCAAAATGGTGTTTTTCTGTGATTGTCACTGATGGATGTTTGGTGAACCTTCGCCAGAATCAAAGTGGATTAACTTTTATAACCAACGCGAGTCCCATAATGTAAACAGCGATGGAGCAGAGGGTGAGTCAATCCAAATGCGGGTTAGCTTGTGTGTTAGCATATTAGCATGTGTGTTAGCCATTTATGAAGCTGTGTTGCAGATGTCAACTCCGTATAACTGCATCGTGAAGTAACTTCACTTATTGTTGTCTATTTATATTACGGTAAAGTTGTATGCGCGGAGAGAGGGGGCGGAGTTAACTGAATCGAAGCGTTGTGTCTTCCGGGTTTGAAAAATACCTCCAGAAAACACTTATATTTATCACAAAAATTAGTGCTCCATAATGGTAGAGGTACAATATATCATATAAATGCCTATACTTAACTTTGGAATGGCTAAAATAGCATGATATAGCCCCTTTAAAATTACTCGACACAGACATTTATAGGGTTAGTCTGGCGTTATAAGTGATTTGCATCAGGTGCTCTGTGGAGCGGGTCAGACTGTTTTTAACTAGGAAATGAGGCCCTATGTCAAAAATCCTGAAACGTCCCTTTAATATAGAAGCTGCAGTTACATGTATGACCTGATTTGGCAGTAGTGAGTATAAAATGGCAAACTTGCAACTAGCCCCTTTAAGTTTAAATGTTTTAATTACAAAGCAGCGAACTCTAAAGGCCTCTTAATCTCGATTTTATAATGTGTAATTTTTCTTTTGTGTGTCTGTGTTAAGGTCACCGACAGATCCGTGCGAGCCGTGGCTGAGCACTGTCCGGAGCTGCAGTTCGTGGGCTTCATGGGATGTCCCGTCACTTCCCAGGGGGTCATTCATCTCACCGCTGTAAGTAACGCATTACCATTCCTAAACTACCCCGCCGCTCGCTGTGCAGTTGAAGCTTCAATTTACGCTCTTTGTATTTGAAAAATCCCCCCCCCCTCCTCTGAAGATCTCTTGAGTGATGTTGTTTTGTGGAGCAGCATTTAGTACAGTCTCGAGGGGCAGAATTTAACTTTTGCCAACTAAAACTAAAGCCTCTTTCCTCCCTTTTACTTAGTTTTGAAGTTGTTTAGCGTTAACTTTAAATCTCATGAAAGCTAATGAGATGAATGCTATTAATTCGCCACTGTTGGACTACACCCCGCTGTTCGGGATATTAGCATGCAAATGAGGAGGGCTTCATGGTTAAAGACGTTCTGTGCCATGCAAACATGGACACACACACGCGACCACATGCTGCTGGCCTGACTTAAACAGGAAACACTGCTTTTCAATGTAACTTTTCTGTGCAAGTTTAATGGAGGAATGAGTTGAAAATTATGGAAATAGTTCTTTTGACTTATCATTGTCATTCAACCATCATTTTGTAATTTACTGGACAATTTGTTGGCTTACCTGGTAGAGCCTTTGTTGACATTATACTCTTAGACACTACCTGTGAAATACGTCCCTCAAATGCGACAGATTCCCATAAATCCTGTTTCCTTTGGAGCAAACGTTGTAACTTTTCTTACTTCTGATTACACAGTGTATAGTTCATTTTGGCAAAGTTCGCATTGTTTTTTCAGTCTCCTGTGTGTTTTTGTTTGTTATTTTTGAGGACTAAAATTGGACTAAAACCAAATGAAATATTGATTATGAGACAAAAACTTTGACTAAAATGTCCTGATGTTTTTTGCTGTCTAAAATAAGACGATGAAAAGAAGAGACTAAAATCATCCAAACTTCCAATGACAGTTTGAAAAGAGCCTCATGTCATGTAAATTCACTGCCAAAGGAACAGCCCTGAGCTTTGTTCATGTGGGAGAGGCTCCATAAAGCAGAAAACTAAAATGAATCAATATTATAAATCTAAAGTCGACTAAATTGACATGCAAATATAGTCGACTAAAGCTGAACTTAAATATAAGAAAATTATTTGACGAAATCTTGACTAAAATTAAAAGGACTAGATGTAAGTTGGTCATTTTATACTCACTACTGCCACCTCACGTCTTACGTGTAACTGCAGTCTCTATGTTAAAGGAACAGGCCACCATTTTTCCATACTGTGATATGTTCTTACCTGAGCTTAGATGAGTTGATGCGTACCTGTCTGGTCTTTGTGCGTGCCCGTGCCCCCGTTTGGCGCTATAGGAATATGTTGGGAGAGGCCAAATGCTAACAACATCTTGTGTCGTTTTGCGTGACTGAGCGCACGCACAAAGACCAGACCGGTACATATCAACTCATCTAAGCTCAAATAAGAATGTATCTCAGTGTGGAAAAACGGTGGCCTCTTCCTTTAAGCTAGTGAATGACAGCAATTCGGAACTGAACTTTTTGAGTGACAGTGCAGGATTTTAGAGGCAGTTGTGGTGAATATGTCTGGGCTCATACTACACATAAGGACAAGGCTGGAACATGTAGGGGGTGGAAAATACATAATAGCATTTTTACACTCCGTATAGTCCTAGATTAAAACTACTAACACTGGTTTATACATTTTGTGTTAAATAGAAAAATAGTGCATTCTCTCAAACCAGGCCACAGTAACTTCAAGTTATTTATGACTTTGTATTAGAAATGGAATTGTACATGTCCTATTTGCATGTGATCAAAAGTGTACCTTACCCCCTCATGCGTCCTAACCCTTTTGGGCTGGTCTAATATAATTGTGCTGGATAGACTCAGGATGTCCAGGCGAGTGTTAACAAAGCCTTGTGGGCCTCGGTGCGCCCCTTCTTCCCCAAATGCAATTACAGTTGTGTTAATAGGACTGAGACAGCCCGTGCCACGCCACATTATTAGATTAAACAGCAGATTAATTTGTGCTCATGGTTGGGGCCCCCCCACTATGGCTGCAGCCTCCACTGACCTTGGCTGTGGTGGTGTAGTAGACAGACAGTAATGAAGCCAGCCAGTCATAACAGCATTAGCATAGCAGCCAACACACACTCACCACACGGCAGCTCATTATTATTTATTACAGTATTAGCAAAGGTGCACTTTTAGGGCTCACATGAGAGAGTTCACCGCTCTGCTGGGCACTATTGGTATAACTTTTTATCAATTTCGGAGCCCGAAAGGGTAACCTTTCACAGGGAATTTAGGGACGCATTCAGTTCAGTCTACAGAGTCAGGGCACCACGACTTTGCATTTTTGCATTTTAGAACATGTTTGTAGTGGTCATAACCAAGGTTAGCAGGTTTTACACATTATAAGACCCCATCACAGAGGAATATCTACTGTATATGTTGCTCGGTCTAAATGAATGCCGTTTGCTATTGCCGCCATTTATCATGTTGATTTAATTATGATTAGTTCTGCAGTACTATACATAAAAGTGTTAGCTTACAAAAACTCTCATCCCTGGATTTTTAACTTCAAAGGCTATTTTGTGAAAAAAAAAAAAGCTTTTTGAAACAACATTTTGAAGGATCTTACCAAGGGATTTGGTGATATGCAAATTGTGACCCAATTTGTTTGTCTTTTACCCCCAAAATCAAAGCAACTATGACCAACAGAATAAAAAAAAAGTCCCTCATCTGATATGCCAACAAAATAAGCCTGCATTTTTAAATTAACCAGTTTTTGAAATTCAGATATTTTTCTTTTTTTCTTTTGTAAATTAATGAATACATTTGTTGTTTTTTGGATGGCTTAACCTGCGCCAAAGCTTCATCCCGTTCACCAATTAAGTGAAGAACAAAAACTTTATTTTACACTACCTTGATACATTGTACCAAACTAAGTTTAGTACAATGTATCTGCTCTGTAACAATGTGTAATAGCTTGTACCTATGTAGTACATACACAATGGAATAATGTGTATTTGGACATTGGAGGTACATAATGTTGGCTTAAGGTTAGGGTTAGAGTTAGGGTCTTATATGTTTTTACATTATGTACTTCCAAACAACTAATACATATTATTCCATTGTGTATGCAACCTGTAGGTACAAGTTATTACATTTAGAACATTGTGCTAAATGTGGGTGGTACAATGTATCAAGAGTAGTGTAAAATAAAGTGTTTCCAAGAAAGGAGACTCATTACTTTCCATCAGCATGTTGTAGGCAATTGAGTTATTGTGAATTTAACCAGCAAAGAAAGAATAGTTTGAGACCTGTGTGAAGGAGGCCGTCTTTGTGAAGAAACAGTCCTTCAGTGAACAGAAATAGAGGGTTATGATTAAATCTACGTCCTTGTCCACTCATGGTCCAAATCTACAACAAGTGACACAGCAACCCTTTTTTCCCAGGTCAGGACAATAGAGGTTTAACAAAGCCCAAAACAACCGGGGATAGCTATGCCAGATCTAACACCTCCCTTTAGTGTGCAACCTCCTAAAGCAGGGGTGGGCAATACATTTTCATAAGGGGCCACATGAGAAGCCTGAAACAATAACTCAAACTTATATCAGGATATAAGTTTAATATATCGTGAGTGTATCGCCTACTTAAAGGAATAGGCCAAGACCAAGCTCTTCCACGTGTTCCCTATTTAATTAAAGTTACGTGAAGTGTTTTCATGAGAAGTATATTTACACAGAAATGTAACATGTCGATTTTATAAGCAGATAAAAAGGGTTGCTATATTGTGAGACGTAATGATACAAGGAACACAACGTCCGCGCAGTAACTCCTAAAGACTCCGCTCACTTCCGTCAATAACCTATATATACCAATATTTAAATAGGGAACACGTGGAAGAGCTTGGTAGCTTCTATCGTGAGCTTTTTTGGAGCTATATGACATGTGGGAGAGGCTGCGTATGTGCTCCGTTTGCGTGACAGAGCGCACGGACAAAGACCAGACGGGTATATATTAACTCGACTAAGGTTAGGTAAGAACATATCTCAGTATGTAAAAACGGTGGCCTATGCCTTTAAACAAAAGCTCCAAAATAAAACATGTTTTGATTGGGAAAATACATAAATAAATGAATAACAATGAGCCTGACAGGACTGTAGCCTCATAAAAACGGCTTACACTTATTGCTCTTTACA
Organism: Gobius niger; assembly: GCF_951799975.1. NCBI lineage: Eukaryota > Metazoa > Chordata > Actinopteri > Gobiiformes > Gobiidae > Gobius > Gobius niger. The sequence goes on along the minus strand of NC_136852.1, from coordinate 65,089,604 downwards.
AGCCTCTGTCACAAGTCTCTGCTACACTGTAGTCAATATTCAATCACTCCACTCGCCGTGGTAGTAAGCTACTATTGTAGCCACAGCTGCCCAGGGGCAGACTGTCCATTTCCCACTTGACCACAATGTGTTGTTTGTATCCTGATTTCTTATTATGTCAGTGCTCTCAGCTGGACAACTGTGGAATTCTTTCCTACTATTCTTATTTAATCTGCCCCCGAGCATTCTGGTAATTAAAAAAAATCATAACTCCGTACAGGAATGGGCTAGAGACTTACTTTTTTTTGGACATACTTATGAATTTATGCTCTACATGTTGTAGGCCGGACTGAATCATCTCGCGGGTTGGATGTGGCCCGCGGGCCGTCTTTTGCCCAGGTCTGTCCTAAAGAAACCTCTTAGAAAGAAAATCCCTCATTGGAAAAAGTCACAAGACATGAGAGTGGTGGTTGTTCATTTTTGAAAACTACGAATCCCTTTGTCATCTGAAAAGCTGCATTATATTTGATTTAGATTACACATTTCTGGACCAGATAGAGGTTCTAGAGACAAAATTTGTTTATTAAGCTGTTCAAGTTCCTATTTGTTGCATTAGGGTTGGCTCAGTGACTCTGAATATCACTTTATTAGCCCAAAATAAAGTGTTGAAAGTTTTTTGCTGCTCTCAGTCGCAACACAATCAACTCCTAATGTGCTTTTATGCCTGTTATTATTTCCTTCCCTCTCTCCATAATCTCCCGTCATTATCTCCTTTAGCAGTTGACTCCTCTTCCCCCTCAGTCCCAGACGGCCTCATGCAGCTCTGGCCGAAAATCATATCCATCTCGCCTTTTGGAATCGTTGCATTTCTGATGACTCCACGGACCGCCTTGTGCCGTCTCTTCTTTTCTTGTGGTCGATTACCGCACCGCTATTTCTCATTTCTCCTCCATGCTTCCAAAAAAAAAAAATCTATTACTTTTATTAACTCACATGACACACTCATTTCAAATCAAAGGGTCCACTTTTTTTTTGCATCCTGACGTTTCGCAAATTAGGGGATGTGCAAATCAATTCAAATTGTATTTTCTTAATCAAGTGGCTCGAGAGGGGCCACCCACGGAGCGCGGGTTCGAGGTGTAGAATGACAGTATAAAGCGGTGGGATTTACGCAGCGCTAATAGGTTTTTCAGTGCATTTCTCTGTGAATGCAACACAACTCAATATTTGTAACTCCGCACAGTCGGAGAACTCATCATCCCGTTAAATGATCTACCACCGACGGGCCGTGTCAAAATGTCTGCCGGCGCACGGAGCACAACCTGCTAATTGAAAATATGCTAACGTTTTTCCAAAGGCTAAGAGGGGAGGATAATGGATGGAGATTGAACAAAACTGGAGGGATTTTTTTTTCCGTAGGAGCAAACACACCTGATCGGTTTTATAATTCAGAGCTCGTATTTTCCATCTGTCGTCACGCTGAGGGCTTCAACATAAAGGCCGATCAATCTTCAGCTTTGAACGAGCATAACAAATGAGTTGAATACCATGAAACTACTTTTGCTTTTGGCGAATAGTGATCTGTCCATTTTCTGACCACATCACAGTTGAAGGAGACAATTTTTTGCTCATCATTGGTGGGAGTATTGTGTAAAGGTGGTTGGATGGTTGCCTCGCTCGCCTCACTGCAAGGTCCCAGGTTCGTTTCCAAGCCTGTGGTGAGACTCAGGGGGATCCTGTCTGATCAGAGCCACTCCCTGAACTCGGTTTTCTCCCCGAGAAGCTCCGTGAGCTCCAGACTTCTCTCACTGGGGTGCCCCTCTGAGAGACTGAAGAACTTGTTTGTCTTTCATGCCATCAGGCTCTATAATGCTGCCACTTCAGGGAGGAACTGATGAGGAGAGCTGGACGCATCTTCTCAACATTAGTCTTGCAGTGCCTTCATGCAGCAACAAGGTACAAATCTGCAAGAGGCAGGAAAGAGGCAATTTCAGGTTAATTATGTAAAAAAAAAACTGCTGTAAATATGTTACAATTACACAAGGCCTAATGCAATCATATGCGCTCTGTTTTGGACTAGGGGGCATACGGGTATTTTCCTTGTATCGGCCGATATGTCCGGAACCGAAAGTGATAGAGACTTCCCGTTTTCAGGACTGGAAAGGGCTTAGTCTGGGATTTAAAATGACTCACATCTTCCTCGGCCTCAGGGGAGCAGACTAATCCCGCGGTGAAAATCGGTCACCAGTTAGTTCACCTATTCTATGTATTTTATATTGTAGACTTTTGTATATCATTTTGGAACCATACGAGATAGAGACTTACTGTTTTTTGTTTTGGAATCACAACAAACACGCTCCCTCTGAAGTACCTACTAAGCATTAATATACAGCGCCCCCTGCTGTCACAGTTAAACACTGACATGTTTAAAAGCTTCCTACACAGGATTATAGACCAGACATTTTTTTTTTAGTATTAGCTAAAATATCAGTGGTGCAAACCTGCATCAGCCAATCAAAATCCCCCCCAAAAACGTCATCGGCCTCAGAAAAACCCACATCAGTCAACCTCTATTATATAGATAGATATTTTTAAGATCCAAACCTTTATTATAATAATAAATGTTTAACTATAGACTATTTGAAAGATAAAAAACAAACAAACATCAGATTAAATTACATAAAATATCAGCCAATATATACCTGCCACATTTTGGACTTAACGATGAAATGATCATTCCATGGCAGGTCGTGGGACACTTGTTGTTTGTTTCTAGCGGTGAGAATAGTTTGCCGTTTTCACCGCGTGTGACTCATGTGGAGTTTGTTTATAGTGCACTGCAGCACATACAAACATGATTCTACTGCAGTGACTTTTGGTCGACCGACAGGCCAAAGGAAGCGCGGCTCCATCATTCTGATTGCCGAACTTGACTATCACTTAAACAGCAGAGGTGCAAGGAAGGAGAAGAAAAAAAAACAACCTCAGCCCCTTGAGGTTAGGTTATAGCAGCTCAAACCTCAATTCCAATGCGATCAAGGTTAATTGTGCAGCCCTAACTGAGATACAGTATTCCCAGACAATCCTTGTAATCATGGCATTTCTGTGAAGCACTTTGCTTTTATGACAGATCTTGAGAACGAGAACAGCTTTGATATAAAAGGTACAGTATAAAAACATTTCAAATTGAATATGTTAACTGGAAAGTTTGCACACACAGTAAAAACAACAGGTTCAAGTTCAGCACAGCTAACAGGGGTAATTTCCCCCCACATCTAGAGACTGCATCCCCAGCCACTACACTGTGAGTTCTATTCTTACCACGGAGAGAATTTTAAAATGTAATAAAACTGACAATAAAAATTGCGCCTCCCGACCCCTGTTTCATTCTGCAATGTGGCATGAAAAAAAAAAAGGAGAAATTTGTATTTATTCTGGGCTCTCGCGCTGAAACGCCCTCAAAGCTCCTGACATTAATAATGGAATTAATAACATTCTCGCCTCCCAGGGCTGGCGTTGGAGCCACTGCCGTCTCTGGGGAGGGAGGCTTTGTGAGGCGATCGAGACTTTCTCAAGCTAATTTGAGAACCTGATACGAACCAAGTGAGTGCACATATACAGTACCTGTGCGAGATTAATCATCCCCTTAAATTAAAGTCGGGAACAGAAGCCATTTGACAGGTCTCGCAGGTCCATGGATTTATAATGTGGACAGCCATGTTTGTAAGTTATAGGTGGCTATTAATATCGTTATATGGATAGATGGATTTCCTTGGCGAGGAGGAAGTGTTTTTTTTTTGTATTTGTCCTTTGTCCACCTTTTAGCTTCTCCCAACGTTTATCAAATTTAATTTACCTTGCAAAGTCCACGGATAGAAAAATGTGTATCCCAAAACTGGAGCAAATGCAGAAGTTTTGCAATCTATTTATTTTTCTTCATTTGGAGCTCTGAAGCCCATCATCGTTTGAGTCTTTGCGGCTAAATGAGAGAATGTCAGGAGTGGCACGACTGACGGGGCTAATGAGTGCGTTCAGTGAAGCTCCGCAGACACCTGCCAGTCACAGACATCACCTCTGCAGGGCCAGTGCTAAATGGAGCAGAACTGGACACAGTTCACTTGCACCGTGGAAGAGATGGAGATTTGAATCTGGTCATTGAAATTACATGGAGGCGGTGGTTCAGTGTTTAAGGAAACTTCTTTGTTGAGCAGTTTATATGGTTCTTTTTTTTTACTTATTCATCCAAAGTTTATTTTTTTTTCTATCCACATCTAAGAGATCTCATCTAGAGATTCTAGAGTGGAAAGATAAGAATTTGAACATGCCTGGATTGTTTTTAGGTTGATCAAAATTCCACCTGAATGCCTCAATCGTTGTTATACAAGCCTCAACACTGTATGTTTACAGCTACAAGACTGGACCATAATCCTTCATTTCTGCACACGTCCGATTTCCACTCTCCCGGCACACTGCCTTCTGGTGTTAATAAATATAAGCATCTCTGCTGTGCCTTTCATTGTGTTTCTTTCTTCTCTCTTCCTCACTCTTTTCCCTCTGTCCCTCCATCTTGCTGTCAAGTGGTGCTCTGTCTCTTCTGGTAGTCATTAAATCCAAGGTCGGATCCATCATGGCACCAGAGCAGGAGAGTGCCGGAGCAGGCCTCACTCCCCTGGCTTCAGATGTCCCGCTGATGTGCCCCCCTAAACCACTCACGCACAAAACAAACGCACACCAGCCTATCACAGCCCTCCACTGAGCCACTGTAGGTATCCAAATGCACAGTTTTGTTTAGTGCAACATGGAGCTTACCAAATTGAAGAAAGTAGATCAGATAAAAGTGTACATTTGAAAAAAGATATACTAATGCTTTCCCCCCAAAAAACAAACAATAAACAGACACATCTCTGTACCAGCGTGTGAGTTTGGTCAGAGTCGGCATCAAATTCATTTCCAGAGTGGAACATACGCAAGCAAACAGGAAGCGGAGTAAACCAATCAGAGAAGGGCGCATGTGTCTCATTATTGCAGTGTTGTTTGTGATTCTATGTTAATATTGGAACAGGATTAAAAATCACAAAGCTCACCTACTGTCGATTTTTTTGGTCATTTACTGCCGGTTGGGAAAAAAGGCTTTCCCGTGAGCCATCCGTAGATTGTTAATGAGGAAGAGAGAAGAAGAGTGAAGAGTGACGCTGCTCGCGAACAACACCTGACCGCAAATAATTAAATCTGATCGCACAGATCAGTCTGAGTTTGGCAGCAGTGGCAAAAGCAGGTGTCCTGATCAGACTGATATCCCATCCCCGTGTATAAAGAATACAGTGGTATCATTGCCAGGCAAGCGTGTGTCCACAGCATGTCATTTATTGACTTGATTGCCACTGTGTAGGGAAATGTCAGGGCATCCAGTCCGGAGCATCGGGCGACCGCAGGGCAGCGTCTGTTGACCCACTTCCAAAAGTTCATCGTCGTCCTTGGAGGTTGAGGCTATTGTGCATAATTCGTTTAGAACAAGGAAACTGGAGCACCGAGAGGAAATGCAAACTCAACACCATAGGTGGTCAGTAACTAAGAACATTTATTTAAGTACTACTGGAGTAGTATCTTTGTTGAGAACTTATTACTTTTACTCCACTTTATTTAAAAGATAAATATATGACCAATATATATCGATTTTACAATATCGGCTATCGGCCCAATAGAGACTTTACGTTTTTTGCACTACATAGAGCGAAGTCAGGGCTTTTACAACGAGTCCTTCCATAACTCCCTAGGCCTCAGGGGAACGGAGAAACATCGCAATGAAAATTGGTTAGCTTTTTGATTGTCACGCAAAATGCCGTGGCTAGCAACAGCAGCATGCTAATGCTAACGGAAACTAATCAAAGCTACGACAGAAGGAGCCAGATTGACTCACCTAAAGTTATAGAATAAAATCGGCGACTGCTGGAGTGTTTTTTACTGGCTTATAGACATTTGGAAAAATCCGCCAAAAATATCAGTCAAAAATATCAGTCAAAAATATCAGTCAAAAATATCAGGCAAAAATATCAGGCAAAAATATCAGTCAAAAATATCGGCCGAGCATATTGCCATCAGCCAATAGAAATCCCCAAAAATGGGCATCGGCCTTAGAAAGACCCATATCGGTCAACCTCTAGCAATGTTCATGTTTTTGCAGCTGCAAGCACTTTTGTAAAATGATTTTCTACTGCAAATACTTATACTTAGATTTATGTAAACATTTTACTGGGGTACTTTTACTTGTATTAGAGTAGTATCTGACCTGTAGTATGTTTGCTTCTACACTAAAAGAGTGCACGTCGGTCTCAAAGCCAAAATCTTTTTGCTGTAAGGCTTAGTGCTAGCCACCAAAAACCACAGCTGCTTACTACAAATAAAATATGCTACGTCCAAATACAGCTACTTGTTGCAAAAATACTTAAAGATGCAGTATACTTACTTACATACTTGCTTATTATGTTTACTGCACTGCCATAATAGCAATAGTTGTTGCATACTCGGTCAGACATGCAGAGTAGTTCTGAATCTGCCCTCAAAGGCATACACTTTTGTGAAGTTTAATTCATAGAAATGTTATAGACTATGCACATACTGGAGAGAGTGTTTGAGCACACAAAATTGCAGTCTGCTGTCTGGTCCTCATTTGGGCCTAGCTTTTGTCGTCTCGCTCCGCAGAATGTTTTGATAAGTGCTTGCCTAATTTGACAGAACTGGATCAACGCTGTAGCTCATTCTGTGTGTGTGTGTTTATGAGCAAATAAAATGCTGCGCACTCTGACAGGCGGTCTTTTTCGATCCCTGTAACTGGAATCATGTGTTCATACCATCTCTGTAGATTTGGAGGGCTTAGGGCAGTGTGCTTAGGGCTTTCAGCATCTTCGCTATAAATATGGCCATGGAGAACGCAAAAACAAACCCACTACTCACATATTTCCTTTTTCATTGTTGTTCCTTAAACGATTTTTACACAAGAGTGCGATGCAAAGCAGAGTGTATGGGCAAGCCGTGTTATTGTTGTCACTAATGGCCGTAAAGTGAACAACATGTGTTTTTGGTCATGTGATTTTACAATGGTAACTGCTATGAGTTGTATCTGTTGGGCTGTAACAAGCACTGGGTTTGTTGCAATTGTTAGTGAAATAAATCTGCATATACTCCGCTGTGAGAGAGGATGGTTTTGTCAGGCCAAATGTAGTTAAAAAGTCATCAATCATATTTTTTTTTTTACTGGCAGCCCTATGTGGAAGCAACTCCAAAGGTTTTATATGTAACAGCATTACGTTCCCACAATAAAGTTTTGCTGATTTGAAGTTAACTTTACTGTTGGGTTCTTTCTGATGTGAAATAGACACTCTTCGGCAACAACTTTCTGGGATACTGGTTAGGTGTGTGAAGCCTGCTATTCCACCAACACACAGTGACTCATACAGGCAATAACTTTACAATCATTTTTGATAGATCGATCTTTAGTATTTGCTCCATTTGTCGCTAGAAACTAAACAGTTCAACGTAATTGTGTTCAGGTGTTAGTCCTGAGCCAAAATGACCCGCATGTTTTTGGAGGTCGAGGAAACCGTAGCACCAGGAAGAAACCTGATTGGCTGCGTGGAGCGTGGTGTCCTGCACAGGTCAGCTCCACCTCCTCCTTCCTCTTCCTCCTGTGCAGCTCCCTCCGCTCCACAATAGTCTTTCACCATCTTCCGGTAGAGCATAGCAGTTAATGTGTTTTGTTTTCCAGTGAACATCCATTAGCCAGAACAATAGAAAGGCGTGTGTGGCTTAGCTGTGAGTCTTGCCCAGATACCTCCTTGTTTGCCCCTTCCTTGTTTCCTGTAGTGCCTCCATTGTGGTGCTCTTGGTGCCTCTTCAATGTTTCAAAAGTTCACACAACAACATAAGTGTGTATTTTGTGAATAGCATGTACTTGGGACATAATCCTTTGCCCCCTTTAAGAATACTGAGAATATTCATTATTAGGATATGAATAAAGACTTCCAAGTGGCAGTAAAAGTCATTCAATTACCTGTGCCTTAAATGTCATTAAAAAGCATTACTTTGGATATCAACTGCCATTAAAACCCAAATCAAAACCTAAATTGAGTTTGTTTTTGAAAATTAAAATTTCCCTTCATTCCTCTGTTTTATTGAAATTTTGCAAATCTTAGGAAATTCAATATGCGCAGATTGCATTTGTGGCATTAAAAATATAGTATTTGCTTGGATAAATCTGTAAATGGACTGTGAAATGAGCAGTAATTTTGGCTGATTTGTCTATAGTCACATTCCTATCTAAAATAAAGTCTATTGATTCCTGATTCTGCGGTCGGTCACCTCCATCTCCACTACACATGCGGGTCCGTTGTGCCCCCCTCTAGTCCTCTCCTTATCTGCTGCCTGTGACCGGAGCACAGAAAATACATAATCGCCGTGCCCTGTGTGAACGCGATAACCCCGACCCCAGCCCCACCGCCGCGTGCGTGGGCTCCCCTCACTGTAGAGTGTCTTAGGGCGGCGACGGGATAAAGACCAAGTGAGGCAGCAGACAGGATTTGGAGAAAGAAAGGTAATGGCGTCGGGGGTGAGTCAGTCGGAATAGTAATCATTTTCTTCAGCGCTGTATAGAAGAGATTGGGGGGATTTATGATTATAATGAGTGTAGAAGCGCCCACGGAGGATGTGTGAAGAGTAATTGAAGAAGACTCATTATTATGTGCTCACAGTATAACCCAGACGTGTGACCTGCGGTGAAAGGGCCTGTCATACGGGTCTATACAGTGTAAAACATTATTATGTCGTCTATGTGCAAAGGCCATGGTGTTACATTATGATACATACTGCATGATGTGTCACAATCTATATTATATCTCTCTAAGACACTGTGCAATTCATATCACTCAGAATGCTGTGATTTATTGAAACTATTTGGGAAAACATTATTCCAATTGTCATGTGAACAGATGAATAGAACTGTTTTCATCCTGGATTTGTTGATTGCCAGAGTCGAGGCTTTAAGCTGCATTAAACTGAAGCACAGCCTCATCGTGTTTAGTTCTGACTCTGGGAACCAGCTGGAGACCATCCCCTAAGGTTCTTAGAGCCCGAGTTTATTTGGCACTAACATATCAAAGATGTACTTTAGCATTAGGCCATGGAGCAGGGCTTGGGCATAATGACTGTAAAAAAAACAAATCGTTATCTGATCCTACTGACGAGCTGCTATTTGCCGATATTACATGTAGCGATTCAAGCAGCTTCAACTCTTTTACCCACAAACTGCTCGTATTAGTCTGTCTCATGATGTTCTGAGTGAATGGCAATTGGATTTAACCAAACATAGTCTAGTGTGAACTGTTAGATGGACTGGATGGCGTTAGTTACCCCTTAAAGGAATAGGCCACCATTTTTTAATACTGAGATATGTTCTTACCTGAGCTTAGACGAGTTGATGCGTAGCTGTCTGGTCTTTATGCGTGCCCTCAGTCATGTAAACAGAGCACAGACGGCGTTAGCATATAGCCTCTCCTCTTGTCCTCTATGTAGCCAAAGGGAGTTAGAAGCGACCAAGTTCTTCCATGTTTTCCCTATTTCAATACGGTTACATGAGCCTTTACACGATCCACGTATAGTTACAGAAAATTTAAACATGATAAAAAAGGGGAACTATATTGCAAGGCGTAGCAATATCTTAGGAGCACTTTGACGCGGTCGTCAAAGTGCTCCTTCTCTAAGCTAAGCTAACCTAAGCTAAGCACATATCTCAGTATTTAAAAAACGGTGGCCTCTTCCTTTAAAGGCAAACTAAAGTAACTTTGCATACATAACTCATGATAAAATCCAAATTTGATCTTGGCTCAAAGAAAATCGTGTCAATTATGTTAGATTCTTGTGGCACATCGAACACCCCTGCTTGTTTGTATGGGACACAAAAAGCATTTTAAACAGACTTACACTGTCTATATATAGAATTATTATTTGATCAATCATTTTTTTAAACCAGGAATGGAAATGTGTTCATGTTTAGGACCCTTTCCAGTCCCTTTAGCGGCTCAAAACAACTCGAAAACTGCTGAAGCATTTTATGAAAAAGTTGCAGTTAAAATAAATTACATTTTGCATTGACCCTAAACAGAATGAACGTTTTCCTCCCTCTTTCCTGCCACACGTTTGGGACATGTTTTTCCACCAGGCAAGTTCATCATGACGCGCCTATGCGGTCATTTGGCTTAGTGCGCTCATGAGAAACCAATGCTCTCTATCTGTCAGCGCCTTTCCCCGCCAGTGCGTTTGTTATCAACACCAGCGCGCGGCGGATTAGCGCGCAAGACGGGGAATAAGTGATAGGCATCCGATGGGCGGGGACCGATAAAGACTGTGCAGTTAACTAACAGCACTGCTCATTGGTCCGTGACTGATACTGACATTGTATTCCGAGCCAATGGGTGAAATCCCCTATTCAAATATTCATATCCATCTGCTGTCCTGTATGTGTGCGCGCGTTGTCAGCCGAGAAGGGGGCAGGCCACGGCGGGTTTGTCTCTACGCGGCTCGCTCCTGTCTTGAGATGCTGTGATAAGGGTCAACAGAGCGGAGTGTATGCATGAGCGCGCACTTGTATTCACCTACTGACACTGCAGCCCGCGCCCTGCCTCCTCCTCCTTATCCCATTGCCTTGTCCGACACTTTCCGACGCATGTACTCCGCTGCGCACAGTGTGGTGCGGAGGGATGCCACGCCACTGCCGCAATGTATTGTGGTCTTATCTTCTAGATTTCAGATTCAGGAAGTTAACCTCTTAACCCTGGTTACTTGAGAATCAAACTTGTGTACATCACTGTTAATATACAGTATTTTAGCAGCTTTTGTGCTGCCTGCCTGCTGCCAGTGTAATTCTGCCTGTGTGTAATTGTCTATGGTGTAGTGTTTGTGCTGAATGTTAACAAAGGTTGAGTGTGAGAGTACACTAATGAATTGTTTTATCATTTTATAGGTTAATAATGATTCTTGTTGTTGTTATTGTTGTATTGTATTGTATTGTTTACTGCTGGCAATTATCTACATCTTCCCCATGGACTATAGTTGAAAACTAGCTTCAGAGCTAAAACTGGCACATTTATAGTGATGTTAATTAATGTGCATTGTCCCTGTTCATATAAACTAATAAAATAAACGAATAAGAAATTAAATAATCCCTTCCTTTACCGAGCGCGTTATCTCCAGTCTCCCTTGTTGTGTCTTAAGCCTTGTTTTCATCACTTTTTTGTTGTGTTTCTGTCCTCGTTTTCGTTGCATTTTTGCAGCTCTTTTGTGGCTATTTTGTTGTGTTTTCATCCTCGTTTTCGTTGCATTTTTGCAGCTCTTTTGTGGCTCTTTTGTTGTGTTTTCATCCTCGTTTTCGTTGCATTTTTGCTGCTCTTTTGTGGCTTTTTTGTTGTGTTTTCGTCCTCGTTTTCGTTGCATTTTTGCTGCTCTTTTGTGGCTTTTTTGTTGCATTTTTATCCTTGTTCTTGTGGCTCTTTTATTGCGTTGTTGTCACATTTTTTAACGCTTTTTCCTCGCTTTTTCCTCGCTTTTGTTGTCATGTTTTTGTCATCTTTGTTTTCATCTCGATTTTGTCGCTTATTTCAAAAAGCGTGGGTAATGCCAAACTGGAGAAGATATGCTCGGTTTTGGCGGGAGTCAAGAGGTTAAGCCCCTCTGCAGAACATTCTCGATTATATTTTTCCTGCAAGCTGCAACATAAACAAACCCAGCAAACATACATCTGATGTGTGGGTGGTGACTCTGCTGTTGTCTCAGGTGTTTTCCACTAGAAAAAAAGCACTGGTTCTATTAATTGGAGAGAGATTCTGCAGTATGGCTTTAACTAAGACCAGTACAACAATTTCTGCTCCTACTATACCTCTAGGGCCAAACGGTAAGTCATTTGCTTCACAAATAAAAGCATAAAGTACAATTACACTCCAAAAAAGTACAATTATGCTCAAAATGCGGACACTTTCTCCATCTGCTCCTCCTATTGGTCAGTCTCGTCCTGCTCTGAGTGAGTGACACGCCCATTTAACCAATTACAGTCAAGTGGGAGCTACTATTATCAAGCTAATGTTGTTGCTGCCTGTAGTCCTGTTACTACAATGATTACTGCTGGTACCTTTTCTACTTCCTCTGCGTAATCAAAGTTCCAGGTACATCATAATCAGATTAATTATGTGCGGTAGATGTAGCCAAGTGATACAAACTTTAACTTTAGTCACACACATGTTCCGAGTGGGGCGGTCCTATTTTCGCACACGATATCACGCTGGATTCTTTGAAGTGAAATTTTGAGGGAAAACATGACATGAAAGAGATGCAAAATAAGGGAACTGCTGAGAAATAAATGAATTTTAGAACACCCGGGGATTTGAAATTTTACTGAAGCTAGGGAAAAAAAAGAGTTATTTGATGAGCGTTTTTTTTATTCTTTTTATCAACCTGGCCATCATTAGGGCTGAAAGATTAACTGCAATAAGACTGAAATGTGTAAATGGTTGCAATTGACAGATACTGTACTGTGCTTTTTTGCTTCAGAGACTTTCGTAAACGTAGCTTTCCGTAATGATCCTCTTATCTGCATTTTAAGATCAATAAAGTCTTATCTTTTCTTGTCATGATGTTACAGATCAATTATCAATTATATCAAACTAACGGAAAACATTTAACAAGGAGCACTGGATTTTCTACACTATTATTGGGTCAGGCTATTTTACATGAATATAAACAGCTCATATGATCTGATCATTACAAATATGTTATATCAGTTATCCTTTAAAGGGACTCTACGGAGTTTAAAAATGTTAAAATTAAGTATTTTACTTCCCCTACATGTTCCAGCAATGTCCTAATGTCCAGACCTGTTCACCACAACTGCCTCTAAAATCCTGCATTGTCACTCAAAAAGTTGTTACTTACGGTCCAAACTGCCGTCATGTACAAGCTTAATATAGAACCTGCAGTTACACATATGACCTGAGGTGGCAGTAGTGAGTATAAAATGGACAACATCCAGTCCCTTTAACAGCATTTCAAGAACCAGTTTTATTTCATAAGCCTCCTTTAGGTATTTATATCATTTCCAATCCAGCTTTGATTAGTTGCCGCTAGCATTAGCATGCTACCACTAGCTTTAGCATGCTCTGCTCTTTCGCGGATGATCAATAATACATTTGAGGATGTTAAAACTAAGCAATTGAATTCTCCAGGTTCTTCCCTTCAAAATGACATAAAGCATATCCATATTCACTTAGATTTGAGTTGGTGAAAGTTGTGTTTTTAAAGCGGTGAGAGCCAAAACTGGTGTCTGTTCAGCATCGGATATTTGTAGCCGATACCCCATATTGCATTTTTTGTTAGTATCGGCTCCGATATCCGAAACCAGTATCGGATTGATGTATCCTAGTCACACTACTGAACCTTATGACCCTCTACCCTCTACAAGCAAGTTCTGAAATGGATGTGACTCTTGAATTAGTTTAGCTGTGGATATTTCGTTCTCCTCTCAAATACTTGACCAGAAAAATTACTATCAGATCTTTCTTCCTAAATCCCTCAGTTCTAGCCTTTGACTGTTGGCACAAAAATATCTTTTTGCAGGTAATAAGACATTCTCACGCTTGACCCATACGTTGGACTTGCCTTATCTATACCTCATATACGTACCTCTGTATCACAACCATACTCCTTTCTGTTCTTTGCAAACATTCCTCAAAAAGCATTTGGCATTTCCTCACATATTTTCATTGACATAAATTCACATTGTAAATCCTTGGGAGTCATATAAATGGCACAGAGCTGTGTGGAGAAATACCTCATGCGTTTTTCCAAATCCAAACCTCTTCAGACTATAAACAATGCCAGCCCTGTTTGCGGTTTTCGAAACGGCTTGTTCTTTGAGCTTTATGGACGACGACGGCCAGGAAGTGGAGTTCTCTACACGTGACATCATATCCTCGACAAAGCGCCCAGCAACTTCCTTCATGGCATCGTAAGGCTTGTACAAATACGTGCGGTAATGACGGATAGTTCCAATCCAGGTACCGCTAAAGCAATAAACGGTCAAATCAATCTTCCAATTTATAGAACTATATAGCCAAAGCCAACATTTATATTTGCCAGCCACCCTTAACCCTTACCCCATGTATTTTACTGACGTTCATACATGTACGCTTAGCAATTTAGTGCATTTGACTTTCTAAAATGCCCTGCAAGTCACATTGTGTGTATTGATGATTTTTCTGTATTAATCAAATATGTAATTCCAAGACTGCCCTTTCAAAATTCATCAATCAAACTTCCATTGATTAATGAATATCAAGGTCTCCTTTCTCCTTTCAGCCATTTCCTGCTTGTTCAAGAATAACCAAGCAAATATCAAGCTGCCAGTTCTATCATGAAAAAAAAAAAAGAAAAATTCTCAACATAATCTTAAAGGAACAGGCCAACGTTTTCCATAGATACAGACGGCATCTCGTCATAGAAGGGGGCGTGGCCTCGCCGAGGGGGAAAATAGAATCTTTTGGGGAACACAATTTTCCACTCTTTTTTGCCATTTTCTGGTGGAATATGAACTTGTTAATCACATACAAATAAAGTCTAGTGTAAATCGGGTCCGTATGGATATTTTCTCACAGCAGATTGTTCTTGAAATGAAAAAACGTCAGTAATAGAAAGCGCTAGCTAGCGTTAGCATTAGCACGATGCTAACATGTAGGATCATGTTAGCATTCTCCATTTTTTAATATTTATGGGCTGTTTAACCACTTTGCTCATCTCTATGTCTTTGTATTTTTATTTAGTAGAAAACTATATCAATAATTCAGCGTTTGTTGAAGTAGTTTTTTAATAATTAGAGAAAGTTTAGATTTTTCTCAAAATTGTTTTCCCCCTTAACTGTTGTTAAATGACCATATGGGCAATTCCAGAGATGCTGACTGTATGTATACTGAGATATATTCTTACCTGAGCTTAGACGAGTTGATGCGTACCTGTCTGGTCTTAACGTGTGCGCTCAGTCACGCAAAAACACAGAACATGTTGTTAGCTTTTAGCCTCTCCTCATGGACCCAAACAGGGGTGGAGTTAGAAGCGATTTTCTTTTTTATATTATAAGGCGGAATAATACCTTAGGAGCACTTCCACTTTACTGCGCGGATGTTGAAGTGCTCCTAAGGTATTATTACGCCTTACAATATAGTTAGAGGAGAGGAGGAGAGGCTAAATGCTAACACTGTCAGTGCTCTGTTTACGTGACTGAGCGCACGTGTAAAGACCAGACAGTTACGCATCAACTCGTCTAAGCTCAGGTAAGAACATATCTCAGTATGCGAAAACAGTGGCCTATTCCTTTAAAGAAAAGTACGTTTTTTTCTTCTTCCCTGATTGCCAGGATTCATCAGGGTCACGTGGTTAAATTGTGTTCCAGGAAGCATGTGACTATTTTCGGACATGGATTAGCCACCGCAGAGTCCGGATCTTAAGAGAATCTTAAGAATGTGCTGGAGAAGGCGTTCATCAAATCATCAATACAAGACATTGCTGACACTGCTGAAGCTTTTTGAAACAATGCCACAGTGAATGTGTGCTGTAATCAAATCTAAAGGATATTAGAGAGAGAGACCTTTTTGGTGGCAGCTTTTTTTCTTTCTGGACAACTAGGTTTGGTGTGGTGATCTGGAGATGTTGTACGCTCATGTTTGTTTAGCAGGTGCTGCTTTTTGAACAGGTTTGAATCCTGCTTAATTTTTAGAATTTCCTTGACATGGATCCAAAAACATTATAGCAAAAAAAATAAAACACCAACATTATAGCCAAATTAGTGTAGTTTTTAAGCTTGGGTAACATATGCATGGTTTATCTGGGCAGGGCTCATGTCTGATAACAGATTTTTACTCTCAAACACATGTGGTCAGTGCAAGCCACTACAAATGAGCCTTTTGTCCCTCATAAGACTAAATAAAAGAAATCACACATTTTTATTAAAATATGGAGAAAAAGGGTGGTATTTTTCATCCCTGCCCGGTGTCAGAATAATATTTTCCCATGTCATGCATATTCCACTGAACACATGTAGTCTTTGGAATATTCATATCGTCTGCATTAGTTTCCATCATGTCGATCCGTGCGGCGTGTGCTCGCTTCCAGGGTGGAGTTTCCGGGCCCCTCTGAGCAGCTGGATTTTTCAGCTTTCCCTGTTTTTTAGCAGCAGCATGAATGAATAATTATCCAGGTGTAGCTGCTGCCAACTCCGAAGAGACGAGACCAAACTCTGCCCGGTTACAGCCCCTCAGCCAACGGGAAGAAAAGTGTGCCGAAAACCGCGCACCAAATCCTTCGCCTCTCTCCACTTCTCTCTCACACTTTTTTTTTTTTTTTTCTCTCTCTCCACCAACCTGTCCTCCCAAGAATCACAAGATTTCATCAAACTTTCACGGCGCCTGGAGTATTTCCCTTATCCCTTCACCATTTATTTAGCTTGCCTGTCTTTCTACGGATCAAAATGTGGCCGGACGACGCGGCTTTATGATTAAAAGGAACATTGGAACCTTTCACCTCTGAGCCAAATGTGGATAATTTGCTAACTATGAGAAAACAAACACTGTCAAATTTAACTCCGTGACTAATTATTTCAAAAGTCTCGAGTGCCTTTGGGGATTTGCACTGTCTGCTAAACTCGAGAACACTTTTTTTTTTTCCACCCTCGTCTTTTTTTTTTTTTTTTTAGCAAGTGCCACAATGAGTCTCTTCCCTTTCATGCCGACATCTGCAAAGCGTTCGGCTTCTTTTTTTGTTTAACCTAGCTACACCGCCGGCCAATGGAAAGCTACAACCGCGTGGCCTGATTTCCCATTGGCTGCCGACATCAATGAAGGATGCGCCATTGGTCGTAGTAGGATTTGTGTTTAGCAGGCAAATGCGGTTTGAAGATTTCAGTGAACAAATGCGACTTTTGATGTCAAGGCTTTAAAAATATGACTCTTGGGCTTAATAAGCATAAATATTAAAAGCGAAACAAGAGTGCGTGTGTGTGTGTGCGTGTGTGTGTGTGTGTGTGTGTGTGTGTACGTGAGAGAGAGAGGAGAGGGAGAGTGTGGATGGGGCTGCCATTCATTGAGTATTTTGGCGTGACATAGTAGCGTAGCAATATACTCTCATGCAAGGTCGGCATTTGTGTAGCTGTATTTCAAAATATAATACAGTATGCTGACCTACAGTGTATGCACAGAATCAAATTTGAATGGTCACTCAAGCCACACTGGAAAAAAAAGGACAACACCTGTTTCTATTTGAGAAATGGTCGCATATAATACATTAAAAACACATAGGAAAATGGCTCTTTAGCAGTCAAACCTGCTAACGTAGCGAATCCTCTTAACCGTTTAACTTGTGCAATGGTCATGTTATGTACTGCTATAGTTGCTGAGGTGGATTTTGTTGTTTATGGTTCACAGTCTTGAATTGAATGAATGAATGAATTTTGTTTTGTGGATGAAGAATAGCATTTTAGCTCATTTCGGTACATCCACATTTTGTTCATGAATGCACATTGTTCCCTTTAAATGAATGAATGAATGAATGAGATCAATGTGTATAATTTGCCAAGTCAAATCAAATATCCACCAGTAACAAAAGACAGAAAACAACAACAACAAAAAAGGTTATTTCTTATTTCTGAATTGCAATCTAATACATACAGTATTCAAAAAGGTGTGAACTAAGCAAAATTGGCAGTACTTTTTTCCCCGCCTCGTACTCGGATGTGAGCGTTTTCAACTAAATGAGTTGGGTAAAGTTCAGTCAGATGTTGAAACTTCTTTGCTAAACTACTATAAGCCAGAGACAAATATAATATTTTTTTGATACATGCATGCAAAACACTAAAAATGTACTTTCACTACTACTACTTTACCTGAAACACATTGTAAAAAAATGTTGTATTAGCGCTATTAACATTCACAAAGAAAATGCAGTTTCAATAAGGATGTTGTCAAATTGTTTATACTGATATGTGTAAAATATCGGTCCTCTTTAAACCATTGCCCGATCTAAACCAGTGAAGTGTCGGCAGAGCTGGAAGAGTGATCTCCCTCAGTGGAACAGCCTGGCTTTAT
This sequence comes from Gobius niger, assembly GCF_951799975.1. Classification (NCBI taxonomy): domain Eukaryota; kingdom Metazoa; phylum Chordata; class Actinopteri; order Gobiiformes; family Gobiidae; genus Gobius; species Gobius niger. Next base: position 65,071,458 of record NC_136852.1, on the reverse strand, counting down.
ATCTTATGCTGCGCTGCCATTGGCTGAAGAGGAGCCAGAACCACCCAATGAAGGCAGACCAGACGTGTGCCACGGACCAATTGAAAGTTGTTTTTGTTCGAGGATAAAAGAAAGTAGAGTTAAGCCGCTTTTACGTGGACAGCAAATGTGAGACGGGGGAAAGGATGGGGATGGTAAGGGGTCCCGTCCAATAGAATGGCAGGACAGAAAGATGAATAAACATGCTAGAAATAGTTGCTATGGTGATATATAGTTTACCTAAAATAAGGACAAAGCAAGCATTTTTTTTTTCTTTCATAATTTGGGTTAAGCAAGTTTTTGTTTTTATTCCAATGTACATCTACACATCTACACCTTAATCCCCCATTTCAAAATAAATATGTCATTGATGTGTTTCATAAATGACTATCCAGACAGAAATACTCACATAGCTGTCTGGATACTCATTTATAAAATACATTGATGTGCTACCCTTTCCATTTTTATCATTTGTAATTTCCTCTTCCTTGATTAAACCTTGTTTCCTCATACATTATTGAGTACATCGAACATCAAGCAGATCAGTTTGCAAAGCAACTTTCATCAGCTAAAGTCCAATTCGACACTAAAATGATGTTTTTGGCTCACAGAAGTAAAAAGGAAGTGTTATCAGTCACCTCGAGTCTCTCTCTATAACTGATAAACCAGGTCAGAAATGTAGGGGTAATAACGGACTCAGAACTAAACTGAAACAGCCACATTAAATCAATAACATCAGGAGCTTTTTTCCATCTAAAAAGCTGCAATACATCCAGAACGCTGCTGCTCGGTTTACGACTGTTACAACCCGGCTTAGCCAGATTAAAAGTTGTAACAAAAACCAAGATGTGAAAAATGGATAAACAAAGTTGTAATTAAAAAAAAGGAACTAAACTAGACTATTTACAATATGTACAAAGGTTAAAAAAAACAAAGTTACTCAGAACAGAATTAGGCCAAACAAATACAAAACAAAGTCATGACTAGACAAACAAGTGTCACTTGATTCCACGTCTCTATAAAAGTGAACATCCCAAAAAGAGACACCGAACACAAAGCACAGAATGGCATATTGGTCAGCAGCAGCCATGCTAACTACTCTAAACTAGCAACGAGTGTTCCTACGTTGCGTATTGGCCACATAGACCAGCAGCCCCGAATGATTCCAAGTGTGGCCTATTATAGTTGTGGCTGCAACAGGTGGTTGATTAGGGGCCGGTGTTCAGATGCCGAACCAATCAGGACCAGAGACAAACAGCCAACCAGAACCAAGCTTGAAACCAGTCCTCCAATCGCAGGCCAGAGCTCGCACAGCCAGGTTTCCATGAAGGAAAATGGGAAATTAGCCACACACACGGCACGGTAGCGCAGCGGTTAGCGCCTCCGCTTCACAGCTAGAAGGTCCCGGGTTCGACTCCCACCAAGGACGGGGCCTTTCTGTGTGGAGTTTGCATGTTCTCCCCGTGTCTGCGTAGGTTTCCTCCGGGTACTCCGGTTTCCCCTACCACTAAAAACATGTGCAATAGGTGAATCCTCCAGCCAGGTGATTCTGACCATCAGCCTGGCTCCACATCATGGAGATGGGTCCCCGGGCGCGGCACTGCCGTCGACCACTGCTCCTTACGGATTGCCCCAGCGGCATCGAAGGATGGGTTAAATGCAGAGGACAAATTTCCCTACGGGGACAATAAAGTTAACAAACAAACAAACAAACAAACACAAACTGATACAACAAGGAGGGAGACTGGAGGCCTGGGCCCGTTACTACGACCATATTAGTCCAGTGCTCAGGTCTCTGCGATGGCTTCCTGTTGCTCAGAGAATAGAAACAGCTCTACCAGTGTACATGTTAGGGCCATATGAACCATCTTGCTGGTTGCAAAGTCAGGACTAAACAATTAGGATGTGTTTTATGGATTTTATTTTCCTTCTTTTATGTAGTTGTAAAGCACATTGAATTGCATTATGTGCTAATTTTGCTCTACAGTTGAACTTGCACAGATGCAACATTGGCCACTGGGGTAGTTCATGTTTTACTTTCATATGTTCCGATGGCCTGTGTTATGTCTATGTTATGTCAATACCACAGTTAAACGCTATTCTGTTTAATTAGCCTCCATTGTTTATCATGTCAGTGCACCGCCGCCGCTTGAGAGTGCAGTCTTGACCCTCTGCGGCTCACCCTATGGGCACATGATGTATATTTCATTCGTATATCCCAAGCATCTGTGGCGCCACGCTGTTTCATGTTTTTTTCATGAGGACTTTTTATCACAATAAAGAAAAAGAATCAATTATCTTCAGGCTAGAATGCTATAGGCTAGTAATGCAACCCAAAGATCAATGTAGTGGCAACAATGTATTGCGCTAATGTGGGCAAAGCACTTAATTTGACCACGTGGTTGATGTTATGTTCCATTTTAAGATACAGTACATGCCATATCCATTATACTATCTTTGCCATTTCAATTTCATTTTGTGTGCAACCTTTCTTTGCTCATTAATGATCTCCAAATCTACCGTCGGTGCCGCACTGTTTAGATCCAAGTCCATATTTTTTTGTGACATTTTCTACATAGCCGAGTTTCTTTGCCGTTCCCAGCGTGCGGCAGCAGGAGTAGTGTGTACATGTTGCTTACTTCACAGCTGGCTCAGTTCCTTATCCATTTCCCCGTGTGCAATCCCGCAGCTCTCTATATGTCAATCCTATGGCGCAGCCGATAATGCAACCCTATGATCTTAACAGCACTTAAGCTTGTTCTCCCTGCATCTTTAGCCGTGACATTTAGCGCCCCGCATCTCAGGCTTTGGCGTGCACCTGTGTGTGTTTTACTGTCAATAAGCCATTCCTCAAAAGCCTTTAGTAATTTTCCCATGCGCGGTGAATGGAGACTGAAGATTTTTTCATAACAGTGTCAGGAAGTTGACTTTTTCTTTTTTTTCTTTTTTTTTTCTTCACCCCCCTGACTCGAAGATTAATTTCGTGCTCGCTCTTGTAAAGTATTCCGATAATAAAGTAGGAGTACCGAAATGAAAGCAGAGGAAAGGGGAGATGTGGGCGTCTGCGCGTACAGCCCCATGCGGCGTGCACAAAAGCACCGCGTAGTACAGTAGAAGAGAGCAATTTTCTGTCATTTATCGACTTGTTAGCTTTTATCCGGCATTCAGGCTCAGTCACTTCATGGGATTTTGGGGAAAATCCATGTTTTTGAGCTGGTGTGTAGAGATATCTAATAGTAGGTAATCAACTCCCGCACGCAACAGAGGAAGCGAGTTACTTAATGGCTCGAGAGAAGCTTGAGTTAATGATATAGAAAGCTCAAAATGTCTTTTGCTCTAGCTTGCTCCGACAATCTTAAATTCAGTTTTTGGGGAATGTTATGGTAATTTATTGAATACTGCTGGAATTGGGGTCTTTTGCTCCTGCTGGAATGGAGCATATTGTGAAATATAATCTACCTTCACCTATTTCGCTATTACATGGCAAGTCCAGAATGATCCTGCTCCTCTGTGTTTTTATAGTTAGGTCACCCCGCCTGCGTTCACCGCTCAAGCCAAACTCAAACAATGATATCAGATTTGTTTATTTGCTGTGATGTGTTCTGAACGAGCGGCTAATGAAAAACACACCTGGAGCTGTGTTTTGACCCACTTGCGTATCTTTGAGTAATCTTTGAATCTTCTCCAGAGGCTATTCTTAGCATCCAAAAAGCTCTTCCAGAGGTCCTACGTATCCAGAAAATGCTTTCCCCACCTCTTGATCTCTTGCTAAGCTTAATCCTTTCATTGCGAAGTAAAAACACATAGCTTTAGTACAGCTACACGGGCCGAGTGGCATATTTTTTCCTTTCTTTCGTATTTTCTAAATTTTTTGCTTTTTATTGATACAGCTGTGCAGCGAATGAAGCAACAGGGAGAGGGTGTGAAAATGAAGAAGTGAAACTACTGGATATTTTGTTTCAGCTGTTTTAGATCATTTTGAAACCGGCAAAATGTAAGAGGGATAAAGATCTGTTTGAGATCATCACCAAATACATGCAAAAGCATAAACCCACTCTTTATATGACTATGACACACGATCAGCAGGTGAGTTCTGTGACCTATAACCCTTAATAAATAGATAAATAATAAGGCATTTTTCCTGTCAAATTTTGCTAGCTTTTGTAGACGATGAATGAAACTTCAGCGCAAATTCAACCTGGAAGGCATACCTGCAGCCTTCATTCATCGCCACATCAACAGCAGCCTTCACTAATCATCCAATCACGGCCCCAGCTCAAGCCGCACCTTCGCGTCAGCCAATCATTGCGGCTGCTTATTCCTACTCGTGCCATTCATCGCCCAGGATCCCCTTCTTAAGCTCCCCGGTCAATCACTCGGCCATTTCCCAGCCGTGCTACGCCCCTCCTCCGCCCCTCCTCCTCTGCCTGGCCTCTTCTCGGCTCTGCTCACCGTGTTGACCGGCCGCCCCGGGTATTGTCTTATCACCACCGGTGTCCGGGCTGTTCTGGCTATCATCCATCGACGCCATGTATTCCCAATGTCCGCTTGCAGTAGAGATTCACGCCGACGACGCGAGGGGCCGACATTGGCCACCATTGCTGCAGTACCTCCATATAGTGGCGGCAGAACAAGCTAGTTTTACATTGCATAGCATTGGACTTTAGACACGTTCTAAACAACTGTAAAGCCTGGTGCCTATTTTTTTTTTTTTTACTTTCTGCAGCGAGATATTGTTCCTGTGATAACGCTGGGTTAGGCACAATTAATGGGACCAGGCTAGTTTTCGTAAGAACATTTTTAGAAATCTCGTATACTAATGAGGGCCGGACTGTTAGCATTGGAGCTGCGTGGCTACGACCAAACTACAAGTCACGCAAGGGCCGTGTCTACAGTGAAGATCCCGCCCTTATGCCCTTTTTAGGAACATGCTTCGTCAGAGCTGGGGAGGAGGAATCTCTCTGTAAATCCGCCATGACTTCCCCCTTGAACGTACTTATTTTGTCAAACAGGGAGGAGTGAGTAATAACAGTCTATCAATATTATGTGTATGTGTATTCCATACTGCAATCTTTCCCCAGTCATGATTCACGTTCAATAAAACTTTCCTAATGCATTCTGTCTCTGTGAGTCTTTTCAGGTTGAATTCTAATAACAGTATACCCTAGAGATATTAATTATTCCAAAATCCAATAACTATAAATGTAAGGGCTTGTTGTTTACTGTGGCTGTTTTTATCAGACACAAGCTACATGTGACAAATCTTGTAACCTTGTCGAATCCCTGCTTGTGTGTGTGTTTCTGCAGCTGAGGAACCTTACGGTGCTGGACCTGCGGCACATCTCGGAGCTGAACAACGAGACGGTGATGGAGGTGGTGAGGAAGTGCCGCCACCTCAGCTCGCTCAACCTCTGCCTCAACTGGAGCATCAACGACAAGTGAGTGCCCGACGATCGCTCTGTCGGCTGTGACTCAGTGCCGTGTGTTTTATTACCTGCTCCTCCTGAAGGTCCAAAACTAACTAAGGATAGATCTGTTTGGCCTTTGCCTACCTTTTTCACATTTGAATAACATTCCAGACCTACAATAACCATACGGGTACCAAAACAATGCTGCATTACCTTGTTCTAATAACACAGAAAATGGCAAGAAACATAAAATCCCCCCCCTTTGCTTTTCAGACTGATTAACTGTATGCAGAATGACATATTGTACAGTATTCATTACAAACTAAAGTGGTTAATGATTCAAAACTAATGCGTGCGCCAATACTCCTATAATAAATCCCATAAAGTCCAGTGAGCCCCGCACCGCCGCCTGCCTATGTCATCATCTGACTAATAGCTCATTATCTGTTTTGTGACAAAAATTAAAAAAAATCATTTATTAATTGGCTATTTTTATGAGCTTGTTATGGCGAATGAGCTGTTACTTATCAGCCATTAATTAAAGGTGCTAATCACGTCTGGCTGGTTCACAGTGTTCAGGGACAGGGTCTGGTTTTTCAGGTGAAGATTTTTAAGGCTCTGCTCAACTGCATATTTATATCATTGAGATTCATGCTTTTATTACGGTGGTGATTCTACGTTGCATAAACTAGAAGCATTTTTTAGTTTTTTAATAATTTTGGTGGCTTTGTACAGTAAGATTTGGAAGTCGTGATGATGGCCATAAAGTGTAGTGATTATTTTTTTATGAGGAATGATCTGTTATGTTGTTTGAATTGGAAATTGGGAGTCATATAAAATGGATGTTAACACGCTTGGCTTTTAAATTAGTTTTTCATTGTTGTGAGAGAATAAACCCCTCGACTCCAACATGAAACTGTAGGTGCACTTTCATTTTATTTCATTTTTCTCATGCCAAGTACTTAGTGTATTTACATATACATATTTCCTGAATTTGAGGCGCGCTACATACATCCTCCATCATCATTTTCTGCTGACTTTTTGTACGTGGACATGATTTTTTTTTTTTTTTTTAAGCTACACTTGCCGGACCCAAAAAAAGAGTTGGGTTCAGCTGAACTACCTGAACATCCAGGTTATTCCATCAATGGATTTCTTCTTCCTGATTAAATGGGCATACAGATACAGACAGCATCTCGTCATAGAAGGGGGCGTGGCTTCGCCAAGGGGGAAAATAGAATCTTTAGAGAAACACAATTTTCCACTTTTTTTTGCCATTTTCTGGTGGAATATGAACTTATTTATCACACATAAATAAAGTGTAAATCGGGCCCATATGGATATTTTCTCACAGCAGGTTGTTCAGTAGGAAAAAACGGCTGTCATAGCTAGCGCTAGCTAACCGTTAGCATTAGCCCGATGCTAACATGTAGCCTTATTGTTGAATTCTCCGTTATTTCTGTGTTTATGGGCTGTTGAACCACTTCGCTCCTCTCTATGTCTTTGTATCTTTATTTTGTAGAAACTATGTTCATAATTCAGCATTTGTTAAAGTTTTGTTTGAATAATTAGAGAGAGTTTAGATTTTTCTTCAAATTGTTTTCCCCCTTAACTGTTTTCAAACATGACCATATATGGTCATGGATCTATTCCAAGATGACAATACCAGGATTCATCAAGCTCACATTGTATGGTTCAACTGGGCGTATTTTCACCAGTTCGGCGTTACCCAAATCTAAAAGCCTCTCGCCTGGAGTTCACAGCCTATAGACCAGTGTGACGCCTCATTTGAAAGCTAAGACCTACAAAACTGATCGTAACCTTTTTGTCACATTGGCACCCCTCTCCTTTGTGGCTGTCTTGGTGATTTTTTGTTGTTGTTGTTGCTTTAGGCGTGTTTTTGTTGTGTTCTCGTCTCTTTTTTGTCATGTTTTCATCTATTTTCTGTTACTTTTTTGTTGTGTTTTCATCACTCCTTAGTTGTGTGTTTGTGTTGCTTGTCCGGCACATTTTTGTTGCTCTTTTGCCACTTTGTTGCTTTTAGTTTTGGGTAATCCATGGAGAAAATGTGCTTGGTTCATGTGGGGGTTAAAAAATTAACTCCATTAATAATCTTCGGGACGTGCGGGAAAAGGCTTTGCGCAGTGGTCACACTCTCCCATCATCAATACAAGAACTTGGTATAAAATGAATGCAACATTGACTCTTTTGACAACCAAATATAAGACACTGACACTGTGTAAGATGCTATTGCTGCATTTCCTTTAAAGAGTGACTACTGTCATGGTTGACACACAAAGCGTCCTCCATATTGCTGGAACTGTATGTAAATGTCTTTCTAGAGATTTCTGATTGAAAGCCTATTTCCTATCAAATCATTAGCAAAACTATAACTTACAGTATGTCTCTGCAAAATGAAACTCCACATAACCAAAGCACTCTTCCACATTGCAAACACGGAACAAGTCTGGAACAAAGCAACCACAATTTAAAACACAAATGTCTTTTCTTTTTTTTCTTTTTTTGCGTCCTGTCACGTCTGCGCCGCCGTCTCTGTCCTCTGTTGCTCCTAAACGCTACAAGACCTGCTTTTGACATCTTTGGGACCAACCACCCTCTCTTTTATTTATTATCTAGTGTTTTATTCATATGTTTCTATTTAATGTATTGATTTACAGGCGCTGGTGGTTCCTCTGCCAAAATGCACTCCCACTCAGGGCCCGGGCGTGTGAACACAATATTGAATTTATCTACAATGGATGCGAGGCGGGCGTGTGCGTATGAATTATTCTGGCGTTATTGAGTTTAGAGCTATGGTGGGAAGGTTATGGAAATGCCCAACCTGCTGTATAGGGTTTCCAATAAAAAAAAAAGAAAGAAAGGGAAAAAAAAACATGGGAATCTGGTGAAATCCTCTGAGGAGCTGGTTGCGTTATCAACTTCTTCCCCATTTTCACAATTCAGCGGAGCAGCACGGGCGGGATTGATTCAGGGCTGCATTGATTTCAAAATGATATTTACTGCGCCCGGGCCAATGCCGCCTCACCTGTGGGAATATCGGAATCTGTTTGTGCGAAGCTTGTGCAGGATTTTGGTTTGTCAATAAGGAATGCGTCGGAGAGCATATGGTTAGCATGTTGCATGTGACAAGCGCAATGCGAGGTCGAGCCTGACTGTCGGTGGAGTCATGTGTTTGTGTGGAAAGGAGCTGGAGCAGACAGAGAAAAAATGTGCCCCGCCAGAGACACAGGGGTGTGAGGCAAAAGAAGCGGCTCTGGTTGGTCTCACAAACAAGTGACCCTTGCAGCTTTGGTCAAACGTGGCTGGATATGGTTGGGTGGTTGTGCGGGGGTTGTTGGTTGCTATGTATTTATCTTAGTCATCGCACTAGAACAACATTGTTTGGTAAACAACCGAACTGCACGATATGAGGGGGGAAAAAAAGCCCAATTCTTTACTAAACCATTTCAACATAGTACATTTCATTCAGTTTCAAGAAAATTGACAAGACTAAATGCTAAATACTATGTACTAAATGATGGCCCAAGCAAGTCTAAAATGGAGCTAAATTAGGAAAATAATGGCTTACAGCAGCACTATGTAACTCTTGCCCTTAGAGGCCATAAGCGCAACTGCAGGTGTCATAGCAAGTTGCGATTTTTTAAGATATTACTTGTCCGTGTTGGAAATAATGTTTTTCACTCAAACTTGGCTCTAAATACTGTATAAGGATAGTAGTTAGCTTAGTTAGCTTTGCCCGTTAGCCTGTTAGCTTCTTCTTCATGATTCTATTAGTGTGTATTGGTTGCCCTGGTCCGGTGGTAGTCAAGTTGCAATTGTGGTTTTCTGGCCAGAGACACCAGGGGGAGATGAAAGACCCTCCAATAATCCCATTAACACTTGTATTGCCCCCAGAGGGACTACGAAAAGGATTTATTAAAGGATCTATATCATGCTATTTTAGCCATTTCAAAGTTAAGTATAGGCATGTATATGATATATTGTACCTCTACCATTATGGAGCACTCATTTTTGTGATAAATATAAGTGTTTTCTGGAGGTATTTTTCAAACCGGGAAGACAAAACGCTTTGATTCAGTTAACTCCGCCCCCTCTCTCTGCACATACTTTACCGTAATATAAATAAACAGCAATAAGTGAAGATACTTCACAATGCAGTTATACAGAGTTGACATCTGCAACACAGCTTCATAAATGGCTAACACACAAGCTAATATGCTAACACACAAGCTAACCCACGTTTGGATTGACTCACCACTCTGGTCCATCGCTGTTTACATTATGGGACTTGCGTTGGTTATAAAAGTTAATTCACTTTGGTTCTGGCGAAGGTTCCCCAAACATCCATCAGAGACAGTCACAGAAAAACACCATTTTGGTGATAGTCGCTGAATCCCAGAGAAAAAAAACAGCTTCTGAGAGAGTGGCCTCTTCTTGAAAAAGGTTGAATAAACTCCCGTCCTCGTAGCCAAACGCGCTTCTGTTTCTCCGTCCGTGACATTATCGTTAGGTAAGAATAAAGAACAGGTGTGTCCAGTTATAACGAGCTCCATCTTCACAGCTGCAGCGCAAACATGACGTCTGTTCAGACGCTCAGGGGATGTGTTTGTTTTGGCCTCAGCTGACCTGGAAGCACCTCGGGCACATCCTTTTTTTTTTTTTTTCCTTCACTTTTTTTTTCTCTTTGTTTCTCTCTTACAACAGAAAAAATGAAAAAGCTATTTTACAACTTAAAATCACGCTGTAAGGCATTACATTACAGACGTCGAGCACTTTCGTTCCGCTGTGACGACACAACTGAACAGGTCAGTCGTTCACCAGGAGAGGGAGGAGCAGCTGCTCAGAGAGCAGGATTCAGGAGGATTACTGAGAGCTGCGTGAATGAAGCCACAAACCACTCTGGGGGTGTTTTTGATAAGGAAATAGCATAACAACATGGCTAAAAGCTCTAAAAAGTCGATTTTGCATGATATAGGACCTTTAAGGTAAACAAGTTACAAATTATTGCTTTAAATTGAAATAATTATCAGTCAGATACAGCAGTAGGCGGACACTGAAGTGCAAGATGATTGAGTGATTATTTTTGTGAAATTTCTGACACTGAATCTGTGATTGAAGACAGCATATTTTAGTGAAAATCAGAGCCAAATATCAAAATACAGAATCATTCAACTAGATTTGACATGTTTTGCACCTTCAATTATTATAAATGCAAGTTACATTTTACAGAAGGGAGTTGTTTGTTTAGTGATTTTGGGCGTCGCTACCGGAAAAGTTATACTAGTTATACTAACTAGTAACTATACTAAAAGTAAACTTTTTGAGTGACGGTGCAGGATTTTAAAGGCAGTTGTGGTGAATGGGTCTGGGCTCATTCTACACATTAACGCCCAGCTCACATTAAATCCGGTTAAGGTCCGGTACAGCCTCCGCGAACTTAGAAAGTCATTAAAACCATTGTTGCACACTCACACTGCTCCGCGAAGTCCGGGTCCGGCGTCAACGGAAAGAATCCGCAAGAAGTCTATTTTTGCCAGACGCCGGAGCCCCAGCGGATCAAGCTGACAGAAAAACACGAGCCAAGCAGGAAGTCAGGTCTCGTAAGGAAAGAAGATCCGGTGTATTTCAAAATAAAATCGATCTGCTCACTACTTATTTGGTCTCATTTACCACCTGTACAGGCGCGTAACGTCGTATTTGTAAACATTTCTCCATTACCAGTGACACGGGGGCAGTAGTGTGTTGCAAAGCATCCACTTTACGTGGGAGAGTTGTTGTTCTGGCAAATGCGGCTTTTGTTTACAAAAACTACGTATATACGGGGCTAATCATCACGTAAACTCGCACCAAGCGGGCAACCCGCTCGCACTTCTGTTCTCGCGAGGGCCGTTTCTGTGCCTGGCGCAGCGTCTGCTGCTGGAGCTGGCGGAGCTGGCCACAGTGTCAGCCGGACTCACTGTGAGTGGTAGATTGGGGCAAACCCGGACTGGATCAGACATTGCTGGAACATGTAGGGGTGTAATTTTTAAAACTCTGTATAGTCCTTTTGAATGCTTACTTGCCACTATTTTCATGTTTTGGTTTTGGACTACATGGGAAGGGCCTGTCTCCAGCCTCTCCTCTCCTCATAAGTTACCAGATATTTTTGTCTCAAAGAAAAATGTGTATTATAAACAAGCCAGGCCAGTAGAGGGCAGTGGATTGCATGATGTGGTTTAAATGCATTTCAGAAACCATGAACAAAGCTGTTCACTTTATAACTTCTTATATTATTGCATTTAACTTCATTTGGCATGACTTATGTTAACTAGTCGATAAAGCAGCGCTCCAAAAACCTTTTTATGTTTGTGGCAATTTATGTACAAATAATGAATCCCCTTACCTTTCAATAACAACTGTCTAACTACTGTTCAGGGCGTGAATATTTGCGTAGTGCTTGAAGATGCATTTGTGTTATCTATATCAGTCTGGTGCACATGAAAAATAACTTGAAGAAGAAATCAATACTAAACGCCTCGTGTGAAGTTTAAGAGCTTTAGCCTTTGCTTATGGTTAATTTAATTGGGCAATCACTAAAGCATAGCTGCTGCAGAAGCATTGTTTATAGAAGCTCATATTCAGTAACACCTTACGTAATACTGTTGTATAATATGCTTTGCTGTAATGTTATGAGAAGACGACATCTAAAAAAAATGTTATGAGACCATTTACAATTTACTTAGTGTCTTTGCCTTACCTTTAAGAGGATGTTTTGAGAGGTCATGCTTCACTGTGACTTGTTAAAGGGATATTTCAGGATTTTAGGCGAGGCTAGCGCACACTAAGCTCTTCAAATATAAGAACTGCATGAATTAAAGAAAAAAATATCTCCAGAAATCAACAACACTCTGGATAACTAGAAAATGAGGCTCTATGTCAATAATCCTGAAATATCCCTTTAAATTCAATAGCTGCTCTGCTTTGTGGCGACGACACTAGGGGCCGCCATTGCTGTAGTCCCTACATATAGCCGCTAGTCTCCCATTGGAAAGCATTGCACTTTAGACACGTTAAAAACAACTTTAAATTCTGGTTTCTAATTTTCCTAAAGTTTCTACAGTTAGATATTTCTCCTGCAATAACCCTGCGTTGGTTACAATTAAAGAAACCAGGCAGGCTTTCGTGAGAATTTTTTTTTTTTAGAAATTTCGTATACTAATGAGGGCCGGTCTTTGATTGACAGGCCGTTAGCATTAGAGCTAATGGCGCAGGCGCGGCTACGACCGAACTACGTGCCCCACGAGGGCGGAGTCTATAGTGAAGATCCCGCCCTTATGCCCTTTATAGGAACATGCTCCATCACAGCAGGGTAGGAAGAGCCATGATTTCCCCCTCGAACGTAGTCATTGTGGCAAACAGGGAGGAGTGTGGAGGAGTGAGGAGGAGTTGTCTTTTCTTTTTAACGGTCTATGGTTGAATCTGCTGGTCACTCACTCAGAACATGGCAGAGGCTGACCAATACAAGGCATAGCTGTGGAAAAGCATGGGATGTGCTTGTGCTGTAGTTTCTTTATCGATAATTCACTCTTGCATAATAGTGAGTTCTGGGGTTTGATGCTTTTTGACATTTGTTGCAGTTCCGTTTTCCCTTTGTGTCTTTATGCACAGTTTGCGGCCCAACTCTCCTCCTTTGCCCAGGTGTTCCCTATTCACCAGAAGACCTGACGCAACCGCCTACACTAAAATATGTCAACGCGCCGCTGGCCTGCACTTTCAATGCAACCAGGTCCATATTGTAACAACAGATTGGAAAGGCAAAGAGGTCAGAATGGACTTTCATTACGTGTGCCGCTGACATGTTTGGTGCACTGCCGAGGACGACTCCAGCGTTTGTTATCGCCGGGATTGTTCACATGCTGACTACAGCCCAGAGCGTGGAAATAAAAAAAGAGCAACTCGGATGAAGCTTTATTGTTGGGTATTTACAGCCATGCTCGGGGAGAGAGGGGAGGGACGTTTGTTCAAAGGCCGGTGGGTGGTCTGTGCGATGTCAAAGGGAAACGGCACGGAATAGATGAGAAACAGGGTGATGAAGAAGCTAATAGTTAAAATATGAGGCAAGGTTTGAGAGCTGCCCTCTTGATGCTTTCCCCATCAAGAAAGCATTCAGCATTCAGACAGCATGTTCAGGAAACACTACCAGAGTCGGGGTTGGAAAAGAGACCGTCATTACTCGTTCTTGTAATACCAATGTTACAACAAATGCTGCTTTTAACTGCTTCTTATTTCTAGTAAATCTTCAAACCTCACACAGGGGCACAGGTGCCGCAGCTTCATGTGCTCAGCTGTTTGCACAATAACAAGGACGTGGAAACATTGTCAGTTTTCTCAATGTCATTCTCCTTTCTGTCACTGTTATGGGTCAATTTGTAACGCACATTGATTTCCATATGCTCCTTTTATTTCCAAAGTGCTTAAATTAGGTGATTTAATTAACAAAAACAAATAAACCACTGTTATGTTGGTATAGTACAGTCTTCATGAGGATGTGAGACGGGCCTTTACTCTGACAAGGTTCAAGTCCAGGCTGAAAACAGTTCTTTTTACCCGTGCATATGAAAACTGAATGTATTTTATCTGCAGTCTTTGTTTCTACTGTAGTTAATTAATTTGTGGAACTAAAGCTCTTTGAATTACCTTGTGTATGAGTTGTGCTTTACAAATAACTCGCCTTGCCTTGATATGGCGCCAAAAGAAAAAGTCTTATATAATGCAAAATGTTGTATCTTAGATTGTAGTTGAATAAGCATAAGATAAAAGAATAATAATCATGACAAAAACAAGCAGATTACATTCATTTCAATAGACTCAGATGGTGTAATTCTTTTTTCTGGAAGAAAAATATTGAAAGAAATGTTTCCAGCGAAAGGCTCGTGACTTAGTGAAAACGGTCCCACTTTTGGGTCCGGACCAGTTGAGAACCACTGCCATAAAGCATCTTTGAACACGTTCTTAGCAATTTGCTCTGAATATTGTGTTCGTTTTAGGGGCAGCTCGCTGGTTCTGGAGGGTTGGAGATGAAGAATTTTTGATCGGGTTAAAATGCAGCATAATAGGGCATACGATTTTAGTCATAATTGAAATTATTTGTTGCCTTTTGAAAAAAAAAAAGTATATTTTATTAATTTATTAATCAAAAAAGTATGCTTAATATTTTCTGTTTTCTGAACAGTCAAAAAAGTACAAATGATTTCAAGTATGCCTCGATTGAGTAGAGGTCTCTGTTTCACACCTGCCCCCTGCTGGCCAGCCCTCACACCTGCACAAGTAAACTGAGCAGCACGGCCTGATGACATCATCACATATCGCTGTTTCTTTTTTTTATGTCATGATGATAAAAAAAGATTTGATTATACTATTTTTGTAATAACTGTGTAATAATCGTAATTGTAATTGAATTTCGCTTAATTTGCACAGACCTATTCATCCATAAACATTGCTCGACATGAATATCACTAAGCCAAACTTGTTTTTTTGAATCTTCAGTTTTTCGTTTATCATTGTCTGATTTTATATTCTCATTGTGCCAAGATTTTGCCTTGTTTGACTTAAATCACTGCACCAAATTTGTCTAGAAACGTGGCCTATTTATCGAAAGCAGCAGCATGTAGAAGCCGTAGATGGAGCATCTTCATGCAGCGTCATAGGCTTCTCCTCTTCTCCTGCACGGCCCACTTCAGTTCCAATCTCCGTACATTCATTATGTCTTCTTGATAACAAGCTTTTTTGTTTTACTGAGTGTCTTTCTAAAAGAACCTTGAAAACTAAATTTGTGTAGAGTTGTGCATGATGTGGCATCGGTAAAGGCTGGTGACAGTTTCTGAATTTTCTGAGTCCTTTTGTGATTTCAAGCGTGTCCTCAGCAGCTCATGGGATGTGAAAAGCAGCATTCCTCCACAGTAAACCCGCGCTCGTAAGGCGTCCAGCGTTGTCAGTGTAAGCTATGTCCTGAACTTTGCTTTTACCATTGGTTCAAACTCATTAGGCCTGGCAGGAAAATAAAGAACACAAATGCTGCCTCGCCCTGCTTGCCACACTTGTGCAAGGACGATGTTTCCTGAAAATTACACGTCAATTCTGCTCATGTTTGCTTGTGAAGGAGATCGTATCAACTTTGACCTTGTGCTGCGCGTATAGATTGAGCGTTTTTTCCCGAGAGAGGCCTGGGCAGAAAGAGTTTATTTGCCTTCGGGGGTTCAAAGAGTCAGAGGTCAAAAAGCTCAGGGCTCCAAGGACCACCATTTTGGCTCAAAGACGGTCTCTCCCATGAGCGCACCATCACTCAACTCTTCCTCTCTCAGCTCGACCGCGCCACGGCTTGCTCATGTTCGTGTGTGTGTGTTTGTGTGTGTGTGACTGATGACAGCGTGCCCCCGGACAGGTAAACAGGCGCAGGAAATGACCCCTTATTCGCAACGATCAATTTGCGCGGCGACGCTGAGAGATAGAACTCCGTGGGAGGTAAAAAGCCCAATGGTCATTTTTTCCACCTCCCCCCTTCCGCCGTCCTCATCTTCTTCAGACAAATAAAAACACTCTCTCATTTGTAATGGCCGGTAATGACATCTCAGCGCAAGGCGGTTAACCCAACAGATGACGAGCAAACGTGGACTTCCCGTGGCCAGAGTCCCGTCGGGCCAGATTGCAACAGTGGGGCGTCTAATTTTTTGGTCACCGTTATTTCTCGCCGCGCTAAGATGTGGATGGCAGCAGGTGGGCGGGCCCGGCTCTGTCATTTTGTCTGTGGCTGTGATAGCACCGGAGCGCAATTGTGTTGTTCAAATGTCACAGCAGTTTGGGGGGGGGTGGGGGGGAAATGGCAAGTGACGCAAGAGCAAAGTGGAGCCACACAGTAAATGGCAGCGCTCATTTTTCAAGTTGTGAATGTGGCGTCGAAAGTTAAGTTATTTTATTACACTTTTGAGGTCAGGCTTTTATTGGTTGGAAAGCCGGGGCGACTGGATGGAAGGGAGTAATGTGTTGTTTATGAATATTCAAAAGGGCATTGTTTTGCTCTGAAAGTAGCTCTGAAAGAAATACTTGACTTTGCATTTTTATTGTCTGTCTGTAGCACTTTGGTCAACTTTAGAAATAAAACTTTGAATTCATTGATAATTCAGCACCGCCTGCTTGTTCTTTTAAGGGGGACTTATCACGTAAAATCAACGTTTAACCATCATAATGCTGTTGCTTCATGTGGTGGACCTGTCTATGACATCAGTGGCAAAGATAGCCATGAAATTAGACCTTCTCATTGGACGGCGCTGGATTGATGCCATCGAGGAAGAAAGAAAAAAAATGATCAAAAATATACTTGGAATATTCTTCACTCTTCATGCTTCATTCACGCAGTTTGAGTTTTGAGTAATCCTTCTCCTGTCTCCTCATTTACTGCAGAAGCACTAGAGAACAGAATAGAAGCTTCCAATCGGAATTTAATAGGTTTTCTTGGGTAACCTGGCGAGACCAGTAAGATACCCCTAGGGATGTAATGATGCACTGAAGCCCCAATTCGATTTTCGATTTTAAGTTCACGATTATTATTCTTTTTTTAATATTACAAGAACAACAATTCCTTGTAACAAACTGTAACTGTTGTCTTAGTAAGAGAAATTTACATTACAAGAAAACATGAAAGACGTGTGTTTCGAAAAAAAAAATCAATTCACATGTTAAAGGGACTATACAGAGTTTAAAAATGTTAAAATTAAGTATTTTCCTCCCCCTACATGTTCCAACAATGTCCTAAGGTGTAGAATGAGCCCCTGTTCACCACAACTGCCTAAAATTCTGCACTGTCACTCAAAAAGGTGTTAATTCGGGTCCGAAGTGCCGTCGTGCACGAGCTTAATATAGAAGCTGCAGTTACGCATAAGACTTGAGGTGGCAGTAGTGAGTATAAAATGGCCAACTTGCATCTAGTCCCTTTAAGCATTTTAAGCAGCATCGGTTTTAAATCGATTTTCGAGCAAACTTGGATGAATTGTTGCATCTCTATACCTCTCTGTATTTTATTTATACAGAGAGGGTTATCAGTCTGGGCCCCATGCTCTCATTGGCCGCAGTATGAAACTTAAATAAGCCAATCAGATTCGTCCATTTACTGTCATGTGTTGTTCACAAGCGGAAGTCCCCTCAATAATAATCCACTGAGAAAGCTTTTTTCCAATCGGTGGTGAATTACCAAAATCAAATTGACAGTAGGTGAGTTTTGTGATACTCCTGTTCGACTATTAACACAGAACCACTAATAACACTGCAGCAACGATAGACAACCGCCCTTCACTGATTGGTTCACTCCACTTCCTGTTTGCTTGCGTATGTTCCGCTGTAGAAATGTAGTAACTGATGGATCTCTGCAGTGTCCTCTGCATTTTTAAAGTCCATAAACTATCGCTGGACCCGTTCTGAGCTGCGCCATTGATTTGTTTGCATTCCATTAGTTGAAAATGTTGCCTTGTATCTTGTTTTTTATAATCTAATACAAGTTTCCCCTTGGTGCCACGCTTTGCATATGTCCTTCAAAATAGTACGTTTGTGGCTCCGTGGTTATAGCTGCCGTGCAAAAGTGATTTTCCTGCCTCAGCATCTCACACATCTGTCAACACTTGAAAAGACTTCAATAACAACGTTTGAAACATGCTTTTGGTCAAAGTTTGGGCAACACTTTGCAAAAGATGTTAATATTTGATTGTGAGAATTTATTATGGTGATAAATAAATGATCAATGTATATCTTTCCCATTGTGGTCCACAGAGTCATTTCTGCTCCGACCTGCGCCGCACGTCAGAATTGCTTTTCCATATCTTGGACTCATACCGAGGAAGTGCTGTGCTGGTCCCACCGTATAATTTCTCATTTGTATATTAGCTTTTAACAAATTGCTCTTTTACTGGCAAGAGCGCTGCTTCTGGTCAACCTGGATTCGATGCAAATTTTATGGGAACTGCTCGGAGGCGCGTAGTGCGATTGTGTATGTGCAGTGGAGGAGGAAACAAAGAAACGGCGGTGAATTGCGACTGAAGCCTCCTCTGTGGTTTTGGTCAAAGCACACTCAGCACGTATTGTTCTAACATTAACCTCAGTGCCGGACATCGTGGCCCGCGTTGACAAGCAGATTTATATGTTTGGGTACTTGAGAGACCGGTCAGTTGGCCTGTTTTTTACTCCCTTTTTTTTTTTTTTTGCTGAAATCATGGAACAAAGCAGTCATTTCTTTTATGGGATCTGTCTAGTTGGAACAGGCATTTCCCAAAATAAAACAGGCCAATCAATATGCACTGGGTCTCTTTCTTTCTTTCTCTCACTCTGTTTCTTTTTGTTCTTGCATTTTTCCCTGGACCAAAAAAAAAACAAAAAAAATTCCCTGCGTATCTGCATCACTTCTGAGCTCCACAAATCACAGCGCAAATTGCCTGTTCTGCATTTCGGTCCCCTCTCATCAAAATGGGGCTAGATGAGGGGTGACTATAGGAGGGCTTTTTGACTTTCAGGCTTATGAAGTAAGGAATAATTGGAGGGCTATTTTCCAAACTCCTCGACTGAGAAGAAGAAGAAGAATAAAGGCGAGGAGGGACACACCTGCACCTAAGGCACGCAGGGCAGATCACATAAACTGAGAGATTTGTTTCAGTGGATACATAATGCACTATTCTGGCTTTAATCTTTAAAGCAATAGTACTTAATAAATCCTTTTCGTTGTCCCTCTGGGGGTAATACAAGTGTTAATGGGATGGCCAGAAAACCACAATTGCAACTTGACTGCCACCGGACCGGAGCAACCAATACACTCTGATGGAATCACGATGAAGAAGCTAGCAGGTTAACGGGCTAAGCTAACTGCGGGCTAGCACCACTTTACAACCAAGTTTGAGTAAAAAAAAATAAAAAATTCCATTGGATGTACAATATCCCTTTCTCCCTCCGCCTTTTTTGTCTGCGTAGTATTTACTCTCACGGACAATTAATACGTTAAAAATCGCAACTTCCTACGACACCTGTAGTTGTGCTTCTGGCCTCTAGGGGCAAGAGTTACTTAGTACTGCTTTAACCTCTTAATTCCCACGTGAGCCGAGCAAGTTTTCTCGAGTTTGGAATTACCCTAATCTATAAGCAAAAAAAGTGGAAAAAGAGCAACAATAACACTATAAAAAATTGAGAAAATCACACGACTTAAGAGTTATGAAAAAGCAATAAAAGTACCTGAAAAAAATTGCAAAAATGAGATGGAAACAGTGACAAAAACACAATAAAAATGCAAGAACACAACAAAACAAAAATGTGATGAAAAGGCAACAAAAAGTCAACAAGAGAGTAGCAAAAATGCGGTGGAAAAGGGACCAAAACACTATGAAAACGTGACAATAATGCAGCGACAAGAACATGGCGACAGCACGACAAAGTTCCGCTTTGTAGGTCTTAGCTTTCAAATGAGGTGTCAAACTGGCCTATAGGGTGTAAGCTCCAGTCTAGAAGCTTTTAGATCTGGGTAAAGCTCGGTTAAGGCATGATCTGCATCCTCATGATATCTGTGGCCATATCCTAAGTTTAAAGTCTAAAGTGGTAGTTTAATTTTTCATCAGTATGTGGACTTATTAATGATCTTATTCGAAAAATACAAAATACATCCAGAGGCAATTTGAGAGCTGAAATGATCAGAATGAGTCTGGAGAAAGAGAGTAGAGCTGGCTCGAATTTGGAGTGGTTGCACCAACGATTTTCTACAATTTTTCAACACTGGCCCGGTGAGAGAAACCTGCAAAGTTTTTGCTAAGCGAAGGAATAACCTCCCTCCCTGCCATGAACTTTGTCTATCAAAAATAGCAGAGGAAAAACGCTACATTAAAGCATATGCAGTGTTTGGAGTCATAAAAAGACTTGCTAAATGGAAAACTCTTCGCTAGATGACCCCTGGTGTTTTAAACTTATAAATTATTGAATCACTTTTCCTAGATGAATGCACCCAGCAGTATCTTAAAGACGCAGCAAACCTTTTAAACTTTTATACTCATCTTTTAATACCTCCCACAGAGCTGCACATAAACACATAAAAGAAAAGTGCTATGTCCTAATACCCATATAGTTATATTCATTAGTCGACAAATCTTCACTATTTTGCATACCGGATAATAACAGGACACAAACATCCCCCTCTTGATTGATTTCAATTTGATTGCGATGAATTTCGTGTCTATATCTGCTGTATAATGTTTCTACAAAACCAAGTATTTCTTTTAGTTTGGCAAAATGTCATGCAAAATGTCAGTAGCGGCGGCACGTTGAACCGATTTGTCCTTGTCTTGTTCCTACCACCTGTCTCTCCGTTTTTTTTGAGGTGCTGAGGGCGCCTTCCTCTCATCTGCGACACTTCATTTTTCTCCCCCTTTTAACACATCCACCACACGGATGTAACATTTTCCAAACGATGCCCCTAAGAATTACCCTCCCCTCCCTCCGCCCATTCACTGGGGCGAGCCTGTTTTGCCTTACTGTAGCGATCTGTAAATGAAAAAGCCAGGGTTTTTCTTTTTTATTTACTCAGGCCTGCCTTGTCGGAGCAGATTGGCTGTCAGCACGCATTATAGTCGTGCTTAGCGGAGTGGATACACGAGGAGGGCTGGTGCTGCCCCTCTGTCAGGCGTGAGGGGAAGGGAAGGTGCAGGAATGGTGGCATAGTGATTAAACCCGGCATATGGAGGCGTAGCCATCTTCCAGTATTGGCATCTTTGGTAAATATGAGCTATGAAGGCTGTCAAAACTGTTAAGGTGAACATACGAGAATGCGTGATTCTTTGTGTAAACATCCTTTTGTTATTTTAGGTTTTCTAACTTAAAATATTGTCTTTGCATGGAAATATATGATGCTTATGATACTATGTTTTGATATTTGACTTAATTTCACAAAAATACAATGTTTTCAAAAATATATTCAATTCATTGTTATAAAGTCTATAAAAAATCATAAAATCCCCCACATCAATTTTCCGTAGCACCTAGGAGGTCCCGAACCCCACTTTGGGAACCCCTGCTTTTGAGAGCATCTTTTTTTACATAAATCGACATCAAATTAAAAGTTTAAAGAGACTAGATGCAAGTTGGTAATTTTATGCTCACTACTACCACCTCAGCTCGAATGCGTAACTGCGGCTTCTATATTAAGCTTGTGCATGACGGCACTTCAGACCCGAAGTAACAACTTCATAGTATGCTTGGCCCTACAAGCTTGAAGAGCGCCTGTTTTGTAAGTGTATCTGCTACCTTCTAGCATTTACTTTCCGACCACAGTGATCCAGCGAGCACTCTGTATTATCTTTTCTAGACAGTAAGTCCCTTTTCCATAACTTTCCTGTGTAAAAATATGCCAAGTGTGGATACTGTAAAGTGGCAACCATATTATTAATATTATGCAAATCGTATTTTAGAGCCATAAAGTAAAAAAAAAAAAGATTCAATAAAAGTCATGGATGGTGTTTTGTCTCCTGGCTCTTTGAATCACTGACATCAGCAGCAAACAGGTATTACAGTCCTACACCTTGATGTTCAGGAGACTCCAGAGACACCAGCAGCTTCAAATACCTGTTTTATCCTTTGTAGCAGCTGTTCTCTTAATCTAATGTATTTGTCTGGCAGAAACCGTCCTTATTGTGCCTTTATCTGCACAAACCCATGTGTGCTCTGAATAGCCAGCCATAAATCTCTTAACAGTACGATGAGCACACTTCTTTTGTGAACTATCGAAGGTTTTCATACCTAGTCGAACGCGTTCAACTATTTCAGGGTTTTCATCAGCAGAGAGATCCTTTTTCTTTCCTTAATTGCTTGAAAATGGTGGTCTGCTTAATAATGGTGAACGTCCTTTTTCAGTAGTATAAAGGATTACAGATTCTTGCAGTTGTAAGCCTCGCTGCTTCAAAGACCAACCATCTACTTATTTAGTCATTTGCATTTCCCATATTTATTTTTGATCTGTGATTTCTTTCTCCCCCATTCTCGAGTTCCAGTTGTCACCCTATATTGCAGCCTCTGTCACGCACACGAGCAGAGGAGCCGATTATGTCTGGCGAGCTGCGTGCAAAAGTGTACCATGATAAACACGCTGCCGGGGTTATTAATTTTGAGTAATGGTGGCGTCAAACCCCAGCGCCTTGATAAGTATCTGAGATGGAAAGGAGCGCCGCAGACACAATGAAGGCGAGCAGCTGGAGATTAGGAGCCCGCGACAGTGTGAGTGAAGTGCCTTTTGTGTTGGGGGATAGAGTCAAGGGCGAACACCGGGTCTGCTTACATGTTTGGTTGTCATGGCACCTGTTGAATAGAAGCTTCCAAGACATTTTTCTTTGTGAAGGATTTGCTGCCTTCCTAAAGGCAAATGAACTCAAGTGAAGCTCAATCGAAGTGAAGTCACATTATGAATAGTTCCATTAAGGCTTTTTCCGACTGTTTATATAACCTGTAGTTTAGACATCTACAAACATTCCTTGAAATCTTTTATCAGCTCAGCCATTCATATTTCAGACATGAACTTGTGGTTAGTGGGTAAATGCCTAATCCAGTGCAATAAAGTTGCATATCTCCGAAATTAATTCCCACACTGGACTATTTACCAAAAGCAAATAGAACGTAGCATGTCATGCATAAGGAGTCCTACAGAATCGGGTTACTTACATAATTCCATTTTATACCACTGTCTGACAAAAGAGCTGGAGCATTTATTCGACAAGTATGGATTAAGAAGATTTGTGATTTATGTTTAGAACCAAGATTCAGTTCACTCTGCATATTTTGAACTGGTTCAAGAGCAATAACGTTTATGTGATTACTGAAATAGAAACCGCTAAACTAATGATTCATGTCCATTTGTAGATCTTTGAAGTACATGGTTAGCATGTTTTAAACTGTGGTAAAAACATGGACCTTAGCATGGCTATTAGCAGCACGGTAGCACAGCGTTTAGTGCTTGTGCTTCACAGCTAGAAGGTCTCAGGTTCGATTCCCATCTGAACTTTCTGTGTGGAGTTTGCATGTTCTCCTGTGTCTGCGTAGGTTTCCTGTGGGTACTCCGGTTTCCCCTACCACTAAAAACATGTACAATAGGCCAGGATGAATGAGAGTGTGTTTGCGAGTGCGCATTGTGGATGACGGATGGAAATGGCTACAATCCAGAGTGGCGTGTTTACATGCATGAGACCCATGTATATTCATTAACATGCGCTGTCCCGACCAAAGAAAACCAAAAATTAAATAAACAATAAATTGCGTGTAATTGGAAATGGGGCTGGCTTTTTTCCTCTCGTCAAGTAATTATTGGGTGTCATTTGTACCTCCATGTGTTTGTCCTAACATGCAAAACATAGTCCTATTTTTTTTCCTGTGCTATTTTTATTTTTGCCATATTTTAAATATAGGAGCTGGTTCCAAAAACCCTGACAAATTGCTGGCATTATCACAGTGGGTGAAGCCACCCTCACTTAGTCCATCGCTATTCTACAGCCTGGGGATAAGACCTAAAGAGAAAGGACGTTTAGTGTTATGCACAAGATACTGCCACAATATTTGCAGTATTTGCTAACTTGTACCATTTAAACTTCAATTCTGCTTGTGCTTAATCTTACAGTGCAGTGTATGTGCCTGTAACACAGGGATATTCTTATTCCAAACATGCTACACATGATTGTTCCATTATTGAGAATAAATGTGTTGTGGTAAATGGTCAACACCAGATATCTTTATTTCCCCTCCAGGTGTTTTTAAGTCTTTTGTGTGTCAAATAGCGTTGCACATTACCTTTAGCTTTGTGTGAATACCTTGAGGCAAAATGGCTCTGAAAGTTGAACAAAGCATTGGAACAGGCTCTGAATAACCCTGCGGGCTTTCGAGATGTAATCATTATATGGGAAGCGGCCCTGGAGCTGCATTAGCCACACAATCTGAAGCACTATTATCCCGCTAAATGGCTCATGACCCTGACACTGAAATTCTACTCAAATCCATGTTAACCAAATTGTTGATGCACAGCACTGGGTTATTGGTGCCATCGTGTCCGAATAGATTTTTCATGTAATTGAGTTAGAGGCCCCATTTTAGATCACTAGTCATGGCTTTACCTTGTAATGGGAGTCAATTCTAAACATTATTCCAAACCAGCGCCTTTGACTTAGAGGGTGATTGGGGAGCGTTTAGAAGGCGGAACGGAAAAGGGCTTTGGATAAATGTCTGACTCGTTTTCTTGAAAGTATTCCCACTGCGATTAGATTTACAAATAAGGCATTACAATCAAGACTCAAATATAAAATGATACAAAACCAAAAACATAGTCTTCAGAATATGTTAAACTTTTGGTTGTCATTCATCGTGCTGCTCTAAAGTGGAATATCGTCTAACAGTGGGCGGGCTCTCTGAATAACATTAGGAATTCACTCTGATGTAGGTTACATCATTTCTTTCAGACGTGTTCTCCTTTTTGTTTGTGTTGTAGACGGGAGACGCTTCTCAATTCTCTTTTCATGCAAATTTTAGAATCGTTCCCTCTGAGATTGTTTGTCACCATTTATGAAAGTGAGTTTTATTTAACCTATTTTGACAAGCCATGCTACAAATCAAACTTCGCATGTGGTCCTCGCTGATCCCAACACCGTTTTTACCCACAGACACAGAAGAGCTGTCATAGCATGCACACTGTGTGGGCAAGACACTTCACCCTACTTTCCTCCAGTGTCTGTGTACATTGGTGTATGAATGAGAGTGTGAATGGGTGACTGGTTCCTTACTGTAAAGCGTTTTGGGCCTGATAAAGGTAGAAAAGCGCTATATAGGTTTAATCCATTTACCATTTACCATATCCTCAATGGGCTTTCAGAATGGGAAGTTTGTAATGTGAATTTCTACTTCAAGATGCTAATGTTACAATTGATTTAAAGCGACTATACAGAGTTGAAAAATGTTAAAATAATGTATTTTCCTCCCCCTACATGTTCCAGCCATGTCCTAAGGTGTAGAATGAGTCCTGTTCACCACAACTGCCTCTAAAATCATGAACTGTCACTCAAAAAAAGTGTTAATTCGGGTGTTAATGCTGTCATGCACGAGCTTAATATAGAAGGTGCAGTTACACGTATGACCTGAGATTGCAGTAGTGAGTATAAAATGACAAACTTGCATCTAGCCCCTTTAATTTACAATGTAAAAGCAACTTTGTATTGCTTTTTGCTAAGCTACAATGTTGTGTTCTCATCAAAAACATACCCAGAGTTGTGTTTCGATCCACTCGCATATCCTTGAGTAATATTTGGATCTTCAAAAGCTGCTCCTGAGGTCCTGCATGTACAGGAAATGCTTTCCTCACCACTTGGTCTCTTGCTAAGCTTAATCTTACATCTCACATAGTAAAAACACTCGCCATCGCTTCATGACAGCCACACTCTTCTTCTTTTAAAGCTGGGGTGCCTGATTTTTCCTGTTCAAAATGTGAACTTTGTTGTTGTGGCCCAAACTCCTTTCTAGCTTCCACATCCCAATTGTTCAAGCAAATTCATTAAATGGATGTTTTATGTCCGTGTGCAGCTTTGAGCGGTGGCGATGTGAAAAAGGGAAAATAAATTGCACTAATTTAGATTCTACTTCTGTCTTTCATCGCTCAATAACCATGTAGGTGCAGAGATGCAGGTGTCCATGTTACAGGTGGAACACAGTAGGGCGCGTCTCTATTATAGTCATCCGTACTGCGGGGTCACTGGGATGGCACTGTAATCTAAATGGTAAAGAGGCAATGGGGCCGGCATGCCCTTGTTTGGCCACGCAGGAGTCCTGGCATTCTGGCCCTTATTGTTTCAAGACCAAAGCAGTAATTTCCCCCCGCTTTGGAACTCTTCTCTGTGGCTTTTTGCTACGAGGGGTCAGATAAATAAAACAAAAGCTTTAGTCAAAAGCACTCTTTCATATGCCCGCCCTTTTATGCCCGGTGTCTTTATCATCAAGTGAGCACATGTCCACAATGCGTGCCCTTGTTATAGACTTACGGCACTTTTTATATTACCGCTTTGTGGTCGGGAGTTTGGTGCTGTATTGTGTGTGGCTGTGATGAGCTCTTTTGCTGTCTGAAATGTTTCAACTGGCTTTTGCAAAGGGGGGACCTTTGAATTGCGGCATGTTTTGTTGGCTGCCTGTTATTAAACTCGCTTTATTTTTTTTCAATTATGTTACAAAGAAGTGGAGGATAGCTCTATTAAAACAACCTGGGATGATGGTCTTTATGAGACCTGGGATGATGATACCAGGGGTTCTCAACCTTTTGGAGCCGCGACACCCATTATAACAGGTAAAGGGGTTCGTGACCCCCCCCGCCTGTGTCACACCGTGAAAAATAGGAACATTAGCCTACATAATTTTTAAAAAACAAAGAAAAAAAACAAATGGCTGAAATAAAATTCATCAAACTACGATCAAATAATGGCACTCTGGTAAAATTGCAAACACATGCTACAATAAAACATTAGATTCTATGCTGATGAAATTATGTATATTTTATCTAAATGATCTGGCGACCCCCCAAATTTGTCTCGCGACCCCCAGGTTGAGAACCACTGGATTATATTACCAGCAGTGTCAAGGGTGCATAATACATCGCCAAACTCTTTTTATAGCGGTATTAGGTGATCGTATTTGAGGGAAAGAGTGTAAATAATAATAATATTGTTGGGTTAAAAGAAGACTGATTTGTGGGCACAGTAATTGCCATGAACCTTTGAATTGACAAATTTAAAATGCAACTCCAGGACGACACGTTTGTGTGTGCAAAAAAAAAAAAAAAACTAAAAAAAGCTCAGAATTTATGTGTATTTAACTTAATGGATTGAGCATTTACTCCAGTGTTTCTTTAATAACCCCTTACATAATTGTCCATTCAAGGGCAAACACCAACCTTTCATCCAGTTACCTCATGCTCATTTATTGCCATATACTCCATGCTGTTCCCCCACTAGCACTTTTTCTTTTCTTTTTATTTTAAATCATCGTACTCCTTTTACCACTCCTTCTCATCTTCCCCCCTTCCTTCCTCGCTGTTTCCCTACCTCTCCACTTCCTCTCCTCCCTCTGCTCTGCTTCGTGTGATCTCCCTTTTCCCCCCACAGCGCATCCGCCTGCCCTATAAACTGAGCCGTGGCAAAGGGGAGAAGGCCCTAGGTGGCGGGGTGTAAAATGAAACCCAGCCTAAATGAATTTACTGCTTTCCATTGAGCCGGGGCCACGTCCCGCGCGGGCCGCCATTGTGTGCCTTCGCCGCCGCGGCTACCTGTTTGTCTGACACCTCCGTAATTAGCCGGCGCTATTGAGGAGAGTAATTGCGTATTAGAACTATGTGCACATTTTTATGCAAATCCAGGGAACGGATTAAGAAAATTACCCCGGGTTTTGAGCAAAATAGGGGAAGGCCATTTTCTCGCCGTCCCAATAGGAAGAAAGGAAATGACTAGTATCGCTGCATGGTAATTGCAAGTGGGGAGCTGTGTGTACGGCGCTGCATTAGTCTCGGGGGATCGCCACAGAGAATGCCTCCGCTGCGCGCTTGATTTACGGTTTCAGATTGGTATTTTAAGCAGCAGCGCGTGTGGGCACCTAAATAACAAAGTAAATTGGACTTATTAACTGCTATTATTGTTCACCTGGTTTATATTAGAAGCTCCAAGGGACAATGCAACGCGGTTCATTATCCCGTGTCTTTGTTTTTTTGGCTGCGCGTTGCCACGAGGAAGCCGCTCTTCTGCTGCGGCGGTTGGTGAAAAAAAAAAAAAGAAAAGTTTCAGTGTGGAGTCTCAAAATATTCAGAAAGTTACTGTAATGGCAACTCTGCGGTGGCAACTCGGTAAGTCCAAATTTGGAATTCTACCCAAAATAATGGCTTGGTAACTCTCTAACTTTGGCTTAGTTAGTTCAAGTTGAAAACTAGTTTCACTCAGAAATGATTTAAAGCAGAACTAAGTGACTCATGGCCCCAGAGGCCCCCCAGAGTGCCACTGCCGGTGTCATAGCATGTTGTGTTTTTTTACTCATTAATTGTCCGTGAGAGTAAATACTACGCTGACAGAAAAGACAAAGGGACAGAGGGACACTGTACAATCCAATTACACAATGGAGATATTTTTTTTTCACTCAAATGTGGCTGTAAAACTGTTTAAATGGCGCTAGCCCGCAGTTAGCTTTGCCCGTTAGCCTGTTAGCTTCTTCTGCGTGATTCTTTGACTGTGTATTGGATCTCCGGGTCGGAGCAGGGAAAGTTGCAAGTGTGGTTTTCTGGCCAGAGACACCAGGGGGAGATCAAGGACACCCCAATCATCCCATCAACACTTGTATTACCCTCAGAGGGACTACGGAAAGGATTTATTAAGGTAAACATGTTACTTAGTACTGCTTTAAGAAACAAAGTCAATTGTCAAAATGTTACATGCACAATTTTGTTTAAAGGGACTAGATGCAAGTTGGTCATTTTATGCTCACTACTGCCACTTCAGGTCTTACGCGTAACTGCAGTCTCTATATTAAGCTCATGCCTGACGGCACTTCGGACCCAAAGTAACAACTTTTTGAGTGACAGTGCAGGATTTTAGAGGCAGTTGTGGTGATGGGCTCATTCTACACATTAGGACATGGCTGGAACATGTGGGGGAGAAAAATACTTTATTATTCATTCTTTATTAGGATTAGGTCCCACAAGTTGTTGCTAGTCTTCCTGGAGTCCTGACATAATATAAAATTACAAAACAGTCTTACTTACTGACTGTATAGTATTGTACGTCTGTATAGTCCCTTTAACTTCCATATTTCCAAATCTGTTTAATATGACCCAAGCTCGTGGTCTGCAGCAATTCATTTTCAATTATGTTGAAATGAATAGTCAGGACTAGCTGGCAGTTGTAGCATATTGTGTATGTTTATGTGGGCTTATGATTGAAACTGGAGCACCCAAAGGAAACCCACATAGACACGAGGGGAGCATCTGTAATCCACATAGAATGGCCCCCATGGTTTGAGAGTGTGGATGTAGGAAAGAGCAAATCCAATGGAGGTGTATGAAGTTTTTAGGGAGAGAGTTAGACAACCTAATTGTACATATAGTCGCCTTTCCCTAATCACTAAAGCACATTAGACACGTACCTGGACTTTCTAATATAATCTGATCCATAAATCATGGTGTTGGCGTGTACATGCATATGTATACACAGACCTCGCTTCCCACTGGCTCATCTTCGCCTGTGCCGATGCTCCCGGTCCCTGACATATGGCCTGTCTGCTCTGATCAGGTGTGGACCAGTAGACCTCTGATCTGATGTTCATGTGGAGGAGCTGAGAGATGCGCACTCACGCCCTGGGAACTCTGGGATATCTGCACTGCTCCTCAAAGTCCGACTTGTTATTCATACCGCGGTGAAGGAGGACATTTATAGGACTTTGTTAGCCATACACTAGGGAGGAAAAAGTAGAACGTCTGAAGCACTTTGTGAGACGAAACGATGCTTTGCACATTGGTCAATATCATGTTTGTGTTTGTTAATTTTGGACGGTAGAGAGGACAGTTAGTATTATACTGTTTTGGCTAACTGTTTGTTCCTGCATACTTAGCTGTTGCAACACCATTTCCCTAATGGACGAATAAAAGTTTTATTATCTGAATTGTCTGACATAAATTCTGTGGTCCAACCCCTACGTTGTCACACAGCACCCATTTTTTCCAAAGTTGATGACTAGATATATGCATGTTAAGTTAATTCTGATCAATTTGAGATGATTTACGTATTTAAACTTATTTTATGGCTTTTTATGAGGTCTGTAAGATGCTTAAAATGGTTTAATATGAAAGTACACAACATTTCTGCAGATGCTGCCGTGACTTCCCTGATTTGTTCTGTGTGCTTACTATAACATTCAGTGCAATATGTTGCCAGTCGCGTGCATATTTTCTTGTTTTGTCAGAGTAGTTGTACTGCCTGAGGTAACAAGCAAGACGAAGACAAAGTACAATTTCATACAAGTATGCCCTCAGGAGACAGGACGGAAGTGTTGCAAGCAAACCAAATGGATATTGTTCAATGCATGACAGGTCCTGTCAGTGCTTCCCACAGATTTCCACTGGAATTGTGTTGTTAATACATTATTTTTCCCTGAAAAATTGCACTTATTGTTTCTAAGCTATGGAGAAAGAAAAATACTTAATACTGGAAAAAGAAAGACATATCTAAATACAGGTGCTCGTCATATAAATAAAATATCATGAAAAAGTGCATTTACTTCTGTTAGTCAACTCAAACTGTGAAGCTAATATATGATATAGACTCATTACATGCATAGTGAGATATGTAGCCTTTATTTGCTACCATTTTGTTTATTATGGCTGAGCATGTAAAAAACCCAAATTAAAATGGACTGTAAGCCATAGTCATCAAAATTATAGCAAACAAAGGCTTTACAAAATGTTACTTTTTCACGATATTCTGATTATATGACAAGCACCTGTATATATTTATCTTTTTTTCAAGAATGTTTAAACATTTTTTCCCAACGTAAAGTTTATCCCAGTGAAACAAGCTCGCACTCTATGGTCATTGTTGTGTTGGAAGGTGTTCTGGCTTCATCGAGTCATACTGAAGGGTGAACAACATATGTGACCTGCACAAACTGAAAACTGAAACCAGATTATTATTGGCATGGACAACATGTGAAAGCTACCTGGAAATGATATTCTGGAAATGGAACCTTGTCTTCAATTGCCCCATTCTCTCCAGGTCACTTGAAAAAAAAAAAAGAAGAAGAAAAACAACAATTCACCAGTCCACATATATATTCTCCCATGCTCTTCTATATGTTTCAGTTGCCCTCTATACTCTAAAGTTAACTGTGAACCATACATCGTACCTGTCCTTATACCGTTCTGTAGTAAAGCTCTTCTTTGTACCAGCTGGAGGTCGTCTTCTATTACTTGCTTGTGTCAGATGGCAAAGCTATGAAATTGCAACTGTGCTTTCCCAGTCCATTCTGCCAGGCCAGTCCAGCAAAATTTCAATCTTCCTGGATTATATTACGATATGATACGATAGCATCCAATGTCCCACCACTTCGAGTGCCTTCCATCACGGCAGAGATACAGACTTCCTTGTGCCAGGAATAATGTGTACAAGAATTCCTTTGTGCCCCCAATGTCGCTCAGTCTGTTCCATTTCTTTTCTTGTGATGAGGTGAATCTGCTGCTGTTGTGGCTGCAATGAACTGATTTTATAATTTTACAACTGAACCAAGCCCATTTTCTCCAGTTTGACATTACACAAATAAAAGCCTCTTGAAAAAAAGCGTCAAAATGGCGACAAAAACAGCACAAAAAAGTGACAAAAAAGTGACTGAAGCGAAGATGAAAATGCAACAAAAGCCACAGAAGAACGACAAAAAGGTCATATCAAAGTGACGACAAGGCGGCAACAACACGTGGAAAAAGATCCTTGGGTTTTGTAGGTCTTAGCTTTCAAATTAGGTGTTACTCTGGCCTATAGGCTGTGAGCTTTTTGATATGGGTAAAGCTGAGCTGGAGGAAATGCGCTTGGCTAAGGTGGGGGTCAAGAACCAACGCTGCGTAATGAAAGTGAAAGTTATTCCTATAGCATTTCAATTTCAACTAGAAATGCAATGGCTGCGCCATTGCGATTGACTGCGGAAATTCGGGAAGCGAATGCAGAAATTGCATAAACTCTTCAAATTGCATAATCAAATTTGCATAAACTGGTAAAATACATAAAATGTCATGTTGCATAAACTGTATAAATTGCATAAAGTGGTAAAATGCATGAATGGGTTAATTTGCATAAATTATGTAAATTGCATAAACGCTTTAAAATGCATAAACTGGTTAAATCCCATAAAGTGGTTACTTTGCATAAATTATTAATATTGCATAAACTTTTTAAATTCCATAAACTGGTCAAACTGTTGAAAGTGCTTGATTGGCAGAAGCTGCACAAATGGCTGAAAGGCCTGGAGTCTCCCCATTGGCTGGATTCCCCCATACACACCAATGCAAAAATTCCAAACTCCCGTATAAAAAAACTGGAAAACTGCAGAAGGCCAATTTTTTCTCAAAACCCACAAGTTGCAGAAGCTGAACATGCACAAAGTGCAGAAATTGCATAAAATGCAGAAAAAGTGCAGAAAAGCATGGATTTGCGGCAGCCCCATTATAAGTCAATGGCAAAAATCTCCGACATTTTGGCCGATTGCGGAAAAACCGTAAGTTGCAGAAGTCCCAAAAGTAATAGCACCCTTCTCCTCAACATGCGGAACATTTTGATGCATAACTTGCATAAATTGCACAAAGCATGAAGGTGCTGAAAGCTCTAGAAAATCGGGAAAAAGATGGAAGAGGAATAATAATAAAGAACATGAAAACCAATAATTGACTGCGGAAGAATTCCGCAGTCAATCAATTAAAGCAGTACTAAGTAACTTGTTTACCTTAATAATCCCTCTGGTGGGTGTTACAAGTGTTAATGGGATGATTGGGGGGTCTTTCATCTCCTCCTGGTGTCTCTGGCCAGAAAACAACAATTGCAGCTTTCCTGCACCAGGTCGGAACCACCAATGCACACTAATGGAATCACGAAGAAGAAGCTAACAGGCTAATGGGCAAAGCTAACTGCGGGCTAACTCCACTTAAACAGTACTTGAGCGAAAATGTATTGGGATGTACAATATCCCTCTCTCCCTTTGTCTTTTCTGCCTGCGTAGTATTTACTCTCACGGACAACTAATGAGTATAAAAGCGTAACATGCTACGACACCTGCAGTGGCAAGAGTTACTTAGTACTGCTTTAAAGTAATTGTCTGTAAGTCTAATTATAGACTTAATTCACAGTTATTAGAAGTATAATAATTGACCTTCTGGGCCTGCACTTTGCTGGAAAGTGACAAATGAAATAATTGTACCTTTTCTGCAGCAAAATCACAAATGACTCTCACTCTCACACACACTGAATCAGAATCAGAATAGTTTTTATTGCCATGGTTTGAGAACAGGTTCACAAAGTAGGATTTTTTTCTCGATGCTGACATGCAACATAAAACATATAACACAGAATCTAGATAAAAATAAGCTATAAAACTTTAAGCTATAAGGCTATAGGGGGCATGCATAAGAATATTGAATAAATAAGATCAATACTGCATTCATAGCAAAGTGGGTGAGCTAAGATTGAACAGCCAATCATCTGCTTATAAGTTGCTTAGTAGTAGATACTATCATTGCATTATTTGGCCACATTCCCTTTTGCAACTGATTTTGGCTACAACATGTCACGCTCTAGCTAAAAGGGTCTCTAGAGTTTACTGGTGTTTGTGCATTTCTTTGTACATGTGCATTTTGCTTGTGCGTTAATAAGCGCAAATATCTCACATTTGAGCCTCGGGATCTTCAGCAAGAGCGTGAATCCTGGAGGGAAATCGACCGGCCGCGGATTCAAAAGATTACGGAAATTTCGGCTCTGAAGAGGTGGCAGTGGGGAGATGAGAGGGGTGGCCATAGCCCCACAAGAGTATAAATATAAAGTGCGGTGTTGGTGACCTTGTGGGAAGAGGTTTTTCATCCCTTTCTTGGCCGGCTTTGTAGACGCATGGAGAAATCATTTAGCATTTATAAGACCGAGTGAGCTCATAAAAGGAGCCATAGAATAAGTAGTCATTATTGCATGAAAGCAGAGAGAATTACAGATATATTTGTTTTTCTGAAGATGTTTTTCAGCCAAGTTTTTATGTTTTTATTCATCATCATACTCCCTATAATTTATTGTTGGTTAAAGGTGCCTTACCAGAAATATTTTCCCTGGCGCCCGACAAACCTCTTCCCGTTTCCCACAGAATAACATATTAATAGTCATAAAAGTGACAATTCTGCTTTTTCCAACATTATCAAATAAGATTGTGTAACATGAAAACAAAATTTAGCGCATTTTATTACTGACTTTTTCACATTTTAAATCAAAGTTCTGAATCCAGGCTAAAAGCTTTTCTTCCCCTCCTTTGATAGATTGGTAAAAAAAAAAAAAAAAAAAAGAACTTTCAATGTGTCACTTCCGAAAGCCTTATTAAGTTTTTCAGGCTTTAACCTGTCATGTCCGAGCGTAATTTAACCATTCTTTTTCTGTGGATGTACTTAATCCTGGCCTTATTCTCCTCATTTTCTCCTCTGACTGCCTCTTGTCTTGTCGCTGAAGAAGGCATTCTACTTTTGGAGTGTCTTTTTTTTGAACCGACTGGCCCAGGTGAAGAGCGGGATCGAGTGCGCCTTGATTCATTAGCAGATGGAGGCGGCGGTAATGTGACGGCCCGATGAGATGGCTACTTAAATGTGAAAGGCTATTAGAAATTCAGCCCCTCTGCACTATATTAATGCAAGGTATGGAAAATGCAATCATGCAAATCACCCTTCGATCAGAGTCTTTCATAGATGAATAAATGCTGACGGCGTGGAGAGGAGATGGGTTCAAAAATGAGCTGGGATAAATCTTTGGAGGGGAGAGGATTGGGGCGGAGGGGGAACCTTATGACAGTGTGTCTATGTATCCCTTTAAACAGTTGGGAGATAGATTTCATGTGGCAACTTAAGCATAGTGGTTAGTTCTCTCTTCTTACTTAAGGACAGTATTATTGCAATATATCAGTTGGAAGATATATCTTGGCTTCTTCACATGAGGCCTTTCTGGGAGAAGTTTGCATGTTCTCCCTCGGACTGATTTCTCTAGATTCTCCTCGTCACTCTCCATCAGCCTAACTTGTGCACAGCTAACTTATCTTCCAGTTAGATCCACATGCCCAAGATGTTGGCTTGTGATATTGAAAAGGGTCACTGATTGCTGTATGGCAGGCACCCAATGCTTTGTTGAACCTTGATTTAACCTTTTGTACAATCTGCATTTTAACAGTACTAAGTAACTCGTGCCCCTAGAGGCCATAAGCGCCACTGCAGGTGTCATAGCATGTTGCGATTTTTTGCTCATTAACTGTCCGTGAGAGTAAATACTACGCTGACAGAAAAGACAAAGGGATAAAGGGATATTGTACATCCAATTACACAATGGAGATATTTTTTTTCACTCAAACTTGGCTGTAAATACTGTTTAAGTGGCGCTAGCCTGCAGTTAGCTTTGCCAGTAAGCCTGTTAGCTTCTTCTTCGTGATTCTATTAGTGTGCATTGGTGGCTCCTACCCGGTGGCAGCGAAGTTGCAATGGTGGTTTTCTGGCCAGAGACACCAGGTGGAGATGAAAGACCCCCCAATCATCCCATCAACACTTGTATTACCCCCTGAGGGACTACGGAAAGGATTTATTAAAGAAAACAAGTTACTTAGTACTGCTTAAATTGAGCTTCTCGTATTTGCCTACTTTTATTTTAAGGTGAGACACTGCAGATGACGAGGGAAACCTAGATAAATCTAGATATATCAATTTGGAGCTTTTGCTATAGAATACTGTCATAAATATGAATAATCAAACCCCTGACCTTCTAGCTGTGAAGCAGGAGCGCAAACCGCTGTGTCACTGTGCCGCCCAGTTTTCTGTGATTTTGTGTTTTCATATAAAAATAAGGCATTTTATGCATAAGAATGGCTAAATTTTCTATATTTTCTCAGTCTGTAGGAGTTACTAAAGTGGAGACATTGTTACAAGATAATAGAATATATTTGTGACTGAATATGAGTGGGAAACCGACTTGTGCACCATGATGTTGTAGTTATTTCTTGAAAATCTCTGGCTTGCTATCCCTCAAAATGTCATAACATAAGCATCTTAAAGGGTGTATTTTTTCTTTTTTATACTCTGACTTTAAAACTAAGATGTGGAGGGAGAAAACTAGCTAAAAATCTTGACATTGACCACTGCGTGAAATATTGTCACCTGCAGCGTCTCGACTTAATGGATTCCTCCATTGCGCAGCTGTAATGTAGTCTTCTATATCCATGTTTCCCCGCTTGAGTCCTCGTCCTCTGATCACTTGTCATCTTAAGCCTTTCGATACATTAGCATAAATTTGTTTTGGTATTCAGCATTACAAATGAGCTGTGCATGTTAAAAATTAAAGTGGCATTTAATGACCTTACTATTAAAAAAGCATCCAAACAAAGAATGAAGACCGCAACAAGGGAGATTAGTCTTCTGTACACAGACGGTGCTCTCTGTTTTTTTAGCCCCATCAAGCCAGATCTCTCTCGTGTCACAAACAAACATTAGCATTCATTTTAATAGGCTTAAAGTTCATTGATTCTATTTAAAGCAAGATCGATGACACAAGTGTTATGCTGTTAATGAGTGTGTTTGCTCACTCTTCAGAATTAAACCCCGCCGACCACACATTTATGGGACTTTCTACCATAGAGTTTGGAAGAAGTTTCTGAAGAACGCTTTATTCACACGGTTGAATGCCTCTATTGTCTTGTATGTTGATATATATGCCAAAGGTTTACAATAGGATTTCCTTCATTAATAGACTTTTTTTGTATTGATTGTTTGTAATATGTTTTAATTCCAGTGTACAATGAGCCAATAAGCTGCGTTTACAAGAAATCTACTGGGGTGTTCTGAAACCTTTGACCGGTAGCATGTAACCTTGGCGTTTGAAGACAGACACTTGGCATGCTGCCCAGCTCAAACTCCTTTAGTCTCCTAAAGGGAAGCAACATTGTCTGAAATGGGCGGCTGCTTTTGCTTAGTCTAGACGTGTTGAACACAAGTGTACAAGTGCAAATCAGAAACCCAAACAGCTAAATGTTTGTAGTGGCAGATCAGATAGACTCCACTGCCCAACAGAGCAGCTGGGCATCTTGTTTACAATATTTCCTGACCTTTCTACCTGTAGACCTTCGGCTAATTGTTGCTGCTGTGCCTCGAATGATGATTGGTTACAATATTTAAAGCTTCAGCCGAGTTGCCAGAAGTGCTTTGTGAACACGAATCACGCAAGTTGAAAAAATGAAATCTCTGGCGACCATACCATGTGTTAAAATGATTTGTCAGGCCTCCTAAACCTTTTTCACAATGTGAGCCTGATAAATACTGACATTGTCATCTTGGAATACGCCCGTGCCACCAGTGAAGGAATAACCTGGTCATTCAGGATGTTCATGTAGTCAGCTGATCTCATTCTTGTGTTGTTGAACCTAGAGCTGACCAACTTCAGCAACCCCAGATCCTAACAGTTTGTAAAATCCAAGTGCCAACTCTTTTTGGGGGTCGGGCAGTGTGAATACAAAGACTGATTCCCACATCGCAAATGACTTGAAAGGTAAATTGTATATAAGTATTTCATTATTGTGTTATATTTGGTAAAATAGTGCACAGCATATTGATTTTACTGACAAAAACATTTAAGCAAATGCATAACAAGCCTGCACAGAGGCTTGATTTGATGGATTTTTACACTGATTGTTCTTTATAGTTCAATAATAATGTTAGTTTAGCTGTTCTGTTCAATTGTAGTGACAGAACAAACTGAATTTTACTTGCCCTCCACGGAAACAGCTTAATGTCCTGTCTCTCTTCTTGAAAAACCAAACAAAAAACAAAAACAACTTCTGGGCTAAAATGCTACTTCTTTATTGGATTCCGTCCCATTGATAAAAGTGATTTATAATGTATTACGGCTCTGGTTGCCAGTGCAGTCGGCGTGAGTTGGAATGGTCCACTCCCTCTTTAATATACAGGAGAGACATGCTTCTCCTTGTATAGCCACTCTGAGCGATTGAACCTGACAGTATATTTCCCAAAAATACTTTTTTACAGCCCCTAATAAAATACTTCATCAGGCTTCAAATTTGTTGATTAGCATATTCACCAAGGATAGGCCGGAGCGGTATCATTTAAATTAATCAGCCGCTAAGTCCACAGCGTTTCATGAGAGAGTGCGAGTTGGAGAGATGGATGCCTTTTTTGCCACCTTGTGAAACGTGTAATATATCTTCATTTTAACGGGTGCTGTAAATGTCAGAGCACAGATCTTCTCTTAATGAAAACATCACCCGGTGTCCAAACTTTGACAAATGCGTCCGTTTGAGTGGAAAAGTGGCCAGTGGTCTCCCAGTTCCGACAGTCGGAAGCTGCCGCCTCCTCCTGGGAAAGAGAGTTGTTTGGATTAAAAATTCAGAAACTTGTCTTAGAACTGCTTTTGGCCTGGGTGAGCTTCGGTGTTTGGATGTGTAGTTGGAAAGAAAAATGTTTAATCAGAAGAATCAGCATTAAGAGTTAGTCAAGACTCCTTATAATTCCATAAAAAGTGACATCGACCGTTGGAAACCTCCAGACGCTACATCCTGCAGTTCGCTCCGCTCTGCACCATAAATACTTTTCTTTTTTAGTTATTGCGTACAATTCCACATCCTCCTCTCCACTCCAAAGGCCACCGTTGGCTGGTCTGTCGCTCTGTTCCTCTCTGACAAAAATACGAAGTCTATTATCTGCTCCGTCAGAGTCCAAACATGAAAGAGACAACAACATTCAGATTTTCAATGTAATTATCCGCTGCATGGACATTATTTTAATTTGCACAATATAACCTCAATATTTCCACTCTGTAGGAGTTTGTCACACAACCCAATAAAGCTTTTATCACACTCATCCGTCGAACCTCTCTCTGCCCCTCTGTCCCTTGTGCTCAGTGTAAACGTTTGTGAAAGAGAAGGGGCTAGCTCCAAGGTGATCTCCTCTGGGACAGGAGTTTACAGCTCATCTGCTAAATCTTCTCGTCTTCTACATAAATATTTATTATTGTCCAAGGAGTTTTATTCACAGCTTCATTGCATTGGGCCTGCACACTTTGAGCTCCTCGAGGATCCGCATCCCGGCGGAGTCACGCCAGGTCTGGGGCGGACCAGAGCTGAGCGAACATTCGGATGTTGTGGAATCCCTAAGCTAGACAGTGATGAAAGAACAATTTCCCTCCCAAAACACTTTCTTGGCTGTTTCTTGAATTTACAATTGTCGACAAATGGACCGGGTTTACTTACTCGAGCTCTCGATGCAATATTACAATCCAGGTTTAGTTTATTTTTGTATAGTTGGATTGCTAGTGATAATATCTAGTTAAATCAACTCTTTCTATTGTCAAAGCGAGTAAATCATTCTACCAAGTCTAAGCCAGGTCTATAAACTTGAAAAACTGTGTCTTAAAATGACTTGGCCATGAAGAAATTGCGTCTAAGTATGGACTAAAGCACTAAGTACATGTCTATATAAGTTTACGAAGTCTGCAACTGGATCGGTTTCTTTTGAGTTGAGGATGTTTTGTTGTTCTCTCCGCTGCTCCGTTGCTCTCTTCCTCTTTCTCGATTTCCAAACGACCCAGTCCAGTTGGCGACTCTGGAAGCTTGTACTACGATTGTGAACTCCTGTGGTAATGAAAACGTACACAAACATGTTCTCAAGTTTCCTTTGCAGAATCATTCAGCTGAGAGAGCGTGGCCAGAGACTTCAACTTCAGTCGGCTTGTGAGGTTCTGGTATCTAAGAGGTGTTTGTCAATGTACTCCTCATCCCAACTGCAAAACTCCCTCTGTAGTTCTTGCAAAAAGATTTGAACAAACTTGCAAAGGATTTATGCAAAGTTACAACAATGTCACTGACAGCAATTTAGCCCTAAAAGCCCTAGTACACCCGGCCATTACCGTGGTATCACAAAATGTCCTCAGGGAACGGGAGCACAGAGTAAACTGAGGAATCAGCATATAGATGTAGCTTTGTTTTCCTACTTTACAGAGCACAGGTGCAGAGCTTTTATCATTAACAGCCAGCATTACAAACCAACCGCTAGCAGCAAGACTAATTTAGCCTGCATAATAACAATATGTCTCTCCGCTCCAGTGGACTCTTTACTGTATTGAGGTGGCTTTTGTCTGTTTCCCCTTTGCCTTGTTTCATAATGTCACTTCATAAGCAGCCTCTATAGCTGGGGAAATTAAGAGGATATGAATAATAAATGAGAACTTAATTGATCAGGCCGCGCTCTGCAGATTGTATAGCAGTGCCCTTGATATTAATACTGAGAGTCAACAGAATCAATAGGTTAATCTATGGGGAAATCAGTGGAACAGGTGTACTTACATTTTTACTTTCATGGTGACTTAGCTTTTACTACAAACAGCTAGTTCTCAGAATTGTTTTACCAGATCTCTGATGTTATTTCGACGTGTATAGGAATATTATCGCGTTACTGACTAATGTTGTCACGATACTGAAATTTCCAACGCGATTCTCGATACCGATTTCGATACCACAGTAAAAAAAACAAAAAAACTTTTAAATATCAGATTTGCAGTTGTCTCTTTCCTTCTGCACTGTATTGTCTACATTGCAGAATACTTAACATTATATTAGTTCATTCAGATTTACAATGTTCTTGAGACATTGAGTAATAAAGGGTCTAATTTGTTATCTCTGATTAACTGTTTCTGCACATAGTCAAATGCTTATACTGTATTTGGCGATTAAACCTACAATATAAAGTTTGCAGACTGGATTTGGCTCATGACCATCAGGTTAAACACTGTTTCTGCTTTCATGAACAGTATCAGTCACTGCGGTCACATTTAGGAGCAGAACAGTGCATTAATTCAAAGCACAATGTTAAAACTGTCCTTTAAAATTCATATAAATATATTTATGCGTTAAGTACAGATAGGTAACATGTAGCTAACTATACAGTTGACATTGGTAAAATTTCATTTTATTGAGATTTTTTAGAAGAAAGAAACAGCTTAATAGCCAATGCTAACTGATACATGTAAACCAATGGACGCCGCTAAGCTAACATCAACCACAATCGCAAATTCTACAATTTCTTTAAAAACGGCTGCTCCTTTCGTCCTGGTACTGCACCAGTAATACAATTCTACACTTTGACAATGGATGCATTTAGTTTTAGAATTTATTCAGGGTTTAAGTGAGTGCTTTTTAGCTCTAATTTAAGTTTTGATTGTAGTGCAGCAGGTTCCTTCCGGCACTCTGGGAGCAAGCAGGAAGAGGACGGGCTGCCCTGTGCGCAGCCTGGAGGAGACATAGAAAGTATCGATACTGCTCAATACACTTTTAGTATCGATTTAGTATCAAGGAATCAATTTTTTACTTTGACACTGACAAAGAAGTGGCAGCAGTATGCATCGTGTTAGCGCAGCTTTAACATACAGTAAGTAGGGAAGTTTTGGACTGAACAAATTTACATACATTTGAAAAGTACATGGTTCTAAGATTAAGAGCAAACTGACAAAGATAGTCACTGGTTGTAGAACAAACACTGTTACAATATGTACAATAAGTATGAGTTATGAGCGTGTCACAGCTGTTAAAATGTGCATATGAGTTCCAGAGCATTGTCTTTTCCCAGTCTGTTGAACAAGGTGGGATTACGCAAGTACCTTAAAAACTACCCAGTGTCCGAGATGATAGCACTGAGTAGAAATGGGTAGACGCATGCCAGAACAAATTGTAACACGCATCAGGCAGCTGAGTTCTTTAGTAGAAGCTCTTTTCTGTAATTTTAATGCAAGTCCATTCATTTGCATAGTTTACTCCCCCTAATGTATTCCTCGGC
Organism: Gobius niger; assembly: GCF_951799975.1. Lineage (NCBI taxonomy): Eukaryota > Metazoa > Chordata > Actinopteri > Gobiiformes > Gobiidae > Gobius > Gobius niger. The sequence continues at coordinate 65,029,371 of NC_136852.1, read as the reverse complement.
TTGATATTGTCTGGAAAACAGCATATTTAGTCTGACCTGTTCATTACGGTCGCATCGTAGCTTTACCGGCATACACCGTTTTACTTCATTCGTTCCTATTTTGTTGTGGCAGGCTGTTTTTATTTTCCATTTGGAGTGTACTCTGCTGTACTGTTTGGGCCTAAAAGCTATCCTTGAATTACAGCCACTTTCTGCCATGTTCATCTATCACGAGTAGCCAGGGAAAGGCGAGACGGCGCAAGGAACAGCAGGGAAAAAGTGAGAGAACGGGCAAATCCTAGGGCTGCTAATGGCTTTATTGGACGGGTACCAGTTATTAATTATTCGTCCCGCCTCCCATTTTAAAAAGGCGCAAAGGAGGGTTGCGTTTTGGGGGGAGGGCTATGGGTGCAATCCATTACACGCTGTCTCTGCTAATAGCCAGAAGTCAGCTTTTTTTTACTGATTGCAAGATGGCGGCGTCCGAGTTGATTGGATGTTGGTTATATCTCCTTGTGGCTGTTTATGTTTCCATTTTCAGATTGTGCGTGCATGTACTAGCCCTAAATCTAATCACAGTGGGAGTGAGGTAAGCCTGTGTAGACTAGTTTTCTTCAGAAATGATAACAAAATGACATGTCCTTGGCCGGTCGTCTGTGTTTCTCCCCCCCCCCCCCCCATTGTAAATAAACACAGTGCTCCATGTGACTGTAAATACGGTAAATTTTGTAATAATTCAACGTTGATATCGAATGAACAAATGGAACAAATGCTTCTCCCCTTAGGCTGCACAAATTAGAAGATGTCATTTGGCTGATGCTAATGGTAATGTGAGTTGTATTATGTTTATGTAACCTTCGCCAGAAGATGACAAAATATGTAGTGACGTTCTTCAAAGCTCTGAAATATACAGGTGTGAATGTGAATAGCCATATAGTGCAAATATAGCAGTGCAAAAGGCAGGTAACAGGTTATTGAAACGTATAACCCATGAACGAACATCTGAAGAATAGTAGGGATCTGAGCTTTGACCACAGGCAGGCAGGCTCTCTCTTTCTGCATTTGTGGTTTCCGTGTTCCACACTGTTTTGCTGGATGCTTTGTGCGTCTTTGCCTTTTTTTTTTTTACTGCAAAGAGTCCATAATGGTCCTGAAGAAGCTTTTTAAAAAGTAAACAGCTAGCTTATCAGCGAAACCCATCTGAGACCTACAAAATTCTTCTTCTGAGACAGTGAAGACCGAGACCACGAGTCCCCCACGCCTGCAGCACAGTCGAGGTGTCACAAGAAGAGCTACAGGAAACAAAAAACGAGGAGGTATCCAGGTGAGACTCACAGCTAAGGCACACATGCCTGTTATTATTCTGGCTGATGGATGTTCACTGGAGAATAAAACAGATGAACGGCTCAGAGGAGGGCTGAAGGCAGCCAGCCAGGTTTCCTCAGGGCGCTACTGTTTCCTCTACCTCTAAAAACATGCTGTCAGGTTGAACCACAGTGGTGGCACGGCTCAGTTGTAGTGGCTCAGGACTAACACCTGAACACTATTTCGTTGAAGGGTTGTACAACGACAAATAAAGCACTTACTTAATAAAACTTAATAGAAATCTCGGTCCTTCATGGCTGTTAGAGAATTAGCAATGGTGTTCGAGAGGAGTCTGGCTGTCTCATACAGGAGAAGTTTATTTACCATCAGTACGGGACCTGGAGACTTGAACTCGAGACATTGCCATTCAAGTCTGTCTATGCTTCCACAGAAAAGGGATAAATACCCTCTCAGAGCGTCATACTGATACGCAAACAAACAATCAGTGGCTGAGACTGGGCGCCTGAGCACCACAGTCAAAGCTACGACAGAGATAGTACGACTTTACAGCTTGACCCAGAATGATGAATAGTGATTTAATGTTATCCTCTAACAATGGCTAGTGCGGACTCTCTGCAGTAAGAAAAACATTACGTCAGAAGCGGGGAAACAAATTCCTTCCCAAGTAATCTAGTTATGTATCTTTTCTTGCTCATAATGCGATTGTATCATATCATTTGCTTTGTTGCAACATGTTGCGGTCTCACCTTAATCTCCCAAAGGCTTTACCGGCATGCGCATGGATGGAGTGGCTCTTGCATTAACAGTATGAGATAAGAGAACATTATGCATAAAAATACTTTGTAATGCACAGGATGTACTGGAGTCAAGTGGCCCGTGTAATGAAGCATGACAAAGGAGCATTAAATGTGCTTTTATTTGTGCGTGCAGTAATCTAATCATATTTCCATCCATGCCTTATGTATCCCAGTCCTCTTCGTATATACCGTGTCCTTGGCCTCTTCTTTCCATTCTCCTCTTCCCATAAAACATGCCGTCTTCCATACAGTGTCTGACAGACAGACAGACAGACAGACAGACCGACAGAAAGCACCGTGGCAGAGATTTCTCTTTTGGACTTGACTGAGAAAGCCTTTTAAGGTTTTTGTTGGATGATGTTGGCGTATCACCATTTCCCACCTCTGCCTCACAGCCGCTGCCAATGTACACAATGAGCCGGCCGATATAATCCATTCTAACTGATTTTATCATTTGAAAATAAACTCTGCCGGTCTGTGAAAAATCCCCGTCCCCTGAATTTGCTTTACGATTTGGATCCAAACCGCTGTGAAGTGGTGAGACGCGTACGCAGATCGAGCGCTGATGGGAAGTTTCTCGGGGAGACGGGAGCAGTCCAAAGGAAATGGAAAGATTATCGCTCGACTCCATGTAGCTACTCTGTGATTTGAATGTTTTGATTAGCTTCGGTTTGCAGACTTGGCGGACACTTTTTCTGACATGCGATCGAGTGCATCAGTTCACACCTGGGTTTTATGAGGAGAGCCTTGTGGTTTAGTCTGGGATAACTTTATTACTGTGGCTTCGATTATATTCAGCTGCTTGCACATGTTTTTTTCTTCAGTGTAAAGGAAATAAAACAGTGGACGGTCTAATATTGATAATCACATTACAGTTGTGTGTATCTACTGTAGCGTTTTAAACTTAATTATATTTTCATGGATTTTGTTTCCCCCCTGAACAGCTCGAGCAAACCTTCTATTTTTATTTCTTAAAGAATTCCTGCTCAGGACCAAATAATTCAGTTTTCTACCATAACTAATATGGACCTTGTGAGCAACAGAAAAAGGCTGTTTAGGGTGAGTGTAAAGCCTGTAAAAGAACTGAACAATTTCGGAAATGTATAATTCAGATTTTTATGACAAAGGTTGTGTTTCAACCCACTCGCGCAATTATTATTTTTTTATCTTCACCTTACCACCTTTTCTCATCTCGTTCTCTTGCTAAGCTTAATCCTTTCGGCGCAAAGTGAAATTACCCGCCATAACAGGTCGAGCTGACTATTTTTACCCTTTCTTTCTTCATTGAAACAGCTGCGCAGTGAAGGGGAGCAAGAGGGGAGGGGGTTGGAGGAGACTGTGTGTAAATGGGGAAGGGAAATTACTCGCCATAGCAGGTCGAGCGGACTATTTTTTCCCCTTTCTTTATTGAAACAGCTGCACAGTGAAGGGGAGCAAGAGGAGAGGGGTTGGGGGGAGACTGTATGTAAATCAGGAAGGGAAACTGGATTGTTTTTTTGTTTTTTTTGTTTTTTAGATCAACATTGCACTTCCTAACAAAGTGTAAAATAGTGTTCGAGGTGTATTTGAGACTAATACCTACAAAAAGCATAATACCTCCTCAGTTACTAGAAGTTGAACCCATGGAGGTGAAATATATTTTTCCAGATTGTGGAAGTTTTCACAAGTTGGCTATAGCTATAACTTGCTGTCACAAATAATTCTAATGGCCTGTGAGTTAGCCTTAAGCAATATGGATATAGCTGTACACTGCTTTTGAATGTGAATCGTTTTACATCCTATGATCTCCTAATGCTTTTTCCATCTAATGCTTTCCTTTGACAACACATTAATCTGTTTCAGCCATCCACTCCAGAGCACATTATTTTACAAACACTATGCGCACGTGCGTCCCAGAGTTTCATCCAATGGTCTTCAGATCTCAATGTGCTCACAATATGTTTTGAATATGATTCCCCCCGGCACCAGCGCCATATGATCACAAGGCTAAAATGCTAATGCTCTGTCAATGCCAGCTCTATACGTGGCCTATCAGCAACGGAGCCATCGCACTGGAAAGGTTGAGCACGTGGCTGCATTTTATAAGGTCGTGACTAGATAGAACATTCGATATCTATGCTGCAAATAGGAAGATGATTTTGTTTCGAGCACATTTATTTAAGTGAGTTCAGGAAGTTTGCTTGTCTTGATGTCTTAGTCTCTCAATCAACACAGATAAGTGACATATGTGCCATGTGTTTTGACACATGGCACATATGTCACTAGCACTAGTGCGTAGGCTTTAATGTGGTTTGCTGAATGCTTTTTTCCGTTGTGTTGGTGATGCTAACCACACATTTGTTCTTGAAATCCCAGGATGGATGAACAGGCTGTGATTCTTATGACGCTCTTTGACTTGTCACAACTCATTACAAACGTCAGCTTTTAAATGGGCAAGTTCGCCAAACAAGAAAATTCTGTTATTGATCAAGTAGTCATAAGTTATATCAGATTTGGAGAGCACGGTTCTGTGTCTTATCGGTACAAAAACCCACCACAGAAAGTAATCTTGCATACAGAGCATTAAAATAATTTAAAGATACCCATTTAGACTTACAATTAGCAAATTAATAACATAAATAACAATTTCTGTAGCTTTTTTCTAGGGCTTGGCGATAAATCGAATTAATTCAATTAATTCATGCTTTTAAAAACAGACGATTTGGAAAATGGCTAAATCGTAAAATCAAGTCTGCCGCTCCATCTCCCCCCAACGTGCGGCTAATTTAGCATCGTTTTAGACACTCGATAGCGAAATGACACCAGTGGAGAAGCAGCGACTTTCTGACGATCTCTGCAGCTTCACAAAGGTCATGGCACGTGTTGTGTTTTAAGAGGACACAGTGGAGTTTTCTTTCCCACTTTCCTCTGGTCTGCTCCTGTGCCTTTCTCTCACTCTGCTCTGAGCGGACCATTTAACTCCGCCCCTTTCCCTGGAGTCTCCATGGAGACGGTTGTCAATCACAGCATGAGACATGAAGTCAATAAAATTAAAACACTTTACTTTGGAGAGCAGACAAGGAATATCTAAAACTGAATTATTATTTTTTTATATAATGGGTTATGTTATCTTAAAGAGACTAGATGCAAGTTGGTCATTTTACTCATTACTGCCACCTCAGGTCTTACGTGTAACTGCAGCCTCTATATTAAGCTTGTGCATGACGGCAATTCGGACCCGAAGTTACACCTTTTTGAGTGACAGTGCAGGATTTTAGAGGCAGTTGTGGTGAACAGGTCTGAGCTCATTCTACACATTAGGACATGGCTGGAACATGTAGGGGGAGGAAAATACTTAATTTTAACATTTTTAAACTCGTATAGTCCCTTTAATGGGCCTAATTGTAGACTACATTATAATGAGCAGGACTCTGAGCAGTTTTCTTCATATGAAAGATCAGGAGACTTTTTAAAGTTAATTTAAAATAAAGTTGATTCAAATTGTTGTCGTCCAAATTGAGTAAAAAAATCGATATTTTATTTTTTTACCATATCGCCCAGCCCTACTATACATAATACTTGATTGACTTCTTTCAAACTTTATCAAATAAAAGTATGAAACCACACTTTTGCTCAGTGATTCATACAGAACGGATATATTAGATTAGAGGATTGACAGGTAGAGAGCGCATTTTCTAACCACCAAACTATAAGATATAACATAAAGATGTGTTTGACATTGTTACCAAATACCTGCAAAAAGCTTAATACCCCCTCTTTAATCTATTTACTTAAAATGTTGTTTAGAAATGTGAAAACAAGACATATGGGCAATAATTTACTCTCTTTAAACAGGGGTCCATCAAAAACAAATGAAGCGACACTTGCCAAGCAGAGGAGTAAATGTCTTGCTCTCGGGCTCTTCCTTGGTGCATGGTGACATTTTGTGTAGCGAGTGACACTGCTCAAGCGCAGATTAGAAGAGTCGTGACAGGCTGCATGTTTGGAGTCAAGATAGCGACGTCTCTGCCGCGGGAACAAGAATAAATTGGAGAAGATGGCAGGGAGTGCAAAGCTTCAAACCTCCGACTGCTCTTGAGAACTCCTTGACACAAAGACACCATTGACATTGTGTTTAGTCTACACATGAAAAATGTCCAAATCACTTCCCCCCCGGTGTCAGAACTCGCTTTTGGCGGGAAGGTTAGAAAAACGATTCCACAAGGGTAATGTTTTTTTGGCATTTCAGACACGCTTCACACGGATGACCTTCTGGAGATCTCGGAGATTTGCAATTTTTTGTATCATTGCGTGCTTTTACACTGTTTTAAATCAAGAATGACATTGTGGTAGAGCAGGTTCAGTGTGTCCATATTAGCCTCACAACTTTGAAAAAAATACCTTGTTGTACATTATAACTTTCAGAGTTCATTTGGTCAGACACAAGGGTTAGAGATGTTGAAATCTTTACCTTTACCCCTTGTCGACCTGAGACCACCGGGCGGCCGGGGGCGTGGCCAGTCAGGTGGACCTGTCAGGACCGTCGGACTGGCCACGCCTTGAAAGGAAGAACAGCTAATAAGTGACACTTCACTACTACTGATAAGTGATAATTCTGATGACGGCCTGCAGATGGCGGCTGAAACATGTAAAGGTAAAGATTTCAACCTCTCTAATCGTAGTGTCTGACCAAGTGAACTCTGAAACTTATGCTAGTAATTAGATTTTGAATGGTAAAACAAAGATTCAGCTCATTCTGCACATTTTAGACATGACCATGAGCCGCAACATTTTTGCCAGACGACTGAAATATGAACTGCACAATTTAAACATGTTCACATTGGTCGAAACGTTATGCATATTTGTTTTTATGCGTAAGAAGGCCATTATTTTGTGGTTGGCAAATGGCATTGTACTGCAAATTGACGGGTTCCCACGCTACTAGAAAGTAGTCATAATCCACATGACTATTGATCTGTCTTTGGGGGAGGATCTTTGGACCTCCCGTTTTGTCCTCTAAGACAGACTGTACGCTCACACACACGTTAAAGCTCCAAAGTTATTTACTATATGTTTATTTGATAGGGGCAGAACAAAAAGCATTGTTACAGTAACCGATGCCATGTTCATTGGCCGTATAGCTAACTGCTAATTCACAGACCTGGTTTTAACCTTAGACTCCATAAAGGAACAGGCCACTGTTTTTACATACTGAAATATGTTCTTACCTGAGCTTAGATGAGTTGATGCGTAACTGTCGGGTCTTGGTGCGTGTTCTCAGTCATGCAAGTGTTGTTAGCATTTAGCATCTTCTAGCATATTCCTGGGTTGAAGTTAGCATGTTCTCCCTATTTAAAAACAGTTACGTGAAAAGTTACACGGTCCAAGACTAGTTACACAAAATTAAACATATTGATTTTCTCAGCGGATAAAAAGGGGAACTATATTCTAAGGTGTAATAATACCTTAGGAGCACTTTGACGTTCATGCAGTAAAGTCAATTTAATTTAATCATGTGCCAAAAATACTGCTTAACTGATAGACCTTTACAAAAGTAACTTCAATCTAATTATAATAGCTGTCACAAAGACTGACAGACTTCTTTACACCCAAAGTTTCTCAAGTTTCTCCATTCCCTACACAACTACATCTTGCACAAAACTTCCCTTGTTCAATACTACCACACCGACTTCTCAAATTCTATTGTAGCTTGTCCGAATTTTGCCAAAACTCGCTCTCCATTCCACCTGCGGCAAACCAAACCCCATTATACCCTATTATAAATAAACATCTCCAACAAACAATGCCCCGTGGCCTCTGTGCTCCTCGCGGTATTCCTGGTGAAGTATTGGTGATGTCAGTACCGGGCCGGCGCTCTTCATCTGAGGGATCACCCAGCACTATCCTGACAAGAAAACATCTCATTATTTCCTCTCGGTTCTAGTGGGACCATCTCACTGTCGCCCCTCATGCATTCTCGCGCACCGACACGCAGCGTTTTGGACCGCTTGACCTTGGTTGCCATGACAGCGGTGATGAAGGCAGCGCAGTGGTATCTCTGACGAGTCCCGCTAGGCTTCAGGCACACACTTCCCAGCCCACCCGTGCTCTCAGTACATGTGTGTAACGATGATTAATATTGTTGTTTTGAAAGCTGGCCTGGATCGTGCGCATCTTTTAGCGTATGTGTGTGTTTGGACTCATTCGACTCTGGCAATGCTATCCTTCAGGTTTATTGCTCTGACTTACACCTTGCTCTTCATCAAGCTCGTTCTTGGCTTGTGAAAAGTTGGGAGTTTCTTTTCGGCCAACTTTGCATTGGGAAGAATGGTCCAAGTTAAGAAAGTCAACTTGGTTGTCGATTTGGAAGATTTCCATCCCTAAGCATAGTTTCTTAATATTCCCTTCATAACAAAAAAATACTGGAGTGGCCTTTTGTTTCAGTCAGGCTCTGTGTTCCTTGAAGGTTTAGTTGTGACTCATGATTAAAGCTGTACTAAGTAGCTTTTTTACCTTAATAAATCCTTTTCGTAGTCCCTCTGGGGGTAATACAAGTGTTGATGATTGGGATCTTTCATCTCCCCCAGTGTCTCTGGCCAGAAAACCATAATTGTAGCTTTCCTGCCTACAGGTTGGAGCCACCAATACACACTAATAGACGATCACGAAGAAGAAGCTAACAGGCTAACGGGCAAAGCTAGCTGCGGGCTAGGGCACTTAAACAGTATTTACAGCCAAGTTTGAGTGAAAAAAATTATCTCCATTGTGTTATTGAATGTACAATATCCCTCTCTCCTTTTGTCTTTTCTGTCAGCGTAGTATTTACTCTTATGGACAATTAATGAGTAAAAAGACGCATGCTCTTATGGGCTTATGGCCTCTAGGGGCATGAGTTACTACTTAGTACTGCTTTAAGGGATCTTTTTCTTCTCATTTAAAAATTATCTAAATTATCTAAACTAAGGTTTAGATTCCTTAGATCAGTGGTTCTCAACCTCGCCAGATCTTGAAGATAAAAAATATATATTTTCATTTGCATATATATATTTTTTAAATTACCAGAGAGCCATTATTTGCTCTTAATCTGATTCATTTTATTTTAGCCATTTTTTTTTTTTTTTTAAGAATTATGTAGACTAATGTTCCTATTTCTCACGGTGTGACCCAAGCAGATGTCACAAACCCCTTTAACTGTTATAATGGGGGTCGCGACTCCAAAAGGTTGAGAACCACTGCCTTAGATTTCCCAAACAGGAGCTGGATTTTTTTCATGATGTTGCTGAGAGGAAGTGTTACCACTGAATCCGAATGTGTGAAGCCTGAAAACAACCAATTTGCAATCAGCGTTCAGAATGGCAGTGCGTCATCGTTCTCCCCGAGTCCTCGTTTGTCCAGTCGACATGAGGCAGAGCGGCTGAGAACAGCCTCCCGCTGAGACGTGAAGCTACCTCCTCCAGAGCTTTCATTGGAGCCCGTTGACACGATGTGCATTGTGGTGTAAAAGATGTGCTTCCAACACCCAACATACTGTTGTTTTGTAGCGGTGTAAAAAGTTTGTTGTTGTAACTTTTGAAAACATATTCTTATCGGTAGAAATGACTGCTCTCAAAAATAATAATATTTGGGTTCTTACGTGTAGTGCTCACGTGTTTTTATGCACAGTGTGGAAGGAATCTATGCATAAAACGCCTATGCAGATGAACTTTGATTTATCTGTTTTACTTTTCATCAAAAACAAGAAGTGTACATTTTCCATTTAGATTGAAACTAGTTATACTCAATCAGTAAGGCATTGTCTACTGCATACTTTCTTTTTGAACAGCTGCTTGAGCACTTCTAACCCCCTCTCTCTCCTTCTCTTTTTTTTTTTTTCCATGTGTGGGCTGACGCTGCTGTTTTCTACCAACCCCAGGTAAGAACCACATTTTCCTCTGATTGTCTTTCCAACTCTGTTTATTGTACCTTTGATCTCTTCTGTCTTCCAACTGTGCCGTGCCTTATTAGAAACGCATTGTCAAACATTATGCACTACACCAGGAAGACACACTGTTCTCAGCCATGCACTATTGCACCTCTGGCAAATGTCAGCAAATAGGGTTGAATTGAAGAAAGTTCACATTCGGATTGTTTTCCGATGCTCTACATTCTCCATCAATCGGGAGAACAGTAGTAGCTCGTCTTTGGGGGATAGATGTCTCCAAAACTTGTAAAACTGTACCTTATATCTAACGATGAAAGAGGGAGTGAGGGAAATGTAGTTGTCGTCCAAACTCATTCCTCAAATATTCCCTCATATTCCTGATCTCTCTTTTTGTCTAGTGCTACAAAACAATGGACACAAGGCAATTTTCTCGACTTTGAATTTTTCTAGATCACACAAAATCCCATTCACGGCCAGGTTTGGGGTGGTTGAATGAGCGGCCATTTCGTGGACATCAGCCCTCTGTTGTTGACGTGTAATGATGTGGTGGAGTAATAGTGGCCCGGTGCCGGTGGGGTCCTGATACCCAGAATGCACGGCGCCTCAGGAGGTAATGCGATTAGGGGCCGGGAGGACAGAGGATTTGTCGGGAGAGCGCAAAGGGGCCACATGAAACACAAAAAGCAGGGATTATCACAAGATGAAGGGGGAAACGGGCCAGCGCCCTGTGAGTTTGAGCAGACTTCAATGGGACAAAGAACAAGAGTGGGGTTTCGTAGGTGCCTGGCTTTTAGCATTCATGTGACTTCCTGTTGGGGAGCTTCTCTTTTGAAGGCGGCCATGTGCTCCACAAAAGGTAGCAATTTTTAAAGTGCATATGACAGGTTTTAATGCTTTTGAAAATATGACTTATTTTGATGGACAACGTCTGTTGTAAGTCGAAATTATTTTATTTCAGTGAAGCAGCAATTGTAATTAAGAAATGTTTTTTATTTGAATTATTAAGCTGCTGACAAGAAGTGACATAGATACAGACGGCATCTCTGGAATCGCCCATATATGGTCATATTTGAAAACAGTTAAGGGGGAAAACAATTTGGAGAAAAATCTAAACTTTCTCTAGTTATTCAAAAACAAGTGCTGAAATATGAATATAGTTTTCGACTAAATAAAGATACAAAGTGGTTCAATAGCCCATAAATACATAAATAGCGGAGAATGCTAACTTGATGCTTTGTGTTAGTATTGGGCTAATGCTCACGGTTTGCTAGCGCTAGCTACAACTGCTGTTTTTTCACTTCTACAGAACAATCTGCTGTGAGAAAATATCCATATGGGCCCGATTTACACTTGACTTTACTTATGTGTGGTAAATAAGTTCATATTCTACCAGAAAATGGCTGAAAAGAGGAACATTGTGTTTCTCTAAAGATTCTATTTTCCCCCTCGTGAAGCCACGCCCCCTATGACGAGATGCCGTCTGTATCTATAGATAGAGGTAAAGTTCCAGAGCAGTTCCACTCATTTCCTGTTGACATTACATGGTCGGCACGGCAACAGTTTGAAATATTTTGCCTCTATGTCACTTCCTGTCAGTGTCCAATCACAAATATCACAAAAATGGTCAAACTAAAGAAAGTGGCATATGCACTTTAAGCCTCTTTGTCCCAATATATTTTCCCCAACTATTTATTACAGCTTGAAGTATACTTTTTTTACTAAGGGTTTTTCTACATATTTTTTCCTCCCCTCCTGATTGGACCTGACCAGTTTGCAGGAAAGCTCATCTCATTGGTCAAAGTTATGGCACCAGGGATTGTGATTAGCGGCTGAGATCATATTGATTTATTATTACTTACATTACGTCAAACTTACTATCACTTTAACAAAAATACTAATGACCCAACCACACAAGTCCATTGAACAGTGAGCTACTTTTACAAAATGTTGGAGAGCTACTTTTGCTTTGAAACTACTGGAGTTAAAGAGAGTCGCCTACACCTTGGACAGATATTAGCCAAAATGAAGAAAATGCATTAGTTTTTTGACTGTTGCCTTTATATAGGCTTTATTCAGTAAGATAACGCAGAGTGAAAGGGGGATGACAGTGCGGTTATGATAGTCACCACTATTTATCAATTTGTCGATCATTTTACAAATCTGTTGAGTTTGACACACACAGTTCAGCGTTTTGGTATGAATTCCATATTAATTGCAATACCATTAATGTCGTGATCAGCCTCGGTAACTCCCCCCTATATTTAACACAAATGTTATGTTTGCGTTAAAACATGCGTAGGTTCCTCTTGGTGTTTTGGCCTCTCTCCAAACTTTAAATTGGTCTGACATTAAAAAAAAAAAAAGAAAGTAAAAATCCACTGTGGTTTGTTCCCTCAAATCTATTATTATAGCAGCCTTTATATGACATTTCAGAAGTGTGCTATAAAATACTTTCACAATAAAAAAGTCCGCTACCGAGACCGCAAGTTCATGACTGGGCAAAAAATGTATTCAAGCCACATTGGCTATAAAAAAAAAAAAGAAACATACAGTATATCTATTCTAAACAACATGTTGAATTGTAGGGCCTTATGTTTTGTTAAACTGACTTTTGGAGCTTTTAAACATACCTGGAGTTGTGTTTTGTGTCATTCATATACATATTTTCCTTCACTACAGCTCAAACAATTTCCCTCCCCAATTGTAAGAGCGACTTCTCTGCAAATACTCTATCTTTAATCGACCTTTCCTTTCTTTAATGCAATGATGTTTTACGATCTTGTAGCTGAGGGGAAAATGCCTTAGCGGTAATGCTTTCTGTGATGTGTGTTTGCATTTCTGCCAACTGCAACAACTTGAATCATCGCTTAAAGGCGACGTCAGGTCTGGCTCACCAAAAGTGAAGCCGAAATCCTGGACTGTGCTTGTAAAATCTAATTTCTGCATCTATATGTGGGTTGGATCTGAACGTTTTTAGCTACTGTTTTGTCCTTGTGCGGGGAAAAGGCTGAGGTGAGTATTGAAAAATGGACAATTAACAGTAAATACAATGCTTAACACAAACCAAATCTCCATGAACGCTGTTGGAGTGCTTTCATCTCGAACTTTTCATCGGCTCGGTTTCTCACGCTGGTCGGACCGGTTCGTAAAAAAAAGAAGAAAAAAAAAGGAAAACGTCCAATGAGCGGTTGATGTCATTCCCTCGACCGCAGCTGGGCTATATGCGTCTCCTTTTAACGAAAAGAGAGAAAAGCCAAGATGGACACTCGCAAGTCCAACTCTCCTATGGATCACGTAGCCGAAGACAGATGCACTGACCTGGATTAATGCAAGCCTCTCCCACTTCCTGCCCCCCCCCCCACACCCCCCTTTCCTCCTGAGTCAGGCCAAAGGAAACAGCTCCACAGCCATTAAAGTGCGGCGGGCGCTTTATGAGTGACTGTAATGTTTTTAGTGCGCTGTTATTACGCAGTGTCCTGTTTCAGTCCTTCTGCTGATGTATCCGCGCCGCACAGGCCTTATTGATGTGCCGTCACTCGGAGCTGCGCGAAATGGGCCAACTCCATCTTTCTTCCTGATTTTTTTGGCCCCGCACTCCCTTCATATCTCTCTCTTTCCTGTCTGTACACGTTTCTTTGCAGAATTGTCATTATTTCAATCTAGGACCAGAGGTTGGTGATACGCACACACTTCTGCTATTTATCCTAAAAAGGCAATTCAAAGAGACACCTGCACTTATTTGGAATCTTTAAGTTTGCTCAATGCCAACACTAAAGCCGGATATCGTCTTCACGGTGAAGTACTTTAGTTTGATTTTGGTTGAACTGTCTTTGCCTTATATACAAAATTCAAGTTTAAATAATCCCCCTCCTGGAGCCTCAACCTTAAAGTGGTGGAGGGGTTTGAGCATCTGAAGGATCCTGGGAGCTCTGCTGTCGGGGGCTTCGTGCCCCTGGTAGGGTCTTCCAGGGCAAACAGGTCCTAGGTGACGGATCAGAAAAAGAGTGGTTCAGAAGCCACTTATGAGAGACCAACAGGCCCTGTTAGAATCGTGAGACCGTCCTTCCACCTGCAGGAGGAGCCATAGGGGGCTGGTGCAATGTGATTTGGGCAACTGGAACGACCTGGCAACGGACAAGTGGAAGAAGATATATGGATGGATGGAACTTTAAATACTGCTAAGCAAAGAAAAGGGATAAGCTAATATTTTATCTTTCTTATCCACTTGTCTGGGGCAGGATACCTCTGTAAAGCAGTGATGTTCGTGCCTAGAAAGTATCAAATCTAAAACCTCCTTGTGGGACTGTGCTGGAACATCTCTCAAAGAGGCTCCTCTCTAGCTCTACTATTTTAATCTTCCTAGACGACAGTGTTAATTGTTCCAATCTCCAAACTCCAGCCAGTGCTTTTGTATCTTCACAGCCCAAGGTTTCCAGATGCAGGCTGTTATGTGTTATGTTTGACAGCTTGTGGCTCGGTGCTAGAGGCCTCACTCTCTATTGTATGTGTTGTGTGTGCATACATAGAAATTCAGCAACTTCTTCTCTATCAGTATCTCAAGGGCCATATGATGATATGGAAATTTGTTCAGCATAGCCCCTTATAGTTGCGCGGTAATCGTAGTGTGTGGCAGTTCGACGATAGAGCGGCAGACTGAAGTGGAGGAAGATAGGGGAGACGGGGAGAAAAGATGGAGAAGAATGTGGAAAAGTGTCCCACAAATGGCATAATACTTAGCATTTAGATGCATGGGCAAATCCATAATTCATGTTGCTAATGAAAGCTAGGAGCTTGTGAGGGAGCGTGGCTGGGCCCGCGTTGATCTGATGGGACGTAATGGCATTACCATACAGATAGAGTTAATGCGCTTCCCAGGCCACACCTCCTTTTGGTCATATTCTCATCCGGAGTAAAGTGTAAAATATATGTTTGGTCACTGGTTCATTGTGTCTTCTGGGGATGAAGGTGGCTTTGAAATAGGAACCTGCATCACTTGGACTATACACAGACTAGATGCTTCATATATCCAGGACTTTTCCATAGTTTCTCAATATTGATTTTTTATGTTGTTGGAGCCTGAGGCCAACAGGACCAAGATCACATACTTAAAGCGCATTTATTCCAGTTTTCTGTGGACTGTGGGCAATAAAAAACAACAACAACCTAACTTTAGTCCGTCTTCTGAACTACTTCTGAGCTCAAAAGTAAAGTGTCCAACCAACCAACTTTGCTCTCATCACCTGCCCATTTTACATTGACATTCTCTGCTATTCCAGCTCTGTTATCCAAACTAAACTTTCTTTACCAAAAAGTCGAAAAATAGATCTCACCTTCTGCGAATGACGTTACGGACCACGAGAGATTCCACATTGCAGCTTTGAAACATGAACCGCGTGTCACCCCATTGTTCCCACCGCTCAGCCTCAGCAGCTCTGGCCTCCCACCACTTTATATAGACGGACTGATTTGCTGCCACTCTGTTAAGCCGCTGGTATTGGCTGGATGTTGAAAGTGCGCACCCATGTTTGAGTGAGAGAACAGAGCGCGAGAGCATGTGGGCAAGTGTTTCTGTGGTCGGTGGCCTGGACCGACATGGCCCTCCTGCAGGTGACTTTGGACACAGATGTGGAGCCTGCGGGTCTGCGCTGTCAGAACCGCCGCCAGACTTAGATTTTGGACTCGCTTTTCAAGATTATTTTAGCCCCACAACTGGTGGACTAAAAGTGGAAAGTTGGAACGCAACGCAGGGCCAAGGAGAACTGTTCCTTTGATGGAGCGTTTGGCGAAGTAAATCTGTCTGCACAATACAATTAAAAGATTGAGAGAAAGGTCACGGTCTCTTGAGGGTTTTGCTCAATTTATAGTGTCTACAGTTTATTACACAAGATCGACTTTTTAAACCACGTAATGATCCTCATCGAAAACATGGAGTAGTGTTCTGTTTCTGTAATCCTGGAAATTCAGTCTGTCCCTACTCAAAACGCGAGCTAACTCTCCAATATACGTTATATATATATAGTGAAACGGTTCTCCTGCGCTGTTTAGCATGCTAACTACTTTCAACATTTCATTTTCGCCCTGCTCTCCTGGTCACCAAGGCAGGAAGGGGAGAAGTGCACCCCCTGCTGGCGTTTTGTATAACTACACGTAACTATCCATCCATCCATCCATCTTCTTCCACTTGTTCATTGCCCCCGAGTCATGGTAGCAACTGTTGGAGCTGCCCAAATCTCATTGGACCAGCCCCTATGGCGCTTCCTGCAGGTGGTGGGTCCACAGAAGGACGGTCTCACGATTCTAACCGTGCCTGTTAGTCTCTTATAAGGAGCTTCTGAATCGCTCTTTGTCTGACACATCACTTAGGACCTGTTTGCCATGGGAGACCCTACCAGGGATCCGAAGCCCCTGACAACAGAGCCCCGAGGATCGTACAGATGCTCAAACCCCTCCACCACGATAAGGCGATTCCAGGAGGAGTACATGTAACTACATTCCTACAATTTGGGGTCTTTCCTCAACACATACATTGCTTACAAGTTATTCCACAAAAACTACCGAGGCTAAGTTGTCGAAAGTAGTTGAAAAAGCCTGAATACAGCAAGGTTCTTCCTCTTCTACTTCTTGGGGTAGGTTCTTGCACAACAGCAAAAACAAAGATTTACAATATGGTGGACTTAACAGATGGAAATGGCCAAACATGAAGGTGCCTGTGTATGGGAGTAACTTAATCACGTGTCTCAGCATTTTCATCCAAATTTGACTTTCATATCTGTCATTTATTTTCTGTTTATAAATTTGAACTCCTTTAAATTGTCTTTATAGAGTTTGCCAAACTGAGGACTGTTTTTGAGCAGAAGAGGAGTTCAAAGCTACAAGGACGCAACAAATGAATGAATTCAGCTTTTCACAAACTGCGACCGCACATCATATAACCATATCCGTACGTGAACTGTGTACAGAAGCCATAAAGTGACCTTGACTCCGAAAGTCAGTTCTGCATCCCACAAAAACACGAGTCTATACTTTTATGCTTTGTATCGCAAAGTTCGCCGTCAAATTGGCAGATTCCAGGTGCGAAGCTTAAAGAATCGGTTTCCGCTTTCACCTTTACTCTCCACAGATACATCCCCCAAACATACACAAAGTTATGAAGCGCTGCTCAAGGGCACGCGGGCCAATCTCAGCGGAGGAAGCGGCTCTCATGTCTTTTTGATGAGGAGGTTACTGAAGGCTAAAGAGCTTGTGTTCCCATGCGCTGCCCTATCCCGCCTTTTGTGTGTGTCGTGGCCAAAGACCCCGGGACTTCTGACTTCAAACCGGCTGCGTTTTCAAAGCCTCGCCCCCCCTCCGCCGGGCTGCCAGTCAGTCAAGTCTGTCAGTCGGCCCATCACTTAGTCAATATAATGATTCCCGCGTTTCTCTCTGAGGTCTCCCGCCCCTGCCCACCGGTTATGGCTCCCGGATCCCTCATACATTCATTTATGAGCGCAGCCTGTTTTGTGGACAGAGGCGTCTGATTGGATTGTCAGATCTAACTTTTCTTCTATAAATATTCATCTTATCTTTTGTTTTTTTTAAGCCCCTTCTCCGTCTCTCAAACAGGGTTGAAAGTTAGTATAAAAAAACATAGTTCACTTTATGTTGCCTTGAGCCAGCTGTGGCACTGCATGGAATAGGTATAATAGGGCGGCGAGGTAGTTGCATGCATCGACTTTGAATGAGGCTGTGGCCAGTTAGTTGCAAGGCTGACACATGGACATACATAGAAAGATAATCATTTGCTCTCACTGACACTTTTGGCATTTTGGAAGGAGACAGCGGGAGGAGGCTTATAACACACACACTCAAGGGAAATGATTGTTGGTACTCAGTTTTATGGGCATATATACTAGCATTGTGAATAGCTAGAATTGTGCGTATGGGTGCAAGACTGGTAAAAAGACTAACTAGAACCAAACATATAAACTGAGAAACATACTTTGCCCACGGGAATGATCAGAACAAATTTACAGAATGCACCAGGCATCACGAAAACAGGAATTAATAGCAACATGAGCAATACAATGCCACTCAAAACCACTTATTTTGAAAAATAATTTTGAGGATAACATTAAATTAATCAGAAATACAGACTAGACATTGTTAAAGCAGTACTAAGTAACTCTTGCCCCTAGAGGCCATAAGCGCAACTGCAGGTGTAGTAGCAAGTTACGATTTTTTAACTTATTAATTGTCTTGGAGAGTAAATACTACGAAGGGAGAGAGGGTTACTGTGCATCCAATTATACAATGGAAATATTTTTTTCACTCAAACCTGGCTGTAAATACTGTTTAAAGTGACGCTAGCCCGCAGTTAGCTTTGCCCGTTAGCATGTTAGCTTCTTCTTCGTGATTCCATTAGTGTGAATTGCGTTCTCCGCACCGGTGGCAGTCAAATTGCAAACATGGTTTTCTAGTCAGAGACACCAGGGAGAGATGAAAGACCCTCCAATCATCCCATTAACACTTGTATTACCCCCACAGGGACATCGAAGAGGATTTATTAAGGTAAACACGTTACTTAGTACTGCTTTAATGTTGTGAATGCCTATTCGAGATTTTGAATCTGATTTTGAATGGAATACCTACACAGAGGCGCAGTCCTAGCAACCATCGCTCCAGTGCTCTAATGGTACATTGTGTTTGCTAATAGTGTTAAAGGGTAATTGATGATTAGAAAACCCTTGTGCCAAACTTGGGAACGGTAGTGTATATATACTGCATATTTCAAAAATAAGTACATTTTTTAACTGATCACAATGCACTCACTTGCTCTGAATTTGGCAATGGATTTAGGCTCAAGGGAGGGACACGGACTAAATAAAGAAGATCTTGGAAAAGTGTGACAATAAGTAATTTCACAACCTCACAGATCAGAAACCAATCCAGTCTATTGCATGGAAATACCAAAAAGTGATTCGTGGTGCATTTATACCTGTTTATTCTCAAATCATTTCACTCTTTGCAGCTGTGGGGTCAGCCGGGTGCTAGCCAGTAGCAAACCTGCTGTTTTTTGCCTTAACCCCACATGCTGTTGCTGCAGCTCATTCATCACCTATTATGACCTTTTTAGTAACTTGCAAAATGTGTTCAGTCGATCACCACCACTGTGATGTCAACCTAAAACAATGAGTGGACCTAACAAGTTAAGGTATACTTTATTTATACATCAGAACTGCCTGTGGTATTTTTTGTTTAATTGGTGGTGCTCATATGACAGCATAACATTTGGAAGAGTACAAAATGTAATATTGAAGCGAAGGACTTGATAGAATTCTTACTACAATCTCTGTAACAGGAAGCTCAATGTCTCTTCTATCAGCAAAAAATGAAATTCAATAGTTTACATTATTTCATTATAGCATTTAAAAACTCGTGAAACAGTGGCTTCTCCGTCTGACAAACCTATGGACAATCAAAAAAATAATAATGTGAGAGATAACAAGCCCTTTGGGTGACTTGTGTCATGTGAAAAGCGTTCTACAAATAAGCTCTCCCTCTGAGGAAGGCGAGGCCAGTTTATTTATGGAGCTCAGTTTGTAGACAAAGTAATTCAAAACGCTTTATAGAACGAGACGGCTGTCAAAGCACATACAATTAAATATAAACATTAATGGTCAAATCTGATTCAAAATGTAGTTTGTTGGTTATTTTCAACTGGCAGCCAAAAATAGCATCATTTGCAAAAACAGATAAGTGCCATTGAAATAATGTATGCCTGCAAATTTCTCTTTACATAACAGTGTTTCTCATTACCAGGTTTGTTTCAGTGCCATACAAATACAAAGTAACTCGTTCTTGTCATCTAGAGAGTACAGTACCAAATGTCCAAAATGATTAGTAAAGAAATTCATAACCAAGATATCTGCTTTTGCAAATGAACTCTGCATTGGTACGTACATCCTCATATTAATTATCGGTGTAGCATTGTTGACTCTGCATTCTGTAAACATTACAGCTAATCTTAGTGCTCTGGTCCCTGGGCCCTCACACAGGTTTCCCCCTGCGCCATTGAAGGATGGTTCAAATACACAGAACAAATTTCCCAATGGGGACAATAAAGCCTCTATACAGTGTGACCATTTACATCATCAAACCTGAAGGCAGCGCTCCATTCGATTATCAAGGCGCTACCATAAAGCATCATACTGCTTTCATAATCAGATTTTCTCAATGATAAGCCTCTGTGGGTGTGTCTGTACTGTACATTTGAACTGAACCTTTTTTTATATATATTTTTTTTTACTAGAGCCAATCTATAATGAAAGCAGTGAAAGGGGATGGGGAGAGTAACGTGTTAGGAGGAGAGGCAGGAGCACCGGGTCCAAATTATAATACAAATCATATCAAGTCAATCATAAAAGCAGTCACGATTTACTGGTTTCATTTCACTTCCCCAGGATTCTTCCGTTTAATAGGGCAGCCGGGAGAGAGGAGCGCGCTGCTGTATGGGAGTTGCGTGCGCACCTCCTGAGTTAACCCCTCCGACAGCCATTAGAACCTGCAGCTCACAGCCCCCCAGCGGGAGATAACGCAGTAACATCTTATAGGCATCTATTATTGAAGGAGCTGAGCTGGTAGGAAGGCCCCGCAAAAGCCCAGTGCAACTGTAAACAGTGTTCTGTATAGATACCTGCCACCTCATAACCCCGGGACCTCCAACTTCACTTATTTTTTTGACACCTTTTACCCGGTCAGTCAGGGATATAAATGTTTGTTTATCAAGACATCTGACATCGCTTTTGCAAATCAGGGGAATATGGAGGGTGATCTTAACACAAATGTATTGCCAGATAGATTAGTCCTCTGTTCTTTTTTTTTTTTTTAAACTTCATAACATACAATTTAATGTAATGAAATAATAATCTGTTACCTATTTCTAACGGCACCATGATTCAATCACTTTAGTTATTTCATTTATTTTTGTTCTGAAGATAATTGCAAATTCAGTTTTTAGTCTATAGTTTGTTGAAAAAAATACAGAATTGGAAGATGGAACAGTGAAGCTCATTGTGATGAGGAATGGGGTGGGATTAAATACATTTTCTTCTTCCGCCACATTAAAAAAAAAAAGCTAAATGGTCCAAATCTGGACCCACGCGCCGACCCGAACCTTGGATCCGAACTTTGGACCCGACCGTGAATCCCCTCAGATGAGCGGCTGCATGTGCTCTCTTTCTCTGCCTCCCTGACTGGGCTGTAACGGTAGACTACTACAGCCCAGATGAACAGAAAGAGAAAGTCCTACCTTTGAGCTTCGAAACACTTTTCATATTTGTAGAAACGGCTGTGGAATGACTGTAACGTCACGACTTCCGCTTCCGGGTCCTAGCAGACCGGCAAATATGCGAGAAAAAAAACATTAAAACCCTTAAAAACAACAATCAATATTTCTGAAACTCAACAGAGAGTTACTGAACATACTTATTTATCAGGCCCATTAGCCAAAAATGCTCTACCTACTGCTTAAAAAGTAACATTTACTAAAGTCGCTACTTCCGGGTTTAGCGTAGCTGCTGCTTAGCATTTTTCTCCGCTAAACCCGGACATAGTGATTTTGGTAAATATTACTTTTATAGCAGTAGGTACAGCATTTTTGGCTAATGGGCCTGATAAATAAGTATATTCAGTAACTCTCTGTTGAGTTTCAGAAATATTGATGGTGGTGTAAAAGAGTTTTTTTTTGTAGTTTCTCGCACATCTGCCGGTCTATGTGAACCCAGAAGTAGAGCTTTGACGTTACTACTTGACAAACGTATAGCGTGCCGGCTATTTCCCGATCGGCAGCGAGCAGGTCTGAACCAGGACTAAACAAGGACTAAACCAGGACTAAACCTGGACTAAGACAGGACTAAGCAGGGCTCAGTGAGTTGAATTAAGCAAAGAGGCGAAACGCATTACTGTCATATTCTGCTATTTATTTTTAGAGCAAGAAAACAATAATAACAGGATTCAATTTATTTTCAAATCACAGTAATAGATTTTTAACCTGTCAATTAACCCATATGTTCTGGACCTTTGCTTGACCATCTTTTTTTCAATTCGGACCGTGGTGAAATTTCATTTGTGACTCCTGCTCTAGAATATTGTATTCAAGCCTTGGCTATCATGCACTGTACTTTTGAATACTCTCTGGGGGAAACATATGCTCTCTCTCAACTCAACAAACATAATGTACAATCAAATGCCGTTCATGAGTTCAAATAACATTTTTCAAAAAAAGCAAGACCTATTCAGATTAGCTTGTAATATCTGTGTGATAAATGTAGCTTTCTCATCTTATATTGTGTACGATCGATCCACACCACTTTGCTCGTATAGGAGTATTAATGCTGATGTTTACTCGCCCCTAACTCTCTCCCGGCTTTATCGTTCAGCTCTCAGTTCATCCCGGTACTCGCCGCATGTATACGCAGCAACTTGACTTGTTGTTTGGACATGCAGGCATCCATTGTTAAGCTGTCAGGGTTGTCTGAGTGGGTTGCGATGGACATCAGTCTGGGTGACAGGCACCGATTCAACTGTCATAGCTCTCCACAGACACGGCCACTCCATCATTCCGCCGCGGAGAGGAGGGAGGAGAGGGGAAGGAAGTTTGACGTGGGCTTGGTAAAATGAAAGTTTGGCTAGAACTGTAGGCCGACGTGTTATGGCAGTTTCATTGTGCACCATAGTTTACTGTCGCATTGGGGGGTAGGGGATTTTTAGACAAGGATGGTAAGGGGCAGAGAAAGATATTTTAAGCTTTTGCTAGGCTAGTGCATGTCTATGGTAGCTAGTAGCCTGCATTAAAAACAGTCTGACCCAAGGACAGTGCACCTGAGGCAAATCACTTATAACACCAGACTAACCATATAAATGTCTGTGTTGACTGAATCATTTTTTAAATATAACCATTTTGCATTTAAAAGAACTTATATTTGAGCAGCATCAGCTTCCTGGTTGCAAGCTACGCAGCGGTGGAGTGATCTGCGAGGTTACCGGATCTACAGTAGTTTGTTTACCTGCGGCCACATTACTACACATGGAATTCACAAAGGAGCTTTCTACAAATCAGACATGGCAACGTTTGGAGGACGACCCAGTGATTTTGAAGAGGGTTTTAATGCAGGCTACTAGTTACCATAGACATGCACTAGCCTAGCACTAGCCTAGGACCACTAAACTCTTCAAACATAAGGACTGCATGAATTAAAAAAATAATAATAATAATCTCCAGAAATCAACAACACTCTGGATAACTAGGAAATGAGGCCCTATGTCAAAAATCCTGAAATATCCCTTTAATAAATATATAATTTTTATATAATAAAAAATAAGAGTTTTTTTTCTTCTAATTCACAGATAATTCATTGAATTTTGAACCCCCAAAACAATAAAATAAAATAAAATAAAAATCTAAAATCCCCTGAACAAATCTTTGTAACTAATATCAACAAAATAATACCTTTTTTTATATACCTCGTCCAATCCATTCTTTAGATTTCATTGCTGAAAAGTATAGGCATCTATGGCCATTTTTAAGCATGAAGTGCCTTCTTTCTTTATGAAAACATAAATGATAGGAAACTTGCAATACATTTTTTTTTAATACATATTCCTCTCAGTAATCTACAGCAAAAGTTTCAAATTGTTATCTCTAAGTTTAATTTTCTTCTCCTTTTCACCTGCTGTGTCCCAGCCTAACTTTAAATTTGCCAATCTAATCTGATACAAGGTTTTGCACATGAACTTTCTCGAGTACGATGCAGAGAATAAAGCCTGATCCAACTGTGTTGCAGAGACAGATAGGTCAGACAGCTGTATTTGCCCCAGGGTTTTATCAATTATCACTCTCACTGTTCATTCCCCTCACTCAGAACAGTACAGCCAGTCCAGTAAAGGCTAATAGGAGCCTGCGGCGCTATACGGAAATGGAATGAAATGTTAAGGAACGATTCTCGGGCTGTAAATGAGTAAGTATGTTAACTCAGTTACACGTAAAAGTGCAGCATTCCTTCTTGATATCTTAATAGGAATGTAGTTGGATCTGTGTGTGTTTTGTTTTTAGTTGGAAGCCCATCCAAAGAGAGAACACACAAACTCGAGAGTTCCCCCAAAGTTTCTTGGCATAAAGGTAGAAAGCTACCAATTGCTGCTCAACATTTTCGTGCTATTTCTTTTTATTTCTTTGTCTAACTTCCCTTCACTTTACTACACAATGCTAAAACACATGAACAGGAACAGAGCCAAATACTTGTTTGCCTGACTTGATTTACAAAGGAATCCCTTGACCTTGGTTCACCTTGCATGACCCTTAAAGAAAAAGCTTCATTGGTCGGGTGCGCACAAAGCTTTTCTCCTTTTATAGTCGTCTTCTGTCCGTGGGGCAAATAAACAACACTGGAGTTGACTTTGGCCGGTGGTCGTGTCTGCGTGTTCGCATGCTTTTTGATGTTTCAATAAAAGCAGGTTTTTCTTGGCTCGGTCAGAAGACAGGAAAGGGGACTCAGGTGTCCGTGGTGAACCTTTGGCTTCCAGACGTATAGGGCTGTTTTTTTTTTAAACAATGAGATTTCTAAGAGAGGTAGTTCTTGCAACTTGTGTGTTATACGGTCACGTGGGGTAATTTTGTCTATGTGTGATTGAGGAATTAGTAGACACATTTGGACCAGACAGCCCCAGGGCAGATTTGTCTACAAATTGTCACGAACAGCCAATGTGAGTAGAGCAAATTCATCATATACATTGTACAACTTTGAATAGCTACTAAGAAAACCACTTTAATATAGGCTCTGTTTTTGGCTAACTTCTTGTTGGGCAGTGGGAGGGTAAATGCTACTTCCTGTTCACATTTTTATGTAAATTAAAACTAGAATAAGAATTAGTAAACAAAAGAAAACTTAAGTAAATGTCAAGCCCGAGTGTGTTTTATAAAAATTGGTTCAGATGGTGGTGCAAGTTTTGCTATTTGTTAGCATCAAATTAGCATTAGCCTTTAGCTTCAAGGCTAGGAAACTTAGAGATAAACACAGAAGTCTTATAAAGTATTATTATTATTATTCCTTCCAATAATGAGATGTGTTGATGAGACTATCGTTAGGTTTGTCTCTTTGGATTGTTTTTTTGTTTCGGTATTTTTTTTTAACTTGTCTGTCAACATTCAATACCGATTCACATTGCTTTTTTAAAATATTTGTCATTTATATAATTAGCTTTGTTTACCCAATGTGTTCAGAGTTAGTAGTTTTAAGTATTCATTTGTGGTGCAATATTACGATATTTGTAATACAAGCACATACATGACAAAAATTGTTCCAATTAGTCTTCCTTTTCCAAATCATCCGACTACTTTATTAGGAGATGCCTTGCTAACAGACCATAACCAGAAATAAAACATATTTTAAGTCACATTTTGCTACCACACATTTAGCTTTTCCAGTGACTTCTCTGATTGTTTGCTCACAAAAAGACCAATTGCAGGCGCCCATAATCACGTTGGCGAGTGGGCTGATTGTCAAAGCACTCACTGTCCATTTGTTCTCTACAAATGAAGTACACCTCTGTTCCATTTGATTCTTCC
Organism: Gobius niger; assembly: GCF_951799975.1. Classification (NCBI taxonomy): domain Eukaryota; kingdom Metazoa; phylum Chordata; class Actinopteri; order Gobiiformes; family Gobiidae; genus Gobius; species Gobius niger. Next base: position 65,003,768 of record NC_136852.1, on the reverse strand, counting down.
AAAGTCCCCTGAAGATTTGGCTAATGTGTTGCGCTAATGACAAACCTCTTGTTTTTGCTTGGCTGTGTGCATTAGATGACGGTTTATTGGAGCCTAACTATCCTTAACATGGGGAACATTAGGACTCCGACATTGCTTATACCATTATGTGTGCTTAATTCAGCAGTCCACTCTCAAATTCCTCTGCGGTAATGCAATTTAGAGCAGAAATTATCAGATGTAGTTACTCCTACAAGACAATTGTCTATGGAAGTCTACGCCCACATTACAAGTACAAAGATGATTGTGTTTTTGCCTCTGCTATTGGCTTAACATTTTGGATTTAGAGGCTTCAAACTTGGCTCCTGCTGCAGTATACCCACATTGTTACATGCACAGTCGATATTTGCTTTCTTGCCTTTGCCAAATTCTGACTACTATCTTAATGATACGTATGAAGAGGAACACAACTCTTCAAACTTGAATTTTAAGACTTATTTGAGAGCATGTGTTTTACAAGCCTCAGGGTGTTGCTTAAAACAATATCAAAATATCAAATGAGAAAAAATTGGCAAACATTATGCCACTATAACAAGTTCACAGCTTAAGAAAAGATTTAGCTTTCACACAACTTTTAGAACTTATAAACTGGTTCAATCAAATGTTTGCCATTGTATATGTACAAGATGAAAAGAAAAATTAATAGTTTTAAAATGGTTTAGAGTCATATGGTCAGATGGTTGGCCCCTGCCAAAACACTAATGGCGGCACTGTGGCGCAGAGGTTAGTGCTTGTGCGTCACAGTAGAAGGTCCCGGGTTTGATTCCCACCTGGGCGGGGCCTTTCTGTGTGGAGTTTACATGTTCTCCTCGTGTCTGCGTAAATTTCCTCCGGGTACTCCCGTTTCCTAGCCTGGCTAACGCCAGACTAAAATCACAAGTGATATTTAGGTTTACGATCGTCCATAGCCGTTTATTGGGCGCTACGAATGTGTCATGCGTCTGCACGAAGCCATAGCCAATCGTATCATCGTATGAGATGACGTATGACCGCTGTAAACTTTCGAGCTAAACTATTTAGAACACGGCCTAAAGCTTGATCGAAAAAAGCGTCGCATCTGCTGCTGTCATGTTTGATCCGTAAATAAACTTTTTTTTTTTTAATCCGTAAATAAACTACAAGCTTCCGCATATCGAATAGCGCGTCATCGTCTTGCTGTCCCTCCTCGTTCTGTGATTGGTCCCCAAATCCATGCGAAAATTTCGGCCATGGTCCCCAGGCTGTTGTGCAGTTCGAAATGATTCGAGCGCACACAGCAGCATGGCGTTAGCCAGGTTACCAGTTTCCCCTACCACTAAAAATATGTACAATACGCCAGGATGAATGAGAGTGCCTCCGGGGGACGACGGATAGAAATGCATGCGACCCACGTATGTTCATTAACATGTACTGTCCCAACCAAATAAACCAATAAATAAATAAATGTAATACACTGTCTGACCAAAAAAAAACATGGCTTTTAACTAACTGTTATGATCCAGGGTTGCTCCTGTTGGTCAGGTCTTGGGTCAGCAACACTGTGTGCCCAAATAAAGAGATCAGCTGAACATCCTGAATGACAAGGTTATTCCATTAATAGATTTCTTCTTCCCATATTCCAAGATAGACAATGCCAGATTCTTCGGGCTCACATAGTGAAACAGTGGTTCAGGGAGCCAAAAAAAGGCATTATTTTCACACATGGATTGGTCGCCACAGAGTCCAGACCTTTACCCCATTGAGGTCCTTTGGGTTGTGCTGGAGAAGGCTTTGGCGCAGTGCTCACACTCTCCCATCATCAATATAAGATCTTGGTGAAAAATGAATGCAACTCTGGATCTTTTGACATTGCTGGGGCTTATTGAAACAAGGCTACAGGGAATGTGTGGCTGTAATCAAGGCTAAACGCCATCCAATGAAATAAAAGAGTGTGATCTTTCTCATTTGCTCAGGCAGTGTATTATCTTGCAATTGAAAAGATATGGTACCAATACGAATTTTCTCATTTTGAGGTAAATTTGTGCTCAGAAGGCTTCCCAGTCAACAAATATAAACTCGGTTACTGCACCTTTGAAATAGCTCCATTGGCAATCAATCCAATCCAGTTTGTTTAGTAAGCACCATAAGAAATAAAAAGATGATAAAAGAAATATATATATAAAAAAGAATACAATGACAGAAAAACAACCACTTTGTAGTAGTACAAGTCAATATCTCAAACTAGTTAAACGCCACGAAGAGCCCATGTGCTTTAAGCCGAGATTTAAGAAGTGATTCCTAATACACAAGGGCAGCTCACTCCACAATCTGTGGGGCCTCAGCTGTTGGCAGCCAGTCATAGCTCACTCGGGCGCATGTCACAGTGACCTTTGCTGATCTGACATGACTATTATTTCCATGTAGCCACACACATTCAGCAAACACTTACTGACCTTTTGTTTGATATGTAACAGCGGTGCTCATTTTCCATAAAAGCCCGTAGCAGTAGGCAGGCAGGAACAAGGGAAGAAAAATTCAATGTAAGTATAGCGAGACAAGGGGTAACGAAAGGGGTTGGGGAAGAAAGGAAAGAAAAGGTCATGTGTGGCTCAGACAGTTGAGAGAATCGCTTTCTCTCTCTGCAGCTCCCTGCATGTCAGAAAAATAATGTTTACTCATTTACCACAGTGTTATAGACACATGCCAGTCAATGATAAAAGAGAAGAGTCGTAGTACAGGAGTTCCTCAAGGGTCTGTCTTTGCACTATTTCTCTTTAACAGTGTTTGAGCAAATTTATACTATATTGTAAAAAGTAAAACTATGAAATAGGAAAGATCTGTCCTGTTAAAATTACACATTTGCTGTGCATGAAGAAGCATGACCTGATTTTCCTTCTGCTTTGTGCTAGTGGAACATGTGTTGTATTTTTTTGACTGCTTCATTTGTCTCACAACCTCTATTTACAACAATGATTATTTATTTTTTTACTTTCAACTGCAATTCATACTGTCCAGTCATATTAAGTATGACCAATTCTTCGTTACTGACCTTAATTGAACCCACACTGTCCAAGCTCGTGCTGAGTTCCCTCTTGTCCTCATTTACTCCGTCATTTCTAAATGAACCACATGTGTGACTAAGTGCCCCCATGGGCATGCTCTTTTTGTGGGTGCCCTTTTTTCCATTAAGAGTCCGTTTTACAGAGCTGTACATGTGGTGTTGACCAGAGTAAACTTGCTGGCGGGAAGAGGAGGAAAGTTCATTTAAGATCAACTAAGACTAAACAAATGTTGCCTCATACATAATGATGACCAATATGTTTTACACACTATGTATCTACAAACGTTTGGCATTAATAATAATAATGCCAATAATGTTTCAATATGCTCTTGGACTTTTCCAATAATTTTTTGTTTGTAGCTTTTGTAGATTTAAACATCTCGAAAATTGAAATTCAAGTGAAATGCTGATTCTGGTAGTATAATTTCTATCCAGGCATTTTAATTGACTAAAGCTGAACGCAACTTTGCAGTTCTACATGAAGCACAAATAGGGCTGGGTACCGTTAAACGGTACCTACTTGGTACCGACCGAAAAGCTCCGGTAGGGGGCGGTATCGAAAAACTTTTTTTTTCCGGAGCTAATTTTCAGTACTTTTTCTCTCCAAACATCAATAAATGATCCACAGTGAGTCTAAAAAAGCCTGAACTCATGAGCAGCTTCAGCGCAAATGCAGAAGCGAAGCAAAGCCCTAACTTACTAACAGTCATTATCAGAGATGGCAGAGCCGCGGTCTGAGCCAGGACTAAACCAGGACTAAACCAGGACTGAATAAGAAACTAGACTCTTAGACAAATAGAAAAGCAGTGACAACACGGTAGTGACAACAAGAAACACATGGGCTTTACCTTTAGCGAAAGCCCCGCAGAGCCTGAAGTTCCGCGCTGTTGTTTACAACGCCAGCTGCACCGGAGCATTTGGAATCAAAGATTGTTTGCATTAGCCATGTTTGGAACAGTCATGGTACATTTTTAGTGACAGAGTGAGCGCTCTCACTATGTAACAGATCTTTGACGTGTGAGACGCTTTCACTGATGAACAGCGCAGTGTGTTTAGAAAAGTTTATCTGAAAGAAAACGGTGCCTAATGTGGATCTGTCTCTGCAGCGCATAAGGTGATAATGTCCTTTCTCTCTTTTTATCACTGCTTTAGTGGGAATTCTGCTCAAAACATGAAGTTACAGGTGACGCTGCTGCGGCCTGTTTTCTGATGTGCCGTGTTTGTGCCGCTGTGCTGTTTGTTTTCCTGAACGATACTTTTTATAGCCTACACATTATTTTAACTCAATTAAAATAACATAGGTATAGAAAAAAGTACCGTTAAGGCACCGGTACCGAAAAGCAGGTATCGTTTTGGTATCGGAAAAAAAAAACAACGGTACCCAGCCCTAAGCACAAACATGTCATGTGGATGACCTAAAAAGATTTCCTTCTATTCTACTTCCATAAAATTCGATAAGCGACAATATTCACAGCTGGAAGCGACAGATCTATAAATCCATGTGGTCAAGTAATCCCTCCTTTGACCTAGCTTTCAGGTTATAGATGTTACATTTATGAAAGGCCAGATTATTTGACCTCCTTGACCAACCCAATATGTTGTCCATTTATCTTGAGATGTAATTGTGCCTTTTCAGGTCTAGCATGGGAGGAACTGCAAGGTGACGCAGTTTCCAACCCCTGCAATACAAGCATTATATTAAGGGCTTTAAATACCCTTTTGAAATTCAAGGTTCTACTTGATTAGGAATTGCCACATAATGCTGAGGCATTATGAAATTGAAAAGATGGACAAAAATGGCATGTTGAGCCGAGTTCCACCTCATTTTACTGAAAGTGGTTGGCATGCAATTTCTCTGCTGAAACTGTTTTCATCAGAGCTGATTTGTACAATTATTTGATCTCATTGCTACCTAGTTGAGTTTCCGCCGTAGAAATGTGAGCGGTAAATGGACAAAGAGGGATAGTGATTTTGGAGCTAAATGAGCAACACTATAAGAGCCGTGGGTGTCAATGGCTCCCACCTGATGCCTGTGAACAACACTTGTTTTCATATCTGCCAAATGACTATCCGGCCTCGGTGTGAGAATTTCATTATCCCAAACGGTCGTCGCTATTAGTTCACCTGCCTCTTCAGCCCGCCCAGCTATTGTCACTGATTGGCCTGATTTATCTCTGACGATTGCGAGCTAACCCTCAGCGTTGGTGGCGTGGAGATGGCAGTTTGACTAATCAGTTGCATCCGAGTTTGCTCTAATGTTTTTGTGTGTGTTGTGCGGCCACGTTAAGAGCAATCAGGGGGATGGAAAATATGGAAATTCACAGCGAAAGGATTGAAGAGCTGTGCAAATGGCAAAATGATGCGTTGGGTTTGCTACAGAAGATGCTCATCAGTCCAACTGTCAGCGCAGGCCAATCTCTGCCCACTTTCACTCGGCATCTCATCGCCTCCAACACGCTCCCGTGAAATGGATTGGCAGGAATAAACTACTCTCTTTGCATTTAAAAGTGTCCCAGCATCTCGCCGGTTCTTAGAATTAAGATTGTAGTAAGGCTCTCGTCGAGTGTATGCCACCACATTGATGACTGATTTGTTTTGATCTATTAACTGTTTTGATCAAATAGGAATTGGTTAATATATAGATGTCTAATCCATTTGTATTGCTCCTTGATCCCATTACATTTTTAACACAGCGGCACGGTAGCACAGTGGTTTCACAGCCGGAAGGTCCCGGGTTCAATTCCCATTTCTGTGTGGAGTTTGCATGTTCTCCCTGTGTCTGCGTAGGTTTCCTCCGGGTACTCCGGTTTCTCCTACCACAAAAAATATGTACAATAGGTTCCCTTCTGTGGCCAGGACTCCCCTGTAAAAGAGATTCTTCATCTCAGTGGGACTTTCCTGGTTGAATGAAGGTACTACTAGTATTTACCCTTCTTTGTACTATTAGTAATATATAGTATTGTATTATACACCAACTTGACAGTCTATTATTACCTATACCTTTCTATACATATAATTGCATTTCATATTAGAACGTAATGTTGGGTAATAAGCGCAAGGAGTACATGGCTATTATATTTATGCACGTACACATGCACATACCTAAGAGATCACTTTCATTTCTGCTGTTGGATTCATTTATCCCTAAGTTTCTGACTCCACTCTTAAAGCTGAATGAAAGCACTGCAAAGGTAACAAGGATCTTCTCTCTGCCATTATTATGTTTTTAGTGGTTGTTCGAGCTGTACAATTTTGACAAATTGAGATTTTTCTGACAGACATTGCGATTGCGATTCGATTTGCGATTTTAATGTTTTATGTATGTTTTGTTTTTTATGCAATGGAGCATCAAGCTGCACATACACTTCTTAAACCGCTGTTAAACATCATGGTACTTAATGATTACGTTTGAGCTTCATGCAGCAACAAGATACAAATCTATCAGAGGCAAAGGTGGAGTTGTCCGAAAAACATCTTTAGTTTTAACCAATAAATATGGTGCTCTGACACTCTTTCTCCCTATTCAGCTGCATTAATGCATTCCCCGAATCACAAGCTGCAAACTGCTGCTTGTATTATGAAAATCTGTCTCATATATACCTCAAAAACCGTCTGTAAAGATGTGCTTACGCGAACACATGATGATTCCGTAACACAACCAGACAGTCATTGTTTGAGTGTTTTGCGACCACATGGAGTTTGTTTTCCGTGTCTGCAGCACAGGCAAACATGATTCTCCTGCAGCCACCTCTGATTGGCACGAGGCTCGATGACTGTGATTGGCAAACAAGTCTCTCAATCTCTCAAACGGCGGAGACACAAGGCAGGAAATAAGAGGTTAAATCGCACTAGCTAAAACCTCAATTTCGATAAAGGTTAATTGTGGCTTAGTGGTTGGAGAGCATCCCAATTTGAAACTTGCTGCTTTTAGCGGTAGTAGCTTAGTAAACCAGCAGTAAACCTGTAAACCTGCCAGAGTTACTGCAGATTCCTGGTAAATGGTCTCAACTTATATAGCGCTTTTCCATCTACATTAGGCACTCAAAGCGCTTTCCAGCAAGGATCCACTCACCCATTCACACTCTCATTCATACACCAATGTACGCAGACACTGGAGGCAAGGTGGGTGAAGTGTCCTGCCCAAGGACACAACGACAGTGTGCACCTTCAGGAGGCGGGATTCGAACCCCTGACCTTCAGGATCATGAGACGACCCACTCTACCATCTGTACCACTGTCACCAGATGACTGTCTTGGTGGATCGGACCCGATCCAGTCATTAAATCCAATACAATCCAAACCTCTCAAAATGCCTTGATCAGCCATATACCAATACTGAATATCGAGGACATCCCGTTAATATTGGTAGAAAAGTCTCCAGACCCATTTTGTTGTACTAGACCAAGGCAAATAGGTTATACTTTGAAAACAATGCACTTTATGAGTTGGTATGTGTGGCAGTGTAGGATTTTTATTTTCTTGGTATACATTGTGTGCAATGTTAAAGGAACAGGCCACCGTTGTCATATGGTGGCCTTGAACATATGTTGTCCACATATGTTCTTACCTGAGCTTAGACGAGGTGATACGTACCTGTCTGGTCTTTGTGCTTCTTACTTTACCCCGTTTGGAGCTATAGGAATATACTGGGAGAGGCCAAATGCTAACAACATCTTTGGTCATTTAGCGTGACTGAGGGCATCAGGTATGTATCAACTCGTCTAAGCTCAGGTAAGAACATATCTCACTGTGAAAATACAGTGGCCTGTTCCTTTAAGAAAGATGTTTGGGGAAATGCGCTTTATTTCTTTTGTTTTATCTATGTCTCGAAAAGTCCTATTTTTCCACCAAATATGTGACACATTAAATGTCTCAAAATATAATAACGAGAAACATGGCAGTGATGGCTCATCGGGAAATCAAAAGTATCAGTGCATGCTGTGCACAGAATGTTCCCAGCTAAAACTGAGGAAATTTTCTCATTGCAGTGTAATAGAGACCCCCTGCAGACTCTGAAAATGCTTAGTGCAGTTACAAGAGAGATTTTTTGTTATTTTTTACACAAATTGGAGGTTATATCATATCAACGCAGGCTCACAATCAATGTTTTATTGCTGTAAAGTCTGTGAAGGTGCCAGAAATGAGAATAGTTTGAAATAGATAAGAGTTACCAGAGAGTTACCAGAATCACGCTACAACGCACACAAACCAAAGTGGCACAGCTCAAGTGAAGTTGCCGAAACTAGTCCAGATTATGTCCGGGTCCTGGATGCACACACGCATGCAAAGATAGCGCAAAAGTGAGGCATCTTTATTCCGATGTGTCTCTGCTAGTGGCTGTGTGCCGCATTGGAAAAGCAAAATTTGCCACTGTTATTTATATTTATGAATTCATACCATTTGGCCCAGTGTGAAATGATGGGTCATTCCTTCTGCTACAAGAAGAGCTGCATGCTGAATTTACAATCACACCCACTACCTCCCTTTCCCTTTTGCCCCCCCAACCCCCCTCTTATTTCAAAACATGCCGGGATCTTCTGAATATGGATGGAGGCAGGGGGTTTTGACGTTTCCTCTGTCAGCGGCACACTCACCTAAGGAGTTGTGGCGTAGGGATTAATGGCGCTGGGCTGCCTGCTGAAAAAATTGCTGGCGGCAGAGTGTGTGCAGCAGGTGGGCTTTCCGAATCCAAACCCTCGGGAAGCTCAATCAGGAAAATGTCCACACGGGCCCACGTGCGCTCGCCTGGCATGGGCAGTGATGGAAGAGGTCCGCTCCCTGTGGTCATGAATTAGCTTGGTTTAAAGGTCACATATCATGCTTTCTTTTAAAGCAAGACTCTGCAGGTGAACGGGGAAATGTTAAATTTAGGGATATCAATTTGAAACGTCTGGTGTAGATTACTGATGTAATCACGAGAAAAAAAAGTCAAAATGTCAAAAAATGTCCATATTTTCGGTGACAAAATCGAAATAATGAATAGAGCCCAGTTTAAATGTATGGTTTTATTTGTTTTTCATATTTTGTCCTTATAAGTATAGAGCCACAAGTGGAGGTTTCCATGCACCTGCATAATTCTCCTGTCTTTAGCTGCTATGGCCACGGCAGTCTCCCAGAAAGAGAAAAATGACTTTTCACATTACACGTGGATACCAAAAATATGTCAATATTTGTGTATAAATGAGCGTTGGCTGGTGCGGTGAGCTGTTGTGGTTTCCAGGAAACCTCTGGCCATCTAGAGGACAAAATATCATAAAATAAGAATTGCAAAGAGTGAGCTTTGTCTATAAATAATAATAATAATAATAATTAATTAAAACAATGTTAGAAAGATGTTAAGGTAGAAAACTAAATGGTAAACGGACTCAACTTATATAGCGCTTTTCTACCTTTCTCAGGCCCAAAGCACTTTACAGTCAGGAACCACTCATTCCTCATACCCATTCACTCTCTCATTCATACACCAATGTAGGCACACAGGAGGCGAGTGGGCTGAAGTGTCTTGCCCAAGGACGCAACAACAGTGTGCTTATGCGGGAGCTGGGATTCGAACCCACAACCTTCCGATCACGAGACGACCTGCTCTACCAACTGCACCACCGTAACCCTCAACACCGTCAACTAGCTAAAAATCTTGACATTAAAGGGGCTAGATGCAAGTTCGCTGTTTTATACTCACTACTGCCACCTCAGGTCATACGTGTAACTGCACCTTCTATATTAAGCTCGTGCATGACGTCACTTTGGACCCAAAGTAACACGTTTTTGAGTGACAGTGCAGGATTTTAGAGGCAGTTGTGGTGAACAGGCCTGGGCTCATTCTACACATTAGGACATTGTTGGAACAGGTACACAATTTTAACATTTTTAAACTCTGTATAGTCCCTTTAAAGAAAAAAATATGTATATTCCTCCTTACATGTTCTAGTCCCTGTAAACTTTAGCCTGGAAGAATTAATGTTGCATCCACATTAGCATCTTATAACTTGAAGATAGTGTATGCATCCATTTTGGTTCTATTAATGGCAAGAGGCATAAATGGCCCTTTTTGACAAAATAAAATTGATCAAAATATGTATTTTCATTATCACTACAGTTGCTACTAGGGATTTCAACATGTGTATTTCATATCTTTGGCGCAATTGGCCAATACTTATAAAAAGTAAAAAAAATATATATATAAAATGATACTGGTTTGTCAAAGCGCCACAATGTAGTCATTATTCATTCAATCCATACTTGTTGGTGGTAAGCTACTATTTAGGCCACAGCTGCCCTTGGGGGCACAATTGCAGGCAGGTGCACCTTTATGAAGAAATTTGAATATCCGAAATTTGAAGTTCTGGCGGCAAAGGAGCAAAATGTGGCAAGATTTCTTGTCAAGGTGAAAAGTTGTCTCGTGAAATCAGTTTGATGGAGTGGAATAGTGCAATTAGCATTCATGATGCCACCGCACGTTTTAGAGGTTGTCTGTGTGGCAACATTTTGGCTTTCTGTTGGAATATAAATTGGCAACAGGGTGATAGGCAAGAGTAAGAAAAAAAATCAGTCCCACTCACTGCTGCAGAGGTGCATGACTGCTAATGACATTAGGCTGTTCAATGGCTTCCAGGGGTCTTCAATCATTTTCAGGTCAAGGCCAAAGAATTGCCAAGACCGCGGGACCTCAAATTTACTTCAGTGCTTTTGATCATTTTGTTTGAAAAAAAAGAAAAAGAAATTAGAAGTTCATGTAGTGATTTTTTTTTTTTTTTTAAAGGATTTTGTTACACAGGACGGTTCAGGGTGAAAGAGAATAAAGAGCGGGGAGAGACCTTCAGCAAATTGTCAGCGCTGAGACTGGAGCCCACTCACGGACAGAGCAATGTTCCACCACATGTGCAGCAGCCTTAACCAGAAGTGACCAAACGCTTTCGACTGACAAAATCACCAGACCAACAACTCGGGACCCCCAGATGTAAAATAGTTTTTTTAAATAATAATTTTAGGTGCAAAACATACAAAATATTGTTTATTAACACAAGTTTGGATTGTATATTATGATATTGGATTCAAGTTTACAAAAAAAAATTCAAACATTTTTTTCACAAAACACACAGCCCTCGAAGGGTTTCAGAAGGGACAGTTTTCCATTCTTTGTGTTGTTAAGCTGCATACAGTATAGCCACAGCTGCAGGGGGTATCTGACAGAAGTGTGGCTCCAACTGCGCCATTGGACTCTCTAACCCCCACCAACCACTGACTCACATTCACAATGGCCTTAAATTTAATGGTATGTTTAAGGTCAAATTAAGTGTCACATGTATTAATGTACCTCCTTGGTTCAGCAGGTTTTGACCCCTACACATTGACCTCTGCTCAAACATATGATTTTGTATGATTATGATATTTTGGGTTTTGTCCCCTATAGCTGTCAAAAGTTGCTAATGTTTTGAATATTTGGCTTTTATGGGGCATATCTTTGAAATATTGTATTGTTGTAGCTTTCCACTCTGAAGTGATGTTAACCGCTCCCCCACAAAACAGTTCCCCTTGAATGTAACACCGAAATACATAATTCGTTCTGCTGGATATTATTGTAACAACATGTTGAGAAATGATGGAAAACATGTCCAGTCTGGGTGCTAATCCTCGCCCGACACAATAAAACTCATATTCGGTCACGGTGTTGAAGGTAGACTTAATATGAGTGATTTCCCCACAACTGAAAACGGCTAAAGCTAGGTTTTAATTGGGCATTAAAGTCTCGAATGTAACAAAAAGCCCATAAAAGTGGTTGTGTCACGATTCAGCTATGCCTGTGCAATTGCAGGAGTAGGGTTTCACTGCGCCGCACGCCAACTGGAAGCCTGTCAGCACCGCTCCAGCACGCTGACCTGTTACCTCAGCGTCTAGCTAGCTCCGCTGGCTGCAAGAGACCCAGGCTTTGGCACTGGGGTGAGTTAATAAGCATGACTCCGCTTCACCCGCTTCACCCACTCCCTTTACTGCCAGCTGGGACTCCGGTGCACAATTCCCCATGCTTACAATGTTCAGGCTTAATTCGATGTGCCAAATGCTTCCGTAAATTAGGGAAATGTTGCTGCTTCTTCTGGTATTGGGAAATTAAGAATGCTCCTCAAAGCTGAGGAGGATAACAAAAAAGAAGGTACCAACTTTAAATAGTGGGATATGAGACAACGCTATTAAGTTACAGCATAAAAGAATAAATCATGAAATAAAGTACGGGTTTAGCTTAAGCCAAACATGCTCCATTTGCTCAGTTTCACAAGTCCAAGAACCTCGTCTCTAGCCCATTCCTTTTAAAGAAATAACCAGAATGCTCACGCAAGCCACTAGGGTGCAACTTAAAGAAAGAAAGGAAAGAAATCCACACTGTCCAGTAGAGGGCACTGGCATAAGAAGAGATCAAGATATAAACAACACATTATAGCCACGTGGTAAATGGACAGTCTGCCCCTGGGCGGCTGTGGCTACAATAGTAGCTTACCACCACCAAGTGCTGAGTGAATGAATACTGACTACAGTGTAGCAGAAACTTGTGACACAGGCTTGTAAAGTGTAATACAAGTGTAAGCTGTTTTTATGAGGTTACAGTCCTGTCAGGCTCATTATTATTCATTAATTGAAAAAAGTTTCCTCAATAGTATATTCTCAATCAAAACATATTTTACTGGAGCTTTTATTTATGGACCCCGGCAATACCCTCCCGATATATTTTGGCCCCCCAGCAAAATTTGCTTGGAGACCCCTGTCCTATGGCCATTAGCATTTAGCCTCAAACATTGTCAATTATGAAATATCCAGATGATTTCAGCTGTAGTCAACCCATTGACCACATTTAAGCCTTGTTAGAAAACAATATTCAATGTACATATCTTCTATGTCCATGACTTTAGATAAGAATTAGCGTCTTAAAGGAATAGGCCACCGTTTTTATACACTAAGATATGTTCTTACCTCACTTTAGTCGAGTTAATATATCCCCGTCTGGTCATTGTCCGCGCGCTCTGTCACGCAAACGGAGCACATACGCAGCCTCTCCCATATGTGACATAGCTCCGAAAAAGCTCACGATAGAAGCTACCAAGCTCTTCCACGTGTTCCCTATTTAAATAAAGTTACGTGAAGTGTTTTCATGCGAAGTATATTTACACAGAAATGTAACGTGTCGATTTTATAAGCAAATAAAAAGGGGGACTATATTGTGAGGCGTAATGATACGAGGAGTAAAACGTCCGCGCAGTAACTCCTAAAGGTTATTGACGGAAGTGAGCGGGGGGAAGTCTTTAGGAGTTACTACGCGGACGCTGTGCTCCTCGTATCATTACGCCTCACAATATAGTCCCCCTTTTTATTTGCTTATAAAATCGACACGTTACATTTCTGTGTAAATATACTTCGCATGAAAACACTTCACGTAACTTTATTTAAATAGGGAACACGTGGAAGAGCTTGGTAGCTTCTATCGTGAGCTTTTTCGGAGCTATGTCACATATGGGAGAGGCTGCGTATGTGCTCCGTTTGCGTGACAGAGCGCGCGGACAATGACCAGACGGGGATATATTAACTCGACTAAAGTGAGGTAAGAACATATCTTAGTATATAAAAACGGTGGCCTATTCCTTTAAGCTCTCAAGCTAAATGCTAAATCATATTCAGTCAAATTTCTGCTTTTGTGGGGTCGGAAACACATTTAGTGACCACTAAAGATCATCTTACTGTAAATGCCATGAAACAGACAAACCATACCATGCCATACTTTTACATAGGGACGGGCTCCTCCATTCATTTGTTTGGGAAGAGAACGCCCAATTCAAACAGGTCTGGGAAGCTCACAGAAGTATTTGTAAGAACAGGTTCAGATAGCTAACCTGCCCCCAGATCTGTATTATGCATTATGATTTTCACTTCCTGATACTTTATATGATTGAAGTGGACATTGCAAGGTTTGACTCCTTATTGATATTCTGACGTGATGTGTAGAATTGAAAGGCCCGACCAACCTCTTGAGACTTAGACCTCGTACAGTATGACATCTCTCTCCATAGCACACAATTCCAAAAAAAAATACATTTTTGAACATTTAGATAAACAAAATGGGTGCTACATCTTCAAAGTTACAAAAACTATGACTTTCAAGCACTTTCTCCTCTTTGTTTTTAGTTGAAGATCACAGTCGCCCTCGCCCAAATGTGAAGCATAATTTCTAAAGTTGTAGTTCGTTAGTGTGGTATGTTGTGACACATGTTAAACTGTAGAAATGATTAGACTCTCTTGCAGTGGGGCTGCCTAACTACTGTTCTCCTCCTTTTGTGACTTGTTAGGAACGATTTGACGGGGGGAAGCAGCAGGAAATTTGCATGTGCGCCATTTGAACACAATATCACTAGTCGACACAAAGCGGTATCTGCAGGGAAGGCGCCACAAAATGGTACTTTACATGCGCAACAGTCAGAACGAGAAACAGCAGCTCCCAACACAGCAATATACATATTTATCTGAGCGCATTTAAGCACTTGCAATCTTCGCCACGCTGTAGTTATTAGCAAAAGAAAGCGTCAACGATGATTATATGCAGCACGAGCAGTAAAGACAATTTGGCGAAAGTAAGTTTCTTTTGCTTTGTGTTCGTGGGTATGCCTTTTTTCTAATCTATTTTGTAGCCCAATTGTCCACCTATTGTTTCTTGCATTTGACCAATTCTTTCATCAGTTTATTGGGGGAGTTTGTCAGCAGCAGCTTGTGCAGGACCTGAAAACCCATCTGAACGTGGAACTTGGAGTATTACCCAATACAGATCGGCTAAGGGTCTATTAGGGAAACAGGAGTTATTGTTGGAAACCCATTTTCACTACGAACAAAAGTCTTCGATTTGTGATGCACGGCGCGGATCTGTCCTCTGTGTTTGGCGCGTACACACTCGCCCCGGCTACAGCACCGAAGAACCAAGACAATACGCACGTGGACATGTACTTCTGCTGGCTTGTGTACAGTACTGCGGAGGTGAGGGGCTGATGAGAGTTTCCTATCGTCCATAATTTCCGTAAGACTTGTGAGTAGTGTGCAAGTATATACATGTTTTATATAGAGACGTCTGTGCCCTCCTGCTATTCTGAAATGTATTTAGTGAGTGTGAGTGGAAAAAAAGAATTGATGGCCATAAGATGTTTATTTGTCTGCTGACACGACTACTCATGTGACTTTTTGGGTGTATTCAGACCAGAAAAGTTGTTTGTTTGTTGCTGACTTTTTTTTTCTTCATTTGGGGCATTTCGTATTCAGACTGTACTTTTTGCAAGAGAATTATATTTTGTAAACACATACACGTGTGTGACGATCGAGGCTCCCATTGGACAGCAACGACCACAATGATAACAAAAGAAAAGTAAGAGGGGAAACCACTTACAGCTTCACCGGAGCAGCTGGAGGAAGAGGTGTTTTGTGCGGATGAAGGGTCGTCTGCTGAGCTGTTTGTTTCTGTCCACGGGGCAAACTGTTGGTCTTGTTCCTCCACTCTTCTTTAATGTGTCTCATAAGTTTGGCAAAGTTTTTTCCACTTTGACGTTGTTCAGGAGATGCTCGAAGCCCCCCTGCTTCATTTTCTCACTAAACATGCTGAACACAAACGCATTTTTGTGTGTCTTTTCTAGCAGTTGGGTTAGTGCACATCTGCCCAAATATCCAGGAGGCACAGTTTCTCCTCGTTGCTCCAGGTCTGTCCACGGCTCATTGTTTGTAGCATCCATCCAGTATTAGCGTTAGCAGCAACGAAGGGCTAACTTTTCCCACAGTGCCTTGCTACGGTGGCTTGTTAAGCCCAAAAAGGCGCATGTATCCGGGAGTTGTTTCGGATCAACAGCGGTTTATATTCACACCTGAAGCGAACCGCACCAGAGTCCATTTGGAAGGTTCTTTGATCCGCTACAGCAGGGTTTGGCAAGTTTCAGTTTACAGCTTCACTGTAAAAAGAGCATGGGCCGAACCTGACAATTTTAGCCAAAAGTAAACCTTACAAATGCCAGTGCTGTGCTTAATATATGACCTAATGTGGTGTTCTGTTTGGAAATGTTTAAGTAATTGACAGTATTTCTCACATTTTTTACAGTACTTAACCCCTTAAGCGAACAGATTTTCTCCAGTTCAACCTTTCCGAAGACAACGCGGCAGCAACATGAGGAAAAATCGTAGATCAGTTTTGACGGTCTTAGCTTTCAAATGAGGCGTTACTCCTATGGGCTGTAAGCTCCAATCGAGAGGCTTTTTAGATTTGGGTAAAGCCAAACTGGAGAAAATGTGCTCGGTTAAGGCAGAGGTTAAGGGGTCAAGCTCTACTGGTTAAAGTACCTCTGATTTGTGTAAAGTTATTTCTCAAAATCCTCTTGAGGGCCAATGGTTCTATGCTAGAGGGCCGGATTTGGCCCCTGGGCCTGACGTTGCCTACCCCTGCGCTACAGGATTCGTTTGTTGTATTCACACCTGCATAAAAGGACCGGACCAGCGTTCAAAACAAACCCCGGTCCGTTTAAAGTGGACCAAACAGTGCAGGTCTGAATGCACCCTTGCATTCCAAATAAAGCAAAAACAAAGCATTCGATCTAGTTAAGTTTGGTAAAAGTGTCAATATCACATTTATTGAAACCAGAAATGACTTTTCCGACTTGCCGGAATGTATAATTTACATATAATTCTATTACACAGTGAGCACGAAGGCTTCCTCCCCCGTTGTACCGCCTGACCTCTATTTGTTTGTGTGCACCACGCCCCCAGCCATTATCTCAGCGGCTTTTAATTACCCCTGAAAATGTGCGATTATGTAAATGCCCTGCGCGAATGCATATCCATACAGAGGCTGCATTGTAATCATTACCTCGCCTCGGTGCGTGCCTGACCCGACTCCTCTTTGCACGTACATAATTATGATGTTTGCAAGTATTTATTGTTTTTGTGCCTCAGGTATGTTTATGCATTATTGTCCATATAATGTTCAGTGAGTGCGCTCTTTGGAAATTCATTATTTTCCGGGTAGACTGTGCATGCGTCGTTCGGAGAGATATCAGGGGACTAATGGCTGCTTACTCAGCCGCGGGCAGAACTGTTTAAATGAGACAAACACACAGGCAGACGGTGTATTCGTGAAACCTTATGTATTTGAAGTTGTTTTGCCTCAGATGCATGTTTATCTCAACAGTAGCTTGTTTTATAACGACCATTCAATGCAATTGTGATGTGGTTACTTGTTACCAGCCAGAAAAGAAAAAAAGAACAACTTCCACAGCATTACATTCCAGGATGAATGGATGTCAGTTATATTCTGTTGCTGTATCATTTTCTTTTTTAATTGACATTCCAGTATATAGGGTGAAGGCTTCCTACCAAATAAAGGCTTTATAGCATATATTTCTTGGATCCATAGCTTTCAGTGACGCCACTTGCTCTGAACTCAAGTGTTGTCTTTAAAATGTGCCCTTGTCCTGTCGTACGTCCTCAGACGGTCCACTCTGTTGATGCGAGCCATTCCAAGATGTCAATGACGAGGTCAATGGGCCCATGGGTGACATTTGGTGGCCATTGTTTTGGGCTACTGGTCAGTATGTGGTCCACAGCTTGTGATATGTGTGCAGCTTCGAAGTGTCCTACCCCTGACCTGAGGTGGTTGAGTGCGGTCCACTGCGTTCGGGGCAAACTGACCCATCTGTGAGGTCTTCAATGGTGCAGCCTCGACGGTTCCACAGATTTCCACTGGTCCTTCCTTTTTGTTTTGACCCTGGTGGACTTGATATTGTGTGGAGCAGTCTGTGGGCCAGGCCAGTAAAGGGGCAGCGGGATTTAAGGCAAGTAGACTTTGGGGTGTCAGCTGTCCTGTGGAGGAGGCACTCTTATGTCGCTGCTTCTTGTTGTGGGGGTGAATACCAGCAAAGGCAACTAAGTATACCCTTAAAGATAATCCATCCATCCATCCATTTTCTTCCACTTGTCCGTTTCCGGGTCGTGGGGGCAGCCGTTGGAGCTGCCCACATCACATTGCACCAGCCCCTTATGAATCTTCCTGCAGGTGGTGGGTCCACGGGATGACGGCCTCACGATTAACCGGGCCTGTTAGTCTCTCATAAGGGGCTTCTGAACCGCTCTTTGTCTGACCCGTCACCTAGGACCTGTTTGCCATGGGAGACCCTACCAGGGGCAGGAAGCCCCCGACAACGTAGCTCCCAGGATCATTTTGGCGCTCAAACCCCTCCACCATGTTAAGATGCCGGTTCCAGGAGGGGCCTTAAAGATAATGTCGACATTTATGAAAGAGGTCTCGTGAAAATGACAAGCATGCTCTTCCCAATTTCTGGCTAATACTTTCCCTAAAATTCCCCATTTACACAGTACTTTTATAGAAACATATATAATGTTAAAGGGATATTTCAGGATTTTTGACATAGGGCCTCATTTCCTAGTTATCCAGAGTGTTGCTAATTTCTGGAGATATTTTTTTTGTAATTCATGCATTTCTTCAGTTTGAAGAGTTACGTGGCATTAGGCTAGTGCAAGGCAAGCGCATTTCTACGATATCAGCTAGCCTGCACTAAAAACAGTCTGACCCGCTCCACAGCGATGTAAATGTCTGTGTTGATAGAATAATTTGAACCATTTTGCATTTAAAATAACTTATCTTTGAGCAGCATCAGCTTCGTGGTTGTATAAGCTACGCAGCGGCGGAGTGATCTGCTAGAAAATAGTCACTCAGAATACGGGCACTCATTTAATGCAAGGTCAGTTATATTCCCAAAAATATTCTATCAACACAGACATTTATATGGTTAGTCTGGCGCTATAAGTGATTTGCCTCAGATGCACTGTGGAGTGGGTCAGACTGTTGTTGATGTCAAAAATCCTGAAATGTCCCTTTAATATAATAGCATGCATTTTGGTTCAAACAAGTTCGACATTACAAAAAGTTATCACCAGCAAACTTTGTGTTGGTGAGAAAAACTTTACTGATTTATCAAACCCCATAATCACAAACTTGTAAAAATGCTCATCAGACAGAAAATAAAATTGTTATTGATTGAGTCAAACAACGCTTTCTTCACAATGTTTTTTTTTGTTTATCTTTACGAGTTGATATTGGATACATTTTGCAGCAATGAAATACATATTCTGAGCAGCAACAGTTGAAAACGCTAGTGTTCTTAATTGTCTCAAACACTGGTAATTAACAATGATTGCAATCAACACAAGCGGCGCAGAGTTGAGCGGCCCAGTCTTAAGGTATGTTATTATAGTTATTAGTGCCAGCAATTACTATCATAGCAGCACTGCGCCGCCTCTCTCTGCTTCAGCCTGCCCGGGAGCCTGTTTGTGTGTGCAGTTTCATTGGTTTGTTGTTTTCATCCACAGAAATCCATGCACATTATAAATAGCTCTGATACGTTCCAAAAAAAAACAGAAAAAGGCTGAACACTAGAAATACAAATTGTGTTGTGCCATTATGCTTAATACTTGTGAAGAATATAAATACAAATTAAAAAGGCGGGCACATTCACCAGGTATTTCAAAATGTTTCACAGTTACATAAGATTACAAGACGGAAAACAACTCATCGATATAAGATAAATATATCATTAACGCAGCCTCACCGTGTTTCGAGGTGACTCTGGGACCAGCAAGAGACCACTCCCTGAGGTTCTTCCAGCCCGAGATGGTTCATGGATAACACAGTGGCGCAGCGGTTGGTGCTTGTGTTTCACAGTAAGGTCCCGGGTTCAATCCCCGGGTCGGACTCTGTGTGGAGTTTCCTTGTTCTAGACCAGCAGTGGGCAATTCATTTTCATAAGGGGCCACATGAGAAGCCTGAATGGAGTCGGAGGGCCGCACCAACAATAACTCAAACTTATATTGGGATATAAGTATAATAAATGGGGAGTGTATCGCCGGGGTCCATAAGCAAAAGCTCCAAAATAAAAAAAATGTTTTGATTGGGAAAATACATTAAGGACTTTTTTTTTTCAATAAATGAATAATAATCAGCCCGACAGGACTGTAGCCTCATAAAAACGGCTTACACTTATTGCACTTTACAAGCCTGTGTCTCAAGTCTCTACTACATTGTAGTCAATATTCATTCACTCCACACTCTGTGGTAGTAAGCTACTATTGTAGCCACAGCTGCCCAGGGGCAGACTGTCCATTTCCCTCTTTCAAGTCACACAATGTGTTTTTTATATCCTGATTTCTCATTTTGTCAGTGCCCTCTGCTGGACACCTGTGGAATTCTTTCCCTTTATTCTTATTTAATCTGCCCCCTAGTGGCTGGAGTGAGAATTCTGGTAATTAAAAAAAATCATAACTGCACAGGAATGGGCTAGAGACTTACTTTTTTTTTTTTTTTTTACATACTTATGAATTCATGCTCTACAAGTTGTGGGCCGGACTGAATCATCTCGCGGGCCGGATGTGGCCCGAGGGCCATATTTTGCCCAGGTCTGTTATATACTAATATGACCGAATTTCTTGATTATAGTCGGAACTCGAGCAGCAGCGTTCTGGGTGAAGAACAGGGTGGAAACTACACAGTAATAGTGGCATAATGGGATTCAAATATAATCTGAGTGGGCATTGTTGTTCTGTCCCTGGGAAAGACACGACCTATTGTGGTTCTGAAACTGTGTTGGCTTCGTCTGGTGGGTTGGTGTTTGGTTTTTAGTTTGCTTAATTTAAAGTTTATTTTGTTTGTATTTTCCTTTTTTTGTGTCAATCCTGGTTACTGCTGACTACTTGTCTAGTTATGGTTTTACTGCTTTTAAGCTTTATTTGGTCTGGCCGTCAGAAAAGCAAATAGTTTCTTGTCGGTACTTGCTCTAACTCCCAACACTCACCATGTGCCTGGTGTTGCTGACTGGGGCCTCCTACTTAAAAAAGAAACACACTTTGTGACCAGTTACAAATCCAAAATGTCCCTTTTCATACAGGTAATAATGCCAGGCCTGACACGAGAATAAATTTGAAGTTCGATATATAGAGGCAGGAAAGTATCTTGATAAACGATATTATTGATTCTAATGATACTCGATAGTGTCAACTCATGTAATATAATGGAACTAGAGTTGCTTCAGTTAAAAATCAAAGTTTTACAAAGAAAGAATAGGGAGAAATGCTAATAAATGAACAGACGATAAATATCGAGCCCAAAATGTATTGTTTATCTGTTTTTCTATTGAACGATAAGTCGATATAGTATCTATCGTAACAGCCATAGCCATGTGGATACGAATAAAATGTTGATAAGATAATAAATGTATGGCTAACTAAGTTTGAAATGCAGTGAATCTTAACAGCCAAAATGTATGTACCTAGTTAAAATATAAAAGCAGTGAAATAAACGATTGACATCTTTGAGACTACACTATTGCCCCAAGTGTATCCCGTTTTAGCCGAAAAGTCTCCTCTCCTATATGATACTAGCTGAGACCCGGCCTTCGGCCGGGCCTCGCTAGTCTCCACATTTGATATTCTGAGATTATGAGTGATTACAAAGAAATGTCCAACCCGTCACACAGTTCAGCTGTAGAACAGTGGTCCCAACCCATTCCAAAAACTATGGCCACGACAAATGTTTAAAATAATGAAGGCAAAAAATAATTTCAAACAAACAGCAATTGGAGAGTTTGATGCACCCGTGCTCCTTTCTTATTAACTACAACGACAATATGCTATGTTATATGCTAAACTCAGGGAATAGAATTCAAGAGATAGTGGGATAATTATGGATAAATATTAGGGGTTCAGCTCTAACGGTTTGGGTCACGGTGCAGGACCCGAGGTTTGGTGCATCACGGTAGTGTACAATAAAACAAATAATGAGTAGGTTTAGAACTGAAATAGCCTAATGATAGTTGTTAGACAGTATTTATAACCTTACAATAAAATGGGCAATGCTTTCAAAGCTGCTTTAGAATAAAATGTACCTCTGGGCTCACAATACATGAAAGCAAAATAGAAAACAAATGGTACAGCAGCAAAGGAAAAAAAAAGAAAAAAACTACGCAGTGGAGGCCATGCGCTCGTTAAGTTGTAGTTTCATTTTCGCTTTCACTCACACGGAGGATAAATCAGTCGGAGCAGCGCGTTTGATTAGAGGCTCGTGTTGGAGCAGGTTTTGGGCAGGAGAGACTTAAACAAAGACACGCAGATGTGTTTTGGAGGATGTACCTGTACCTGTGCGGAGCGTCTACAGCTGCAGTTTAGGGTGAGTGACGATGGCACACAGTGGCCTGTTTGGATGCGCGCGCGCACACACATACACGCCTGCGCACGCACACACACACACACACACACACACGCACGCACGCACGCGCACATAGCCCTGTGTGGATGCACGCGCGCACACATACACGCACGGACGCTCACACGCGCACACACACATACGCGCGCGCACACACACAGCGCCCTGGTTGAATGCGCGCACACGCACGGCAGTCAGATCTCGTGCACTCGCGTTTTTGTGACGGTGGGTTGTCCTCGGACAGCAGCACCGCAGCACCGCGGCTTTCTGGTGTTCCCAAACGGTCTCCCATCCCAGTCCTAACCAGGCCCGTCCCTGCTTAGCTTCAAAGTCGGTATGGGAAATAAACATGGCGGCGCCCAGGCGGCGGCCATTGAGTTAGCGTTTTCTATAATAGATACCGTCATCATAACCATAAAAATATGTTCCAAAGTCCCCAGAGAAACACAGGTTTAAGCCGTCCCTCCTTATGTCGGGAAATGTATAGACAAACACCTCAATACATTAACGCAATCCCCGAGTTGTAGCTCTGCTCTTCTGCCCTACAGCATCTTAATGTAAAACAAATTTGAACAAAGCCGTGTGAAATTGAAATAAGCCTCTCTCTGCATCGGGCTGGAATGACTTTATTACAATCTAAAAGGAGCCTCCAAAGACTTAAAACCCCATTTTCACAGGGAAATTAGTTTTCGGGCAAGATGCATTGTTCACATTTGGCCGCGATAAGTCGGTTTTGCACAAAAGAGAATGTTTTTTGGCGCGGATTCCTTATCACATCAAGTCGCCAAGAGAAGATTTTTTTTCCCACCCCAAATTCGGATCATTTGTCAAATAGATTTACATCAAACTATCACTACTTTTTCTCTTTAGCACATGTTCAACTCTTAAAACGAGTAAATTGAAAATGGATTTATGGGAGGAAACTTGAGATATTGAGAAGCTTGTGTAGCGCAATAAAAAAACATTTCCACTGCCTTCTGTTGTCACTTAAGCTAAATCCGTTTTTTAAATGTAGTCATCTTATTTTTTTCTGTTCCGCCAATATGGAATTGTCCAGTAAATTGCAGACAGTTTTCCAGACAGTCAAGTTAAGCTCCGTACTCTCATTTATCAAAACGTGCGCATATGTCAAAAACTGGGTGTACGGCCATGCAAACCCAGCTCTGGCATTTCTCACTGAAAAACATGGCGTTCGCTTTATGTTTCCCATCTGCAGCTGCAACTAAACTTTTTTTCCTACATCGCCTCACCAAGTATTAGTGTTCTTTCCAGTTAACATTAATGCAGACTCGGTATCTCCATTGGGAAACCTTTTTTGTTTTTTTTTGCATGTAACCCATGTTAAACTGCTGCTGGGATGGTCACATTTCTTGACATCTTGGGTCATCAGGGTCTTGTTTTGATTCTGCCCATACCCTTGATAAGGAGTGTCCAAACTGTTTTCATCCACATACTGAAAAATATCTCAATCGGAGGGTCATGGGGCTAATCTTAGAGGGAGGAAAAAGTATGTGAACCCTTTGGAATTTCTTACATTTCTGCATAAACTGGTTGTAAAATGTGGTCTGATCTTTTTACTAAAATCACAAGAATGAGTAAACAGTGTCTGCTGAAACTAATACCACCCAAACAGTTACATGTTATCATGTTTTTATTGGCCATAACATGTAAACATTCACAGGACAGTGTGGAATAAGTAAGTGAACCCAGGAATCTTGCTGAACTGCTACAGTTTTGTGAAGAAGAATGGTCCAAGATTCATCCTTGTGCCCGTTTAATCTGAAGCTACAGAAAACGCAGTTATTGCTGCCAAAGAAGGGTCAGCCAGCTGTTAAAACCAAGGGTTCACTTACTTATTCCATGCTGTCCTGTGAACATTTACATGTTATGGCCAATGAAAATATGATAACATGTAATTGTGTGGGTGGTATTAGTTTAAGCAGACACTGTTTACTCATTCTTGTGATTTTAATAGAGATCAGACCACATTTTATGAACAATGTAGACAGAAATGTGTGAAATGCCAAAAGGGTCACATACTTTTTCCTACCTAAGTCATTCCAAAATTAAGGTACCCAATATCAACACAAATATGATTTCCTTGCCAAACAGCCCTTGCATTTCGACAACAATCTTTACTTTTCTGATGTACAGTAGCAGATTGTCCCCCAAACAGTTCTATAGTTAACTTGGGGTCTAATTGCGCAGCCTATACCCCGTGGACTATATCGCACTATAACGCAATTGGCCTTGTTCTCTGTGAAGCGCATAAACTTTTGTGCTGTTGGAACTATGTGCAGGTTGTTAATAGGCTGCTATAGGACCACCTCCGTGTTGATGGATGCTTGTTCCACTTTCACTTTCTCCCCTGTAATGAGCTTGTGTCTGTATATAGACCACACTGCAGTTGTAGCTGCACAGCTAAAATTACCCAAGTTCTTGCAGGATCACATTTTCCTATTTGCGACGGTGCACCATTGAGAGTAGAAAAAAGTGCTTAAGCTTTCTTTTAAGTTTGGAAATTTGTTAATGATTATGTATTTGATCAAGTTCTGGCTCGTTTAATATTATGCATATTACCTCTATTATTCGTCAGTTTATTTTGTCAAAAGTTGTGTTGTGCATTGCTCACACCAAGCTCTCTGTCGTACATGACTTTACAGTATATTCAAAAGTGCTTATGTACTTTACTGGTTCATTTAATGGAATAGGCCACTGTTTTTACATACTGAGATATGTTCTTACCTGAGCTTAGACGAGTTGATGCGTATCTGTCTGGACTTTGTGTTTGCCCTCAGTCACGCAAAACGAGCAAAGATGTTGTTAGCATATGGCCTCTCCCAGCATGTTCCTATAGCTCCAAATGGGGTGAAGTTGGAAGCGACCATGCTCTTCCACAGGCACAAAGACCAGACAGGTACGTATCAACTTGTCTACGCTCAGGTAATAACATATCTCAGTATGGAAAAACAGTGGCCTGTTCCTTTAAGTCTCTCACCTCAAGTGACTTTGTCAGCACCAATGATCTTCTAGGAGCAGGCTGAGTATATAGCGATCAGTAGGGAGGGGTTTACTGATGAGCATCGGTATACAGTATATTGTACCTGCAGCTAAAACATCATTGACAAGTTAAGCTCAGCTCAGCCTCAGCTACTCCATTTTGCCGGAGCGGCATGGTTGCAGACAAACGCTGCACCTCCCTCACCTCGCCCCCAACACACGTCTCCCCCTCACCTGCCCCTCATCATGTAACACAAATATGTGCAGAGATCGCAAATGTTTGAAGCAGCAGAAACCCTAACACAGAGTTTAGCATAATGATAGAAGTTTACAAAAAGATGGTGAACTGACAAACATCTGACCGACCTCCTCTAATGCAGCTGAAATCCTCGTGAAGTGTCCGTTTGTTCAATAATCCAATATCCACAGGGAGCCATCAGGTCTTTTTCCGCCTTATGATTAAGCAGCATCAAGAGGCTGTGAGGCATTCAAGGGTTGCGGGGGAACAAAAGTCCTGCACTGTAAACCTAGTTGTAAATGGAAGTATTATGTTCTAAATGCTTCTAAATGGCATACATGAAAGCAAAATAAGCAAATAAATATACGTCTCAAATGTTTACTTTGCCACATATCTTATTTATGCTGATAAATGTGTGTTTCACACAAAATTAATGAGATTTCCGTATCTCATTGAATCTATGATTAGAGCAGCGTGTGGAGGGAGGTGAGGGGGGGAAGCCAGGTGTGGGGAAGAGGGGGCAGAGCAGGGTTCACTACTCCACCTGCTGACAAAAAAAGGCAGCTTTAAGAATGGCTGCAATTAAGAATAGTTTACCTACATTTCAGAAATTTTGTCTTATCATGTAGAAGAAAATCTAGCACTAATTTCAACATCAAATTTAATTTCTTAATCTAAGTGGTACATACTACTACTGGCAGATTTAGCTTCTTACATGCTTAAATCAAGGGCAAATATTTATTTACATTACTTATTTATAAATGAATTATTGCAATGGTTTTCAAAAAGTGATTATTCGGGGTGACTACGAAACTATGGAACGACTAAAAGCTTAGACATCCACGTTTAAAAGATACAAATACATTACTTTACAGCCACCTTTGCTGGCTTATAACAATGGAAGGCACCATTATAATTATGATTACGTCAGTTGAATTTATGTCTGCTTTGCTCAAAAATGTTGATTTCCAAAATAGTCTAATGGTTACTGCCCAAGAAAGTATTTTTTCCCCCAACTCAAAAAGTGTCAAAAAAGTGCTGTCGCGTTCATTTAACTTTTGAAATATTTGGCTATTCCTAAATCTTTGACTCTTGCGTTTGATTTCACTGAGGAAGATGGATGGATGCGACGAAGGTAGCGAGTTAACTAATGAGCAGTGATGGACAGGACAGCGCCAAGACTTGTGATTCAAGATGGCTGACTAGATGGATGGATGGGACGAAAGTGGAATGCAAATGAGCTGATTTTTGTGAGTTTTTGAGGTCAGTGTCTGCGCTGAGGTGAAGACTGTGTTAAGTGTAAAAAAAAAGAAAAAAAACCCAAAAAACAAAGTCGACAGATGGATTTAGAGACGGTGAGGACCCCGGAAAGTGCTTATTAGTTTTGTGCTGTCTGCGCGGCGCGGCTAATAAAGCTCTCCCCGGTCGGCAGCGCTCACCGGTGAATAACAAAGAGCCCGCGGTGTGTGTGCGGCGGATGGGCATTCATCCTAACCACGCGCACAGCTACAGTTGGCTCTGATTAAAATGCAGAGGCCGGACCGTCTAACACATGGAGAGACCAGAGGGGAAACCGAGCTCCAGTCAGCGCCATGGACTATTGGCTGTAGCATTAAGGCAACTACAAGAATATCTGAAAATGTCATAGTAGTCTGTTGGAAGTTCTGTGTAGTGAATCTGACTAATTGTTAAAAGGCTATGTGTGCAAGGGACCAGAACATCAAATTAACATTAAGACGTCGGATAGTAGTTTAGTTAAAGCCATTTTACTTCTGTCCCAACAGACTGTATTTCTGTGTGGAGTTTGCATGTTCCCCCCCGGATTCCTCCAGGGGCTCTGGTTTCCCCTGCCACTAAAGATGTGTACAAAAGGCCAGCATGAATGAGAGCGAGTGGGTGAATGAGTGGTTGGAGGTGCCGATGGCTCAGATTGGCGGCCTACCACGGGGGCAGCTGTGGCTCCAATTGAGTTTACCACCACAGAGTACAGTGTACAGTGAATGAATACCACAGTGTAGCACTTTGAGGAACTTTATAGCAATACAAGTGTAAACCATTATTATTATTATTACGTATCACAATACTTTCATGTAGGGATACTCATGCGAGTATGAGTACTTTTATTTTAGAACTCGCCGACACTGAATACTGATGTGAGGCATTTTCTTCAAACAAACTTTCCAATGAAGTAATTTTAAGAGTAGTTACATATGAAATACAATGATACTTTATGGATAGAGTTATAGGAAATGTCCACGCTGTAGTGCTCTCTGTCTCATAGACATCAAAACACCCCATGTCCAAAAGTTGTATTTTTATGATAGTATGTACTAAATTGTTAATATTTCTACTTGGCCTCATTTTGCAGTAGCCTTTCTGTGGATTAGTGTTTTGCATTAACTTGCAAAGAAAACATTTTGGTTATTTTTCCTCAAGGCACGCAGTCCTGCAGCCGCTAAATGTTGCTCAATATGTCCATCTTCAATGAAGTCTCTTAGTCATCTTCTTTACTCTGTAGTTGAAGTGTTGAACGTTTCGCCTCTCAACTAACAATTGTCAGACCTGTTAGCTGCTAGTTAGCGACATTAGCTTGCTCATCTTGTAAACATCATTTAGCACAGGCTAAATTCTATGTGGAGTGTTTCCACACTTCTCCAGTTTGTTGCTCTGCTCAGTTAGAGGTGTGACTCATGGGTGCCACACCTCCAGTGGTATTCGTTTCTTGTATCGAGACGTTTATGAACGGGATTATGAGTACAAGCACATGGGATCAAGTTGATTCCCGATATTGGTACTGTTATCAGTGCATCCAGCCTTTCATGACATTAAATGAATGAAGCTACAGTGGCTACAGGGCCAAGTCTAGAATTCTGTAAGGACAGGAGGCGTCACTGTCTGTCTACTGTCCATCAGACTAACATGAATTTTTATATCTCTTGTTAACTCAAAATTGGGTCATATTTTTCAATTCAATCAGGGTGAAGTATGAATAATGGACTGCAATTAAACAACTTATTTTATCAACAGTTATTCAAGTTGCCATATGAATGGCATCATGTACCGGATCATTCCTGCCCTTGTGCATAATATTTTCTTTGTTAACCGCATATAATCATGTGAAATCCTCAGGATAAACCAGGTCGAGTCTTCTCCACTTTAGACTTTGCTGTTTAAGCCTAGACTGAAAATATAATCTTCCAGGATAAAGCAAAAGAAAATGAACACTACTTTTGCATATTTACTTCCCTCATCTCTTTCTTATGCACATCCAGGCTCATAGCTACCATATCATGCTTCCGCTGACATGCATGTGTTAGTCCGTGCATGTGTTCCGCCTGTATCTGCCATTTCGAAGCTCTGCACGCACGGTTGTCATTCTCTAACAGCTTGTAGACAAACTCATTACACCCCACACCTGCTCCCTCTGCACCTCCTTTGTTTGCGTGTTCCTCAACTGGATGCACGCTTCAAAGTGTCTCAAGTCACCCTAATTTACTTGCATTTTCACTGCGCTGAAAGGAACTACACTAGCGAAGGTCAGGTGCTGGAGACTGCCGCGTTTGTTGTCATTTGAAGAAGTAGACAGCCAGACCGCTTCTCTGTGACAGTCGTCAGCCCTGGGACCCGTCGATAAAGTGACACCGAAACTGAAGCGTACGAGCTTGGGCCTCTGTGGCAGCTCCACTTTCGCCTTTCTTTCCTCTTTTATTCGTGTTTGGACGGCGGAGAGGAGGACTGGTTAAAAAAAAAAAAAAAAGCCAAGGGGACACAGCCAAACACACTGACGAAAGAACAAAGTCATGCGAGTTAAACAACAAAGTAAAGACAGTGCTTGGGTACAAAGGTTGTGTCTAAATGGTTTTGCACAAAAGGGAACCAGGGAGCAGTGCGTTTTAATGTGCGTTTTAATGTCCAAAACTTCTATTGTTTCCACGTATCAATTGTTCCGAGTAACTTATACAAATGCATTTGATTTCGGCGGCAGACAACAAAACGAGCACTTTACTCTGGGGAGACAGTTTATTACTTTTTCTTTGTGCGTTTTCCCAAAAACTTGTTTGGCAAACATTACTGTGACGAAGAAAGAAATAGCTCTCTGTGTGTGGGCTGAGAAGTACATTAGAAACATAAGTAGGCTGGAATTGCTTGTTAGGCTCTATGCTTGTACCTGTCTTCATTAACGCTCCATTTGTCACATTTAGGAAAAAAAAAGAAAAAGCCAAAAAATCCACTGTAAAATTATAGTATCCACTCTTGGAGTCTATTAAATGAAAGCGGAGAGTGGTATGAAATTGGGCTAGATGGCAGCACAATGAAGAGGAAGAAAGAGCAGTAGTATTGCAGTGTACTCTGGGCGTATTAGTGACTGAGCCTCCTGTTATAATGGGACCGGGGATTAGGCGGATAATCCACCGTGTCTTCTCCCGTACTTCCATTTTTGCTTTTACCTTTCCGTTGTTTTCTATCAGGCTCAAACCGACGGCACCGGGGACGTGAATTAGCTTGACTATTACAGTTTGTGTTTACCAGCTGTAATAGAAGAACAAATTGTCCTCCATTCTCCCTAATAACAATGTGTTGTATTATATTGTAATTATTTTTCATTCTAGTCCATTTGTCATTATTGAAATGTCCAGGTTGGTACAGGGAAGCTCACTGTGAAAGGCTTTTCTGTGGCCAAATTACAAAAGTTTCTGAACAGGGTATTACAATGCAGAGCTGATCGACTTTTGCTCTACTTATGCAAAACCAGCATTTTAGACCTTACAATGTTATAATTTGGGTTTTATACTTGCCAGGGAGGCGACTGACTGTTCTAATGGCAGTTTGGGAGTCGTCTTGACACAAACCAAACAAATAGCCTCAATTGTGAAAGAAAAACAAAACAAAAACAAAATGGCAGCAGTTCATTTACATTACCTTTACATACCTCAGCAAGAACAGTGTTGGTCACTCTTTAAAGGAATAGTTCACCGTTTTTCTATACTGAGATATGTTCTTACCTGAGCTTAGACGAGTTGATACGTACCTGTCTGGTCTGTGTGTGTGCCCCTGGAAGAGCTTGGTCGCCTCTAACTTCACCCCATTTGGAGCCATAGGAATATACTGGGAGAGGCCAATGCTAGAAACATCTTTGGTCTCTTTGCGTGACTGAGGGCACACAGTTCTTCCATACTGTGATATGTTCTTACCTGAGCTTAGACGAATTGATACGCACCTGTCTGGTCTTTGTGCGTGCCCCTGGAAGAGCTTGGTCGCTTCTAACTTCACCCCATTTGGAGCCATAGGAATACATTGGGAGAGGCCAAACGAGGGCAAAAACGGTGAACTATTCCTTTAACCAGTTCCAATGGTAGAGTTCGGTATGACAATGTGACAGTATGTGTAAAATGTTGGCTCCCTGTTCCAAAAACATGTCAAACAAATGCATGCTCTTCTTCAAATTGTGTTTAAATTTGCTCTTCTGTTCTTTCTAATCATGACTCCAGCGGCTGATGATGACATGACATCCCATTTGTTACGCGTCCCCTTTATACTTGGCATGCAAAACACACCACCCACAACTCTGAGACTTTATTTTCTTTTCATTGTTAGGAATACACACCCCGAAGAAGGCTTTGCAATAATAAATTAGCCATATATTATTAAGCTTCTTAACTTGTTTTCTTTCACAAACGTTTGCTCCCAGACATGAGCAATACTTCCTGATAACTTTTTGGACTTCGACTTATTAGAAATACGATCGCGTGTGTCGTCTTTAGCTGCACAACGAATTACCGACTTGTGGATTCGGTTAATGTTTCTCGTCTTGATTTGGCCTAAACATGTCCTCCTCTTTCACTGTCCCAGCCTTTTTTTCCAAACTGTTTATGCCTTTGACAACATTTGCTCTGTTCACTTTATTCATTCCCCGCTGCCCTTGACCAGTCTCTTAACACTGAAAGCGGTGCCGATAAGAGCGGATTTACACACAATAGTCCGGCCATTAGCGTCTCGCCCGGCCCCCCCTTCCCCTCTGTCTCCCTCCTTCTTCTCCCGGGCTTGTTTAGTGTTATCAGATCCGCGGGGATGTGTGTGGATGGCAGATTGAATATCACGGAGCCACAGAAAAAGCCAAAGGATGTCGAACCCCGCATTCACACGCTGCTAACCTCATCAACAGAGGGGCCCCTTGTCCCCTCCGCAGTCAAGGAGATGGACAGTAGCGGATAATTGCGTTTTGGACAATACTGTATGCGCCTGTTTGTGTACAGTCTCTGCGATGGGAATTTGTAGCTCTTGATTTGCTGCCTTTTTGCAAGTCTGAAACGGGGAGACGATTTTGTGGAGCCAGTGGTTTGTCGCCATCTTTGCGTGTACTCGTGTCGTCTTAGGTGAATGCGGACTCAAGCGAGTCGAAAGGTTCTTAAGCCGTCGCCTATACCGTGTTGTTCAAGTCAATCCTTTCAGCCTGCAGCCCACAGATTTTGCTTGTCCGCTGATGCTTTTGAGGAGATTGAGGAAAAGTATCCTCAACGCTAAGACAACCCAGTACAGGTGACAAGGAACCTTTGTCTACGATGGTGGTTTACTGGTTTGATTTTCAAGGTTTAGCTGTATGATTCTTACAAAATCATCAAGTACTGAGCTGCAACAACAGTGTTGTTATGTTCGCCCAACAATTGAGCCATGGCCAGTTTTTCTCAAACTGTGGTCCGGGTTCCTCTGGTGGTACTTGGGCTACACTTAAAGGAGCTATCCTTGATTTTTTTTACTTTTCTGTATTGGAATGAAGTTATTTTTGTCCTGTAGTATATGGTAAAAGCAGACATTTATCCAAAAAAACACTGGTTTTAAAGCCTTTTAAACAGTCATAAAATGTCAGGCTAGTAGGCATTTTTACAGTGAAATTACAGTTTTCCTCCCTGAAAGTTGTGAAACCTGGTTTAAACTCAGTCCCTGTGACAGATTTTGATGTTGTAAATGCATTAGGAACGTTTGAGATGAGTTTGGACCAGAAAATAGCAATTTGAAATTTGAGTGACCCTGTTTCTTTGTACAATCAGGTATAGCTCCTTTAAGGTTGTATCATAGACTGAAAAACATGGACGTAGCATCGCGATTAGCTGCTGAAGCCTAATTCTGTGTTCCAGGCAACTGGTATTTGGTAAATTTCCGATCTCCGACTCGGGGATTTGCCTTGGAACGCCACTTGATCAAGATGTAGACTCAGAGGTGATCACAATTGTCCGAGTTCAGATACGAGATGAAGATGTGAATGTTTGTCACAGCCTTCATCATAAAGTAATGTAGAATTATATCTGGTCAGAAGAAACATTCATGCAAAGTTAGCTTCTTATTAACTGTTGTAGCTGGAGCTCTTTGAGGTTGTAAATTTTCATTTTCAAGCGGGAAAAATCCCAGTTACCAGTTGCCTAGAAGGCGACATAATAGAGAATTGAGCTCTTCAATTCATTGTTGAACACCGGCTTGTCATTCTTTCTTTCACGTGTTCATCATCATGCTGTTTTTTCCTGTTTGCTATTTTCATTTGTATTTTTTTGCACTATTCTAAATGCAGAATGGGTGGTACTCTTCTGTGATTTATTTGTTTGAATTAGTGATCATTTCATTCATGCTTTAGTAATGCATTTAATCCAGGTGTTTAGACATACACAGGTACCACCCCACACTGACAGGCAGGGGCAGAATGTTGTAGGCCAAAATAAAAAAAATAAAAAAAATCTGTTATTGAAATGCAGAAAATTTCCACACATTCAACATTTTCCTTCTTTTTTTTTCTCATGTTCGAATTGACGTAACTCATTCCAACCCACCTCATGCTCTTGAATAGTTTGCCATCTCAAACCTCAGCAGGCGACTGTTGACTGGCGTGGACCGAACAGCGGCGATGAGATTCAGGAGGAAGGGCTGTCAGAGGCGGGGCGCAGCGGGGAGGCCGGGCCGGAGTGAACGGCAGCCGGTGGGAGTGATAGAACTGCTTTCCTCCATGATGTCATCCCCGTATGGGTCTTGCAGGTGCTCACTGGGAAAGCTCGATACGGGAGAATGTATTCATAAGAAGGCAGTGTTTGTACAGCAGGAAATGCTGCCATGCTGACTCACAAGCGTCGGAATACATAGAGCGGAGAGAAATTTGCATGCGATTTGGCAATGTTGGGAATTTGGGTGCGAGGATGTGTGCAGAAATAAGGAGCCAAATAACTAAACAGAGAAAAATGATCCCACATCTTGCGTCATTCACTTCAATAACGTGTTGATAGAAGTTGACAGCAATGAAATTTCAGCTGTCAAGATTTGGGTCAGTGGCTTAACATGCAAACTTTCACACTGGGACAAAGCAGTTGTGTAATCTACTCAATGTGCTTTACAATGTCTACTTTCTCATCCAAAAAACAAGGTGAATAATAATTGGATAATAATAAGATATCCACAATTTTCTCTGGAAATATATTGTGCCAACAGAGTAAAACCTAGCCCTCCTCATAGTTCTGATTCCCCTTACTGCCACCCAAATGTGCACAACTGTGACCATTTTACTTACATTTTCCATATAGATACAAAAAAATATAAATATAAAATACACAATTTGTAATACTTGTTCCCCCATACTTTTGAAATAGATAGAAACTTTGATGTTTTTAGGGCTGCAACTAACAACTAATCGATTTATCTACCGATTATTTTCACGATTAATCGATTGGCTGTGAATGGTATATAAAAATGTTATTTTTTTGATCACATAATGCTAAAGTGGGATCACTTGAGGACGTGTTGATGGAGTAAACCTAAAGTAAATGTTTGTTTTATGCTAATTCTGCTTCTTATTGGATGAGACACAGACAGATATTTATTAAATTTTCAATGTACAAAACACTAGATACCCTAACTTTAAAAACAAAGTAGATTTTCATAAAAAATACAAAATGTCATTTTTGCTTTTTTAATTTTGTCGACCATTTCAATAATCGATTAGTTGTTTCAGCCCTATATGTTTTTGACCTCATGTGATAAACTTTTGTCTTTCTCAGGTTGTTGAAAACATATTTTGTCCTGGTGTTGGTCAGATGTTGTTTGCTGGAAGATTAGCTTTAACACTGTCAAGCAATCAAACCTGCTTTTAATCCAAACACCATCATTTATTTTTAAACTAACAATAACTTTTTCCTTAAGAAACATAAATCACGAGTAATGCAAAACGAAGTGCTTGAGGCTGGCAGTCGCAAACATTTCTTTTACGCTGATTATATGCCACTGAATACATTCCCTTAATTTAGCAGCTCCAATTTGCTCGGCTGAATAATTCAAAATCACGTTTAAATTCACATGTTTCTTTGGGTAATTCCTTCATCGGTTTGCCTCAAGCCAAGTTTTAGATTTGTCTTTGTAATTCGGCAACTTGAGCAGCCTCGGAAACTACGCCTGCATTGCTTTAATGCTTCTCACAGCGATAAAGTAAATCACGCTCGCACATTGTACGTCAGAGGGAGTAAAATGTGGACCACAAAGGCAACAGCAGGTAAAGGCAAAGACATGGTTAGATGGTTATGGGCCGAGATGTTCAGTAATGAAGAAATGTACTTATAATGCACTGCACGGTTTACAAATAAAAAGCCTTATTGCTCGTGGTGAAGGTATTGAGAATCCGAGCCATTTGACATCCAGACATTGGCACTATAAGCATGCTGGTTCCAAATCTTTCATTTCTCCACAGTATATTTGATATATGCCCTCCCCCCGCTGTCCCCCCCTGTGTAGAATTACATTTCTGTAATGCTCTACATCCGCCTAATGTACTTCTAAGGCAGAGTGTGCATGCAGGGCTTAGCTTGTTTGGGTTTGTAATGAATAGAGTGCTCCCAGTGAAAGTATGTGAGCCACTGTTGTCAATTATCACTAGTTTCTACGAGCGTTCTTGACAGAAGACAAATCGCAGCCGGCGCCCGGATCACTTTCTCCTTCCATCTATTTGCCTACAGGACTATTGTATCCTCTTCTGACCATTTTCCTTTCAAATTTAGACGTTCGGGGTATTTTAGTTTTGTACTGTTATTATGAGTGAATGGGTTTTTTCAATTCCTGTTTGTTGGAATAACTTTCTATCTTTGCTATTTGTATATTGATGATGGAAAAGTGACCAACAGCCTCTCCTTATAAGCATTTTTTTTGCAACAACATAATTGCCCGGCCAGGTTGGATGAGCAGCATGTGCCCACTCAAAAGATGTTCTCTCTCTTCAGTAACAGCACACACAATACATTTATTTATTTATTTTAAATCTTATTTTCAGAGCTAACTTTATTTAATAAATATTGAACATGGCAGCTTGTTTCACGTCAAATTCCTTACTTGCGTTTCTCACACGAAAACGCTGCGAGTTGCATTTTGCCAGGCCCTTCAGTTCCTATTTATTCCCCTCTCCATCTTGTACTTTCCCCTCTATGTGCGCTGCAGTGAGGGCTGACAGGCGGTGAGCTCACAGTGGTAACCTCGCTGCCACCATGCCAAGCCGGGCGCCACTTGAGGCCCAGGGCTGCAGATTGAATAGCTCCCGGAGATGTCATATCCAGACAGCCTCCCGGTGAATTACATTTCCTGGTCCTCTTTGCCTGGCTGCTTCTCGCGCACGTTTCAGCCAATGGCGTCTCCCGGCGTGGCCCCCCCTCCAGGGGCTGTTGCCTGGGTGTGTCCCTCGCTGAAATTAGCTTGGCTTGATCTGGCCACTGTAGGCACCACCAGTGTTAAAGCTGATATTTCCCCTTTTCACACCGGAATAGGAGGAGGTATAGGGATTATTAGCTGTTAGCTGCTGCCTCAACTCATTTCTAGCTCTCACAATACCTCCCATTAGGGCTGTAAAATTAATCGAAATTCAATTGCGATTTCGATTATTGCACTAAACGATTATAAAAATAGCATAATCGAAAAAAACAAAACAATTATCATTATTTCCTGCTTATCCATCTGATCAGCGCGGAAAGTCCCTGTGTTTGTGAGCGTGTCTGACCTGCTGAACTACGAGCACTGCGTGGTGGAACTGTATTTGTTGCGGCAAAAAATAAATAATTTAAATCATCTTTATAAGTAGCTCTTGTGATAACGCCGCTGATAAGTGCTCACCTTTTGCTGAAAGAAGAGCCCAACAAGAGCAATATAACTTTTGAAGCCTCTCATATCCTTTTCCCAGGCGCTTTTGCCAGCATTAAAACAAGCAGCGCTGTGTGATGATGTCATCAGGCCGTGCAGCTCAGTTTGCTTGTGCAGGTGTGAGGGTTGTCCAGCAGGTGTGACACAGAGAACTCTCCTTAATCGAGGCATACTTGATATCATTTGTACTTTTGTAACCGTTCAAAGAAAAAAGTTTAGTTTAGTTTAGTTTAAATTTTAGTTTTTTGATTAATAAATAAATAAAACAAAAATAGACTTTTTTAAGGCAACAAATAATCGTTTAAATAATCGCGATTATTATTTCTATAGGTAGCAGCGCTACCTCCCGTACATCCACATTGTTCATTTGGAAAAACGTTTTTGGGAGCATGTGCAGCTTTGTCAGATGGTGAAAGTTAAGTAAGTATTGCCTCTTTCTTCTGCATTAGCAATAGATAGAAGAGCCAATAAACTCCGACTAACACTTAAAAAGTGTTGTCCAAAGTAACACCGCTTCCCACCTGCCCTCCTCCTCCTGTGGCTCTAACCGGGGTGTGTCCGACGCCGAAACGATCCCGGCTTGATCCAACCACCGCCAGGCCTCGCCGGCAACCAGCAGATGGGCCCTCTGATTGGCTGTCAGCTTATGTTTATTTCCTCGTTGCGGATGTGTCAGATGAGATAAAGCGCGGCTCTACTGAATGTGTCATGTTCCCTCCGAGGGGCTTCTAAGAAATGAGAAAAGTTTAGCTTGGAGGACATACGGCCTAACAGCCGCGGCCTGCACCTGTCAGGGGTGTCCCGCTGCATCATTTCTGTTTTCACTTACCTCTACGACTCGCGGTTAAGTGACCCCTCGCGCTGTCGCAAACGTTCAGCTATACCTGCGAGATTTATTGCAAACCTATTGAAATGATATAGTCAATTAGCAAACCACAGGCAAATATTTTGGAAATCTAGCAAAAAAGCTCAACAATGTTTTCACTTTTTTTGCCATACTTTCCACTCCAATCCTAATAAGTAACACTCTATTGTGCGAGCCATTAATCATGTTATTGCTCAGTGAGGTATTTTTCTCATTATTTCAGCATGTAGACATGAGATCATTTGAAAAGGGTTCGCCCAATTTGAAAAGAATGGAAACATTTGTTCTTCTCAACAAAATTAACAAAGTGTGTTTTGCTTTCGAATGCTAATGCACAATCCTAAACCGTATTAAAGTTCAGGTCATGGGAGTTGACTCTTATTATGCAGTTTGCGTCAATCATAAAACGTAATGTTTATGGTGCATTAAACCCTAAGCGCTTGTTAGCCTTTTTAAGATTTCCATTCAGATTCATTTTCTCAGTGACACTTTCTTGACCTTTGCTTTTTTTCAAGTTTACATATGCATAATTAAAGCAGTACTAAGTAACTCTTGCCCCTAGAGGCCATAAGTGCAACTGCAGGTGTCGTAGCAAGTTGCGATTTTTTTAACTTATTAATTGTCTTGACAGAAAAGGCGAAGGGAGAGAGGGATATTGTACATCCAATCATTAAATGGAAATATTTTTTTTCACTCAAACTTAGTTGTAAATACTGTTTAAAGTGATGCTAGCCCGCAGTTAGCTTTGCCCGTTAGCCTGTTAGCTTCTTCTTCGTGATTCTATTAGTGTGTATTGGTTGCTCCGTTCCGGTGGCAGTCAAGTTGCAAAAACGGTTTTCTGGCCAGAGACACCAGGGGGAGATGAAAGACCCTCCAATCATCCCATAAACACTTGTATTACCCCCACAGGGACTACGAAAAGGATTTATTAAGGTAAACACGTTACTTAGTACTGCTTTAAAGCTTATCAACTAGCTTTTGGTCATCTCAGCTTTGATATTTCCTGGTTTCTAAAAATAATGACTGTGCATGGAAAGGACACTTTATTACCAAGGCTCATGTTGGTTTTTGTCTCGCTGTTTGGATAAAGCTCCATCTGAGGCAAAAGTGGGAATTGTCGGTCTTAAACAGATCTTTGTTCGGATCCAAAGCCAATATCTATCTGTATTAGCCAGTATAATAGAAAAAACCTACTGAAAGAGAACATTTAGTTTGCATGTTCTGATGCATGCCCCGATGTGCCCAGGAGGTGGTTATCTTGAGCTGAACAATGCCCAGAAAAGAGGAGGGAAAAGCTGTTTTATTGTAGAGGAGGAGAAGAGAGTCCATGTCCCTCCGTAAATTGATTAATGAGGAACAGCTTCACGTGGAAAACAGAGCGGAGCACGCACAAATGTCCGCGCTCACACAAACCTGACACACACTGCCGTCTGGAGGTGGATGGGCTTTGGCATGTTGTGCTAGCAAACAGGTGGTGGGCTGGATGCACACACACACACTCCTTAGGAGGTGCGGCGAGATCCATGCTGGGCGTAACTGTAGCAAAGCCAAGACATTAAACTCAACCGACAGAGCGAGAGCAGGAGAATGCAGCCTCACATTCTGTTGCCTGGAAAGAGTCTGTGTTCTCTTAGCGTCTGAGAAAAGGTCGTTCTCGCGTGATGTCATTACATTTTGCGCAGCCTATTGTACGAAAGTGAGGTGGAGGACAGGGCAAAATCTACATAGGAATTTAGTAATGGAAAATAATGCACAAACTCATCCATGTTTTGCATGATGAACGTGCTGTTGTGTGTAAAAAAAAAAATCTGATTTTCATGTTTGAAATTCTCCATTATTCCCTGTGTTATATTTCATAGTATTCATGTGTTCTTGCGGACATTAAGTGCATACTTTTA
Source organism: Gobius niger (assembly GCF_951799975.1). Lineage (NCBI taxonomy): Eukaryota > Metazoa > Chordata > Actinopteri > Gobiiformes > Gobiidae > Gobius > Gobius niger. The sequence goes on along the minus strand of NC_136852.1, from coordinate 64,964,288 downwards.
GGGTGAGTGTACAGTTTGATGTTGGATTGTTGTGTAACTTTGTCCTTAGTATAATGTAGAGTATGTAAGTAATGTATTTTCTTTCCCCTACATGTTCCAGCAATGTCCTAATGTGTAGAGTGAGCTCAGACCTGTTCACCACAACTGCCTCTAAAATCCTGCACTGTCACTCAAAAAGTGGTTCTTTGGGTCTGAAGTGCCGTCATGCACAAGCTTAATATAGGAGCTGCAGTTACATGTATGACCTGAGGTGGCAGTAGTGAGTATAAAATGGCCAACTTGCATCTAGCCCCTTTAAACTTGAAAAAACAACAAAAACAGTATTGTGCGGAGTCATTATGAAAGTTCTTGCTGTATAAATCCTATAAAGTTGTAGCATGTGTGTGGTTTTATATTTTTGTCTTGTGTTGAAATGTGTTCTCCAATACATCTATTTCTATTTTGTATTTTGGAAGTACGTACTGTTATCTGACCTCTGACATTTTGGGGGTCATTTATCAAGACGGGTGCAAAATAATGAGTGTAAGCTGCAAAATAGCATATATGCTTTAGCTATTTCTTGACATGTTGCACCAAATGTACCATGTGACATTGCCTGTATTACAGTATTAGGGCTCCAAAGATATGTAAATGAGAAAAGGGGGGGGGACTAAAAATGTTTAAATGACTGCTTACCTCTTCGGCCCGTGCTACTCGTTTTGTACTCCAGCAAATGCTCGGCAAATGACTTTTGTGTGTGAAGAACAGTTTAAGTCTCTTAGATATAATTTTAGTAACTCCATTAATTTGTTGATATAAATCCTTAGAAAAAACATCAAAGTTGAACATTTGTGCTTCTCATTTGGAAATTTAAATTCTGTGCCCCACTCTTCAAATGATATGGGCCCCTGTCCTTTATTTTGGCACCATCCCATTCCAGAATATAAATGCAACCTAACATTACATGCCTGTTATATATTTTTATGTGCATTTTCATCAGTAGTGCTCACAAAACAACTTCTCACTGCAGCCAGGCAAAGCCTGGCTGTTATCTGACATTCTTGGATATCAACTGGAGTGTGATGAAAGGTAGTTGGAATATTTCGTGGTATGTCGAAATATGGTCATACTTATGTGGTTTCATCACACGGCACAATCGTCTCAGTAACCTTGTTTCTTGCCCTTATAATGTTTAAGCTTTCCCAGTTTGGGTTGATGATTGAAAGCGAATGTCCTATAATTTAAAGACTTTTTTGCATCATTTTGTATTTTTTTCCCGCCTGCTGGATTACATTATTTAATATAACGGTGTTCATGTTGGTGTGTTTACATCATCGTGTAAAACCAGACTATATAAATTGACTGGTACAATGTTCTCTCATCAAAAACATACCTGGAGTTGTGTTTTGACCCATCTTTGAGTAAAAAGTAAAAAGTTCCCAAAAAGCAGGAGAGGAAGCAGACGGGGCTTACGGGGAGATCTTCTGAAAGTCAGGAAGTGAAACTTTTGGGTATTTTGTTTCAGCTGTTTCAGATCATTTCTAACCAACCATTTTCAACTACTGCATTAGAACTTCCGTTGTAAAGACATTAAATTATACCGCAAACATTTTTTTTTTGTCATATCGTGTACATATGTTCTCTATAAAGAGAAAAAGAAAGTATTGATACAGACGGCATCTCTGGAATAGCCCATATATGGTCATGTCTGAAAACAAGGAGAAAAAAATTCTCAACAAGTTGAAGAAAAATCGAAACTTTCACTAATTATTCAAAAACTACTTCAACAAAGGCTGAATTATGAATATAGTTTTCTACTAAATAAAGATACAAGGACATGGAGAGGAGCAAAGTGGTTAAGCAGCCCATAAATACATAAATAACGGCAATGCTTCATGTTACCATCGTGCTAATGCTAGCTAGCGCCAGCTACGACTGCCGTTTTTTCGCTTCTACTGAACAATCTGTTGTGAATAAACATCCATTTGGACCTGATTTTGACCTGACTTCATTTGTATGTGATAAATAAGTTTATATTTTGCCAGAATACAGTTACTATTTTCCCCCTCGACGAAGCCATGCCTCCTGTGACGAGATGCCGTCTGTATCCATAGGCTACCAGAGAGAACAAACTGACACCAAAGGCAACAAAAAAAGTTTATTAAAATGGCAAAAGGAAATCAAGCTGTTGCCTGCAGTCTATTTGATGTTCAATTTTTCCTCTACCAGCATTTGTGCACTGTGAGAACCTTCTGACTGTAAAAAGTGCTGAAAGATAGTTGGATCTGCCTCTTCATTAAGCTCTTGTGAAATGTTACCTTCATATGGTTACATTTTCGCCCTGTACAACGCAGGACTTTTCCCTATGACCTCACCCAGCGCTTTTCTCAATTGCGTTTTATTTTTTTCCATCTTTCTTCAAGGCAATGAGCCACAGAGATCTGCTCATGCACATGTTCACCTGTGGACCTCTGTTGTTAGCATCACTTATGGCACATCACCAGCACTGTCACGCATGCATACGCTCTCGCCTTACATATCAGGGTGACGCTTATTATGCTTGTTTATGACGCTTGAAATGAGCATTTTCTATCCTCCTTTTGTCCCTTGATGGAGTGCATAATCTGTGCTTAACATTAAAGTGGTCACAGCACGCATAATTATGACTTACAAAACTGCTTTTGTGCAACTCAGCAGTGATATTTTATAACGTGACATGATTTCTGTCTATGGATGGGAGGCTTAGTTGGAGTGCCCTTTGCTAGCAGTGGGAATTAAACATGCTGAAAACCGTATATGAGCCTCCACTTTAAGCTAAAGGCATGCAAACATATTGATGGACCTACATTTCCTTTGTAACCGTATTTGTCTGTGTGGTGGCGGCAATGTCCAGAAACGAAATAAGTTAAAAGTTAAGCCCTGGGCATGATCCAGACTATAAACCCTCTTCCACAGACATTTTCCTCGGTATCATCTCACATTGACACCCCCCACTATCCCCACCCCCCCAATAACAAAAAAAAAAAAAAGTCTCGCTCGGCAAATCCCAGTTGCTTAGCCTCCCCGTGTTGCCTGTCTCCGGCCCATGCAGAGTGTGTAATGAGCAGAGCTTGAGTAAGATTAAGGCAGATATTGTGTTGCAATGGAAGGATTGGTTTCAGAGAGTTTTCTTGTGGTGAAGCTCACTCCTCTCAACTCCTTCATGACTACGGGATCCCCACTGCTAGCCTCATGTCATTTGTCACGGGGGTTCGCTCTCCACTGCTAATGTGCTGGCAGCTGAACATATACCACCCATTGGGGAGTGTCTCTTCTTTGGAAAGGGGAGCGCAGTGGTGATACAGGAAAACATAAGGGAGGGGACGGCCGTGAAGGGATGAGGAGGTGACAAGGAAAAAAAAGATTTTGCGGATGGAGAACGGGCTTGGCTTTCGGGTAGTTGTTGAAAGATGCAAAAGTTTCTCAATGGAAATCAATGAATGCGATAAAAATGCCAGGTTTGGGGCTTCGATGAGGGTTCCTGGGCCTGCGTCTCCCAAAGAAGCCTAAGAAAGGAGTGTAGGTCTCATATAGGCAGAGGAAGACCAACAACCTAAGTTCGTGGTGTGGCGATCTGGCACACCACTTTAGGCAGATGTGGCGGCTCTGATCTGGAATGAGTGCCCAGAGAAGAAGTCTGGGCATATGTTGACGATCTTTGTACTGTTGCAAAGCTAATCATTTTCTTGATCGGCCACTGAACCTCATGGTCCCACACACTACTTTTCTTTGCACGCATCATCCTCCGGTCATCTGTGTCTGATATTTTTGAACACTAGTCATAGAGTGGGCCATCCTCTCACTGCAGAGAGGATCTCCATGAAGTGTCTCGACAGCAACACATCAGCAGACACTGCACCGCCGCCAAAGTCACAGGCAACAGAGGCCAGGCATGAACGGGTCGGACCATGCAGTTTACAAGACTTTCTTTGGACTTTTCCGCAGAAATATACCCTACTAGCATGTTCTAGCGCTCGCCTCAGCTAAAGACACGCCCTCTGAAGCCTGAAACTGCTACGACAAAACTTTTTTTGTAGCTATGATTGTCTCGTCGAACGCTCGCACAGTGGAGACGAGTACAGGTTTACGATTTTGCCATCCCCATGTCGTGCAATTTCACATCGAAAAATCTTATAAGACAAAAAAAAATCGCACAGTGTACATAACCTCGAGTGTTAAGCCTGCAGCCTCTTTACTACTCGCAAACCTCATGAGCGTGCACCACACCCGCGAACCCAAGCACTGTGATCTCACACCAAATGTTTTTATTGGTTTATTAAGTACAAACAGGCGAGTTATAAAAAATTGATTGTGAGGGAGGGCCTGAGATCTCGCTGTAGTAGCGTCCACTGTCTATAATAGCGTATTTACGCTATATCCACAGACAAAAGACAAAGATAGACAAAACCCTTATATTTTCATAAACTTTCTCTGTAAGCACGAAGCCAGCTTAGTAAATGTGTGTGTCCGTTGACTCAGATCTGTGAAAACAGCGCAATTCATCTTCCAGGCCTGAGTGAGGCGCTGTGACGCTAACACAGATAATAGATGTAGAGGGCGCATGTGCAGTAAACTTTTGTGGAATGTAAACCATGAAAATGAAACTGATTCAAGGATTTACGATCTACAGAAGAGATGAGGAGGCGAGTTTACTCTTCGGACGTAACAGAAAAACCTGTCAGTGACTTTTACTGTCAGTCCAAAAACACAGACTGACTCGGCCGTGTTTTTCTACTTGTCACCTGTGGCTTGCAGACTGCAGTGGAGCAAAGAGGAACGGAGTAAAGCCATCATAGATCCATGAGTAAAACTCATTGTAAGGGCAGTAGATCATGGATAACAGACACAACTCTGGTGCTGTGATGTCGTTGTTTTAGTAAAAGTTGCGGAGACGTCGTAACAACGGCACCACGTAAACAGCGTTTTGAGATCTTTCCACTCTGGGACCTAGTTTGGAAAATGTTTGTTTACAGACCCCCAAACACGAGCTCGTATGGACGATACACTGGATTGATTAAATATCTTTGTTTTTGGTCCTCAGCTTGACTTCGTATCGACAGGGCCTTAGTGATTACATTTTCTTTTTTTTCCACAACCGACAACTTTGATAAGTTAACGTTGACCGGTCAAACAGTCATCGGTTAACATCCCTATGCATAACCACAAAAGTGTTCCAGGTTGGATTCATGGACAATGTTTGGCCATTGTGTATGGAGTTTCTATGTTTTCACAGTTTCATTATGGGGTTATCCACAGGGTAGTACAGTTCCCCCAGCAATCTAATCTAATCCTCCACTAAACTTAGCTCAAGATCTGTAGACGGGTCCCCAGGCAGGATAGACAGAAGAAAATCTACTTCACTAAAGGGAATATGTTGTTAGCCCAAGAACAACACAGCCACTATAGATGTTTGCAGTTAATCAGTTTAGTTTTTCAGTCACTGTCATTTTTTTTCAAAGATCATTTTCACAGAGACAACCGTTAAACCAATTTATCACAGTAATACTCGCTTTGCATGCTATTAATTGCATTTATAGTAACAGAACATCGGCGTCTTCACAGTGTGACATCATTAGTGGAGCAATTTGCACTCAGCCAAACATTACCACGACTAACTAGCTCCATTTATATCAGAAATGCATAATTCATAAATGGAAAAGGCCAGTTTAATAGACTTGGGTAACTCTATTAAATGCTAAGAGTGGCGTACATTTGAATCGAAACATGACCGATGGTGACTCTAGGTTTGAAGCCTTGTGATGTGGTTTCTTAGGGTCTCCCACGGAGCAAATGAGACAGGCAGACAGGAAGCGATGGCGAGGAAAACAAAGACGATGTTAGGTGGACTCAAAGAGAACACAGCGGTTAGAAAAAAAAAAGGTGTGATCAAGGAGAAGAAGGGAGGCAGTGGCTATCATCTGGAATCTATAGAAAGTGGTGGGTATGGCTCGAACGGCCCATAATCACATCCATCAACAACGCAGCCTATTTCATCTTCTCCCCCACTCATCTTTTTCTGAGTCTTGTCTGTGAAAAACCACCAGCCCGGGTCAATTTTCCTGCGCACTAAATAGGGCAACTTTTTGTAAGTATGATGACTGCGCTATCAATACTGAGTGAAAGGAATGGAACAGATAGAATCCATGTGGGCCCTTTTGGAATGGATCAGCCTTCTGCTCTTCCCCGCCCTTCTTCCTATTTATTCATTGTTCTGCCAGCTGCATTCTAAGAGCTTTTGGAAATGCATTAATCTCATTCGAAAAATTGGGCTTAGTTAGAGATGTCCAACAGTACGTATTTGCACTGCTTGATATTTCAAATGTAGCCTATTCCAACTATTGCATTATAATCGCATGTGCTTTGCATGTAACAGTGATCAAGAATAATTTATTCAGATGAAACAAAACACTCTGCCAGACCCTGCTAAAAAGGGCCACCTGGATTTAACTGTTGTGATCTGGGGTTGTTCCAGTTGGTCAGGGCTAACTTTAGCAACACTATGCGCTGACTATCTGAACATCCTGAATGACCAGGTTATTCCATCAATGGATTTCTTCTTCCCTGATTGCACGGGCATATCCAAGATGATGTGAAAGAGTGGTTCAAGGAGCATGGATTTGCCCACCAATAGATCTTGGTGAAAAAAAATGAGTGCAACACTGGCTCTTTTGACATTGCAGAAGCTTATTTACACAATGCCACAGTGCATGCACGCTAAAGCTAAAGCTAAGCTAAAAGCTAAAGGCTATCCAACAAATATTAGAGCGTGTGACCTTTTTTGTTGTGAAATCTCAATCACAATTTTTTACACCAGAAGGTTTTTGAAAATGCCAAAAGTTATGGTTCAAAACACATCGAGTTTTGTCAGTTTTGCACAAATTTATGTTAAGTTTCCCATTGTGTCCCATTTGCCTTTACATATCCAAATTTTACATCATTATAGGGCTGCAACTAATGATTGTTTTGGTTAATCGCTTGGCTGTGAATAGTGTATGAAATTCATTTTATTTTATTTTTATCACAAAAAGCTAAAGTGGCGCCGCTTGAGGACATGTTGATGGAGTAAACTTAAGGTGAATGTTTTTGGAGGCTCTGTTTCTGCTTTCTGATTGGATGAGACGCAGACACAAACAAAGTAAGTTTCCGTCAAAAATTACAAGTTTTCATATAGTTTTTGTTCTATTTGAGTCTGTGTGTACTAGAAAGCGATGAATCGATTACTAAAATAGTTGTCAACTATTTCAATAATTGATTAGTTGTTTCAGCCCTAATTACTCTGTTTATTGAAATGGATAGAGAAATTAGAAATGATAGAAAAGAAGAAATATTTTGTTAAAAATGTGTTAAACCTGTAATAAAAGCTGTTAGGGTAAATATACTGTATTGGACCAGGCATTCTTTCACATTCATAGAAAATGTATAAAAAAAAATATATATATTTTTCGTCCCATTTTTTGCCATTCAAGAACACAAAGGGAACTTAATAATGCGTATTTAGACAGTTGTGCTCGTATTAAAATAGAAAGAAAAACCTAAGCATCCTTCTCCTGTCTCCTCTGCCTTCCTCTCTTAAGCTCTTTCTGCTCAGCCGGTGATAAGCCAGTGCGCGCCGCTTAGCACAGAGACTGCCTCGACGAATTCACTTTACTATCACGCTAATAGGATTGTGTTTCTTCAGTCTATGCTAAAGATGACATCTCCAGACTTAGTGGGAGATGAAGATGGGCGATGGGGAGAAGACAGTGGGTAAAGCAATTTTATTTTTTCCCCCCACTTTTTTTGGACTATTGTAAGCTTTACCCATCTTCTATAGCAACAAAATCTCTCTGCTTTCTGGCATGGGATCAAACGACGTGCTCTGGTGGGAAATTCATTTAGGATTCTGGCTTTTTCCCGGGGTGTTTTTGGCCCAATGAGGAAGGCGAGGGTATAGCGACATCTGTTTCCATGAATACCTAATGGTTAAGTGTCACCGAAGTCAAATGCTCGCTCTGAGGGACGCTCCCAATGTTATTACCATCATGGTTATTTAGCCACCAGTTTCTCATTAGGTCCTCTCCTCTCCCTGTGGAGGCAATTGGATTAGCTGTTTATGCTCGACGTCCCTCTGCTGTCGGCCAATTCCACATGTGATGCAGTTGTATGAGGTGCAACACTACCACTGTTTACATTTACGTATCATGACTACATCCATAGTACATGCCAGGAACACCACTACTTCATGGCCACTGCATCACCTTTACATGATTACTTCATAACTACCAAATTGACTGAATAAGCTTACATCGCAACAACTTTTGCAATATCACAGCATCACTTCTCATCACTATGACGTCACTACTGTTGCATTAATACAATGTCAATACTACATTCTCTAAACATCACCACCCAAACTGTGGTACACTGGAACAAATGTCATCTTAGCAAAATGGCTTGAAAACATTTAATGCTGATTGAGCAGGTTTGGACTGTCTTGAAATAAGATTGCCAATGGGACAAGCATGAAGTTGCCTTAAATAAATTAACTTGAACATTTAAAATAAGACAAAAACTTATACAAAATAGTGAATCCCATTGGAAATAAAATTGTCCAAACTTACTCAAAACGAGCACAAATTCCAAAAATTCAAGCACTTTTAAGTCATTTTTGTCTAAGAGAAGATTGCATATTTTCCAGTGTACTTGTACTTGAGCTTCAGTCCTGATTTGATCTTGACCTGGTAATACTTGGACGGTAACATGTTTTTATGTCCTTGGTGTGAGAAGTTTGTGAATAAAAGTACTACCTTAACCCTAACCCTAAAACATGCTGGTCAGATTTGGCCCACAATGGCGGTGCTCTCAGTTGCAGCGGCTCACGACCAACCCAACACCTGCTCTGCTTTCACGTTCAACATTCATCACCACTCCAGTCCGTCTTGATCGGTGCAGTATGGCTGATATATGTTTACAATGATGCAAGAAGTAAAAGAAAACATATTTAGGGAAACTGATTTTAATTACATTTTAATCTTGGGGAGAAAACTTGTCCTTGGGGCACCATAGTCTCCCATTATAATGGGAGCTCTACATCACTATATTGCAACAGTATAGCACTATACATGCACTTCAATTGCATTCCATGATAGAATTTTAACCCAGTGTTCCCTAAAAACATTTGAACAATCATGACAACATTACATCTTACAGGGAAATATTCAGCAATTTGCCATTCAGCCTTCTCCTCTTCTGAGGCAAGCAACAACACCCCCGCGCCGTTCTACATTCACCCCACTTTTTTCATTCAGCTCTTTTTTATGTGAGTTTTATTGGAAAGGCGTTATTCTGTAATATTAGGATAACTCCACCAGGGGGAACAAGCCTGTGTTATGAGGCCCACACGTAACTGGATCATTTAGCGATAATGTCCCAGTAAAGGTGCGGGAATGAGGTGAGGGGAAAATTGGGCTCCAAAGAATGGGAGTGTTTATTGTTTGCCATATGTGTTGAAATGGGATGCCCTAGCGGAGGTTGCTATGGAGACACGGGGGTCAATGTCAGGTCAGTAGGGGTGTCTAGACCACCCAGTCAAGAGGTCAACGCTGATTAGGGTCAAGTATGTTTGTTCAAGGTTTCGACAGTCTGGCAAGATGGTGGGGTTAAGGAAACCCGTTAATAGCAGACAGTTTTTTTTTTCACCTTGGGGAGTGGCATTGTTTAAACATTTTCTTTTCCATTGTCTTGAAACTTGTTCATACTCGTTTTATTGGTCGTATTTTATCCCCACACGTTACTCATTAACTAATTTGACCTGTGCCTCATTCAGGGAACTATATTTGTAATGTGTGGTGTGCTCACATGAATAAGGCATACTGTTGCGTGGACAGAAATCTTGGTAGACTCACAATTCTGCCATGGAGGGGAAGGATGACAAAGTGTTTTGACATAGCTGTGGTTTTGATGTGGTTGTTCTTTGTTCTAATGCAAAACTGCTGCTCGGTCTGTGGGAAAGATAATTCAAACTTACTATTCAGTGATGAGGCTGATTTGGTTTACAAGGGCATCCATTGTCAACCAACCAGGTACAATATTAAGTAGTAGTCAGTAGTGAGAAAAAATAATTGTAAGTAAATTTAGGAACACTTGGTTGCCTCGGTAAAAGGCAATTTTACAGCTGAAAATGACCAAGGTACCCCTGACAAAAGCATAATAATTTTCACTTTGGTTTCTTCCTGGTTTCCTCTTCTACTGATGATGCACTCCGATCTGTACTTCCTGCATCATAGGACAAACATGAAACTGTAATTTACATCTTTAATGCCTATTGCGTGGTTGCAGGTTCTACAATGTAATGATGTCACCGGAGCCAGTATTTCCTATTAACAGCAATACACTTTCACAAGTTGTATTTAAAAAGAAAATTTATGAATTACAAAAATGATCATTAATATCAGTCACTGGGTCCATGATCTCTCTGTACAAGACCCACAATGTCCTCAAAAACAAAATAATGTTTCCTCTATATAATATTATAGGCTTTTAGAATACTGTGATGTCACCTGCAACCCAGCAATAGTCCCACATTGGCTCCATTGTGAGCAGTTCTGCGTACAAAGTGTGTTCCCTGGGACCATGGAGTTGCTAACCAGGCTGTTTGATCAAGCCTTGAAAAGTCATTCCCTCTGCTGCCTGCGGGGGGAGCTCCAGGCAAGCTCCTTACCAGTCGGCACCCAAAAGAAAGCCTGTTTTTAAGCTCAATACAGGATCCGTCCACTTTAACAAGTGTGGATTTGTGACAAGTATTACTGCATGCTATTATTTAGCAATTATAAAATCAAATGTGTTGACATTAGATAAGCTATAGCGATAGATTGAAGGAACAAACAAACAAACAAACAAACCCTTACTAACTTAATTACGTTATCCATCCCCGACGGGAGATATGGAAAAAAAAAAAAAAATTCTCAAGATCTGAAGAAAATTCAAGTCACTTCAACTTGTTCTCTATTTTCTTTTTCTCTATTCCTTTTTCTTTCTTTTTTTTTTAGCATTTTGGACCAAATAAACTGCACAAGTGGACATGATAGATCCATACCAGCGCTCCATCACCCCCCTTTTAGTCATCGATCATATCGCTGTCCACTCCACTGTCAGCTCTCCGGAGCCCAGCGTGAGTCCATTGATTAAGCTCTGCGTTGCCGTCTCTAAACTGGAGCACCAAATGATGCCGAGTCCGTCCCACTGTGCTGCAGAGGCGACCAGCGGGCGAGCACCATCCGGGCAATCAGGAAACAACTCATTTATTCTCAACGGGAGCCGACTTATGAGGCAGATTCAGCATAATTAAAGTCCGCCTGTGTAATTGAAGAAACTCGCTCCATCAGGGCAGTCGGGAAATTACCGCCCTTCGACTTGCGCCAACAGTGTCTGAAATTTGCAGTATATTTTAGAGGATCGCCTCCGACTTGAGTTTATTTATTTTTTCCCTTTCTGTTGTCCTCCTCTTCATATCCATTAGTCTAATGAACACACTCCAGTCGCTGCCACCGAGGACCGTGCCATTGCCGTATGCATGTGTTTGTGCATCCGAAGGGGGCACTCCTTTCGGTGTTTGACAGTACGAGTGGGCAGCGGCAGAATGCGTCGGTAAGCCCTCATTAAAATAGATGGCGGTAATCAAAGTGAGGAGCAATTAGGCACGGCTGAGCGGGCCGAGGGGCGCGGTGTGTTACTGTGTCCCGGCGTGTCAGGACTATCGGTAAACACGGCGACGGTTTGGCTCTCCCGGCGCACGGACAAGAGTTACGAGACGCGCAGGCCTGAGGGGCGTGCGCACCTCCATCTATCACCAGCAAACCTTCCCCCGCACACCAAACAACAGTCACATATTACCTGCTGTTGGCTGGGGACTGTGCCTGCCTCCACAAGAAGAAAAAAAGTTTAGGAGCAGTTGAAACAGATAATTCCTTCACAGCTTCAAAGGCTGGTTTGTTTTCTCGAATATGTGCAAATGTGGATGCAGTATGTCAGACATAAATATGCTTTGGAAACCAGCTCAGCCTCAGCATTATGTTCCATGCCTCTTGAGCAGTCATCATCTGTAATAATGCACATCCAACTACTGGTCAAATATTTCTCAAACAAATAAATAAAACGTGCTTAAAGGGACTAAATGCAAGTTGGTCATTTTAATACTCACTACTGCCACCTCAGGTCTTATGCGTAACTGCAGGTTCTATATTAAGCTTGTGCATGACGGTACTTCGGACCCGAATAAACTACTTTTTGAGTGACAGTGCAGGATTTTAGAGGCAGTTATGGAAACATGTAGGGGGATCTGTATAGTCCCTTTAAGTATTTGTTTTAGTAGAAAGTACAAATCTGTTTAACCCCCACCTTAACCGAGCACATTTGCTCCAGTTCGGCTTCATCCAAGTCTTAAAGCTTCGTGACAAAACTGATCTAAACAGATGTTTTTCCTCGAGTTGTTGCCTGGTTGTTGTCACTTCTTAGATTTCATTGCTTTTTCGTCAATTTTTTGTTGCCTCTTTGTTGCATTGTTTCCACTTTTTCATCACTTTTTGACATGCTTTTCTCAATCTTTCGATGTTTTTTTTTTTTCACTTTTTTGTTGCACTTTCGTCAACTTTTTGTTACATTTTTTGTTTTGTTTTCAATCTCGTATTTGTTGCTATTTTTATGCTTTTTTTTTTTTTAAGAAACCTTTAGATTTGGGTAACGCCAAACTGGAGAAAATGCGCTCAGTTCAGGTGTTCAGTGTTAGGAATAATAACTTTGCAGCTTCAAAACCTGAATTCCCTTCTGCGCGGCAGCACCATGGGGACAAACCTCTGTGAGTCAAATTTGACAGTCGCGTCACCCACTGTTAATCCAGTGTGCATTAGTAGGCTTTGAAAATGAACAAAACCCAGGAAATACACACTGGAGCTTTTCCTGTAGTAGAAGAACCTCAAACAACAAAAACCTGAAAGCCTGTTTTGATGAGGAAATGGTTTTGTTTGTTCCCATTGAGACGGAAGTCACTTTGAGTGGTCAATATTTTTTGTTGGTTGACTTCGGTTCATTCCCAACTTCTTTTTAAAAATGTCACATGATCAAATTCATATGATATTTACTGGTAGTATCATACAGAACTGCTACTAAGACTTTCCTCATATCAATAGAAGTCTAAGGCTGTGCAATTAGTAAAGATAAATAAATACATGAAAATAACCTCTTTGTCTGGCTTTACCCAAATCCAGAAGCTTAAAAAAAACATCAAAATAGCAACAAAAATGTGATGAAAACATGACCAAAAAGCAATGAGAAAAAGGGATGAAAAAGCCACAAAAACAAACCAAAAACAAGACAAAAAAGCCCCAAAAATTATCCATTAACATGACAAAAAAGGGCCAAAAATGCAACAATAATGTGCCGGAAAAGCAACAAAAACACGTCAAGAGTGCTTAAAAAATGTGACAAAAATGAGTTGACGATGTGACAAAGCAGTTACGATCGCTTTGGTAGGTCTTAGCTTTCAAATGAGGCGCTACACTGTTGCTCTGCAGTCCAGAAGCTTTTAGATTTGGATAAAGCCGAGCTGGAGAAAATGCGCTCGGTTCAGGCACGAGTACGAGGTTAACAACAGTAACAGCTCATTGTTTGGACATTAGAGCAGTGAAATGGAAACTATTTTAGTGTCGAATGCAGTTGGAAGCATGTATGTTGTTTAGGTTAAGGTTTATTCTGAAGCGTCTCATGAAGCATAAAAATCGATATTTGTTGCGGTTTCGTTAAAGAGACAAGAATAACGCTGCTTTTTCTCCTCACAATGTGTTCTTTTTGGTCACAGGTAAAGCTCCAGTAAGTTGCGCTCTTACACACACACACAGTGACTGTGCCCTGCCGCTCTCACTGCTATCACCATCTGCCACAGGGCACTGCTCATCTTCTGCTTGACTTATTTATTGTGTTATGGCTGCCGCGTGAAGAAAGATAGGGCCATGACATAACTTGGCAGTGGGGTTATTTACAGCTGAGCATCTTCGGGGTAAAAAAAAAGAGAAAAAATCGCAATGCCTCATTCTGGGCGTAGAGGTTGGACTGATGAGCTATCTGAGATTCCTCTGGCAGAGAACAAGATATTTACTTTTTTTCCCCCACCCCCTAAATACCGTTTGTGCATGTGCCTCACGGAGCGCCCGCCGCCTGTGTTGGCAAGGCAACAGGCTGTCCATTTGGATGCGCTTCAAGTGAATAACTGCCACTTAACCCGTACAAAGTGCTTAGCTGGCTTTTCCCTCTGGGGCGTGATGGACAAATCGAGTGGCCGAGACTGGCGGTGTTTTCGTAGGCTGCGGCGCGGAAGTAAGAGCAAGGCGTTTGTAGGTGACACTGTATCAAAATATGTCCACAAGCTGTGCCTCTAATGTAGTGTAGTGTAATGTAGTGTAGTGTATTAAGAACCTGTGATATAGTGGACAAGTGGGGGTTTTGTCAACGTGTAATGATAAGATAAGATTCGGAAAGTAATGCAAAAAAGCAGTTGCAGTTTGGATGTGAACTGCCTTCCACCCTTATGGATCTTTTGCTTGAGGCTCCAAAGGTTCTCTATAGGGTTGAGGTCAGGGGAGGATGGGGTCCACATCATGACTTTTATGCCCATAGCAGCCAATGATGCAGAGGTATTCTTTACAGCATGACATGGTGCGTTGTCATGCATGAAGAGGATTTTGTTAGGGAAAGCACAGTTCTTCCTTTTGTACCATAGAAGTGGTCAGTCAGAAACTCCACATATTTTTCAGAGGTCATTTTCACACCTTCAGGGATCCTAAACGGGCCGACTAGCTCTCTCCCCATGGTTCTGGCCCAAAACATGACTCTGCCACCTCCTTACTGACGTCACAGCCTTGTTGGAACATGGTGGCCATTCACCAACCATCCACTACTCCATCCATCTGACCACCCAGGGTTACACGGCACTCTTCAGTGAACAAGACTGTTTGAAAATGAGTCCTCATGTATTTCTGAGCCACTGCAGCTGTTTCTGCTCGTGAGCATTCAATTGACAGTTTAGGGGAGGCCGGATAGAAGGTTTATGCACAACTGCAGCCTCTGGAGGGTCCTACACATTGATGTTCGGGGGACTCCAGAGGCACCAGTGTGTCACAATGATTATGCTTAATCTTTCGTGAAATATTTAAGGTTTTCATATCTAGACCAAGGCAATCAACTATTTTACGCTTTTCATCAGCAGAAAGATCTTTTTTCTTTCCCATATTGCTTGAAAATGGTGGTCTGCTTAATAAAGTGGAACACCCTTTTTCAGTAGTTTTTCCCTTAACTGGGCTCACCTGACAACTGATCATCAGAGGGGTCTGAGATTAATGTCAGTGATTCAAAGAGCCCTGAGACACAATACCATCCATGACTTTCATTGAAAAACTTTTTTTTTTTACCTTTATGACACTGAAATACAATTTGCATTATAATTTGGAACACCGTGTAGAGTGTTTTTCTGTCCTTGGACGTAGAGCCTAACCAGGTTAGAGTCCACGTCCAAATCGCATATACTGTATGTCTTTGGAGTTGCCCCAGAGGAATGTTGTTTTTCAGGTGGAATGGATGATAGCTGTCAGCCCTTTTGCTTTTTTTCCCCGAAGATTGAAGTGTGAATGTTATCTTGCTGATTTTTTGATGTTCAAGTCCAAGGAGTGCTTGTTTGATTTACTATAATCTAAACTCAGTTGGTCAAGTTGATGTTTTTACCAAGTTTACTTTCTTACTTTTGCCGTCTTCACTCAACCACATCGCAGGTCGGATTTGGGCAGGAAGCGGCGAGGATGACGAGCATTTACGGCTTCAGTTATGACCCCATCGGCACATTTTTGAGCTTGGCCGACGACAAGCTGCTGGAAGGCCTCGTCGCTTTGCCGAGTCGTTTAGAAACATGATTAACGGCACTGGAACACAATAGGAATGCGATTCTCATTCGAGCGGTGGGTACAGCCGGCTAGCCTGGGAAATCATCCAGGCCCTAATTGCTGGAGCAGACCCCGATTCAGACGACTGGAAGTTAACCACACACACACGAAAACACACACAAGGAGAAATAGATTTAGGAGGCAGAGGTGCGGCGTTGCCTTGGCCCCGGAATGGTAATTGTGGCGTAGCTGTAAACAAAGTTGAGAAATGTGTGTGAACTTTGTGTCAGTGTAGTTTAGCGCCTCCCAAACCCTGAGGAATATCTGATCTCACAGTTAGGAGTATCATTTATTAGAGCAAATGTCTCCTGCACTGTGTAAGCGGACATTTTTTAGAATTTGAAGTCAAGCCCAGTAGAATTTAGTTACTGATGCACTCCATTTTAAAGCCATAGTGCAGAACTTTTTAAAGAATAAATAGTATAAAATACGTGGATGGCTGGCCCCTCTTCGATCATAACTAATAGCAGAGCCTGTCAATCATGATTTATGCTTCAACTTTTTTTTGCTGATGTACAAAAAGCAACGTGGTTAAAAACATGAAACATAGTCAAGCATTGTCACATGGGTCATAGCATTTTTAGAAAAAAAATAAAAAAATCTTTGGAGCCAGGCTTTTAAGTGTCTTTTGGAGTTGCCCCTGGCCTCCAGGGGGTGGTATTACAGAAACGTCAGCTCCCCGCCATGAGGACCAAAGCAAAGCTTTTTTCCTCACCCATTGTCCAGGAAACAATCCCAGAGTACACACAACAGTTTGAGGTGTACAATAGGCACACATAGCCTTTGCTGAGTCTTAATTGGTCACATTTATCCACATTCTCTAAACACTGAGGAAAACTGGCTAACAGTGGAGGATTACACTGATTATTTTATTATTACTGTATATATCCTCAGTTTTTTGACTACTTTGCAATGGGATGCAGTCAACACCAGATGAAGTGGGGAAGCTGCCATGAGTTTGTGGAGTTCTAAGTGCGTCCAGTGGTTTAATGTCTGATGCTCTGAGCTCTAGTGAAGTTATTTGTTTATTTGAGCAGTTAACGCTCTGTTCAAAAGGAGTGGGCCGAAGCAAGAGCTTCAGCAAGCACCCACCCCAAAATCCATACAATAAAATAATACAAAGGAACACAGTGCAAAATAATACAAAGGAACACAGTGCAAAATAATACAAAGGAACACAGTGCAAAATAATACAAAGGAACACAGTGCAAAAGGGGGAAAAAAACGTCAAAGAAACAACAGCAAAAAAAAAAATTATATATAGCTCTATGAAGAATAGTTCTTTGTCCATCTTTTTAGTATGTCAAGCACCAGTAAATGTGTTTCAATAGATCTGATGGTTGAATTTTTTTTCACATCAGACACGGTCTGCAACATCCTCACCTCGAGTTTACACAATCAGCCGCATTGATACATAAATACAAGCATTAATTTTTAGCATGGTGAGTGTATTTATATTTGAAAGAAAGCTCAAAAACATCCTGGTTGTGAGTGGATTTGCTTCTTGTCAGACTGTACCTTTCCTGAGCGCTCGAGGGACACAGTGACACACTGCATGATCTGGATTGTTCCGCTGTGTGGCGGGAATCTAATCTAATTTTGTACAAAAAAAAAAATCCTGCTCTTCACATCTTTAGCATTCATTGTTTCTCTATTACCACATATCCTTACTGTTGCTCACTGGCACAACAGCAGTACAGTCTTGTGTCTATTCACTGAAAGATTTTAAATAGACAACCCTAAGCAGATTAATCCCCTTTAGTTTATCTTTGTTGTTCTTTTGCACAATGCACATTTGCTTGCCACCTGTCTTGAGATATTGGATATTTTTACGTCCGTTTATACTAGCCCAATAAAAAAAGTCCTAAAGTTTTTTTTTTTTGGTTTTGTTCAGGGAAGGCCTTGCAGCAGCCGCGCAGCTCGGTGCACATCTCGCAGAGGACGCACTCGTGTATGGATTTATGCGCCCATATAAAGAAAATTTATAACAAGAATCATTTTGCGAGGAGCCTCAGAAGTATAAACCGCCTCCTCTCCTCGTCTTCCCCTCGCCTCTGCTGCTCCGCCCCTCCATTTCATTAAGTGTAAAGACGCTCCTGTGCTCTGTTCCTTTACCCTTTTCTTTACATCTTCTGCCTTAACCCCCCCCCCCCCCCCCCCCCACCCCATCCTGTCCTCTGTCTTTCACCCCCGTTGCCCGCTTCCCCGCCGCCTTTGTGCATCCGGACAGCCATGTAATTGCGGATGGTACAAGGATCGCTATGTGAAAAGGCCTTGGGGCGGCTGTAGTGGCTGGTACCGCTGGTCCTACCTACAACCTCCTCCCGCCTTCACCGCCCCTTTGTTCCCGTTTGTATTGTGAGCCGGGGCTAAAAAAGAACGCCAACACATGTTGTTTGGGTGGAAGACGGTCTGCGGCCTTTGTGATAAATTCAGACCTGGCGAGTATTATTTATTATTTCGCTTTCTGCCCGGGCGCTTGGATTGCCCGGGTTTGCTACATAAAAGACTTGTGAAATGCAGTTTGCAAACCTGACAAAACACGCATGTTCATTCTATTCCAATGTACAATTCGAGATAGTCCGCTTGTTTGCCGAAGCTCAAGACAAATTTCCTTCTGGTGCAATAACGTTGAACCTTCAAATTGACTGTTTTTGTGTTATTGAGTTATGTTTAGTTGAACCTCGGATTCAGGAGGAACAATGCGGTTTTCGTCCTGGTCGTGGCACACTGGACCAACTCTATACCCTTCATCGGGTACTCGAGGGTTCGTGGGAGTTCGCCCAACCAGTCCACATGTGTTTTGTGGATCTGGAGAAAGCGTTCGACCGCGTCCCTCGTGGTGCCCTGTGGGGGGTGCTCCGGGAGTATGGGGTCCGGGGCCCTCTGCTAAGGGCTGTCCGTTCCCTGTATGACCGCAGCAGGAGCTTGGTTCGCATTGCCGGCAGTAAGTCAGACCTGTTCCCGGTGCGTGTTGGTCTCCGCCAGGGCTGCCCTTTGTCACCGGTTCTGTTCATTACTTTTATGGACAGAATTTCTAGGCGCAGCCAGGGGCCGGAGGGTGTCCGGTTTGGGAGCCTCAGAGTCTCATCTCTGCTGTTTGCGGACGATGTTGTTCTGATGGCTTCAACGAACCAGGACCTTCAGCACGCACTGGGGTGGTTTGCAGCCGAGTGTGTAGCGGCCGGGATGAGGATCAGCACCTCCAAATCCGAGGCCATGGTTCTCCACCGGAAAAAGGTGGTTTCCCCTCTTCAGGTCGGTGGGGAGTCCTTGCCTCAAGTGGAGGAGTTCAAGTATCTCGGGGTCTTGTTCACGAGTGAGGGACGGATGGAGCGTGAGATCGATAGACGGATCGGTGCGGCGTCAGCAGTGATGCGGTCGCTGTATCGGTCTGTCGTGGTGAAGAGGGAGCTGAGTCGGAGGGCAAAGCTCTCGATTTACCGATCGATCTACGTTCCCACCCTCACCTATGGTCATGAGATTTGGGTCATGACCGAAAGGACAAGATCGCGAATACAAGCGGCCGAAATGAGTTTCCTTCGCAGGGTGGCTGGGCGCACCCTCCGAGATCGGGTGAGGAGCTCAGTTACCCGGGAGGAGCTCGGAGTAGAGTCGCTGCTCCTTCACGTCGAAAGGAGCCAGCTGAGGTGGCTCGGGCATCTGTTTCGGATGCCTCCTGGTCGCCTCCCGCGGGAGGTGTTCCAGGCATGTCCTAGTGGGACAAGGCCTCGTGGAAGGCCCAGGACACGGTGGTGGGACTATGTCTCCGAGCTGGCCTGGTGTCGCCTCGGGGTCCCCCCAGAACAGCTGGAGGAGGTGTGTGTGGATCGGGAAGTTTGGGCATCTCTGCTGAGACTGCTGCCCCCGCGACCCGGCCCCGGATAAAGCGGAAGAAAATGGATGGATGGATGGATGGAGTTATGTTTCGTATTCATTGTGTTTGCTTTCGTGTTTTTTCCCTGAACAAGCAGGAAAACAATGTGGGCCCTGTTCAGAAACCAGTACTCCCTGTGTTTTTGTTCAGGAGGATTCACAATACCAGGGCTAAAATGTCCTTGAAGTTGTAGAATTTTTTAATAATTCGTAATTAGGGCTATTTGATAACTGCTCTGTTTGATAATTGCTCTTCTGTTTGTTTTAGGTTTGCTATTGACAATAGAAGGAAAGTAGCGCAGTAGCTTCTAATGTGATCGCCTACCTTTTTTTTTTCTTGGTCTTTTTTTCCTGAGTGCTATTTTTTTCTATGACTTATTATTATTATAACATTCCCCGAGTACGAAGGCGAAAGATGATATTACTATAGGCCAATCTATGTTGAGCTGATACAGAACAGCTCACCATAGATTGAACAACGAACAATCTTTATTTTTAGACCGCCGACTTCAGTGCCACCCAATAAATAGAATAAAATACAATAATTGTAGATGTTTTAAGTGTTGAATTTTTTTTTTAAAAAGGTCTTAGGCTCCTCTCCTAAGATCTGAATGTAACCTTAAAGCGGGGATGCCTCTCGCTTGTTTCCATGGAGATGTTGACTAAAGGCAGCCAAATATGAGATTTAAATTGTCAATTTTTATTAGGGCAGAACGATATGGACAAATTTCATATCTCCATGTTCATGCCAGATATCTCGATGCAATATAACTTTTTTATAGCATTTTTCAGAAAAATAAAAACATAATACAAAAGAGTGCAGTTTTATTGATAAAAATCTATATTGTTTATATTTTGCTTTTTCAGTTTTAATGTTTTGAATGTTCATATCTCGATATCAATAAGATTACGATGTATCTTTCAGCCCTAATTCTTAAACATTCTTTGATTGCAAAAATATCATTTTCTGCGTCTCTCTGGTCATTGGGAGCACGTTTTGAATTGTTGGCAACAGCACAGTCGAAGATGTTGCGCAGGGTGCCTTTAATTACAATGGGAATATTACGCTTACATACAAGGGAGTCCGAAAGTCTTGGGGTGGCGGGTCATTTTTCAGGACAGGTGCTAAATAGCGAGTGCGAGCTGGAAAATAACTTCAAGCTTTTTGTGAGCATTTGAAATTGTGTGTATCACTGTATTCGGGCCCCAAACCTGATATGTAAAAGAGAGAACGCTGCGTGAGCCAGAAACGTGCAGATGAGTCTGCTTATGTGCAAAATGAGAGGCACATCGTTTAAGTGGATCAGCAGCAAACGCTTGGGAAATGATCCGCTTGGTCGATACAGACTTACATCAATTTGCACAAACCTCTCGCTTTGTCAACTCTTACTTCTTGTTATGAACCATGTGGACCAAGACAAGCAAAACATTTAAGTTAACACAACGTTTAACAATGAACTTATGCGAGAAGCCGTCAGAGCAGAATGGCATTTTGTGTAACACATGTAACACCTGCTTTTAGCCGAATCGTCTGGAGGACATTTCTGGCAAATAATCATCCTCTAAAATCCATCTTTTCTCTTTATGACTAAAGTCAGAGAGCCAACATTTGCTCGTTTTTATGAACCCCTGTGACTCATATAAGGCCATTGACCCACTCCCAGCTATCGGAATGGAAACAGCAGTTCATTAAGTTTCACCAAAGTTAATTCAAACACATTACTCACTTTGAAACCTGTTGTAATTCTTAGGTTTTCAGGAGCTTGGATGGACTCAGTTGAGCCATATATTACCTAAATGGTAATAAAATACACAAATACTAAATTTCACTTAAAATGGTGGTGGTTAGTTGTGTATTGCAAGTGCATTTATCTTATCTCGATATGCAGGTCCTAAATCTTGATAAATACTTTTATAGAATAAAGAAGTCAAAAAGCAACATATAATTTCAGAATACTTGTGTAGAAGTATGGTAGAGTTTCCCCTGGGCAGTTACAAGAATACTTTACTATGTTTGCATAAATGTATGTAGTGTGTTCAACGAGTCGTGTTCATTTGGTGCTAAAAGACTTGTTTTCCCACTGAGTCATCAAACTATGAATCTGGAACACTAGATTTATTTTTAAGAGTTACCATGTACTAGGGATGCTCGATTATTGAAAAAATAATAATCACAATTATTTTAGTCATAATTGAAATCACAATTATTCAAGCGGTTATTTGTTGCTTTTTAAAAAAAAGTCTATCTTTATTTTATTTATTTATTTAGCAATCAATCAATCAAACTTTATTTATAAAGCACTTTTCATACCGAAAGGTATCACAAAGTGCTTTACAGATTACAACATTTAAAACAATACACCTGGCACAACCTCCCATATATATATTTTATATATTAGGATTAAATAAATAGATTAGTCTGTTAAAAGCTAAGCTAAAAAGGTGGGTCTTGGGCCTGCATAGTTTTTTATTAATCAAAAAACTATGCTGAATATTTTCTGTTTTCTGAACAGTCATAAAAGTGCAAATGATTTCAAGTATGAGGAGAGGTCTCTGTTTCACACCTGCCCCCTGCTGGCCAGCCCTCACACCTGCGCAAGTAAACTGAGCAGCGCGGCCTGATGACATCATCACACAGCGCCGTTTGTTTTTCTGTCAGGCAAAAGCATGAGCCATGGCGAAGGGAAAATAATCCCAGCTGCATGAAATAATGCAAGAAATGCAAACAAATAAAATAAAATCTTTTTATTTGTATTTTTATTATGCATTTTTTTGTGCGTGTAATAATAGAAATCATAAATAATTTTAGATGAATGGCACAGCCCTAAAATATACTGTACTGTGACATAAATAAAACAAACAACATTAAACAATAAATCAAATGGCCATTCATAAACCAGTACAGTTCATTTCACAATCAGTTTCAAGAGCAGTTGACTTTTATTTCATGCTCATCCAAGCCCCTGAAAACTAAAAGAGTCAGTTTTATCTGCGATGCCAAAAGCGCAACAGAGTTTGATCCAGTTTTCAAGAGCCCAGAGGGCTTGGAGTTGAGTGAGTGAATAAATGGGGGCCATGATCACGATTTGTGTAATTTGACTAAATTAATCCAGGTAAATGTTTCACTGCATTCTTCACCATCTGTGGCCCTCTACGCGGAAAAAAGTGTCTGTCTATTTATTATTAAAAACATATACATTTTTCATTCATGCAATTTGAAGCAGTTACTGTAAACAGACCCAGGGGGTTGGAAAAAAACATGTTTAATTAGTAACAAACTTCACTAGCTGCATTTCAAATTAAGCAAGAGTAATAATGCAGCGCCTTGACAATTAGAGACACTGTATCTCAGGCTAATTTAAGACTGTTTCACACCTCAGGGCTCATTCACGGTTCTGTTCAATTTGCAGTTTCTCTTTCTTCAATCAGACGGACAAATATGCCGTGATGATGTTTTCATGGTTTTTAACCTCTTAACCCCCACCTACACAAGCCAATACTCTCCAGGTATCCAGGCATTGCCCAAGTTTTTTATTGTATCTTTATTTTTACAGGGAAGGCCAAATGAGAGTACACGACTCTCTTTTTCACGAGCGCCCTGTTTCATTGCAATTCTAAAAGCTTCTTGAATAAAGCACCAAAATGTAACGATAATGAGAAGCAGATAAGGATGAAAAAGCAACAAAAACACAACAGACGTGTGACAAGAAACGAACGGCAAAAAAGACCACAAAAAGTGTTGAAAAAGTAACAAAATTGTAGCAAAAAATTGATGAAAAATCTATGAAAAGGTGACGACTTCTTACATCACTTTTAGTAGGTCTGAGCTTTCAAATGAGGTAAAGCCGGACTTGAGAAAATGCACTCTGTTAAAGTGGGGGTTAAGGGGTTCAGAACATGAACACGTAGCATCTATGTGACCTGAAACTCCGCGCCATAGTCTAAGATATGTGACTAATACAATAGAGCGCAGAGTAATAGTCTGGAGTTGCCATCCTCATCTCTTCTGAGGTCCTTTTTTTTTTTGCGATTCCCATTTTGCTCTGAATCCGCCTCGTCTCCTTCACTGTGGGTCACACAAAGGCTACATTCTTTGGCAGGCGCCATTAGTTGGCTAACGAAAGACTCAAATTCAATAAAAGTGATGGTCGAGGCTTGGGCGCACTCCTCCAGGTCGGCCTGTGTGAATCCCATAATTTGATTTAGATAGAAAATGTGCGTATGACTTTTTGGGGCCTGAGGAGTTTTTTCTCTTTTTTTTTTATGAACACTGGATATGCCAAGGCAAAAAATAGCCTCTTGTTTGGAGGAGATAGGGAGCATGGGACAGTTGTGATGGTTGGCCGCTGGGTGTTTGTGCCCACAGCGCGGTGACACGGAGCCAAGCGCTGACTGACCCCCAATGGGTCACTCCGACTCATTTCCTCTGTGTTGTGCCTCGTGATAAAGCAAAGCCTCTAAACATGCACTTCTCGGGTCACCATGGAAACTGTTGTGAAGTTGCAAAAGAAAAAATGTATAAAAGGTACATTGGCTGCCACCCATGCCTATTATGTAGATGGAAGGTTGGCAAGAGTGCCCTTGTCAGGTGGCATTAAATTACATATTTTCTGTTATTCTAAATCACTTTTCTCCTTTTGTTCAGATTGCATTGATCGACAATAATGACTTTGTCCTTTGCCGAGGTTTAAACTGTTCACTTCTTGCTTATATACCGGTAATGTACATTTTCATCTCTTACATACTTCACTTTACAATATGTTTTATAAGTTTAGCCCAAAAGACGGCTGAGATGCTGCAATCCTTTTCTGGTAAACTGCAGCGGCAAAAAAGGCAGTAATACACAGTACTTGCACAGACCCGTTTTTTTTTTTTCACACTCTTGCAACACTTTAGTAGCACCTACAGCCTTCAAGCTTCCCTGTCTTGTACTTCAAAATATGTATATTTTTTACCAATAGCTTATTCAAAAACTAAAAAAACATCCAAAATCCCCTCTGGAAAGAAATCTTTGTAACAGATATATCAACAAAATACCCCCCAAAAAATGAGAATTAAATTAAACTATACTACATTTATACCTGGCTTGATCCATTATTTAATTTTGTATGCATACAGTGCCTTTTTTTGTATAAAATGGCTGAAAACCTGGAGAATAAAGTTTACTGTTTTACCACGTGTGTAGAAAACTTCATAAAATAAGATAGCCTTTATTGATCTCATCATAAATCTTAAATACAATGACTACCAAGGACTTTGTGGGGACAAAAAGTATAAGTAGTAAATAATAAAGTAAGCAGATTATAACAAAAACATGTATAGTCAGTATTAGCAGTGCAGGTTTACATCATAGTGCAAGTGGTTGATAAAGTGACGTACATACAGGGATTATTGCATGTATTCTATGAAGAGGTTATTGCACATGTTACTTCACACACTTGTTGTACAGTCTGACAGCAGTGGGGATGAAGGACCTGCTCCTTCTTGCATTGCTGGTGTCTCAGTCTTCCACTGAAAGAGCTGCTCAGCTCCTCTACAGTCCTGTGCAGTGGGTGGGAGGTGTTGTCCATGATGGAGGTGAGCTTGGCTAATGTCCCTGTCCCTGTCCCTCACCTCCTCCACAGAGTCCAGGGGGCAGCCAGGACGGAGCTGGCCCACACCTTCCACCACTGAATCAGGAACCAAAGAATCAGTATTGAAACTCCTGACACTGAAAGATTCACACCTCATGAAATTCCCCCAATCATTCACATTCAACACTTTCATACTGGCAAGGACACAACAGTCTAAACAGCCATAAAATACAAATCTCCCATAGTTCAGGTCTGTCATGATATTTACTTCTTCCACTTAGCGTTCAATGATAAAGACTGGAAAAGCTGTAGAGAGTACTCTTAACATAGTTGAAAGTAAAACATGCTGTTAATGTGAGGAAAATTGTTGATGGAACATTTCAAAAATGCACTTTAGTATCAGTGGCACTGAAGGGAACATACTGAGCATTTATACTTCTACTGCTGAAGCCTTCCCATCTGTATTATCAGAACTAATGTTTAAAGCACTTGTTTACCTTAATAAATCCTTTCCGTAGTCCCTCTGGGTGTAATACAAGTGTTGATGGGATGAATGGGGGGTTTTTCATCTCCCCCTCTTGTCTCTGGCCAGAAAACCGCAATTGCAACTTTGCTGCCTGTGGATCGGAGCAACCAAAACACACTAATGGAATCATGAAGAAGAAGCTAACAGGCTAACGGGAAAAGCTAACTGTGGGCTAGCACCACTCAAACAGTATTTACAGCCAAGTTTGAATGAAATAAATTATCTCCATTGTGTAATTGGATGTACAATGTCCCTCTCTCCCTTTGTCTTTTCTGTCAGCGTAGTATTTACTCTCACGGACAATAAATGAGTGAAAAATCGCAACATGCTATGACACCTGCAGTGGCACTTATGGCCTCCAGGGGCATTAGTTACTTAGTACTGTTTTAAAGCCCATAAAACATTTCTGGAGATGTTCTTCACTCAGAATACCCTTATCACGGCACCATCGGTTTCCTATAATGGAGGCTCACATACTGTTTTTTTCCTGTTTAATTCCCCCTGCTGCCAGTGGAGGGCTCTCCAACCAAACCTTTGAAATGGCTGCCAGTCTTTGTCCTTATTTTGATATTTTGAGCAGCCATTAATTTGATTCGAGCCGGAATAAGCCACGTTGCATTGAGAATCGGCTCAGCTGCCCGTGCACTTCCTCTTCATTTTGTAACCCTTTCTTTATCGCCCATCTCGTCCCATTTCTCCCTGATCCATCTTCCTGACCGTGCCCTGCATCCCAATGGGGCCGCCCTGCTCCCTCCATACATCCCTCCATGTGTTCTGTATGCTCTCGCCGTCCGACGGGGGCTTTTGTCACCCGCCGGTACATCATTGAAAGTGAGCCCATCACTAATTCATGTCAGATGAGGCTCGCGGCGTTTTGTGTCGGAGGTGGGTGGGGGGAGCGTGTAGCTTTTTAGCGAGGGCCTTTCATGTCGAACACACCTTCTCCGTCTCAGTATGCCGGTAATTAAAAAGGGTTTGGCGGGGGCCGACTATTATCTTGTTACTCCAGTGTTTTCAGCTGAGAATGTGCATTGTCCCCATCAAATAAATACATCAAAATAAATTCAGTATGCAAACTATACCAGCTTGTAAATGTCTTGCCTTTCCATATATATATTTTTAGCAAATGTTGGTTTTCTCATCACATTTTTCAAGCTTAAAAACTTGACAATTTTTGAGATCTCAACGACTTTAATGAGGGAACTATATTGTCGAAAACTCCCAAAATAAAATACACATAACTGACCTTTACTTACATTTTTTTCCATATTATCACCAGAAAATCTTTTGCAATAGCAAGTAACTACACTTTTCTCTTTACTTTTTGTTAACTTAAGAAAGTTTAGAAAAGGTTGCAAGGTTCTGGCACCAAAACAGTCGGCCCACCTGTGCCACCTCGATCACTCTATTTTTAGATCGCTGTCGACCACTGTTCAGGTGTCTGTTTGGCAAAATGTTCTTGCACAATCCTGCCATGACATTCAATGCCATTACCAGGAAACATCGAATTTAGTATATTTGTAATTGTGGATTGTTGCTAGCGCTTTGATTGCGTCTTTTTTTTTTTTAACTTTCAGTATGTTGCCGTGCTTTCAGGCCGTGCTCGAAGGGTTGTGAGATGTGACTTAAAAAACAACTGAAGACATTGGGCCTCATTCATGAACATCTTACAAATATATATGACTCAGAATGTTGGGTATCATCGGGAGCACGATTGTGAACAGAACTGGAGATTTTTTGTGTGCATAAGAGTCCTCAAGAGTGTTCTTAGGATTTGTTCTTACAGAGGAACGTTTTCAGCTAAGTATGAGTTTTGTGAATGGCCAAAATCTTCCTAAGAAGTCCTTAAAGGGACTATAAGGAGTTTAAAAATGTTAAAATTAAGTATTTTCCTCCCCCTACATGTTCCAGCCATGTCCTAATGTGTAGAATGAGCTCAGACCTGTTCACCACAACTGCCTCTAAAATCCTGTACGGTCACTCAAAAATGTGTCACTTCGGCCCCGAATTGCCGTCATGCACGAGCTTAATATAGAAGGTGCAGTTACACATATGGCCTGAGGTGGCAGTAGTGAGCATAAAATGGCGAACTTGCTTCCAGCCCCTTTAAGAACAAATGTGTGCATCAGAACGAGCGGTGAACGTTCGTGACATTTTTCTCCACTTTTCTACGCTTTCTCAACCAAAAAGTGTGCGACATTTCCAAAAAAAACAATGAATTGAGAAAACAATGAATCTGGAGTCTAATTCCTTTGGCACAGAGGAGAGGGAAACAGTTCAAATCAAGCTCAAAACCATTGACTATTAGATGATTAAACTATTAGAAAGAAGTAGAGGAAAACTGAGCGCCGAAATGATCAGGAAAAGTTTTGTGTAGCTGTCCACAAAGAGTCTCAACAACACAGATGAGCAGGTGGGGGCAAGTCTTTTGTGCTCTTGACAAGGACAGAATATGCAGGATTAGTCAAATATTATGCATGTTTCCAAGTTTATTTTATATGGAAGGTTTATAATGGAGTTAGACACAACCACATAAAACCCATTAAAGGGGGGTATTATGCAAAATCGACGTTTCAGAGCTTTTCACCATATTCCAATGTTCTCTCATCAAAAACATACCTGGAGCTGTGTCTCGACCCACTCACACGTCTTTGACTAATCTTCGACTCTTTCCCCGAGGCTGTTCTTAGCAACTCCCAAAAAGCTCCATCTGTTCCCAAAAAGCTCCCCCCGAGGTCCTACGTGTCTAGGAAATGCATTTACGCACGTCTCGATCTCTTGCCTATTCTCCTTTCATCATGGAGTAAAAACACAGCCACAGCCGGTCTATTTTATTTATCGATTGAAACAGCTGTGCAGCAAAGGGGAGCAAGGAGGGGCGTTTTAGGTCAATATTGCATTTTCTAACCAGCAGAGACAGTGATAAAGGTGTGTTTGAGACTATTTCCAAATACCTGCAAAAGGTATCACTGCCTCTTCAAGAAAAATAAACAAAAAAGAGCTTAATAAGTGTGTAGCATTGTCTGCCCTTTTTACCACTGCTGTATAACTCTTGATTCCAGGTTTTGTGCATTTGATACACAAGGCAACTCTATGTGTAATTTTAGATCAACAGAAGACTCAAAGCAAAACTTTATTTATGTCACACCAACCGTTCAGTTCATTGGAACCAATATTTCAAGTACTCAAATAAATAAATAAAACATTTTAAAAAGTCTGTAAATGAATATTGTGGAATCGCTCCTCATTAAATGCTGCTTCTTCCTGTCACTCCTCGGGACCTCTCACTCTCTTGTTTGTGCTCTTCCCTTTCGCTCCCTCCCTCGCTCGCTCGCCCGCTCACTGATGTCCAATCTAATTGCTTTAGCGGTGACCCTGGGGACCTGGGCACAGTGTAACAAGCTCCCGGCGGACGCCCAGTGCGCTTTGGCAAAAAATCCCACTCCTTTCTTTTTATCTGCTTGCCCTCTGACTGGTTTCAGCGCCGCTATTCATTTGCAATGCCCCCAATGCGGTAACCCCAAGACTCTCTGCAACTTGTAAATCCCGCTATTTAATAAAATTCTAATTCATGGGGTTGTAATGGGTGTTTGGCTGAAGAGTCGGACCAGCAAAATCTATCCAACATATGACCAAAACACATATTATATTGGTGCAAGCTGTTACATTTCCTAAGATGGGGTTAAAGCTGCCCTCAGCTATTTCTTTTTAAATGTCTTTTGTCAGTAGGTGGAGTAGTGAACCCTGCTCTGGTCCCCCCTCCCTCACCCCCTCCACACGCTGCTCTGATCATAGATTCAATGAGATACGGAAATCTCATTCATCTTGTGAGCAGCACACATTTATCAGCAGAATAAATAAGATATGTTGCAAAATAAACATTTTGAGACTTATATTTTTTTTTCTAAACTGCAACAATTACGTAAGTCTGTATTTAATTTTTTTATATTTGGTATTTAGAACATAATACCACCATTTAGAACTAAGTGTACAGTGCAGAGCTTTTTCCGCGCGAACCCTGGAACGCATCACAGCCTCTCGGTGCTGCTTTGCCTTGTAATCATATGAGGAAAAAGCCCTGACGGCTCCTTAGATATTGTATTATTAACAAACCACATGGACATTTCATGAGGATTTCAGCTGCATTAGAGCAGGTCGCTCAGATGTTTGTCAGTTCACCATCTTTTGTAAACCTCTGTCATAATGATAAACTCTCTGTTAGCCGCTAACAGTTGCGGCTCCTGCTGCTTCAAACATGTGCGATCTCTGCATGTGTTTGTGTTGAAATGGTGAGGGGCAGGTGAGGGTGAGGGATGTGTTGGAGGCGAGGGAGGTGCAGAGCTTGTCTGTTTCTGCAGGGAAAAGTTAGCTCGCTGTTACGAACGATGCAATGTGGAAATGCAACCATTTTGGTCCGGCAAAATGCATTCGCTGAGAGTAGCTTTAAGATGTGAATACAATTTAATTTGAATTTCCAGTAAATCCACACTTCTTGTTGAAACTGATCCACTAACCCACTGCCAAATTATTTGCATACCATGATACTCGATTTGAATTATGACAGTATAGAATGTTTAATTAAAAACATTACCATAAAATTGCTGCGTTGCCAACAACATGATTGATTTTTGCTGCGGTGTTGGTGGTGTTTTTTATGAGATTCAGCCGTTTAGGCATCATGTAGTGTCACTGTGTGTGGTGTTGTGTGTCAAACAACTAAATTGGTGTTCAATTTATAAAAAACAAATGGTGGTTCCCATATGGAGTAAGAATTTTGTTGTTTTTACCCAACAGCCTTTGCGATTTGCTAATTGAGATTTTGATTCATTTGCGATTATCGGAGCTGCCCTAGAAGTACTCTCCATTGGCACATTGTCAAGACAAACGATGGCCATCACAATATGGTGAATTATCCCAGCTTACAGAGTCTATGCAGGCCTTGAGCAGAGGGGGAATGTAAAAGGAGGCCAGAGAAAGAACTGATGGCACGGACAGAGTGAGTGCTGAAATGTAATAGAAAAAGGTGAAATATGAAGACGCGGCTCAGTGAACTACAGCAGACCGGCCGGTGCGCATTTTAACAGCTTTGGCCTCACTCCGCAACAAAGATTCTGAAAGAGATGACACACATTTTTAACTTGTCCGCCGCCGTCAGCCCCCTCAGTGTGATGTGTAGCGCGTCACGTGACGTCCCCAGAGCCGCTTTAAATGATTTCTCAAAGGTTGTGAGAGGCTAACACTTCCTATTCCCGCGGTGTTCTTGTGCAAATTCCCCTTCTGTGGCGAATCCCCAGTTGATCTGCACTCTATTTTCACTGGTACCCCAGAGATAGTAAGGCACAAACAACACATTGTCATCATCTCACCCCTACTGCAATGAAAAGCACTTTGACGGCATCAAATAAAAAACAACATATCCAACAGTGGCTCAGATGGTAGAGCTGGTTGTGGAGTTTGTGCTATAGCTTCAATGATAATATGGTTGCATACTTTGCTTTTAGTTGTTGCTAGCAGACTATCAGATCTAGTTCCTTCCACTTGATGAGTCTTAAGTTCTATTTATTGAAGAGAAAAATGGAAACAGTACACATTAATGATGCCATACCGCCTTTGCTATGCCCAATCCCGTCAGATCTTGGAAGCTAAGCAGGGAAGGGCCTGGTCGGTACTTGGATGGGAGACCATTTGGTAACACCAGGAAGCCTGGGGTGAATGTGGTGTGTGAGTGAGTGGTTGGTGGTGGTCGGAGGGGCCGATGGCGCAGACTGGTTGCCTCGCTTCCGTCAGTTTACCCCAGGGCAGCTGTGGCTACAACAGTAGCTTATCACCACCGAGTATGGAGTGAATGAATAATGACGACAATGTAGCGCTTTGAGAAACTTGTTAATACAGGCTTGTAAAGCGCATTACAAGTGTAAGGCATTATTATTATTATTGATGTTTTCAACAAATGCAAATATGTCAGATTATAGCTTTGGGCTAATTTCCATCTGCGGACCCCCTGGCAGGTTAAGGTTACACAGAGAATTAAAACTAGCTATACAAAGACATGCAAAGAGATACACAAAGAAGTTTCTCGGTATACCTTTCGCTTTTCCAATTGCAGTAATATTGTTCTGAAAGGAAGGGATTCTGGTATAAAAATCTGTTGAGTCGTCATGTGACCGTGGCTTATAGTAAAACAGTGCTTTTTGCTTCAGCCCACTCCTTTTGAGCAGATTGTTTACTGCTCAAATAAGCTAAACTAAACTAAATAGAGAATAAAAGCAGGGCTCAAGACGTCACTTTTGACCGTCAGCCTTCCATCTTGTAGAATCGACTCTATCACGCGAACAACAGCAGATCGAAAGTGTCAAGGTTCTCCCTCCGCTCTCAGGAAGTTATGGCGCCTGACGCCAGGCCTTTGCTGAGACGAGCCCGAGCAAAGAGCAGGGGATGTGAGCGCTGCATTTCACAATGTGACCTCCATTGTCAGTCGCACTGTATGAAGGGGCGCGTTTGTTATAAAGAACAAATGGCTTGATATGGTTTCTCCTTCACCTCTAACATTTCACTGTCTCAACCATTATCCCTCCTTTTTTCTTATTTTTTTTTCAAAGCAAATCTCTTTGTTTGCAGCTGTGTATTCCAGACACAAGGTGAATGCAGCAAAGTATTATGTTACATTTGACAATAGACCCTTTAACAGTGTGTAGCTATAGAAGAGCAATTATATTGCTTCATCAAAAATAGACTGTGCATCTAATAAAGCCATTTATTCATCGGAAACTTGCAGATACAGTTACTGTTGCGCTCTGAAAGTTGTGAAACCTAATTATAAAGGGAGGTTGGAAATGAATTCCACTTCTTTATTATTTTTATTCTTTATTAGGATCCACATTAGCTCCCACAAAGCTCCCACCTTGGAAAACAGTAACAAATATATCAGATTAGGGCTGAAAGATATATCGTTATCGTATTGATATCGAGATATGAACATTCAAAACATTAAAACGGAAAAAGAAAGATATAAATGATATGGATTTTCATCAATAAAACTGCACTCTTTCTTATTATGTCTTTATTTTTCTGAAAAAGGCTTGGTTTTCACCTAACCCATAGTTATATCGTATCGATATCGAGATATCTGGCATGAATATCGAGATATGAAAGTCTGTCCATATCGTTCAGCCCTATATCAGATACATGAATGTTTCACATTTAATAAATCAGGACGTGGATACGCACACATATACTGAGCGAGTTGTCCTTTTCCTTTCAGCTTCAAATGTAGTTTGTTTTTAGTGTTTCTAATATTAAAAAGAAGCGAGTTCCAGGCATTTGCCCCTCTGTACAGAACAGTTCAACAACATACCAGACCGGATTAAAAAACTAAAAGTTCTCACTCCTGCTTTCATATTTATTCGCTCCTCTTTCCACAAACAAACCTTTAATATCGGCACCAGTGTGAAAAATCTATGGTAGACGACTCAGTATTGTAGTTTTGGAGACTCTCTTTCCGACTTCTGCAGGATTCATGGCGATTATTGCACCTCTGTGCTTGGAAAATAAAGTTTTTTATTACGTGTTATTGTGCTGTAAACCTACAGATGGCTCAGTAAACCTGTACAAAATGTGCAAATATCCCAGGTTGTTTACATCCATTACTCAGTTCTACTGCTATATGTGTAGTACAAAATATCACCTCAGCAGCAGTTTGTTTACCTCCTGCGAGCTCGCTCTTAAATGCACACACATAGTAAGCACCCTGTACTTAAACATGCAGGATCTGTACAGTTTGGGTTTGCGCCTCATTCATATTCATGAGGCCCCGTGCGCCAGCATCAAAACGGGCCCCTCCGCCGAAGGTTAATGGGTCAAATGTGCGGATCAGAACGGCGTTGTTGGGCGCGCTCCTCTCATTAGAAGCATTTAGAGGCGAATGATTTGATACAGTTGCTCTGATCTTGCCTTTGGGTCTTCCCCGGTGTATACTTCCCTTCTTGCCTCTCACGCGCGCACACGAGCCGCCGCAGCCTCCGTAGCTCGCTCCTCTGGGCTCCACCGAGGCAGGGGCTGAATGCAGATCACCCCCCCACCCGCTTTGAAGTGTGCGCTCGGGCTCCAGCTATGTCTTTGCCCGCCGCCGGTATACGTAGGCGTTCCTCCTCTCCCTGCTGGGCTGCTGCTGCATGCTTCTTTAATCACATCGGCTGCTTAATTATTAATATGCGTGGTAAAAAAGAAAGAAGGAAAGAAAGGCAGGAGGAGAGGCGAGAGGAGGGAGTGGGGGCTGAATCGGTGAGCAGTTGTGACCCTCACGGCTGTAAGCTTTAACCTTTGCTGTGCGAGAAGTAAGAGCTGGAGTTTAAGGGAGAGAAAACAGCTGGGAGCACTGTATTGTTTTTTTTGTTTTTAAAGGTAGTGGGTCCAAGGAAGACCAGGCTGAGAAAGTGAGGTGGAAAGAGTTTGTTTGCCGGTGGTTGTGCACAATACTGATGAGGGAAGTGTGTGCAAATAATTCCCAGAACGTTCCTGGAGTAGTACTCATAGTCATACAGGGAACATGAATGTTTCCTCTAAAAATGTTTAAAACCCACAGCTCATCACTGGACACGTTCTTTGTTAGAAAACGTGTTGCTAGCAGGCTGTTTACTGAAAGTGAAAGCTTGTTTTCACTGTTTCAAAATGTACAATTCTCATTGCTGCCTACAGAGGGCGCACTACACCAGTTTGAAATCCTGACCAGCCCGTAAGCAAAATGTTTTACTAATGGTTCAGATTTACAGTCATGTTTCTCTTAGTGATAAAAAATGAAATAATAAAAGTAATGTATAAATCATTTTTTGGGTATCTTGAAGGGCACTATATGGAATCATCTTAACATTTGGGCGGCACGGTGGCGCAGCGGTTAGCGCTCACGCCTCACAGCAAGAAGGTCCCGGGTTCGATTCCCACCTGAACGGGGCCTTTCTGTGTGGAGTTTGCATGTTCTCCCCGTGTCTGCGTAGGTTTCCTCCGGGTACTCCGGTTTCCCCTACCACTAAAAACATGTACGATTCCCCTCTGGGGCCAGGACTCCCCTGAAAAAGAGATTCTTAATCTCAGTGGGACTATCCTGGTAAAATAAAGGTCAATAATAATAATAAAATATCATATTATGGCTATAGTTTTTATATAATATAATTGAATATGTTCTTTAATAGTGATTACAGCTTTAAAAATGTAGTATGTTTGTATTACTTATTAGTGTTTCAAAATTCCCCTCATGGAACCGCCACCTTAACGTGGTGGAGGGATTTGAGCACCCAAATGATCCTGGGAGCTCTGTTGTCGGGAGCTTGGTGCCCGGTAGGGTCTCCCAGGGGTAAAAGGTCCAGACCAACAGGCCCGGTTAATCGCGAGGCCGTCCTTGTGTGGACCCACCACCTGCAGGAGGAGCCATAGGGGCTGGTGCAATGTGATATGGGCAGCTCCAACAGCTGCCCATAGAAGAAAATGGAAGAAGATGGATGGATGGATGGATGGATGGATGGATGGATGGATGGATGTTTCAAAAATGTAGCTGAGTTACAATACTTTGAGTTACTTTTGGCAAAATATAAACTGAAAATAGTAATAAAGCCACTGAACAAACCTTCAGTCAGAGTATTCCTTCTCTTTCTCCCACTCTCTCGTGTTTTGTTTTGACGACATTCACTCCAGACTGCAGATCTTATACACCAGTGTCCAACTCAATTTGTTATGCTGCACTTTATTTGGGGGGAGTTTGGCATTTTTTCGTTCATACATTTAAATGCACTATAAGTAACTCGAGTTACTTAAACTGTAATGACTAATATATTCCTGTATTTTGTTTATGTAATATGTTATATCAATCAGAAATAGTTTTTATTGCCATTGTTTGAGAACAGGTTCACAAGCGAAGATTTTTTCTCGTATACCACAGAATATAGATGAAAAATAAGCTATAAAACTTTCAACTATAAGGCTATGGGGCATGCATAAAGAATATTCAAATAAATAAGATAAAAATATAAAAAGTGTAAAAAAAAAAAAATTCCTGAGTTACTGAAAAAAGCAATATATTTTTGTAACTCGTTACTTTTGTAATACATTACCCCAACATTGTTTTTTACCCTGTCATTCCTGTTTCGTGTGAAGTTATGGAAGCCTTAATCTCCCCTGAAACGTCTCCTTTCTCCCCCTCCATATTTGAACACAGCAAAACCGCACACTAAACTTTACTGTCTCTCTTTTTCCTCTCGTAGGTGTGTTGAAATCATCGCCAAGGAGGGCCGCAGCCTGAAGGAGCTCTACCTGGTGTCTTGTAAAATCACCGACCACGGTAGGAAAGCCTCCATCACTGTCCCTTTGTTGCAGTCAACCTCCGGTGTTAATATCACAAGCGTTATTACCCGCGGTCGCTAGCATGATTCAGGACTCATTTGATTTTTATGGTGCGCCCCTTATGAGTGCATAAAAATGTTATTGAAAAGTTTCACGCGGAAAGTCGTATTTGCTGACTCCCACGTGCAGGTGCGGCGGCTGGCTGCAAACTCAAATGCATGTGTTAAAGGTGACTGCGCAGTGCTCTTGCTGATTTCCATTGGCAATGTTGTGTTGTTTTTATTGGACAGTCCAAGCTTGATAGTTTTCATAACAAATCTCTCCACTTCATGATTTTTCTTTTCGACCGAATGCTTTACACACACATGAATTAACATTGCAATTTATAAAATTATAAACAGTTGGAAGAAAAGTTGTTTTGAAAATAGCTTGCCACATCACCCATATAAATAAATATATGCGCTGTGGTTATGTGGAATCTTTGCTTCATTAACACAAGCACATTTTTATCCACTTATCTTGGTTTGTTTTGAAAGCTAAAATTTATATAAGAAATACTATACATATTTTCTGTTACTTCTATACACACATAGCGGGGTGTCCAAACATCAAAGTTTGTTCATCAAAGTCCCCATACTGAAGGTGTGATGTCAACCATTCACTGGGTGCATTTGAGCTTGAGTTTTGAATCATTCCCCACACCTTTATTTAAACTTGGAGCCATAACACCTGCTCTGTCTCACAATAACATGACAGCTTTTGAGGTTTTAATAGTGAGGGATTCATCACTATTAAAACCTCTATTTAACCTGTTGTTAAAAGTTACATCTCTGATGATGTGTGCCAGTTCAACAAAGAGCCTGAAGGCCACTAAAATGTGTTCTGACATGGCTTATTTTACAGTAGAAAATATAAAAGGTCCACTTTTTGTTACAAATCGCCAATGAACAAGGCCATTGAGGCAAAAGAGGCCAAACAAAAAAACGGACTGATCCAGAAGGGAAATGGTTTGATCCTTGTTGCTCAGTAATACAATTACAGTCTTTAAAACCCATTAAAGGATGTAGACAAATTATGAAATATTAGTCATTTATACTATAAAATTATTAATGCAAAACGCAATGCAGTTTAGGAGCCACACTTTTACAAGATAACATACTTTTTAATATTACACTGTACTCTTAAGCATAAACCACGTGAGTGACAGCAGCCTGCCATTCAAACCCATGCGCATAAAGGCAACATATCCCCCTCAGTGTGTTGTCCCGTGTCCCGCTGTGCAGCGCCTGTAGTATTTGTAGTGGCTGACAGTACAGACGTATACACTGTTTTCTTCTCAGCGTATACTTACCGGCAGCCTCTGCATCTCTCCCTTCTTTTTATTTGTTTACCCTTCCGCGCTTCCTCCCTGTTTGATGCTACACTACCATATGTTATTCTGAATATGGATGCCTTTTATCACCGCGGTACAGCACACAGTTGGGCTACATCAGGGGAGCTGAGTAAGACTGCCGGTGTGAATCATATGGGTGATGTTGTGCACTGCTTTTTATGTGACTACGTTTTTCTCTGAGACAATAATTGCTGTAATGTTCAAGTATAGCTGGCTGGCGTTTTGAATATTATGCATCAAAGTCAGTTTCAATAGCAATGCTTATTTGTTTTGAGAAAATGTATTTCACGATTTCGGGCCTTTATGTAATTGAATCTTTTATTTAGTGAACAAAAACAGTGTGCAGTCCTACTCTGCTCCTATCATTGCTGCACAAACGGCTGATAAACAACTCACCTTTAATTTTCTTGGTGAAATTAAATCTGGAGCGATAAAATGCTTTATAGCCTGCCGGTGCGTTGACCAAGCCCTGAATCTGTTTGAACTAAAACATTGTTTGGAAATCTTTCAACTTTCTTTCAGTCAAAGCTTGCACTGAAATGTAAATTGGGAGGATGAATCTACCACACATTGCTCAACATCAGAACAACTGCAAGTTTCTTTGTTGAATTCATGTAACTGGAAAACTGACAGATAAAAAGTCTTTTTACCAAGATTTATCCCGTTATATCTGGTGTGGTAAAACTATAGGGCCATTAGATAGTGAATGGAACAGCTTGAGGTCAGGAAGGGGCAGAATATGCACAGCAAGAAGGCAACAGTTTGTGGTCTTAAAGGGACCAAAACATACATTGCCAGACCAAAAGATAAAGTCACCACAATTGAAGGTCACACACTCAACATTTGCTGTGGCATTGTTTCAATAAGCTTCTGCAATGTCAAAATATTCAGTGTTGCATCAATCTTTCACCAAGATCTTGTATTGATGATGGAAAAGTGTGACCACTGTGCAAAGCCTTCTCCAACACAAAGATCTGGACTCTGTGGTAGCCCATCCTTGTGTGATGAGGATGGCTCATACTCCGTGAATCACTCTTTCACAAGGTGAGCCTGGTGAATCCTGGTATTGTCATCTTCGAATATGCCCGTGTCATCAGGAAAGAGGAAATCCATTGATGGAATAACCTAGTCAGCTGATCTCATTCTTTGGGTGCTTTAGATCCATCCATCCACCCACCCATCCACCCATCCACCCATCCACCCATCCATCCATCCATCCACCCACCCACCCATCCATCCATCCATCCATCCATCCATCCATCCATCCATCCATCCATCCACCCACCCACCCACCCACCCACCCACCCATCCATCCATCCATCCATCCATCCATCCATCCATCCATCCAACCCAAAGATCAGTCAGGTGCTCAAACCCCTCCACCATGTTAAGGTGACGGTTCCAGGAGGGGCAACCCCAGATCAGTTAAATCCAGGTGGAGATTTTTTTTTCTTTGTTTTCTGGGAAAGGATCTGTAGACGCTGCATAATGCTGCTCCGGTCCTAAAACGATTGCAGCAGTGGCACTGAAGTATGGATACAATGCAAGAGACAAACTTCTCTTCGTGGACTCCTGTTGCTCTCTGATGCATGACGTGAATTCATATCCAGTATTTTACCACTAGATGGAGTCTTGAGCTTCTTTTCCCATTCCCCATAACTCACCGAGCCCACAATTTCCAACACTGCCACGTGACAGCAGTTTGAGTTACAGTCGCTGTAATCACCTTGACCTTTCCGACCCTCCACCACGAGTTTTCCTTTCGTGCTTCCCGCCACAAGATGGATGCTTTTCAGATCACAACGGTACACGAAACCAGGAATGCACACATGCAATTCGTACCACTCGCCTGATCGCTTTGAGTAAGATGAATTGGTGAAATGAGATCTTCCCACTCCGCCCTCCTCATGATGGGGCCTGCAATGCCTGTCGTTTCCAAGCTGGAGATGCGCACTGTAACCAAATAATCTCCGAATTTCCTGCATTGCTCCCTGATAAATCCAATAACAGAAAGGAGATTCTGCATCTTCCAATCTGGCCTTTGTTTATGCACCCTCCCCTCCCCCAATACCCATCATCCTGGCTAATTATTTGTTATTAATGACCGTTCCGTGTCTATTTGAGTGGTCCGCCAGCGATGTAACGTCCTGAAGTGGGCAGGGTTGCTTCCTCCCACCTCTCTTCGCTTCCTTCCCTCCGCGGACAGAAAGACACGGTTGGGATGTCAGAATGAAAAAGCATGGTTGTAATTACACTCCCAGTACAGATGGCTTTTTGAGATTGTTTCGCAAAGGAAGAAGTAACAAATGAGAAAGGCAAAGACGGAGCGTAATGATCTTACTGAAAGGCCTATTAGTATCTCTCCGAAAAACAGCCTTACGGGAATTTTGTTTTGGTCTTTCGCCGGAGTGCCTGCAAACCAATTAGGTTCCGTAACGTTTTGGTTGTAATCAAGGCTGTACAGAGACTGGTTAAACACCTGGATACGCTGAATTACACACCTCACCTGTTTTAAAGCTGTTTTTGCATCTGGATAGTGAAGAGTAGCACAAGGGAGCAAAACCAGAAAGAAATTAGACAAGGCTTCAACGCTAACACTTGTTTTGATGGCCTCTTTACATTAAAACGGGGTGTCCATGTCAGCACGTACCGCATGATTATCTTAGTGGGAGTTTGGCATGTTTTGACTGAACCCGTCTCCGGCTTTGTTAATTTCATCTTATACAAAATAGCGAAACTCTGACACGTTTTATTTATTTCGATCTCCAAGCTCCCACAATGTCATACAGCACATGCATATCATTCAAAAGACATACAGTAATTAAACCTTCAGAACAAGCAAGCTATGCGTATTGAGTAAACACACATTATTTGACTTCCTTTGACGTCAAACAGTGTGTTGGGCCTCATTGCCAACTTCTCTTTTTTTGGAGAGGAGATTGCTGTAAGAGATGTTCTCTCAATCAACTCTTTTAGACTTTTGTCCTTATCAGTATTCCTGCATATAAAAACCCTTGCCTGCTCCTGTACAAGCAGGTTCACATCCATTAAGTCCTAACCGTGCCCGAACACCTTCACCAGATTTGTTCTATTCCTGTCCATCCTCAAATTGTCTTCTCCATGCACTAAAGTAAATGCACACCTTGTGGATACAGGAACATTCAATGCATACAGCTTTTTGAATTTTTCCCCCACACCATACAAACCTGTAGATTACTAACAACAGTTAAGTTTTTGACACCTAGCAACTGTAGTAATAATCCAATATGGAATAACTAGATCTTTTGTGAGAACAGTGATCCATAAAAGGTTCTGTTTTCCCTTTGCATTGTGTTTGCAATATAGAAGGTTAGCGCACAGTTAGCTAAGACTGGCCTGTGAATTTTAAACAGTTGCAGAGGGATTCATGCAAT
This sequence comes from Gobius niger, assembly GCF_951799975.1. Lineage (NCBI taxonomy): Eukaryota > Metazoa > Chordata > Actinopteri > Gobiiformes > Gobiidae > Gobius > Gobius niger. The sequence continues at coordinate 64,923,198 of NC_136852.1, read as the reverse complement.
TACTTTTATTTAAAGCAGTACTTAGTAACTTGTTTATCTTCGTAGTCCCTCTGGGGGTTTTACTAATGTCAATGGAATGAGCTAACAGGCTAACGGGCAAAGCTAACTGCGGGCTAGCTCCACTTAAACAGTATTTACAGCCAAGTTTGAGTGAAAAAAATGATCTCCATTGTGTAATTGGATGTACAATATCCCTCTCTCCCTTTGTCTTTTCTGTCAGCGTAGTATTTACTCTCACGGACGATTAATGGGTAAAAAACCGTCACATGCTACGACACCTCTGCAGTGTCGCTTATGGTGTCTAGGGGTACAATAAGATAAAATTGTAGCATTTAATTTGTTACATGTTTTTTGTATAATTTATAGATATCTAAAAAAATATGTCGCAGTGAACGGTTCTTCTGTTCTATGACCTGACTGTAAACTGTACTGCTTGGACGTTCCATGGAGATGCTTACGTAAGCCAAATATGAGATATACATAGTAGGTCCTCATCCATATCCATTCTTTGATTAATCCAGCAGGTCATAAGGAACATGTTTTGTATTACTGGGACCAGTATAATGCAACATGTTATGCAGTGCCTTTAAATTGGCCTTTATTTTACCAGGTTTGTGAACCAAGGTCAATATGAGCCAACTCATCAGCTCACTTGTCGTATTCTCAAGTCAGTTCTTTCTAATGAGAAGATGTAAAAAACAAGCCCATATTTTTGTTTAACTTGAGTAAACTGTGCTTCAGACAGTCCAGGAACATTAACCTGCACCTTTCCAATTAAACCATGGCACTGCTAATGTTATCACCTTCTAAGAATGTCACATGAAAACGACTTTATCTATCTGTTTGCCTTCTTCCGATTTTTACCCTCTATCCAACAAAAACCTATTGTAACCCGACCTTCTCACTGCACCGCATATCTTTGATTTGAAATGTGAGCCTTATGAGAACCCCCGTGGACTTCCTCTCCCACATCACATGTACATCAGCGGCACAAGTGTCTGACTCCTGTACTGTACGCACCTGGAGATACTCTGCTATCTTCTTCTATTCAAACTCTCTCGCTTGTGTCCATTTGCCCGACGGTGAGCGCATCTACGTGGGCTTATCTTGTCCTTTTACTTCACGCTGAAACAAAGCGGGGGACCTTGGCACCTCTGTTCTTTACATATGGTAATTTTTCCCTTTCTGTGGCTGTTCCTGAAGATCTTTTACCTTGTCAGTCAGGGCCCTCTGTGTGCTGGAGCGCTGATACGAGAAGGCGCAGAGTGAAAGCCTGCGAGGAGCGAGGACGCCAAGGAATAGTTTGGTGTATCGTATAGAGCTGAGAGGGAAGAAAGTCATTGGATGTTTTATTGCAACAGTGAGAAAAGTGATACTTCCCGTGATGCTGAAATGAAAATGAGTCAGAATGGATATGTTTTGCATTGGTGAAATCTAGTTTGCCTGCACCAACATGTGCAAAAACACCACTCCAGGTATGGTTTTGATGAGGCTTTGACATTATAACATGATTAAAACCTCAAAAAAGGTTGATTTTGCATAATATAGGTCCTTTAAAGGGACATTCGAAAGTAAACTATCGGCATTTATATGATATATTGTATCTCTACCACTATGGAGTACTCATTTATGTGAGAAATATAAGTGTCTTCTGGAGATGTTTTTCCAACCTGGAAGACAAGACGCTTGGATTCAGTTAACTCCGCCCCTCTCTCTGAGTTGATGCTGCCCATGCATCATTACCAGTAAAAAAAAAATGAATCGCTTCAATAAGTGAAGTTACTGGACAATGCAGTTGTAAGGAGTTGACATCTGCAACACAGCTTCATAAATGGCTAGCACACATGCTAGCACATGTTTTGATTTACTTACTGCTCTGGCCGCTCCATCGGGTGTTTTTCTTTTGGGAATCACGCTGGTTATAAGAGTTAATCCACTTTGGTTCTGGCCAATGTTCGCCAAGCATCCATCGGTGAAGTGACAAACATATTCTGGCTGGTTAGTCGCTGAATCCTGGTGAGAAATTCGAAATTCTGGCGAGTTGACTCTTTTTTAGGCACTTCGTTTTTTTCTTTCTTTCTTTCCTACAACAGAAATAATGAAAAAGCAGTTTTATAAATTAAAATCAGACCGTAAGACACAACATTACAGATGTTGGGCATTTCCCAGTTTTACAATCATACGTAAATGCGTAACATTGATAACCTGGCTAACGCCAGACTGCTGTGTGCGCTCGAATCATTTCGAACTGCACAGCAGCCTGGGGACTATGGCCGAAATTTTCGCATTGATTTGGGACGCACTATTCGATATACGGAAGCTTGTAGTTTATTTACGAATAAAAAAGAAAAAGTTTATTAACGGATCAAACATGACAGCAGCAGATGCGACGCTATTTTTCGATCAAGCTTTAGGCCGTGTTCTAAATAGTTTAGCTCGAAAGTTTACAGCGGGTACGTCATACGTCATCGGATACGATGATACAATTGGCTATGGCTACGTGCAGATGCATGATAGACATTCGTAGCGCCCAATAAACGGCTATGGGCGATCGTAAACCACACCTCTCCTACGAGAAAATGAATTGGTGGTCCCCAGACTAAATATCACTTGTGATTTTAGTCTGGCGTTAGCCAGGCTATAACATTGACACAAGCCAGTCGTTTACCAGGAGAGGGCAGAGCAGGATTCAGGAGGATTACACAGACATATTTTTGTATTACAACATGGTTAAAAGCTCCAAAAACTCGATTTTGCATGATATAGGACCTTTAAAGCCTTCCACCCTATATTTCAAGAGAAGCAAATAAAGGTTCCATTAGAGAAAAGGGTTTGCACGCTTTGGAAAATAAGGCAAGAACTAATAGGCATGTAAGCCCCTCCCTACTAGAACTGCATTGGTTCAGTCTGTTTCTAAGATGGTATTAGTTACTGATGAAGCCTCTAAATCAACCAATTACAGATGACTGCGTGAGAAAGTGTTTGTATCTTGAGCAAATGAATTCTTTTTGGATACCAAATTCTGACTTCAATGACAAACGTTCACTTTTTAAATCAAAGTGCAAACTGGCACACCTGTTGCAGATTCCTGTCCGATCCCCGTTGCACCTGAACTGGCATGCGTTGTTCGGCATACTGTATGACGCTGTGTTATTGTTGAACCCGTTGCACTCGCTCTCATAAGCGCGGGAGTGTCCGCTGACAGCCCCTCTCCCAGACTGCGCTGATTGTCTTGTGTTATTGCATTAGAGGGACTCGGCTCCTGGGTTTGTGCATTTCCTTGATGTCCATCTGTATTTACCCATCCGTCAGCTGCGGAGATTACTCTTGTCCGTCATTTATCCCGTTTTATTTGATCACTGCTGTCCGCGTCTCTCACATAGTTAACTTTCATCCGCGCGTTGTTGCCCGGCTCCCTCTCTCCCCAAAGCCTTTGTTTTAAGCTCGGACCCGTTCCGTTCTTTTTTCTTTTTTTTCCTGTCTTTTCCCTTCTCGTTGCGTTTTACATTCATCTTTCAGCGCTGGCTTTCATCTCGGCCGCTATGCTTTAAACACACACAACGTTGATAGATGGGGTTTCCCTCGCCTCGGCCGCTAAGCCGGAGCTGGAGAGCGGAGTAGACGTAGTCGGTGTGGGTATTTGTGTTAGCGGGCCGCTTGTTTACACGCTTCTGTGGGAGCTTGTGTGGGTTTAGGGCCTCTGGGGAGCTTCCGAATGCAGCAGGATTCCTTTGTTTAATTTTTTTTTTTCTTACAAGGTGAAAACACTTGGCATTAAAACGGGAAGGGTTATTGACTTATGCAGAAACGGACGTGAGATGGTTGCTGTGCCATGTCATTGGGGCGACTATAGGGCAAGCTGGAAGCCAAACACTGGAACTGGAAGGGGTTTGTTTTATTCCTAAAACAGTTGTGAAGTCTGTGTACATAACTCGATCAAAACACATGAGCTCCACTACCCAATTGCTTAGATTTTTGTTTTTGTGTAGGAAAACAGCTGGTGACCGAACAGCAGTCTAGTCATGGTTTGTTTTCCATTTTTTAAATGAAAAAGAAATGTTTGATGAGAAGGTCATTGATATTGTTTTGTCAGGGCAACTTTTACACAATGTGTTGCAATAAAAGCTAATGAAATAGTTGTACGGGAAATGGGCAAATTAGCCCATGGTTCATACTTTGACTCATTTGAAAGCTATGTTACCAAAAGATATTTCCCTTCATCACTTTCGCCCGTAAACTGGCAATGAAGAAATGCAAAGGCGTTAGTCATCAAAACTGCACAATATGGAACTACTAACACGCCAAATAACTTTGTAACAGCTCTGACAGATTTGTTTTGCCTTTCTTCCTTTATTATGGGAAGTTAGCCATATAAATTCTGCCAGCGTGACCATCACAACATAGTCTGCTCCCCATACCTGATGACGCCAAGCATAAAACGTCTTCCATTTCACGCGATGACCCTAAAAACCAGTGGGCCAGAGGAGCGCGGGAGTAAAACGACAACAACAACAGCAAAAAAAAAGGGGAAGCTTGTGCCATGTTGCCGCCTGAGGGGAAGAGCAGTCAGGTAGAGTAACATATGTTGTGAAGTGCTGTCGGAGGCATGAGGGTAAGGACTATAAAGCAGGTTATTATCTCTGCAAATCAATGTGAGGAGCTGAGCCTCGGGGGAAACGGGGGCGCTATAGCTTGTACTAGCGCCGTAGGAAGCACGCTCCTATGTGATCTGCTGTCTTTCTGCAGCCATAATGTTTACTGCATTGATTTCTCGTGTAGTGTTATATAACTTTTTCGTGATGTAAAAGATATAGTATATGTGACAACATTCCAAATACAGTCCCACCGAATTATATAGAGTGTATATTCGTTATTACCATCATTACTTGTGAAAAGAATAAAAACAGCTACTACTGGTAAAATATTACTCCACTATCTATAAGTTGCTTACTTGAAAATACTATCCAAAGTGTACATAAGTAAATTAGTAAAATAAGTGTAAACATTTTTTTTACTTTGCAGCTTCAAAAATACGAAAAATGAAGCCCAAATTCCCTCTCTGTGTGGCAACACGACGGGGACAAACTTTCTTCCTCGTTGGGAGTCAGTGGCATTTGACAGTACATCTGCACAGCGCCGCCTGCAGTTGTGGAGTCTGCATTGCAAGGCTTTTAAAATGGACAAAATACACAGTCATATTTACTTTAAACCGATAAAAGCCTTCATAGAAATGTAGTGAAGTATGGGATACATAAATAAACACAACCTTTAAAAGGGAGAAGAGTTAAAGGTACTCAAGTACGGTACAGATCCTCAAAAACTCTATTTAAGTACAGGACTTAAGTATCTTCGTTATTGACCACCTCTAGTTACCATTGAACCTGTGATGTTGATTGTGATTTGATCTAAAATTGCAGTAATAAGTTGCATGCATTTCAAAATATGTTTAGCAAGCAGAGGGCAACATACTATTAATATGGTCTCTGGCAGTTACTAAATGGGGATTTTCTTTTGACTGACTCATTTTATCAGCCCTTTTATTCTTCTATTCTTAAATATATCTTGAACAGTTTTAGTGAGAAAACTCATACCAGAGGACTTCAGATTGCACCATTTAATCCGTTTGCCCTTTAGAGTAACATGTTTTCATTTCATTTCATTCCTAACATAAACATACTGTATGCTCCATAAGATTTCTGTACATCATGAGAGAAACACACATACATCGTCTAACCACTTCAATCAACTGCATATTGTGTAATTATTGTATGAAGACACTTAATTACCTGTGTCAAATCTAATGCCGCAATTATAGGATAATCTGAATGTATAATCAGTTCTATTATGTAGAATAGTTTGAAATGTAAATCAAGGGCCTTGAGTTGTTTTATTTTCTACAAGCGTCTTACTGAAAGCCCTCTCAGTCACAGCCAGACATCATTAATGTTAAAATAGATTATTCTGCCTCTGCAAATACTTCATTGTAGCATTTTTTCCCCCTCTTTTATTACTTTGAGTCTTTTACTATGTATGTTTTTGATGTCCATTGGCAAAGATTTATTCTGCAGGGTTTCATCAGTTCATTTCAATGTTAATCTATTTATTTCCCAGTTAAATTTTTATCTTTCAAAGCTGCCGCATGGGGGAACCAGACGATCCTACCTACATATGCTGCAAGGAAAAGATTACTGCGTATGTTTGTTTTGTTGTAAGCTGAAGCACCTGCAGGAAATTATTCATACATTTCTTTCAAATCCGCCTTGACACAGGGAGTAAATGCCCCACATGGCTTAGGAGTCGAACAGAAGACCGTTTCACCGTGAAAGCACTTGCAACTCTATCACTGGGCTGCTTTTAGCCTCTTAACCCCCGCCTTAAAGGAACAGGCCACCGTTTTTCCATACTGAAATATGTTCTTACCTGAGATTAGACGAGTTGATGCGGACCTGTCTGGTCTTTGTGTGTGCACGTGGAGGAGCGTGGTAGCTTCCAACTTCACCCCCGTTTGGAGCTATAGGAATACATTGGGAGAGGCCATATGCTAACAACATCTTTAGTCGTTTTGTGTGACTGAGCGCACGCACAAAGACCAGACAGGTACACGTCAACACGTCTAAGCTCAGGTAAGAACATATTTCAGTATGGAAAAACGGTGGCCTGTTCCTTTAACCATTTTACCCAAAGGGCCATAAGGGCACAGCCTATAGGCCAGTGTAACACCTCATTTGAAAGCTAAGACCTACAAAACTCATCTAAATGGAGCATTTTCCTTGCATTGTTGTTACTTTTTTGACATTTTTTTCCCATCGCTTTTGTTGGGTTTTCATCCCATTTTTGCCACATTTGCATTGCTTTTTGTCACTTTTCATTCTCGTTTTCATTTTATACTGTCATTATACAATGCGTTGTTATTACATCATCTGGTGTTATTACAAAATGCATCTCAAAAAACGTGCGGCCCTACTAAAGTGTCTTTACTGCTGGCTGCGGCCGTTCTTCCACCATTTTCCCATTTGGAAAGTTCATCAGGTGTTATCCAGGAAAAGTGAGAAGGCGCGGGATAAGGACGGATCTTAGAAACGGGGACACGCCAGTCTCCACAGAGGGAAGCCATTTACCCGGACGGCCCGCGCTCAAGTGCATAAGTACACTTCCATAGGGTTCCAATCCACCCAATCTACGCTCCATAAGTCCACGTCTCCATTCGGGGATATTTGCAGATCGGGGCCGCAGTGCAAAGAGGCTGAAATTGAATTAGTTTCCATATATTGTCCTCTCCTCTTCTTTCGGCAGCTTAAGCCCTATGGTCTATCCACTGTTTGCCTTATGGGGTGGGGGGCTTAGGCAGTCAAGGCTGGGGTTTTATACTCTGTCTACTGGTCACACAAACGCCTAAGTACACATGCACACATAGGAATTACAGGCAAAAGAGCACTCGGAATTTACATGCTCAATGACAGGCTGCACACACGTTATATAGTGATCGCAGTATGTTAATGGTTTGGCTTTGATTAGGACCGTGGAAGTCTTTACCCCGATAATTAGGAAAAGGGTGAAATTAAAAGTTTTTTTCAAAGCAACAAAAAAAAAGCCAAGAGGCATGGTCTGAGGTATATAGTTTTAAAGCAGCATTAAGTAACTTGTGCCCCTAGAGGCCATAAGCGCCACTGCAGGTGTTGTAGCATGTTGCGTTTTTTTACTCATTAACTGTCCATGAGAGTAAATACTACGCTGACAGAAAAAGCAAAGGTAGAGAGGGATATTGTACATCCAATAACATAATGGAGATCATTTTTTTCACTCAAACTTGGCTGTAAATACTGTTTAAGTGGCGCAAACCCGCTGTTAGCTTCTTCTGTGTGATTCTATTACTGTGTATTGCGCCTCTGACCCATCATGAATGAGCAGGCTGTTGTTGTTGTTAGCATTAATGTTACTGTGACGCTTTACTTTGCCCCCTGAAATTTGGGGAACTTGCTTATGGACTCATTCCACACATGTTGGAGTGCTTTGTGAGACTGCTCTAGCTTAGTTAGTTCAGTCCGCATAACCTGCTCTTGCTGCAAAAGCGGTTCTATCAGCCACGTAACAATGATCAGCTGTTTGCCGAATTTATTCCCAAGGCAACGGACACCAAGCGATCAGAGCCCTTTCAATGCAGTACATTTGAAAATGTATAAATTGTATAATGTATGAAATGTCTAAATTTGTCATGCAGCAGTTGTTCATTAAAAATAAGAAACTACTTGAGATCGAGGTCGGCCGCCTTCACACCACACCCACTCAGCACCAGAGTGTGACAGAGGCCATTCTCACACCAGTTTCAGCCACTCCGAGAGCTGCTGCTCAGTTCACCCCAAAGTTCTGCGAGTGCCCCTTGAGGTCAATCTAACCGGTGTGAAAACGTAAATGAAAAAGTAAATATATTGATAAAAAGTTTATAGATTAATATTTCACTAAATGAGTTGTTCCCACAGTGCAACGGTTCTGTGTTCGATTCCCAGGTCTTGTATCAAGGCAGAGTTCCTGCAGTTGCTCCAGTTTACAACCTGGAGTATGAATAATTTCCTATGGACATCTAAAAGTAAAGTTAAGAAAAACAAAATGTCTACCTACCGTATTTTCCGGACTATAAGTCGCTCCGGATTATAAGTCGCACCAGCCTTGGCAACTACCTGGGCCTGCAGGCGTAACTGTACCGCTGACAAGCCTCTCCCGGCAGCACGCTGTTCAAGCTCCCACCTCTAGCTGTGGCCATCTTGCTTTCAGAGCGCCATTAGCTTTTTTTGGTTTCTTCATTGCAGTAAGAGTAACCACCGCTTTTTTCCCAATCACTCGAAACTTTCTTTCTGCTGCTTGATTACTGTATTGTTTTTTTTTCCAGTGGTATAGTAAGCATGTGCTTTATTTGTCATTATATAACCGTACAGGGGTAGCAGATACTGGTACACAAGCAGCTGTCAGTGTGAGAATAACAAATTTGAAAAAATAAGTTGCACCTGAGTCCCCCCCAGCAAAACTATGAAAAAAAGTGCGACTTATAGTAGGGTATAATAGGGTGCTTTGTATAATATTAGACTATGGTAATAACACTTTTGACATGGCCTATGACTCACAGGTGCTTTATGTGCCTCAGTGAAGCCTTGATTAAAGGTGTTGCGTTTTTCTTTCTCCCATTCCTTTGAGGCCCCATCTCCTCCCCTTTTCACCACAGTATAGTTAATAATAGTGTGCTATAACTGTGCCTTTGGGAGCCAATATCCCTGTCTGTGCCTTCCTTATATCGCACACTTTTTTTTTTTCTCTTTAATGCATTTTCTATTGTTAAACGACACCATATGGAAGTAATAAGATCATAGTGTTATATCTGAAATGCCTTTTTTTGCATGTACTTCGGCAGGCTCTCATAGTTGATTATTTAAAGGACATTTCTGCTGGCCCTGGATTTCCTTTGATAGTTACTTTACATATTTCATAATAGCTTGCCTTTTTATGTTTTATTTTTTTAATTTAGCAAATGCACAACAAATGAGATGTCAAACTTACTTAAGTGACTCAAATGTTTTATAATTGTTGATATGCAGTAGTCTCAGTTTGCGTACACCAGCAGATTTTTCCTGGAAACAAACTTTTGGATTCGCTTCAAGTGGACCAAATGTTTCGGTTAATGAATTTTGGATTTACAATAACAAAGGTAAGCAATGATGTCTGGGTTTTGATTTTCTTCTTGTCCCATAAAGTTATATAGTCAATACAAAGGACATTTCTTGCTGCCTTTGCTCATATTCAGGGAGGGTGCCAACATCAGTATGGGGCACTGTATTTCCTGGCAAGTTTTTGAAGATCTCCTACTATCGCCGATCGCGCAGTTACACTAACAAGCGTTGACAAGGTGGTTAAGGTGCCTTGCCCAAGGACACAATGTGGGTTTGCCTTCCCGGGAGCTCTGTGTAAGTAAGTGTTCGTGTTTTTGTTACTGTTGCGATGGCAAAGTTACTTTCGGAAAGGTGACTCCTGACTCATTTTTCTCCATCTGTATATTCCCCGAGATAATGCCGCGGCTAATCCCTCACAAGGTCAACACTTGTATTGCATGATTATCCCCCACTGTTTATTCATACTTCCTGCTGATGTCATTTCCTCCCGCTGACTTTGACCCCTGACCTGTCATTTGCCTCCCATCGTCGCCATGTTTTTTTTTTCTCCTTCCTCCAGCATGGCCGCCACCCATTCCCGGAGTCAGGCCCCCGTCTTTATCTCGGCGGGATTCCTGCGCTTACACGAGGGCTGTCCGATATCAAAATGCATTTGTATTTAAAGGTCGTTTTTTTTTCTACTGTAATGCCATTTCCCTTTTCACTCTGGCTGGATTTAGGCGTGTCCCGTTCCCCCACGTTCTGTCCGTGTGGTGTCCTACCCTGCTGTTCTCTAATGTTTGACAACTGGCATACATCACGCACTTGACAGGGCATGAATAACACATCCTGCGGCGGCCATCTTTGAATCTATTCCGGCAGGTGTTCATTCTGTCACCATCACCTGAACGGCACAGGTCAAATTGCATGGACCTCGTATAGAAATGTATTTTTGTTTTCAGTGTAAAAACACACTATAGTAGAGGAACTAAATCGGTTTAGAGCATTTTAAACAGGGCCGGTCTCAGGCATAGGCGACATAACTTTGGAAGGGAAAAGTGATAGAGACTTGTGGTCTTAAGAGATTTCAATCTTTGAGACGATGCCTCCCTGGTCCTCCGGGAAGCTTTGTGAACTTGTGGGGAAAATGTGTAAATATTCAATTCGGACGTGGAGGTTCCTTTAAAAAACAAAACAAAGAAATCTCCAAAGTGTGTCCCAATAGTAGAATAATAAATAGTTGCCAAAAAGGCCAATCTTGTCTTGGGCACCTAATTGGCTTGGGCCAGCCCTGATTTAAAGTAGCACATCTGCAACAATACTTTTAAAAGTTTATATCTGCACTAGATTTCCTATTCTTAGTGTGTATACAGACAGAATGGGTCAGTGTTCAAGGCGCTTTAAGAGCAAGGATAATCAGCCACTTGATGTCCATCCATATTGACTTTAGTAACGTCCTGGTCATTTTCCCTCTCTTATGTCTGTCACTTTCAGGCCATGAGCCTAATTGAGTGTTTTGGCAAGAAAGTTAGTCAACGGACCTTTAACTTCCACTTGTGTCATTCAGTCATTGTCCGCCATATTACTGCTTACAGTAAATGACTGTGTATCATCAAATTTGAAGAAATACAATGTTGTTGATGGGCCAGATAAACACTTTGATTTGCTCCAATATCAAAGCGACTGTAATATCTTCCACATCGAAAATCTATTGGATTAAGTAATCATAGTTTTTATTAGAAGTGTTTTAATTGTTTTAACTATGATGACTATACTTGATTATAGTGTTTCAAATAACAAAAGAAGTGCCAGTTGACACATGGGCTGTTGTAATGGAATAGTATTATCTTTTCCTCTCTCTCAGTTCTCACTCTTTGCAGGATGATTTTCCAAAATGCACGCTAGAATCCAATAAATCTCCTTTAATTTCCTTATAACAATCTCAGATCGACACCATTTCCTCTCTCTCTCATGAGGTCAAGATAACAGTAAAACACTGAGAGTACATGAAGTCCTGAGACAAATCGAGGGAAGTTCATTGAAAGAGTTTTGACAGCGGCAGTGGATGTTGCTCCCTTTAACAGAACATCTTGGTTTTTCTTGTTCCTCTCGTGGCGTCGTGTTCGGCTTCATTTGGCAGGACGGCCTAATCAGATGTGTAGCGGCGCAGGGCAGTTTGAGATAGCCGTGTGGGGCCTGGGAGATAGAGAGGCTTAGCAGAGGAAAAGAAAGCCCTAAGCTCTCAATTATATTCTGGACACTCGGAGACACTTGGGAGGCTGTTTGTCTTTTGCATAAGTGTCACAGTGTCACTCTGACGTTCCATCGAGGTTTTTGGATAGCTGAGGCCACACAAAAAACAAAACAGCCTGAACATTATGTGTGCTGTTATTCAAATGTTTGTTTTTGCCTGTTTACTATCCAAACTGTAATGTTTTATCACTGATCAGCAAAAAGAAAAAAAAAAAACTCAATTTACTGTATATAGTGTTTTTTCCACCTACATTAGCACTCAAGCAGAAATATAACTTGGCATATTACGGTGATCGCTTTAAGATAAGATAAGATAAGATAAGATAAGATGATACTTTATTGATCTCACAGATGGAGAAATTGCATTCGATGAGAGAGCATCCGGCAGCAGCACCCATGCAGTGCGCACCACTTTTTTTTTTCTTCTTTTTTTTTAAATAAAGGCCTCGGAGTTCCCATCAAGCCCTTCCAAGCAGGTCTGTATAACTCCATCTTTGCACAATTATGAAAATGTGATTGACGCAAATGTTAAGCAAAAGTTTAAATTAATGAAGCTCAAGTGCTAGCACACAATATTAGACAATAATAGACTATATTAAATCATTTAATTTCAGGAGAGCTGCTGTGGCCCCATGAGGTCTGCATGAAAGAAATTGGCCGTGGGAGAAATGTAGCTGGTGACGACAGCTGAGATATGTTAAAGCTACACCGCGTAACTTTTCACCCAATGAATCAAACAAAGTTTAAGCATTTTCTTATATTTTTATCATTGAAAAATACCTAAGATATTGAACAAATCAGCATTGTGTGTTTGAACGGTTCACCTCTCCTCAGACCAGACTTTTAACTTCACTGGGAGCGAGGACGTCTCCATGGAAATTTGACTAAAAGCAGTCAAATATGAGATTTAAAGCAGTACTAAGTAACTCACACCCCTAGAGGCCATAACACCACTGCAGGTGTCGTAGCATGTTACGGTGTTTTACTCATTAATTACATCCATTTACACAATGGAGATATTTTTTTCACTCAAACTTGGCTGTAAATTGATTCCCTGCATATCTTCAAATCACATCAATGATGCCCAAGAAGTGACTTCCTGTTTCGATTCAGCACGCCAAACTAAAAGCACACAGCTCGTCTTATTGATTAGTTCAGCTGGTACTTGCAACATTACAAGAATATAATCAAATACACACATTTAAGTGTTTTGTCTGTTAATAGTCAGGCAGAAAGAAAGTTGAACTAATGACCTGCTGAACAGATGATTAAGATGGTGCTTTTATTTTGGTGTGCTGGATCGAAACAGGAAGTCACTTCTTGGGCGGCGTTATGATTTGAAGCTATGCACAGAGTCAATGCTGTTTAAGTGGCGCTAGTCCGCAATTAGCTTTGCCTGTTAGCCTGTTAGCTTCTTCTTTGTGATTCCATTAGTGTGTATTGGGGCCTCTGACCCGGTGCAGGAAAGCTGCAAGTGTGGTTTTTTGACCAGAGACACCAGGGAGAGATGAAAGACCCCCCAAATCATCCCATCAATACGTTGTATTACCCCCAGAAGGACTACGGAAGGGATTTACTAAGGTAAACAAGTTACTTAGTACTGCATCCAAATATATGTTCTTGTCCAGCTGTAATGCAGTGTGCTTCTAAGTTATTTAGAAATGGCCAATTAACTCAATTTCTCTTAATTCTTTTTTTTTTATATATATATATATATATGTATTGAGTGCCATTATTCTACACAGTTTGGTCTCTCTGCACAAATTTTAAACGGTGCTTAGTTGAAAATGCAGCAATTGTTCAACAAGTTCAACAAGTTTGAGTGAAGCCTGCGTTCTGAGAGCCGCTTTACGCTGAAAAGTGCGGGTCGGCGGTGGGGGGGGTGCTGGGCTGGGCTATGTAGATCCACTTTCTTTCCATTCTGCTGCTGAAGGTCATTGAGAGCTGATGGGGCCGCGTGGTGTCGGGCGTGCTGCCGAGAGAGGGCTCCGCACAGCAAACAAAAAGCACTGCGCTTGAATGTGTCTGCTCGCTTGCGGAGCTGAACGCTTCAAGGCCGCCCTCCACTTCAGATAAAATATTCATCGGCTGTATTGTCCCGCTGAGGCGCACAACCTGTAGCAAGAAATCACAGCTCGAGTCAACCTTGCCGTTTCTGCTTTCGTTATCGCGCCGCCTCCAGTGCAAAGAGAAGAGATTCACACAATGCTTCCAATATGCTTTCCATCTAGACCGTGAACCAAAGCATAAAAACACAGTTGTTTCGCACAAATACAAGTTCAAACCTTGACAAAATTCCATGTCAGAATTACATTTAAAACCAATTTTCTTCCCTTTTCTTAGTTCGGTTTGTGTCGAAGGCCCTGTTCCAATAACTGAGACAAATTGCTTTTAGAGTTGACATACCTGTGCTAGAGACACCCATGAACTAATAAACTATATGTAAAGCTATTATCTCGCCTATATCTGCCTAAGCTGAGGGGAATCTGGAGTAGAAAATGATCAATTAAAGTAGAAAACAGTGCAACCTTTTCAATTGTTCTGCGCAGTGCACTCTGTTTCAGGCCATTCTTTCCAAATTTATAATAGTATTTTGTAAAACCTTGAATGGCATGAATTGGAATCTTCTGGCCGTCGGTGGATGCCATATTGATTTCTCCACAGTGGGACAAAGAAACGAGTGCGAACACCTGTGCCCGCAGGATCGATTTCAAAACGTTTTTCACCTGAGCAGACTTGAATTGCACCAAGTTCATCTAAACCAGTGCTTCTCCCCTGGTGAAGCCTCGGGATGCATCGCAAGAAAAGTACACTGCTTAAACCAAAAAAAAAAAAAAAAGTGGACTTCTGGATTTAACTGTTACGACCTGGGGTTCCTGCAGTTGGTCAGGTCTATGTTCAGCAACACTATGTGCCCAAAGAATGAGATCAGATGACGACCTAAACATCCTGAATGACCGAAGTTTATTGACCAGCCTTTTCACAGAGTATGTTATTGTTGCAGGCCGACTGAAAGCAACATACGTATACATGAAAACTCTCGGGAATTGCGCGCTTCCATAAACATTTGCATGGGCAGCAGTTTGGATCGTGTCTTGTATTCCTGTGGGATAGGTTCCTATCTACTATTTATGATTGTTTATTTCAGCACATTGTTACAGTTATTTCCTGTGAGTTTGTCAGATGAGTCTGCTTCTTCGTGTTCTTCTTCATGTTCTTCTTCGTCTTCGTGTTCTTCTTCTTGTCTTCTTTGTCCTCTGCTTTGTCTTCCTCTTCTTTGTCCTCCTCTTCGTTTTCCTCATCTTCGTCTTCTACCTCTTCCACCTCTTCTTCCTCCAGTATATTCCACATTGTTAGCCATTCTAAACCGTAATTGCTCTTGTGTCTTCTCTTCTTTGTGCGATTATGTTTACAAGACCCCAGGGCTGGCTTATTGTTCCGAGCATCTCTCTCCGCTAACTTCCTGCAGGTGCGCCTTGAATGTCCCCCAATCGGAATGCATCACACACCTCCCCATTGTAGCTTAACAGCTTCTATACTCCCGACATCTTCGGAAGTACAATGAGATGCAATATGTGCGACCTTGGCTTCTGACTGCAAATGTACCTACTCTTTTTTTCCCTCCTCTATTTTTCACTGAAGTCCCTAAATGCTTCCAAACACATTATCCCACTGTGAGAATCAATGAAGAAAAATGGGAAGAAACGCATGTTGAATATATAGAGACGAGGGTTATTGAGTGTAGCCCTTTAGTCATTTTGTATACTACTGCTGTCACTGCGAAAAATGTAGTCAATAATGCCTTCAGTTTAGAATGTTTGGCTCGGGAGACCGTGAAGGCATCCCAGGTAGCTTATGTGAGTGAGTTTATAGTTGATTATGTTCGGAATAAAGTAGCATTGGATATTTTACATGGGAATTAACTGGAATATATAGGAATTAATGGGAATATACAGGGAATTAGTTACAGACAGATACAAACTGAAGCATAGCAATCTGATGTGATAGTTGTACACTGAAACAAGTATCACAGGAGAGATGAAAGGTCTCAGAGAAATCTTCTTCGCCATGTCTGAGTATCAGTGTTTGAAGAGGACAGTGTTTTAGGTGTATGACTATGTTTGTATCCATCATGCGTACATTCACCATGCAGTATTACAATGATAAATTAAGAGTCTGCTCCATGTGTTTGTAGAGATAGTTCTATAGTTTAGGTCTGTTCTGTTTAAGGCTGCTCTGTGCTCTGACACTGTTCCCTATCCACACCTCGTACTGTATTGGTCACTGTTTGTCATGATCTGAGTTTAGAGAGTGTTGAATTCAAGCAATCGCAGTGCTCCCTAATGGAGCCAGAGTGTGGCAGTGTTCCTGAGTAGGTTTTTGAGTTTTTGTTTTTCACTCTTAATACACTTTTGACTGATTTTAGCGCTTTTTTTCCAGCTTAGATTGACTGACAATAAGCTTCTCAAAATGTTAATCAGTAGAAAGAAACTTGACTGTCATCCGGCGTTTAGACTGAACGTGAATTGAGCGTCAAAATCGCTTCAAGTGCCTCTAGTTTGACGCTTATGGTTTTGTAATTCAGATGCTTGTCACCGAGTGTAAAAGTTGCTTTGGATGCACGTCTAAACAAATTGGGAAAAGAGTGCGTTAGAGACGGACTTCTCTGTTGTCGGCAATCTGTCTACTATGGATGACATCGAGAGTGTGGCTTGGCTTTTTTGTTGAATAAAGCCAGATAACATCATTGGAGGGCGGCTCAGCGCTGTGTCTGGATTCATCAGTTTGCTCAGAGCCGTTCTTCTTAGTTTGGTGAGTTTCACCACTTGCTCCAGGTCGAGAATCGCTTTCAGTCAGGACTACTTCTGTCTCTGCTGGGCCCAATTTGACGACCTGCTGACCCACTTCCACGCTCGCATCTCCTACCAGTCCTGTTATTAAATGTGTCAATCCATCACCACAGCGAGTCTTTCTGATTGGTTGACGTGCTGCAAATTCCGGCAAAAGTTCTCCTATCTTGCTAAATATTTCAAATCGTGCAAGTCGCACGCACCGTGGGATCTCTCGATGCTCCTATACGCGTGTCCGCCATAGATTTTGTATGTAAACCAGACTCCCATGGCACTTTTGACGCGTTCGGTCTGAATGCAGGATCAGACTGCATCTACCAACCCCCAACAATTTGGCTAAAGTGTCGAGCTGTTACCCGTCTGCTAGTGAGATAACCATTCTTAGCCCCTGTCGAAACCAGTCAGAAATGTCACAAAACAAGTTCTGATGATTTAGCTTCTACTGCTCCTATGAAGCTTTTCAAAACTGATTCAAGCTAGCAGCGGCTTTTATTCCCAAGCTATACTCCCCACGCTGAGTGCAGGTGAAAAAAGCTATTAAGTAAGTTGCAGTCCCGTGGTTGTATGCCGTATGTACGCATTACTGGAGAGTGACAGGATGACAGATTGCCGGGGCATATTCGAAACATGACATCCTAATCGGCGTGCTTGTTAATTAGGAGGCCATATTGAAATGTCTAATGTGTAGGACTAAATTGGAGGCTTATTAAATGGAGTGAGTGTTGCATGCATACTAACAGGCTAGTAGTGGGGAAAGTGCCTGGGGACACCCTTCAAGGTTTTTCTTAGGTTTTACATATGCTGCTCATGGTATGTCCTTACGTGCTGAGAGAAGTGCACTAGTCTGTAACAAGTGCAAGGGAAGAAATCGTCTGTACTTGGTGGAATGGCTTGAGAGAATTGGTGGTTGCTACAGTCATTAGCAATAGTTAGTTTTAAGAGCGAGTATAATGCTTGTTGCACTCCATAAGCGAGTACCAGTTCTCTTCACGGAAGCCTCTTATGCTGAAAGTTATTTGACTAGTCATAAATGGAAAAAGCGCATATTGAATCACTGCAGCCATTTGTTTTCCAAGAGTTTAGTCGAGTTTTAAAGGTAGACTGTTGAAGATTTGTGCTTTGAGCCTCGTTTTTCTCTTTTGAAAGCTGTTGTCTGTAAGTGGAAATGCATTGCAAATGATTAGATACATTGCATATATTTCCCTCCCAGGTACAATAAGGAGGACAGGGTTAGGAAGCTTATTGTTTACTTGCTCATTTTGCAAACTTACTGGCTTATTTTTATTATATGTTTATATTTTTGGGTCCGTAGGCTTGTTAAACAGGGAAGAAATAGCACAAAAGGGACACATCCATTGAGTAAATTGTCAGTGTCAGGATGCAAACTCGCGTCATCCAAGCATATGTGCTGCAGCCTGCGGCCTTAACCACTCGGCCATCGTGAGAACAGTCTTGCCACTTTATGAATGAGAAATTGGGCTCATGCCATGAAAGACATTCCAAATACGTTGTTTTCCAAGTTCTTGTCTTCTATCCTGCCAACTATCTCGCATCTGGTCAGTATGCAAATTGTAAGTGCACTAAGCAATCATTAAGTATTGGAGTTTATACAAATGTGTGGCCGCCCATTTGCCTAATTAACAGTGCGTTTACCTCCGAAAGTTTTGTGAATGTCCCCTCCTATAAACCTGTCCATTGTTGTGCCAAATATTTTACTGGTCCAGGAGAGATAGAGCGGAGATCAGCGCTCTGTCACATCCTACTCTCCTCCTCTTCATGCTGAAGATGTGTCCTAATGTGGGCCTTGAGAGGGAGATTGCTTTTCAATCACTGCTGGCTGCTTTTCTGCAGGGAGAGAGGTGCCAGCGTCCGGTGATAAGTGGAGTAGCCGCTTGTTCCTGACACCCTTCAAACAAACTGTTAAAGCTTTTAGAAAGTGTCCTTTTAGCTTTATCTCTTATCAATTCTCCGCAAGTACCTGTGAACATCTCTAAATAGCTCCGAGCGCTGGGAAAGTGTCCATAAGGAAGAGGCCATCACTCTTTTCCCCTAAACTCATGGTGAAATAGGCATCACAGCACTGAAGCCTAACTTAAAGATAAATATACATATATAAATATATGCAGTGTCAAATTAGCTGTAATATATACAAAATGCTAATGGTTAAAAGATGAGGGATGTTTTTTGTTTTGATAATGACACATCTATAGTCTGATTACACCTTTTTGTTGTATCTTACAAGGAAATGGAAAAGGAAAAAGGAGGACATACCTTGCATAATTAAACCCCCTGGATGTATGGCCAATCCCACATAAACAGAAACATAACAGAATATATATTTTCAGCATTAATATCAAAGGCCTCCTCTGTTCGATAATTGTTATCTAAAGTCAAATCTATGTATGTGCGGTCTGTACATACATTCATGATTTAATTAGGTTTTGACAACAGCTGAAAGCATCTGGATCTTTCATAATTTGCAGTGTTTGATGGCTTAATGCTAACGGCTCGCCAAACTAAATATCACCAGTTATATTTAGTCTGGGGACGACCAATTAATTTTCCCGTAGGAGAGGTGTGGTTTACGATCGTCCATAGCCGTTTATTGGGCTACGAATGTCTATCATATGCGTCTGCACGTAGCCATAGCCAATCGTATCAATTGTATCCGATGACGTACCCGCTGTAAACTTTAGAGCTAAACTATTTAGAACACGGTCTAAAGCTTGATCGAAAGATGGCGTTGCGTCTGCTGCTGTCATGTTGAAGCCTCCGTATGTCGAATAGTCTTGCATCGTCTTGCCGTCCCTCCTTGTTCTGTGATTGGTCTCCAAATCCATGTGAAGATTTCTGCCATTAATTGGAGTTGTTACCAATGTATGCCTGTAGTTTAGATGTTCATTCAACCCTGTTTAACGTCATCAAGCATTTAATATCGGCCTTTGTTACCAGGACGAGCTGTTTCAAAGGAAATAAACAAAAGTAAAGTTGAGAAAAAAATATGCTAATATGACCAGAAAGCAGACGTAGACTAATCAGAATCAGAATCAGAAATGTTTTATTTGCCATTGTTAACGAACAGGTTCATTGTTAATGAACAGGTTCACAACCAGGAATTCTTTCTGGTTCAATCATGCAGCATGAAACATAAAACATTTAACACATAACTTAGATAAATAAAAAACTATACAAATAGTGCAATAGAGCAGTGCAAACGGTAACAGAAGTCACCTCACAGGGCAGCACCGAACATTAAGGCAATAAAACAGAGCAATAAATATGACAATGTAAAGTTCAGGTGAATGAAGCATCCAGGCAAACATAATGTCCAAATAAACGTCGACGTGCGGCGCGGGTGTACCCTGTCCTTAGACTCTCCAGTACGGCAAGGAAAAACTCAAAAACCCAGCAGGACAAAAGAGAAACCTTGGGGAGAACCACAGAAGGAGAGATCCACTCCCATGGACGGACAGGCTATAGAGACCCAGGGCCGAGAGAGGAGGTCTGCGGATGAGAAACGAGATGGTTTTCAGGAGAGGATGGATGACAGGAGTGGAGAGAGGAGAGGATGGGGGAGAAAGAGAGAAGACAGGAATGGAGAGAAGAGAGGGGGAAGAACAGAGAGAAGGGAAAAAGAGAAAGAAAAAAACACATTCACACTCATTCATACACCAGCGTCAGACACTGGAGGCAAGGCGGGTGAAGTGTCTTGCCCAAGGACACAACGACAGTGTGCGCCTACAGGACATTCCGCACATGCGACGACCCAGCGCCACTGTCACCCCAGAAAAAGAAAAAAATGAAAGAGAGAAGGGGAGGGGAGAGAGAGAAGGGGGAGAGAGAGAAGGGGAACTGGTGAATGGTCCCATATATGTATCACCTTTTGTACTTGCTCTGAGGCACTCAAAAGGCTTTACATCAAGGAACCACTCACCCATTCACACTCATTCATACACCAGCGTCAGACACTGGAGACATTGGAGGACGGGTAGATCCGTCCTCCTCAGACCTCGTGGAAGATCTGTTCTCCTCAGACCTCGTGAGAGAGATCTGTCCTCCTCAGACCTCGTGGGAGAGATCTGTCCTCCTCAGACCTCGTGGGAGATCTGTTCTCCTCAGACCTCGTGAGAGAGATCTGTTCTCCTCAGACCTCGTGAGAGAGACCTGTCCTCCTCAGACCTCGTGGGAGATCTGTTCTCCTCAGACCTCGTGAGAGAGATCTGTTCTCCTCAGACCTCGTGAGAGAGATCTGTCCTCCTCAGACCTCGTGAGAGATCTGTTCCCCTCAGGCCCAGTGACCGTTTTCCTCTGACCCTGCTCCTCCTAACGTCTCCTGTTAAAGCCATTATGCCTCCACCGGCCTTGAACGTTGGGCATTTCATGGTCGGCATCGTTCCTCTGGTCGTTCTGTCTCCGGTTCCTGTAATCTTGCGAGGCATAGCTGTTGTTGACCCGTGTGTCCTGCGGTGCTGTGCTTCTCTCTGGCTCCACGGTTTTCAGCAGATCTGGTTGTTGTTCGTTTGTCTCCTGCTGTGCGGCTGCTGCCTTCGCTGCCTTCTCATAAGCAATGTTTTGCCGTAAAAAGCTAATGTTATCTTTCCGAAGTGCCTCTATGTCCATCTTCATTTCCACATACACATCCGCACTGTGTGCCAGATTCTCGTACAGCTCCTTATTCTTTCCCTGGAGATCACTGGCTTCTTCCCTCCACTTGTCCGCCTCTTCCATGGCCTTATCACGGTCCACCTTCAGTGCCAATTTCTCCTCTTCGAGTCTGCGAAGGATCAGGTCGGTTTCAATGTTCGGCTGCAGCTGCTGTTGTTGTTTCTTAGATTTTTCCAGCTCCGTTTTGGCTTCTTGGAGCTGGGTTTCCAGGCGTGATATGGTCCCAGATGTGTGCATTTTTGACGTCTTGAGCTCTTCTGAGAGGACGCATTTTTCAGACTCAAGGGACTTGTTTTTCTCCTCAAAGTGGCTGATTATTTTGAATTTCTCGTGGAGATTTGACTCCAGTTGTTTGAGATCAGCTGTAGTTCTCTCACAGGCAGCTTTCAACACTTGTTTCTCATTTAGAAACTTCTCAAAGATGCGATTAGACTCTTGGAGAGCATGGAGTCTATCTCTCACGCTCTCCTCCAGGCTATCGCACTGTTTGGTTACTTCATCTTGAAGCGCGAGGGTCTTCCGTTCCTCCTCCATCAGTTTTTGTCTCGTCTGATGGAGCTGGTCTTGTGTCTTCTTGCAGGAGACCAATTTTTTGTCCAGGGTCAGCTGCAGAGTCTGGTTCGCTCTCTGCCGTGAGTCCAGCTCTGTATGGAGAACATTGACCTCTTTGTTCAATGTAGAAATAGTCTCTGTTGCTTCCTCTGCTGCAGTGTTATGGGCCTCCTTCATGGACAGCTGCTCCTGTTGAAGAGTCTTCATTTTTCCCTCCATCTGGTGGACTTTTTCTGTCAGGGTGGCGTGTTTCATCTCAAGCAGCGTGAACTGTTCAAGTTTGAGATGATTCTGGGTCAGCTCCTTGTCCTGCTGTTGAAGCAAAAGCGTTTGCTGTCCGACCTGGTTTTCCAGATCTTTACTCTTCTTACGAAGACTCGCGTCTGCTACTTTGAGCTGACCATAGCTCGTCTTCAGGGCATCAATAACCAGCAGCAAACTGTCTTTCTGATTATCTTTTTCCTGTTGAAGAAGGAGAATTTTAGCATCCCGCTCTGACACAGAGACTTGAAGCCTTAAGTTCTCCTCGTTCAAACCCTGGTTTTGGGCGTTTAGAGCCTGGACTTCGGCTCTACTCTGCCTCAGGGCCTTGCGTTCGACGAACAGTTCCTCCTGTGAACGCAGGGTTTTGTCAGCGATGTCCCTCGCTAACAATGCTTTATCTTGACGCTCACTCTGCACCTGCTTCTGCAAAGAGAGATTGACCCTCTCCGCTGAACAGAGCGCAAGCCGGAGCTCCTGAATGAGTGCGGCGTCGGAAGAACGCTTCTTCCCAAACATTTTCATGGACTGAGCTTTTTTCACGAAGGCGTTTGTGAAAAAAGCTGGAAAATGCTTTGATAAACCACAAAATGTGTCAGAGAATGTGGCAAATGCGTTGAAATGCAACAAAATGCAGTTCAATCTGTCAAAATACGTCAAAATGCGTTGAGATACGTCAAAATGTGTCAAATGCGTCGAAAGGCTCGTGGGTGTGTGAAGGAATGACTGACTGAGGTATGAGGTCATACAGAGATGATGACTAAGAATGTGACATCATCACATTTAGAACAGCTGTAAACATTCCACACATCTGTGATAGAACTCCAGGGGCGTTGCCATGGTAATCCATTGGAACCAATAGATCTACAGCAATAGGTAGCGTTCACATGACATCACAACATTCTAAAGAGCCTATAGTTTAACATTGAGGTGGAGGTCAACTGACGGTAACTATGGTAACTGTGGTAACTGACAAAATTAATATTTTTATGTCTTTGTTTTTTGGCTCATATCTCAGTCATTACTGGAGGAATCCACATGAAACAAAAACTGTCACAAAGTTCATCGTCTCCTCTGTCAGCACATATGAGCTAATGTCCAATTATTATCTCTAAAAAAGTTCAAAAAGTGGTGACAATATGCGAAAACATGACCATGATGTTGTCCAATAGAAAGGACTTTCAGACAAAAAAATAATATCACAGGTTTGTGAATCCAATCATGATCAAATACTGAAGAGGAAAAACATTTGTGAATTTTCGTTTTGGAGATTTCTTCCAAAAACTGCATTTCTCCCATAGAGTTGCATTGGCCCTGCCCTCCATCTGACATTATGACATCATCACATTCTAAATCGTGAACGCTACCTATTGGTGGGTTGCAGGTCCTAGAATGTGATGATGTCACCGGACCCAGCGGGGGGGGGGGGGGGGGGTGGGGGGGGCAGGAGCCAGTTTTTCCTATTAACAGCATTACACTTTCACAAGTCGTAGCTAAAAAGAAAATATATGAATTTAAAAAATGATCATTATTATCAGTCACAGGGTCCATGATCTCTCTGTACAAGACCAAAAATGTCCTCATAAACAAAATAATTTTTCCTCTATATAATAGTATAGGCCTTTAGAATGCTGTGATGTCACTTGCAACCCAGCAATACAATACAATACAAGGGGGTGTGGCCGAGCTCTCGGAATCTCAATTTTTCACTCTTTTTAGCCGTTTTATAATGTACTATAAACACATTTATCACACACAAATAACGTCGAGCCAAAATAAGCTCCATATGGATGTTATCTCACAGAAAATGTTTCAGTAGAAGCGAAAAACGGCACTCATTGCTAAAATTAAGTATATGTAGCATGCTAACGCTAGCTATATATTTTTTTTTTTAAGTATTGGCACGGCAAGTGTGGGCTTTTGAACCACTTTGCCGCTCTCCATGCCTTTGTGTCTTTATTTATTACAAAAATGTATTCATAATTCAGTGTTTCTTAAAGTGATGGTTAAGATAAGATAAGATAAGATAAGATAATCCTTTATTGATCTCACAAAGGAAAAATTCACTTGTTACAGTCGGCATTCAAGAAGATCAAGAAGATGTTAATGTTAATGCATATTATACCATGGTCAGTGAGAATTCTAATGCTAACTGCTGTGCAAGTTTACTTATAACCACACAGTTCGTCCGGCAACAGTTACATAAAGATTTATATATCACTCCACTGCATCTGTTTCCATCGTAATGACAAACAAATGAGCTGGAACTAGTTTCAGGTAACTAGTTTCAGGTAAAAAAAAAACACTCCTGCCCAGGATTAGAAAAAAAAAAAAAGGCACACAGTCTGCTGGAATAGTGAAGCCCTTTAACCACAGCCGCCAACAATACACTCTTGAGGTCCCATCGAGATTATTGCCTTGTATTAGACTCATTGAATAAAGATAGTCCCCATTTCTCCTTTATATTTCTATGGCTCTGTCAATGACATGGTGACACTTTTGGGCTCACAACATGCCAACATCATGATGAACACACTTTTAGCACAAAACAGCTCAGGACGGATTCTGTGAAGGTTTACAGTCTTTAATAATGCAGTTTTGTGTTTGGGCATGTGCCACTGGGAAGAGAAAAGTATTTAGTTAACATTAGTTTGCATTCATCTTTTTAAGGGCACTTCAAAGAGGAAATTATCCACAAACAGCATGAAAAGCCACATTGCAGATATGTAGTCAGACAAAACCTTTTTTTTTTATCTATTTTTTCTTTTTCATCTATTTTCCCCTTTTCAGAGCTCTTTCTGCATCATCCCGGACATTTACACCTTCGAGACCCAAACAATTTCAATGCTCTTTGTATACGCTCCCCGTACACCGCATCTGAAAACACTGAGTGCGTTGTCTATTGTATTCCCTGCTGTGAGATAAATAAACTTTCTAATCTCTCATTTGTAATTAAAGTCACATCTCGCGCGCCCCTAAACAATAACCATCACGACCAATGGATTTTCCTATTAGCCGCATCCTAATCAAAACACAGCCGGGACTCTGGGCTGGCGCCTGTGCACGAGGGCTGTGAGTGACAGACTGGGGACAGACTGACAAACAGGCTCTATCCTCAGCAGCGGGTATCGATTTCAGCTCTGAGGTCCCCGTCTGATGTGGCTAAGTCAGGGTCAGGCAGAACACATAACTTGGGTGACCAGATTGCACTGGCGCTCCGGTTCAGACTGCACAGTCATACCACATAAGAATATTTGATTATATTTGATGAGATATTGAAAAAATAATGGGAAAAAGTATGATTTCAGAAAATTTGAGTCTTTGACAAATGTCCCTCATTGCTTTGTCCCTCTTATTCATATCCCACATTCGGCTGATGACCATCTGCTCATACTACACATAAACAATACAGGCAGCAGGGCTATTAGACTGGAGGGGAAGGCAAATCAACTTACCATTTATAATTAGATATGTGAATCGATGGCAAGCAACACTTATGGTGCAGTTTGTTTAAAGTTTACTTGGGGGAATTTTTAGCAGACTTAACACTTCAATTACAGCGGATTGGGACTGTAGTGATATTGACGCAGTGCTACATTAAAAAATTGTGATTGTCAAGTAGATTTTAAAAGCTTACTCTGAGCTGGCCCTGGTTGTGTTAGCATTATGATTGATAATATACAACATTCGCCAACAAAATCATGATACATTTTTCCATTATTGTGCTTCAAAAGACTAGTTTGCTCTCTGCAGATCTCAACACCTGCCACGGGCCAAATAAAATCTTTGAAAGGCCGAATTTGACCTGCGGGCCACACTTTGGGCACTCCTTCGTTTGATAAACAATCCCCATTAGCCTGACCGATCTGGCTCAAGCTATAATGCTTCACTTTAGGCTGATGTCGACTCTATCAGTATATAAGTCTATCTAGAGAACACATTTCCATTCTGTAATCCATCACGCTCCTCTCTGGCCCCCACTTGCCTAAATAATGCTGATAGGACAGTTATAATCTCAGTTCTGTTAGCGTCAACTTTAATTCGATTTGACGTGGAAAGCTTACACTGCTGGAAAGTGGTCCGGTGTCCATCGCCTACTCCTTTGTAATGATTAACAAACGCGGGTGCCAAGAGGAACAACTGTATGTATTCAAGTTAATTTTTTAACCCACCAATTTCCCCAGTGGTTTCGTCTGAGAGGTGTGACAGTGCCAGAGGCGAAAACTCGGTGTTGAATCGCTTAGCTTAGCTTAGTCTGGTCTTCATTCTCTCATTGAATTGATAAAATGTTTTATAATAACCACATACTTTTCATCATTTTGAAAAGTGCTTCACAAATGCCTTAAAGTTTGTCGTTACTATAGTGTAACCAGTGTTTTCCCTTTAAAAAGCACGCCTTACTTTCTCCGATAAATGAGGTTACATCCTGATTTATAACCCGTAGCCGAAGTCGTAATACCAAACTGTCAGGCTCCCTTGTCAAGAGTGATCCTCAGTCGACGCGTTTCGAAAATGTATGTCTACAAGTGCATATGATGTCTGCATGCATCCGCGGCGGTGTCGTCTCGCACCATTAGCTGTTGCCGTGGATTCGTAGTGATGAATGGTGAGAGAGGACCAATGTAAACACAATGGGGCCAGTCAGTCCAGACCAATATGTTCTGCTTTCTCAATTAGCGTACAAGGCCCGCGTTAGCCAAGCTGCAGTCATGCTAGCCTGCTTGATGGAGTTACGTTATATGTCTTCTTTCGAACTGTGAAACGAGCCACCCACTGGTTTTTGTCTGTTTTACTTAAAGCAGTATTCCCACCAAATACAAGTCCAACATTTACAATGCTTTTTTCCAACCAGTTGTGCATTCAATTTTGTAGAAAAGGTGGCTTGGTTAGTGATGTGTTCTAAATTATTACAAAAACTGTGCATCTTGTCAAGCCGTCAAGGAAAGATATATGCTTCTTCTGCATACGACTTACATTGTATTCAAACCTTTAAGTCAACACTTGGCGGTTTGATGGAATAGTTTCTAGTCCTTCGGCATCACAGAAAAATGAGAGGAAGAACAATGTTCAATTGAGATGAATTGTCTGGCCCACCTTGTAAATTCCAATACAATTTTGTCTTTGATTTTTCTTTGAACACTTGGAGACGGTGGTGACTCATTAGCGCTAATTAAAAGAAATGACAGTGCCAAAATATCTGAAAATATGGAAAATAGTCATAATACATTTTCATTGTTAGCGTCCATCCTTTTCCATCACATTTAGATGATTCAGTTTACCTTAAACCTACAAAAAAATCCTTTCATCTACAGTACATTGGTAGTAATGATTGGAGTTAAATTGATGGATTTTCAATTCAATTAAGGGTTTATAGTTTCAAAGACACCTTGATTAGCTGAAACAAACCGTGTGTTTTAGTTGCCGTGACTGTATTGTCATTAACTGGCCTTGTGCTTTTTCTCATCCAACTCCCATTAGACGTCACAGTCCTTCTTTGATGTGGAACTGTAAACCGGCGTTCGCCTCTGCTGCATAGTTTCAAATTAGCCATCCTAGAAGTGGAAGCACATCTGTATTTTTGATTACGCATAAAATGCCCCATTCCCAAAGCCTCATATCCTGCCCACACACCTTGTTAGTGAACTCGTGTGCCGTGTTCAACTCTCAAATTGGACTTCCTGAGTTTTTAACAATGTTATTCCCCCATCAAAAACATACCTACTGTTGTATTTTGTTTCGCCCATGCCGCGTGTTTAAGTAATTTCATTTGGCGAGGGTGCAAGCAATTGAAATCCGGATGTGCTCCCGCGCGCTTTCAAAGTCCATACAGCTTTGTTGGGCTCGTTCTGGAATAATTTGTCTGGTTGCAAATAGGCTGATTTAATTTGAGCTGATTTTGACAGAAGAAAACACCAGACACATAATCGATGCTCTCAAATACAAAGCGAAAGATAAACTGCTGGAGAAGAAATGTGTCACTTTCTGTGTACATGATTTGAAGTACAAACCGTGTTACAAAGCTACAATAAAGCAAAAGATGTGTCGCTCTTAAACCCATGAAGACTCTTCACTAAATCCTAGGGTGAGGCAGTAGTGTCGACAGCAGTCTTTTTACAGTGCTGACCGCCGGCCTGACGAGATGTGATTGGATTGCACATCGGAACCACTGGTAGAAGCGTTATTTATGGAAGGATCTTTTTACTGGAGTTGGAGCTCTTCCAGATGACTGTCTCAAAGCGTGGCCAGTTAGGGACCTCGAAGTTAGACGTGCTGTTCTAATAAGCAGAGGCAGTCTAGTTTTATGTACCTTGATGAACCAACGCAGAGGAAGTGTAATGTAAGGCAAATGAAAGGGGAGCGTCTAAGAGCTTGAGTTACGATCTTGGTCAGAAGTACCTATATGGCGGATTTAGTCTGCTGTGCTCTCGTGTTGTAGCTTGATGAAGCACTCAGAGAAAATGTGAGACATAAAATTACCAACTTCTTTCAAGTTTAATCATTTTGTCTACATCTACATCTGAGTCTACGTCTTAGTCTACGTCTGCGTCTACGTCTATGGCTTCGTCTACGTCTTAGTCTACGTCTTCGTCTGCGTCTTAGTCTACGTCTACATCTTCGTCTACGTCCATGTCTACGTCCATGTCTACGTCTGCGTCTACTCTATGTCTTCGGCGACGTCTACAGCTACGTCTGCATCTGCGTCTTCGTCTTAGTCTACGTCTTCGTCTTAGTCTAGGTCTTCGTCTACGTCTTAGTCTACGTCTTCGTCTTTGTCTACGTCTTCATCTACGTCTTCGTGTACGTCTTCGTCTACGTCCACGTCTACATCTTCATAATTTTAATACGTAAAATGTAAACTTTGAGTGACCGAAAGGGTTTTCATACAGAATACGTCTTGATTACTTATGTTATGGATATCTTTGGTGAAGGAGAACATTTATGGCCTGGCTGCTGAGTATATTGAGTCATCTTCATCTCCCACCACTTCCAAGAATCCAGGTTGGTTTATGCCTTTCACCTTGTTCTCCTGACCCTCCCATAGGTTAATACAGAGGAGATTTGACTAGACTCTAGCCAGCACTGTGCACATAAACTCCTCATGTCAAGAACCCGCTGTTGTGACCTTTACCGGAACAGTGCACTTGGGCAGGATAAATAGTGAAATACTGGATACATTTCTTTTTAGATTTTTGGGGGAATTGGACATGAGGTTTGTGGAGAATGTAAAATGGCAAAACTGAAATCCAAATTGAAAGTAGTCAGACATTTAGGCATTTGCATTAAAGGAATTGTGAAAATCAAATCAAGAGGTGTTCACGCAGGGTCAAACTGGGACTGAAAATAGTTTCAGTAATGGTCATAGCAGTAGTAGTTTTAGCAGCAGCAGCAGCAGCAGCAGCAGTGGCTTCACTTGCAAGCAGTGGCAACAGCAGCTGTAGTAGTAGTACTACCAGAGCTGTGAATGTACAGACAGCTTGCTGCAGTCCCCAGTCTATAGCTGTCATCGCCGGCTCTCACAGAGGAGCAGAATAACTGGTGGGATGGATTTGACATGACATTTCATTGACAGGCTGTGATGCCAGTGAAAATAGGCCCTGAAATATCCTGACATTAAGAAATAGTACATTTTTTTCTGCAGCGATATATGGAGCTATATTGAGTTCTTTTTCTTTCCTTTTTTTATAACAAGCTAAGCCAGGCCCGCAAGGCTTTTTCTCGGATGGGTTACAGTAGCAGAGGCGCTTCATGCTTTTACGATGGAGTCACAGTTTTCTATAAGCCGGTCCATTTTTCATAAGGACGAATTGCTCCTGACAGGGCATCGGCCGGGGCCAACGTCTCGCAAAATGTAAAAGGTCTGGCGCAAATGAGGTCTGACCTTATCAATAGGCGAGACCCATCCATCTACCGGCAGACCCCCAGTCGCCTCAAAGCACTCGCCGTTCACTGGGCCCAAAGGAGCTTTTATTCTCTGGTTGTTCCTTCCTTCCTGTGTTAGTAGACAGTTGGTTTATGCATATGTAGGCCAAGGCATAGGAATTATCGTCCTTCCGATTCTTAATCTAGAACGTACAAACAATAGAAAAAGATAAAATTCTGATGCATTTCCTGAGAAAAATTGCTTTGTTTTGGCAACTGGGAAGCATAAACTGATTCAATAAAACACGAACCAATGGAGGCAAATAAACGAAAGATCCATGTTTTTGAATGCTTTTGTAAACGTTGAACCATACATACAGCTAACAGGAGTGGATTAGGTTAAGTTTAAACATTTCCAACACAACACAGACATTACATAAATCAGTAGAGAATACCTTCCTGTCAATACTGCAGTGCTAAACTTTGTAATTAATTCATGACTTGTGAACGATTCTTGTAATTTTAAGGTCCACTTCCCTGTTTCGATCCAACACTGGGATACTGCTCCCTTTTGGCTAGTGCTGTTACTGCACCCTGTAAACACAATACAGAAAATCACTTAGGATTAACTAATTAAGGTTGACACGCCCTTCGACTGATGAAAACCAAAGCACTTAAAATACAGTGACATACAATGAAAAGTATAGAGACAGTTTTAATATTATTGCCTTCTTTTGGGGGTTGTTGTTATTCAGAGAAATAGCTTTTTAACCCAATTTTGCCCCAGTTTAGGCCTGGAATGGTCCAGTTATAGAATGTGGGAATTTTGTTTTCGGTGGTACAAATGTCAACCAATAAAGCCCCCTGGGGAACACACATTCTCAAATAAAGAGTTGAGAAGTTATGTACGCAAATCCAGCTTTCCTCTGAACTCCCTTTTATACAAGCGAACCCAATGTTTTTATTTATTCATCCATCTCTTGCAGTCGCTCAGACACCACTCAATGTATTTTGATTGAAGGGTGCAGAATGATGCATGGCTTCACTTTGATCTGACAATTGCATTGATTTTGCAAAATGAATGAGGGCAGTGCATCACACTTTGAACCGGGGTCACTAACCAGTTTGCCCACACTATGTTCATTCAGGCTCATATTGATATTTGACTAAGCCGCCGTCAGTCCGTGACAAATGTTTCAATAGTGCAATTTAGAAATACATTTCTGTTATACAACAATAAAAACAATAAAATTTGCAATAAATAATATTGCAATAAAATAACTGGAAGCAAGCAGTACATTTAGCCTAAAATGAAACTTTAGGATTTTTTGTAACAGTACTTTCAAAAGATGCAAAAGCACTTGAATTATCCCTGAAAGCGCTTGTATCCTGAGTGGCTTTCCACATGCTATGTCTATTTTTTGCCTTCGTAATGCTGTGTACAAAGGCCACCCTGACCTTGCTTCCCCATACGGTACTTTATCTTCCCCTAAACAAGATCCATTAGACCGTAATGGGCCGCTTTTCGTCTATCACCGGGCCCGGCTTTGCTCTTACATTTCATTCTTTGGGGCCTGGTTTCTTTCCTTCAGCCTTCCACAATCCTCTTATGCCGTTTTTTTTTTTTCTTTCACAATCTAATCCTTTTCTCCATGGCATCCATCATCCAAGTATATATAACTATATGTACTTATTCCTTGTTCTGAATGTTCTACGTCTGCTTTTGTGCTGGTGTACGCTGATTGTGTGCGCTAACAGCTATGGTATCCAGAAGTCTTTGTTTCTCGGCATAAAAGACGTCGCCATGCACGCAGCGTGCATAAAATGTCGGTAATGAAGCCGGTCATTATAGGCACAGAACAGCCACGGAATGAGAAACTTAAGCGCAGGTTGGCTTTGGGTGAGACAGTAACAAAATAACTCGGGAAAAGCGGCTGGCGAGGTAGTGGGAAGTGTGTTTTTGCTGATGAGATTAAATGGGGAATGCGAGTTCAAAGTGCAAAGACTAGAAAATGTGCGCGATGAAATAATGAGCCAGGGATATTGGGAAAGTTATTTATTTCCGTGTTGCCAGATAATGATGGCAATATTCTCAAATTACAACCGACAATTACACACGGGAAAATGTAATCGCGGACTGCTGTTATATTGCTATTTATAATAAGCCAAAGTTAAATGTGTTTTATCGGCGGCTACCAATAACAATGGGTTTTGTCCACATAAAGCCCAAATTTGCTTCCACGAGATTGCACAGATAGATCTCTAAAACGGAATTTAATTGAAGTCAATAAGAAACTGTAAACACTTTGCTTTTGCTAAATTCTCAGCAGATTAAAAGAGGAAACTAAAGAAAGAAAAAAGTTCACACCTTTTACTTTATTGGTCCACTGTAAAATCCATACAGTCTATACGGTCAAGTCACAGTTGAATGACTCCTATACAGTCATTCAAATTGTCAATATAGACATTCAAGATTCAAAATATTTCATTGTCGATTCATAATGTGGAAATATTAATGGGGGGAGAGGGGCTCCGCAGATCTTCTCCACTGCCCTCACTATGCACTGGAGGCTCCTGCGGTAGGATGCAGTGCTGGTGCCATGCCACACAGTGATGGAGCTGGTCAGGACGCTCTCTATAGTCCCTCTGTTGCACATAATGGAGGCTGGGACTCTGGCTCTTCTCAGTTTGTGGAGAAAGTAGAGACGTGATTACTTTACTTGACCAGTGATGTAGTGTCTAGGGTTGGGCGATATATTGATATTTAAGATATATCAATATATTTTTGCAAAGAGGTATGAAATTCATATAAGCATATCGCATATATCAATATAGTTCAAATTTAGATAAGCTATTAAGTTAAAAAGAAACAGGTAATCTCAAGCAAATGTTTAAAAAGGTTTATCTTAAACTGAGCACTTTATTTTGGTATCTTTTAATATATAAATGCTGCCCTCAGAAAAATATATTACTTTATAGGCTATTTTTATTTAAGATTTTATTTTATTTAAATGTGCACCATACAGAACTTTGTTATACAGTGTTTATGTTTACATTTTATAGTTAGTTTTCAATAAAACTACTCGTATTTGGCTTTGACTTTGACTTAACATTTCATTTCACAGCTCTCACTTTGCGTAAAAAATATGGGTATATATATATTATCGATATTCAACCTAAATATATGGAGATAAGACTTTTGGTCCAGATCGCCCAGCCCTAGTAGTGTCCCATTACCATAAGAATATAAAGAAAGACTCAAATGTTCAGACACAATGCTGACGTTATTACCACCAGCATATTAAAGGGACTAGATGCAAGTTGGTCATTTTTATACTCACTACTGCCACCTCAGGTCTTACGCGTAACTGCAGGTTCTATATTAAGCTCGTGCATGACAGCACTTGAGTGACACTGCGGGATTTGAGAGGCAGTTGTGGTAAATAGGTCTGAGCTCATTCTACACATTAGGACATTGCTGAAACATTAAGGGGGAGGAAAATACTTAATTTTGGTATAGTCCCTTTAAGTAAAACCTCATCCTAAACCTTCTTTTTGTAAGTGGCAGCAAAGCGAAACACCTTTGGGTTCAATTTCCAAACCACAAATACAGTGATTATAATTTCTCACTAGAGTGTGTTCATTTCTGTGTTGACATGCTTGTCGTACCCGTAAGCACTAACCACACTAACTCTGACAGTGAAACAAATTCTGTTTGCGAAACGTTCGCTATTCACTTCTCACACAGCCCAGCTGAGTGTTGCCGGGCCTTGAAGCTCCCACCCCTCCTGAGGCAAAAACCAACAAGCTCACACAGTCAGATCTTCCACAACTAGAGGAGACACTTTCGACAAGTTAAACAGAGATAAATCTGCACGTCACTTTGATTTAGACCCCGGTCGCTACTCCGAGCCCTGGGCATGTCATATCGGCTCCCCGGCAGCGCTCATATTGTCCAACGTGCGCGGATCTCGAGGAAGCTGCGCGTGATGAAAGAGTGAGGGGTAGGTGTGACAGGCTGGGCGCCGTCGGAATGACTTGTGATTAATTGCAGTGGAGGCGATTGCAGGGGGGAATGCGAGAGCAGGGTAACGCAGGTAAGGTCCACGTGAGTATGGTCTCCTGAGGCATAGAACAGAGAAGTAATACATATATGCCGACTTAATAGATTGCTCTGAGCGTTTAGTGTCACATGAAAGCTTGGTATAAGGGAGTTGTGGGATATTTTGATTAAAGATGACTTCAATAGAAAGCGATTGTTGGCTGTGTAATAAAGAAGCTTGCCAAGTATTTTGTTAAGTGTTAGCATCAGTTGTTAGTTGTTCATTGCTAGTACTAGTGTTAGTATCAGTTGCCCAATTACAAGCCACCATTCTGCATGATTTGTCTACTTTTAGTGATTTTGCTTTTCTTACAGCGTATTATTTACCTTTCTGACAAGCAAACGAGTTCGCATTCTCCTCCTCTACTCACTATATTTATTTATCCAACAATTCAATGTCCTTTGTCCGTGTAATTTTTCAGAACTGCTGCATCCCCCCCGCACAGCTGCTCGCAAATGAGTCAAAAAACATCCAAATTATTCACCTCTGGCGCTTGTATTCCAGCCAGTTAATGTAGGCCATTAGCGTACATGCAGCGTAATTGGCCATTATGTTCTATTGAGTTGCAGTGCACATTCAGAATCGCAGGCTGGTTCCAGAGTACACATTCAATTAGGGCTTTAGTTTTCTGGAGCAAAGTTAGGGGAAGTTCACTGGATCGTGGGAGATGTAAGTAAAAAATTCGGTACTTAAGCGCAGCTTGTAAGGCTGCTGTTCATTAACCGTTTGATTTATATGTTCAGTAATTTACATAATGCACAGGGAGCAAGCTACATGAACAATTACAAGCTGGAAGATGCAGATCATATGCTCCCCTGTAGGCTGTATTTAGAAATCAGGAAATCTGTCAACAGCAGCTATGTGTGTTCAATCGTGTAGAAAGAATGTTTTATAACTTTTTTGCATGAAAAATAATATATGGTTTGGGGAATTTATTGTTTCCCTAATCTTCCTCAATTCACCATTGGCAGATAATGTAAACTTGAAAACAAATCTATTCTTAAATGACTGAAATAACTTATATACTTAATATACTGTATATGGAAGGATGTGGGGATGCTGTCAAGGGTGTCCATTGTCTTGTAGAGTGTTCGGAAGTTGCTTTTTCTTGTGCTTGGACTGAGGTGGTCTCGAAACCACTCATGCCATGTGGACCTTTGGCCTGTGCACTGGTTCTTTTTAATAAATGAAGACTGTGATCAATGGGTTGCAGACTCTCCCAGTTTGTAGCCACTTGACACATATAGACCAGCTCATATATGCACCGGGAAACCACTCATTCTCACGTGTCCCTTTTGGAGCCCCATAAGGTGCCAAATATATGCATGCATATTTGTAAGTGCTTTTGTCACTGTATAATGTATGTAGATGCTGTGTGAATGAATGTATAAAATATAAATATTTGGCGCTTAAGAATCATCCATAACCTCATTTCAAAAATACCCCAAAGCTATTTTTCTATTCATTTGTTCCTTGTAGAGCAATGAAAGTGCATTAAGATGGTTCATTGTCTCCCATACATGTCCGGTCTTGCCATGGGGTACGAATCCATATTTCATAAGATGCTCCTTAAATCAAGAGTTCTTAGGGTTAGGACCCAGAAGTGGGTTTTGGAACCATTTTCACCATTTCAGTGGGCATTTGTCTGTCTTTTATTATGTATTTATTGAAAAAGACAGAAAACATTACCTGCGACCGGTGCGGAGATGTTTGATCATGATGTTCACATTATAGGCCAATTACACTCTTAAACCAATAAAGTTTATTGGGGACAATGTCTTATTTTATATTATATACAACAAAGTCAGTTGATATTTGGAGACTGATGAGATCATGAGTCATACCAGTTGAGAACCATACCAGAAATATTTCAGAAGCTTCAATCGTCGACTGGACTGAGTTTGGTTGGGTTGAAGATGTTCTGCTTCTCTTCTTAGGAGCTTCTTCTCGCCTCTTGTGGTCAGTATGTGACCGCAAGAAGAAGCAACTAGAACACTGCAACAGTACTGTGTGCACAATTTAGAATGAATCTGTAAATTTCTACTTCTCAAACACTGAGCCACTTGTCACTGACTTTCACCTCGTTTTGTTTTGTTTGCTTGTTTCAGATGAGTCTTTACTTTCTTGGCATGGTCACACGTACAATATAATACAAACATCGCTTTCTCTTCACAAGGAGAAGTGGCACTCAGATGCACAAGACTGAAGACAAATTGCATATCGGTCAGAACAAACTTTCTAACTTCTTTCACTTGTAATAAAATTGCCCAAATTGCCAGTTGATTTGACAGAAGATGGCAATTATCAGTGCAATATTTCTTGTTAAATGAAATGTTTTCGCACACGGTAATCCACCATGTTGGACGGACCATGCGTTTCTATGACTGGTTGATCACAGAGCACTACACTTCTTTATAAATAATTGTAAAAGCATATAGTCTGGCTGGCCAGGCTATTACATATATATATATATAT
Source organism: Gobius niger (assembly GCF_951799975.1). NCBI lineage: Eukaryota > Metazoa > Chordata > Actinopteri > Gobiiformes > Gobiidae > Gobius > Gobius niger. The sequence goes on along the minus strand of NC_136852.1, from coordinate 64,886,544 downwards.
ATATATTAGCGATAACTGGACCATCAAGAGGTCTGTTTTTTTCTTGTTCATCTTTTCATCTTTCTTCATTGTTTACTTTAATGAGACTCCCGCATTAAAAGCTGGTGAAGAGGATTTAAGGCCCCACCGAACAGCTGAGGCCTTTGAAAAGGACAAGATTTTCTTTGTCAAGTGCCGTTGCTAATTCAACTCCTAAAACATGAATCGTTATTTTTTTTTTCCACCCTTCCGTACAATCCTGGTGCGGCACTCACTCCAATAGTGCAAATGGAACTGAAAATCTTCCCTGGCAGCCATCGCCTCTCTCATCTGTGTAATTGCTCTGTTTTTGTCATGTGCGCGGCAAAGAGGCAGAGATAAAGTGCGCCAGAATAGAGAGCATAGTTAATGAAAACACATTTGTAACTGCCGCACTCGATTATTCAATCCCCCCCTCCGGTTTTCTGCCCCCATATTTTGATGACGACTATTCCGCCAATGCACTTCTTGTTGATTTAATGTAAATGGTGCCGTTTCCAATTAACGTCTGCCGTGTCTGATTGCATACATCAATTTGGTTTTGTCTTTTTAATTCCAATGTGATTTGCGGCGGACTTGCAGAACGAGAGTGATAGAAGAACTTCTGTAGGGCGACGCCAATGCTGTTCCCGAGAGCAATAATGGTACTGATGGCTTTGCAAATATTGGTGACCTTTACAGAGGCAGGCAGTGGATTTCAGGGCCAAAACGCTCACAATGCTCTGCTTAATAATATCATGACAATGTGAAATGGCCTAGTGACAATTTTGCAACCAAATTACATTTCTTTACAATGAGCCCAAAGTCTTTCCATCCAAATGTTTCTAAAGACACTGACTCAGTAATCACTAGAGGGTGCTCTCCACCTCATCCTCTCTACTATTGCCACCCCCCCACACAAAAACACACTCTCCTCTCCAATCTGAAAGCCAGAGAGAGACCTCTCAGTTCTCTCAGCCGCGAGTAGACGGTCCATTTGAATTGTATTAATCAGTGCTTGCACTTAGGCCCTCTCTAGTTCACTATTCAATTACAGTTGTTCCATCTCCTCCCGTTCCCCCTCTCGTCTGTGTCTCCATAACCACGGTCCCTATCTGCATTCATACTTTTTTTTTTTGCCTTTCTTTTACACGCTGTAAGCCCAATAAAAGTTCTTAGTGCTAAGATTGAAAAGCGCTTTTACACATCACCACTTACTTGACACAACGCTCCACCTCCTACACACTCAAGGCGACTCCTCTGCGCTTCCTCACGCCCGAGCCTCGCCCTCCCCGCCTTTCGCTGCGATGCTAAATGGGCAAATGCATTACTGTAATGAGCTGGTAATTTATGGAGGAGTGCGCAGCTTGTATCATTTGCCCATTGAATCTTTGGCCTAAACCGAAAGCTGCAGCCACTCCCTCGAAGATGCAGATGTCCACTTTTGTCCCGGGGCCAAGTGCGTAAACACCGGACGAGGAGGAGCGCTCACATTGTACAATGGAGTGGTCGGGTTTAAAGTCAACAAGAGACTTTTAGTTGTGTTGTCTTTCAACGAAAAAGAAATTTCCTGCAAAATCACTTTAAATATCTCTTTTTGCTTCACTTTCTGGTGGTCTTTTTTTCTTTTCTTTTTAACAGCACTGTGTAAACATTATCACTGTAGATGGGGAAGGAAATGTGTCATCAAACAGTTAAGTATAGCAGGTATTTGTGAGATGGCCTTGTGTGAAATGAGTGTTAAAATCAGTGTTTTTTGGATGTTTTTGCTGTTGATGCAGTTGTATTCTGATATATTCAAGTAAAATATTCTTTGGAACAACTTTTAACTGTCGTAACTCTATGTTGCAAAGAATGTAGTAGACATTCCAATGTTTTAGAATGTTTTTTCCTTCTCTAAGAAGAATGACGAAATCTAAATAATTGGGTAGAGCCTTGTTAAAGCAGCACTATAAGTAACTCTTGCCCCTAGAGGCCATAAGCACAGCTGCAGGTGTCGTAGCAAGTTGCGATTGTTTTACTTATTAATTGTCCGTGAGAGTAAATACTACACTGACAGAAAAGGCGGAGGGAGAGAGGGATATTGTACATCCAATTACACAATGGAGATAATTTTTTTAAACTCAAACTTGGCTATAAATACGTTTAAGTGGCGCTAACCCGCAGTTAGCTTTGCCCATTAGCCTGTTAGCTTTCAGCTCCCAGGGGGAGATGAAAGACCCTCCAATCATCCCATTACCACTTGTATTCCCCCAGAGGGACTACGGAAAGCATTTATTAAGGTAAACAAGTTACTTAGTACTGCTTCAATATATTTGTTAAAAAAAGAAAAAAATAATTATCCAAAGGGGATTCTGTATGTCTTGTTAAATTTCTTAATAGGAGCAACTGAAGTTGGGCAGTTGTTGTGAGAGACAAAACCGGTTCTTAAGTTTTCAAAGGTCTGTGCATGTGCATTTACATCGCTGCCTTTTTTGCTGCTGCTGTCTCCCAGAATGGAAAAGATCATATTTGGATTACAGAGTTATCTTAGTCTCTTTTTGTGCTACACGTGGACACGTAGACCTGTTAATATATTTGTGAATGAATATGAGTGGGAAAGATGAGGGTCTACTCTACTGCAATGCATTTCTCATTTCCAAAAAACTACAGTGGTCGAGAAATATGTCAAAATATGCATTGTAAGATAAGATAAGTCTCTGATAAGATTTTTTTGCTCTGACATTAAAACGATGTTTTCACCTGCCCTGTTTCGCCATAATACTTGATCACGCATATTGGTACCTTTGAAGAAACAATCCGACTAAATCACAATCAGGAAGTGCATCAGGCATAAAACCTTAAATTCAAATGAATTGCTGCCCGCTAATTGGACTTTTGCTATAACATATATATATATATAATAAAAGCCAGAAGTCTAAACAAATTCACCTTGTAAAATGTTACAGACTATTTCAAGTGTTTTCTTGTTGAGCCATTTGTTTTTGGTGACATGCAAATGCCCCAGCCTTATTTCTACATGAGGGCTTTACTAAATGTTTGACACAGAGCAGACACAGAATTCAGAGTTAAGTGGCTTATGTGCAAAACCAACTCACTATTATGTGAGACAACTCTCCCCGATGACAACTCTCCCCTGTTTGCTTTCTGTTCCCACTTACTTGCTCGGCGAGGGGGGATTCCATAAACATAGTCTCTTGGTTTTGCGACCGGGTTCACAGCCGTGGTTGCTGTTGCTATTGTAGCTTGCCTTTTCTCTTGCGGTGGTGTAACCCCATAGAGTCACTGAATGAAAAAAGACACTACATTTCAGGAGGGAAAGACCACATAAAAGAGCGGCAGAGAGTTCGCCTTGTCAAGCAGCGGAACCCGAGCGCAACATTAAAGTTTATGTTGGAAAGGTCAGCCTGTCTCCTTGTTGTAATAACGTGCATGTTGAGATGGGACGGAGCACTCGGGAGCGCAGCAGGGTGGTAAAACGCCATGGCGACAGGCGTTGACCCCTGTAGTAAAGAGGTCATAGTGTAGAGGTCAGCGGGCCCCTGGTGAGATTATAGTGACCCCGAACCTGGAACATCCTTTCTGGAGGGAAGCAGAGGTGGAAGATGACAGGGCAATTGCTCTGAGTGTGGTAGAAATAAAGACGTGTAAATGTTGTGTTGTTATTATCCTTACTGTATCTGTTGAGGTGATTCAATGCATAGTTTTCATATTTTGTTGAACCTTTGGCTGTTGTGCATCAGTTTATGCTAACCTATGTAACACCCAGGCTAAACAAAGAGCGGTCTGAACCTGATTTACACATCTTAAAGCAGTACTAAGTAACTTGTTTATCTTCATAAATCCTTTCCGTAGTCCTTCTACAAGTGTAATACAAGTGTTAATGGGATGATTGGAGGGTCTTTCATCTCCCCCGGTGTCTCTGGCCAGAAAACCACAATTGCAACTTGACTGCCACCGGTTCGGAGCAACCAATACACACTAATGGGATCACGAAGAAGAAGCTAGCAGGCTAACGGGTAAAGCTAACTGCGGGCCAGCGGCACTTAAACAGTATTTACAGCCAAGTTTGAGTGAAAAAAAAAATATTTTGATTGTGTTTTTGGATGTACAATATCCCTCTCTCCCTTTGTCTTTTCTGTCAGCGTAGTGTTTACTCTCACGGACAATTGCTAAGTTAGAAAATCACAACATGCTATGACACCTGCAGTTGCACTTATGGCCTCTAGGGGCAACAGTTACTTAGCACTGCTTTAAGCCTGAAAAGTTAAAAATCTCGTGGCTAAAACTTTAGAGCAGCAATACTACCAAATGTGCAGAAGGTTTTCGACAGTCAAGCTTGACATTTCAGTTGCGTAAAGATGACCAGCGCGTTGACGGACTGTGTTGCTAATCACATAATAATAATCTTATGGGAACACTACACTTAAGTTATTTCAGCTACAGATTTATTTATATTGTTGCAAACCTGATTGCTAAATCAGTTGCGTCTATAATTTGCTGGGGGAAAATGGAGAATGTTAGAGTAAAGGTCACTGTAATATTGATGACATATTCTTCCTACTTCCTCACAGGCCATATGGAAGCTTGCCTCTTTTTGTGTTGAGTGTATTTTTGATATGACATGTTGTGAACCATGTGAAGGTTTGTCTCTTGTGCTCCATTGTGGAATGGCTCGCCTGAAATAAATGAATACAATGAAAATAAAATATAACATATGCTAATCTCTCATATGCTAATACTCATCACCATTGTCATGTGTTTCGGTGTCGTTATATTCACTGGTTTATTTGGTCGGGACAGTGCATGTTAATCAACACACATGGGTCTGATGCATGTAAATACGGCACACTCGCACTCTCAAACACCCTGGCCTATTGTACATGTTTTTAGTGGTAGGGGAAACCGGGAGGAAACCTACGCAGACATGGGGAGAACATGCAAACTCCACACAGAAAGGCCCTGTCCAGGTGGGAATCGAACCTGAGACCTTCTAGCTAACCGCTGCACCACCGTGTCGCCATCATATTCAGGGCATTTGACAGTTGTGAGAAAGAAAGTTTGACATTGCTAATAAATTCAGAGAACTTTCCCAGACTAGCTTGCTTGCTAACTGTCCACATACATTTGGATTGAAGGAAAGGAAAAAAAGAAAGCATTTTTATTTAATTTTGCATTTTTCCACATCCCTTTCTCACACTGGCATAAAAAACACAATTCACCCCTTTTTTTTTTTTCTTTTCGGGTTCACGGTTGAGTGGCTTCACGGCTGAGCACAGACTACAGTTTGCCAATTTCAACGTCAAGCAGTTTAAATGCTCAAGGCTAGACTATTCATTTTATTTTATGATTTTAAAATACGAATAGAAGTGGCTTGCCAACTCATGATTGCCCTGTTAAATCCGAACAATTAGCTTTTAAATACACGCGGTGACGCAGTTTCTAAAACCTTAGCAGCATGCGCTGACTCCCTTGCACTCAAGCCAACAATACCTCTCCATAAGAAAGAAGAAAAAAAAATCACTTTGCAACTTTATTGGACTCTCTGGCTGGTTTTAAGCTGTCATTTCGCGTTTAGGAGCACTTATCAATTTTATCGAAGCAATTGTAGCAAGTAAGACATGAGTTATACCACGAGCGTTTGAAGGCAAGGCCCTAAGAAAAAGGTTGGCCATAAACAAAACGAAAAGGTATTTGATCCACGGCCAGCTATTGATCAAAACGCGCTGTCGGAGCTCGTGAAATTGAACATGTGCACCGATGTGAGTGGGCAGCGGTTGGAAGTGCGTTGTATATAAGACGTAATATGGGACATAACGCCACTTGATGTGTGATTTGAGTTACGGCCAGGTATCGATCAGAGGGGAAAGAAAAAAAACCTTGCAGTGTTTTTGAACTTCACTAAAAAGTTTAACTAGGCCCCGTTACAGACTCACAAGCCATTAGGAGTTGTGTAAAATGCGGCAAAGTGGCACCAGAGCGGAACAAATAGAAAGGCGCAGACTGGTGTGGGATACTAGCATGTTGAATTATGGACTGCAATCCCAGCTTTCGGAGGATATGTGTGAAGTCTTTATATTTATGATTCATTCAGGAATTTGGTGATACTTCCCATCACATCTGGATCCTGATCTTAGAAAATTGTATTTTGATCTAAAATGGCGTATTGGCTTCTCTTTCCGTTCATCATGCATTCACAGCTGCCTCTGTCCCCTGTTCAACACTCAGATTGCCTCCACTACAAATAATATCTTGCAAATTGTTACATTGTTCAAATATTTCCTTCATTTTAGTCAAAGTAATATATTTGCTGACCAAAATCAGACTAAAACTAAGCAGTTAATGAGACTAAAACTAAAATAGATATTTTTGCCTACGATAAAAAAAGAAAAAATAAGACGTCTGAACTTCCAGTGACAGTTTGAAAGAGCCTCATGTAAATTCACTGCCAGACAAACAGGCCTGTGCTTTGTTCATGTGGGAGAAGCTCCATTAAATTTTTGTTTTTATAAGGTAACATTCTTTTTGCCCCATTTTGCATCATTGTGTTTTAAGATAAGATAAGGTACGATAATCCTTTATTGATCTCACAATGGAGAAATTGTTAATTTGTTCAAGCTGTATATGGTCTATCAATCAACCTTTATTTATAAAGCGTTTTACAACAGCACCTGCTGAAGTGCTTTTCATAAGTGTATTGTAATAAAAACAATTTCAACACAGAATAGAAAAAACGTACATTTCACATGTGTAATTAGCAGTCAAAAGCAGATCTAAACATGTATGTTTTCAACATAGCTTTAAACAGGTCAGGTCAATGATGGCTTGTAACTTAAGAGAGTTCCAGAGCCTCCGTTCAGCCACTGAAAAGGAACGATCACACACTGCTTACTTTTGGTCCTGGGGTCCACCAGCAGGTGTTGTCCTGCAGACCGCAGCGCTCTACTGGGCTGATGTGCTACGAGCAGTTCACATAAATAGGAAGGTGCAATTGATCTAAAAACAAACATTAAGAGTTTAAAATCATCCCTCGCATGTAATGGGAGCCAGTGTAGGGAGTGTTTGTGAGCAGCCGAGCTGCAGCGTTTTGCACCAATTGTAGCCGGTTTAAAGTGCCCTGGTTCACACCCACAGGAAGCGAATTGCAATAGTCAATGCGGGAGCTAATAAAAGCGTGCATAGCCTTCTCTAAGTCATTCTTGCCACGGAAAGGTTGTACCTTGGCCAGAAGCTGGAAAAAGCTCGCCCTAACAACAGTGTCAGTGCAGGATGAATCAAAGTATTTTGACTGTGCAAAACATTTGTCTGAATTTGAACTGGGCCAGATTTCTTATGATTAAACTGTTTTTTTTTTTTGGATAAGCAAGTAGGTGGGGTTGTGGCAGCCCTGACTCTTCCTCCAGAACCAAAACACCAGTTCTCTCAACAATATTTTAAGATCTGTCTCTTCCAACGTCTCCATAGATTTGATCAATGGTCCCATTATTACTGGAGGGCACTGTCTCTCACAGATACAAAGTTACGCTGAAGACAAAAAGTTTAATCGCGTTGGTCTTCTAAAGTCTTAGGGGAACTTGGCGTGTTGCTGTTTCAGTCAGTTTATCTGCAGTCTTTCCTTGGGCGTGTCCGAAAGCTATCAGCGGTCTACAAACCTAATTGTTGGTGCTTAAATTGGCATTGGGTCATTTGTTTGAACGGCGGTCGAGTGAGTTCTCTCAAACACACACACTCACAAGGTTTGGACTGGCCCAGAGGAAGAGGAAATGTGTCTTGTTAATGATTCCCATGGCTGAAGTGGACAGAGTGGACTGTTGAGGTCTGCAGATAAGATTAGGAAACAGACTTGGTGGCACTTTGGAAGTTCATGACAAACATGGGAAAAGATAGCAGTTCTGATAAGGGCCGTCAAGCGGCGAAGTAAGGGCTGCGCGATTTGAAAAGCATTTTTAATTGTGATAAGTTGTAATACGTAGTCCACAGTACAGCTCATGCCCACGCTGAAGGCCTGGAACTATCCAATTGAAGAGGTGATATGTTCAGACAGAGTTCAGGTTTTAGTTTATAATAAGCTCTTCAATAGACTGTTGCATGTCCTAATGCTAGATGTCTGTACGTCTGCCCTTTCAAACCCTCCAGAAAGTATTGCAAAAGTCACAATGCAGCAATCAAAGACCCATGACACTCTGTCAAAAGGTTAAAATGCCTTTAATATTTATGGCATGTAATATCGGGCTTAGCGGAGCTCCACTTGAGACAGCAGGAATGGTGGCTGTTGTCCTTTCGACCTGAACGCAACTATGTCCCAACTCAAAACTGAAGTACATCGCACTATTCCAATATATAATCCCAATTTGTATCACTTTGTACCATTTCAACACAGTGCGTCACGTTAATGTTTTCAATAAAATAAAAAAAGAAGGTTTTTTTTTGTTTTAGCTTTTTGAACAAACACTGCCTGACCAAATAAATAGTCCCCCGCCTAGATTTAACAAACTCTCGAGATCTCAACCCCATTGAGTATTGTTTTGATGTGCTGGAGACGACTTTGCACAGTGGTCACACTCTCCCATCATCAATACAAGATCTTGGTGTAAAGTGAATGCAACACAGGATCTTTTGACTTTGCAGAAGCTTGTTGAAACAATCCTACACAAATGCGCTAAGAGCACCCAAAATTAGAAAAATCATGAGTAGAACTAAACATTTGCACAATCTGAAGTCACTGTGTGTCTTGCAAATAAATGTGAACCTCAGGCAGAACTCCCTGATTTTGCAGCTTCTTGTTATATAGATATTTGTGGTTATGATGTGCAGCCCTAGTTGGTTGGTTAGTTAATGATTTTATGTGATAAAGGCAACCGTGAGTTTGGCTTCAATGTGCTGTTAGAACGTATATCCTATAGCCCCTTTCCCATAATATCTTAAAAAGCTTCAAAACGTTTCAAAATGTATTCTGATTGGTTCAGTCAAGGCCTTGACTAAGCTCTTTGTATCCACACCTTCAAAATCAGCCCCAAAGCCCTCTGACTTTTGAGTCAAATCAAAACGCCTAAATGTTCGGTGTGATTGTCAGCCAATGGCACAGTCCGTTAACCTGCGCTCCATTTAAGAGCGGCAGCAGTTTTCTGCTGGATTTTAATAAGCGTGCTGCAGGAGAGGCCCATTTTGTCCGCCTCTGGATCCAATAGAGGCGTGTAATTACCTTTAAGACCTGCTCCCTATGCTCCGGGATTAGCCATAATCCATAACCAAAGCCGTAACTTTTGCTACGCCGCGTTAATTCCAAGACGCAGACACAAGCAACACGCCGTCCAGATTAATTTTAACAATTCATGTAAAGGCGCTCAAAGAGGACAATAATGAAGGCAGTGGGCTTGTTTTGTAACTGGACAACTTTCTGTGTACTGTATGTAAAACCAAGGACATTTAAGAAGCTTTGTGTATCTGAACATGTTTTATGATCAACAACACTACCGTGCAGTTAGCTTGTTTTACAGGTAAATGTTGACTTATGAAAGGTTTTTAGCATCTGTGCTTTTTGTGGGATCCCAGTCGCACATAATTTGATGCAGCGTTCTCTTTTTCCACACATTTCTGCAAACACAATATACTTACAAGGGAGCATGGAAGATTTCACTCTGCTGGTTGTATAAAAAATGGGTGCCGCTCCTTTAACAAACATCACCTCTATTTGAATAGTGGTCATTAGCAAAGGGCTGCAATAATGTAAAGCCACCCTTTTCTCCCTGTTTTCAATATGTAAGAGTCAGAGGTAGTTCAACATAAACCATTTACCATTTACCATAATCGCGACCACGTTTGAGCCACTCTGGCCTAGTCTGAGATACTACATTATGATACTGATCTCTTTTCTTCTTTTTGTGCTATTATCCTGTTACAAAACAAAGCTGAATAATGTGAAACTGAATAACATTGGTTGCAGAGTACAGGTGGAAGAGAACGGCCGGTCCCCTCAGAGGAGAGGCGCTCGGGAACACAGGGGCTGTTGTTTTGAAATAGAGCTTAATATCCTGCTTTTACTGCTGATGGGGACGTGTACGCGCCTGTGCTCTTACGGTCTCCGTGCTCATATCTGAGGCCGGATTACTGTATAAAACACAGTAGATTAAAGACATAACAGTAAACACACCGCATCACGGCTTTGAATGCTTTCACAACGCCATTCATCCGCTGCAGTGTCGGAAAACAACGGGCATGATCTTAGCATAAAATATCGACTTGTACTTTAATCTAGCTCTATAGAGTTTTTAAAGGATGGAGCAATAAGCTTGTTAATAACCTCTGGTCAATTGCTTGCATAGGGACATTTTATTCCTCATTAGCATGCAATTAGCCTTCATTTTAGCCACTTAGCATTGCCACTTGACCTTATTTCAAACCGCCCAGACATTCACAAATCAGTCTCGAGTGCGACAGGATTTTTGAGACGATTGAAAAGACACACTTGTAGTTGTAGTATGTGTTCTTTAAAGCATTTCACCTTGCAACATGTACTGTAAGTTCATGGTTGCGTACTGTAATGTAATGTACTTCCTCTCGTGAATGCATTTTCCTTTACTCAGTTGGGCTGCAAGATTCAAACTGCCAGTTGGATGGTAGCAGTTTTTAAAAAGTTGCAATTAAGTTATAAAATATCCTCTGCAGAGAGTCTTGAAAGAGGACTTAATATGATTAGACTTCATGTTTGGCTGCCTGTAGTCAAAGCAAAGCAGTAACATCATGAAGTATTTTCCACTACAAAAAATAGCACTAGTAGTGAAATAAAACGCTGTATTTTATGTAACTTATTGGGCATGTTACGCAGTCTTTACCACAATGTTTGTTAGGAAATTTGTCAGGCCCTATGCCTGACATTTTATTCCAGTAGGGAAAAACATCAGGTAAAGGGCACAATATTGCACTTGTAACATTATAATACTCACCCAGAACCAATATGCTCCTCCATCCATCCAGCCATCCATTTTCTTCCACTTGTCCGTTTCCGGGTCGTGGGGGCAGCCGTTGGAGCTGCCTAAATCACATTGGAGCCCCTTATGGCTCCTCCTGCATGTGGTGGGACCACCGACGGCCTCATGATTCAAACCGGGCCTGTTGGTCTCTCATAAGGGGCTTCTGACCTGTCACCTAGGACCTGTTTGCCATGGGAGACCCTACCAGGCACGAAGCCCCGACAACACAGCTCTTAGGATCATTCGGGTGCTCAAACCCCTCCGTAAAGGTGGCGGTTCCAGGAGGAGCCATACACTCCTCCATTTTGTTCAAAAGAAGAACTGTTTGGGCAGCCAATCATTTCCTGATTTTATCTCTAGCAGTCCAATCACAGAACAAGAAGCAGGAGTTCATCACACCAAGAGACTGAAACATTAAAGATGGAGGTGCAGTGACCGATGCACTGTTTTCTTCTGCTCTTCCGTCTGTTTTAAATAATTTGGAAAATATAAAATCCCTTAAACCACGGAAAGAAATGTCATTGGAAGCGTTCCTTGTGTAAAAAGGACGTTTTTGAAAAGGTTTCCTTCTGCTTGTTCCTGCGTCATATCCAGCTTTTATCATTGGTTGATCCCGGCTGTCAGAGATCACGCACGCTCCCAGACTACATGCCTTTGAAATAGCATGTACTGTAGTCTGGCAGGCCCGGCAAGATTACTGTGATATTGTGGCTTCTTGGGATATGGATATTGCATCATGTGATAGTGTGGTTTTGTCCATCCGTACTGAAGTTTCAAAATGTATCACTCAACTTGAACTTAACCATTTCCAAATGACCCGATATGTACATCATACCCCATACTTCTTACTCATCTTAAACAAACCTAAAACCACCTACAACCCCGCTGCCTGCCTGTGAGGGTCCCTCCTCTCCCCTGAATGTGAGAACTTGTAGGTCACCTCTGATAGCTCCGTCTCTGCTTATCACTGCCCCACTCACTTCTATCTATCCGAGCCCATCACTCTCCCTCCTCTATCTGCCTCTCTCTCCTGTCACTCGCTCACCTCTCGGCCGCCCCTTTCACCGCTAACTTCACATCCCCTCCACAAGGTTATCGCACTCCGGCACCAAAACATGCCCGAGCCGAGAGTGACCTGCCTGCCAGTGGGGCTTTTTTTTTGTCACGTGTGTGGCCTATGACGTAAAGGTGAGGCAGCGGGATAAGCCTGGAGGGTTTTTCGGATCCTGTACTTTAACGGTACTTGGTTTCCAGTGCCAGTCCCTGAATAATACTTTTATAGCACCTCCGCAAGATTAATCAGACCACGAACCCCCAATGTAAAATGTTTTCAATGCTTATCATGATTGTGGGGCAAGACATATAAAATGTTATTCATTAATGTTTATTGAAATACTGTACTTTGATTTGAGCTGGGGCAAGGAACTTGTCCCAGGACCCACCAGGCATCCAAACTTGGAATCTCACCATTTTACCAAGACATGTTGTCTGTCCTTCCACTGGTTAGAGAGTTGAGTAAATACTTCTTTGTGTTGGATGAAAAACCAGCATCTAAAGTTCTTGTCCAACTAATTTTTCTCAGATGAGTATTATCCAGTTTCCTTCCTCGTAAAAATAACCTTGCCAGATGGCGGATTTTTAAAAGCTGCCTGTATTTTTGAGAGAGTTCACTGAAATGACCACTGGGTATTGTCAACCAGTGTCTGAGGTCCATCCAAATGGTTTTGTGCACATGATTTGTGAACAACGCAAAGGGGGGTTTAATCAAAGGACATTCAGTTTCCACATTAGCTTTTTGGAATTACCTATTCACGAACACACGCCTGTGCTGAGGTGGCTGTGGTGCAACAGATTCTGCACGTTCACTTACTCAAAGTTTGTAGTTTCAGGCTCCCGACTCCCCATACTGCTGACACGTAACCTGTCCAGCCTCCAAAGTCACACTGGTGGCCTCTTCTTGCTAGGAAGCAGTTTTCACGTTTAAAACTAGGTCATATTTAGTAGTAAACACTTAGGATTGCCCCTGACACACCGATGTCAGTTTCTTGATTTAGATGATTGACTCCTGCCATGTGTTGTAGGAAAACAGACCTAAGGTTGTCCCATGGCTGAAAATGACTGCATCTTGAATCTTAATGAGGCCTATCTCGCACACTTTCGTTCACATACAGGCTGGAGCGAATGCCAGAACAAAAGCGCCTGCATCAGCTGGTTTTGGTCCGACCTGAGCCACCGCCTGTTCCGTGAGCTCGGCTTAATTAATTCCCCACATCGAGCATGTCCTACCTTAAAGTGCTCACCCTCCTGCACGTGTCGCACTCAATCTGTTCCTCCCCTACACTGTGTCTCCGCAGCTGGCTTGCCTCATTTCCGTTCCCCGTGGCCTTTGATTGCATTCGCCCAAAATGTCAGGGCAAAGAGCACCGACTTGGCCAGTGTCAGTTTTGCGGCTGCTGCATTTACTACGGTATATCAGATGATAGTCAATTTGTGGTCTTTCCAGAATTCAAAATTTTGAAGTTTTGGCCTGGATTTGCGGGCATTGGAGGAGGAGCGCCCAGAGAAAACTCACCCAAACACGAGTAGAATTTTCAAACTGCTCAAAGTCCAGGAATCACACTTACGATCTTCTTGCTGGACGGCAAAAGCTATAACCTCTCAGCCACCGCCCCGCCGTTGATGATGTCAAGATATATATTACATAAAGCCATTGGATTCTTTTACTATTACTTATAAAATGGCTCTGGAGCGAGCAGAGCATGAGGATCTGACGCCAAAAACTGCAGCTTATTTAGCCTTAGTAAGTGATCATTTAGCACTTAATGAATCATGAACGCTATTTTAAGTATGACTCACTACTTAAGACAGTTATGAATGCTCAACTTTTGATGAAAAGCTCTTCACATACTTTAGTTATTCGTTGTTTTTTTATTAATTACCTCAATTAAGAAAGAAAGCAAGGGATCATGGGCCGTTTTTACAGTTTTTTTCCACATCCCCAGTGAATTTTATAAATTGCAAAAAACAAAATTCTCAGTGTTTCTCTCTTGTGCAACAACCAGCTTAGTTCATCCTCTGCGCTCTTCTCTCTCCTGAGCACAGGCACAGTCTGCATACCTCCTTGCTTATCCGTCTCCTTCTCACAGTTAGCAATTAGCTAATGCGCGGGCCGCCCTGACCAAACAACAGTGACCCTCTTGTCCCGAGTGCATTCGGAGTGCGTCATTTTGTGTCTTGTGTACGGCATTAAATGTGGCACTCTGAGTGACCCGGGACAGTCTGGGAGAGGCTGCTTTGAAGATGGCCGCTCTGTGCTAATCAATCATGCAGTCAGTCCCAACACTTGACCGGGGCAAAAGGCCAGGACAAGTTAAGTGGCGTCCGCAATGGGGCCGCCTGACCTGCTTTGATTTCTGATGTAATGAAGGCCAACATGGTGAAAAAGTAGCACATCTTATTTTGGATTTATTTTTTTTAACAATGAATTATACTCTTATCAGTCCTAAGTTATGCTTTATTCAGTCTTTTAAAACAACATGTGTCTGAAAATGACTATAGTCATACAGAACTACAGAAAGGGCACAATCCTTCCTCCTATACTCTTGTGACAGAGTTGAAAGCTGTGCCAAGAAGGGTTTGGCATCGGACATGATCAGAACTAGTTTGGTGAAAAGTACCTCTGTATGAAGTACACAGGAGTGTGGGCTGGAATTCTGAACACAGAAGTGGATCATAGACTAAATATGCGGATGTACAAATGAAACAAAAACACCTTATGGGAAGTAGAATAAAGTACACAGAGGCTTAAGTTATTTTACAATACACTATACATAATACACATAGGTAAGAAAGCAGTGTTTCACCAACTGACCATTATTCTCTGGTTATGTGCATTAAATGAGTGAGTCCCCTACGGGGACAATGCCGTATACCTGAACTTTAAACATTGAAACACCATCTCCATACTTTTCCAGCCATTCATAACTTAGAGCAGGGGTCTCCAACTACATTTTCCTGGGGGCCAAAATATATCGGGAATGTATTGCATCCATAATATCCATATCCATGCATCCATGATCAAATTTCCAATAATATATGAATAATAATGAGCTGGACTGCCTCATAGAAACAGCTTACACTTGTATTGCACGTATTGCAAGCTACTAAATTATTGTCACCACAGCCGCCCTAGGGCAGACTGTCCATTTGCCACGTGGCTATAATGTGTTGTTTGTATTGTGATCTCTAAGTATGTCAGTGCCCTCTGCTGGACACGTATGGAAATCTTTCCTTGTTTTATTTAAGCTGCCCCCTAGTGGCTGGATGAGCATTCTGGTTATTTCTTTAAAAATGCTTAACTCCGCAAAGTAATGGGCTAGTCTTACTCTTTTTTTGACATACAAGTGAGGGGCCGGATTGAATCATTTTGCCTGTTGGAGTCCCCTGACTGTATACTTTATCAATACATATATAGGGCTGAGCAGCTCGATTGTATTGAGACTGTGATTTTAAGTCTATTGTGCTTCATTGTTTTGTTTTTGGAGTCATTCCGAGCCTTCCTGCAAATGCTTTCTATTCCGGTGTTATGTTTTTCTGTGTTCTAAAGTCTATGCTTGATGGTAATGATATTTGACAACTCTGAACTTGCCATTTTAACACCCAAACACAGCGCAGCAGTCTTCCTCATTGATTTGTTAAACAGAACTCTGGAAAAGACAGAATTCAGACAAAACTTTTCACCTTTCTTTTTTTCTTTTTTTGCACATTCTCGCACAAACCCAAAAGTCATTGTGGACAGGAACACAATGTGGGTGGATGTGGCGGCTTCGGGGGGAAAAAAAAATATCGAAATGCATTCATTGTTGGAAATAAAAGGATGGGAAGTGAAAAGAGTTTTCTGTGGCTTTGGGTGCACAGAGGAACAGTGGAGAGGGCAAACCCCGGGCCAAGCTTTTTAAAGGCAGCACAAAGAGCGTCACGGAGTCTCTCACATTGGACATGGCAGCGGTGCACTCTGGAATATATCAAATTTAATAAGCTAAGTTTATTTTATCCCTTCGATGCCATTTCTATGCGTCCAACACAATGCTTGTACAGCATCATGTCCAGGGGAAGAGAGAAACTTGATACACAAGAGCAATTATGTTTGAATAGTACATTTGAGTCCATGGTAAATAATGATCATAATGCCAGTCTTAGCACATTCACACAGGCGATTTGAGTCAAGTGCTTTGCCAAATCAAACATCATGCTTTGAACTGGCTCAGTTTGACGGCATTAACAGAAATCAATATAACATCCACACATTTCTGTTGTAATATATTAATAATAACGCATTAGTCATATATAGCGCGTTTCCAGACCCTGTTAAATTCTCTGCTTGTTAACACTTGAGGGAACTTTTTGTTATCTGCCAAGTCAAAGAATGGGGATGATACAACTGGTAGGTCTCATCCATAACAATGAGGAGCAGGCCGACAGCAGAGGTGGAGCATCTGGTGGAACGGTGCAACAAGAACAATGTCCTCTTGAACATGGAAAAGACAAAAGAATCCATCGTGGATCCCAGGAGGAATCACCCCTGTCACCCCGACCGAGGGGGACCGAGCTGTAGAGGCGGAGCACATAAACAACAAACTTACCTGGATCAAAAACACCATGGCTGTGGCCAAGCGTGCACAGCAGCGCCTGTTCTTCCTCTGCAGGATGTGGAGAGTGCACCTCTCCCCTCCCATCCTCACCACCTTTTACAGAAGCACTATTCACCGCCCCGCCCACTTTTGCCACTTTTTGCTTTGTCTCGGCACTTCCGTTGTACAGACACTTCCGCTCGAGCGCGAAGCCCGCTCATTTGAACGGAGAACGAGGGAAAATATCAATCAATCAATCAATCAAAGTTTATTTATATAGCACCTTACAACAACACAAGGAAGACCAAAGTGCTTCACAGAAAGATAAAACAACATTAAAAAATCGTTACATACTAGATATAAATAAGTGCAATCTAAGTCTTAAAAGCTAGTTTGAAAAGATGTGTCTTCAATCTAGACTTAAAGAGGGACAGCTCAGTGAGAACACGCAGACTGAGGGGCAGGCTGTTCCACAGTTTAGGCGCTACAACCCTGAAAGAACGATCGCCCCACTGTTTGTACTGGGACCTGTGCATGTCCAGAACCATTTGATCGTGCTGGGGCGATGTAAGGTCAACAACTCAGTTAGACATAACGGAGCGAGACAATGAAGGGCTTTAAAAACCAACATTAACATTTTGAAATCAAACCGAAAACAGACATCTGATGTTTAGTCGATTGATTTGTATAAAATGGCCATTTGCACCAACAAGTCAACACTGCGCCGTTTCTCAGCGCGGCCAAACGTAGTGAGTGATTTTATGTGGACTTCTCCAGCCCCATGTTAACAGATAGGAGAAAAGGGGCGGGCACAATTAATGGCGCCGCCCACGCGAGCCTCCGGAATAAGGTGAATAGACAGTGTCATGACTCACTGCATCGCTGTACGGTGAGGTAGCTGTGGTGAGGACACCAGAGAAAATAATCGGGACTCCTCTTCCGTCAGTACATTGGGGGCAAGCGTTTTCTGACCAGGGCACAGGGCATTGTTAAGGACAGTACACACCCAGGACTGTCCTCAGACAGCAGCTCTGCAAGGTTCTGCAATGGCTTCATTCCACAGGCCATAAGACTGGTGACCTCTATGTTGGAACTGAAGCTATGGTTCCTGGCTTTATTTGGTCCAACTATTTATGTGTTTTAAATGAGATTTTTAAAATCTATCTTTCATAATAGTTTTTATTCTTCGTTTATAAATATGAAGGAAGTAGGGATAAACAACGTGAGAACAAATTAGGATATTGGATAGAATTAAAGGGGCTGGATGCAAGTTGGCCATTTGAGCCTCACTACTGCCACCTCAGGCCATATGTGTAGCTGCACCTTCTATATTAAGCTCGTGCGTGACGGCACTTCGGACCCGAAGTGACACCTTTTTGAGTGACAGTGCAGGATTTTAGAGGCAGGTCTGAGCTCATTCTACACATTAGGGCATGGCTGGAACATGTAGGGGGAGGAAAATACATAATTTTAACATTTTTAAACTCTGTATAGTCCCTTTAAGCTTAAGAAAAAAATAATCTAATACAGTTGACCATTTCCGAAAACTATACAATAGCTTCTTTACGACTGAGTGCTTACATAAATCTATTTTAAGGTAACAAAGTAACACTTGTTCCACTTTTAGTCTTTCCTAACATTCCATCTTCAGCGGCAGCTAAAAAAAGCCCTCTCAAGTTACAGCGAACAAGCACGAGGGGAACATTGTATCTCCCTCGCCGAGATCGCGGGGTAATGGCACACCATCATTTAGGCCCAATGTAATAAGCGAATATCTAATAATGCCGCAGAAGATGCTTAACCCTGGATGTGGGAGGTCAGCTGCACAGATAGCACAATAAGCTGATTAGGGAAGGTTTCTTCTCACGTTGCGGTCATCACTGGATTGACCAGCTCCTGACCCCTCCGGAGCACTGCGGTTCCTTCAGCCCGGATCCCTTCTTGGGTTCGGATAAAGCCAGTATTTACGGTGTCTGATTACAGCTCGGGCCTGAGATGGCGGAGGAATGGGGAATGAATCTCTGTCGGTAGATAATGCATTAGTTAAAAGGAGTGATTCATCTTCCCAGTGCAATCCGGTTATAGGAGAAATATTTATCACGGGGTAATATTAGCTCTGGTTTTAGTCACACTGTGAGAAAATGTGCATTTTGAGAGACATAAACAGTTGTACGACTTTTTCGGTTTAATTTTTTTATTTGTGTGTTTTTTTACATTATAAAACAAGACAAGCACATTACATTAGACCAGCAATCTCCAACCAAGTAGCTCAAAAAGACTTTCTGTATTTCTATTTAAGCTTGATGAATCACATTTTCGTGCATTTCCTTTTTTTTTGAAGGCGCTGAACACAATCCACAAACACTTCTTGATAAATATAGTACAGTCTATAAAGGAAAATCAAGTACTTTTCGTAAATGGCCAAAGAATGAGATCAGCTGACAACCTGAACATCATGAATGACCAGGTTATTCCCATCAATGGATTTCTTCTTCCCTGATGGCACGGGAATATTCCAGGGTAACACTGCCTTGACTTATTGGGCTCACATTGTGAAAGTGATGCAGGAATCATGGGACATCACGGATGGGTCACCGCAGAGTCCAAATCTTAATCGAATTGAGAATCTTTGGGAAGTCTTCGCGTATTGGTCACACTGTTGCACTGGATGGAAATAAATGTTTTGACATTGCAGAAGCCTATTGAACGTCACACCTCTGATCAAAGCTAAAGGTGGTACAACGAAATATTAGAGATAGTGACCTTGTTTTGTGGCAACTTTTTGGAGGGTAAGGCAGCGGGAACGTCCCAACCACTGGACGTCAACGTGATTTTCAATTAAACGACATGAATTTCACACAGGCTCCACCTGAAACGCATGATTTGAAAAACTTAATACAGGGGCTGGGCCAAGGCGGTCCAAAGAAGCAGGAAATTGTCCTTGCCGCCTGATAATGACAGGCTGTGTGGGGATCAGATGAGGAGATATGCAAGAGGAGTTCTGTTGAAAAGGAAGTGGCGGATCATCCCATTCTGTTTGCAAGCAGCTGTGACGGAATGGCGACTCCACCGCCGTACGCGAGCTAATGAGAACACGCTCTGCTCACGGGTCCGAGGATGGCTTATGGATCTACTGGGCTTTCCTTTCAGTGCGTAAAGAGAAGCGGAAAAAGACACAGTTTAACCCAAAATCCGATTTGGAATTTGTCAGAACATGGCGCATTTCACCTATCTGTTACCCGACGGGTCAACGAAGCAGAAAACACTATGTGTCATATGGGGAACAGGTGGGAAGCTCATCTCCGGACAGCATGGTTTATCTAAAAGCCTATGGGAGTTGAGGAGCAATGTATCCTGGTGTCACTGGTTCCCAAGGGGGACAGAAAATCAGCTGAAACATTGGTCAGGCAGAGCAGAAGACAGGACTTTAAAAAGTGGAGAAATAGATTCCGTGGTTTATTTTGGAAGGATTTGTCTAACATTGCCCCGAACAACAAAACGTGTGATTTCAATGAAGGAACAACATTATAAAATGCTAAATGCCCTGTTATTACGAAGACACAAAGCACTCAAAGACTCGTGCAGCAGATGTTGTGTTCCAGCATGACTGCAGAGCTATTCTCATCTACACAACAGTGCCAATCAGGGCCGTCACAACAGAATGTTTATTGAGTTTGCAGGGAGCCTCCTCCGCCTTCACTGTGCATGAATTATGCTAATTCAATAGAGAGAATGCTTCAAGTTGATGACATACTCAACTCGGAGGCTAATAATGTTAGCACCATTTGTACAAAAAAGGTCAACCCGAGGCTGTTAGATTGTGCACAGCAATCATCAAACTATCTTTTGGATTTTTGTTTTATTTGTTCTCCTAGATGTCATAATACTCTACTTTCTTATTTATTTATTTATTTTAAATCATTGGCACAGAAAGTAATCTCAAGTGGATCTCTGATATACTTTGAAGTAAAAGACATATTTTTTCCTGCTGCCATGAAATTTGCTTATTACATCAAGGCATTTATCTGCACACTGTAAATTTCATCAGTTAGATTGAAATGACAACCAGATGAACTCCACGTTCATCTGGTTGTCACTCCACGTTACTCCACGTTACATTTACTTTTGATGGAACAACTGCTCTTCATACTCCTCCAAATTGCGAGTCTATCGACATTGTTTGCTCGCTTGTTTCGTCCTCAGTGCTTCCTAAGTGCCATATGCTTTTGTTTGGACATCCCGGGGCTTGTCGACACTGTCTCCCAATTATGCAGGTGGTGGTGTGTGTCTGTTTAGCTAAGTGGTGCACAGCAATCAGGAAATGCGTGCTTGTTTTGTCCACTGGCGCGCCTCAGAAATTCACCTTGGGAGGCACCTGTCGGATTCGATCGCCTCATTTCGTCGGGCCCGAGAAGAATCTCGTTGAAGGTGAAGCATAAGTTAGCTCCGGCGAAAGTAGGGAAAGTTTTTTCTGTGTCAAGGCTTTTAGTCGGTTACTTTGGTCTCTGCTCGTGGGAAAGGGAGGTAGGTGGACATTCAAAGTCAAGCAAAGCGAAAGGTAATCAGATTTGAAGTTGGAACTGAAGCGTTGTCACATGATGTCGCACAGAGATGCAAGTGTCCCAATGGAGGACCGAGCTTTTTCTGATCAGAAAGCCAGCCTCCAATGTACCAATTTGATAAGAGTCTTATCAAACTTTTTAGGTTTGTAATGATGTTTCATAAAGACTTACCATGATAAGGTCAGATGTCAAATTTCCATTGTATTATATTGTAGTACATTTTATTTTACACTAATTTGACTAACAGCTTGAAAAGTCTACGAATGTTCATGAAGGATATTTATTTTTTATTATTATTATTATTATTATTATTATTTTTTTTTTAAATACAAATATATTTATTGAATTTACAGTTAAAATCACATTGGTCACTCACACTTTGTTCACTCATACCCTTAACTGCATTCATCCACTCACTCGTTCACTCACAGGATACTTATTTTTTAAAGAGAAATTAAAGATTTGCGCACATACATGTACGTACGCTGTGCCATTACTGGCTGTCTGTGAATGTGTCTTTCACTGACAATAGCAATAAAACCAGAGGTGCAAGAAGTACTCAATATTCATAAGTAAAAGTGCAGATACAGGACCAAAAATGTACTTAAGTAAAAGTTAAAGTATCTGATACAATTTTTGCTTAAATAAAAGTACAAATGTATTTTATAAGTAGAAAGTAAAAGTATTAATTATTATCTCCGCACTATGGGAGAAAGGGTGTTCCGGGCAGCTGCGCCTCGACTGTGGAATGCCCTACCCAACCATCTGAGGGCACCACAGTTTTTAAAAGTAAACTGAAGACCCACTTATTTTGTGCGGCTTACTCTTAGTATGTTTATTTTGTGTTTTTACTGCGAATATTCTTCGTGTTTTTACTATTGATATGTTATGTTTGTTTTTGTTTTGTTTTTGTGTCAATTGTAGCACTTTGAGATGTGTTCTTCATATGTTAAGTGCAATACAAATAAAATGTATTATTATTATTACTGGATAATAAATATCATTGGAATCAAACCAGGTCTAAACGAGTAAAACACAAATTCAGGTCAAAAACAGGAAGTAAACCAGGTCTAAACCAGGACTAAACTAGGTCAGGTCTAAACCAGATCTAAACAAGGTCTAAAGGAGTAAACCACTAAACCAAGTCTAAACTGGGACTAAACCAGTTCATCGTAGAGAGGTCACTTCGAAAACAAAATACTTTTGCTTTTAACCCAATTTAAAAATGTAGTGGAGTAGAAAATACAGATACAGGCTCTAAAATGTAGGGAAGTAAAAGTAAAAACTTTTCATCACAGAATTTAATTAAGTGAATTAAAAGTACCTATAATGTGTACTTTTTACTTTGCTATTGTCTGCTATGCACTGTATATTTAAAATGAGTCTAAAAATGAACAAACATCAAACTAAATATGACGTAACACACTCACAGAAACAGTAAAAAGCTATTATTTAAACCAATATTTTTCATTAATGTATTTGGTTGGGATCCTGGCCTATTGTACATGTTTTTAGTGGTATAGGGGAAACCGGAGTGCCCGGAGGGAACTGGAGTGCCCAGAGGAAACCTATGCAGACACGGGGAGAACATGCACACTCCACACAGAAAGGCCCCGTTCAGGTGGGGATCGAACCCATGACCTTCTAGCTGTGCTGCCCATGACACCCTTGTCTTCTACTATATGTCAGATCAGCACTTTATTTATTTATTCATTTATTATTATCCCCATCATCAAAAAACCATACATCCAGCCAAGCTTATACAATGAATTCATATCAGATAACAAAGAAAAGCATATTATGTAATTTATCACTTTGAAAATACAGAAATGACATAACTTGATTCAGTGAAAAGGAGCTGCTACGTTATCAGGATGTTCTTGAGCTCTAACTCTTCAGCTTCTGCCATGACTACCCGGCCCTGGGAGCTGTCAGTGCCTCCAGCGCTCGACTGTCCGACCTGATGAAGCCTCTCCTTCCCCACAGTGCATTTTTTTTTACATGGAACATACTGCAGCTTCAAAGCCCTGTTACTGCCTGTTTAGCCATAATGTGCCATTATGCATGGCATCCAGAGCGGGCCGGAGCACAAAGGGAACCACATGTGGAGTGCCGCCAGTGCCCAAAGCTATATATAACATATGTTAGAGACAGTGTACACAGGCCTCCTTCCTATATGGAGGTGGCTGTTACATCCAGAGAAAAAAGCATAATATTATTCATTTCCTCTTCGCTGCAGGAGTTACCACCGCACACAAAAGTCCCACAGATGTCTGTAAGCACATTTGACATGGTTTATCTTCTGAGTGGTGATTGTACGCTATTTAGGCCAGTAATTTGTGGAGGTTTGTGGTACATTAAAAGTCATAAAAGGGTCAAAGAGAGTATGAAAATGAATGGCTTCTTCATAAACATTCCTCCTAATTCAATATTTCGCCGTTACACGTCTAGAAATGGGGATAAGCGCACCGCAAAAACGTCCCAAAGATAAATTACCCAGCCAACGGAACTTTCGAGGAGACTTTGAAAAGAAGTTGAGCGGACTTAAACATAAATAGAAAGAGATTTAAAGGCCCTGTATCTGATTTTTTTTGGTTTACAAACAATAAAATAGAGAGTGACTAAATTCAATAGTTAGTTGTGGTCCGAACTCATTCCTAACTTTCCGAACACATTTGAAACATTTCAATTCTTCACAGGGATGGGTTTCTAAGCATATTTCACAACTTTCAAGGTCACTGTCACAGAAATGTCTGAGTTTACAATATGCCGAAGGAACACATTTTGTTCCACTGCTGGACAAAAGGTATAGGGTCTTTAAAGAATGGTAACTGATGAAGGTATGCAGTCTATATCTCTTTCTACAGTTCATTTTAAAAGTAGTCATCTGGACGAGGGTGCTTTTCTTTCACCTCTCATTCAGAAGGCTTCATTTCTTCTGGTCTGGAAGCTGGATCAACCTGCTCTTGCCTAGTCCAGATGACTGCTATAAACGTGTTACTAGTATTAAGTATGGCTAGCGTAAAACATGCCACACAGACATCTCTTCACAAGCCTCAGAATTGCTGGAACAAGAGTAATCAAATGAGCCCGGTCTGAGAGTTTGAGAACATTCCAGAGACGTCTACACCTTGTTTGTCATGATTGGAAGTTCAAATGGATTTGTGCAAATGAGAAAACAACATCAGGGCTAACTTGGCGTCTGAAGGTGCAGTCAAAGGCGCTCTCCTTCTTTCATCTTTTTCATCTTTCTCCTCAGCCGCTCCTCTTCCTCCCTCCTCCCCTGTCATTACTGATGGTTGTGAGAAGAGCAATAGAACAAAGGCCAATCCGGGGTAATCGATCACCGAGCAGGGCTGTCCATCGACTGGCTCTTCCCCCGTTTGGCCTCGGATTGATAAGAGTGATCCCAGGCCGTTGATACAAGCGCATGTCTTAAGTACACATGATAAGAGACGGTTCAATCTCGCCTTGACAGCGTTTTCAGTCAGACGTGAAGATAAATGGAGGCACTTAAGGACAGCATGCGTGGAGCCTGCAACTGGGATTCCAGTTCTATAAAACCAATCCTTTATGCCCCCCCGTATGAAGACCCTGGTTTGGTTTGTGAGCATTCGCCAACAGACATGAATCAAAGTTTCACTCTGTTTCTCCAACAAACGAGAGTGGAGGTTTGATCCTTGCTACAACAAGTTCGTGCTGCTGTTTTGTCACTAGGAAGACCTTACATATAGGCCCTAGACTACATAATCGTGTGTGAGAAATAAAAGTTAAAGCTCTCTATGGGTATCATGAAATTCTCCATTCCATTCCAGATTTGGGTGGGACAAAGTGAGTTGTTGTTGGTAATTTTGAGCAAATATCGAGAGTATCCATTTTTTCCCCCTTTAAAAGCCACTGAAGGGAACCCAAAAGATATTTCTGTGATATCGCCTTCATATTCATAACTCCATGCATGTTCAGCGGGAGACTCAAACCATTTGCGATGTGTTGTGCAAACATTGAAATGATGTCTCACACAGCCTGGCCCGGACCGCTTGTTGAATTCCTCTGTGGGAGTGCGATTCTGCCACATTTGCATGAGAAGACTGTCGGACTAACACCTTTTTCTATTATCTCTCTCTTTGTGTGATTCTTGCAGCTCTGATCGCCATAGGCCAGTACAGCAGCACCATAGAGACGGTGGACGCGGGCTGGTGTAAAGATATCACTGACCAGGGAGCAACGCAGATCGCGCAGAGCAGCAAGTCCCTCCGATACCTGGGCCTCATGAGATGTGACAAGGTAACTCACACACATACACACACACACACACTCTGCATAGTCGTACACCCTCAATGTCTACTTTGTTCTGGTGAGCAACAGGAAAAAGTGAATGAGTTTATGACTGGAAGCAAAAGTGAGCTGGCACTGCGCTTAAAATCGCAGAATGTGTTGCACGGCATGTTTCCCTGGTACAAGTGGTGTTTCTGTTGCTGGGGGTGGATGGCAATGACTTATTTGGGAGTGTTTGACTAACTACTTGGCCTTTTGGTTCCAGTTCCTAACACAGCATTCTGTTATTGTATCAGTGAGCCAGACACTTGACTCACCAGGTCTGCTGTATTAGGCCTATAGCAAAATAAATGATGGAAACGGCTGAAAAGTTATTTTTTCAACCGTCAAGAATAAAGTCAGACCTTCCTTGTGCTGGACCCTGGATGGTGCAACAAGGGCCAGCCATACCTGCAATACCTTTCATGGAGGAGTAGGGGGAACAATTGCAACTGCAAGCTTACTATTGTTGTAGAGCTTACTGGTGATAACCATTTTACATTCTTTTATGTAATAGTTGGAGAGGATTCAAACACAATTAAATGGCTGACCAAAGTTATGACAGTCATGTATAGGCTGACTGCAGGAACCTTTTGGGTTTTTTGGTGCTCTTTAAGTACAAACCCCAGTTTGATTGCTTTCGGACAAGGGAGAACTGGGGTACTGGACCGCTTTTTTCAGCTCCTCCATTGATTTTATATAGCGCTTTTCTGTACACTCAAAGAGGCTTTACATCGCATTATTCATTCACTCCATACTTGGTGGCAGTAAGCTACTATTGTAGCCACAGCTACCTTGCGGTAAACTGACGGAAGCGAGGCAACCAGTCATCGGTCCCTCCTACCACCACCAACCAATCCCTCCACTCACTACATTCACCCAGGCTTCCTGGTGTTACCAAACGGTCTCCCATGCAAGTACCGACCAGGCCCTTCCCTGCTTATCTTACAAGGTCTGACGGGATTGGGCATAGCACAGGCTGTATGGCCACAATACCTGGAACTCTTTGGTGATGTGGTTACCCAAGTACATGTAACTGCATTTTGCAATTATCTTTAAATATTTATTAAAAAACTCATAATCCAGGCGCTAATTTAAAGCTAATAAGACTCACCCGCTTAATTCTTCGTTGTATAGAGCTTTTTTTTTCACCTGTTCTGCTCATTTTGGGCCTCCTTCCCAGTGATCCCTAATCTGGACATAAAGCACATTTACTACGGCGCCATGGTAACAGCCGCCACGCCCACCTCTGTTATTGGCCCCCTTGCGCTCCTACCAAGCGGCGCGCTACTACGGCTCGGGCTCATTCACTTTGACGTGAGTGGGATGGAGGCAGACTGGGGAGAGGGAAACAGCTGGCTTAACCTAGAAACCTGAGCCCATTGTACGATAGCAGGTATATATACAGCAGCAGGCTGAAGTCCCAACTCAAGAGGGCTTCCATATGTCAGGCCTGCTATAATGAGCCAGGTCGGGGTTTTTAGCTGCAGCGTAAATCTGGCCAAAGTTATTTAAAATACCCCCCTGCTGTGTTGTAAAGAGAGCAGGCAAAAGTTTGAGGAGGAAGTGAATGTAAGAAGTTGCATTTACATAGCAGTTTTGAATTTCTGTTTCTGTAATGTAGCATAATTTATGCTGGAAAGCATCTGTGCAACAACTCTATTGTACCTGACCCGTGTTGTGCAAAATGAGCTCCACTTGATACATTGTGATACTCAGCAACAGAGATCATTTGCCAAACAGACTATTCAATATGGTATGATGACTCAAAGCATTATGTTCTAGCTGTAAGGCTGTGTTGAATTAAAAATGCTGACAATGACTGATTTGCCTGCCTGTATTGTTAGGAAATGAAGGCTTTACTTACGTAATTTTTACTTGCACATGTCCCAAACTCCAGGCAGTAAAGAGGGTTGCATCAAAAACATATGCCAAAGATGTTAACTATTTAGATTTCAAAAATTAGCTTTGTGCTGTGGTTTTGTATATCCCTTTTAAAATTTTTGGCGTACACTTAACACTTTAGATGTTCCTCTTAACCACATGTGACAAGAATTAATGCTCAAGGCCACCAAAAAACAAAACATTTACATTCTAGACTTCCAAACCACTTGAATCTTATACACAATTTAGGCGAGACACGAACATTGATTTTTCACGCAGTTGTCAAGGATGAGATTTTTGGCGAGATTTCTCCCTTAACCTCTTAGTTTTAATGTCAGAGTTACAAAAGACGAAACTCACCCTTTGTGACGCTTATTTTATGAAGTTTTACCAGAGATTTTCTGGAAATAAGTTAAACGGCATGAGGGATTTAATATCTAATGCCTGCCAGATTTATTGAGCTTTGAACTACAAAAAACAAAACTTGTAATAATTTGTCTGTAAAAAATCATCTACAGTGAAAGTTTCAAATTGCTGTCTCTATTTTTTTCTTCCCTTAGGCTATTTCCACATGAAGACAAAACACTTATGTTTTCAGAAACTTTCTCTGTAAGCACGAAGCCAGCTTAGTAAACGTGTGCGTCCACATGGGTCGACTCAGGTCTGTGAAAACGGTGCAATTCATCTTCCAGGCCTGTGTGAGGCGCTCTGACGCTAACACAGATAATTGAACAAGATGTAGCATGTGCAGTAAACTTTTGTGGAATGTAAACAGTGAAAATGAAACTGATTCAAGGCTTTAGGATCTACAGAAGAGATAAGGAGGTGAGTTTATTCTTCAGACGTAGCGGGACTAAATCAGAAAAACCTGTCAGTGACCGGACCTTTACTGTCAGTCCAAACACACAGACTGTCTCGGCCGTGTTTTTCTACTTGTCAACTGTGGCTTGTGGACTGCAGTGGAGCAAAGAGGAGCGGAGTAAAACCATCATAGATCCATGAGTAAAACTCATTATAAGGTCAGTAGAATGGATCACAGACACCACTCTGGAGCTGTGATGTCATCGTTTTAGTAAAAGTTGTGGAGACGTTGTACCAACGGCGCCACGTAAACAGTGTTTTGAGATCTTTCCACTCTGGGAGCTGGTTTGGAAAATGTTTGTTTACAGACCCCCAAAGCTTATGGATGATACACTGGATTGATAAAATATCTTTGCGTTTGGTCCTCAGCTTGACTTATATGGACAGGGCCTTATTCACCTGCAGTGTCTTGCCTTAAGGAGGTGTAATATCTTCAGTCGTCGTCTCAACAAAGTGGACCATTTCGAAAGCCCTTTACAATCTAGTATTAGAGAATCTATATGTGTATCTCTAAGGTCAACCATGTCTCTTAAGATTACTCCAGACTCATATATATTAATAATGTAATAAAAAGATAACGTATGGGGGGCCTGCTATGACCTCATGTGATGTCGCCCTGCACTAAAATCATATTGCTACCCAGTGTATCTATCATATTTATCTTACAGTAATAAAGCCAAACTGCATTACATAACATATGATCACCGAGAGTGGATTTTCATTTTAGCCCGACCTTGCGATCAATATCTTCCCCCTCGCTAATAAAATGCTGTTTGGGGGGGTGACCTACTTCGCCAATATAACATTTTTAAGTTAGCGTCCAGTACATTGGCTTATTGGTGAACACTGGGGTATTTCATGAACTAGGCAAGCAGTTGTTCTCAAACTACTAGTGTGAGTTTCTCTATGTTTGTCAAAGAAGTATTTTAACTTTAATACCACCTTTAGTATATTATTGTTCATTGCTTCAGGAATCCCATAAGTCACAGCACAATCTTGACCTCTATTTCAGTTATTCCAGACAGATGCTAATTGTATCAAATGACCCAATGATTCCCAAACATTTTTACTGTTTCCACTGCTTGACCTACAGGCTGAAAAATAACTCTTCCTATGTGCGAGGTAATTCCTACTAAATAGAGTGGTAATTGGTGCCATTAGCCCTGTAATGGTGTGTGGATGGAGCCCGGATAAGATTTTGACAGTTTCCAAGGTCAGGCGCATTAATGGGTCTAAATCACAGAATAAATTCACTACACACTCAAACCCAAGTGGCCGTTTTGCGCCCATCAATATGCTCCTGCAAAAACGGTGTTTTGCATTGCAAATGAAGCAGGAGGAGGGCGCGAGGTGCTTTGGTCAAGTCTCCGAGAGGTAAAAGACATGTACATTGTTTGCCAGTGGACTCTGGAAGAAAAGGTTTGCAGAAATTCAATAAAAGAAATGAAAGCAATTGTGAATTTGATGAGTTCAAACAGTTCTCGGGGTCATTTAGACAATAGTATAGTGCACAGAGCTACAGTAAAATATGATAATTACTTTTAATGGGTTGAATTCATGAAGTTCTTTAATCTCATGTCATAAATTCAGACAAAGTGCAGGTGCCTATAACCCGGGTAAAAATGAATTGGTATTACAGAGCGAATATTGTTGCCGTGTTGCTAACAGAGTTGCAGTGTTGTCGATTAATCTAGAACCCGCCCACTCACGGCAACATAGCCACGCGATTGGTCCGAACCACCAGTGGTTTTGAATTTTGACAGTTTGGGCCTTTCAAGATGGATGTTTGTGCAACTGTTTTCTTAGTGAGAAGTACTGAGTAGCGATATTTGTATAGCCGATATTGGCTATTGGCCAATTAAAGGCGATATCTCCAGAACTGACACTGGTGGAGACTTCCCGCACGGTCAGAGCTTTAAGATGGGCTAAAAGAGCTGTTTTCAGTCTGGATTTGAACACTGTCTCACATCCTCGTGAAGACTGTTCCAGATTTTGATGTGTTTTGGTGCTTTGATGTGGCTGTTTAAGTTCAGGTCTGAGTCCATGATTACTCCTAAATTTCGAACCTAATTTTTTGGTTTTAGAGAAAGAGAGAGACACTCAGGGTGACTGATAACACTTTATCTTTGTGTCTGTGGGCCAAAAACAATTATCTCAGTTTTGTCTGAGTTTATTTGGAGAAGAATTTCTAAAGAATTTACTAAACATAAATATATCAGACCCATATGCCCCAATAAAGTGCACCCTGCCGTCACAGTTCAACAGTGACATTTTAAAGTTTAGGAGCATCATACACATAGGCACATTGAGTTGCCTGTGTACGAAATGCGAGGTATAAATAAAGTTGCCTTGCCTATAGACAAGACATTTGGAAAAATTGTCCACGCATATCGGCCTCGGCCAATAAAAATCCACCAAAATTGGCATCGGCCTTAGAAAAGCCTGAGGCTTGTTGATGACACCCATTTTGCTTCATAATCAAATCAGCAAAATGGGTTTTCTGCTGCACCTAATCTTGATTTTTAAGTCCCATGGCTGAACTAAACTAACAAAATCATGTCTTATGTGTAACTTTAGCACCTTTATCAAGACTTACAGTAGTTATGTGTTGACCAAAATATGACCAGAAGTGAACTTCACTAAACTTTTGCCCTCTGCTTGTTTCCCACAGCCCTGTGCGCTTCACAAGTCAAATCAATACTTCACACTACCCTGATAAATTGTTTTCTGTTTCGGAGCCACATATTTAATTTGTTCATTAAGTTTCCTTGATAAGCGTTTGACGTGGAAGCCGCTGGCAGAGCAGTACAGTGCCTTATTTGTGGATCACAGCGGTAAAGAAAAAAAAAATCCCACAGCGCGTCCAAGTCGATCTCGCTGAGGACTAATCTCATCTGTGCACTTAATGCCCTTCTGGGAAAACACGCCGGTTCACACAACGTTTAATGGAAGTCTTGTGCAAATGACTCAAGCCTGATTCCGCGCACAAAGCCTCATTCTTACACAAATCAAGCACTCTCACACGTTTTGTTTCATTTCTATTGGGATTGTTCGGAATCCTTTCCTTTGGCGTCAGTTCCTTCCTTGAATATGTTTACTGCACTGCTTTTTCCTGTTGCGCAGAACTCCAGTAAAGCTGGATTTGTCTGTAGGAAAGTATAGTTTCTTTGAATATGCATTGGACAGAACTGGGCGAAAATTGTAAGACCTCCTCCAAGGCATTGGATCTGTCTTGCTGTCATGGCTTCGAAATGTTACTGTTTTTGGCTTAAGAGTAAATTGGTATACATGTTTTAGTTGTGGGGGAAACTGTTCTGATTTGGGCTTGCTGCAGTTTGGTCATGTCCAGGTTCAGTATTCTATGTACCCAAAGAATGAGATCTGTTGAATTATTCACCTTAAAGAGCTGTTTGAAAGAGCCAGTCAGTCAGGAACGTCACATCATTATTAAACTTTTTGCTGTGAGACAAAAACACTAACCGCAGTTCCACCATATCTTGCACAAATGTCTTTGAATAAAACAAAAGGCATTTCACTCTACTATGACTATAACAAATCTCACAAGGCTATACCTTGCTTATTATTGAAAAGGTCTGCAAATCGATGTCCCTCATGGAAAGTGAGCACATTTTCTGAGATCTTACCTCAGACCACCCGGAGAATCCATGTTATTTACAGAGGCAGTAAACAGATGCAACTGAAGCACCAAATAAAGTCAAACTTGTGTTTTCCAGGTATGCTCACTCTTTGCAGAGCCTGGATTTTGGAAAGAGGTTACACAAGTTCACCGTGTTCTTGTGTAGCCAAGGAAATATAGTTTGTTGGAAATGTATTAAGGTTTTTAGTTTGGTTGAATCGAAGATAAAAAAGTTATATGTTGTCATTTGAAGTTAGGAAAGCTCTTTGCTAATCTCAAAGGCGTCAATTCAATCCCAGCTCCTTCCAGTCCATTTTTGTGCCCTTGGGCAAGATGCTTCACTCACCCTGTCCATCATCGTGACTACCTGAACGAGGGGTCGGATCTCCCGCTTTGTCTGATGAGAAAAGGATTGTCAAAACCATAGACTGTAGAAAATAATGGACGTCTTATGCTCACTCCTCCCCGTTTACCAGAATGACCACGGCCGTGGGGCAATTCATGGCGGATTTACAGGCTCCCCCTCCCCAGCTCTGACGAAGCATGTTCCTAAAAAGGACATACGGGCGGGATTTTCACCGTAGACTCGGCCCTTGCGTGACGTGTAGCTCGCGCTGCTCCAATGCTAACAGTCCGAGCCTCGTTAAATACGAGATTTCAAAAAATCATATTACGAAAACCAGCCTGGTTTCATATATTGTTATTAACCCAGCGTTATCTCAGGAGGAAGATCTAGCCTAGTCTAGCGTTGAAACAATTGAAACCAGGCTTTAAAGTAGTTTTTAACGTGTCTAAAGTCCAATGCTTTTCAATGGGGGCCTAGCGGCGATATGGAGGTACTGCAGCAACGGCGGAGCAATGGCGGCCCCCACGTTTGTGGTCAAAAAGCAGGGCAGCCAGCGGCCATTGGTCAAAACCCTTTGAAACCTGGTTCGATTGCGGGGGCGTGATCCGACCTTCCCCTGAGCCTATCTCCTGCCCGGGCCGACTGTTGGCTGACAGAGCACCAGCGAGCACAAATAATCAAGAGTTTCAGGAGGACTTGAGCTTAAACACTGAGTGAGACCCAGGCGTAGACCATGGGTATCATTAAAGATCCGACATTAACTCCAAAACACTGGTTCGGTCTGAACGCACCTCAGGCTAATCGGGGATAACTGCGAACAACAATGAGCAAGCAAAGGACACACATTTTCATCCAGCCCCTGCCCCTTGCTGTGCTGGTTCAAAAGGAAAATGGGATCAGTAGCAATCATGAAAAAGCAGATTTGAGACAAAACTTTAGCATACTAAAGTCCAACTTCATAAATGTATGAGTGTGTTGACTGGTTGACTTTCAGAAAAGGCCTAGAGCTACTGTAAAAGCAAATCAGTCATTAATTCATTTACATTGGGTCCCTTTCTTGGCCTGATGCTAGCCGTCTTCATCCCAACGTCAATTGAAAATACATCTGTTGTGGCGCTGCACAGTTTGTTCCTGTGTGGAGTCCAGGAGCATGCACCTTCCATGTGCTCCTGACAGTGGGCTTCCGGACGCCGGCACTTGACAAAGCTTCTCACTGTTTACCCATCAGACCACTGGCGTTCGGGGGCTGCGTAATCAAAGTGGTCACGGACACTGACCCCAGCATGAAATTACACTTCTCTGCATCGGCGCCGAGACCGTTTGCTCTGCCAAAATAAATTGTTATAAATACTTGCATACACTGTCGCAGCAGATGGCTTTTCCCTGTTACAGCCATGTTGACAGTGGTTTGGAAGTATCGCAAATAGCCCAGAGTTAATGTTTTCCTTACATGGAGATTGCTTGGCTTTTCTGGATGTGAACGTGTATTTGGCCGGGATTTTGTGCAAACAGTTACCATTCAAAAGAGAAAGTGTGCTCTCTGTTATAGTCGCTATGGAAATAAGTTTGGTTTTGGTGATGCTTGGTCCAACCTCCTCTTTCTCAAGCAAGGTTTAAATCTTGGTAATGCTAATTACTGAGAAAATGTCTCCTCCCTGGTGGCGGAGCAGAGATGCATGTGGAGAGGATGATGTAACTGATGGTCTTGCTGCTGTGGTGGAAATGGATTATTTTTTTGTTTTATGGTTATTATTATTTTTTTTTTTAACCAGAAGCATTCAGAAACTTTGTTACACAAGTGATTATCGGTTGTTTACTTTACCAAGCGTTTACAAAGTTAATGATCTATCTTTCTATCTATTTGTAATTGACTTTGAAAGAAAAAGTCTAAAATATTAAAATGATTTTATAATGAACTGTATCTGACCAAACCCACTAGCGCCATGTGACCAAGGCTAGCAGGCTTACAGCTGCATCACTAAAGACCTTGAGCCAAAGTGCATTGGCAAACACTTAATATGGCTTTTTATCATTTTGAGTGCCTCAGTTTGTTCATTTTGTTTTTTACTTAATTTCATGATTTCATTACTTGAATGAAAATAAAGATATATTTGAAATAATTAGTCCAATAAAGGTAAAAGCTGCTTGTCAAATCATAACTCAAGATGAAGTACTTTACTAAAGCTTTTGCTGCAGGTAATACTTTTGTATATACAGTATAAGTAGAAAATGTATATAGGCTTTAGGCAAGACACAGTTGGTGAATGGGGGAAAATATAATTTTGTTATAGCTTACTGATATTATGAGGAAAAAAAAAAAATTCTGCATACAAATGGCCCAAAAAATCTGTAAAAATATCAACTTTCACCTTGATTTTACGGTTTGAAGAATTAGGAACTAAAAATACCTCTGAAAGTGGTGTAGAAGTGTAGATATTGTTTCAAGAGTGTCATGAAAACATCAGAGAAAAAAGGCCCTAAAGGTTTGTCTTTGCCACTGCTTTCTCCGTGAGAGGAAATGTCCATATTTAGATTATAGCTCCATGTCGGTTGCTTTTCGCGCTACTTGTGGATACAAAACAGCCATGATTTGGTAGCTATTCCCGGGAAATCTCGGGACAAAACAGCATAAAATAATGTTTTCCTCTGTCATTAAAACCAGAGAAAACTAGCTAAAAATCTCAACAATGACCTCTGCAAAATTAATGTTTTTTTTGTCTCACCTTACATTTGTATTGTGACTCATAACTTACACTCAAAACAACAACATGAAGGATGCACCAGAAATCACCACCTGTATGTATGGGAACACAATGAGGACAAACCTTGTTCCTTGTTTAGAAAAACTGGCATTCACACACTGCACAACGCCAACTACTGCTCTGGGGTGTTTGTCATAAAGCCTTTAAATGGGACAAGACACAGAGACAATTTTATACTTTTTTTTTCCTTTGGAGCCTGTATAGATATGTACCACTTCTACAAATGACTGACTAAGAACTTTTGTCCATGAAAATTCAAACATTTCATAGCTGCTGAATCCGTACACGGTGCAGATCTACTTTCACAAGTCCCAACACTGTCTTGGCATGTAGTTTACAAAATCAAATCCAAACTGTAAAATGTAAAAAGACGTTAAAACCAGCTCCGAGAATCCCTGCTCCATTTACACCATGACCCAACTCTTCCTTTCAAACATTCCCTGCTTTTCTTCCTCTCTGTGTTTGCTGAAGTCTGTTTCCGAGTCAGTGCTAGACAAACACAGCCGTGCGATAACCTTGACACTGGGCGCAGACATGCCGGTCAGCACCCCCCCCCCTGCCTCGGCAGCTCTTAGATTTATTTGGAATTGTCAAATCTGCGGCGAATGTGAGCGTAACTGCCCCCGCCGAACGTCCCAGGCATCAGGAGGTGTAGCATTGGGTTTAAAGGCTGCTAACAGGAGCCAGCTGCAGTCTCTCCATGCGAGGGCCCGGAGACGGATTGATTTCATCGGTTACAGTTTATGCTAACGGGCTTCCGTAGTGTATACATGTGACCGCCAGTCCGGGCCGGGCTGTCCAGAGCTCTTTCAGGACACACGGAGGCCTGCGTTTACGAGTGGGGAAATGTAGGCTAAGTGCAAACAGAAATCTGCCAGCAGCCTGTGTAATTATTAGATGTGTGTTTTGATTTGGGCTCTATTTTCGGTAGTTAACCGTGGACGGTCAAAACAATGTTGCCAGTTTTCAAAACGCCAGATGTTCATTCAGATAAGGTCCAACCAATGGGATGAAAAGTCAGAAAATGCAGCTATGGCAACGCTACAATTCCCACCGGATTACACTGATTTTGTAAGGTTGCAGTTTATACTATTTCTATGTCCTCTCTCAAACACTGAGAAGGCTAGCAACACTCAATATACGACAGAATTTGAAATAGGCCCAGTCAAGGTGGCGTAATTCATTTAAATTCCTTCTAAAAAATCACTTAACAAATGCGGAATGATGGAACTGTGTCCAAAAGCCCAGTTCTCCTTTTCTAATCAATGTGGACAAAACATTTCTTTTCATTTTTCTTTCCTTTCACATCATTTGCACATTTTGCACCTCTCTTCATGTTCTCCGTGTGAGTTCTGGGGTGGTATTTGTGTCGCTCGCCGTTAACACAGCCCATAATGGAGCATAGAAATCAGCCGAACCCCCCGGGCTTTGGGCAAATGGCATGTACTGGCTGATGTGGCTGGTGATGATTGCAGCTCATGCCCCACGGGTCCCAAAACCATGTTCTGACGAAAAGCCGAAGTACAACACTGATCCAGACTAAGCAAAAATAATCAAATCGGTTCATTTAGCTTTCTCTCAGCGCTCTGTGATACACTGCCAAACCTTTGATGTACTCAGGAAAAGCTCAAACAGATCACAACTCTGATGGTTAATGGCAACTGGTCTCAACCTATGTAGCGCTTTTACACCTATATTACACATTCAAAACGCTTTACAGCAAGGAAGCCACTCACCCATTCATTCATACACGGATGTACGCAGGCACTGGAAGCAAGGTGCGTGAAGTGTCTTGCCCAAAGACCCAACGACAGTGTGCACCTTCAGGAGGCTGGATTCGAAACCTCCAACTTTCCGATCATGAAGGTTGGAGGTTCCCGCCCGTTCCCGCTCTACCAACTGCGCCACTGTCGCCCCACTCCCCACACACAGATTATTGCTTTTGAATTGGAATTGCAATTTGAGGAATCTGTATTAGAAAATAGCAAAGGTCGGACTCAAACGTCCTCTGCAAGCAGCAAAATACACTCCATTGGCGGTTGTTCAGCATAGAATCTGTTAACCCTCTCAACTAAGTTTTTATTCAAGAAAAATGTCCAAAATACATTTAAAAGAAATGCCTCAAGATATGATTTTTTTTTTTCTTTAAGTCTGTTCAGGACATTGTATGCTTTGTCCTTAACCTCTTCTTAACTTTAAAATTAAATCTGGCAGTGAGAGGACTTCATCTTTCCACACTTTCACCATCGCAATGTCTGGACTATTTGTGTGAAGTGTTGAAATCTAAAGAATAGACCTCTGAAATACTTTAAATCTACGGAGACGTATTGTTTCAACACTGACTGTAGTCGGTCCATGTTGGATAGCTTAAACGCCTTAACGCTATGTGGTGGTAGTTAGCTTTTATTAGAAGCATGTGAAACAGGGTTTCAGGAAGTCACGCATGGTGCCATCTTGGACAGGGCAGAGAATTTCAAAAGAAGGGTTTTAAGATTAATTTCCAAGACTTAAAGGGCTACCAATTTTGTCTATTACCTGTCTCTCTGTGACCAGAAAGTTATTGAAACAATTGTAAGTAATATGTATTGATGTTAAAATGTATTTATCTTTCTCTATATCTGTCCACAATATATAAGTTTGGCAAGAATAATGTCCTGGGTTTGAATTACAGCCTATGTGGAATTTGGATGTTCTATCCACATCTGGGGAGGGTTACTTTGTGGAGGAGGTGGGGAACAAGTCCTTGTTTTGCAAGTCCAAATCAAATCCAAGTCAATTCTAAATTCTTAAATTTCAAGCCTTTGTACAGTAGACTTAGCGATGATGATGATGATGATGATGATGATGATGATGATGGTGATGATGATGATGATGATGATGGTGATGATGATGATATTGCGATGCTAAAGTTAAATTTGATTGTCAGGTCACATGTTTCCATTGATGTGACTTAAAGAAGTTGTTTAGTTAGATGTTTTTCTTCTCGAGTCACAGAGCCCAAGTCTACATTGAGTCACATGTCTTTGTCTATTTTATCTATTCAGGTCTCAAGTCATCAACCGTGTGACTCAAGTCTGACTCCATATCATGACTATCAAGGCCAGACCTGGTCACCCTTAATCACTATGGGCTATTCTTCCATCAAGACCCTTAATGGCACTATACCTAATTTTGAACCTTTATAGTCAAAATAAGATTTTTTTTTACCATCATGGCCGTCCTATGGAGTCAATATCTCACATATTGACAATTTGGATTGACCAAACACTACACAAACAAATCATAATACAGTGCACACTTCACACATCAGGCTGATTGAATGACTGAATGACTACTTTTACAACATACTATATGGGACAAAAATAATGTTTCCCTACAAAAGGAATAAAAAAAAGTCCGGTATAGGTCCTAAATCCTGGCTCAAGATCTGGAGAATGGTCCTTGCTGCTTGCCCCAATGGTAATGATCATCACATAATGATTGCTGTATGAGTCCATGGATGCAGAATTTTCCCCCATACTAGCAGTGGAAAACCTTTTTGTCGTGAAAAATCTCGGTCAATGCCTTGTCAGTGGTCTGCGTTTGTGTGCAGAAACTGGAACAATTAATTTGGACGTCTGCTTTGCTTACATTGGAAGGTCTACAGTATCGTGTCAGTTCAGTCTTCCCACTCTGCCTGGAAGTGTTAATAATGTTTAGCATAACTCGCAGTGTACTTTTGTTTTGATACGTCTCTTGTCCATTGCGTGTTGAGGCTGTTCTCTGTAATAGGCCCCAGGGCCGCTGTTAGAGCGTTTAGAGCCTTCCTTGATCTATCACCTCTGGGAGTCGGTTCTGATTCACTCCGATTGGAATGTTTTCTTTACAAACATTTTCACAGCTTGCCCAATTGTAACTCTTCTTATCCCGCTTCCTTGGCCCATCCTTGTCTCTGCCTACGAGTTTTCATCCTCCACTGTAACCATTACTTCATTATAGAGCCAAAACAAATGCGGTGTCCCTGGGTTGTGGAGCAAACTCCTGCAGTCAGCACCAAGTTGGGCTGTAGTAAAATAATGACATACACTAGTGGGCCCTTCTGGGACTGAAGTAGAGTTATCACAGTGTGAGAATGGGACTAAGGAGTGCAGGCCTTGGGTAAAATGAAGGCTTCTGCTAATAAAACAAGGCAAAAAATAGCAATCGTGAACGTAATGTATTTTTGTAAGTATTGAAGTTGGCTGAAGGCTCTTTTTTTGCCCACTTGACCAGAGAAGACCTACTCATGCAACAATGTCCAACATTTTCACCTCGATTAGAAGCTCATCATTCCTTTATTCCTTTTTGCGTAATCCTTCAAACTACAAACTAAAAGGAACAGGCCACCGTTTTTTTCCCATACTGAGATATGTTCTTACCTTCAACCCGTTTGGAGCTATAGAAATATATTGGGAGAGGCCAGATGTTAGCAACATCTTTGTTCTCTTTGCGTGACTGAGGGCACACAGTTCTTCCATACTGTGATATGTTCTTACCTGAGCTTAGACGAGTTGATACGTACCTGTGTGGTCTTTGTGCGTGCCCGTGGAAGAGCGCGGTGGCTTCCAACTTCACCCCCGTTTGGAGCTTTAGGAATACATTGGGAGAGGCGAAATGCTAACAACATCTTTGGCCTTTTTGCGTGACTGAGGGCACGCACAAAGACAAGACAAGTACGTATCAACTCGTCTAAGCTCAGGTAAAAACATATATCAGTATGTAAAAACAATGGCCTGTTCCTTTAAGTCATCCCCTTCTTTGTATTATCGGTGGCGTCAATTTTCAACATGAGGTGAAATACCCACCTCTATAATGAAACTGTATTGTCCCTGTACTAATTATGTTAATCTGCTAACAAATTCAACAACAGAAAAGTGCTCATTCTCTACGTTTACAAATTAAAGTCTAGTCTGCGCAAAAGCTTCGACTCATATCCACATTTCCTATAGAACCAATTGGTCTTGTTCTGCGCGCGGCTAGTTCCTGTTGACATTTGCCTGCTCATGTTTGCTGTGACAGCTTCCATGTAAAACTTTTTGACAATCCTGTTCTAGTTAGACTAGGGGAGAGATCCGACTCCCCCTTTACCCACGACGACTGACTGGGAAAAGAAACCGCATTCGGCAGTAGCCTCAGTATTCACGCAGGCTTTCCTTGGCTGAACGTTGAAAATGTAGCACATTAAGGCAGGTCCTGAGGTTCAATTTAGGTTTAAAGTTTTGCCCTTATTTTGCAGTTCCCCCTTGCTTCTGGTGTTCGGAGCTGGCGCGGTGACGAATTCCGTTTGCCTTCCGTTTAAATCAAAAAGAAAGCAGTCGTGATGTAGACGCTGCAATTGGCTTCACAAATTGCAAATGGGAGTGTTTCGTGTAAGCAGTTTTGGAGTGTAAAACCATTACGGAACTGGAGAGGCATTTAGGGAGCAGTGTCGGCGCATACCCCCCGATAGAGGCAGCAGACAGGCCTTGTTAAAAGTGCAGACGTCCCAATCAATACGGTCGTTCCACTGGTGCGTCCAACTGACACCCCGTGCACGAACTCGAGCCCTTACAGCGATCTGCACACATAAACAAGGGCCTAATTGTTGAGAGGTTTGGGCATAGCAAAAACACAATCATGAAGAGGAGTTAGGAGGCTCTTTAACTCGCATTTAGGAAACGAGATTTGCAAACTTTCTTTGAGTGGTGTTGTTGCGGTGAGTACAGAGGGTTTTTAGAGCAAAGGAACAGCAGGGGAGTTATCACAATGGCCGACAGGGATGTGGACGTGCAACATTTCGTTTCACCTGAAGTATTGTGTTAAGACCAAGACGGCACACAGAGGATTCGAGACATTAAAAGTTCATTGTTCTCTGGTAAATTGCTATTTTGACAACGCAATTACATCGGAGTACTAGCATACTTGGCAAGTTTGAAAGGAACGTCTCTCCTTCATATTGCTTTGTACTGCTTTGTTAATTAAGCCCTGGAGGAACCGATGACGTAATAACGGCCAATAACATAATAGCGATGAGGACTGTTTTTTGTTTGTTTGTTTATATCACAATCTTTTTTCACTTGAAGTAACTTGTCGCAGCTCATATGCCTCGTACCACGACGATAGCCCAGAAGGTAAAGCGGGCCATTTTATTACTGAAAGGTTGCCGGTTCCAAGCCATGCTCCCACAAGTGCATGACGTCGTGTGTGAATGTGGTGCATGTGAGAGTGATTGGTTGGTGGTGGCCCAAATGGCTGATGGGACAAATAGTAAGTTCCCTGCTCCTGTATCTGAGACTTCTTCCACTGCTGACAGAAACACAACTTAGTACAATGATAATAGAATAATGATTAAAATAAAATGATGATGCTTGTTCTCTTGACAAAATCTTTCCCTTTCTGCTACAGACTAGTATTGTAGCCACAGCTATCCTGGATAGCCTGCCAAACTGTGCCATTTGCTTCTCCGACCACTACTGAGCACTCATTCACACATGTCCCACATTCATACATACTGTATGCAATGTGAGAGAAGTGCCTTGCCCAAGTACAGGGCCAGTCATGCACTTGTTGGGCTACCATTGTAGGAAAAGACATGTGAGATGCAACAAGTTACCGGGAGTGGAAAAAATAAAACAGTAAAAAACAGCAAAATACAAAAGCAGATGAAAAAGCCACAAAATAACAGGAATGATTTTCATCTTGTCAGGCCAATAATGTAATAATCAGCCAATAACGGGAAAAGTATTACATTATCGGCCGGTAAATCGATATTACATTAATGGCTCAACAGAGATATTACATTATCGGCCATTATTATGTTTTCGGCTTATTACATTTTGAAACTGGCCAAACGGATTACATTATTGGACACTATTACTTTATCAGTTCATTCAAGCCCTATAATGAAATTACATTGAATGACGTAGGAAACTTTCTTACTGGTGGCATGGTTATGACATATTTGCACAGTTTTACACCAT
Source organism: Gobius niger (assembly GCF_951799975.1). NCBI lineage: Eukaryota > Metazoa > Chordata > Actinopteri > Gobiiformes > Gobiidae > Gobius > Gobius niger. Next base: position 64,844,604 of record NC_136852.1, on the reverse strand, counting down.
ATTCGAATTGTGCCATGTTCATAGTTTGACTTTTAAGCACTTTGAAAGGTAAATGTGGTTCCAGTGATTTGTCTCGTCAGTGCCTTTTCTCTCCCACATTTTCAAAGTACCTCGAAATATTGGAAGCTTTTTGGAGACCATTGAATCAGGAGGACCATCCCACACGGGGGCGGAATCTTGATTACTTTTTCTCTGATTCCTATTTTGCAAAGCTTTTGGTCAGCCTCAAAGTGGAGGAGAGGGGAGTTTAGAGGGAGTGCTTTGCCGATTGTGATTTTGGCTGTAATCTCGGAGCCTCAGTCGTATCGATCGTGGGGTCTTAGCTGAAGCCGCCTCCTGATCATCCCTTCATCTTGTTGTCTAAAGGGCGCAGACAGGGGACAGTGAAGGAGACGAGGCGAGAGGAGGAGAGAGTTCACTGAGACGTTTCATTTATCGCATGCTGGAATGTATGTCGTTGCTATGTTCTGTTCTGGAGTGGTTCTCAAAAGCTGTCAAACGAGCCGATTCAAGTGGTAGTGACGTAAACAGACCACATATGTAATTTATTACACAACATAATGTGGTAATTGACGGATAGAAATCATGGAAATGACATTAGCCCGCTGAGCCTGTTCCTACAAAATGCCAAGAGTTTCCCGGACCTGTTTGAATTGAGTGTTCTCTCTCCTTACACATGAATGGTGAAGCCAGGCCCTGTTAAAGTTTGCAGAGTTATGGCTTGTCCGTTTTATAGCATTTATTTGCGCATCCGGCAAAAAGCAGAAACTTAAAGGAATAGGCCACCGTGTTTACATACTGAGATATGTTCATACCTTAGCTTAGACGAGTTCATTTGTACCTGTCTGGTCTTCACGCGTGCCCTCAGTCATGTAAACACAGCACAGATAGCGTTAGCATTTAGCCTCTCCTCCTCTCCACTATAGCTCCAAACGAAGCTCTTCCATGTTTTCCCTATTTAAGTATGGTTATATGAAGTGTTACACTATAACGTATAATTACACAAAATTAAACAATGTGGATTTTCTAAGCGCATAAAAAGGGGAACTATATTGTAAGGCGTAATAATACCAGGAGTAGTTCGGCGTCCGCACAGTAAAGTGAAGATATTACTGCGCGGATGTCGATCTACTCCTGGTATTATTGTTTGGAGCTATAGAGGAGAGGAGGAGAGGCTAAATGCTAACGCCGTCTGTGCTGTGTTTACGTGATTGAGGGCACACGTGAAGACCAGACAGGTACAAATGAACTCGTCTAAGCTAAGGTAAAAACATACCCGAGTATTTAAAAACGGTGGCCTATTCCTTTAACGGAATATGATTTAGCGTTTAGCTTCGAGGCCACTTTTGTATGCTAATTTGTTTGTAAAGTAAAATCTCAAAAGATCTGCGTGTTAATGATTTTAAAGGGGCTAGATGCAAGTTTGCCATTTTATGCTCACTACTGCCACCTCAGGTCAAATGTGTAACTGCAGCTTCTATATTAAGCTCGTGCATGACGGCACTTCAGACCCGAAGTAACACCTTTTTGAGTGACAGTGCAGGATTTTAGAGGCAGTTGTGGTGAATAGGTCTGAGCTCATTCTACACCTTTGGACATTGCTGGAACAGGGGGGGAGGAAAATACATAATTTTAGCATTTTTAAACTCTGTATAGTCCCTTTAAACTTGGCTTTGACATCACCTTAATGTGGTTGACGAAAAGAGCTGAAAACATCTGGATCTTTCATAATTTGCAAAGTTTGATGGCTAAATGCTAACGGCGGTACGGACTAGCAGGCTTGCTAACTGTCCTTATACGTTCGGATCAAACGCCACTTCTTTTTATTTCTATGACAGCCAACCATTAATCACCATTAGCTTAGCATTAGCCACTGCTAGCTTACCATCAATGTTAAAATGTCTCTTCTTTAGCTCTGCTCTTCTGAATAAAGACTATCAAACCCACATGTGTGTCTTTTAGAGCTAGTTCATTGCCTCATCAAGCTAACTGGCAAAAACGTGTCTAGAATCTTTCTCTATTGAATATTGGTTCCAACCTCGCCTCTCCTCGCATGTTGTGTGACACCCCCCAAGCAAGGACTCCCAAGGTTGTTTGGATTTTCGATTCACCCAACGCACATGTTTGCACATTGAATTAGTCCATTCAACTTGCGCCCTTTCTTCTTCACGCTGTCTCTTTTCTCTCTCCACGCAGTTGTTTACCTATCACACTGGAGGTCAGGGTAATCTCATGGAGTCGTGGGCCGGCATTCCAGACACTTGCTGTGGATTGGACACTCACCCACATGGCAATCTTGATGTGTTTCCGGGCGATAACAAACATTTGGCCGCATGGGCGCGTTTTAACTCGCTCCAGAAACGGGGGAGCGAGGGGAAGAAAGAGGGAGACGGCAGGCGGTCGCATTTGTAGCCTCTGGACATCGCGGTCCGTCTGTGTCGCAGATGAACTAGCCATTCCATGCTAATGACAGTGCGCCCGCATGTGCAAAATATGATGGCTCTGCAAAATTAATATGTCCACGGGCAGAGGTGAAGTGGTGCATACCGAAGTGACTTTGGAATTAATCATGTTAATTTGAATCAACCTGCAGTACAAGTACACGGCTCCATAGTGAGACTTTTGTGGTGCAACAGGTCCGGTCCTCGTCATATAAGTCGTATAGAGCTCAGTGAAGACTATTTTAATTTTGTTTTTGGGATAGTAATAGTCGCCTCCTCTGAAACATACTCTCACAAACTTTCCGTGCAAGTACATACAGTATATATTGTGTTTTTCAGTTTCCAGAATGTGATACTGTCACACTATCAGGGAGGCAGGAGCCAGTTGTTCCAATTAACTGCACTACACTCTCACAAGTAGTATCTGTAAATGAAATTACAAAATTGGTCATAAATATCATTGTCTGGGTCCATGATCTCTCTTGATGCACAACATCAAAAATCTCCTCAAAAACAAAATCATTTTAACTGCCCCCTCCTCTTGTATAAATATTAAAGATCAATGGGCGACTGAGAGCCCTGGGTCACTGACAGGCAGGACCTCTACCATGAGGAAGCGCTTTCCGAAAGTATATAGTTTATGGCACCCGTGAAAGCCGATTTTGGCCCAAAATTCAAAAACGATCTGACGAATTTTTTGGCTGTGTCCAATTTTTGAATTTCAAAATATTGGCGTGACAGCACCACCTCATTTTTCATTTTTTATCCTTTAACTGTGTGGGATAGGACCTGGCCAAAAGTTTATTTACTAATTTCTACAAAATGTAGTGATAAAATTCACTACAATCAGAGGAAATCAAAGTACTTCAGTAAAAGTACAGATACTTACTTTCAATGGAGTCACGTAACTCCAATAAAAGTTAAAGTTGCTCTCTCAAATTTTCACTTAATTGAAAGTATGGAAGTATTTGCTGTTGAAAATAGTATTCAATGTAGACGGTACAAATCCAAGTGTTATATCATGCCCAAATCCAAACTATAGCTGCAACACGACAGGGAATAACAACATGAGGCTTTTAAAATGAACAAAACACATGAACAAATGTATTTTTTTACTTTAATTTGGAGTCTTTATAGAAATGTAGTGGAATAGGAAACATAATACTTATCTTTCAAATGGAGTGGAGTGAAAGTATTGAGTTCTTGGCACAAATAAAAACTCTACTTAAGTTAACTTTATTTTTCTGACCATCTTTTCTTGACCACAATCAAGGCAAGGCATGTTTATTTATACCGCGCATTTCAGACACAAGGTAACTCAATGCGCCTTACAAAAGAAGATGCGAAACTACAATCAATACAAAAAAAAAAAGGTCATCTATTTCTTTTTTTTGCTCTTGTACTGCTCGTTGGGAAACTAGTCGTGGACAAAATAAGCTTTTAAGATTTGCAGGTAATGTCCCAGATGTGCCGAATACTTTCCCCAGGCCTTTTCCACGTCTCCATGTTTGTATCCAAGGTCATTTTCACCCATGACCTTGATTTGTGACGAGGTAAATTAACAAAACCTTCCCTCATATAAACATTCAACACCGCGCTGACACACCTTTCTTTTCAAGCCGTCGGTGAAGCCTGTCTTTACTGCGCACAAAGGCGATTGACTGTAATTACCCTGCTGTGGCTTGATTGTTCTAAATTAACCCCTAATCCTCCGTGAGCGGATGCATATTCGGTTTACAGATGAATGCATGCGCTGGGTTTTGACTGTGACGCGATATGGGCTTGTTACGGTGGGACTGTGCTTTGAAACAACAGGGTCAGACTGTCCTTGTTCTTAAAAAAGAAAGTCCTGGGTGATGCTATCATGTCACTACCGTAATTGTGGCTTCAGCAGCAGCAGCAGAAGAAGAAGAACCCCCCCAAAGCAAAACAGGATGAAAGGAGCGAAAACACTATGCTCCAGGTATGTTTTTGACGAGTAAACAATGCTACAACGTGGTGCGTTATGTACATCACTGAGCATTAGACAGGTGCACTGTGTCGGAAGGAAATGTCATAGTAAAAGGTGTTCTTATTGTCACTCAAGCAATTTTCTGATTATTAACCTTTATTTCTCATCAATGTCCGGATCAATGTGAATCACAATTCAGTCTCCCATGTTTGTTAACGGTAATCATTGTAACTGACCATTCTTTCACATCTATCGTATTATATGGAATAAGATTTAATGAAAATACTTCTGTTTGGATTGTTTAATACATTTAAAGCAGTGTTGTGTCTGATTGACCAAAGAATCCTGTTTTTGAGAAATGATTGAAATCGGTTGGTGGCTCGTTGCAGTCATTGGCAAACAATCACACATGTGTAAAGTTTTGCTTCTCTTTTGTAAAGCCTCCCTCCACATGACACAGATTTCTCCAGCGTGTTGGGCGTCAGGCCTGTGGGGCTGTTCGTGTCGAGATAAGAGGCGCGTCTGCACATTCCTACAGTTCCCTTTGTCACGCCTGATGGAGTGAGGGCTTTACACAAAACTGTCTCCTGACCCTAGCAGCGTGTGTATATGTAAAGCCGCACGCACCACTCCACAGCTGACCCTGCGCAGAGGAGAGGCCACTGAGCAGGACCAGACCCCCTTTGTCGCTGTTCGCTCTTTCACTCCCAGTTCCCCGTGTTATCTGTCCTCCTCGATGGACAGGACAGGAAATGCCATTTACTGCACCAACTGCACCGAGCCACCAACTCATGAAATCTTCCTCCAAATAAAAAGACACACCAAACCTTATCCCTCTCCATCCGAGCACTGGGAACATTCTTGCACCTTAAACACATGTGTTATCCTCAGCACACATGGTGCAAAATGTCTTTTATCTTTTCTTTGCATTGACATTTTCGTGTGGAAGCACATTGTTTGAAAAGTGTTTTCAGTGCAGTGTGTTATATCTGAGTTGCAAGAAAGTGCACTGTGCAGTGTTTAGAGAAATATGTGCTCTATGGAGGGCTTGTAAACTTAATTCAGGCATTTTGAAATGCTGCTGTTGTTGTATTTCACCTCTTTTTGACATGTGGATTACATGAATAGCTCATTTAGCTCATTTTGCTTTTAGCAACATGTGGTTGGAGGGCTTTTTAAAACACTTGGATGAGTCTGGCAACGGTAGACTTTTACTATATGAAGGAGAGACTCCCATCTGCCCTGAACACATCTACAGACTGTCAATCCTTCAAAGTGGTTCTCTTTTTCCTTGCAGACGGTCTAAGGACTGGGGGAGCCTTGAGACAGTTATCTATCTGCTGCTTCACTGTTGACTGTTGGATATTTCATTCAGTTTCTACTTCTTTGTTGGAAGTCTTATAAAATAACTTGATTGCTCTTGCGAAAGAGGTGACATTCATTACTCAAACATTCGTGGATGCAACAGAACCCAATTCCTCTACAGTCCTTGAAAACATAGTTAAAGTATGGGCAATTTAAAAACTATTCAGAGACTGCTCTTATCAGAGACCAGAAGCGTCTTGTCAGTTGAAACTCGAACACTCGAGACTTTCCCAGTGAGCAGGTTAAACATGGTTATAAATCTGGTCAAATCCCCACAGTCTGAGCTCAGCCTGATGCACTGCATTCTTGTGGAGACTAAACAGCTTTTCAAACACTCAGCCACGCATGTTTTCTCTATGACTGATGCATTGTGGGTATGGGAGCAGACAAGGACCAGAGAGTCTGTCTCTTTTTATGGGGCCTGGACTAATTGTAGCTGCCAGTGGATGAAAGGACAAAAATCGTGCTGTTTTATAACTAAAATGAGCCCATATCATGTGTTTTAAAGTTGTTCCTTTTGTTCCCTTGTTTTTTTCATACATGTTTGAGTCATCCAGCACATTCAGTTCAACCCTTTCTTCAAAACACTGTTCACCGTCATGGGCTGGTTCTCCATCTTCTCCATTTTTCTTTTACAAACACAATTCTTATAACATCACCATTAAACTAACTCTACTATATAGTGCCATTATCTACAAGTCTCTCACTGCATGAATTGCGTATATTTTAATAATGACGGCATCTAGCAAGTTCTACCAACACAAATCCACAGGAGAACCCCATCGCAATAGAAATGACACAATGGGCTGTTCATTTCATTAAGCTTCATACAAATGCCTGGACATTAAAAAGTAATCAAGTGCAAGTCATTATTCCCCATTACAAAATATTATCTCCGCCACTTCCGACAATCATTTCTGAATTTTCCTTCCAAATCGGGCTAATTTCTTTCAACGTCCCACTTCTCGTTCACATTGCGCTATTCTTATTATGATTATAGATTATGATTGCCCATTATTACAGCGCTGGGAAAAATGTGTCTTTTATTAAAATGTGTCTCTACAGTCATGTTCTTTTGCCTCTTTTTTTTTTTTTGTCCCCACAGTCATCGTCGCTCCGTACCGCTTTTGAAAAATCATATTTCTTCAGCTTTCTGAGGATACCGACGGCAGGCGCTCTATTACCATATGCATCTCCGTGTTTGTGTATCTGATTATCGATTTACGAGCCTCTTTTTCTTTGAACCCATTTTTCCCCCCCCTTTACCCCGTTGTGAATGTGGTGTGCGACGGTGGCATTAGTCATCTTTACGACATGTTTTAGTGCGCCGCTCGCAACGGAGGCTAATGGTAAATGTGCATTGGAGTGCATTAGGATCACTGGGCCCGGCTTAAAGTGGGCTTAGGAGCGAGAGCCTCACTGTGCTGCTAAAGTCTTATCTGGCAAACGTTACACCATCATTTTCTTGTTAAATAGTGTTCCCTGGAAAAATAAGGGCCATGATTTGTGTTTGTGTTTCTTAAAGGGACTATACGGAGTTAAAAAATGTTAAAATTATGTATTTTCCTCCTCCTACATGTTCCAGCCATGTCCCAATGTGTAGAATGAGCCCAGACCTGTTCACCACAACTGCCTCTAAAATCCTGCACTGTCACTCAAAAAGATGTTAATTCGGGTCCGAAGTGTCGTCATGCACGAGCTTAATATAGAAGGTGCAGTTACACGTATGACCTGAGGTGGCAGTAGTGAGTATAAAATGGCTAATGTTCATTTTTAAGTCTTCACTGTATTTAAAGTAGTCAGTTTACTTTAAATTCAGTTTAAAGTAGACTGCGTTTAAAGGGGCTAGATGCAAGTTAGCCATTTTATACTCACTACTGCCACCTCAGGTCATACGTGTAACTGCACCTTCTATATTAAGCTAGTCCATGATGGCACTTCGGACCCGAATTAAAGTAAACCTTAAAGGGACTATACCCTTTAAGGTTTACTTTAAACTGTAAACACTTAGAAACGTAGGAGTGTTACTATGGACTCGAGGTCGACCGATACATTGGCTGGCCGATTCATCAGGCCGATATTGAAGATTTTACAATATTGGCTATTGGGCGATCTAGCGCAGATTAAAGCCGATATCTCTGGGGTCGTAAGTGATAGAGACTTTCCGAAAGAGCAAAATCAGCGCTTTAAAACAAGTCCTTGACAATTTTTAGAGAAGAAAAACGATCGAAGGCACTCTGGCTTGAGTAAAAATCCTTTAATATTACTGGGACATCACAACCTTCACATCTTCCTAAGCCTCAGGAGAACAGTTTGATATAGGTTTGTTTCACTAAACCTCAGTCAATATGACGTACCGGCCAAAAAATGCGTAATGAAGAAAAAAACAACATATATAAGTCGCTCCGGAGTATAAGACGCACTAGCCAAAAAATACCTAAGGTGAGAAAAAAACAACGGGCTGAATAGGCATGCTAACGGTATGCTAACATAACACATGGATGGTTAGCTACATGAAGCAAGCTAAACAAGTGTCTGGTATGTTAACGTCACATAAACAGTTCAGATAACTATAGCATAAAGAACATACCAAACTCTCCATCTCACTCCAAATCATTAAATCCATTGAAATCTTCATCCTCGGTGTTACTTCTCAACAATCGCCATGGCAGCGACCCGGGCACGGAGGTGTAACTGCACCGTTGACAAGCCTCTCCCGGCAGCACGTTTTTCAAGCTCTCATTTGCAAACTCGTTACTCTAGCTGTGGCCATCCAGCTTTTAGCCCGTGATTAGCTTTTTTTGATTTCTTCGTTACAGTAAGAGTAACCTCCGCTTTTCACCAGACCCCTCACAAGTGTCTCACTCACGGCAAACTTTCTTTCTGCTGCTCGATTAGCCTGCAGTGCCCTCTAGCGGCATGTGGAATTATATATTTGAATTTTAAAAAAGAAAGAAAAATCACATACTTGAGACGCACCACCAGCCAAACTATGAAAAAAAGTGCGACTTATAGTCCGGAAAATACGGTATGCTAATGCTAACGGCAACTAATCAAAGCTGGGACAGAATCAATGACTGAATCGCCGAAAATAGAATCGGCTACTGCTGGAGTGGCTAAGCATTTATGTTTTTACAGGATTATTGAAAAAATCGGCCAAAAACATCGGCTTTAGAAAAACTCATGACAGTAAACCTTTGTGACGTCCCATTCACTACAGCACATGAGTAGCTATGTGCCAAACATTGTGCACTCAAAAAAAAAAAACACACCCCAGCACTCATGAAGTCTTATCCATTTTTGAATTATAATTGCATGACGTTGGCGAAGGAAGAGTCCCAAAAGAACCATGCGCAGCGCCCATCGGCTTCACGTCTGTTTATCAGCAGCAAACTAAAATACAAACATGCCGATCCCACCACTTCTCAATTTGGTGTTTGACAAAGCCCTTTCCAGCGCATCGTGTCCAAATCAAAGCTGGCCTCGTAAGACTCATCCCATCACACGTGCATCTCTTTGTTTAGCCCCGTCTCCCCATGTGCCTGTTGTTTGCCGTCAGCGCGCATTAAGACCCTCTCAGATCTACCGCACCGCGTCTTTGAACTCGGAATTGGGGGGAAAATATCATAAGTACAGGCCTCGCTCCAGATCGCTGCAGTGAGTTGGCCCCCAGATGCTCCACCGAGATTAAAATTATTCTAGACCAGTGATGTACGTGAAAGACATCTGCCGGAGTCCCAAACATTCAAAGCTCTATCTACAGTAAACCGATTTGCTGCATGTAGCCTAGCAACACAATATCATTAAGAACCATTTTGTGCGCTGTAACAGAATTTGCGTCCATGAAAGAAAAGCAGATTCTTTTGTTTTAAAGAAGTTATCGGAGGGGAAGTGGATGTCATTTTTTTCCTTCTGTGTCTGTGTTCCATCCCGTACCTCACTGCAGGCATGGAATAACTTATCCCAGTCTGGATGGTTCAGAAGGGGTGGGTTCTAAGATGGGTCCAGTGCCCAAAGGTGTTGCACAGACATTGAATATTAGTTTCAGTAGTCCCTTATGTTAGAGTAGAGCCTCATTTGAAAGCTAAGACCTGCAAAACTCATCTAAGCTTTAACTTGATCAAGTTTTCATTGCTTTTTTTGTCACATTTTCGTCACGTTTTTGTCATCTTTTTGTCATGTTTTCATTGTTTTTTTGCTCTGTAGATCCATGTTTTGATGCTGTTGGTCCAGGAACAGAATTACAGGAAGTGACTTTGTTGTTTCTGTTAAAATAAATGATCCCTTGAACCTTTTTTCTTTCATCATTCATTTTTTTCCAAATTTTTTATTAATATTTTCCCTATTCCCTCACCCGATTTACTGAAATGTTCCCCTTATTTTTTCTATTTTCTCCCTTTTTTTTTTTTCAAAATTATTCCTTATTTTTGCCACAATTGCTCCCAATTTTTCCCCTTTTTTTCCAAAATTCTTCCCCATTTTCACCCATTTCTTGACATTGGACATGAACCCGATATTGTAAATTTGCAGGTCTTCCACACATTACTGCTCTGGTTCTAGACGACAAATATTTCAGTATAGGTATCGGGAAAAAGTATCGTTCAGGTATCGGTATCGAAAACCAAGGGCGCACTCACACTTGTCCATCCGAACCGCGCCCATGCGTTGGAAGCCCCTTCTGCGCGGTTCGTTTGTGCAGTGTGAGTGCAATCAATCCGTGCCCGAGTCGGTCTCGGTTCCGGACTTTGGCCCGCTTGGAGGAGGGGGGCCAGAGCGCGGCTCGGTTGCTCGTGTTTGCGCACACGCACGGATACAAGCGGCTGTTATATGGGCGGGTGCATGTGTCACGGTAAAACAGTGAGAAAAGGCTGTATTTATCAAACAGAGCAGCGGCTGCCTCGCTCCCCCGGACCCCCGGCCACATACCGACTGCTCACTCCCGACTCCCTGGCCGCTTCACGCACGTCTCGGGCTGACTTTACGGGGAGCGGCTGCGCTTCTCCCGCCCTGTGTCCGAGCTTCTCTGCTACTGTACCCGGTTTGGCCGCAGGCTTTAGTCTGACAGATAAAACCTGCGGGTGCTTTTATCTCTTGTGATTTTGATGTTAAGTGCTTTGTCGCAACGTAGCGTATACAAAGTATAGTCTATACTTCCAGGAGTTCGCCAACATAAAGCTGTTTAACCAGTGGCCGAAGCAGCAATGAATGACATAAACTGAGCGTCATATCTTCTGTTCTCGTAGCCTTTTTTGAAGGCTGTATATGACTCCAAAGAAAGGCTCAGGGCGGCAGGTGCTGCTCCACCCCCGCCTCAGCTGAGCGGGACAGAGGGACGCGCACTTCTCTATTTCTCTGCTTTATTAAAATCGACTATTATATTCACCTTAGCCCTTTTTGTTAAACTGTAGTAAAATGCAAAGAAAAGTGGAGTGAAGAGATTTGACAGGGGCTCATAGTAGACATTATTTCATGCAGCTGTTTAGGGTTTTGTTTTCTTCCGCATTATGTTGCGCTGCTGCTCCTCACATACACTTCTAAACAATTCCTCGTGCTCGGCCACGGCTCGGTTCGTTTGTGTAAGTGTGAGCGCGGGCCGTTCGGGGCATCCAGGCCTTTCCTCAAGCGAGCTAGAGAGTGGCACGGTTCGGATGTCAAGTGTGAGTGCGCCCCAAGTATCGTTAAAGTACTGGTATTCCGTCTATGGATTTCTTCTTCCCTGATGGCACGGGCATATTCCCAGATGATAATGCCAGGATTCATCGGGCTCACGTTGTGAAGGACTAAAGGCTTTGCACAGTGGCCTCACTCTCCCATCATCGACACAAGATCTTGGTGAGAAATGAATACAACACTGGATCTTTTGACATTGTAAGAGCTGTAATCCCAGCTAAAGGCAGTCCAACAGAATATTACAGCGTGACCTTTTTATTTTGTGGCGACTTCTTCTTTTGTTTTGTCAGGCAGTGTATTTGAACCAAAGCTTACACAGCCACAGACAAACGGAGTGAAGTGATACAGTTTATTGAATGAATACATGGTGCTTCGTGGCACACAGAGGCATCAGAAAGGAGTGAAGGATATTTTCAACCTCAGGAGCGTAAAGTGATGGTGAAGGTGTGGAGATTGAGAGGCTGAGTAGGTCCTGCTGCTGTGGCGAAGATGGAGCAGAGATGGCTGACAGTGCCAGTAAGCAAAAAGTATGATATAGTAAATTCATGCTACAGCTAACCACCAAATGTATCTTCATTTGCTTTACTTTTCTATTATCCAACTTTGCCATTCTATCAATCACAATCCCTGTAATACCAGGTCATAAAACATGAGCAAGCAACTCTTTTCCTTCTTTCTGTGCCAGCTCAGAATATATAATTTTATGAATACCATCAGCTCCACTTTGCAAATCCCCTGCAGGTGTGGTGATGTCATTTGGTGCAATACATCTGACATACAGAGTCCTTCAAACTGAGCCACTCGAGGCTGTTGTTGTTTTAGGGCCATGGAAAGACATGCAGTTGGCAAGCGGCACCAAAGGGTTTTTATGGATACCTCGATATATGAATGCCCTGTCGAGTGATTTTCTGTCTAATAGGAATAGGTTTGGAAAGATGTGGACCATATGTCTTGCCTACAAACCCGGGTTATGCATTTAAATCAGAAATCAATGACTCAGGGCAGGGCGAGTTTGGTTTGGATTATAGCGGTTCGGGTTTGTTTGCCTTTTACATGACCATAAAAAGTTAAGGCGAGACACTGCAGGTGAAGAGGAGGGGGAAATAAATGCAAGTTTTCAGTCACATTTATTGTTTTATTTTGTTGAAATACTGGTTACAACAGCTTTTTCTCAATTTTCCAGAATAGAATTGTAAACTTTTGTGTGTTTTTTTCCCCCCGGAGGCGTGTTCCAAGGTTATGTCTGAAAAGCGGCGATGTGGTAGATGGTGGGAGCATGGACCTCACGGGGTTAAAAAATTAAAGCGAAATTCGGCGCCCCCTCCATTAATAGGCGGCCGCCTGGGTCACCCATGCCCACGGCCCTGTTTAAAGCTCAATTAATCAGGCTAGGACCTAGATGTTAAAAATACCTAAAAAATATTATCAAGTCCAAGACTGGAAGGAGTCGGCAGGACCGACTGAAGTTGAGATATTGTTTCAAGAATGAGAGAAAACAGGTCCTAAACTTTTGTAATGTCTGCACATGCGCCTGTATACTTCGCCCTCCTAGAAATGACCATATTCGGATGTGAATATTTGTGAATGAATACGCGTGGGAAACCAACCTGTACGCCACAATGTTGTTATTCCGGGCAATCTCCAGCTTGATACCAGGCAACATATCATAAAATGATCATCGTAAAGGTGACGTTTACTTTTTACTCTGACATTAAAACTAAGATGTGAAGGGAGGAAACTAGCTAAACCACTGCATAAGAACCACTGCATATGAGCTGTTCTGCACCTGTAATGTATACACGCTGAAATGAGAAAAACATTTGACCACACCTGTTCTTCTTTGAGAACACTAGTTGCTTGTTAAACCGTGGAAGTTTAGTATTAGTATGTGCCGTTTCTGATTATAGGGTGATTTTTTTCACTTAATGATGAATTCTACCACAGGCACTGGTGCAACTGGTCTGTCATTTTGCTGATTAAAATTTTGCCAAAACACGGGGACCAATTTACGCAATGTTTTGTTTGTTGTTTTCTTTCCTCAATCTTCTCTGCATATATTGAATTCGGATGCAACCAGCAATTAGTAACGCGCCTTGATTGGGGAGCCATTTTATGTTGTGCACAGTGAGTTGGCTAAATGAGCGCAAATGAACGCTACGGCCTCCCATCCATTTGACAGGTCTATTCTTTAGATCCCTTTTTAATTGTAATTAAGGCCTGATTAACGAGCTCGGGGATGTTTGATTCTCATTGTTGAAATATACTGTAATAAGTTCTGAAAGCAATCAGGCCTTTGTCAGTTCATCCGCTAATGAGCCGCAGCCATATGTCATAACACAGGCGGCGCTGCGCTGGTAGCTGCTAGCACATTCGAACCGCTCCTCCCTTGTTTGTCGAGTTTTGGGAGTATCTTTGGAGATGCCATCAGGTGTTTGTCTCTCAAATAACAAGGAATTATAAGAAACAAAAATAAGACAGCGGGCGATGAGTTTAGTACAAAATAAGAAGCCTGTGTTGTCACTGATGATAGTCATCAAACGTTTTTTAGCCATGTGGCATTACTCAGTATGTCTGCCATGATGACAAATGTGTTTAAAAAAGTGAGAATGGGACAGTCTTCCAAAATAAGTGTTCAAAGGTTTAGGGAATTGTGTGGAAAATATGAATTGTGGGGGAAAAAAGTGTGTTTTTTGAGTAATGGATTCAATCACTGAGTTCAGTCTTGGTGCAGTCAGTGGCAGTTAGTACGCCTTTTCCTTAGCCTAGCCCTTCCCCAACACCTTAAAACAAAGGACTAAAGGTTGAAAGAAATTGGACAGCCCTCGATGCGTCTGCAGATACAACAAGAAGAGATATGGAGGAGATGATCTAGTTTTTTGTGGTTTGGGGTCAATGAGTAAACATTTATATCATGCAAAATCGACTTTTTGGAGCTTTTAACCATGTTGTTATGCTCTTTCCTTATCAAAAACACCCCCAGAGTGGTTTTTGGCTTTGTTCACGCAGTTCTCAGCAATCCTCCTGAATCCTGCTCTCTGAGCAGCTGCGCCGCCCTCTCCTGGTGAACGACTGACTTGTTCCGTTATGTTGTCAGAGCGGAACGGAAGTGCTAGACGTCTGTAATGTAATGTCTTCATTCTATGCTTACAGCCTGATTTTAATTTGTGAAACAGCTTTTTCATTATTTCTGTCGTAAGAAATAAATAAATAAATTTTAAAAAATCCCTGATGCGTCCGTGCTGCCCCTGCAGAGAAAACAAACACACCCCCTGAGCATCTGAACAGATGTCATGTTTGCACCGAAAGCTGTGAAGAAGGAGCTCTTTCTAACCTACTCTGGTCACCTGTTTTTTCTTACTTAATATAATAATGTCACGGAGAAAAGTGCGTTTGGCTACGAGGACAGGACTTTAGTCAACCTTCCTAAAGAAGAGGCCACTCACCAGAAGTTGGAATTTCTCTCTGGGATTCAGGACTTTCAGCCAAAATAGTGTTTTTCTGTGACTGTCTCTTCACTGATGGATGCTTGATGAACCTTCACCAGAGTCAAAGTGGATTAACTTTTATAACCAACGCGAGTCCCATAATAACATAATGACACCCGAAGGACCAGAGTGGTGAGTCAATCAAAACGTGAGTTAGCTTGTTTGTTAGCCATTTATGAAGCTGTGTTGCAAATGTCAACTCCTTATAACTGCATCGTGAAGTAACTTCACTTTTTGCTGTGGTATTTATATTCCTACCACTGCAAAAGTTGCATGAGCAGAGAAAGGGGGGCGGAGTTAACTGAAATCAAGTGTTTTGTCTTCCGGGTTGTAAAAATACCTCCAGGAAACACTTATATTTATCACAAAAAATAGTGCTCCGCCTATACTTTACTTTGGAATGGCTAAAATAGTATGATACAGATCCTTTAAATGAAAGAAAATGGGAAAATCAAGCCTCTATTTGTCTCTACTGAACCATGAGTTCATGAGTAATTTGTAACTGACCGGTTCTGTAATCAGCAACACCAGACCAAAGAAGGTCGCGTAGCCAAAATCATACATATTCTCAGCGATCTCTGCTTCAATCCGCGTCCACATTCTCCTTCCCTGTTGCTGCTACTAAACCCAGAGCCGCGAGAGATAGAGAGTCGACCCCCTCATAGTGCATTCAGAGTGGGGGCAGATGCTTCAAAACAGAATCGGGACACCCCTCCGTCTCTCGTGAATGTGCAAAATAGAGGGGAAGAGCTATAGGGAGAGTTCCGATTGGGCCTCAAACTATGGTACTCAAAAATTCTTCCTGGAAATTGCCCCCTTTTCAGAGTACTCTTCGCAGTTTTGTCGGCCAAATACGTCACTGTTTTCCTCTTGATTTTGGCTTAATAACGTTGCCTGCCTTCCCTTTCACCTTGTCTAAATGTCAAATTGAAAAGGCTTTTGGTGCTGTTCTGTCGAGAGTTTTGACACTCGGCTTCTGAATCTGTTGGTGCATCTCTTGTCGATGTGGCTGATGCACTCCTTCTCCCGGCAATCAGAGAGAAAAGACTCTTGTTGCCTTCCAGTCGTATTGGTTGAATGTACGGAGGTTCAGCCTTCATTGCACCACAGACTTGCACTGCTCAAGTGCACTTAGCTTCTTGTACTGTGACTCAATTTTGTTTTCTATCACTCATTCCGGCCACCTCACCTTCGTTGGGTCATGTGGTGTTTTTATCCAGTTTTCAACCATGAAAATCTTGCACGATATACTTTTTACACTCTTTTGGCATCTTTTCTTTTATCAAATGAGAGTTTTGTTGTGGATCAGCAAAATCAAAGATGGATGGAGGCTTTTCAAGCTTCAAGCTGTACCTAACTCTTTCTTCAAGTAGAACAATAATGCTGTTCTTTTTCCACCCACAGAAGTGTATAAAAGCAGCTATTTGTCCGTTGCGCCGTCTGCAATTTCCCTGGGAGTTGTCAGTGACAGTTTGATCGTGAATTCCAATTGGCAGAGTGAAGGCTGTGCATGTAAATCGCTGAAAATCAAGCTGTGTGGAACGGGTTTCTGACAGCGAGGAACATGTTCAGGTTGCGTCTAGAAGTTTGATTCAACCTCTCCTTCTGTTGGTCTTTGCAAATGGGATAAATCGAGTACAGAAGCTTTAATCTACAGTGTCAACGCAGTGCACTCTCAAAGCAATACAGGTTTAGACAGCTTCCTTGGTTGAAGAATCTTCCCAACTCCAACTCTTTTCAAGCCAAATAACTTGTAATTAAATAAACGTACTCTACAAAGGAGAAGAACAAAGCTGACATCCATGTCTGCACCTGAAGCATTGAGATAGAGAAACCATGGTGCTCTTTGTCCGCGCTCGGGGGCCCCTGCGCTGACTCTGTGCTCCCCGTGTGTGCCAGTGTTTACACATGACTTCCCTGGAAAGTGTCAGGCGTGCGGGTGGCCGGGATCCTGCTGGCTGCGAGGGGGGAGTGGGGCGTGTGGGGGTGGATGCGGGGTGTTTGTGGTTTACCCGTGGAGGTCTCTTTAGAGGTGACGCCGCCTCTGCTTTTCATCACGTTACACGCCTTTTTCCCACCTCGGGCGATTGACCACTGGGGTTGAATGGGGAGAGTGGGGAGGAGTCGGGGTAGTGGAGCTGTGGAAGGCCTCCATGTTTGTAATTTAGTTTATGAAAGAATAACTGATACAATGCACAACTTGCTTCAAGGTACATTATGGATTTTTTTTTTTTTTGCACAAAAGCAAAAACTTGATATGTATGCAAAATTGACCTTTTTGTGACCCAGTTGGCAGTATGAGTGGGTAGTATGACACCTTTACTTTCGATCACAGTGGCCTCTACAGCGCTTCAGGTTTTCTGGATGGAACGCATATGTAACCATGGAGAGAGTCCATCAACAGTGAAAATCTACCTATAAAAAACTGATCCTGGAGCATCATAGAGGTCACTGTGAAGGAAAATAAAGGCACGCTAACCACTCATACAGCCGCTGAGTTGTTCTTTTTCTTTTTCTCCTCTTAAAATGTTCCATAATGCACCTTTAAAGGGATAAGCCACCGTTTTTCCATACTGAGATATGTTCTTACCTGAGCTTAGACGAGTTGATGCGTATCTGTCTGGTCTTTGTGCGTGCCCGTGGAAGAGCATGGTAGCTTCCAATTTCACACTTGTTTGGAGCTATAGGAATGCATTGGGAGAGGCCAAATGCTAACAACATCTTTGGTCGTTTTGCGTGACTGAGGGCACGCGCAAAGATCAGACAGGTACGTATCAACTCGTCTAAGCTCAGGTAACAACATATCTCAGTATGTAAAAACAGTGGCCTGTTCCTTTAATGATAAGAACCTAAAGGGGGGCATACTGCGACTTTATTGTGTTGTTTGTTTGGTCTTTCACTTTTGTTCTGTCTTTCTTTTGGCATGTGTTATTGTGTATTTAGTGCATTTGTGTCTATTGTTATTCTTTTTCAATCATTGATAGAGAGGACCTCCTTGTAAATTATATGGTACATCCCAAAAAAAAGAAATCATTTTATAAGTTGTCTGTATCGATGTAACCTGTCATGTCACAAAGGATATTTAATGTAGAAGAGTCCTGTGAACTTTGTTTAATGTTACAGCTGCATTACAGTTCATACTCAGTTCATAATTATAGAAAGTCTTGTGGTATGGGTTGGTATCATCGGTAGATACTCAAAACCCATGTATCTGTATCAAAATTGGAAGCAAATCTCTAACAACTTTAGTCTTTCAATCGTAGAGACGTTTTTGAGGATCTGTGCTTTACTGCGGTGCCTTTTTCTCGATGGTTCCATCCTAGATCCAAGCTGTTGCCGTGTCCCACCCTGTGTGAATGTGCAGTGCAAGATGATTGTATGTTTGGTGAATAAACAAAGCAATGTGAAGCATCTATACACTGCATTAAGATTCCTCATTGATTGCTTTATATTTAGTTTTTTGTTTCTAAAACTATTATGCCGACCGAGCATGCAACAGTATTAGTCAACAAATTGAGCGCTGGAGAGAGAGTGGCCAGGAGCGGGGGGTCGTGCAGTTAGCGGCGTGGAGGGAGTTCCGGGGAGAACATGAAGGCCTGATGAGCCTGCTGCGCTCAGCTGGACTCCCCTCTCACACAGTCACACTCTGTCAGAGTCTGGGAGCTATATATGATAAAGATGTTCCACTGGAGGCACTTCCTGGTACATCTAATGTGGCTTTGGCATTCAGTTCACACAGAGGCCATCTTGTGTTTGTAAATGTTTCATAAGGGTATATGCATTAAAGCATACATTTCTGTGCAATGCCAGAAAAGAGCTTTTAGTGTGTGGCTGATTGATCTGTTTAGTTGAAATTAACAATTCCACGTAAACATTTTGAAAAGAGAGGCATTTTTGCATGAATAAAGAATTACAGAGAGAGGGAAAAAGTGTTTTCATCAAATTTTAATTAGGAATGATTGGGCTAACATTGAACTTTTGTCACATTATTTTCTTCTCCGTTGTTCATTTATCGAGCAGTTTTGTTCAAACACATTCAAATCAATGTGCACTCAATGATAATGCGCTGTGACTCATGCATTCGTCTCGTCGTGTGTTTTTTAGGTGAACGAGGAGACGGTGGAGAGACTGGTGGTGCAGTATCCTCACATCGTCTTCAGCACGGTGATGCAGGACTGCAAGAGGACCCTGGAGCGGGCCTATCAGATGGGCTGGATCCCCAACACGTCCAACGCTTCGTAGCTACAGCTGTTTAGCATAGAACAGCGTTAGCGTTTAGCATCACGCGACCACGCTGAGACTCTTTTCGTCTTCATATCATGTTTTCACTTGATTTTCTGTGTACGACAAGCATGTAGCTAGAAACGCAATTCAGACAGTTGTTATGAAGTTACTTATTTAGGTTTAGTGTGGACCTCTTAGATTTTTTCTTTTGTTTTTATATCTTAAGATTTCTTTAATCACAGATTTTATCAAAACAATGTTTTTTTAAGGTAAGATCTGTTGGGCTATTAATTATTTGTAAATGAAAATTCCCCATATATTTAACTTGGCTTTATTTTAGATGCAACAGAAGAACATATCTGCTAATGATTAGCCTAGCTTGCCAGACTCCCTGTATGTCACCTTATTAGAAAAAAAAAGATAATGTTACAGATAAAAGTTGTTGATCGTGATGCTGAGATACAGAAGTGTGGATATAATTTCACATTTATTTGTAATTAACGATTTTATAACTTTTCACAGTGAACTCTATGATAAAATGATGAAATCCTTCAATTCACTTTCCTATGTCCCATGTTTGTTACAAGCCGGTAGACTCTTATGCCAATAACTATATAAAGAAGTAAACAAAAGAGCATTATATACTTCTGACACACTGTAAAGGTTTATCTTATCTGTAGCATCAAAATGATTTCTTATGTTTGCTAACTTGAGTGTTTTGCATCTCCATTGGTTTACTACTGCACTGGGAAGTACTGTATGACCACACCATGCTGATCTTTATAATATGTGACCAGCTTTACTGCAACAAACATTCAGAATGAAATGATAACCAAGCCCAATATACAGCACTTTACATGTATTTTTCACATTTTGTAACCAAGAAGCTGCAAGGTGTTTTTGAAAAACCTGGTCAAACTGAGATTCATAATGGGGAGTATGCAGAGAACTCTGATAAGCTAGGCTAACTAAAAACTAACAACAGTTTATTAAAGTGATGGTCTGTAAGTCTAAATGTTTTACAAATTTCAAGCTGCAAACCGTGAAAGTTGTATGTAGTTGACTTAAGTTCATTAGAAGCTCTCAGCCGGAGTTCACAGCGAGACAGAGTTGAGATTGAACATAGCAGATCGCCAATGCTAACATTGTGCTAATTTAGCCTCTTACTTCCTGCTTCGCGCTGGAGGAAAATGTGCGGGAGTTAGGTGCACAGCAGCGCACTCTACTACAAGATAATCATTTTATTACCACAGCTTTAAAACAGTACTAGGTAACTTATTTCCTTAATAAATCCTTTCTGTAGTTCCTCTCGGGGTAATACAAGTGTTTATGGGATGATTGGGGGGTCTCTCATCTCCCCTTGGTGTCTCTAGCCAGAAAACCACAATTGCAACTTTCCTGCCTCCGGGTCGGAGGCACCAATACACTCTAATGGAATCACGCAGAAGAAGCTAACAGGCTAACGGGCAAAGCTAACTGTGGGCTAGCGCCACTTAAACAGTATTTACAGCCAAGTTTGAGTGAAAAAAATGATCTCCATTGTGCAATTGGATGTACAATATCCCTCTCTCCCTTTGTCTTTTCTGTCAGTGTAGTATTTACTCTCACGGACAATTAATGAGTAAAAAAACATGCTACGACACCTGCAGTGGCGCTTATGGCCTCTTGGGGCTTGGGTCGTTAGTACTGCTTTAATAGAATGCATATGACCTTCTGGTTGAACGCTTGATTGTTTTTACTTTTTAACTTTCTTCCTCTCTCTCTTCATTCTACAATCTTACAGACTATCACTTTAAATTGACCTACATACTCACTGAGCTGGGGATTTTTTTTTTCTGGTAGTTTATTTCAAAGAGCCTTAAAACAATTTACTTTCTACTGAAATAATGAGTCATCTGAAATGCAAACCTGTTTTGAAAATAATCAAGCTATTTAACATTCTAGAAGATACAATGGTTTTGTGGAATTGTTTATCTTCTTCTAACGTGGGGCCTGCCATGCTGGATTCTCTAACTCGGTAGTGAGAGACGCTCCTCGAGTTTCCAAGTGTTCTATTTGAAGTTTCCGACCTGAACCCCCTATGTTCACAATTCATTTATTCTTCTTATTCTAACAGTATCACCATGGAGACAGATGCGCTGGTAAACAATGCCTTAAGTGGTTAGTCATTAACACATACAGTACATTTAGCAACAAAAGTTTATGTATTACTGCTTTTATTTTAATACTATATTCATATAAAGTAAGGACAAACATACTTTGCTTGATTAGCCCTGATTGTCTGGTGCATACTTGTAAAATAGCTATGTAGCACTGCAAGAGGACTTTCTTTTGCCATAGACTGCAGGTGAAATGATTGTTGCTAAGCCGGTAGAAGTAATGGTTTTGTCATTATTCGTCTAGGAACTCAATAGTTGCAAATGCAAAATAACCAGGGTATTTTTCTACCGCGTTGAACCAGCTCATGGCTCAGCCGCCAATCAAACGGTCACATTTGAACAATAGCTCGAGTGGGATTCTAAACTTTCTACAGTTTACGAAGTCACATGTTCTCGACACAATTTCAGCCGACGGAGAGCAATGTCTCGGCTCCCTCGGCGTCTTGCAGTCTAGTTTCTTTTGTAATACCACTTTTATCGCTGGATGTTGACAGTCTTGATTACTAATTTGTTATGGCATAAACAACTGGATTTACATAAAGGTGAATAAAACACTACAATATCAACCCTATCTGTGTTTTGTGTTGCGTTTGGGGCGACGGATCAGAGTTTGTACCGATGTGGAGGCGATTCGTGTGTCATACTGGAAACCAAGAGAGAGAAGATTTGAATATCAATATTGTATTTTCTGACGAACAAAATGCAAGAGTGAATGTGACTCTTTCATCTTGAAGGCCTTTCATTAAGTCAGTTTATTATCAGCTAGAATGAGAGAAACGTATCTCCTTGGGTGCGTTGCGTATCATCAACCTTGGACCGTATCTTTGCACTCTTCGTAAGAAACACGATTCCACTTATTTCAATACAACTATTGCTGCTTCGTATCTACTGTATATATAACAACATAAACCTGCATCGCCTTTTGTACGAGGTTGGGTCATTCACCGAGAAGTCTTCAAGGTAAGTTCTTAAAGCTCTCTCCACACTCTTCCCCCAGTAACAGTGGTTCTTTTGGGCCGTTTTTTGAAGTCTGCTGATCAAACGGAGACGTCAACAAACCTGGATCTGTGTTCTCGCCAGACGCCTCTTTTGTATTGTCAACATGATTTTGTCAGCACAATCCACTTCAGACGTGCCTCAGGACTTTGTTGATAATAATAAGAGCAGTAGGGGATGTGTTGATATGCGGCATAATGTCCTCATATACACAGAAGGGGGATGTATTTAAAGCAAACGGAGCCATGCTGACTATGAAATGTGCGCATTATACAGACAGTTGGTGACTGGTGGAAGTCGCTCATTTTTTATGCTCTGTCTCTCTTTCCTATTCTGTATTTTTTTTTTTAGCAAAGACGAATGCCAAGGTACTGAAGTCCAGAATT
The DNA here is from genome assembly GCF_951799975.1 of Gobius niger. Taxonomy (NCBI): domain Eukaryota; kingdom Metazoa; phylum Chordata; class Actinopteri; order Gobiiformes; family Gobiidae; genus Gobius; species Gobius niger. The sequence goes on along the minus strand of NC_136852.1, from coordinate 64,821,927 downwards.
ATAAAGGTTTCACATACATTGAGACTGTAGGCTAATGTCCCAAATCCAATATTTGTTTTACCAGTTTGAGGCATGATGTGTCTATGGTGATTTTTTTCTTTTCTTTTTTTTTCCTTTCAAACGCAACCCAGGTCTCTTTTGTATAGGTGATCCTAAATCCAATTCTTATACACTCTTTCGGTGTGAACAGCCAGGTTGCATTCATCTGACCTACACACCATTGTATTGCGTTAGAGTAGACCGGAGTGAAAGGGGGAAAAACATGTTTTGCTTATTACGAATGAAGCCACTCACCTCACTATCCCCTGTTGATGCTTTATGGAATCGGCTCTGTTCAGCTGCTCCTGTTGAGCCAGGGCTGGCTTCAGAACAAGATGACAAAGGGGGCGTCAGAGTTTGAAAAGGAAAGAGGAAAATTGTGATGCCACTAAAAATGAAAACAAGGTTGCAGTGCACCCCTCAGCAAGCCTGGCCACGCCCGCCTGACTTCCTCCATGTATTAGATACAGGACGAGAAGTCTGGACCCCCCACCTTTGAGCTGGATCAAATCTCCGGACAAATTTGGCGGTACCAATCACAGCGCGGGAGGCGGTAGTTAGCGATGCGAGCTGCAAAGTGCAACATGTGTACCAAGAGCACTTATGTTCTTCTCAAAAAGGACATTTCACATTGCAACAGATGAGGAAAAGTTGGACCCTCTTTCTGTGGACTGTATTTTTCGGTGCAGACGCTGAAGGAGCAGCTTCACCACTTTGACTGGAGAATACTGACGCAAACACAGTAAGTACCAGATTTAATTGAGGTTATGCTACAGTTTAGCTTTGTGATGAAATGTTATGTGTGATATTTGATGCTTATTTGATGCTCTAGTCGTGTTTCGTTGAGAGTTGTGTCACATTCTCCCTGTTTAAACCGGTGACTGCTGTTTTGGGGCTGTGATTGTGCTCGGTTGTGTGCCTCTTATCAATTAAATCTTCCATTATACAGGCCGGGCTTAGTTCAGAATTAGTCCTGGTTCAGACTCAATGATTTAGTGTTGATCTTAATCATGTTTAGACCTAGCCTGGTTTTTGCAACACCCTCGTACTCATTGCGTTTCGTACAAGGGTCTGGATCTTCACAATTGAGCTCCGTTATCAGATGGGAGGGGTGAACTCCTTTGAAACGATTGGATCTGATTTTCACCAGCTTTTGGCCAAGGCTTCAATTTTAATTTCTGGATATTTGGGAGCCGGGCCAGAACGGATTGAAGGGCTCCCATTACTTTTGTATCCGCCGCAATTGCTGAACTACAACTAGCAAATGCGGCGCAAATGCTTGACGTCACCTACAACACCCGCCTCCCACCCGCTGAATGGTAGGTTGAAATTCAACCGATGTAACATGGCCACTGAGATCAGACCCAGACGTACATGTAGGGAAATTATAATTGACCCGAGTTTACAGATGGCTAAGCCCAGGCTACTTTAAACCCATAGTTTTATCCTGTTCATCACATTTGCTTCAGGAAATACAGAAACGTGTTTGGCCATGTTTTCATCAGTACAGAACAGCAACCAGTGCGTTCACCGTTTCCCTTTACCGGAGCATTAACTGGAAAACTTGAAAAATAATCGTCTTTACATCCCGTGATATTCATAAACTACCCTTTGGCCCTATAAGATGTCTTGAGTGACTTGAGATTTGACAATGACATGAGCAATATAGCGCCACAAATTAGCTCCTCGCCATGTTCCCCGCTCTGTCCTTGTCTCGAGGGGGCACATTCCGCAGCTCGCTGGATTTTTACATCGGCCAATTAGCGCCTTTGCAAATGTGAGCGTGTGCCATCGATTCTCCCGGTGATTGAGGTAGATCGCATCAATGGACTCGCAAAGGCCTGGACTACTGCAATATTCATCAAGGTGGAGAAGAGGTGTCCAAGCACGAGGATCTGAGAATGCCCTCCAGAAAAAAGAAGAGGGGGAAGAAAAGCAAAAGAGGGCAGAATAGCAATAGGGGGAGCGGTAATTAAACTAGCTAAATATTCATGCGGTCATTACATTTTTAATGATCTCCTGATAAGAGTTGACCATACAGGACATTTGTCACCGCCGACCCGCACCAAGGACGGAAGTGTCGAGAGATGAGTTTAGTTTCGAGTTCGAGGATGTAATCACAGCTGACATTGAGGGATGTCCTCTGCCGCTACAGGTGCGGGCCTCTTCCCCATCGGCCCCCCTCACACGGATCAGCCAATGGAGCAAGACACAAGAAAGGAGCATGTTTTTGAATCCTGGGATGTATATGCTGTGTTAAACAGTTGAGGCTCATGGGCGTGAAACAGACCAAATGCAATCATGTTTTGGTCTGTTCAACCATAGAAATAGAGATTTCTTAAAGGAACAGGCCACCATTATTCCATACTGAGATATGTTCTTACCTGAGCTTCGACGAGTTGAAACGTACCTGTCTGGTCTTTGTGCGTGCCCATGGAAGAGCGTGGTAGCTTCTCACTTCACCCTGTTTGGAGCTATAGGAATACATTGGGAGAGGCCAAATGTTAACAACATCTTTGGTCGTTTTGCGTGACTGAGGGCATGCACAAAGACCAGACAGGTACGCGTAAACTCGTCTAAGCTCAGTTAAGAGCATAATTTCAGTGTGTAAAAAGGGTGGCCTGTTCCTTTAACAGGTTTACCGAACCTGTTTAAACAGAGCTTTCTACCCCCATACAAATGAATGGTGAAACCAGGCCCTATATTAAAGTATGGCGAGGCATGACATGTCTGTTTCATAGCGTTTATATCATTTCTATGGTTTAGCCATCATTAACATTTTATGAGATGATGCTTGGTGGTTATTGGATGAGTATTTGACACCACAAAAAGCAGTAACTTGACTTAAATATTAGCTACTTTTAACTTACTATTAGCATTTTTGTTCAATGCTTCACAAATTATTTCATCATTCTTTCCACCCCCTTGACTTGCAAAGTGGATGACATGAAGGGTCAAATGCCACTTTGGACTCTCCTGAACATCTCTGTGAACTGGTAATTGGTTTTCAGACCCATGTAGGCTGCCATGTTGTTGCAGAGAACTGCAGCAGGTCAGCGGACAGTTCGCCTAATATCTATTCTCTCTTTGTAACAATGTGGGGAGACTGTCTCGCCATTTATAGAAGTTGGGGTCACAACGCAACCCAATAGCACAACACAATGAATTGGATTTTAGTTTCTTGATAAGCCGTTATTCTCTCAGCGGCTGAATAGTAATGCATAGGACTGAAAATGAAAGGCTCAGTTTTGCTCTTTTACCTTCACATACGTATCTCTTCCTTCTGTTAATTCCTCAAACTCCATGCCGTCTCGTTCCCTCCTTGTTTTGCATAATTCCGTAACCCCTCCATCATCATTTTCAATATCTCCAACCTCTTATTCACTTTTCCTAATGCTTCCCCTTTGTGCTTGGCTGCGGAGGGTCCAATCCGAGCCCCATTCATCGTACACTGAATCAACTTTACTCTGGCGTTCCCTGCTTTTAACCCTTTCGCCTTCCCCAAACCGCACGTCCCTCTGCCTCCCGCCATCTCCCGGCTGGAAATTCAATCATCGTCCAATCTCCCGGGCGCTTCCCTGAGTTTCAATATTAATCATCATATAAAAGGAAAATACTTCCCGTCAATCATCGCGTTGCATTTTCGCTTCTGCTCCTGAGGGATGTAGAGAGTTTTTTGGCAGGCTTAAGCTCTACCTGCGGTCGCCCGGCTGTCTTTGGGGCAGTGTTGATTTTGCATGGGGAACGGGTGAATAGTAAAGATGTTAATGGGTTGACTTAGTAACTGATGCGGGCTGTGAGCGGCAGGGGAGCGCCCGCACTTGGTATTCATGACTCTGGGTAGGTCGGAGCGCGTCGGGGGAGAGTAGCCCGAAAGAACTCGCTGGAGCTAGAGCAGTGTGGGGGAATTAGCAAGCGGAGTTCAGTGGTTTGGGCCTGCGGAAGAGGAGAGAATGAATTTGGTAAGACTGCTTCGTACACTTGTTACATTCAAGGACATAACTTTTTTTTTTTTTGTCTTTTGCTCGGGTGGATACATTTTGCAAGCACCAATTAACCCAATCCGCATGCAAAAACAATATTAGATCATCATTAATAATTTCTAATTAGTTTCTGGATGTATGAACGTAGTATTCACTGTTCAATTATGCAATGGCAATGTTAAAATTAAGCTAACGGTAACCCCTCAAGCCGCATTTCCGATTCTGGTCCAGCAGACACTTGTTAATTGACTTAAGGAAATATGATTAAATATGCAAATTTTAAATGTCAGCGTAATGCAAACTGCTTTACCTTTCTTCGGTAAAGCAAGCTAAGTTTGCTTTTCCAATAAGAACAAGTCTTGAGATGTCGGAGTGTTTGTGGTCTCCCGCACTTGCGTCGGAACAGAATGGAGTTTGAAGGATAAATGACCTGAAAAACGCTTCAATATTTAAAAAGACGCACGAATAAAGCTACTGAAGCTCGGCCTGGCACGATAACAAATTTGAAGTTTGATATATTGAGGCAGGAAAGTATCGCGATGAACCATATTATTGACTCTAACGATACTAGGTACTAGAGCTCGGACAAAATATCGGATCGGACTTGGATCGCATTACTTTGTGCTGCAATACCAAGTATCGATACTTTATCAAATATCGCAATACTTTCAATACTTTTTGTGTTAATACACTTTGGACACATGACTTTTTACACATATTAAGGTAAACATGTTACTTATAATCACTTACTTTATCGCAATACGTATCGGATCAGCTCCTGAGTATCGTGATACGTATTGGATCATGACAAAAGTGGGTCGTCCCAGCCCTACTAGATACTGTCAACTCTCATAAAATACCACACAAGTTGCAATAAACATGACATTTAATTTAACTCAATTTGCTTCAGTTAGAAATCAAAGTTTTATAAAGAGAAAATAGGAGGGTAATACTAATAAAAAGTACAGACGATAAATATCGAGCCCAAAAATGTATCGATCATCTGTTACTTATTGAACGATAAGTCGATATAGTAATTATCGTGACAGCCCTAACTGCAGCAACAGCTTTAGGCATAGCAGCGTAAAGTTAGCATTATGCTGTGATCGACCCATGGGACAAAGGGGCAAAACCATTACCATTGACTTCACTCCGGACAGTGGCCCGAGGGGGTGAGGGATTGCGAGCTGCAACGCAAGGATGGATCAAGTCATCGAAAGAAACTTACTTTGAGAACAACTGAGAGATAAAACAAGTATCTGTTAATAGTTAGACATAAGGAGAGTTTGGATAACGCACTGTCCATGTGCTGCTGCTTTTACTCAAGCAAGTGCCTTCTGGACCAGAACTGGAAATGACTGTAGGTTGTGGATCGACCATTAGCTTGATTCTAACGTTATGCACAGGGTCAATTTCCATTTGTCGGTTAAAGGCCTTTGTAGGATGGATACTACGATTTCCCCGGGACACATTTATTATCAGACTGCATTTCATTACATTATATAAACAAGTGCAAGTTTCAATATAAACACCCCAAATTGAAATGACAAAACACAGTTGTGCCCACACCACACTGATTACCTGTAACCCAGCCTGAGAACTGTCAACACTCCTTCAAAAACCTGATGGAACCTAAGAATCCTTGGCTCGAAAGATGCGGATTTATTACTACGACTTTCCCTTTCACGGCTTCCCCATTACCAGAGGCTACGTCTACGCCAGCTTTCCTGTCCAACTCCACGAAGATAAAAGAAAATTAGATTTGTTAATCCACCCAAATTCTGACACGCTTCGCCAAAACGGGTTCCTTTTACCGCCTCCGGACAAGTTTCCACCGATGACTAGCTAAACCCCCCCAAAACCGGTGTGTATTAGCAGTAATGAAAGCTGCGAGTCGATGGTTGTCTCATGCTAAGAGTTAATTGCGGTGTTTAGGCAGCGCTCCGTCTTGCTTCGAAAACGCCAAAGGTTAATTAGCGACAGGAGGAAGATATGTTGACATTTGCGTTCCAGTTTCTTGGCTAAAATTGGAGGGAAAACTATTCAGCGCCACTGGGAAAGAGGACAAGGAAGGAAGGGGGGGGCGGCGGATCTACAAACATTCTCATTTTGATGCAAGGCCCGCTGTTGATATGCAGATTAGGCGCTCGGGTGACATTTAAAACTAGTTAATTGTGCAAATCTTTGTTTTAGGCTGGAAAGGTTGTGGGTAGTGTGGGTCTTTCATCACCAACATGGAGGTTCCCAATCAGTGAGAGCAAATGGTTCAGGGGGGGGGCAGCGGGGGTAATTTCAGTACTGACCACACATTAATCCATTCACGCTAATTCAAATCAAATAGGGATCAATCGTTTGGCCCCCAATCTAAACCACTGAGTTCATGTTTTTATTGATTTTATTCAGGGCATTGAAATGGCTTCTTCCTGCTTTTCTGGACTCTCAAAGACGCTTTACATTGCATTGTTCATTCACTCCATACTTGGTGGTAGTAAGCAACTATTGTAGCTACAGCTGCCCTGGGGTAGACTGACAGAGGCGAGGCAACCAGTCCAACCTCCACCAGTGGTTGGTGGGGCTCACTACATTCGCCAGGCTTCCTGGTGTTACCAAACAGTCTTCCATCCAAGTACCGACCAGGCCCTGCTATCCCCTGCTGAGCTTCCAAGGTCTGACGGGATCGGACAGAGCCAAGGCCGTATGGCGGTATTTTAATAAGCTGTTTCAAGTGAACAAATTCAAATGTTTTGTAACATCTGCACATTTCTCATGTCTTTAAAATATGGTGTTCCCTCTATGAACAGAAGATATGGACTGGGCAAAACATGGCATGCAATGGTTAATATTGATTTGTGATGTTTACTTTAACACTTTGTTTCTTTATTTTTTACTAGCGAGTCAACTGTGGGAGGAGCATCGTGACTGCCCAGTGGATTATTGTTATTAAGGCTATTTTTGATGTGGACAAAACAATGACAGTGTTGAAACCAGACGTTTTTGGATTATTCATGAGTATTCATTCTGATCATAAGTGCAGACAGAGCCTTGTGATTGACAGAAAGAATGAGGTGGGACTAGGTTGTTTAAATTCATCATCGGGCCCACATTGCTTCATTGTTAGGTTAAAGCCACACCACGTAGAATTTTACCCAAATAATAACATTGAAATACAAGCATTTATTTTATGACAGATACTTTCATCATTGAAAAATACCTCATAGACAAACAGACATGTGCCTGACCTGACTGTAGCTTTACCAGGAGTGGGTACGTCTCCAGCTTGTCTCCATGGAGATTTAGGTCCTCATCCAAATCCATACTTTAATCACCCACTGAGTGACAGCATGTTCTGTGTTGAGCTGCTCATTAGGAGCATGTTTTGTACTGATAACAGTATAGTCCAAAATGTTATGCCTTGTGCCTTTAAATAACAATGGTCTGTCAGTGTGAACACATTGAGGGATTTAGCTGTTGAGTGCCAACAATCCAGACCATTTCTCATGATATTTGTAGCACCACAGCGTATTCTATGTTGTAGCTATGGACACATTCTATGTTTGAAAGACGGGACTCTAAGCTCTCCGTAGGTGAAAACAGTTTAATTCTACATGCCTTGGTTCGGGAGAAGTCTAAGCTAAACACACACAAAAAAAAATCTAGATTCTAGATTCAACGCATGGGATTTTATTTATTTTTTTAACAAATGACAGAAAACAGCATACGTTTCAAATTGATATTTCTAAAACATAAAATCCCCATTCACCAGCAGCGTTCTCTCTTCAAGTAAAATTCTACTCCCGGTATGTTTTTTTGACAATGAAGCAACATTAAAACGCGGTTAAACGACACATCCCCTTTTGCACTTAACTCAATTTCCTCCAGTCAGGTAAACCCGCTAACTGCAGCCAAGTCCTTGACAACTGTTCAATTTACAGTGCGCCTTGTAAAGTCATCTATCCCCTCTCAATGTGCCTCATGAATATTTACGCCCACAAACTGTTTGAAAAATCTAAATTAATCTTCCGGCCTGACGGGAGATGACTCTGCTATCCGACAAAGAGCTTATATCCGGGACGAAAAATTCCACCATTGTTTGTTTCCTCAAACTCCTAAACACCTGCAAATGAACCATCCATTGTTTGACGCGGCAATTTCCTTTTATTGCTCGAATCTCTTCTTCTCTTTTCTTTTTTTTTTCTCCCCCCCCATTTGTGAATAGCTTTCTGATATAGAAAATTTCTCCCATATCAAATATCATCCATTTAGGGAATCTTCTGCATTGACTAGAACAATGCCAGTTTTCAGGAAGCAATATGTTAACGCTAAGTGGATTTATTGTGCCATATTTGGAGCGTATTCCGCGCATTAGCGTCTAAGAGGCTACGCGGGCGAGGGAGCCACAATGAATGGTGGCGTAGCGCAGGTGCACAGATTGGAAATTTTACACCTGGTTTCACGCGAATACCACAAATGGATACATAATTGCTCCATTTCATCACTTCCATTCAGCGGGTGACATTAAAAGCTAGCTCTTTATAAAAGGTGCATTGAGTAGCATCGGAGGAGCATTGGGGAAGGCTCCAATTTGATCAGGCGTATTTCTTTCTGTTTGTCGTCCTGATGCAAGGAAGGGGAGAAAAAAAAAAAAAAAAGAAGGAATCTTCATCTTTGACTTCGACGCCATTACGGCTCCTGGGCGGATATTGGAGTCGTGTTTGCTCGCCGGAATAACTCGGAGGGCGTTTAATCAACTTGATTCAGGCGCAGAGCTTTTTGTTTTCCCCCCGAAGCACGCTCGCAAACAGCTCCTCTCCATGCCTTATGAAGTATTAGAGAAAGTACAGGGGGATTATGGGGGGGGGTAAGACGGAAAATGTCGCACAGTTTCGACAGTTGTTTTCAATCATAAATGGAATTGGATCGCGGGACGCTTGAAAGTGCCGGCTTAAAAGCGTGGAATGATTTTTAAAAGAAGTTCTGGTTTTCAAATGTTGCGTCAATTGTGTTTTCGACCCACTTTCAATGTAGCAGACCTGGTTTGTGACATTTTTCAGTGGAGAAACTTGAGGAGAAACTCAAAAATGTAAGCTTCACGAACACTGGGAGGACATCGAACTCAGGACCTCTTAATACGAAAGATAATGAGTCACATGACAGATGATTGTAACACTTACGCTTGCAGTACATATGACGACTTAAGGCGAGACACTGCGGGTGAATAGGGATTTTTATTATTTATTTAAGGATATCAATTTGAATCTTCTGCTGTGGATTACTGGTATTAATATGAAGAAAAAATGTACTGCAAGTTTTCTGTCATTTTATGTTTTCAGATAAAAATGAGGTGTTTTATGCCTAAAAATGCCCAAAATGTTGCATTTTTCCGGCGACGAAATCTGAATAATGGATGAAGCAAGATTCAGATTTATGGTTTTATTTTGTTGACATATTAGTTACTGAGGGGATTTTGGATGTCATGTTCAGTGGTTTTTTAGTGAACAAATCGGTAAAAGTTTATATTCGCCTTGTTTTTTAACATTCAAAAATCAATAAATCAGGCTTGGAATTAGATATTAAAAAAATCTGAAAAAATCTTCAAAAATATTGTTCAATCCAAGGCTGGAAAATGTGTCTGTAAGAGCTACTGACGTGTTGTTGTTGCCCCAGTGAGAGAAAAATGCCTTTTCAGAAAATGGCCTTTGAAATTACGATTTCCGATATACATTATTATTTCCAGGTGAAAGTTTATATGTTCAGAGACCAATTTGGCCCAAAACCTGAAAAAATGTAGTGTCTCCCCCGATCGCCAGACTATATTAAGTTTAGAGTAGGGGGTGGGCCATATCGCATCGTATTTTGTTATGGCAATATCATTTTTTGATATTGTTGTCATTTTTGATATCGTTGTGGACACCATTAGAGCAGAGCAGCATAAGCACTGACTGTAGAACACGGGGTCAGGTGCTTAAAAACTAATATGAAATGAAAGATGTAAACTGCTTGAGTAGATCATATTTGCGAGGGAATTAATATGCCGTTAAAAAATAAATAAAGGAATAAACTATTAATTAATCTTCCCAATAGGCGTAAAGCTGGGATTTTGAAGTCATTTGTCCATTGTCAATTGTATCGTCAAATATATCGTCATCATGATGTTTCTTTTTTATATCGTGATATAAAAGGCCATACCGCCCTGCCCTACCAAGGAGCCACGGGCCAGCTGTGCCACTCTTACTTGGAGTAAACAAAGTGCAAAAAAACACATATACTTGACTCTCTTTACCTAAATCTCTGGAAATTGTGTTCAACAACAAGGGCTGAAAAGCAGCCGAGCAACTGGTTGGAGATCCTTAACCTATCATTTTCTGCGGCAGTCATTAAGCGCTTTGAGTGCCTAATGTAGGTGGAAAAGCGCTATATAAGTTGAGACCATTTACCATTTATTAATAACTACAAAGTTGTGTAAGTCACAATTTCAAGACCTCTCTGCATCAAATATATCCTTTGTGTCTTTCTTTCCATCTTTTTGCGTCAAGATCTTCCAGAAGTGTAATATTTGCTGTTTTAGGTATAGCAACGCTGGCTGTCCATCAATTAAAACAGTTGAGATTTGGGCTGAGGTCCCGGTCTGACCACATGGAGGCTCCCCCCGCCAACTGCCCCCGCCTGTCAGACATGCTCTACTTCGTCACTCCTCACTTTCTCCTCCTCCTCCTCCTCCGTGTCGTCGTCTCCCTCGCTTCTCCACTTTCCGTCTGATCCTCTGAACTCCTCTCCCCATCCCTCCCTCTTCTTCGAGAAACAAAAAAAAGGTTTCTCGTTGACTTTCTGTCGTGTACTTGGATTTGAGGGTTTTGAAAATGGGCAATTGTATTAATAACTTGGCCACGATTGTCACAGTGCTGCCAAAACCCACAGTTTTTTTTTTCCACCTGCAGAAAAAAAAAGAGTCCAAAATAGCACAAAAAACTTGTGGTCCTGGCAACACTGAACGCTCCTCTTCCTCCCTCCTCACGACTCCCCTCGGCGGTAACAAAGGTTGAGCTCGCTGCCCTCTCCAGTGCCAGCAGCTCTTCAGTACGTGATGCGTGACGAAACCCCACATTCAAGGCCAGAAGTGAAAAGTCTGACCCCTCCTCCCTCTCCTGAAATCTAGTGTCCGTTTAATCCCTCTTCAGTTCCATCAGTCAGCGCCCATATCCCCGCAGTCTCTTTCCGGAACTCTCCTCTCGCTGCTCTCACTTCTGATCTCTCACACTTTGCCACTGGCAGACTTCTGACCCCGGCTGCCTTCCCACCCCCCTCCTTCACTGTCCCGGGACATTTCCATAATAGACAAGGAGCCCGCCAGAGCCTTCTGCTGTCTGACATTTCACCAACTGTGGCAAGAACGTCCTTGAAGCCCACACATGAAGTGAAGACAGACTTTTGAGCAATGGTAGGTGTTTTAAAACGTTATTTTAGTTGACAAATGGAACAGAGCTGTAATTTCACAAACTCGGTGTAACAAATACAATTAAAAGTAAAATGTAACAATAAAAATTGACAGTATTTGCTGGTGGTTGGAGAGACTGGAGAGATTGGAGAGGCAGCTGAAGCTACAGTATGAATAAATAGTACATTGGAACGTACTTTGCCTAGTATATGGTGCATTCATGTGGACTGGGATGCTTATTTTCCCGAGATGTGACGTCATTGTCCCCAGTTGGTTTGTGTTCATATGGTTTTTATGTGGGAAAATGGTCTTTTATCATTGATTAGCACTTAGCTGAGCTTATCATTTCAATGTATTAGTGTCTAAAAAAGAGCTGAAAAAAGGCTAAATGTTAGTTTTTAAAAAAATTACGTAAATTTACTGTAATAACCTGATTATTTTGTATCAGAATATTTTGTTTATAATTCATTATCTATAAGAATGTTTCATTTCATGTGATTAATGATTTAATATTGACAAAAGGTTAAAATATGCACTTTGCATAAGGTTTAAAAATGTTCATAATTAAATACAGACAATTTCATAATCATTTACAAGTTAAAACCACTGTATATTTTATTTAGTTGTTTCTTTAATTATTCAAAAACTACTTTGACAAATGCTGAATTATAAATATAGTTTCCTACTAGATAAAGATACAAAGAAATGGAGAGGAAAGTGGTTCAACATCCCATAAATCTATTATAGAAAACGCTATCTCAATGGCCGCCGCCTGGGCGCCGCCATGTTTATTTCCCATACCGACTTTGAAGCTAAGCAGGGAAGTGCCTGGTTAGAACTGGGATGGGAGACCGTTTGGGAATGCGGTGCTGCTGTCCGAGGAAAACCCGCTGTCACTAAAACGCGAGTGCACGAGATCTCACTGCCGTGCGTGTGCGCGCATCCACACAGGGCGATGTGTGTGTGCGTGTGTGTGTTCGTGCGTGTGTCTATGTATGTTTGCGCGCGCATCCAGGCGATGTGTGCGTGTGTGTGCGTACGTGTGTATGTGTGCGCGTGCGCATCCAAACAGGGGTATGTGTGCGTGTGTGTGCGTGTGTGTATGTGTGTGTGTGCGTGCCCAAAACCTGCTCAAACACGAGCCTCTAATCAAACGCGCTGCTCCGACTGATTTATCCTCCGTGTGAGTCAAAGCGAAAATGAAACTACCAGTTAACGAGCGCATGGCCTGCACTGCGTAGTTTTTTTTCTTTTTTTTTTCCTTTGCTGCTGTGCATTTGTTTTCTATTTTGCTTTCACGTATTGTGAGCCCAGAGGTACATTTTCTTCTAAAGCAGCTTTGAAAGCATTGCCAATTTTATTGTAAGGTTATAAATACTGTCTAACAACGATCATTAGGTTATTTCAGTTCTAAACCTACTCTTTCTTTTTTGATTGTGCCCTACCGTGATGCACCAAACCAGGGGTCCTGCACCGTGAACCAAACCGTTAGAGCTGAACCCCTAATATTTCTCCATAATTATTCCACTGTATCTTGAATCCTGTTCCCTGAGTTTAGCAAAAATATTGTCGTAGTTTATAAGAAAGGAGCACGGCTGCATCAAACACTCCAATTGCAGTTTGTTTGAAAAAAAATTTTGCCTTCCTTCTTTTACTCATTTATAGTGGCCATAGTTTTTGGAATGGGTTGGGAACCACTGGTCTACAGCTGAACTGTGTGACGGGTTGGACATTTCTTTGTAATCACTCACAATCTCAGAATATCAAATGTGGAGACTAGCGAGGCCCGGCCAAAGGCCGGGTCTCAGCTAGTACATAAATAACGGAGAATGCTAACGTGATGCTAATGCTAACGCTAGCTAGCACTAGCTACTGAAATATCTGCTGTGAATAAACATGCATATGGACCCAATTTAGACTTAACTTAACTTGTATGTGAGAAATAAGTAAATAAACAAGAAAATGGCTAAAAAGAATAAAACATTGTGTTTCCCAAAAGATTCTATTTTCCCCCTCGGCGGGGCCACGCCCCCTTCTATGACGCGATGCCGCAGCGCAGCGAACGAAGTGCAATGGCGACGCTCGCTCGATGTGTGCTTGCTAAAACACTAACAAGTGCATAGAGCTGTCCTTCTGTTGACCTGGATTACTTCCTCTTGCTCCGGAGGACCGTGTAGGACTCGTGGACGACCAAGGGAGTGAGTTTAAGCGTTTTTTCCAGCCTGTATCTGGAGGAGCAAAGAGCTAAGCTAAAGTGCTATCGCCGTGTCTGCTTACCTCAGACCCAGACGGGGAGCGACGGTGTGGCCGCTGGAGATCTGCACTCACCTGTGTTGAGGACGACAGTCAGGAGAGTGGATTCCGTGTGCGCATCTTTTGCTCCTTTGACCGTGTGGACCGTGAACGTGAGGAAGTTCGGTAGGATGAACCCAAAACCTTTCTAAATCGAATGCACTTGTGGTAAAAAAAAAAAGGAAAAAAAACCCTGATGGTACCAACTTTTGACTCTATATTTAGTGGGGGATTCTCTCGCATTCATTTATTTTCAGTACAATTCTTATTATTTGTATGTTTTGTATGCAATAACTTTTGAACGTATTTCCGCTGTGTTTTTCATTACTACACTGTAAAAATATTCCCTTGATTTTCTTTTAGAGATATATATTTTGAATTATTTCAGAGATTTTATTTCTGAGAAGCCTCATTTTAATAATTTAAAACAGTGGTTCTCAACCTGGGGGTCGGGACCCCCATAGGGGTCACGAGACAAATTTGGGGGGTCGCCAAATCATTTAAATAAAATATACATATTTTCATTAGCAAATAATCTAATGTTTTATTGTAGCATGTGTTTGCTATTGTACCAGAGTGCCATTATTTGTTCGTAGTTTCGTAGTTTTTATTTCAGCCATTTGTTTTTTTTCTTTGTTTTTTTGTTGTTGTTGATTTTTTACTTTTGCTTATTGACAAGTCAGAAGAACAAGTTACAACAAAGGTCTTTGATTTTTTTTTTCCCCCTCCTCCCCAAAAAACCCCCCAAAAAACAAAACATTAACCGGGATAATGATAATTTTTTTCCCCCCGAAGAAAAATAAATAAATAATAATAATAGTAATAATAATAAGAATAATAAAAAAAAAAAAACTAAATAAATAAATTAAATAAAATGCGGTTCTATAAACAAGATTATGAGAACTTATCTCCACTATTTAGCAATAGCCCGGGTGGGGGGTCACGAACCCCTTTACCTGTTATAATGGGGGTCGCGGCTCTAAAAGGTTGAGAACCACTGATTTAAAAGTGAGGATCATATCTAGATTTAACCTAGATTTAGCTTTATACATTGGGATGTCTCTTTTACCATAGTAGTGATACGAGCCGGGTGGTAGAAGGGTTACATTCCTTTTTGCTAACGTTGATGTCATCCATTTCACTCGCAATTTTGTTGCTACGAGGATGACGACAGCTAACACTAAACTCAAAAAAGTAGCAGTTGGAACATAAAAGAACAAATCAGCTGATTTTCGCGTCAGGTGCGGAAGTCGAAAAGCTCGTTTTGACCCGAGTTCCCCAGTCGTTTACCCAGTTGAGCGACTGTTCACGTGAATTCCCAAACTGGGGAAGTCGTTCGCCCGAGTTCCCAAGGATCACATAAACACACCAATATATACAGACAACATCTTATTTATTTATCACACACAAATAAAGTCATGTCTAAATCGGCCCATATGGATGTTTTTTTTAATGGCAGATCGTTCAGTAGAAGCGAAAAAGTAGCCGTCGTAGCTAGCGTTAGCATGTAGCATGATGCTTATTTATCTTATTTATTTATTGGTTTATTTGGTCGGGACAGTGCATGTTAATGAACATACATGGGTCTGAATGTAAACACGCCACACCGGATTGTCACCATGGGCTAGTTTCCATCTGTCGTCCCCCATGCTCAGTTATTTATGTTTTTATGGGCTGTTGAACTACTTAGCTCCTCTCGCTGCCTTTGTATCTTTGTTCGGTAAAAGCTATATTGATCATTCAGCATAATGTTAAAGTAGTTTTGGAGTAATTATAGAAAGTTTAGATGTTTTCCTCAACTGTTTCAAAACAGTCTCTCTGTTTTGATTATATAGTAAGATAATTATAGTCGCTAATAATTTGTTCGCATTTAAGGCAAAAATAATTCATAATACAGCCATTTTTTTATGTTTTAAGATGTTAACATGGTTGTAGTAAGTCCTGTTGCCTCTCGAGTAAAAAGTGAGATATGCAGCATAGATATGCAGTTAGTAGCTTTGTGATTTCAGTTCTTGTTTAGTTTGTGACTCGCAACAGAATGATTGTAATACCTACAAATACATAAACCATTAAGTGAACTGAACATTTTGACCTCAAGCTGGGTCACAAATAGCTCAGGTTTATGAATCATTTACTAAAAATCTGACATACCCTGAATTTAAACCTCTATTACTAGGTTATTATGTACCGCCGTACGTACAGTTACTTCTGTGTCTGGGTGGCTTTTCTCCATTAACCTAAATAATCTAGTACTCCAACTCCTCACCAGTAATCTAAAGATCCGGAGAAGGGTCCCCCACCACTCGTTGTGACTGATTTTGCAGCATTACCAGAGAGTGATGGGTCAAATGCAGTGGACGGATTTCCTTGGTCCAATTGTTTATGTACTTACCAACTTCCAACACCGTGTCATTGCTGTTTGCTGTAATGTAAAGCCGGCACAGGTTGCATCCGTCGGCTGTTAGCATTGGGGCTATGTTGTGTGATTAATGGAGTGCACGGAGTAGAGACACAGCGGACTTAATTAGGAACACCTGAACTGAACCAGACTTACCGCTGATTTATGGATCCACGTGTGAACCTGTTACTTTCATGTGGCTATATCACCGCTAAAGAGCAGTGGATGTTAAAGGGCAAGTAGCTAATGCAAATTTGGAGATATCAAGGTCTTCAGTGCCTCATAATGTGAAAGTATGCACAGGAGAAACGGTAAAGAAAAGAAGGCATGTGATGTGTCTTGCTAAATAGCAGTAGCATGTGTAGTAGTCTTTATTCTTTATTAGGTTCCCCATTAGCTCTCACGAGTGGTTGCTAGTCTTCCTCGGGTCCTGACACAATATAAAATTACAAAACAGTTAAAATGGAATACATGAATGTTGCACATTTCATATAATCATACAACCATAGGACACGTATAGGACATGGGGACTATGCTCACATGTACTGAGCTAATTGACCTTTTACTTTCAGCTTGAAGTGCGGTTAACTTTTAGTGTTTCTAATGATAAAAGAAAGTGAGTTCCAGGCGTTTTCTCCTCTGTACAGAACAGGTCTTTTCATTGAGTTACCTTTGGGAATAACCAAAGAACTTGTCGTCACTTGGTCAGGCCTACTGCAATCCGGAAGGCTCTCTGCTCCCCAAAAACAGCAGTGACGTCTTAAAACATGGAAGCCTATTCGTATAGCAACATGAAAAGAACATGAAATAGTAGGCCTAAAATCAGCCGTGGGTATAGGGCAGTCACGATTGAGAAGCCAAATCTCTATGATAATATATAATATATATTATTATAGAAAATATATTTACTCTATTCAAAGCAATTTGTTATAATTTTACGGCTAAATTTACATAAAAAGCAACATTTAACGTAGACTCTAGGTTGAATACTGGTTTAAAGTTGTATAATGTGTAAAACATGTACATTTCCTTAAAAAAATTCTAAGGTGCTTTGTGGACAAGCTATGGCGGTCTCTGTAGTCCCCCTGGGGTCCCCTAGGAGGCCCCGGACCCCACTTTGAGAACCACTGGGTTAGACAAATGATCGACAAACTACTCACCCTGGACTGTGTAGTTATTCATGGATAGAGGTATAGCACAGGAGTAGAATATTCCTAAATTTCTTTACTAAATTGAAAAAGAAAAAAGAAAACTTTTCTGGTGGGCGTTCGATGACAAGAAACCAAAGAATTCTCACACTTGCTTTACTTGCCCCTTGACACCCCACTGCCCCGGCCTCCCACCCACATCCTGCTTTATGGGTGTGTATGTCTCGCCCCGGTGGCTCAGACTCCCAGAGGCGGGGGCCCGCTGGCGTGTGGAGTGATGTCAGAGCGGCAGCTATGTTCATGTGTTCGCATGTGTATCTGCTGTCACTGCGTGTATGTACGCTCTGTATTTTGAACTCCCTTCAAAAGACCAGCTGTACAAACGCTCCCAGCCAATGGTGGAGGTGCTGAATTAACAAGCCATAGGAGATGACCTATTCTCCCGCGTCGCTGCGTACACTGGACCGGCAATAATGAAGCAGAGGCACATTACTATGCGCCTTTATGGCCCGGGTTTAGAAACATTACGGTTCCGAAGGGGGCTGTGTGCTCGCAGAAATGAAAGCAGGGTGGGATGACAGTGTGGCTAGCTATAATGAGAATACTGTGTTTGGGATAGGAGTGAATTTACTGAAGAAAACAGGCTTCACCGTGAGGGATGGATTCTTCAGCCAGGGAGAGTTTTCATATACTGGTGGTCAACAATTCTGTTGGCCCGAGGCACAAAAGTTTTCTCTATAGACACAAGTGGTTCCTGCAGCTTTTTTGAACTAAACAAAAGAATATTGTATTAAAAATAATGTCAAACACATCTTTATCACTATCTCACAAATTAGGAACCATACTAAAACTGCCAAGATAATCAATCAATGTCCATTTTGGTGAATAATTATGTAAATATAGCTGCAAATGCTGACATACATACATACAGTTTTTATGTGCAGGTAATTTTAAATGTATTTTTTTTTCCCTTCCTGAGCTGTGTAGGGAGTGCTCTGATTGGCTGCTTGCCGGACACATGCAAGAATGTAGAATCTTTGTTATTTTACAGCTACGTGACAAAACACAAGTTCCTACTGACGCCTTTGTACGAAGGCCATCAGTCATTGCCAAGTGTATAATGGGGTAAATGCGGCAAACCCAGAAATCTGTCTCTCGAATCCAAACATGTAAAGACAATAGGCTTCAGTCTTGGTGGCACTGGGACTGTGCATATGGGTGTGTGCCTCTGGACTTACGTGCTGGGAATCTTGCTCTTACCATTGTAATCTTAAAAATAAACTCCATGCACAACATTACTGACGGCCTATCTGTTCACAGCTATTCTTTTATTAGGTGGATAAAGAAATAAAATGCTTCAAAGAGGTCGACCAGGGATACGTACTGTTTTACGAAAAGACATAGCCTGGAGATGCTTTGGGGTTCTGACCTAAATTAGCAGATGTAACGCTGGCCATGTGTCCCATAATATATAGCATATTATTGAAGAGTGCCAATGCTTTCTTACAAAACAATGTCATGTGGAAAATATGGCAAGAAATCTGCGCGTAGCTTCCAAATTCGGGGTAAGCAGATGAGAATGCAAGCGCCACATGGACAGCAGATCTCTGAGCAGAACGAGAGGATGAGCTGGATGCAGAATTGAAAATCATATGAATTGATAACTTCCCTAAAGTGTGAAGATGTAAAGACGTCTGTTGCAGTAAAACAGAAAGAAGAAAGGTCAAATCTTGAATAGGAAAAGGTTAAAAGCTGAGTTTAGAGCCATCACATGTGCATATCAGAAACAATAGATGAACACACCGCTGAACCGCTGCCAGCATTGTTCTACTGTAGCTCCATCTCATTATCAACTCCATATTGAACCTATAAGAAGTTGTCACATGTCAATTGAATTGCGATGAGTGGAAATGGAAAACAGTCAACGAACTCTGTGACAGTTTTTCTCAATTGATTGGAGACTGTTTCCTGTTCCCAAGTCACTCACACACTGTGGGAATTTTTAATTTGTTCTGTATTTTTGCCAGATTGTAGAGCCACTGCTCCTCTGATGATGCGGATCCGCCCCCTCCAGTCTTTGTCATAGAAAGAGCAGCTAGTGTTAGGTATGAGTTTTTGTTCATCATAATTGTTTTTTGGTTTTTTTATGAAGATTTAAGGGTAACTCTTTATATTAAGGTGTGCTCGTCAAGTATTAATAAGCATTAATAATATGCTTGTTAAGTATAGACCCTTGAGTTTGTAAACATTTCGTGCTTAGCTGGAAGTTTGTTAAGTGTGACGTTACGACTTCCGCTCCCGGGTCCTAGCAGGCTGGCAAATATGCAAGAAAAAAACATAAAAAACTCTAAAAAAAACAACCATCAATATTTCTGAAACTCAACGGAGAGTTACTGAACCTACTTATTTCTCAGACTCATTAGCCAAAAATGCTGTACCTACTGCTAAAAAAGTAATATTTACTAAAGTCATTACTTCCGGGGTTAGCGTAGCTGCTGCGCTGTTAGCATTTATCTCTGCTAACCCAGATGTACCAATTTTGGTAAATATTACTTTTATAGCAGTAGGTACAGCATTTTTGGCTCATGGGCCTGATAAATAAGTATGTTCTGTAACTCTCTGTTGAGTTTCAGAAATATTGATGGTGGTATTGAAGAGTTTTTTGTCGTTTCTGGCACATCTCGGGACCCGGAAGTAGAGATGTGACGTCACAGCTCTACTTTCGGGTTCGCCTAGACCGGCAGATGTGCGAGAAATTCCCCCAAAAAACTCTTCAATACCACCATCAATATTTCAGAAACTAAACAGAGAGTTACTGAACATACTTTGCTACATCCGGGTTTAGCGGAGAAAAATGCTAACGTCCGAGTAAGCGCAGCAGCTACACTAACCCCGGAAGTAGCGACTTTAGTAAATAATACTTTTATAGCAGTAGGTGCGGCATTTTTGGCTAATGGTCTGAGAAATAAGTAGGTTCAGTAACTCTCAGCTGAGTTTCAGAAATATTGATGGTTGTTTTGAAGAGTTTTTGATTTTTTTTTTCTCGCATATTTCCCGGTATGCTAGGACCCGGAAGCAGAAGTCGTGACGTCACACACACAAACGTAACGATAAATAAATGTCTAGCTGTTGTTGGAAATATCAGATGAACCTTATTTTATCATCCCAAATGTCCTTCCTCTTGTTCTGGCACCTTAAGCCACAACAGGACCACATTTTTTAGTTGTAGCTTTACAATTATAATCGCTAGTTTTAGTTGAATCTTATTTCTCATGAACACTTCCTGTCTTCAGCCGATTTCACTAATGTCAGCAGCGAAAGGGTCTATTTACACACTGCTTAATATACTTTTATCTGTTAACATACTAATAGGCCATTAACAGTACGCTTATTCATAGCCAACCCTTAACCTAACCCTAACCTTAACCCTTACCTTACCCTAAAATGATTACTGACGCTTTTTAATACTTAATGAGCACACCTTAATCTAAAGCGATACCATTTTTTTTTTTTTACTGTTTTGAACTGGCAATGGCAACTTTATTTATAATGCACTTTAAAACAACGGACTTTCGAAGGACCTGATTTTGGCCCGACTGCACACGGTATCTCCTTCATGTTCTTTGATTGCTAGCTTTTTGGATTTCTCAAGCGACGATTTGTCAAAGGACTAACTTCTTCCTCTCCCTGACCTCATGTACAGTCCGTCTCGTGTGATTTAGCCTCTTTTGCGCAACATATATCTGAATGAAGGCGGGTGTGGTCCGCTCATAAAATGTGATCATAAGTTGATTTGTTTTGGGAGGTTTCAGGTCGGCCCCGGTCACTACAAGCCGGTCAGACGCGGAGTGATTTGTGCGCGGAAGACTGTTTAGGCAGGCTCTCCGGAGGAATGCGAGACCAACATGAGTAATGCTGCGCAGCTTATCATTGGATTAGTCCGACAGCACCCTCAGGAATCCCACTGCTGTGAGTTTATTAGAAATGAAGCAGATGAAGAGCGTGGGATGGTTGATTATATGTCATTACACGGGGGGAAACAGATGACATGGGCTGGCAGTGCAACTATACGAGAAAAATCACATGAAAAATATGGCTAATAAAATTCAGATTTGACAAAACAAACAAACAAATCAACAAATAAATCAATTATTTAAAGCCACACTGAGGAACATTCCGTATTATGTGTTGCAGTGTCACGAGGGCAACTAAGCTGTCATGAAACTCAAACAAACATATCAGGAATAAGTGTGGAGTTCAGCTGCACCAACTGTATTATATTTGTTCGGCTATCAAAATAAAGCATTTGGAACCGGATCAAATGTATTTATAACTCGTGTTTAGCTGTAAAACAAAGCAGCTACTTTTCCATGGAGATTCTAATTTGACCTCTTCCACAGAACCAAAATCATCTTTTATTTTTGTGTATTGTTCTCATTGCAAATATATCTGGAGTTGCGTTTCGACCCACTTGTGCAACTTTGAGTAAACTTTGAATCTCTCAATCTGTAAAAGCTCTCGATTTACGGATCAATCTCTGTTCCTACCCTCACCTATGGTCATGAGATCTGAGTGATGACCGAAAGGACGAGATTGCGGATACAGGCAGCCCAAATGAGTTTCCTTGGCACGGTGGCTGGGCGCACACCTTCGAGATCGAGTGAGGTGCTCAGTCATCTGTGAGGAGCTCGGTGTAGAACCACTGCTCCTTCACATTGAGAGGGGCCATCTGAGGTGGCTCGGGCATCTGTTTCGGAGGCCTCCTATAGTACCCTCACTCGGGAGGTGTTCCGCACATGTCCTATTGGGAGGAGGAGCCCCAAGGCAGACCCAGGACACGCTGGAGGGACCATGTGTGAACTGGCCTGGTGTCATCTCTGAGCCCCCTGAACAGCTGGAGGAAGTGTGCGCATGGATAGGGAAGTCTGGGCATCTCTGCTCAGAATGCTGCCTTCACGACCTGGCCCCTCTTAAAGAGGAAGAATGGATGGATGATGCGGTGGTCGCCATGTTTTGTCCTTACCCTTTTCACTAATACCCTTCTGATCGTGGCTACAGTACAGATGCACAGACGCATAAATGCTCATTAAGTGGTTCTAATTCACTTATAGCTCCCTCCCCAAATGAGTACATATTGTTGTAAGAGGAGTGAATGAACTTGGCACATCAGATTAACAAAGTAATTGGAGTGAATCTCTGACTCTCTAATTGACTGTCTCAGACAGCCACCCGCCTGTGTGTATAATGGGATATTTAAATAAACAGTGCAGTAATCATGCCTTTTTTCTCACTTTGTCAAGCTTTCTTCTTTTCTAGGATTAGGCATGCGCCACAAAACACAGCATCTGCTTGGCATGCAATAGTCGCTTTGATGTACATTCAAAAGGAGGGAAAAATATTCCATACGCAAGCTCTACCATCATGGATTTGTTGAGAGTAAATACAACACAAAAAGCATTGCCGTGTTTCAATAAGCTTCTGCAATTTATTTATTTTCATCCACAGTTGCATTGATATTTCAACAAGATCTGTTATTGATGATGGGAGACCCTGATGCAAAGCCTTTCTCAAAGGGGTCAATCTGTGTGTGAAAATGATGTTTCCCTGAGGCAGTTTTTCACAGTCCTATAGTAGCTGAACCTCGACCTTTGAACTGCAGCAACCCCCGATCATACAGATACAGGTGGCAACTTGTTTTTGGAAGAGGAAGTTGGTTAAGTTACACTATTGTCTCCATCTGTTAACAACTTGCCACCATTTCAGAAAGGATAGTGGCCTTGGGTGGGACACACAGACATTGGCAGCCATGTTTCCTGCAGTCAGCCCCAGGGTGGTGTTGGATGTAACTGTAGCTTACCACCACTATGTGGAAAGTTATAGAGTAATGCAATGTACACCAACTTTTAATATTCGATCGATCGATGATATCTATCAATATATTAGTATCACAAATACAGTCATTTTGATTGACTTGACAAACTGGTAATTATTTTTGATAGCTCCCTAGTTTGTTTTTGAGCAACTCAATAATTCCTTTTCTTCTTGAAAAATAAAAGAAGATAAAGTACTGCCATTTCCCCCCACAGAAGTCCCCAGCATGCGCCTGTATTTACTTTGGTGGCGCTGCTAGCAGGTTAACCTT
Source organism: Gobius niger (assembly GCF_951799975.1). Classification (NCBI taxonomy): domain Eukaryota; kingdom Metazoa; phylum Chordata; class Actinopteri; order Gobiiformes; family Gobiidae; genus Gobius; species Gobius niger. Next base: position 64,798,493 of record NC_136852.1, on the reverse strand, counting down.
TACCGGATGGATTAATTACAATTAACTAGGGGACATTGAGGGGACGCCGCCTCCGGGCACGTTTCCTGGCTAATCATGCAAATCTCACCTCTCCCTGTGACAATCAAAGCCAGCCTGTTCTAAAACCCCTTTGACTTCTCAGACAAATGGCCTACAGTGTTGTGTACTTTCCTGGGCGGGTGTGTGGCGTTGAACCAGCGGCAGACTGGTACACCTTGTGGAAGGACTCCATTCATCACACTGTCAGTTCAATAACATCAATAGCCCCGTGGCCAGTGCTTAATCCAGCCACTCAGAGGGCTCCTGTGATCACAGATGTGTCCAATTGCGAAGTGTCCCCGCTGCGTCCAAAGCTCTCTCCATAATCACAGCTTGCTCTGGGTCTTTCAGCACTGGAGTGGACCTGAACAACATTGTCGTCCTCCCCAGAGACATGCATACAGACTGATTGTTATATATTGCTACTTCTGTGATTGTAAATCTGTTGTCGTGTCCAAATGGATCTCGTTTCATGAGCTAAAAGGTCTGGAGACACATACAGTATGCAGCAGACAAACTGCATTTATCACAACAGCATGTGGGCAAACAGTAAGCGACACGATGGTGCTTCACAGCAAGAAGGTCCAGGGTTCAATTCCCACCTGGACGGGGCCTTTGTGGAGTTTTCATGTTCTCCCCATGTCTGCGCAGGTTTCCTCCTGGTACTTTGGGTACTCTGGGCTCTGCCCCTGCAGCCATAGCTCAGACGTGTCTTCCCTCTCTGCGCCTTCCCTTCTTTCCTTTTCACTCACTGCAGCCAGCACAGGCACCAGAGAACACTACATGACAACAGTTTTGTCACGACATCTGATCTTAAGTTTGCTAGCGAATTTACTATGTTTGTATGAACAGGCCATGTGTGAAGTCTTCTCGCGCGGCACAGGGATTCCTCACATACAGTTTTTCAGCTCTTCTTCTCATCGTTCCCTTTGAATATGGGCCATTCTTTTGCATTAATAAAACAGCGCCGCAAATACTGTACAATGCCATTCAGTCACAATGGCCTCAGTGTGTTGCCCCTCTGAGACTTGATACGCGACCATAGAATAATAGACAGCCTCTGCTTACTCCTCCCTGTTTCCCTGTTAATGACTATGTTCAAGAGGGAATCCATGCTGGATTTACAGACTCCTCCTACAATGCTCCTACCGAGCATGTTTCTAAAAAGGCGGGATCTTCCCTGGACTCGGCCCTCGCGGGCGGGGAGAGTGGCCCGTAATGGAGTACATTTCATAAGTGTGTTGTTTCAACTTTTTGTGTTGCCCTTCAGTTGTCATTGCGTCACTGTACAAGTGTCCCCACACAGTCTTTCCGGATGAGACACATGCAAATGCACACAGAAGTTCTCTGTGAGAGCAACAGTGTTTCCTCGGGAGTGCGGCGGCTTCATCTAATCTCTCTCCACTCTCTTAGTCCTGGATGTCTGTCTCTTTGTATTACTCCCCACTGCCTCGGCCCCCGACTCTGATCCGGGATGAGCTTGCTTTAACAGCCACTATTGTCCCGTGTGACTTTCCCTCTGTGGTCCCTCTGTAAAAGATCCTCTCGCTCAAGATCGGGCCCCTTAAGCATGTCTGTCACTTCTTCTGATGCCTCTGATTTTTCACAGTCTGGAAGCTCAAAGCTTCTTATTGAAAGAAAAAAAGAGGTAAGAATTCATTGGGGGACAGGAGTGTGTTTCCCTTGTCTGGACATCACACCCTGGAGTTTACATGTTTGAAAGACATGGGGTCAGGGCCAATAGGTTCGCTCTCATTCTTCCTCCTCCTGCCAGTAAGTGCCTCTATGGCCTTAACCTTTCTCCCTTTGACCCAGCCTTCTATTGCAGCAAATCCTGGCGGTAATAAGCGCACACTGACCTCCCAGACACGAAAACTCAATCCAACAAGAAGAATGCGTTTCAATCTCGCCACTGACAGAAACGGCGCGTCTTTGGCTTACAAGGCTGAGGCAGAAAATGCAATGACTTTGAAGGAGACAACAGAAAAAAAAAAGACTTGGTTAGCTTTAACTGGGGATCTAGAGGACTGGCAAGATTTGCTAACTTGTTGGCTTATCATTTTTGTTTTCACACTTTGTTTGCATTTACTCGGGATGCACCGATACCACTTTTTCTAAAACCGATACGAGTACTTGGATTTAAGTACTCGCCGATACCCAATACCGATACGAGTACAAGGCATTTTCTTCAACATTCTTAATTTTTTCACAGCAGGTTGGTTTGTACTTAAACTGTACTGTAAATTTACTCATTTACATTTCCTTAAGTAAAGTAGGCGACACATTTAAGAACAGTTATATTAGAATTGTGCTGATGCCATTTATTTATTTATTTCAATTTTCATTCAATATAATTTTTAATTTTTATTGCACTGTCCATCATAGACAGAAAAGCCCATGTCCAAAAGCTCCCCAAAGCCTGTGCTTTATTCATTTATGTATTTTTATTTAACAATAGTATTAAGATGTTGCCTAAATGATCTCTTTTCGTTTTTACTTCAGCTCCGTGTGGATTTTCTCATATGTTTGTAGCAACTTAGCGAGTAGCTACAGCGTTTTCATTGTTCTGCTGCAGCTCATTTTCGCTCAATATGGACATGCTGTATCTCTTTATTTTGGATTTTCTGAGGTGGGTTAGTTTTTCAGATTAATAAACCCCTGGGCATAAAACGACGTCAGAATGGCCAAAATTGCTAGACGCGAGTTAGCCTGTATGTTGTAAACACTGCAGACTCCACACTGCAGCACTAACAACATGTACCAGGCCATGGTTAAATCCAGCACAGACTCTGCGCAGTCTGTAATGAAGTCAGCTCTATGTGGATTACTGTATTTGCACTAAAGAATTCTCCAGTTTGTTGATATTTTCTCTCCTCAGCTGAGAGGTGCGCTGGCCGCACGTCAAATGTTATCGGTTTCTGGTATCGGGACCTCATGAATGAGTACGAGTATGAGTACAAGCATGTGGTATCGGCCTGATACTGGTATCTGTATCGGTGTATCCCTAGCATTTACAGTATAAGCCTATTGTGACAAATCTAATTTACTCTTAGGAGATTAAATGGTCCCTTAAGGTCTGAACAGCAACAAAAAGTATCTTTGCAATTTGGATGTCAATGCAGTGGAGCAGCTGTATTGATAAATGAGCTATCATGTCTGTAATTTATGCCAAGTGCAGCAAAAGGAAATAAAACACTCGTATACATAAAACACCTCAGTCATCATCAAAGAGCCTCAAGTAAACGGACTGCTCCTGTGTTTTCGATCATTCCACATCAAACCTAAAATGTAGCATCAAGGAGAAACTAATACATTTAAGTGCTAGCAAAAGCCTTAGAGCAACTACCTGCTTTTCCCGTTGTATACAAAGACGTGTAGTCTGAGACCAGGCGTGATTCCTTTGAGTCCCGGTGTGCATGATTGACAGGCAGGTTAAGCAATCAGAGAAAACCCGGATGTGAAAAGCACCATACAAATAAGCTTCCATTCCAAGGAAGTTGGTAGTTTGACGATGGTATAGACCTGTAGAGCAGAGACAAATGTGATCGATTTGCAACAAAATTGAGCAAATTAAGCAATTAATGGCTGTTTTAATGTCATTTTGGAGCGCTTTCATTAAATGGAGTAATAAAAGAATGTGTTCAACATCGTCAAAAGCACCCAGGACAATAACGATGGCTGGTGTACACTGTGCGATTCTTTTTGTTATAAGATTTTCAGATGTCACATTGCATGACGTGGGAATTCATGAGCCTGCACTCGTCTCCACTGTGCGATAGTTCAAAGAGACAATCGTAGCATCATGTGTGTAGTGAGGCAAGTGAATGTGTTTATTTTCATCAAAGTGCTAGGCAAGTCCTGTAAAATGCAGAGTCGGGCGCGCTCATGCCTGGCCTGTGTTGCTTATGACTCTGGCGGTGTTGACGGGGCAGTGACGGAGATCCTATCTGCAGCGAGAGGATGGCTCACTTTGAGACAAGCCTTCCAAAATATCAGACATTTGGTCGTATGATGGTTCTATTTAAAATCTTCTGTTGTGACTGAGGGCACGCACAAAGACCAGACGGGTACAACTCGTCTAAGCTCAGGTAAGAACGTATCTCAGTATGTAAAAATGGTGAATTATTCCTTTAAGACTAGGTTGACCACACAGAAAAGTATAACGCCGGTACATTCTATGCTATTCTGTCTATTCTGTCTTCCTGTTTTGACAACATGGTCTGTAATAGGATCAATAAAAACGTTTTGAGATTTGATTAGCTCTAAGCAAAGTTCCTGGCCGTCTCAGCATAATGTGTTCAAGTTTCAACTCCAAGAAAGTACTGATTGTCTCTCCTGTTCTTCACTCCACTACTGTCCACTACTGTCATGTCCAATAAAGCTTATGGGCCAAAATGTTAAAATACAGCCACGGGGCCTCATTTGCTGCTTTGCCTTTTCTCTTGTGACGGCTATTAATTTATTTTTAACAAAACTCTTAATAGCATACTCTGTATCTTTTACACTACATTGTACAGCTAATCAAGCTTTTTTGTACCCCTCTTCAAAAAATGAGGAAAATCATTGTTACACCCCTAATAACAACCATATACCTTTCAAAGACATCAGCTGTCTTTTCCACATTGACAGAACATGATCTACCACACAAAATCAATATCTATAAACCTATCTGTGATAACACTCTGAAAATGATGGATTACTATTACCTGACGTCTCCACCGTAATCCTTTGTCCAGGCTGTTGGGTCTCTTTCTACCTGTCCATTTCATCAGAGCCATGAGTTAATAAGCAAAACCTCAACCAGACGAATCCATTTCTGTGTCTGACACGGCAGGCACCTCTTTTCCTTTAGGTTTTTACAAGTTCGGAGCGATGTTGAGAGAGCGCGATCGTATTGACTTGGGATGGTTGGCTACAGAAACATTGCAGGGCTTTGTTGCTTGATGCTGTCCAAGGTAAAAAGCCGATCAATACTTTTCATATTCCGGCGCGGCGGAGTGCTATCGACCAGGGCTGTCTCATTGCCACGCCGTTTTTGGAAGCACAGCACGACGCATCGGCTCCGAAACGTGCCATTTTAATCAGGGGAAAGACACTCTCTACGTGCGACGCGTCTCCTCCTCCTCTCGTCTGCAGACCTCTCCAAACCTCTCCGCCTCGTTTCGGGATTGATGGATCGGAAAAGTGGCCCCCATCTATGGAGTATAAGAGCCTGAAGAGAAAGCTGTCAGACAGAGACATCCGCTGAAGAGCAAGACTAGGGTGACAGTCAAGAGGTGAAGTTGTGCTGCTCCAAGTGCTCTTTGCTGGTGGCAAAACAGACTCTTCAAGACTTCCAAATGATGTCTCTCTGTTTTGCTTGACTTTTGAGAGTCACGGCGCATATCGTTCAGACTTCAGACCTGACACATTCTTGCATTTAAATATCAGAAGCAGCTTTCCTGGAAGTAAAGGGCAATGATAAAAAAACCAAAAAACCTTGTGATTAAGGCTGCTGATATGCACACAAAACACTGTTCCTATAGCACCACAGGAACAACCCTGACAGTTTGCTGAATGCCTCTCCGCACTCTTCAATGTCTTTCCCCCTCGACTGTCCTATTAAATAAAGAAACAATTAAAACTAACGCAATTAAAATAAAAGAAGGTTTGCAAGTGTTGAGCAGTTTGCTGTTGAGTGTGAACTGTTTCAGCCCGTGGAAGTTAATTGGGATAATAGACAACATATAGTTCATCAACTTTATATTCTCAAAGGACAGACGGGTTCTAGGTTATGTCAGGTCACACGTGCAGGTAGAGAGCCTCCTCAGTGACTGTGTTTATGAGCTATTGTGGACATTAGCACTAGCCATGTGTGGGTAGTGATTAGCCTATGTCTTTATTGTGGAACCAAGGTTATGATTGCTACTACTAGACGGTATGGCCGCACGGCAAGACCCAATATCTCTATATCAAAGTTTATTTATATGGCACTTTACAACAACGCCAGGAAGATTCTAAGTCTTAGTCAAAATCTCACTTAAATTTAACAGCGAGACCATGGAGATGAATATGATGAATATGCTGTTTAAATTAGTGACTATGTGACTGAGTGATACTGACAGCTACCGTGACTTGGCTACTAACTAACAAACAGGCCTGCCTTTTGACCAAGAAGTGTTTTGGATTCAAACTTATGTCCTGTACATTTTATATATTATTAAACTTAACTGAGGGTGCATGGACTGGAATGAATCAATTTTGTCAGTGCGAATGTAAAGGACTGATCATAAGTTTTGCTCCAGGGTTAAGGTCAAGGTTATTTGTACCAAACGGCAAATGTGGTTGGCAAAGAGTGAGACAGCACCACACACACACAGACATAGAGCAACATCCATGGAACAGATAAGTGACATCTGTGGAAGCCATAAAAGTAAAAGCATTTTAAGCCCATCCACAAAAGACAATCTATAAAATACAGCAATAGAACAACAATCATCATGAGATACAAAGGCTACAGAAGGTGGAAAAAGGTCACTCTTGTCCTGAACAAAGACTATTTTAGGGACTCTAGTTTAGTGTAAACTATATATAGGTGGGGTTACGGCAGTTCTGACTTCTCCTTCTACGAGGAGCTAAATAGTCATCCTTAGTCAGATTTCTTATTGGCTGAAGAAGCTTCTCAAGAGAGGGGTAAAATCAATAAATTCAAGCTCTGTGGAAAGTAAAACTTGTAAATTATTTTTGCGTATTATAATTGATGGATTGGAAAGTATTAGCTACAAGTTTTTGAATGTAGCTTTGGTTATTGTTTATGGGCAAGTGAGATCCTTAACCTGATTGTTATTGTTATTGTTAAAATACCAGTTTCGCTTCTCAAAGTGTCATCCAGAACCAATTGTCTGTGTTGACAACAAGCTGAACCCAATCGCAATCTCACTGTCTTTCCACTTTCTTACGTTACTGCTTCCGGCCCCCTACTGGTACCCTGATACAAAGGCTAAACGCGCCTCGCTTGCTCTTAGCTCAGAGCACTCAACAACATCATTGGCAGAAATAGCCGATGATTACACTCATCACCACTCGCGCTTCTATTGTCACCCTCACCACCATCATGTCCTTCTTTACCATTACTGTGCAGTTATAGAGCAATCAGTGGACAAGCTGCGGCAAAATGAGTCCTCGAACAAGTGAAAGTGGTGGCTCCTTCTCATCAGGCGGTCACGGTAACTAAAGCCCCACTTTCTCCCCCACTGAGAATATAAAAAGTGTCATTTATGCATTCTTCTGAAGGGCAACCAGTTGTCTCTCTGAAGAAAGGCGTTCACAAAAGACCTACAGTAACTAGATCTCACAAGGTAATTTGATCAGAGGGAATGAAAGGCTGATGTTGTATAAATATACTAGTAATTCAGGTGTATTTGGTCGATACTCTGCATGTTAATTATCTACGGAGGCGCACAAGGTGCATTGCAACCACATCTTAAAATACTGTATTTGCACCCTCACTTTTAGTATCATCACTTTGTACTTTAATGACGAGGATCTCTTTCGGTTTCAACGTTCAAAACTTTTATGCACCTTCAGTCACTTTGTTCTGGAGCCAGCGCTGCCAAGGTCACGACTTGAACCACTAACATTCTGACACCATTTGCCGGGTCTTCCCCAAACTATTCCCACATGGTCTCCCATCCTTACCGGCCAACAGTGACGCAGATGGTGGAGCGGGTCATCTCATGATCGGAAGGTCGGGGGTTCGAACTCCGGCTCCTACGAGTGCAGACTGTTGTTGTGTCCTTGGGCAAGACACTTCACCCAATGCCTATCTATGTGTGAGTGGTTGGTGGTGGTCGTAGGGACCGTTGGCGCAGATGTGAGCAGCTTCTGTCGCTTCTCTCAGTCTACCCCAGGGGAAACTGTGACTACAAATGTAGCTTACCACCATCATGAATGAACTGATGGAATTATCAGCCAATCAAAATTCAACGAACAATAGGAGCGCGTCTGCCAGGCCCTGCTGTGTCTCAGTAGCGTCCCCTTCACTTTCCTCGTCTGGGAAAACCGCTAATGTAACTGTGCATGGGCAAGACGTTCCAAAACATCAGAACAAGTGCAGCTCAACTCAACCGGATAAACAACAACAACAAAACATTTCTCTTGTGAAATGTCCGAACGAGGCAAAATGAAGTGGATTTATAAATCACAGATATTTGGCGCCGCTTTCTCATGAAGAGCTCCCGTAGCAAAGCAGCGGGAACGACAGCGAGATGTAGACGCTTGGCAGAGAAGAGTTTCCCTGCATCAGCTGCACTGGGACTCAGGCAGGAAACAGGTACGGGACTATGAGTGCTAAAAAAGGCATCCCTGGACATCCCAGATAGCACCAAACTGTGAGTCTAGTATCTTTTTGTTACTATGGGTTTTGCGGGTTGATCTCTATAACCATGCCTGATAAGATATGGCCAAGTCCTACCTAACCAGACCTGACCACCTTCAGCTTCCAAGATCAGTTGGTGAAGAAGGGTCAACAGAGGCTCTTCTTTCTGCGTTCCAAAGCTGCTCTGCCAAAGAACCTCCTCACCAACTTCTACCGCAGCACTATCGAGAGCGTACTCACATACGGGTGCGCCTTGTGGTTCTCTAGTTGCTCCTTGGAGTACAAAAAAGACCTGCAACGAGTGGTCAAGTCTGCAGAGAGGATTATTGGCGCTCCTCTACCTTCTCTTGAGCAGATGTATTCCACTCGTCTCAAGAATATGGGCTAGAAATATCTCTGACAGCACTCACCCAGGAAGGGAAATGCCCTTTTGGAAGTTTCACTGGACATGTCATGAGGCCAGTGAGTAAATCGCTGGTCAGCACTTGAAATGACTTTTATGATATTTATTCAGATTTTTTGTTGATATTTTATGTTTTTCATGCTGTTATGCAAGGGAGTGCTTTCTAAATGAGTTTTGTTGTGATTAATTTTGCAATGACAATAAAGACCTATCCTATCCTAAGATCAGAGCGTTCTCAATCTGCAACTGAAAGAAATGCACAAAAATAGTTTATTTCTAAAACCAAAAAAATAAAGCCTCAAAATTTCAGATGCAGGCTCCCGAATCAGCCTGTAAAAGGACATTGTCAGTATCAGCAAAGCATATCAGATAGATTTTCCCAGTTCTGACTATTTTGTCTTTGTGTCCTTGGGCAAGACAGTTCACCCATGTAGCCTATTATCTGAATGTGTAACTCTGTTTCTCTGTTTGCTCTTGTTCCATTTTGTTTCCTCTATTTGCATCTCTCTTCAGTGTAAACACGCAAACGCAAACAATAATACCAGCTTTCGATGAAAGCGTCAAATACGCATACTTACCCAAACACACAACTTCATCTGCAGTCAAACAGCTGATAAGTTGTGTCAAGTACACTCGAGTGCTCCTCCACAGTACAATGAGGACAATAGATTCAGAAAGGGCCCCGCAAAAGTCTACAGTGATAGAGAGTGGGCTGATAAATCATGCCGGTGTTGTTCATCGTCATGCATAAAGATGACACATTAGCGCTGGAATCCGGTGGGACAATATGATGAGACTATTAAGCTCAGCGGATACAGGCTCATTGAATTATTAAAAGTTTGTCTTGGAGTCCTCTGGAGACTTTCGAAGAAGAGTTTGGAGATCACACTACTTGATGCATGGTTGATCGCAAAGGTCTATAGTAGTTTGGGTGCATAGTATAAGAAAATGAGCTCCTCAGTGTATTTAAATTGAAAGTAAGTGGGATTTTGTGCCTACGGGTTTTTTCTTTACTTCGAGAAAATCCCTGCCCAGAGTTTTCCCTTTACCATACCTTGAACTGATGCACAGTATTTGTGATTTCAAGTAATGTAAGAGACAAACAATGCAATTATTCAACGCCTGATTTTGTTGTATGTAAAACGCTGCTGTTAATGAGCCTGAAATAGTTGCTTGCTTTTGCTCTCCTGACATGCTAGTGGCAGTACTTTAAGTGGCTCAAAACAAGTGCATATACCGTCTTTGGCACAAGGGAGTGATAAACTCTGGTGTAAAATAAGGGGTACAAAGCAAAAGCCATAGCTTGTCTGGATTACACTCGTCTCATAATGCAAAGGTCGCGATGTCGTGCCAACATGTGTCACTTTTTTTCCCCCTGACACTGCGACACATATTCAGAAGCTTTCACATCTGCAGCAGTCAGCAGGCGTCCTTATACAACGAAAATATATCTTATTTGTCCTGTTTTCTGGTGTCAGCTGAGACCGGCGTGCAGAGCCTGGTGCACCTCAGTCTGAGACGGCTCCTCTCTCCACACAGCCGCTTCTCACACACGGCTCTTTGCTTTTGCTGGACGCTGAGAGACTCAGCGGGAAGAAGTAGGAAGTGACAAGCGGTTGACAAAGCAGCCCAGGGAAGAAGGATTAATGCAGACGCACTCGTGTGTACCAGGACTCTGGCCACGCGTTCCTGGCTCTCAGAGAAGTGAGGCTGATGCTGAGTATGGGCACGTACCGGCCCACTTAAAGCACTGGTTAGTGGAACGACTAACATACATAGTTCCTGCACCACAGGAACTACGTAAGGAGGATAGTTACTGTGATGCAAAAATCTCCATGAGAACTAAGCAGTTAGGAGAATATAGGGCCCAGAAAGTCTTCAATACACAAGTGTACATCTTAGTGGTTGGTTGTCACTCAAATGCGTCATGTGACCGTGAGTTCACATTGGAGAAATGGCTTATGAACTTGAGGAGCATCACAAGAATTGACTTTTACCACGTCATGGACAATTCTATCTGTCAAACCATATGGGAGTTTGGAACTAAAGTGGCCCTATCTTGTTAATAAGTTGTGCTAATCAGCTGAAGTAGTGATTTTTTTTGTCCTCAGTGATGTCAGTTTCACTGGAATAGGTCAAAGATTTGCAAGAAAAATTAATGGTTCAATGGTCACTATACATTATTTAAAATGGAGTAGGCACATTTTCTTGGTCTTGCTTTGTTTGTTTCTCCTATGGGCAGATAATGGAGAAGCTGAGCATTCCTGTTGTGGCCCTAAGCCAAACACTGCCTTCTTTAAATACCAGTGTTGTACATCATACCGGAGTCCAATGTATTTGTGGAGTATTTTAACTTTTCTTGGTTGTGTACACATTTCTTAAATTCATCCGTGGGAACAGAGGGGGCGGGTTTAACCTGATATTGCCTAGTCTGCATTCAATTCTGCATTAATTGATTTTATTTTAAAAAAGGGCTGACAATCGATTCATTCTGGAGTTTTTGATCTAAACAATGTATCAGCTGCGTACAGTCAGTGCCAGTACTAGTCCTTATCCCATTGTTGGCTCCAGTTGATCCGTAAAGAACAGCATTGGGATTGTTTAGCGTCGACTATGATCCGTTCTCATATGGACGTCTCTGCCAGCGTTATGTATATGTTTTCTGCATTTTTCCCGACACTACTCGCAATTATCATCTGCTGCCAACAGCTGGTGCCCTTTTATCTCCCAAAAGCCTGTGGGTGTTCATATCAACAAAAAACATAAATGCCAATACCGTCTTCTGCTACAAATACGCTGATCCATGTAATTACATGACATGCAATATGTTTCCAATGTACCCACCGCATATTAGATGAAGTTAAAGTTTATTTCGACCCAGAGTTCAGTCCGGCGGTAATCAAGAAATCTTTCCCAGCTGTAATGACTTCACAAGTGGTCAGTGAATGCGCTGAAGAAATGAATGGATACAATGTTGTGGGATAGGCCCCTGGGCGTTTTATTTCTCCGCTCATCATCGCCGTCGTTTTCAGCACGAGAAGAGACAGTTTTGTGGTCATGGTGTAGGAATGTGGTTTCGGGTTTTGCTGGTAAATACAATATGGGTTTTCAAAAAGAAAGTTTTCCAAGACTTTTATTTGTATTTTACAGTATTTAAAGGGAACATATAACTTTTACTACTTTTACTAGTCTTACTTATGATTAATAAAGCAATCTCGTTTGGTAATTGCGTTCTTTTTCTGAACATTCATGAATTCTTGGTTTAAGGAACAATCTCCTCGTCGACAATCCCAGCACCGGCCCACAATCAGCCCCTATCTCGTGCTAGTGCCGCCTCCAGTAGTAAAGGCTCTGTGACTGTATCTTGGATGTTGATGATCAGAGTGGTAGACGGTCACGGAGAAGTGTAGCTGATTGGTCACAGATGTTTTGAATTATGTCTGGTTTAAAAAAAAAAAGGTTCATATACTGTTAGCATCTTATTAGCTAACTGTTATTGCATTAGCGTTCCAGCTGGATTAGCTTGTATGTAAACAACACCGCTTTACATACAAGCTTATCCAGCTGGAACGCTCTGAGGTCAGATGTTTGCCATTTTCAAGTGGGAAATATCCCAGCTCCCAGATGCCTGAAATGCAGCATTAGCTTTCAAATGAGATATGGCCTGGCATACACGGAAAGTTATGCTTTTGTTTCTTGTATGCAGTTAAAGGTTACTCAAGCTCAGCTGTAGTTGTCGTGCCTTTTCAAAATCGCTTAGAGCGCATCACCTTTATAAGAGCAAATGCTCTAAACAGATGACATTTTCAGCACATAATTATTGTAATGTTGCATTGAATAATTATAGTTATTCAATGTAAACACCATTGCACATATCTAAATGTATAATTAGTACGTATGTATGTAAATGCCACAATAAAACATACTCTATGTAAAATGCCGGTAAAAGTGCACATGGCTGAACTGGATTGACCCAACTCATGGTATCACATGCTTCCTCATATTTACTGCTTACTGTTCTCAGGAATTTATCAGTTGGCCCCATGTTATTCATAGTACAGTGGTAGTGGTTTCTCGAATGTATGTTAGCTCATGGGAGACGTTTCATCTTCAAGATAAAGAGCTTATTCAAACAACTCCTGCTTTCGCAACAACAGGAGATTTATGTACCAGATAGATAAGTACATATGTCATTTTTATAGTCCAAAATTCTCTCTTTCTTCTTCTCTTCTTCTTCTTCTGCAAGTGTATTTTTCAGTTACTCATTTTTACCCTCGGGGCTACCCACTACCCAGTGTTAAATTAAGAATTTGACTTAACCCCTTTTTTTTATAAAAAGAGAAAAAAAAACCTGAACTCTGTGCCTCTTGGGTCCAGTTGCTATTTGTCATTGATTGTCTCTTTGATACTTGTGATATTGACGCCTGCATTTACTGTTATACACGACTTGTTCCACACAGTGATGTACAGTTGGTGCCTCTATCATTCATCTTGATCTCCTGAACATTGCTCTTTTTTAAATTTCTCTCCATACACTGTGAATATATTGTGTATATTTGTCTGAAAAACTTTTTGTTTGTTTGTCATGTGTTCTCTGATCACATGTGACTTCTGATCATGTGATCATGTGATCTCATTTTAAAAAGGGACACACCTGGTGCTACTTCTTATGCCCTGATGAAGACATTGTGTCAAAACGCGCAGGCTGTCCATCTCCCATTAAAGGACTTTTATGATTTTTCATAAAACAGAGTGCCTCAGACTTTTTTTTTTGACCTTTTGATTAGGCTACTCCTGCACTTGCTCTACACAGCCTTAATCTAGTCAATTCTTTCCTAATTATTACCCATTTTTACCGTTCAGTTTTAGTTATTCATATACCAGACAAGATCTGAACACTGATTGGTTAGTTATATGGGGCTGTAATTGGCACAAACTGTCAGGAGAACTGCTCGCCCACACATATATGATTGGTGGGTGCAAGATTAATTGCAATGGAATTTAAATCACAATTTTAACGGTTGCTCTATCAAAAAATTATCTTGTCATGCAGTCTTGTTATGTATGAAAACAACGCGGTTAATCCCCTAACTTGAAGAAAATTGATTAAAATGCATTTGATCCTTGTATCACTTCATCAGCTCTGTCTTCTCTGTCTCAAATATTAGTACTTCTCATTATGAGTGTGTACTAGTGTAAGAGATTGTCTTTGAATTGTTCAACCCTGTATCATGTGGCAACATACTGTGGGATCAGCCTATATTGTAAGTTTTTTAAGACAAACCTGAATAAAACCGCCCAAGACCCGGCAACCATTTGGTCATCATTTAGTACCCATAATTCAATTTGAAACCGGAAGCTGGAAATTTGATTCAACTTTTTACACATTGACGCAAACCATTGATTTTTGAACTATGTGTCCTGATTGGGGAGGGCAAAATGATGACTTAGAGAATGCCCGATCCTGGCACAGCGAACACAGACTGCCACTGGGACATTTCTATGGTCGGCCTGAATAGTGCGCTGATGACAAATGGAGACCGCTGCAAGCCCACGGTTTCTTTCTTGCTTAGCTTCTGGGATACATGTTTATTTCAAAAAGAGCTTTCTTTTTGCTTACATAATGACCTGGCTTGGTTTTTGTGCCCATTTCAAAGCTAACATGGAGGAATGGCTCTGTATTCTTTGAAGCTCAAAAGCACTGACATTCAATTCGAGAGTCTGATTCAGATATGTTACATAAAGCACTTTTTGTAAAGCTGCACAACCTGAATTATCCTGTTTTCAAATTGGGAAAGTCACAGATGTAGTTGAGTAAAATCCCTTGGCTACTGCCCAAACAGCTCTCATGATCTGTCCTGCACATCCTCATTGTACATGTGAATTAAGTAGACGCCTGTGACTGGAAAGTGAACTGGGCAGAGCGTTCAATAAACTACGCAGATTTAGATTGTTACTTCCAGAACAGTAATAAGTAAAAATGCTCTATATTTAGAGCTGTTTTTCAAGGCACTGTATCTGGGCAAAAAAAGAAAATGACATTGAAGGTTGTTGCTAGTCTTGCAACCAATGGCCAAGGAAAGCTCCTCTTATTGGTCTTCATGGGGGTGCTGACATGGCTGCAATACCACCCCCTAGTGACTAGGGGCTCCAGAAGGCTCACTATGATATGGAAACCAATGGGGACTTTACACCTGTAAAAACAACTAATAACAACAACAAAGTAATTTCTGGCGCAGTTGGTAGAGCGGGTTGACTCGTGATCGGAAGGTCGTGGGTTCGAACCCCAGCTCCCGTCATTGTGTCCTTGCGAAAGTCAATTCACTTGCCTCCAGTGTCTGCGTACATTGGTGTATAAATGAGAGTGTGAATGGGTGACTGGTTCTTTACTGTAAAGCGATGATAGAAAAGCGCTATATAAGTTGAGTCCATTTACCATTTTTGGAACATGTTCTGTAGGAGGAGGCTGACCTGCCATCATAGATTCTCTCCCAAATGCTGTTATTAATGTAAATGGTGAGGAGTGAGGAATGAGAAATTCTTACAACACACTGCTAGGCATGACTCTTAACAGAATGAATGAGAAAGTCCATCCATCCATTTTCTTCTGCTTTTTCTGGTCAGTGTCGTGGACGCTGCATTCTGAAGCGGGGACATCCAGTCTACTCTCACCACAGACACGTTCTCCTCCTCCACTGCTCCTTTGATCCCATCAGAGAAACAGAGTCCCTGGAGAGTGTCTTAGGTCTACCCCTTTGCTTCCATACTTGCAGGGGAGTGAAAAGATCAGAACAAGGCAAGTCCTCTGGAGGAGAGGAGCACCACTAACAGGTGTAGACCAGTGTGTTTTGAGCTCTGAATACATTTATGTGCATGAAACACTCAACTCCAGGTATGTCCCATAGCTCAGAAAGTCAGTTTAGCATTGCACAGGCATCTTAGTCTATCTGTAAAAGGGTTAATTGCGAAATAAATTCATCCTAACATCACTTAAGTCACTAAAGATTTGTTCTTTGAGTCCCTCTGAGGCTTCCATATGAGCTCAGAGCATGCTCAAACTCAATTCAAAATGTCATCAACAATTCCACATTGCCCTCCTAATACACGCCCTATATACAATGTCCATACATATATTTGATTTGTATCAGACACCGTCCCTCTCCCCGGTTTATTCCACTCATGACAGCTCTCAGTCCCTGCCTGCATTAACCTGCGTAACCTTGTACAGTGCGATTGCATGTCTGTGCCGGGGCTTTGCGTTTCTCCCATGACAACCTGACACCTCCATGGACTGACATTCATTCTCCTGTGAGCTTTGTGTACACTGTGCCACATGAATACATGCGGCTACACGGACAAACGGACGGGCCATTTATGCAGCCTCACATCTCGCCACGCTGCATCTGAATTGACTATACATGCGTGTTTTATTGGATGGTCGGCTGTCGCTTCAGATCCGCCACGCGTCTAGATGGTCCACTCCGAATATTTGCTTGATATACTTGCTCTTGGATAATGATTGGGATAAGAAGTATTTGATTTGCGACAGAGAGTGAGAGTCTACAGCGTTGGCGGTAAAAAGGTCAATTTCTGGACCTGGTAGGGTTTTTCTGTATCGCATGTTCTCCCTTCTCTGGGCAGATTTCCCCGTCCAGCTAGGTTTCACTATCAATCCAAAACATGCACGGTATTGGCTTATCCTCCGGCTATAGGTCCTCCTGACCAAGATCCTTGCTCAAGATTTGGAAGTTGATCCCTAGGCCTTGCATTTTGGTAAGCCACTGTGACTGACATGTTGCCTGTAGGTAAAGGATGAAAGATGGATCAAATGTCTTAAAAAATGATTTCAACCCTGAATAACAAAGGAGCATCTACAGAATTTCATCGCATTCACAAAGCCATACTGCTAATGTATCATATCGGACTCCACTGAGGGTGAAATAATAAGAACACCTTCAAAAGTTTCCCGCATCTGGAGTAAACACATTTCTAGGTTCGATCTAATTGCACAAAAGTTGGCCGTATGTAACAAGTGTTGTGGCTGTGTGCTGTGATCCAGGATACATCGATAACCTGCGGAGTAATCCTGTCTTTCGTCTGTAGGAGCCAATGGGAAAACCGATAGCGTCCTGTGGCTAAACCATTTTACTCAGTGGAAAGCATCGGAAGGGCCACTAAAGCCACACTTAAGATTTCAACTGAGTGGTGAGACTTTATACAGTATGTGACCGGAGGGAGGTCTGGGAAAATCACACAATAATTACAAGAACTACTACTAGTCCTACTCCTTACTCTAAGCTTCCATTACAAGTGCTATAATTAGTCCATGCACTGATCATTCAACCTCTTACCCCTCACCTTAACCAAGCGCATTTTCTTCAGTTCAACTTTACCCAAATCTAAAGGCTTCTCAGCTGGAGTTTACAGTCTCCTAGGCCAGAGTAACGCTTCATTAGCTCATCAGCTAAACCCAAACATACAAATGTATTTTTCTGAGACCTTGAAGAGTTACCAAGAGCCCCCCACACCTGCAGCACAGTGGAGGTTTCACAAGAGGCACTATAGGAAACAAGGAAGGGACAAACGAGGAGGAATCCGTGCAAGACTCACAGCTAAGCCACACATGCCTACACTGTAAATAATTTTCCTGTAAAATAACAGTAAAGAGCTGGCAGCAGGGTTGCCAGCTCTTTATTGTTATTTTTACGGTATTGGAACGTACAATGACTTTACGGTAGTAGTCTGTAAACAACAAAAACGGTATATTTCTGTATTACTACAATTTACAGTAAAGAGCTGGCAGCTAGGACGCCAGCAGTATACCGTTATTTTACGGTATTCATAGGTAAAATTACTTTACAGTAGTATTCTGTAACTCACAGATCGATCAGTCTAATTAAGCAAAATAAGCAACAAAAACATCAATAAAAAATAGAATCCTTTATTCCAAAGAACAATGTTGAGTTTTTAACAATATTGCTACTTTAAGGAAAGAAAGAACAAAAGAAAAGAAAAAACAGAAAGTAAACCCTGTTGGGTGATGCTGGTTAGACTGACTTTCTAGTCGCACAGAAACAACCTTCAAACATCTGCTTTAGACAGTGGTTCTCACTTGGTGTGTTGGGACCCAAAAAACATTTTCAGTGGGTGTAGAAACATCTGAATCTGTTGTTTTGGCCATAATTTCAAATTTATATATAGATTTATTTAACGTTTATTCATCACTCATTATATATTTAAAAAAAAAAATATATTATTTGGGTCACTTATGGTGGGTCCTGACAGCATCCCAGTTGAGAACCACTGCTTTAGACCATGGCAATAAACTGATGAAATGATTTTTTTTTTTTTAAATGTCAAAAATATACAATTTAAGATTCATATAATGTAATCTGCAAGGTATTCTCTGCTGTACATGAAGATATGCATTCATAATTACATTTTGAACATTGTGCAAAATATTGTCGAAATTTGAAAAACAAACTTAAGGCGAGTCGCTATATGTGAATAGGAAAGAAAAAAATGCTGAACATTACTGACATACTGTAAATATGAGGAAAAAATGTTTTGCAAGTTTTCTGTTATTTTATATTTTATTAACAAAATGGCCACAATTGTCTTTATTTTCAGTGACAAAATCTTGTTTTGGGGATTCAAAACTCAATAAATAAGACTGGGATTTAGATATTAAAAAATCCCTAGCAAGTGTCTCCCAGAGAAAAATATCATATTTGGATTATATGTAGCATCATCTTGAGCCCCTTGTGCAGGACACATTACTTCCAATTACCTCAAGCTCCCTCTCGGACAAGACATCATAAAATAGGCATCTTGCAGGGTAAATTTTGTAATTTTTATACAGACATGAAGATGTTAAGGGAGAAGCCTTAAGAACAGCTAACAGCACAAAATGTTCAACATGTGCATCAAGACTACTTTGAAACTATGGTAGTAGAGTAGAACATTTTGACTCTATGCATCAATAAGCATAAAACATGCATAGATGAAACTGTAAGGTGTGCCACTGCGAGCTAGACTTGCAGCTTACCTCTTAAAATGTCCTGTGAGGTACTGGCATGTGTTTTACTTCTGAAAAATAGTCCAGTGAGGTAGACTTGTACTTTCACGTCTTCTTGTTCACTCACTTTGGTAGCCGCTGTTCCTCTCTGCAGCGTTATTAGTGTTTCCACTGTCAAACAACAACAATCATAATCATTACAATAAATAAACTATTCAATCAGCAATGCTCAGTGTACACTCCAAACTAATTTAATTGTATATCCAAAGAAGGTGTTTTACCTCTGAATGAATTCCAGCTTGCACGCTGCCTCTTCCTGATGCTGCAGGTTGAATATGTAGTAGATTGCGAACACAGCAGCAAGTCCAGTTGTAAATGTTGGTGTGATCCTCACAGATTACGCAGGCCTCCATGGTGATCATCCAACCTCTAAATGTAACTTGTTCTGTTGCACCTGAGACTTCAAGTCATAGCAACAAGGGAATGTATGTTACCAGACAATGAATGGCCAATATGATAAATTATGTGTCTATCAATTAATCTAAATGAAATATATACTTTACCTGGCAGTAATAGACGAGGACTTGGAGGAAGACTGAGAGTTGTCTTAATGTCAAATGCAGTGGTGAACACCTGCAGAGTACAAATACATTACAATTTTAGCATTTTTAACAAGAAAAAAATATGAAAAAGGTTAAAATTAGTCAACAAATAGAGCATATGAGTCAAACTGCTAAACAGATTTGGCATGCAAAATTGAAAGTGCAACCACATTTTTAAAGCAAAGTAGGGCTAACTGCACGTTTGTTATGTCTGTGAGTGTGACACTTAAATGTTAAAAACTTTTGAAAAGTCCAACTTCAATCTGGTAAAACACAATTACTAGTCAGGCATATTTTTAATGTATTCTCATGTGCCTAACATATGCCACTATGGTTGCACAGTTATAACAACAGATCTGACTGGGGAACATTTTGTTGCTGCCTGGTGGTAGGTCCATTTCATGCAGAGATATCAAATTTTGACATGACTTCAGTATTTAAGTACTGACACTAGGGTAGAAAAAATACCCTGGTAAAAGTGCTGAGTCTAAAGTACCTCGTTAACAAGTGCTGTTCCTCCGGTGCACAGGCTAATGTTAGCGGAATTAAACAAAAAAATATGAAAATCCAATCCTAATTTAAATCCAAGCCTCACTGATATGGCATAATCACTAGAAAGCAAACTCCTGACCACCAGTTTCATATCAAACATTAATATGAATAAGAGTTTAATTACCGTTTAATTTGTAGATGCAAGACCCACTGGATGTTGTTGAAGAACACGCGATGATGTGTAGCACATGGCATACAAAGTCCTCCTGGAAATTCTGATATCCAAATGATGGTTCATGAATGATGATCCCTCCAGATGTTGATGGCAAATAATTTCTGTGTTGTACCTATATTTTTGACCAAAAGCAGTAGGCTAGCTTCAGTTTGAACGACGTCTGACTTCTGTTCTGACCATGCTCCAAATACCCACGTCAGCACGCATTTTTTCAAAAAATACTGTAGTGTCCCGTAATTTTAGCATCATCATACTGTTAATGGCATCTGTCCTGCTGCTTCAAGTTAAGCAACCCACAATGCATTGCAAACTACAGTACTAGCCTGTTAAACATAAAAACGGTATTTTAGTGTTGGAAATTGGCTGTAAATTTACAGCAATTTCTTACAGTGTACTATTGTTTCTGCTAATGGACATTTACTGGCGAATAAAAAAGATTAACAGCTCAACTCTTCCCAGAAGATGGCAAAAGATTGTAGTGGAGTGGAGGAAGCTGCGCAGGAGGAAGAGGAAGGAGGAGCTGACCGTTTCAAAGGAGCACTGAAGGCAGCCAGGTCCGAGTACTATAGGGTTTCCCCGACCCCCATAAACATGCTTGTCAGGTTGGCCCACAGTGGTGCAGCTCAGGACTAACACCTGAACACTATTTCGTTGTATGGTTGTACAATGACAAATAAAGTACTTACTTACTTACTTACTTACTTACTAAGACCTACAAAACTGATTGTTTGTTTTTTCGCTCGGTTCAGGTGGGGGTCAAGAGGTTGATAACTAATTATACTTAGACACTGACAAAGGTGGTTAAGTGTTTGCTTTTGTAACTATTTTGTCGTACATCATTCCCAAAATGCACTCCATAGTTTAAAGAGGGGGTACAAGGCTTTTTTCAGCCTTTATGACTATCTTGCATTTTTTTGTTAGATAATGCAATATGGATCTAAAACAGCTGAAATAAAAATATCCTGACATTTCATAGATATTGTATATGTATATATCTGAGTGGACATGATTCTGTTTGTCCACTCGACTAAAGACCCATAGTCAGGTTCCAGTCACACATGCCCCATATAAATAACAACAACAACAAAAAAAGATCCAAATAGCTTTTCACAACACCTGGCAAACCACAATGCAGTCCAGATTTGGCAGCAATAATAAAAAAAAAACTGGGCACTCCGATCAAATATCAACTCTTTGTTGTTGGACCAACATGACCCTGAGTTCACCTAATGTTTACAGAATGTTTTCTCCTTTTCCTTCTGGCGCCACATGAATGCAGCATTATATAGCAGCCCTTATGAGATTGCTCATTGAGATGTAACATTCAGATTGAAGTCTGCACCAGAAAATCCAACGCGCTGGAACACAAAGATTGCTCAAACCTGCCCAAAATGTGCCTCAACATCGGACTTCTTTCGCGTTGAGAATGCTTTCCTTCTTAACTCAAAAAGCCCAGTCCATTTGACAACCCGTGACTTTGGTCTCAGTCGAACACAACAAAATGGGTTTCTTAATGACCACAAAATGGAATATTCCTTCATGCAATTGGTAATAAAAGTGAGTTTGTTGTTTTCCGGGATGAAATCCTTGTTTTCGTGTGAAAAATGCTTATTTCCCTGACTGTAATGTGGTTGTTCACTGAAGCAGAAATATCTTTGAAACAGTGACCAGATTGTTTTTATGTATTTGTGCTTTTACGGCTTTGTTAAACAAAAAAACAAAACAAAAAATTGCATTTGAGGGCTAAATTTAAGCTACGTTTGACTCTGTGCCATCATTGCTTTGGCTGTTTTGTTCTGACTTACATAAAGGCAGCCATTCACACATAAACAGATGAGATTTGTGTTCAGGAAGCTATAGAAATTTCTACAGGAATTGTATTGTTGTTCCCTTTTGACAGAAAATTGCATAAAGTATGTATTTAAATATCTTATTCGTATAGCCTGATTTATTGAGCTTTAACCCGCACAAAACAAGGCTTTTTTTTTTTTTTACATATACATAGCTGTTTTTACATGTGCTAAATACAGTTGACGTTGACATTATTAAAAACAAAAAACAACAAAAACTCAATACATTTAAACCTTGCTCCACAATATTTTTAGACTTTGATACCTGACAATAGTGGCCATTAGTTTATGTATAAACTGCCTTATTTTCAGAACATAAAATTATTTCCTCATACAGGCAGAGCCTTATCCAATGAGGGGGCTGGTGCCCAGGGGCCAACCAGTCAAGGGCCTATCAGAATTAAGGAAAAAATGTGTTGATTTTCATGTCAATCACTTGACTTTGCGGCATGATTGCACTGCGCTCCTATGTGTGTACCTGGAGGAGCCCCGCCATAACTGGATACATGTAAGAGTAGCAGGGTTAGGGTTTTTGTGGGATATATGGGTTAGGGTTAGGCTGAGGGGTGGGGGTGGGGGCCTCCAATTCTGTTTAAGCCCCGGGGCCTATGGGTACAGTAAGGTGGGCCTGCATACAGGTGCTCGTCATCTAATTAGAATTAAATCATGAAAAAGTGCATTTACTTCTGTTATTAAACTTAAAATGTGAAACTAATATATGATATAGACTCACTATATGCAAAGTGACATGTCAAGCCTTTGTTATTATTTATGATTATGGGATACAATCCATTTTTAAAATATTCAAATTTTCTGAGATTTTTTAATTTGTCATTTTCTTCCACTTGTCCGTTGCCGGGTTGTGGGAGCAGCCGTTGGAGCTGCCCAAATCACATTGCACCAGCCCCTATGGCTCCTCCTGCAGGTGGTGGGTCCACAGAAGGACGGCCTCATGGTTCAAACTAGGCCTGTTGGTCTCTCATAAGGGGCTTCTGAACCGCTCTTTGTCTGACCCGTCACCTAGGACCTGTTTGCCATGGGAGACCCTACCAGGGGCACAAAGCCCCCGACAACATCATGGCTTCAGGATCATTCGGGCGCTCAAACCCCTCCACCACGTTAAGGTGGCGGTTCCAGGAGGGGTCATTTGTTATCATTTTGATGAAGCCCAAATAAAGGCTACATATCTCACTTTGCATGTAATGAGTCTATGATATATTAGTTTGACAGTTTAAGTTGAATAACAGAAGTAAATGCACTTTTCCATGATTTTCTGACGAGCACCTGTATTTATATGAGTAATCTACACTACAACAGTTTTCAATATTGATATCTAAATATTTCCCCTCCCCACTACCTTAGTTTGACTAAAATAGTCAAACTCAGGCATTGTTTGAGAAAGTTTCAGCCTTTCTTTCAGATAAAACCCCAAACCCAAGACATTGCTGACTAGCCTTTGACTTCTATGCCCAGTGTATCTGACTAACCCAAAGCTTTGTACCGATCCCGATAGTCTATTGCCACATGCGTCTCTCTACCCATAAATGTTTGCCAAATAATATCCCATCTTCACAAGGCACGGCAGGTTTGCTGGGCCACACATGATAGCCAAAGAACAAAAACACACAATACAATCAGTTAACATCGGGGCTGAGTAAAAGTGCGGCCGAAGCCGGCTGCAAATGTCACGGTGGCACCAGAAAGAACGCTCCGACGCTGAGGGATGAGAGGAGAAATGCAATCTGTGCCTAGACAGAGGTGTAACAGAGCAATTTGTTTGTGGTGTAATAGAGAAAAGATGGCTTGGCCCGGCTGATAAGTTGGCAAGGGCTAGACTGGGGCTGGATGGCAGGGATAAGAGCCGAGTTTCCCATAGACAAACACTTGCACAGGCAGTAGAGAGAGGCGAACAAAGAGGTGCCAATGTGATATTTTAACAGCAGCCGAAAGCAGACGGATTATTTATAGAGCTGTTTAAGTCTATGGGGAGGTTCATGTTAAGGCTGGGCACATGTACAGTATATGGGCCCGGCCAAAGCTAATATAAACATCAGGTTCGACATATGGCCAACAAATGCCACAAGGATTTCTATGTTCGCGAGACCATTGGAAAGAGTTTGAGGGGGCGAGCGAAAATGACTTTATTGAATTAAAGGTGTGTTTGAATTTGTTACTATTGAAATACTGGGCATTGAGCGCTGGCCTTGTATTCAGCGGCTCGTATGACGTGCTGAAACATGATCTTTGGCTCTTTACTGACCAATGTATTTCAAAAGTCCCTAACCAGTGGAGTCACGCTGAGATTCGGAGTCATTCACAGGCCATCAGTATTTATCAGACTATTATTTCACCACATAAAAAAATCTATATTTACTGCTAAACACTGCACTATTTCCTACAGAACAATATCTTTGCATCAGTGCACTGTATGGAAAAATACATAATTAATTATTCATATTTATGTATATTTATTTTGAATGAAAAGTAAAAATGCTGACTTTTATGGGCAAAATTCTGAATACTCCCCCTGGGCAATCACAATACGGTCCCAAGAGCGGGATATTAGTTCCAAAGGATTATTATAGCACTATCCTATCGAGGACTTTAATATAAATGGTCTCAACTTATATTCTCTACTTGCACATGACCCATAGTGCTTTGCGTCTTGAGGGGTAGTTACGAGCTGGAGGCCTTTGAGTGTGAGTGAAGCTACAGCCAAACAATGATGAAAAACAAGGTATTTGGAAGGTTAAAGGAACAGGCCACCGTTTTTTTATACTGAGATATGTTCTTACCTGAGCTTAGACGAGTTGATGCATACCTGTCTGGTCTTTGTGTATGCCCTCAGTAATGCAAAACGACCAAAGATGTTGTTAGCATTTGGCCTCTCCCAATATATTCCTATAGCTCCAAATGGGGGTGAAGTTAGAAGCGACCAAGCTCTTCAACGGGCACAAAGACCAGACAGGTACGTATCAACTCGTCTAAGCTCAGGTAAGAACATATCTCAGTATGGAAAAACAGTGGCCTATTCCTTTAATATTAGTCTCTTCGATGACAGCTCGCAAGGCCATATTGTTTACATTAGCGACCCCCCCAAAGCGCAATGCATTATGGTTAAGTTGCGAATTGGGCTTTTACCCAAAGCACTTAACATGAAGGAACCACTCACCCATTCACGCTCTCATTCATACACCAGTGTGCGCAGACACTGCAGGGAAGCAGGGTAATTAATATAATATAATAATTAATATCCATCGTGTCCCATCACAATTAGATACTTAGATTAACGGCGGGTGAACATGGGCCTGTAGATACACTGTGTCATTGTATCAAACAGATTTGTGTGTGTGGATGCAAAACAACTTCCTCCAGTTAAATACAGATAAAGCTGAGATCATTGTCACAGAGATGATTGAAATTGATCATCTTGAACCTAAAAATCAAGTTAGAAATGTGGAAAGTGGTAATCATGGACTCAGACCTGAACTTTAACTGTCAGTTTTAAGTCAATTACATCAGCGGGCTATTCCCATCTAAAAAAACATTTCTAAAATAAAAAACATAGTTTCTCCAAGTCCGGTTTAGACACTAATTCATGCATTTTGTCTCCAGCTGGTTAGACTGCAGCTCTTTATGTTGGTGTTGCTGTGAGGCACATTGAGTTTCCTTGTGCATGAAATGTGTTGTATGAATAAATTTGCCTTGCGTGTTTTGCCCAAGGACACAACAGTGTGCGCCTGCAGGAGCCGTGATTCAAACCCCTGACCTTCCAGTCACGAGACGACCCATCTGCGCCACTGTCGTCCAATTTTAGATACTACTTAAAACATGTACAATAGGCCAGGGTGAGTGAGAGTGCGCTGAAGTGTGCGAGTGGGGCACAACAAATAGAAATGAGCCTATGCCGTATATCCCTCTTCAAAGTCTAGTCTCGTCTAGATTGTCACTTTTATAAAGAATATTGTAAAAGTAGCAATTCCTGAACAAACAAACCAGACCCGTCTGCTTATTATTATAAAGGATTCAAATCAAATCAGACCCACAACAAAGAAACTGTCAGTGCGATGGTGTTGTTTTGAGATGTTGAATGACGTGGGCTTGCTCGACATATTGAACAAGTGTATAATGCACAGAGTTATGAACTCGAGTGACTTTTCCCGACTTCACTCAGAAAACAACACTTGGAGGACAAGGTGTTGATATGATGGATAAAAATATCTATGCAGTCGTGCCAATACACACTATTGAACACTGCGGCCCTTCATCCGCTGCTGGGAAAGCGACTGACAGAACGCAGCTCTTATGGACGGTAACTATGACAGATGTTTTGTGTTCAAATAAATAACACTCACTCTTGTTGTGCTTGGAACCTAGTTGTTGGCGTAAAGCGCTAAGTAGTACTTGGCCGAGTACATCTGGTGTGGGGTTGGAGGCACCGCGGAGGGGGCATAGGCCACGAGGTCACCGATTGACCCATCGGGGTAAGGAGGGAAGATTGGAACATGATATAAGTGACACAGGGAGAGTTTGAGGGGGAGAGGGCAGAGAGGTGACGCTCTGAATGAGAACGAGGAGGGAAGGATGCTTCACTCCACTGTGACCTTGAGCACACAAACAACTTCAGCCATGTTTCGGCTATGGATACTGACATTTGCTGGGATTGATCTCAAGAGGAATAAGAGTTGAGATACTTTTGGTACAAAAAAATAGTTCTGCCAATAAAGTTGTAATAATTCTAAAGTGATCCCTGGTGGGTCTTTGTCTAGAATTTATCCTTCTGTTTTATTGTTGCAGAAAAAGATTAATCGGCAAAAGAACCAATTTGGCACTGACACTGTAAACCAAGTACTGCCTGTAAATCGCAAGGTACCCAGCCTAAGTAAGTAAAGTACTCTTAAAGTGCTTTAGAAGAAGGAAATAATACATGTCTACTGTATAAACAGTATTTACAAGTGAATACTGACATCATGCAAGTCCCATCATTCACTTTCTAAAGACATCTTTGTGTTTGTAGCCAAATTGGACTAGTTATATAATGGTGTTTGTTGGTTTTTCAAATTTTAACTTTTTCTTCTTTGCAATTGCAGAGTGGTTATATCCCCAAGGATTTTCTGGCTTCAGACTGGTACTGAAGATCCTGAGGGATTTATAGGGTTCTCAGATATACTTTGAAATAAATCATTTCAACTTAAGAGTGTTGTCGGGGGACATAACACAAGTTTATTCCTGTTGTAACATTTTTCAAAATTATTCATTATCATGCAGGAAATCAATATGAGCGAAGTTACCATATTTAGTTCTTTGCCCTTTAAGGGGTAAATACAATACAAAGGTTTATATACTGTATCAAAAATACAAAAGTACTTTCAGGTCTCGGGGGTGCTGTTACTCGGAGATGTTGAGTTTTGTGATATTGCTGTTTGAATGATCACACCTGTCAGAGGCAAGAGCTTTTCTAATGTGATTGTGCTTTACAG
This sequence comes from Gobius niger, assembly GCF_951799975.1. Lineage (NCBI taxonomy): Eukaryota > Metazoa > Chordata > Actinopteri > Gobiiformes > Gobiidae > Gobius > Gobius niger. The sequence continues at coordinate 64,771,018 of NC_136852.1, read as the reverse complement.
CAGTGGGCGGAGTCAGTCACCTCCAATATTGTTTGCGTAAAAACATTACTAAAAATAACCTTTGGCAACATAAACACATCGTCCTAGAGTTTATAGGTTCTTGTGTCAAGAAAATACTGTAAGTATGAAAAATAAGTGCAACGGGCATGTCCAAATATGGACAAAACTAATTAACTTTAGGTTTAAGTGAACCTGAAGTATGATCAAATGTGGTGCCTGCCTTTTTCATGCTGTAATTTCACTTATTTTACCACGTTCCCCAAAACCAGCACATACTGTATATCATCACTTAGCCCAGTTATTCACCAACATTCATCATCTTCCATGGTTAGTTTTGAAGTTATGTAAAGAAATGTATCACGAATTTAGCCAGACTTGGGTCTTTTTCAGACTTCAGAGAAAACAGGAAGTGGAGAGCTCGACCGGTCTCTGCTGATTGGTCAAATGCCACAGTTGTGGGATCTGAGATGTAGGGTGATCTCTTCTGATTGGCTGAGTGAAGACTACATGCTTCTTTACCTTACTGATGTGCAGCAGGGAGGCCATGTGTAAAGTGTGCGGAAATTACCAAAAATAGTCACCAATCTATGGCGTCTATTGAATGATAGTTGGATATTTTCTAAATACATAGTGACACATATGGATTTTTTTTTTTTCAAAGTAACAATGATGATTCAATTTATGATACAACTTCACACTTCACTGCACAGTTCAAGGAAATGTAAACCAGGTCTTTGAATGTAGCAGAACTGCTGAATCCAAAACATTGTTCCTTAACCAAGTTTACTTTGTTTGCTGTGCTGGAAAATATATGTAATTTGGCAAACTGACATAAATATAGAACAAACAGAAGTTGTCAAGTTCAATCAAGCGATCAATGAACACGACATTCTGCTCCAATAGTTCCCCAAAGCATCTGCAAAACTCCGAGAGGCATTTTATTTCCTCCGCCTTCTTTACAGTTTAGAAAGAGCCGACAAAAGCGGCTGGTGTCTGTCTCATCGACTCCTGGTGCGATTCGGTTTTATGCATCTGTGTTTAAATTGGACTGAACATAAAATAGAAAAGAAAGCAGAAAGTTTGATGAGGGAGAATAAAAAAATTGGCAGAGTTTAAAATTCAATCTTCACTCTGGGCTGTTCCCTGGATAAAGTCGTAGCCAAAGACCCAGGCTTCTATTGTGCGTTCAAGGCTAGAGACAATGACTCATATTAGCATCTATTCCTCGATATACAATGAAAGCACATGTGTGGTGTGCTCTGTGCATTTGCCCAAGGAGAATCACTTTTGACTGAATGATTTGATAGACATTTATGGACTTTATTGTCTTGATCATTTCTTTTCTTACACTGATGTGAGTTTGGTTTGTTGGTGCTTTTAACATTTGTTGCACTTGACTCAACTCTAAAGCTAAAACCCTCCCATGTACTTAAAGGGGCATTATGCAACTTTTTATGTGAAGAAAGTTGATATATGTGCGTATTTGACCTAGCGGCTGTATGAGTGGTTAGCATGACGCCTTTACTTTCGATCACAGTGGTCTTTACAACGCTCCAGGATCAATTGTTTTGTAGGTTCTCTGGGGAGAGGCTCCGACAGCTGTGAAAACCTTCCATTTTACGTGAAAGCAGAAAATGATAGAAAACTTTCATGCATATTTTCCTCATATTTAAGTCAATAATCTACTGCTTAAGTCTGAAATTGATATCTCAAAATTAAATCTTTCCTTTATCACCTGCAGTGTCTCGCCTTAAAGAGACTAGATGCAAATTGGCCATGTTGTACTCACTACTGCCACCTCAGGTCTTACATGTAACTCCACCTTCTATATTAAGCTCGTGCATGACGGCAATTTGGACCCGAAGTAACAACCTTTTGAGTGACAGTGCAGGATTTTAGAGGCAGTTGTGGTGAACAGGTCTGGGCTCATTCTACACCTTAGAACTTTACTGGAACATGTAGGGGGTGGAAAATACATAGTTTTAACATTTTTTGCTCTCCGTATAGTCCCTTTAAAGCTGGGATACCTGATTTTTTCCTGTTCAAACTGAAATTTTCAGATTTTGCTCAAGCAAAGTAATCATATGCATGTTTCACGGCCTGAACAGCTTTGAGTGGTAGAAAAGTGGAGTGGGGAGGGTGACCACTCCGAAAAATCAATTGCATTAAGTTGGATTCTAAATCTATCTTCCATCGCTCAATAAAATTACAAGCAAAGACAATTCAACAAGCTCTGTTTTTTGCTGTGTTTACGACATACTCTGCAGTGGCAAAAATACATTTACTCTACAACAATAATAAGTCAGGCACCCTAGCTTTAAGTATGGAGTAGAGTCAAGTGGATGGGTCAAATGCTGAGGACAAACTTCCAAACAGCTAAATAGTCCTATTTAATGATATAGGCAATATATTCACTATATGGCAACACACGTGTACACACAAGGAAGAAAGCAAAAAGGGAAAATCACATTATGGATTGGCCCAAATAATCTGGACAGATGATACTAAACATCATAGCTGGATCAAGGAGGTGTGTGATGTTTGGAAACGTGCCTTAGGACAGTAAACTCAGATAAAAGAGTTGTTTGCTTTCACACACTTGGGAGAAAAAGAATCTTGAAAATATTTATCTCATGTATAGAACCTCCCTTTTCCATCAACTTTGTAAATCCGTAAAGTCATCTAATGACAAGAGATCAGCCCCTGGCACTTGTAAGACTTTTTATTCTCCCCTTCACCTTTGGAGTATAACACATCTGCAATCTCCAGTTTGAGATGGGCACAGGCAATTCTCAACAGCGACCACATTAATAAATGTCACAGCGATAGTACCTTTGTCAAAGCACTCTTTCGTCGTAGTAGAAAGTATTGGGGAAATTGCAGTGAGTAAAAATACACAAGGACAACAATGACCACAACAGACTGATCCAAATATTGACAAGATGTAAAGAACAGGCCTGAGCTCAAACTACGGCCCGTCAATCTCAATTTAAATAGTTAAAAACTTTATCTATGTTTAAAACCCTCTCTGACAGACCAGTAGTACAGAATAAAAAAAATCACAATTGGCTACTTTTTAATTGTAAAATGACTTGTGGCACAAATGACTTCCTGGTCCTGTTTTTAGACCAGGCAGTCACCTGTACCTCTGACCTGAGGGAAGAAGCTCAAAGTCTCTAAACAGAGGATGTTTTGAGTCCGATAATATTTGACCTTCTTTATCCAGAGCTCGAGTAAAATACATGTCCTGCAGACCCTTCAGAGGAATTTTGCTTGCGACTGTACTTATTTTCCAAGGAGACTTCTTTTGAGAGACTTCTTTTGACGACACAGACAACAGACAATACAAAAATTCAGAGAAATCTCCACAAAAGCATTGTAAAACATTTTCAACATGTTTTTTTTTTTTTTCCACCTGAAAGGTTTCTGTATAAAATGAAAAAAAGATCACACCCAGATACTAATCAATGACTTCTCCTTTTATGATGGTTGGCCTGTGTGTAGACTCCCGCCTGAAGTCGATGGTTAGGTTAACTTCCTTGTCTTTGGAGTTGACTCTCAATCCTGTGCAGTCTGAAATCTGGCATTATAGATTTGCTTATTCCAGATGTATCCAGTGCCAGGTTGTTATCTAAACAGAGCTCCCAAACGTTCACGTGTCAGTTCATCTTTTCACTGACAGTTATAAATGTCACGGTCCGGGGTTAAAGATTAAAGGTGGGGATTCCCAAGGTTTCTGTTTCAGCCAAAATAAACAACGGCCAAATCCTTCTGGCACTAAAATACATTCCACCAGGAGCATTGCAAAACACCATGTAATCACAGCTCGGCTTATGCTAGCGGTAATGTTTGGAGCTTTTAACCATCTACCTGGAGTTGTGTTTTGCTTCTTTGATGTTAAGACGTTCTGCATATTCGATCTATCTCCTCAACTGCTCAATGCATGTCATGGGATGATGTCACAACATGGTGCCTTGATTCCCCGAGAAGTGCTCTCCGTGTGACATGTGACAATTTTAGTGTTTTTTTTCTTCTTCTGCAAGACACTTACCTATGAGGGATTGTCATGTGTGAGTGAATGCTTGGTGGCTGGAGGGGCTGATGGTGAAGATTGCCAGCCTCACTTCGGTCACTCCAGCCCAGAGCAGCTGTAGTTACATATTGTCAGCCTATAGCATCCATTCCCAAAGTTCGGGACGTCGCAGACCCCCTTTTCGATTTGAAAATAATAATATATTTGCTGTGTTCAAAGGAGTTTAGCATTATTTTACAGCTTAATTATGAAAATCAACATCTTGCAGTTACAGTAGATGAAATACTGGTTTAAAGTTGTATAATGTTTGAAATAAATGTACATTTCCTTTAAAAATATGTTTTTTTCCAATGTAGACAAGCTTTGGGGGCCTCCCAGATCCCACTTTAAAAGAACAGGCCACCGTTTGTCCATACTGTGATATGTTCTTACCTGAGCTTAGACGAGTTGATGCGTACCTGTCTGGTCTTTGTGTGTGCCTGTGGAAGAGCTTGGTCGCTTCTAACTTCACACTGTTTGGAGCCATAGGAATATACTGGGAGAGGCGCTAACAACATCTTTGGACAGATGATGGCGGGGTGAGGAAGGCATTTCCCTCAGCGGGAGCTTTTTGGGAGTTGCCGCCACGATGTTAAGGACAATGATACGTTTATATATGTTTTCAAAGTAATGAAACAAAACTTTGTATCTTCACTGATTGACCCAGGCATTGTCATCTTGGAATATGCCCGTGGTCAGACATTTTTGCTGATCGCTAGCAGCTCTGATTTCAAGCCTTTATAGCATCTTTCAAAACGCTTTCCTTTCTCCATACATACATCATTTTCAGTTACAAAACATTAACCTCCAATGTTTTTTTTTTTCCTTTTCCTTTTTGAAGCCAGATCAATGATTTACATAAGGCCTTTAAGATGTATCAGAACAAAATGGTGTTACCACTCCGTTCCTTGCGGTGTTTAGCTTCAGAACCCATCTGATGCATCAAGGCCACTGGCACTATGGCGCTATACGTATCGATCATGGTTTGATTAATGGTGGGGCCTACCTCTCCTGCAATCATCTCTCATCCGCGGGTAATCGCAGTCTCGCTTGGCCATCTGTCTGCTCCACTTTGAAATAACACTATCAAAACTGCCAACCTGTCCGCAACCCGAGCCGGGCTAACGATCCGATCTGCCCTTGTTTCTTGGGTGTAAAAATAGTGCGGTGCATAATTAACATCATCGCTCATAACAGCACCGATAAGTGACTGTCGCGGAGGGGATGAAGGATGGGCTTTCAGGCTCGCAATGTTGTTAGTGCGAGAAACTATTCAATCATTCGGTCCGCACACTTCCTGCATGGCAAGTGGGAGACGTACCAAAGGGTGGTTTTAGTTTAGAAGGATGATTTTAGTTTTTATTTTCGCTGCAGCTGGATACGAAACCAGATTTTCATTGTTAGCCATTGGAGAAGATTCAAAGAGTACTTAAAGATGCGTGAGTGGCTTGAAACTCCACTCCAGGTATGTTTTTGATGAGAGAACATTATCGTTCCATGGAAAAAGCTCTAAAAAGTTAATTTTGCATAATACCGTCCCTTTAAAATTGTACTTTTATTACCCTGAAAATTACAACTAATCTGTGTAATATGTTGGGGCTCGAGGTATGATGTTGAAATGAAATCTCAACACATTTCCAAACCTGAAATCTCACTATATGGTTTTCAGAAATAATTTTGCAAGACCCACTGTATGCTCTCCTTTAGTCGCCCCACCTGTCGCTTAGTCACTTTCTAATGCAAGGGTGTCAAACTCTTTTGTCATTTTTTTTTCTTCCAATAAATGAATAATAATAATAGCTGTGATTTGGTCAAAGCCCCAATTTGACTGTAGCCTAATCATTAACAACGGCTTACACTTGTATTGCACTTTACAAGCCTGTGTCAACGTTTCTCAAAGTGCTACATAGTCGTCATTATTCAGTCACATCAGACTCAGTGGTGGTAAGCTGTTATTGAAGCCACAGCTGCCCCGGGGGGGAAGACTGTCCATTTACCACATGGCTATAATGTGTTGTTCATATCCTGACCTCTTATTATGTCAGTGCCCTCTCTTGGACACGTGTGAAAATCTTTCCTTTTTCTTTTCCTTTTTTCTTTGTTTGCCCCCTAGTGGCTGGAATGAGCATTGTGGTTATTCTTTAAAAATTCATATCTCCGCACAGGAATGGTCTGGAGACAGAGCCGTGGGAAGATATTATAGTTAGGGGGTGCTGAGGGACAAAATTAACCCTTAAAATGCTTTTCTGTGCATATTTCCTATTTATTAATATTGCCTGCTGTTCGCAAATTATCCACCAGGGGGTGCTGCAGCGCCCTCAGCACCCTGGGTTCACACGGCCTTGTCTAGAGACTTACTTTTACAGGTCAGGAGCTGGAATAAATCGTCTCGTGGGCCGGATCTGGCCCGTGGGCCGCATGTTTGACACCCCTGGTCTAATGTTTTCAAATGTACTTGTCGTGTTGCTCATTCTGACAAACTGATATTTGAGTGAGAGACAACTAAGGGTTTTTGGAAAAAACAATATGAAAAACATGTTATTGAAGACAACACATCTGCAAACTCTTCCAAACTCAACTTCGTCAGATCCATCTTGGAGCAAGTTACTGAATATGGTAACACTTTATTTCACAATACCAATTCTAGTGGATATTTCATGCACATTGTATAGTTGTTTGAGAAAGCTAGTATTGCAAATCTGTAATTCCTATGTCTTTAGATTTGGGGTTAGCACAAAATGTGACCTGTCGTGTCTCCTATCTTCGCCTTAGTCTCACAATCAAAAGTCTAAATTTTCCATAGTCTGACTTGCATTTCGTGCTGTCCTTATCTCGTCTCTCCTAAATCTCCCGAGCCCTTTATCATCTGCACTCTTTGTCCCTTACCCCCTCTCTTTCTTGTGCCTCCTGAATCACGTCGCTCCCTGACAGCCTTAGCCCGTAAGTCTGTCTGCTCTTCGGGGTTACGGAGTCCACCTCAGCCTTACCTTGCTCGGGCTCCGGGCCCCTTTCAGCGAATCTCATCTGCTTCCCGCTGTAGTGCAGCTGCTGGCACAAGACGGGCTCATTATTGCAAACACAGACACACAGGAGAGGCTAGACCTATTTAGGCGGACAATGACATGACGGACTCATTAAAATAGGCAAACTAAGCCACAGGTGGTTTTTAAACATAAGGCTGATTCCGCGCGAAGCCGTGTCTCTTTTATCAGAAGCCTTGTTAAAAATGAACCACGGCAATTAGGTCGCTGACATGTCCTCAAAGTGTACACAGAAGAGCCCTGTACTCACGCGCAAATGAGGGCGAGAGCTTGATGGGGTGAGTCTCTTATGGGGTGTCAGTGTTAGACAGGGAAGGTAACTGAGGATGAGAAATGAGTAATATGCGCAGGGTTTTTACGACGCACTCGGAAGCTTAGTGGAAAACATGTCATAAGTTTTGAACCCAAATTGCCAATTTGGCACCGTGGTTAGGGGATCCGTCTCAAAGCAAGAAGATCTCTGGTTAGATTTTTGGACTAATTCGATTGTTTGCTTTTCTGTAGAATTCCCCCTATAGCCGAACCCGTCTACGTCTCCTCACTTCTCCCCATTTGCCATAATAACCACGTTCGAGGGGGAAAAAATCATGGCGGATTTACAGACTCCTCCTACCCGGCTCTGACGTAGCAAGTTCCTAATGAGGGCATAAGGGCGGGATCTTCACTGTAGACTCGACCCTCACGTGATGTATAGTTCGGTTATAGCCACGCCCGCGCCTTTAGCTCTAATGCTAGCAATATCTAGGTGTAGAAAGTTAAGGAAAATTAGACATCAGGCTTCAAAGTTGTTTTAACGTGTCTAAAGTGCAATGGTAGCTAATGGTAGACAAGCTTGTTCTGCCGCCCCTAAAGTGCCTCTTGAAAGTATTCATACACCTTGAACTTTTGCACATTTTGTCATATTTACAACCCTAAACATAAAGATTTTATTTGTATTTTTTTTACTGAACGTTCACACACAAGTAACAGACAACTGTGAAGTGAAAGCAAAATGATACATGATTCCGTTATTTTTCCGAATGATGGATTGAACAGTGCCCCGGGAGATGTTTAAATCTTGGGAAATCTTTGTATAACTTAACACTGCTTTAAACTTCTCCATACCTTTGTCCCTGACCTCTCTGGAGCTCCTTGGCCTTCATGATGTTGTTTAGTGACCAATACACTCCGATCATAGCTCTGAGGGCCTATAAGAACAGCTGAAATTATACTGAGAGTAGATTACACACAGGTGACCTCTATTTAGCCCTTAGGCCAAGGTATGAACATTCTGCCGTCATGAGGAATAAAGGCAATTTAATGCACTCAGAAAATGCTGTATGAATACTTATGCACACCCCACTTTTCACTTTTCTATTTTAAAAAAAAATAACGGAATCATGTATCATTTTGCTTTCACTTCACAGTTGTCTGTTACTTGTGTGTAAACGTTCAGTAAAAAAATCAAAATAAAATATTCATGTTTAGGGTTGTAAACATGACAAAATGTGCAAAAGTCCAAGGTGTATGAATACTTTCGAGAGGCACTGTATATGGAGGTACTGCAGCAATGTCAGGTGGTCGTAAAACCACCTGGTCAAAGCATTCATTCAGGACCCAATTTTGACTTGCTATTTGAGTGTGCTTATTGTGTCTTTCGAGAGAATGTCTAAAAGATGAGAATGTCTTTTTCCCCCATGCCGTGTCACGCCGCCTCGTATCACGCAGTGCACTGTATTTATATGGACAACAAAGTTAACCTTAATCATCAATCTTATAGCCTCTAGTCTGCTCCTCTCCTCTGTCCAGCTTTACCTTTTCTTTTCTCCGGAGTAGACCTCTCTCCATCACCCCCTCTCACTTCAGTCTTGTCTGGGCTCGTCCTAACTCTTCCTTACTCTTAAAAGACCTTCCCCAAAAGGTGTGAAGGAGAAACTAACTGCTTTCTCCTGTCCATAAGCATAGTCTGTAATGGCTATGAAGCTTAGGTGTTTGCTTAGATTTGGACATCATTCTATAGCGTGTAGTTTCAAAAGTCATTTGAAAATACGAAAAATCTGGTTCAAAGCTTATTCAACTGGCTGGAGGATTAACCTATTGTGCATGTTTTGGGTTGATGGGTGAAACGATTATCATAGTCATGATAATCGAACTGTTTTGCATATTCAGCCTTTTGATGTTTAGGAAAGATGCAAATCTCAACATCAGCTGTTATTTGACCCATGCTAGTAGGGATGTGCCGATCCGATATTCGGTTTCGGTAGCTAATGCAGAAATTTTGAGAGGATCGGATCGGATTTGATGACTGGATCGGGTCCGATACAAAAGATGGCCGTGAATCTGTGGTCCTGGGTCTGCAGCGGTTTACCAAGGTTTATCGCAGCACAGTGGTAAACCTGGAGCCGCTGCAGATCCAGGACTGCAGATTCACGGCCTTCATGCTATCGCTAAGCTAGGCTATTATCACCAACCTACCGCTAACACCTGCTTGTTAAAAACTTTCTCATTTAAAATTCAAAGCTAAAGCCAAAACCTCTGATGTTTATATAAAAAAAAGCCAACTGGTAAAGTAACTGTAATATCCATAGGCTATAATATATAATGATATATATTATATAAAAATATCAAATACAAAAAACTGTATCGGATCGTTACCAGTAGTGTCAAAATATCGGGTTGGATCGGGAGCTCAAACAAGCGGATCGGCACATCCCTGCTCGTATGCATTATTGCCTATTGCTTAGTAAATCAGGCCCTTGGTTTTATATTAAAGACATTTTGATCAATCTAGTAAAATACTTTTGTCAAACTTTATTATTCGGTGTCAGGAAACTTACCATATTTCTTTTGACTGGGTCACTTGTCCATGCCCTCATATAACTGCCGACAGTTGTCAGAAAATCCCAGCCTTGCTCTAACGTGAAGTGGCAGACGATCGCCTGTCGGAGAGCCGTATTAAACATATGCGGCAGAGGCCTTTGTGACACCAGCCCTGATTGCCACCACATTCTCCCACCGTTTGTGCCATTGTGTTTATTTGCACTGCATTACCGCCCTAACGGACCCGTCAGCCCGCACACGGCCCGCAGTAAATCAGCAGTGTTTTCCAGAGCCTTGTTAAAACTGTCTGAGCCGGTCACTCGTGTGGCAGACTGCAGCCGGGCCCTGAGGCAGAAAAGTCCATTGGTGTCTTCTCCCATTTGCTGTTCAGGCCACCGCACACTTAGCCCTGATAGTGCTCGCTGTGACTGCCCAGAACTGGGAGTTGAGCAGTGAGCTTTGAGACACTGGGAAGATAAAAAGACTGAAGTGCCTGATGGTAAATGTAATAATTTCACCAAATTAAAGCAGACATCTTAGCTTATCAATTTTATCTTTAGCTTTAAGATTCAGGTAAAAGATCCAGATCTGGGTCATTGTCTGAATCCTTATGGACTAACTGGTGCAGTCAGACATTAGATAAGGTAGCTAGTAGTAAACCTACACTTTCTGGATAATCAGCGAGCTATGGTCAGTTGTACAAATGTAATGGTCAGGGCCACTCCACACAAATGCCGCTGGGCCCTGACCTTGTGCTTTTGAGCCCAGGCGCTGCAGTCTTGGCTCTCACCTTTGTGCTGGGATTGATATTTCAACCACACACTGCAGTGACTCCCCTGAGACCAACTCCATCCAAACAGACGTGGGTCCCAGAGGACAAAGTGTTTTGGTCAAAAGGGGAAACCGGTCACCAGACTTCCTTCACCTATAATGATGCATCCTTCAAAGGTTTGTTTTGGTTTGCTCTACCTCACTGTTCCCTCATCAAAACAGACCTAGCAATGTGTTTTGAGCCATTCATGCATGCTTGAGTATTATCTGTGTCTTCTGCAGCAACTAGACATGCACCAATCCAGCTTTTTCCATCTGATACCGATGCTGGGGGTTTGAGTTTCTGCCGCTATCCGATATTAACCCACACTTTCTTAAAAGTATTTGCTGTGAGTGGAATTGATGATTATTGACTGATTATATATGATACAGACTTGTTACATGCAAAGTGACATATCTCAAGCCTTTGTTTATTATAATTTTGATGATTATGGCTTGTAGTCCATTTTCAAAATATTCTAGTTTTATGAGATTTTTTATTTGGATTTTTTTACAAGCTCAATCATAATAATCAAAATTATAACACATAAAGGCTATACATGTCACTTTGCATGTCATGAGTCATGTATTCACGTATTTTGCCGGGTATCGGCTCCGATATGCGATACCAGTATCGGATCGGGGCATCACTAGCGGCAACAATGCAAAGCGCTGTGGGCCTGTGGCACATACTCACTATTGCTCCTATAACTTCCCCCCAGCTCCTGCATAAACAAGAGTGCACTCTCCTCACCAACCACCGATTCATACCATAGAAATAAAACCGAGTGGCATCCGATCCTAATGTATATGCAGACATACAGGGACACCCCCTCCAAAGATGTCGCCATAGGCGGCCGCCTGGATCGCCTATGCCTTTGGACATAAAGCAAGTTTTTTGGCATTCGTTAGCCTGGTCAATGTATTTACCCTATAGCTGTAGGAGTTAAGCCATCAAACGAACGATCCAAGTCAGAAACCATTAATCAATGTACAGATCCTCTGAGCGTCCTCCGAGCTAAGTGCTAAATCATAATCACTTTCACAAGTTTCTGTTTTTTGTGGGGACAGATAAACATCAAAGGGTCACTAAACATCTTATAAATATGATAAAGAAGCCAAAAAACCCATACCTCGACATACTTTTACAGGGGCTGGCTTCTATTCCTTTGTATGGGGACACAATTTTCGTATCATGCACAACATGATAAAACATAACAAGACTTTTGAAAAATAAAAATAAACTTTCTGGACTTGTTTTAGCAGCGAGTTGATTTTGAACCATGAAACATTGTGCATCATGAGACCAAGCAAATTGTTTTTGTCGTAGGCTGGCAGCTGTGCAGAGCGGGGCGGCCTGGGCCAAACCCCAGTGAAACCGAAGCCTGAGCTGGAGGCTGCAGACCCCGTTGGAGTGACAAGGCTAAAAGACTGATGAAAATGAATAGGCCGCTGGAGTTTCCAAAGAAATATTCAATCCGAACATTATGAGCTGCTCCAAATGTCTTGTTAAAGCTCCACGTGTGCTCTCTCTCGTGAAAATAATGCTTCTCTGCCTCTGGACAATGTCTGGGATGATTTTGAAGAACAGAATAATTATGATACACAGCACAAACGAAATACTTACAAAAAAATTCAATAGTGTTTAGTATCACAGTTATATATAATTATATACACCACTAATAGAGGGGGTGCATCAGAAAGGTCGAAGGAAATCAGAGGAGGATTGGCACTACTACTGAACTCCTATTTCCCCGTCTAGTCACAGTGTTATGGCTGATTGTGGAATGTACATGAAATGCATTGACCTCTAATGACTAAAAGGTACTGTTTAATTAAAAAAAAATCACTAGTCTATTGCACAAATGTCGAGTTAGTTTATTGATCCGGAATGATTTTCCCCGCATTCAATATCCATATCCATTTAGGTATGTATTCAATTTGATAAGCCTCAAAGCTCCATGTCAGAGTAAAATGTGCTTGCATACTGTATAGTGCAGGTGGGTGATCAGCAACTCAGTGAATTTACATGTACTTATGCAGAGTTTTTGAAGATCTGTGCTTTCTTTCTTTATTTTTACATATTTTTTTAATTACATTGCAAGGATACTGCAATTTCTGGACTATTTAGCGCACCTGAATATAAGCCGCACCAACATTTATAAAGATTTTTTTTTTTACATAGGCCACACTGGTATATAAGCCGCAGCTTTTCCAAGCGCATTAGAAGCACAATCAGCACTGGAAATACTGGACTTTTCTCTTTAAATTTAAATTTACCAACAGAACTCTTGCCTACAGATACATTTACTTTTATTAAAGTGTGTTACGAACTTCAATTTTATTATTCTTTAAACGTGTGTGTTAAGTAAAGCCAAATCGCTGCTCGCACAGCGCCTCCTCCTCAGGAGTGTGGTTGTGTTTAGAGCCGCCCTCCTCGGCCTGTTACACAAACAGACCTGGGAGGTTCGTGGCGACTGCTCGAGACTTTTGATACCAAAGCCACGTTAGCTGTAGTGCAGGTGGGAATCCTGCTGCCCCCGCTCCGGTGTGCCGTAAACACCGCGGACAGAGGTGGAGGAACTAAGACAGTCATAGAGTGACACTTGACACAATATTCAGTAAGACTATAAAAATCCATAAAGTAGGCGCACTGTTGAATAAGCCACAAGGTTCAAAGTGTGGAAAAAAAGTAGCAGCTTTAGCCTTACAGTACCAAAATTGCGGTAATGAGTATAATAGATTTCTGTATAAAGGCTAAATGGTATCAAATTGGCAGCAATTGATAGTGATACTTGGTTGTTCAGATCAAGTATCTGAACAACCAGATACTTGTTGTTGTTGTTGACTTATTCTAAGGCCCTACAACAAGCTGTCATGTTTGGCATGATCATTGCAAAGAGGGTCATTTTGAAGGAGTGGAAGGCCACCACGCCACCTAGTTATTACATATGGTTGAATGATATGATGTCTTGTCTGTACCTCGAGGACATTCGATATAATTTGTCTGGCAAACATGATAAATTTACAAAAAAATGGGGATCCTTTATTGAACATATCAAACAGAAGAGGACTCAACCTGCGCACTCTAAGGACTGAAGGACAGTTGCTTTTACTCTATAAATATTTCATCTAGTGGTATGGACTGATAAGAAATATTTGCTGTACGGCACTGGCAGTGTTTGTGTTTTATATCTTTTTAATTGAAAAATTGAATAAAAAAAAAGTAAAAAAAAAAAAAACTTGGCAGCAATTGTCCAAAATAGGCCTTCTATTGCCGACTGCAGAACAGTAGGTTTTGAAGCCGCACAGTTACATTTCATGACATTCATTTAAACATATTGTACTCTTTCTTTGAATATGTAAGTATTTTCAACGGCAAAAACTAAGTAAAAATGTGACCGAGCAACTTTTACTGGTATCAGAGTCATTTTTGACGAGTAAAATCTGTTTTTTAACAAAAAAAACAAACACATTACCCGCCACTGATCGTGCAACAAGCTTTTAAAAACTCCTGTGTTCTACTACATAAAACTGTTCATCAAAACACAACTTCTGAATATCATTTTTTTGTTCCATTCTTAACTATTCAAACGCTTGTGTAAACTCAAAAACTTTTTCATATGGAAAGGTGACACCCATTGTGTACTTACAGGGCTAGCATAAAAAAGTGTTCAGATGTGTTACAGATCACACGTGGGTGTTCCTCGCTCTGACCAACAAACCAATTCCCGACCATATGGCTTGTTAAGATGCAAGGTGTGCAAGCGCAGACGGTACTTTACAGCAACCTCTCACTCTCTGGACATATGTGCATGTTTTTATTTGTGCATATATTAGTTTAGTATGTATGCGCGGTTGGCTCCATGTGCTAGCGTCGTTGATTACATTGTCGCTGCTGTGCTGCTTTGATCAAAATTGTCCTCTCTTTCTGATTGTTTTGATTCTGCACTGGTGGAAACTCCAACAAGAAACAAGGAATTGTTACAAAAGAGACGGCTCATTCAGACAGTAGATTTTTTCTTTTTAAAGGGGCTAGATGCAAGTTCACCATTTTATACTCACTACTGCCACCTCAGGTCACACGTGTAACTGCACCTTCTATATTAAGCTCGTGCATGACGGCACTTCGGACCCGAATTAGCACCTTTTTGAGTGACAGTGCAGGATTTTAGAGGCAGTTATGGTGAACATATCTGGGCTCATTCTACACCACATTGCTGGAGCATGTAGGGAGATGAAAATACATAATTTTAACATTTTTAAACGCCGTACAGTCCCTTTAAGCTTTGGAAGAGCCTGAATGTTGTACACGTTGTACTTGGTCTGTGGTCTGGTTTTGGTCTAGTTTCTGTTTTCGTGTCTTTTGGCATGACTAACAATCAGATTTTTTATATTTTATATATATCATTACTTTTATGGACAGAATTTCTAGGCGCAGCCAGGGGCCGGAGGGTGTCCGGTTTGGGAGCCTCAGAGTCTCATCTCTGCTGTTTGCGGACGATGTTGTTCTGATGGCTTCAACGAACCAGGACCTTCAGCACGCACTGGGGCGGTTTGCAGCCGAGTGTGGAGCGGCCGGGATGAGGATCAGCACCTCCAAATCCGAGGCCATGGTTCTCCACCGGAAAAAGGTGGCTTCCCCTCTTCAGGTCGGTGGGGAGTCCTTGCCTCAAGTGGAGGAGTTCAAGTATCTCGGGGTCTTGTTCACGAGTGAGGGACGGATGGAGCGTGAGATCGATAGACGGATCGGTGCGGCGTCAGCAGTGATGCGGTCGCTGTATCGGTCTGTCGTGGTGAAGAGGGAGCTGAGTCGGGGCAAAGCTCTCGATTTACCGATCGATCTACGTTCCCACCCTCACCTATGGTCATGAGATTTGGGTAATGACCGAAAGGACAAGATCGCGAATACAAGCGGCCGAAATGAGTTTCCTTCGCAGGGTGGCTGGGCGCACCCTCCGAGATCGGGTGAGGAGCTCAGTTACCCGGGAGGAGCTCGGAGTAGAGTCGCTGCTCCTTCACGTCGAAAGGAGCCAGCTGAGGTGGCTCGGGCATCTGTTTCGGATGCCTCCTGGTCGCCTCCCGCGGGAGGTGTTCCAGGCATGTCCTAGTGGGACAAGGCCTCGTGGAAGGCCCAGGACACGGTGGTGGGACTATGTCTCCGAGCTGGCCTGGTGTCGCCTCGGGGTCCCCCCAGAACAGCTGGAGGAGGTGTGTGTGGATCGGGAAGTTTGGGCATCTCTGCTGAGACTGCTGCACCCGCGACCCGGCCCCGGATAAAGCGGAAGAAAATGGATGGATGGATGGATGGATTTTAAGCTTTAATGACACCACACATCTGCTGTGGCATTGTTTCCATAAGCTTCTGCTATGTAAAAAAATAAAACGGATCAACTTGTAACATGTCTGTTCCACCAGGAAGGAACCAATCCATTGATGGAATAACCTAGTTATTCAGGATGTTCAGGTGATCTCATTTTTTGGCCACATATTGTCGCTGAACCAAGACCTGACCAACTCCGGGTGGCAACTTTTTTGTTGTTTTTTTCTGCTTCAGGCAGTGAATAAAATAAAAGCATTCATGTCATTATTTTAGTTTATTCATTTAGAACATTCCTCAGAATGCTTATTTGCAGTGCCTCTCATCAGACCTGACTCGTGGTCATATAGGTGCGAGTGGGACAGGACATCACAAGCTCGTCTCCATGGAGATGTTGATAATTTGCTTTGACACCGGCAGTCGTATGGTTGTCTGTATAGTCAATCAGTTTTGCTCTTGTGGCATAGCAACATATATCCTTGCATACTGCGCAGTGTGGCCTTAACGCAGCAAACAGCAATTCATGTTTTATATATTTTTTCAAAACGCAATGCTTCGAGTGACTCATGCAATAATATTTTGGATTTCAGGCTGCACGTTCCACTAAACATCCCCAGTCATTTGTCACCCTGCCCTGACTGTGAGCCTGGTTTGTGTTGGCCTGGATGCGTGTGAAGTCAGAGCTCGAGCCTATAGGAGAAGTGTTCAGGGGCCGAGCAGACATGAGACAGAGCCTGAGGTCAAAAGGCCAGTAAATACACACACATACAACTGCACTCGCAAGGTCCCGTTTAGTTCAAATGTGTGCGCGAGTCTAGAGGCTGAACAGTTCAGCTTTCGAAGCATCATGAATGTGTGGGATGTCTCAAATGCATAGAGACTCTACTTTTGTGGGTTTTTTAACTGTCAGAAGTTAGTGTACGACTGCGTTGGGTGGATTGAGTTGAGGACGTTTCGCTTCAATCTTCAGAGGCTTCTTCTCACTCTTGTTGTCAGTCTGGACACACACAATCTAGAGGCCTATTCTCTATGACCAGTGGTGGGAGGAGTGGTCAGGACTGCCATTATCCTACTTACTGCACTTGTTGAAGGATTATTTTATATATTTATTCATTTGGAATAGTGCACATTAATGAACATCTGCAATGAAAGAACGATAGAAGACGTAGTCATGTCTGTAAAACCGCTGCAATTCATCTGCCACGCCTGTGTGTGGCGCTGTGACGCTATTATAGATAATAGAACAAGATGTAGATAGCGCAGTGCACTTTTGTGGAATGTAAACAGTGAAAATGAAACAGATCCATCGATCTATGTACAGAAGAGACGCAGAGGTGAATTTATTCTTCAGACGTAACGGGACAAAAAAAAATACTGATCTTTTCCCCCTCCCTAAATTGAAATTGGATACAACAGACCCATTAGGCTAGGAGTTCAGAGACCTCCCTGGGGTCAAAAACCTACAACAGCAGAGAAATCTTTTCCAGCAGATTCATGGCGGATGGGTTTCACATATACAAATTCAAATACAAGCTTCATGGTTTATCACAGCGGCTGCACTGTTTATTCTACACACATGCCGCCTAATAACAGCTTCTTTCGGCATGTGGGAGTGCAGTTGAGGGCTACTGTAGGGCAACCAGTCAAGTTTATGTTCACAGTTTGTGGGCCTTTTGATTTAAATTAGGCCAAATAAGGAGAAACCAAGGCCTGATAAACATTACCGTTGAACACAGATGCTTTGAATAATTCTAATGTTTTTGCACCTGCAGTATGACTTATGGACAGCACTGTGGTTTGGATGATATTTAGATTATGTATAGTACACATTGGCAGTGGCATAATACTCAAAACACCTGTGTTTGTGATGAGGTTGTACAACCAGAAAACAATTAAATTAAATGAATACAGTACTCGGATACTGTTGACAGAAGGTAAATAGAAATGAAAAAGATGAAAAATGATGACACAAAGTAAAGAAACATCATTTGTCCCCAAAAAATTGTAAATTCATAATTGCTTAATGTGACTCAGTGGTTAGAGCATTCACCTGCAGCTGTTGGGTGCTCGATATGTTCACGCCGCTGCTGAGCCACATAGTCCGTCTGCCTTGCCTCCCGTGTCTCTTGGCTGTGATTGCGATTGAGTGAATGGTTCCTTCATGTTCAGCTGTAAAATATATGTGACTGTTTACCATTAACATACGGGAGACAGAGTCTGCATTTAAATTGGCCATTTCAAACTGTGGCAGTCAAAACAGAGCTCCCTGATGCATGTCTCTTACTTGGTGGCTGATTAATCAACAGTAAGTATCCAATCAACTTCCTACAGTCCTATTGACTTGCCTTGACTGCAATTGCTCTGTTAAAGCCGACTGTTCTTTCTGGTGCAGCGGTGTGGAACGGGCTTCTAATGTTGGAGTAGGTAAACAACCAGGTGGGGCCATCAAGTAATAGGATACTGCTAATCCACAAGAGCCAAGGGACAGAATTTTACATGAACTTTTGATCCATCGTTTTGAGGCGAGGCATGGCAGGTGAAAAAAATTATATTTCACGCAGGGTTTCGATTTTTTTTTTAGCGTTTTGTCCCTTAAATAAAATAAAAAAGTAAAAAAAACACCTCAGTCATCAGCGTAAGAGCCGCACCTCCGTGGCAGCCAATCATCGCCCTCGGTCCCGCTTTTAAGCCCCAGCAATCATGGATTGTTCGCTTCCCAGCTGTGCTGCGTTCCACCTCCGCCCCGTCTCCACCTCTTCTGCCCTCGGCTTCTCCCTGCTGCATCCTTCACGGGTCTCCATACCACCACCAGTGTCCAGACTCCAGGGGAAGACATCCCTAACTCATTTTGGGAGCTTTCTACTGTATTTTTTAGTATTGCTTCATTTTTGGATCCAGCTTTACCTACCTCTGAATGTGTGTGTGTTTTTTTCTACTTGGCTAATTATTTTTTACATATTATCATAAAATGACTGAAAAGTTTCAATGCATTTTCCCTCCTTACATTTATATAAGTAATCTACAGCAAAAGCTTCACATTAAAGTCTGTAAATGTATTTTTCCCTCTGTTTACTTGCAGTGTCTTGACTTGATCTGTGAACCATAAGAGAGTGGACTGGAAATTGGAGGCCTGCAACTATCAACGGGGAGGAAAATAACAATATTCCTCCTCTGCACACACATATCTTTGAACATGCGTGGTCAATAATTTAGAATTCAAAGCACAACACTTGGACAGCACATATGGTTGTCAAACATGCGCGGGTTTGCTGTATTGCTATGCACAAAAACAAGAATTCATATTTTTTGGCTCATGATATTGCCAAAGCTCGAACCACGCCGAAAACAATCATTTTCAATCTGTGGAAATATGAATAAGCAGATCATCAATCATTGTTGTCAGAGTTGCCTGAATCTTAACATTGTATTTGGTTCTATGTTGGACCCACTTTGTTTAAATGAGAAGGTTTTGTGAGTTCACTCCAGTTCCTTTCTGAGGATTTTTCTTTAGCGTGGATCAACTCAAGTACAATTTCTTCAGAATGACCTAGCTTGGATGCTTTCTTGCTTTAACCCTGGGTGTACTGTCGTCATTGTTAAATTAGGTCCTTCTTGTCCAATAAAACATTGGACAACACAAACATTGGACTTCTTTTCATCCAGGCATTCTTACAAAAAAAAAGACAACCTGATACAACCTGTGCCTATACAATAACAATCCCTAGGAGTCTACCTCACATCAAGCTCTATTGAAATGCCCTTGTGCCACCTTTGAAATACAAAAACAACAACCATAGGACCCTTTGTAGGTCCTATGTTTTGTTTACTACTTTGCATGAAGGGAGCCGCACAGAATCAAAGGGAGATGGAAGACACTGAGATAGAGGGGAGAGACAGTGTGACCACGACCCCTATAAAGAACACAGGCTCCTGGGTAAATGCTTGTAAACACTCCCCTTGTGCATATAGTCCGCTGGTACTGAGCACCTCTTCTCGGGAAAACCACAAAATGCCTGGAGAGATAGCAGATTGTTGCTCACACGGTTTCGGAGTGGTGCTTCGGTTCCACACAGCAGCAGCAACCGACAGTAGCCTATTTAAGCAAAAGTGCAACGGCGACGGAGTGGTGGGCACAGTGTTCCAGTCCTTCAGACCATCCCCAATCACACACATACATTTACACAAAGTGTCTCAAACACAGCCACTGTGTGTAGTCGGCAGCACTTTCTGTACACATCACCTACGCATGGATGTACTTTGAGTCTGTCGTCAGAGGCATAAACTCTTAAGTCTATATCGGCTATTCTTAAAAGGTTAGCTTAGCCAGATGCTGTAGCTCCACCTCTCATCTGAGGCCATAAATTATAAAACCATTTCAACCGGAAAAACGCAACTGTATTCAGTACCCATCAGAATTAAAGTGATCATTTTCGATCACTGTTATGACTAACATAAATGTCAAAGTGTGAAGAATTAGCACAGCGCAAGCACAGTTGTGTAAGTGCAGACGAAGATCGTGAGGTGTCAGAGCCCTTTGACTCTAAATTCAAACCTGGAGGATCCAATCACATCAATCGGCTCCACTGGTGCTGCATGTGGAGATGATTCAAGGGAAGAGTGAGCAGATGGTTCAACAGAACATGAAGGAAAAACGTTTATAGTTTTTGTTGTTGTCTATAAACAGGAGCCAGTTTAGTAAGTGCATGTGAAAATGTTGTGATAGTCTACAGACGTCAGGCCTGTGTGTGGTGCTGTGATGTTGCTACAGAAAGTTGTCTGGAATTGAACGAAATAGGCCGTAGAAAACACCAGTTTCCGGAATAAAAACAATTACACCGCTGTAAAATTAAACATCTACAGAAAAGAGAAGAAGGTGGAGTTTATGCTTCATATCTCATTGGACTATAGCAGGAATGCTGTCAGTGACCGGACTGTTCCTGTACAAAACCAAAACCACAGACCGAATGGAGGCTATTTCCTCGGTGCTTCTCTCTGTGTCACCTGTTGCTTGGAGCAGAGCATTTTGGAGTAAAAGTCATTATAAGGTTAGTTCATGACAACGCTGTTGCTATGATGTCCGTTTTTTAAACTTGTTTTCGAGTGGAAATCCCCATTTCTCTGATCTGATTTCTGGGACCATGTAAACATAGTGAGTGATGTCCCTGGGCGGACTACTGTCTTGGAAAAAAATAGTCAAATTTCATTGAAATGATTCACACAGTCAGTTATTGTGGGACTGTACTTTGGCATTGTGGAAAGTGGTGTTTGTGATCATTACCAAATTCAAAGAGCCAAGACACAGTAGTTCCACATTATTCTATTCTAGTTCCATATCAAATCATGTGATTTGCAGCCCTATTTTTTAATGGGAACTGAACAACAGATGGCAGAAAAACTGCCAATTGGGTTTGTGAAAGTCCAGTGAGACCATAGACCACCATATTACTATTTGATACAAGGGTGTAGGGCCCTCTTTATTTCCCCCAGACCAGCTGATGCCTGTGCTCCATCCTGGGCACAAAAACCTCATGTCTGTGTGTGTCACTGCAGCCATGACCAACATGATACATCTCATCACATGCCTCCCCTTAGCGGATTAACAGGCAGGCATCCAACGGCACTTATGCCAACGCTCCTGTGGGGACGGGCTTTGTGCAGGCAACAGGAAAATTCAATCACTGCCTAAAGGAAAGGAAAGGAACGAATGAAACGCTACTTTGGTTCCATTTCCGCGTTCACGGCTGTTCTTCAAGGCTGCAAATAAGGACGAGAGAGAGGAGAGTGCTGGAGTGTAGCTTGACAATATGTGCGGCTTGTGCTGTTAAAGCTTTTAGGAAGAATCGTAATGGAATATACTGTATGTTGGAAGCTTAGTCTGAAAGACTATATGGAATTTACTATCTATATCAAACACAAATAAGACTTAACTGTATTTATTGTATTGTGTATTTGATATGAAGAAGCATTTTCTTGTAGAGAGATCAGGGAATAAACATTTAGCAGCTTAACAAAGGGCGTAATGTTATAAAAGTTGGGGTATGGTTCCCTTGTTTTCTGGCTCTACCTATTGTGTGTTGTGTTATAAGAAAGGATTTTACTGTGGAACCGCTAGTAATCTCATACAATGTTACTTTCTGATAAGCACTTAAAGACAAATATTTCATTAACCAGAGCAAGGTGTATGTCCAGATACTGTCCCGCGTGGTGCAGCAGGTGAGGCACCTGTTGTCAACAAAACTGCAGGAAGATGGTAGCTGTGGAAACTTTCCTTACATTGAATTAATAACCGCATTCTCCAATAAAAAGTTCATTTTAACTCAAAATGTGATTGCAAATAAAACTGAAAAGATAACTTGACCTGCATGGGGTGCGAAACCCGCCCGAGGGCTTTCAATCCTGATGCACCACACGGACAGCGTGTGTCGTTTTTGTTATTTGCACTATTGACATATCACATTTCATTCTCAAAAAGCCATCCCTTTATGTTTAAAACGCCTCGACTAAACTGTGCGGAGAAATATAGCAGGCAGGTTTTAACTTGTAGTCAACATTTTTTGTAGAAATGTGTGGTGCAGACACAGCGCCTCCTTGCATCGTCAGGGGTAGTGCATCTGAGGCCGGCCTCATCTGGTCCTTCAAAACACGGTGAAACTTTCCACATTACTTTATTGCTTTATTTGGTCGGGGCAGTGGTTGTTAATGAATATACATGCATTGCTAATTTGCATCCGTCGTCCCCCATGCCCACTCTCAAACACACACTCATTCATCCTGGCCTATTGTACATGTTTTTAGTGGTCGAGGACACCAGAGTACCCGGAGGAAACCTACGCAGACATAGAGACACATTGCAAACTCCACACAGAAAGGCCCGGTCCAGATGGGAATCCAACCCGGGACCTTCTGGCTGTGACGCCACCGTGACGCCATTAACAGGGTTAGTAATGTTTCTTGTGTATCACTTTGGACAGCGGTGCCATCAGGTCCAGCAGGGCCTTCTCTGCTACCCCTGGCCAAATTAAGAAAAAAGAAGTGTAAATGTGTTAATAGTATATCTAATTTGTAATTTATTTCTATAATGTACAGTCGAGTTGCTTATATTGGTATTGTTGAGGTGTATGTTAGAGAATGTAAAAACTTGGAACTTGAAATTGCTCAAATAAACTAAACTAAACTAAACTAAACTAAACTAAGAATTAACACTGGTGTTCGAGAGGATAGATGAAGAATATCGGTGGGGGACCCGGAGACATGAACCAGAGACATTGTGCTAGTCCTACCATTCATGTCTGTCTATGCTTCCACAGAAAAGGGATGAATACCTTCTCGACCGTCATACTGACACGCAAGCAAACATTCAGTGGCTGAGAGTGGACACCTGAGCACCACAGTCAAGGCTATGACAGAGATAATGCGACTGTACAGCCTGACCCATGGATAGTACGACTTTACAGGTTGACCCTGTATGATAAATAGCGATTTAATGTTTTCCTCTAAAAGTGTAACTGTAATTTCCCACACAAAAAGTGCCTTAAACATCTCTGGTGAAATTTATTTTTATTTTTTGTGGCAAAAAAAGGCACAGATTAAGAGAAAGAATGCTGACTGTATGAGCTGAAGGCTTCATAATCTTTACACGATATCCACTACAATGTTTTTAACCCCTGTTGTTTTTTTCATTGTGATAACTGGTGAGCCACAGCCTCCCTTGTCTCTCCTGACCGCCTGCCTCTCCTGACTGCACATCACTGCCCAGATATGCCCTAAATAGTGTTCAAGAGTGTACTTAACCAGAACCTCATCTTCTTGATAAAGGCCCTATGCAATTCTTTTGAAACAGAATTGATTAGAGGTAATCTTTCA
The DNA here is from genome assembly GCF_951799975.1 of Gobius niger. Lineage (NCBI taxonomy): Eukaryota > Metazoa > Chordata > Actinopteri > Gobiiformes > Gobiidae > Gobius > Gobius niger. Next base: position 64,747,113 of record NC_136852.1, on the reverse strand, counting down.
GCATTATGCAAAACCCACACAGTAGACCTCAGCAAACATATGCTCCTGCTTTGGTGCCTTCAGAGAATATCAGCATCTAGAAATCCCTGAAACATCTGCTTACAACAACATTCCAGACTGAAGCACAGTAATACAATAGTCAAAAGCACCCGGCTGGCAAGCTTCAAGGAACAGCGCAACATCTTAATTCTAATCCCAATCATCTTGGTGCGCCAGAGTGAGCAATAGAGCAACAAGTACAGTAGAGAAGCCCATTGAGCTGCGTGTCTTCATTATGTCTTAGTATGCTTTCGTCTCAGGTTAAGGCTCTCCCCTGGGGCTCGCTAAACAAACAGATCTATATGCTTCAAACCAGTGATGCATTCCAGGAAAGAGACAGCTCTGCTATTAAAGCCCGGAGGTAAAACAGCACCGGAGATAGATACATGTTTAAATAGGAAACATAAGAACTGTTAGGAAGTTAACTGCTGCATTTGTAATTACACACAAGTTATACAACACAATAAAATACACAGAACAGAACAACCTTCAACTTGAGCACAATTTTGGCGCAAAAATCATTACTTCTGAAGTCACAGGTGTAGAAAAGTCTTTGCACATCCACGCGGCGAGCCAGACCGCATTAAGCAGTGTTTGGTCTTGTCCAAAGTGACTTGGGACATGAGCTGTGACTACTGTACAAAGCGACCCGTGACTTTTCCTCCGCCGTAGAGGACGCTGCGTGGGGCCCATTGTGAGAGCCTGTATCCCCGTCTGCAAGGGAATGACTAATGTATTCCAGTGTATTAGAATGCCAATATGCGGATGAATGCACCAGTGCGCGTATACCTCCATGTTCTCTGAGCATTTGGCTGCTGAGGGACCTACAGAGCAGAGTGGAAAAAAGGGGAAAGAGAGACAGAGAGAGAGAGAGAGAGAGAGAGATAAAGGAAGGAAAGAAGGAAGGAAGGAGAGAAGGAAAGAGGGAAGGATGATGTGAGAGTGAGTTATGAGATTGAGAAAGAGACAGTGATGGAAAAAGGTATATAGAAAAGGATAAAGAGGTGAACTAAAGCTTGAAGTCTGCATGGTACATTAAAAAATAGAATATTTTGTGAAAGTACATTACACAATATTCTTTAGGTCGACACTGAGTTCTGCTGATGAACAAATCTGTGTCTCTAAAACTGCACATTAAGACACTTTTGTCACTTTATCCTTCAGAAAGCACAGTGAAAACACAGAGGCCTATTCACTTTCATTATAAAAGATGGTATACTGACTCACACAGTTTTGTGGATACATGTTTTATATTCATATTTCTCCAACACCGCTTCAGTGTGCTCAACTTCTGATGCACAACCATCTTCTTCCCCATTGACCTTAATGACTAATGAATATGGCTACATGACAGTATGGCACTGAACAGGTCATGAAGATGAAGAAATCCTTTACAAATGTTTTCACTTCATTTAGAGGCACAAAATGAGACAAACAGCACACAATAATACTAAGAATTTTCAGAATGATGAGAAAACACTGCTAGGGATGTTTTACTCTGCATATCGATAGTACAAATACCTGCGTTTAACTTTTTAATATATCCAATGTTATTTAATGCACATTCTGAAGTATACCTGTAGGCTACAAAGCCGCTGACTAGTATGGAGTTTGGACCTGCTTTGTAAAATGTAGGATTATGTCGAGGAGACCTGTAAAATATAAATATTTAACATATAAAAAAACATGTTCCAAATGAGAGTGATAAAGCAAGCAAGTGGAGAGTTACAGTCAAATATAGAATATCAGGGGGTCTGGAAGTCCTCTTTCAGAAAAATGTGCGCAAAAAAACGATGCAATTGTTCAGTTTAATCATATGTTAGAGATGAATATTGTGACTTAAAGGAATTGGCCACCGTTTTTACATACTGAGATATGTTCTTACCTTAGCTTTGACGAGTTCTTTAGGACCTGTCTGGTCTTCCCCCGTGCCTTCAATCACGTAAACACAGCACAGACGGCGTTAGCATTTAGCCTCTCCTGCTCTCCACTATAGCTCCAAAACAGGTCAAGATAGAAGCTACCAAGCTCTTCCACGTTTTCCCTATTTAAATATGGTTACGTGAAGTGTTCCACTGTAAAGTATAATTACACAAAATTAAACAATGTGGATTTTCTAAGCGGATAAAAGGGGGAACTATATTGTAAGGCATAATAATAACAGGAGTAGTTCAAAATCCTCGCAGTAATCTTCACTTTACTGCGCAGTAATCTTCACTTTACTGTGTGGATGCCAAACTACTCCTGGTATTATTACGCCTTACATTATAGTTCCCCCTTTTATCCGCTTAGAAATCCACATTGTTTAATTTTGTGTAATTATACTTTGCAGTGGAACACTTCACGTAACCATATTTAAATAGGGAAAACGTGGAAGAGCTTGGTAGCTTCTATCTTGACCTGTTTTGGAGCTATAGAGGAGAGGGGGAGAGGCTAAATGCTAACGCCGTCTGCGCTGTGTTTACGTGATAGAAGGCACGGGTGAAGATCAGACAGGTCCTGAAGAACTCGTTAAAGCTAAGGTAAGAACTTATCTCAGTATGTAAAAACGGGGGCCTATTCCTTTAAACATCCATATGGCAACAAGTCACAATATATCGCAAAATCCTTCCATCTTAGAGATTTATACAATTTTGTACACACTGCCGACAAACAAATCAATTTTGTTCATGATTTTCCCAATTTAGCTCCATTTCAGCCTTATTTTTGGTCCTGAAATTGTAAAGCTGTGAAAGGATTTTGTAAAATCTCAATCAAGTATAGATTTTTGGTTGTATCGTATTTGTGCCTCCCAAAATGAATACATCCCCTTGCTAATGTGCAGCATTACAAGTGCTATCTCTATCACGGCCGCTTGTTTACTTGTTTATATCCTGTTCTACCTCCACATAATAGAGGGCTACACCTGTCACATTATTGATGTGCCTATCTGCCACTGTGCAGCCCACACACACACCCTAGAATTGCCACAATAGCTTAAATCGTACATTATTTTATTGTTTGGCATCACGGACACTGGCATCAGACGGACCATTGACCAATTACCTTTTGTTTCTGAGAAATGTTTTGAAAATAATCACTGCTATGAGGTGACTAAGGTGACTTGGCTCGAGCGCTGTCCTGCTCCCCATTCCAAAAATACCATTGTCAAATTCTCCTCACACACACATATACACACACAGCCGCTGCTCTCCTCTGCCTCTTTGTGTTCCACCACGACAAACAGAGAAGCCAAACACAGCTCAAGCATTGGATGTGCACATGAAGCCTCGCGCAGGCACCATTCCCCTAAGACCCGGCAATGCTAGCGTAACGCCGCATCTGCATCCCGGCTCCTGTCACCGTCTCACCTTCTGACTGACATATTTAATACAAGTCCTGAGATGATTGCGCACCAGAAAGCGGCTAGGCAAACAAAAACAAGAAAACCAACTTTTGGATACAGCGTTCGAGAACTCCTCGCGCGGTCGTCGCCAAGAGGAATCGGCGAAGAGAAAAAAAAAATCGATTGTCTTTGTTGTGACAGGAGCAATACCGTATGACACGTATTAACCTACAAAAAGAGGAAAAGTATTGGGAATAGAATACAAATGATTGACGAGGAGATGAAACGTTTTCATTCTGGGGCGTCAAAGAGTACATTTCAAAGTGACATTAGCGAGCATCAGCCGAGCAAAAGAAACTAACAGATATCACTTACAACCCGGACTAGCGTAACGTCAAATCCTAACACTTCTAATGCTCTGTCTTCCACCCATGGGGACCAGGAAGGAAACATTTTTGACGGACTGTGACCATTCCATTGCTGCTGATTGACATGTGTTATTCCTTTGGGCTGTTTGGGGGATTGCGGGGGTGGAACGCTTGTCGAAGTACCAAAGTGGCTTTCCCCGAACTTGATTGGGTGGCAGATGATGTTTTTTTTTTTTTTTCTTACTGACATTATGTGTAATAGAATCTGTCCTTTGAAAAGAATGTGATGAGATTGTGTCTCAATTGGATTGTGACTTATGATCATGATATCAGCCGTCATTGCTTGCGTCAGTCAATTTTTGGCATAAAATCCTCGGTCCCTGATCCCGATGGTGATGCATTTTATCATCATCATCATCAAACTTGTATTATAGACCCGAGGTCCAGTTAAACAAACACGCAACAACACACAGCAGTTTAGTTTAGGGGAGACTCAGATTTACTGAGACCTTTCACTGTCCCAGTAAACAGACTGCCTGACCAAAAAGTCTCAAATGCTTTAAAATGAAGTTGGACGCCTTTAACTTTGACTATAACATATTCAATAAGGCATTGTCACATTAAGCTTCTACTACAATGTCAAAGATCGCATATATTTTTCTTTAAGATATTGGACTGATGATGGGATAGTGTGACCACTGTGCAAAGTCTTCTCCAGCACATCTCACTGATGCTCAATGGGGTTCAGATCTGGACTCTGTGGTGACCACTCGATGGGTGAAAATTATGTCTGATGTTCCCTGAACCACTTTCACAATCTGAACGCGATGAATCCTGGCATTGCCATCTTGGATTATGCCCGTGCCATCAGGGAAGAAGAAATCCATTGATGGAATAACCTGGTCAGCTCGTCAGCTGATCTCATTCTTTAGGCACATTGTGTTGCTGAACCTGAACAACTACAGCCACCCCATATCATAGTGTTTTTTTTTTTTTTTTTGGTCAGGTCAGTGTAGATGTTATGTTTTTGGTTTTCCAGACAAAATTGCGTACCCCAGAGTCCATCTCCATATCTTTTGTCTATACCTAGCTTGAAGTTTTGAGCTCGTTTTAAGTTGAAGCGGGAGTTAAAGCAGTACTAAGTAACTCATGCCCCTAGAGGCCATAAGTGCAACTGCAGGTGTCGTAGCATGTTGTGATTTTTTAACTTATTAACTGTCCATGAGAGTAAATACTACGCTGACAGAAAAGGCGAAGGGAGAGAGGGATATTGTACATCCAATAATACAACGGAAATATTTTTTTTCACTTCAAAGTGGCGCTAGCCCGCAGTTAGCTTTGCCCGTTGGCATGGTAGCTTCTTCTTCGTGATTCTATTAGTGTGTATTGGTTGCTCCGGTCAAGTTGCAATTGTGGTTTTCTGGCCAGAGACAGCAGGGTGAGATGAAAGACCCCCCAATCATATTGTTAACACTTGTATTACCCCTAGAGGAACTAGGAAAAGGATTTATTAAGGTAAACAAGTTAGTATTGCTTTAAAGGTGCATTATGTAACTTTTTATGCCGGAAAAAAAGAGTTGATAATTGTGAGTATTTGACCTTGTGGTGACCCAGTGGTTGTATTAGTGGCCAGCATTGCGCCTTTACTTTAGCTCACGGTGGCCCCCACAACGCTCCAGGATCAAATGTTTTGCAGGGCTTCTAGTGAGAGGGTCAGTCAGCAGCGAAAACCTTCCAAACAGTTGCTCCTGGAGCGTCCTGGAGACCACCGTGATGGAAAGTAAATGTGCCATGCTGACCGCTCATACAGTCGCTGGGTCACGACAAGGTCAAATACACACAAATGGCAACTTTTTTTTTAACATAAAAAGTTGCATAACGCACCTTTAAATCGGCTAAATATTGGCCGCACAAAGAAGGAAATATTGATATTATTTTCTATCATATTTTGGTAACAACCCATACAAAGAAATTAAACTTTATATGTCCATCAATTAGTTTATGTGTAGTATGGTAAAATACTTACCTTCTACCCACTGTAATTCAATTTGAAAGTATATAGTGCTTACACCAACACACCAAGTGCAATCCGGGCACAGACTAGTTTTTTCCTACCTCCTCCCTTAGTAATCAAACTCAAATCAATACAGACAGAGCAGTTTTTGTTCAGAATAAACGAAAAATCTTGGCTGGCTAGGATTCTAAAATATTACTTTAAAACACAATTTTCAGAAAAATACAGGTTGGGTAGTAAAATTGGTTCTGTCAGAAGAGGTTGCTGTCGATCTGATGAAATGGAGTGGTCATTCAGGCTTCTTCTTAGATTAATCAAAAATCTCGCGCCGAGATTCATTTATAGTTTTCAGCAAAAGTACAAAGTGTCTCTACATTCTATTATCCCAGGCCTGCTGCTTTGTGAAACAGTAATCCACTGTTAACACGGCATCTTTGCATCTTTTATCCAGTCAATATAATATAATAAATAAGCATCTTAAAATTGAGGAGATGTTCTTTACGTGTTGCTGTTGGTTAATCTTACATAAACCTGGAAGAGGGTATTGTGAATTGAGAGGTTTAAAAATGTAATTGCCTTAAATTTTCATTTGCTTTGGTTTGTGGGGTTTCATTAGATCAAGTGAACGTTTCCTAATGAATACTAATCAGTTGTAAAAGTTAAGATCCTGTTTTATAAGAAGCTCTTGGAAGGGGGACATTTTAATTGTATTCTTAATGGGAATACAAACTAGATTGAGGCTTGCAAACTTTATGTAACACTGTTGCTTGAAAATAAACGCATCCTGTGAGAAGGTCATCACAAAAAACAGCGACAAATTACACTGACCGATAAAGACATAGATAAAATAAGATCTGGGGCTGCCGCAGTTGGTCAGGTCGAGGGTCAGGTCAGCAACGAAGAATGAGATCAGCTGACTACCTGAATGTGCTGAATGACCAGGTTATTCATTCAAAGGGTTTCTTCTTCCCTGATGACACAGGCATATTCCAAGATGCCCGAAGATGCCAGAATCCAGATCTTAACCCCATTGAGAAGCTATGGGATGTGCTGGAGAAGGCTTTGCGCAGTGGTCACACTCTCCCATCATCAATGCAAAATAATGGCGAGAAATGAATGCAACACTGGATTTATTTATTTTTCTTTCTTGCATCGAATGTGTGCTGTAAACGAAGTTAGGCAGTCAGGCAAAACATTAGAGCATGTGACCTTTTTTTTGTAGTGAACATTTTTTGGTCAGGCAGTGTAAAGTAACTACAGAAATATATGTATTTATATGTCATTTTAATGCCTTTGAACAAGGAGCTTTGATATTGAGTGATACAGTTTTGGATCCATCCAGCCATCTTCTTCCGTGTGGCTGTTGGCGGGTTACGGGGGCAGCAGAGTCACGCTGCATCCTAATGCACCAGTCCATTATGGCTCCTCCCTCAGGGGGGTGGGTCCATACAAGGGCATTCCCAAGCCTCCCCTTCAGGCTTATTACCGGGCCTCCAGGTCACGTAATTGGCCTTGTTGGTTTCTATTCATAAAAGAAAAAAATAGGGGGTTCTCATTAAATATTGATAAGGTATTAATAAACATTAGCAATAGTCCATGAATAATACTCTTGTAAAGGTATGAATAAGCTGCTTATTATACTATTATCAATTAACAAACTAGTCAGCCATTAATAATGTCCTTTGTAAAGATATTAAAAAGTGTTAATGCTCTCTACTCATCTAGCGCTTTTCCACCTACGTTAGGCACTCAAAGTGCTTTACAGCAAGGAAACACTCCCACATTCCCCTCTCATTCATACACCAATGGTAAGGAAAGGTGGGTGAAGTGTCTTGCCCAAGGACACAGCAACAGTGACACATGCAGGAGCTGGGAATCGAACCCCCGCCTTCCATTTATCATTATACTCATCATGCTCATTATACTATTATCAACATGCTAATACAGGACATGAACAATAATGCTTTTTCATGGCCTATACCCAAACCCTAATACTAACCATAATCCTAACCTTAAACCAACCTGTTTCCTCTGAATTCAGCATTTTGAAGTGACGTAGCAAACATTGTCCATAGTAATAGCTGTAACTAACACACTGTAGTATCTAAGTGCTTTTATATGAACAATTTACATTTAAAATCCCCAGGAATTTGTTATCATGAAGTACGACGGGAAGAAATCAGTGAAAATAAATATCTTGCGTAATACTACCTCCATGCATCGGGGGCAGTAGTCAGCTTTTTAAAATGCTTAACGTTGTCACACAGACATTGACAGGTATTTCCTGGCTCACCGCGTTTACTGCTTAACTTGACAAACAGTTAGCTAAGTTTCTTTCTGTTTTTTTATCCAAAGACTTTCCTACCAGAGGACACATAATCTAAGTGTTGTTTATCTGCCACTGTAAACATTTTCTATACCGGTGCATTTTTAAGTGTACAATATTCATGAAGATCATAACGATATTCAGTAAAGCATGTTCCCTTTTAATTATTGATGCACACACAAACTATATCTTCACTGCTGCCCTTTTGATTTGAGTGGACCATGCTGTTTCTACAGGCACTCTTCTGCTCCCGAGAGACCGCACTGCAGCCCCTACCGAGACACAGCACAAAAAGGTTATGTCAGTGTGTCACGAATCCTAATAAGCAAATACACACTCTGTTTAATCTGGGCCGGAGTTCAGAGGTCACGGCGGGGTCAGATTTTAAAAGGTCGGTGGGTCATGGTTGTTATTTTTTTGCTCGAGCACACAGGCACACGCGCTCATTCATTTATGCATTGTTCTGGGAGGAGGCTCATAGTAAGCCGTGTTGACCCCTGGACGGATGAAAGCCGCTGATATAACACGGGATGAACCTAGGAGAACCTAAACCTAAATCGCATTCTAGGAAAAAAAAGTGTATATTTCCAAATGTAGTACGCAAAAAGATGGTATTTGTTTTCACACGTGTTGGACTGTTCTGTGGGCCGACCCAAGACGTTCTACTTTTAGTTGTATTTACTTCAAAGTTGAGTCACATGCTCATTCGCAGGCTCTCGCTCATAAAGTCGCACCATCAGCCACAAAGCAACGATCAGCTGTTCGCCAAACCTGTTCCCATGGCAACGGGAATCAGAGGAGAGATTCACCTAAATTGAAAAATGGAGAGGAAAGCTTTAATGTGCATACCTCGCTGGTATGAAGTTGATCTATTTAGCCTTGTCGGAGTAGTTTTCTGAACGTCCTGTCATGCCGGTGCATGTTAATATGGACTTTCTTTCTGCTCAAAAAGACGAATGAAAGCGGAGCTAGTTCGGTCCGAGGTTGGCCGTCCCAGAGAGCGACAGAGGCCACGCCATGAGAGACTGCCTTAGCCCCTAATGTTCTCTCTCTGAATACTAGAATGGTCCCTTTGATCATCAGATTGTTGTCAAATATACACATTTTTAACAAGTATTATACTATGTAAGAAAACCTATTTATATATGTTCAAATCAAGTATTCGTTTTACTGACTGAGATTGGCAATTATTAAAACATAAGTATTTAACCATGACCTGTACTATTCAAATATAAGAAAGCATCGCACACTCAGGTAGCCGATGTCCAGAATTATTTGTAAATGATAGCATTTTAGGCCTTCTTCAGATCATTTTTCTTCTTAGAACCACAGTGCATGAGCTATACTACACGTGTATTGTGCAATTAACACAGTTTATAACAACCTTTAACTTGATATTATTGAATTTCACCCAAAATGTCACCGTCCTTTCGATTTCATCCCCATGTGACGAGTTCAACCCGTGTTTGACATCCCTCCTCTAAGACAGTCAGACCAGAGGAGGCCGTGGTCAATGCAGATCAATAACATGTTTATTGAGTGAAGAGATTGGCGCCGTCAGTGCACTTTGTCTGATTAGTTAACCTGAGCAGTAAACACCACGGCGGATATCGGCGGCTGGAAACGGCGGCTCGTCGCAGGGGTCACAAAAGAATGAAAGTGTCTCGAGGACATCGATTTTTGTCTGGGACGCATGAGAGCCGGTATTGGCAGGAAGCATACGTGTCTTTATATGTCTCTATTAGTCTCTTTATATGAATGATTGAATGACCAACCAATGCATTATATTATTAATAATCTTATCTATTTGGATTTTCTATCACATCAAGAATAGTTCGCTTTTTTGTTGAATTGCAGATCTGGGCTTATAGAAGTTCTCATTTTGACTTTTTTCCTTTTTGGAAGCAATCAATTTTTTTTCTTGATACAGTGTGCAAGGCAAAAAATAAATAAATAAATGGTCAAATTTCCGGAGAGGAATGAGAAATCCAACTAGAGACATTGGCCTTGGGTATTTTGTGAAATTTTTACTCCTAGGAGCCGTAGTGAATCAATTTAGATCGTAATAGCATAACGCTTCGACATTAAGGCAGAGCTTAATCTGTCAAATCAATTAGTCATTCATTTCATATAATTAATAAGAATGTGTCACTGCAGATTCCTGATAAATGGGGCCTTCTGTAAAGGATCACATTCAGCACCGTCTTTTGTCGCTCTTCACATGTCGGACAAGTTCAAAAGCAGAACCAATGCTCGGGAGGGAAAAGGATTTTGACTGGATCGAGTCTGAGCATCTCCAAAAGTGTTGTGTAGAATGAAGTACCTTAAAGTCAAACATCTTTGCGTAAATGACAATTAGAAAATGATCAGATGTGTCCATATACACTGCTGAATGTAGAGCTTGTAGAATGTCTGGGCTTAATCAAATTCTCCAAGCTCTTTAACAGAATGCCCTAAACAGATGCATTAAAGCAAAAGGAAATGAAGAAAAGAGCTCTGACTTGGGCATAAACCTTCTGCTAATAAAGTTTGCTCTGAATAATCACACACCATGGGCCACTTATTTGACTGGCATCCTGCCGAGCCGGAGCTAATGCATCCAAAATGACTTTACTGTACTTCAGCTGACGTGATGGTAAACTTACAGTACATTTGTATATCCTCTGAAGCCTCTGGAAACTACCCTTGACTCTGTCTTTGAGATTGGAACTTTAAAATGCTTTCTACAGACTCTCCACCCATTTTCTAAATGCAGTCAGGGTAAGGGTTGGTCAGCAGTTTTTGCTCAATTTGAGAGTGTGCCCACATTCAACCATTAGCGCGTTCGTTGGTCATAATTCATTCGCTCTCCACACTGGATGGTCATAAGCTGTACGTGGCCGCCCGTCGACACCAGTGACTTCTTTGACCACCACTAATGACAGTATGTTGTTGCTGGGATTGAGCCACTAACTCTCACATGAATTGAGGCCGTTTTCACACATGTTGGAGCGCCTTGTGGGTTGAGCCAAGACCGCCCTAGTTTCAACTGTATTTCCTCAAAGTTATTTCAGTCCGTGTTCACACATGCTCGCACCAAACATCGCACTATCAGCCACGTAACAACGATTAGCTGCTCGACAAACTTATTCCCATGATTTAAAGCAGTAAGTAACAAGTAATGTGTTTACCTTAATAAATCCTTTCCGTAGTCCATGTGGAGGTAATACAAATGTTTATGGGATGATTGGAGGGTCTTTCATCTCCCCCTGGTGTCTCTGGCCAGAAAACCATGTTTGCAACTTGACTGCCACCGGACCGGAGCAACCAATACACACTAGTGGAATCACGAAGAAGAAGCTAACATGCTAACGGACAAAGCTAACTGTGGGCTAGCGTCACTTTAAACAGTATGTACAGCCAAGTTTGAGTGAAAAAAATTATTTCCATTGTATAATTGGATGTACAATATCCCTCTCTCCCTTCGCCTTTCCTGTCAGCGTAGTATTTACTCTCCAAGACAATTAATAAGTAAAAAAATCGTAACTTGCTACAACACCTGCAGTTGCGCTTATGGCCTCTAGGGGCAAGAGTTACTTAGTACTGCTTTACAGTTGATCCATTGTGCCTCGTCAGAGCAGTAGCCCACCGTCCTCATGCAGTGTGTACTCATTCTTTCTTCACACAATAAAGAGGTGTCAAAGCGAGAGTAGTTTGGCCCGAGTTCGGCCACATTCACACCACACCCGCTGTGACCCACAATGTGGCTCAGGGCGTTCCAAGACCACCTGTTTCAGCCAGACCGCCATAAAGTGCTGTGGTTCAATTCACACTGACCCAAAAGTGTTGCTCTGGGGTCGAGAGCCCCTTTAGGTCGACCTAACTAGAGCCTGTGTGAAAACAAAGTGTACTTGATTTTTAGTTTATAAACAATGAAAGAACATTTTGATTGTGTCCAAACTCATTCTTAACTTTCACATTCCTAACTTTCAAATTCTTCACAAGGCTGAGTTTGTAGACACTTTTTTGGATTACTATCACAGAAGGTATTTGGTATTTGGTGATAGTCTCAAACACATCTGTATCCCTATCTTGGTTAGAAAATGCCATATTGATCTAAAGCAGCTGAAACTAAATATTCAGTTGTTTCACTTCCTGATAGTCACGAAATCTCCCCGTAAACCGCTCCCACCTGCTGTGCCGCTGTTTCATCAAAGACAAAAAAGGAGTTAGTCAGTCTGTGCAGCTTAAGTGAAGCTATGGCAATGAAAGGATTACCTAGGACCTCAGGAGGAACTTTTCAGGAATAGGAGGGGCTTGTTGGGAGCTGCCGTGAGAAGATTCATAAAGATTGTGTTTGTGCCTCGAAACACCACATTGTGACAAGGTATAAACCTTTAAAAAGTCATTTTTGCATAATATCCATCCTTTAAATTTCTTCTATCTGAGAATTTGAGGTGGTCAAACCAACCCAATCCCGATCTCCATTCTGCAAGGCCAAAGCTTTGTTACTGGGCTCTTTCCGAACCATAATAAGGTGTTCAACATCCCCATCCAACTTGGCTCGGTTCTCGCCACTTCCCCAGCCGCCTTGCTACATCCGCTGAGTTGAATTTAAAAATATTTATTGCTGTTTCATTTGCATCGTAACACATGCTTAAGGTGTTTACAGTAAGCGCGTCATATTTCTCGCCGCGTGACGCAAAATCGATACGTTTTAAATAAACCTGAGTGGCGGTCCGTCGTCGCCTTGGCGTTCTGTGGGCCTGGGAGTGTTTAAGAGCTCTGATGGAGAGTCATTTATCCTCTCGTTCCAGACAGCCACCAAACTGCTGATGTGAAATAACTTTGCAATCGCTTGTTATTGACTCTTACTGTGTTTATCATCTATTTTGATAAGTGAAATCTGATTCTGGAGACGGGCCAGGCGGCTGTTAGCTACGGAGTTTGGTGGGGCCTCTCTTTTATTGAGATGCACAAAAGGCCATGTCACAGCGGCTTGGGGAGACTCAAATGACTGACTGTGTATACGTTCCAGCTCCAGGTTTGATTCCAAGGCCATGCACGAGCTTTTGTGTAGGGTCTGCAAGTCTCATTGTGGATGGGCGTGGTTCCACTAGGTGCACTAATCCACCCATCAACCGCTGTCGCAACAATTGGCTCGTTGCCTTGATGCGACTATGCTGCTTTGGCTAACCTGCAGTTGTGAGCGCCATCGCTTCACGTCCTATTTATTTCCTATTACAGCAAGCTCTTAACGCATAGTAAGTGATCATTGACTAGGAACTTGCTGTTGCACTACATAATCTTAAGAAAATATGCATATTCCAATAGGTCTAGGATAACTTTAATAGGAAATGAAAATGACACGCTCACTTGTGCAACAAGCCAATTGCTTTGTTGGTTGTCCTCAAGGTTTCTCTTTGTCCATCTGGGTTTTTGAGTTTTTCTTGTCGAGAGGGTGGGATTGTTTCATTGTTGATTGGTGGACATTTGGATCATATTTTACTGTATACAGTTTGATGCAGGGGTCGCATAGGCAATCTGGTGAAGGGGGCAATGAATTGCGCTTTAATAAAAGGAGCTATACCTGATTGTACAAAGAAACAGGGTCACTCAAATTTCAAATTGCTTTTTTCTGGTCCAAACTCATCTCAAACTTTCCTAATGCATTTACAACATCATTCAGTGACAATTCGTCACAGGGACTGAGTTTAAACCAGGTTTCACAACTTTCAGAGAGAAAAACGGTCCCTTCACTGGAAAAAATGCCTACTAGCCTGACATTTTATGACTGTTTAAAAGGCTTTAGATATCATAATAATCATAATAATCATCATCATAATAATTTAAGATAAAAGTAGCCTTCTCCACATCCAAAGTGTTCCCAAAAGGACTGAGATAGAAAACACGGCAACAAATATATAAATAAATATAGAATGCTATTTGGTTCATGAAAATTCTGAAAAAGGCTTTGTGCATGTGTGCTAGAGAAACACACAGAAATATGAATGGAAATACATTTTGGGGATAGTCCAAAAGTTAAGTACTTACCGAGGGCCGGCCCTGGTTTGACATCTCAGTGTTGACTTTCAAACTGTTCTTCTGTTTGATCGAATCAGCACTATATGAAGCCCTGTGAGGCGACTTCTGTAGTGATATTAGCCTCTAAAAAAACAAACTATTGAATTAAGTTGTTTAGACACTCGATCAGCCCTGGGGTAACTATGGCTACAGAAGTAGCTCACCATCACTGATTGTGACTGAAGAAAATGCATTAAAGACAGAGCCTAAAGGCAGATTTGCTCACTCGCCACCGTCTGTGTCCTATGTGAACATTCAGTTGCACTGCGTTGTGGTCATCCAACGCTTCGGTCAAGTTGCCCCCAGTGGTAATGAATGATGGGTCAAACGCAGAGGACACATTTTATACAGAGACAATAACATTTAAACAGAGTCAGTAGCTTGTTGCTTAGCAGAATGGCTCCGCCACTGTGCACCCCGTCTGCTTAATTATCTTTAATTAGCATTAGGCTACTTTTAATGATGTCTCATGTTTGCTAACTAGTTTACCCTCTAGCCCTGATCTTGGTAGTATCAAGGCTGCATCATTTTCAGTTTGCACAGTGAATGCAATTATAAAACAGCAAAACATGCAGATATAACAGTCCTGACAGCTTTAGTCCTTGGGATGTCTGTTGTTGCTAACTGTGTTGTCGCATTCCAAGTGCTGTTAGTCATTGACATATGGTCTTAAAGCTACCTCACCCACACTGGTAATTATGATTTCATTCAGAGAACAATGGTTAAAATGTTACCCGTCCTGTCTTAACCAAGTCATAAATGGGTGCATACCATGTAGCAGAAAATAATAATAACAAACATGTTACAAAGACTTAGCCTGACCTAGCTGGTGGTTGTTATTAGGTGTCACCACAGGGCCATCCCAATGAAGACAGTGTGAACACGCCCCTGCCGCCTCTATCGAAAGCACAAATGTACTTCCCCTATAACCTCAAATGAGAGTGAGGAATGTCTAAGATGTTATGCAAGAAGAAATCAAAGAAATCAGATAAAGATCAGATCGGGGCAGACTGGGTGAGGAGACATCATGAAGGGATGGAGGAGGTTTGGGGGGGGGCAGACAGAAGCAGTGACAGCAGAGTATAAACACACAGGATTATACAGAGGCGCTGTTCTGCTCTCTGCTCCCCATCTGAGTGACAGGCCACAGAGAGAGGCTTTCTCCTGGTTTATGCATAACAAACCAAATGATGCACAAGTGACTGGATACGTGGGTTAAGGCATTGATGAAAGTTGCAAGACCAGCTCTTTTGGGCGGCACGTTGGTGAAGGAGGTAGCACTCTCGCCTCTGAGCTACAAGGTTCTGGGCTTGATTCTCAATGTTCGGGTGATCTTCATGTGTTTCCGTGTTCTTCTCGTAAACATGTACAACAGGGTGCTTTCCTGAACTTGGACTCTGCTGAAAACTTCTGAATCTCAACAGGACTTTTTGGGTTAAGCAGGGTTAAGATTAGATAAAATAACTTGCTATTTAGCCCCTGTCGAGATAAAATACACCCTTGTTTTGTGTATTTTGTGTCAATCCATACTAGCATTAGTTTTAATATTAAATAAACCTATATCTTATGGTGGATAAAGCAAATGGATCCTAAACTGCTGTACACTCATCAATACCGCTGTTTTATTTAACAGTTTTATTACTCTTTTCTTTAGGCTTTACAACTGACTACTTGACTAGTGTTTTGGCCTATAGCTTTTGTTGTAATTGACTTTTATATAGTAAGACTTAATAGGAGCAAAGCTGTGGGTTTAATTTCTATGTGAATTCAACTGTGCTTTATCATGTGCTTATTTCTTAAGATCTTAATAGACCTGGTACAATAAAGTTATTCCCCTGTGGAGTCGGCTGATGCAGTCATTTTCATTCGCTGTAAATGCAAGCCATTAACAGTTTGTTTTACAAAGTCTGCCCTATTGAAAGTCAACACAGAGCTCCTTTTGGAATAAGGTCGTTAATTGATTATGGTTTTTTTTTTTTTCAGCAGAGTTGAATGTTACAAAGGCAGATGAGTTGTGTGCTTACATACCAAGGCCATTTCCAAGCAGCATAATTTTGAACTGGAAATGATTGCATGTATCTTGTTAATAATAAAATAGTCACTATTGCCACAAGAGGAAAGTTTGTCCCTGTTTGCCAGATTTGGGACCTATGGCTTGAGGTCTGGTTTATTCTGCACGTTTTAAAGGAATAGGCCACCGTTTTTACATACTGAGATATGCTCTTACCTCACTTTAGCCGAGTTAATATATCCCCGTCTGGTCTTTGTCCGTGCGCTCACACATACGCAGCCTCTCCCACATGTCACATAGCTCCAAAAAAGCTCACGATAGAAGCTACCAAGCTCTTCCACGTGTTCCCTATTTAAATAAAGTTACGTGAAGTGTTTTCATGCAAAGTATATTTACACAGAAATGTAATGTGTCGATTTTATAAGCAGATAAAAAGGGGTACTATATTGTGAGGCGTAATGATACGAGGAGTAAAACATCCGCGCAGTAACTCCTAAAGGTTATTGACGGAAGTGAGCGGGGGAAGTCTTTAGGAGTTACTGCGCGGACGTTTTGCTCCTCGTATCATTACGCCTCACAATATAGTCCCCCTTTTTATTTGCTTATAAAATCGACATGCTACATTTCTGTGTAAATATACTTCGCATGAAAACACTTCACGTAACTTTATTTAAATAGGGAACACGTAGAAGAGCTTGGTAGCTTCTATCGTGAGCTTTTTTGGAGCTATGTGACATGTGGGAGAGGCTGCGTATGTGCTCCGTTTGCCTGGCAGAGCGCACGGACAAAGACCAGACGGGGATATATTAACTCGGCTAAAGTGAGGTAAGAGCATATCTCAGTATGTAAAAACGGTGGCCTATTCCTTTAAGATACCGGAGCTGCTATTGTAGCCACAGCTGCCCTTGGGTAGACTGACCAGTCTGTGCCATCGGCCCCTCCGACCACGACCAACCACTCACTCACTCACTCACTACATTCACCCAGACTTCCTGGTTCTCGCATCCAAGTACCGACCAGGCCCTTCCTGCTTAGCTTCCGAGATCTAACGGGATTGGGCAGAGCAAAGGTGGTTTGACCAGTTCATATGGGGGGAAAAATATATCATCAAAGTTTGAACAAACTGCTGCTGCTTTCCGGTCTGCTTTACCCTTTAGAGAATTTCGTCACGTTCTATTGACTAAACCATCTCGGACTTACTTTGTCTACAAACATCTAATCCAGGAATTAAGTAGGTTTATAAAATCTGAAAACTTTTTAACATTCTGACTAGGGCCATGGACACAAGAGGATTTTTAATACACTTCCCGTTTTTGGGAAAGATCTGTGGAAAATGTGAGATCACCAAAAGTCAAGCGATCAAATATGATTTCAGCCTTGAATCAAACACATGCTTAATTAGGCTATGGGTCCCGTTTCTCAAGCGTAGAGAGCAGCTCTTTGATGGCGGCGCTACAGCGGGATAATCTCAGGACTGTCCAATTCACAGTGAGCTAGATACAGCAGTTTGTCCTTTAAAAGGAAGTACATGCAAATAAATAATGTGAGGCTATAGAGTGGAGTCGAGAATGCAAAGGTGAGGAAGCTGGCATGATAGTCATAGTAATAAAAATATATATATATATATATTTATAAAAATATAATATATACAGTATATATA
The DNA here is from genome assembly GCF_951799975.1 of Gobius niger. NCBI lineage: Eukaryota > Metazoa > Chordata > Actinopteri > Gobiiformes > Gobiidae > Gobius > Gobius niger. Next base: position 64,729,307 of record NC_136852.1, on the reverse strand, counting down.
GAGAGAATATACGTATAGTATTCATGGATATTTGACCTTTTAGTGACCCAGTGTTTCGCATGGCACCTTTATTTTCCATCACAGTGGCCTCTATGGTCCAGGATACATTTTTAACACACAAAAATCAAGGGCTTTTTTGCATGAAAAGTTCCAGAATGCACCTTTAAAGGGATTATATGTAGTTTAAAAATGTTAAAATTAAGTATTTTCCTCCCCCTACATGTTCCAGCAATGCCCTAATGTGTAGAATGAGCTCAGACCTGTTCACCACAACTGCCTCTAAAATCCTGCACTGTCGCTCAAAAAGGTGTTAATTCGGGTCTGAAGTGCCGTCACAATAATAGAGAACGTAATATAGAACTGCAGTTACGCGTAAGACCTGAGGTGGCAGTAGTGCGTATAAAAATGACCCACTTGCATCTAGTCCCTTTAAAGACTCAATTTGGGCTATTAGTGCTTTTCAATGGAACCCATTTTCCCCACCGTTTATTGTTTATTTATGAATTAATTAAACCTAAAAAGCTGAAATAGTGGTCAAGACATACAAATACAGTGTAGCGTTAATGTCTTGTGATAAAGTCTCACAACCCATCGAAAATGTCTCCATGATCCAGTTTTTAAGTCCCGACCCACCAGTTGACAACCACAGTATATGTGACGATATAAGTGGGGTCAGTGAGCTGCCCTTTCATGCCGGCCTATCTGCAAAAAACAGTGTGACAAACCTGTGACCTTTTGGGGGCGAGGTAGTGCTATCTCCTATGCCATGTTTCCAAACTCTTCTAAATGTAAAATGAAATAAAGTGACAGTAATACACCTCCAACAGGAAAACACTATGAGTCTAGATCAAGTGCCATCAGCATAGCCTTGTTTGACTCGCGTATAGATTATCTTGTATTGTTTGTCATTTTTCATCAGCAACTTAATCTGTTGGCTTGAATGTGAAAGAACATCCGAGGCGGGAGACACATCACTCTTTCTTTTTTTATGATCTCATTTTCAGCCCTATTGATTTGTCGGGCAGCTCACTTTCTAGTATTTCAGGAGGCAACCGAACCGGACAATTTGGAACGACTTGTAAAAACGGGATAAGCAGCCCGGGAGCACATCTCAGGATGACATATACTATGAGGTTGTGTTTTACAAGCACTTAACACCGTCTTCGCCCTTTGTCTCCAATGTTTGGTCGCTTCACATGCTGGACTTGTTCGTTCTTGTAAAAAAGAAAGGTTGCCCAAGTCATTTAAGGCTGTTGACATTGTGTGTTGTTGTGTAAATATGTACAGAATGTAAAGTGTTGTGGGTTGGGGAGAGCGGGATGGGTTGGGTCATAGGACGGTTGGGTCTCGCAGTGTTTTAGAGCTGATAAGAGAGACCAGGCTAAATTGTCACAGTGGTGTGAGTGGTGTCACTTATTTGTTTAAAGCAGTAGTAAGTAACTCATGCCCCTAAAGGCCATAAGCGCCACTGCAGGTGTTGTAGTATGTTATGTTTTATTACTCATTAATTGTCCGTGAGAGTAAATACTACGCTGACAGAAAAGACAAAGGGAGAGAGGGATATTGTACATCCAATTACACAATGAAGATATTTTTTTCACTCAAACTTGGCTGTAAATACTGTTTAAGTGGAACTGTTGAAGTGGCACTAGTCCGCAGTTAGCTTAGCTTCTTAATTCCATTAATGTGTATTGGGGCCTTCGACCCATAGGCAGCGAAGTTGAAATTGTGCTTTTCTGACCAGAGACACCAGGGGGAGATGAAAGACTCTCCAATCATCCCATTAACACTTGTATTACCCACAGAGGGACTACGGAAAGGATTTATTACGGCAAACAAGTCACTTAGTACTGCTTTAAGTAAGTGGTTTATTTATCATTGTACAAGCGCACAACAAAATAGTGTTCAGGTGTTAGTCCTGAGTCGCTGCGACTGAGTACGCCACCACTGTGGGCCAACCTGACCTGCATGTTTTTGGAGTTAGGGGAAACTGTTGCTGTTGTTGTTGGACGTACACCAATCAAGGACCGAGACGTCGCCCGGCATGGCGCAGCCGGGGCCCCACCCTGGAGCCAGACCTGGGGTTGGGGCCCGAACGCGAGCGTCTGGTGGCCGGGCCTCTGCCCACGGGGCCCGGCCGGGCACAGCCCGAAGGGACGACGTGGGCCCGCCCTCCTGTGGACCCACCACCCGCAGAGGGATCCGTAGGGGTCGGGTGCTAAGAGGACTGGGTGGCAGTCGAGGCCGGGTGCCTCGACAACCTGGTCCGCATGCACAGCTTCTGGCGTTCGGGACATGGAACGTCACCTCGCTGGGGGGGAAGGAGCCTGAGCTTGTGCGGGAGGTTGAGAGATACCGACTAGATATAGTCGGGCTCACCTCCACGCACAGCTTGGGTTCCGGATCCCAACTCCTGGAGAGAGGCTGGACTCTCCATTTTTCTGGAGTTGCCCGCGGGGAGAGACGGCGGGCTGGGGTGGGTTTGCTCGTATCCCCCCAGCTCAGCTGTCACGTGTTGGAGTTCACCCCGGTGGACGAGAGGGTCGCGTCCCTACGCCTTCGGGTCGGGGACAGGTCTCTCACCGTTGTTTCGGCCTACGGGCCCAACATCGGTGCAGAGTACCCGGCCTTCTTGGAGTCCCTGGGAGGGGTACTAGATAGTGCTCCGACTGGGGACTCCATTGTTCTACTGGGGGACTTCAACGCCCACGTGGGTAACGACAGTGAGACCTGGGAGGGAGTGATTGGGAGGAACGGCCTCCCCGATCTGAACCCGAGTGGTGTTCTGTTATTGGACTTCTGTGCTAGTCACGGTTTGTCCATAACGAACACCATGTTCGAGCACAAGGGTGTCCATAAGTGCACGTGGCACCAGGGCACCCTAGGCAGGAGGTCAATGATCGACTTTGTAGTTGTGTCATCTGACCTCCGGCCGCGTGTCTCGGACACTCGGGTGAAGAGAGGGGCGGAGCTGTCAACCGATCACCACCTGGTGGTGAGCTGGATCCGCTGGCAGGGGAGGAAGCCGGTCAGACCTGGCAGGCCCAAGCGTGTTGTGAGGGTCTGCTGGGAACGACTGGCGGATCCCTCTGTCAGTGGGGTCTTCAACTCCCACCTCCGGAAGAGCTTCACCCAGATTCCGGGGGAGGCGGGGGACATGGAGTCCGAGTGGACTCTGTTCTCCTCCTCCATTGTTGATGCGGCTGCTCGTAGTTGTGGCCGTAAGGTCTCTGGTGCCTGTCGCGGCGGCAATCCCCGAACCCGGTGGTGGCGCCCGGAAGTAAGGGATGCCGTCAAGCTGAAGAAGGAGTCCTACCTAGCCTTGTTGGCTTGTGGGACTCCTGAGGCAGCTGAGAGGTACCGGCAGGCCAAGCGTGCTGCAGCTCGTGCGGTCGCAGAGGCAAAAACTCGTGCCTGGGAGGAGTTCGGGGAGGCCATGGAGGAAGACTATCGGTCGGCCTCGAAGAAATTCTGGCAAACCATCCGGCGCCTCAGGAGGGGGAAGCAGTGCTTCACCAGCACTGTGTACAGTGCGGGTGGGGGGCTGCTGACCTCGACTGGGGATGTCGTCGGACGGTGGAAGGAGTACTTCGAGGACCTCCTCAACCCCGCCGTCACGTCTTCCGATGAGGAAGCAGAGGCTGGGGACTTGGAGGTGGGCTCGCCCATCACCGGGGCTGAAGTCACCGAGGTGGTGAGAAAGCTCCTCGGTGGCAAGGCTCCGGGGGTGGATGAGATTCGCCCTGAGTACCTTAAGTCTCTGGATGTTGTAGGACTGTCTTGGCTGACACGTCTCTGCAACATCGCGTGGCGGTCGGGGACAGTGCCCCTGGATTGGCAGACCGGGGTGGTGGTCCCTCTCTTTAAGAAGGGGGATCGGAGGGTGTGTTCCAATTACAGAGGAATCACCCTCCTTAGCCTCCCCGGTAAGGTCTACTCCAGGGTGCTGGAGAGGAGGATCCGGCCGATAGTTGAACCTCGGATTCAGGAGGAACAATGCGGTTTTCGTCCTGGTCGTGGCACACTGGACCAGCTCTATACCCTCCGTCGGGTGCTCGAGGGTTCGTGGGAGTTCGCCCAACCAGTCCACATTTGTTTTGTGGACTTGGAGAAAGCGTTCGACCGCGTCCCTCGTGGTGCCCTGTGGGGGGGTGCTCCGGGAGTATGGGGTCCGGGGCCCTCTGCTAAGGGCTGTCCGCTCCCTGTATGACCGCAGCAGGAGCTTGGTTCGCATTGCCGGCAGTAAGTCAGACCTGTTCCCGGTGCGTGTTGGTCTCCGCCAGGGCTGCCCTTTGTCACCGGTTCTGTTCATTACTTTTATGGACAGAATTTCTCGGCGCAGCCAGGGGCCGGAGGGTGTCCGGTTTGGGAGCCTCAGAGTCTCATCTCTGCTGTTTGCAGATGATGTTGTTCTGTTGGCTTCAACAAACCAGGACCTTCAGCACGCACTGGGGCGGTTTGCAGCCGAGTGTGTAGCGGCCGGGATGAGGATCAGCACCTCCAAATCCGAGGCCATGGTCCTCCACCGGAAAAAGGTGGTTTCCCCTCTCCAGGTCGGTGGGGAGTCCTTACCTCAAGTGGAGGAGTTCAAGTATCTCGGGGTCTTGTTCACGAGTGGGGGACGGATGGAGCGTGAGATCGACAGACGGATCGGTGCAGCGTCAGCAGTGATGCGGTCGCTGTATCGGTCTGTCGTGGTGAAGAGGGAGCTGAGTCGGAGGGCAAAGCTCTCGATTTACCGATCGATCTTCGTTCCCACCCTCACCTATGGTCATGAGATTTGGGTAATGACCGAAAGGACAAGATCGCGAATACAAGCGGCCGAAATGAGTTTCCTTCGCAGGGTGGCTGGGCGCACCCTCCGAGATCGGGTGAGGAGCTCAGCTACCCGGGAGGAGCTCGGAGTAGAGTCGCTGCTCCTCCACGTCGAAAGGAGCCAGCTGAGGTGGCTCGGGCATCTGTTTCGGATGCCTCCTGGTCGCCTCCCGCGGGAGGTGTTCCAGGCATGTCCTAGTGGGACAAGGCCTCGTGGAAGACCCAGGACACGGTGGTGGGACTATGTCTCCGAGCTGGCCTGGTGTCGCCTCGGGATCCCCCCAGAACAGCTGGAGGAAGTGTGTGTGGATCGGGAAGTTTGGGCATCTCTGCTGAGACTGCTGCCCCCGCGACCCGGCCCCGGATAAAGCGGAAGAAAATGGATGGATGGATGGATGGATGGAAACTGTTGCACCTGGAGGAAACCTGGCTGGCTGCCTTCAGTGCTCCTCTGATACTCTAAAACAGTGTTTTTCAACCACTATCTCACTATGTGCCATGAGATATTGTCTGGTTTGCCTTATCCAATTTCACCTAGTGGGTCTAAAAAATATTTTTTGAAAACATATTAATTATCTGCAAATAATGTGTTTATATTCAAGACCCTTTGATGAGATCCACTTTTTATTGTGAATATAGGCTACAGATGTTTTTTTTCAATGAGAGAAATGTGCCTTTGCTGAAAAAAGGTTGAAAAACACTGCTCTAAAACGATGCCCCGCCTCCTGGGTGTGTCCGTGTTTCAGAGCGTGGTGTCACTCACTGGTCAAGTCCTCCACCTCCTCCTTCCTCTGCTGCAGCTCCCTCCGCTCCACAGTCGTTCACCATCTTCTCCTCGTTTGTCCCGTTTATTGTTTCCTGTAGCTCCTTTTGTTTCTCCTCCACTGTGCTGCAGGTGTGGGGTTCTCTTGGTGCCTCTTCAGTGTTTCAAGAGAAGAAATGTGCAGGTCTCAAATGTGTTTAGCTCATAAGCTAGTTTACTAGCTTGTTTACTTTTGAGAAGCTGCTTTCTTCAGGACCATTATGGACTCTTTGCAGTAAAAACAGTAGAACCCCACAAAATCACAACAAAGGGAAGTTATGGATGCTTGATGGCCACTGCCTGAAAGGTGAGTAAACCAGAGCAAATAAACTATACACCAACTTGCGTAGACTTTATCAAGTGTGAGTGAGATTTTGTCGTGCTTGTTCAAGTATAGTTTATTACATACTCCTCATCAACAAAGTGCTGTAGCTTGGTGTAGCCTACTCAGAGCCGGTGCTGGCCCTTCTGGGGCCCTAAGCAAAAATCCACATGGGGGCCCTACAGTAGGCATCCCATGGTTATTCGGCAAAGGGCGGACCTATTTACGGTCAAAAACAGTTCCACTGTACAGTAAAGCAAGGCAGAAGTGGAAAATAATTACCTCAATTCAGGCCCTGCCCCTGTGTGAGAACCACAAACCACTAAGCCATTGTCCAACTGGATTTAGGACGACTCTATTTCCCCTACTTTTTAAAATGGAAAATGGCAAATGGGCCCATTCTCTCACTTCTGGCCCTGACCCACAGTTTGGGAACCGCTGATTTAAAACTAACTGAAACCTGCTCCTGACGGTCATTTCTGTCTGACCACTGAGAATTAGCCTGTGAGTCGCCCAACTCGTTATAGACTGTGCACATTCAGAGAACCAGAGTTACTGTAAGTTACTGTGCTCGTGAGAACCGTGTGGATTCAACTCCTCTTTGAGACAAAAAGGCCACGGACACGGCTTTACTCTCGTATATTCATCAAACTACTGTGCTGATTCTCCGCTAGACACAACAAGAAGAGAGTTTAAATGAGTGTGTGGCCGATGGCCCGAGTCCGCGCTGAGAAAACATGAGAGCAGCGCGGAGGAGGCGCGCATGAGGCGAAGCGAGAACCGGGAGACAGACGGCCGAGCGAGGACACGAGCGGAGAAGTACTCGTGTGTTGGGAGTGACAGGGGGAAGGCGGTCGGTCTCTCCTGCTCATTCACTTCAGCAGACTGCTCCGTTTTGGTTTTATATGCGGCAAAGTAGGCGGAGAGTGAGTGCGCGCCTGTCCCCGTAACAACGTGTTGATTAATCAGTGAAACAAAACGGTAGTTTGACTGAAATGCGGGGCCCTTGCAGCCGCGGGGGCCCTACGCACCTTGCGTAGTCTGCGTATAGGAAGAACCGGCTCTGAGCCTACTGTAGCATTGTTGCTGCTAGCCACAAGCGCTAAAACACAAATAATCAGCCTTTGTTCAAGGGTTTTAGATGTATGAGAGCTTAAATACTGTAGATTGAGACAAGACTGGTTTTCTCAATAAAGCAATTTGGCATCAAATCTTTAGCGTAGTTGGACTAGACGTAATAAGTGGGTTAATATCTTTGTAAATAAAGATGCTCGTCCAAAGGTTTGTTGCACTATTCCTGCCTTACCCAGCATTACAGACATACCTGGAGAAGAATTTTGCTTCATTTACTCTCACTTCATGCAGAGTAATCCTGTTTACTTTATCTAGTCCTTGTTGAAGCGCTCAGGTCTGTATTTCCCAGATTTCCTTGTGTCATAAGGAGAGCTTGAAAGTGTACTCCACTGTTTGGAAGCCCATAATCTATCGCCGGACCTGTGCTGCTCTCAAAATGTGTTCATCAGTTGGTTGCTCATGATTTGTAAAGGTACACCTCTGTTAAAGCTGGCAGTGCACTGGGGGAAATATGGAGACAGGACTGCTGGCCGAGCATGCTTTCAATTTATGAGTTCCAAACTTCTATTCCACACAAAGCAGATCATGTGGTCGTAAAATGGTTAAGATTTACCTTTGAACATAAAATTACTGCTAAAATAAATGTGATAATTTCAACACCCAGTCCAAGCATGGTCAGATCATGGAATTTTGTACTCATTTAGCTTTGGGACGGCATTACCCAATCAATCTCACGCACGCACTGGTTGATTTTCCATGGTCTTCCATCCACGCTAAACACTACACGGTTTTATTTACACCCTCGCCAATCATGCACATTGTACAACATTTTCCATTCGGTTGTCTTGGTGATTTTCTAACACATTCATCAACTGCGCAACTTTAAATAACAGCATCGCTACTGGGTTCTGTCTTCCACGCGGTTAAAAATATATATTCCAAAAAAAGTCAGTAAAACTACAAAACGTTGTGTATCTTGTTGCATGGAAACGAATGATTACAATATTTGTCAACTTCCCAAATAGGCTTTAGCTGTGACCACAAAGTTGGGTCTGTAACATGTTTTATCCGTCTTAGAAATGGCAATCTTATCAAAATCTTATCAACTAGTGATCAAGGCTGCTGCGTACATAGCCGAACAGTGTCCTGTCCTCTGCGCTATTGGTCTGAGATCCAGTTCCAATAATTTGCTGAATGTCTCTTCACTTTGGACTCCGCAGCAAGATTAGCTGGCCCAAGGATACAGCCGATGGGGATCCGAATAAATAAACAAACAATTTAACTTATCACCACCCTTCAATTTGTGTTGTCTTGTCTTCAAGAGGTGAACCAAACTCTACTATGACGGCAACAACTTCTGCTGTATTAGTGATGGAGTCTGGTGACTGTGGCATCAACTACATTTCCATAGTGGTACATATGCAAGAAAACAGGAAGCAGAGTAAACAAATCAGCGAAGGGCGGGTGTTAGCCGTTGATGTGGTGTTATTGGCGGTTGTGCGCTAAATAATGTTTGCACGGCATTATGAATCACGAAACTCACCAACTGTCGATGTATTTTTGGTTATTTACCGCCGATTGGAAGAAAGCTCTAACTCTCCCATGTGGCGTCCATAGATTGTTATTGAGGGGGCTTGCACGTCCCATGAGTGACGCTCGCAAACAAAACACGACCGCAAATAAATGCTCTGATTGCACGGGCTTGTTTGAGTTTTCTACTACCGCCAACGAAGGCTTCGGACCCAGACGGATATCCTTCTCTTCATAAAAAAAAAAAGATTCTGGTCTCATCAGGCTAATGGAAACTAGCATCTTTGCTATAATCTGGTATAATTACATTGCAAATGTTGCATATGTACATCGATGTCCGTAATAAATACATGAATAAAGATAACATTTGTGTAGAATCGGCCCATTAGTCCGACAACCCATTAGTCCGACGTCTCATTAGTCCGAAAATGTCTCGTTGGGGACCCATTGGGCCGAAGTCCCATTGGTCCGAGCATAAACAGCGGAGATGTGCTCAGAGTTTAGGGTTAGGGTCATGTGAAATAGCTATTCTCTTCAGTGGACTTGGTAAACTCATCTCCGCTGTTTATGGTCGGACCAACAGGACCTCAGACCAATGGGCCTGTTTTTTTCTGGCAAACGAGATGTCGGGCTAATGGCACCTCTGCTCAATGGTAAATTTTCGGAATAATGAGACGTCGGACTAATGGGTTATCGGACCAATGGCATGGGACCCATTTGTATGACACAGGCAGCAAGAAATGGTCTAACTTTTTCAATTGAGGCTCCTCTTTGTGACAAATAGGAGTTTTCTCTCGTACAAGAAACAAAAGGTACAGGACCTTTATTATTGGCGCTCCTGATAATATCTGTGATGTAGTTGATAACTTTGCGTTGCGGCTTTGGAGAATTTCGGACTTCATGACCCTGCAAGCCTCTGCACTCCACCAGCACAAATTGAAGAAAACTCTTGGGCCACTAGGAAAGCTTTTCAGGGACAGCAGATAAAAGCTCCAAACTACAACAATAACAGCAATTATTGACAACCTCCTTCGCTGAAAATGGCCAATATCCAAAAATACCAGCAATATAACAAAACAAATGATAGTGAAAAACCAAAACAAACAATTACACGTCAGGTATCTGCCGTTGAAGCCCGATCCTAAAAGCCTGAGAAGATGTTAATCACATAATCAGATAAGGCGGCGTGCGTTCTGAACTTTAATATACGCTGACACTCCGGTCCACGTGCGCGGTGCTGACAGCTGTGCGCGGAGCATTAATAAGCCGGGACGCGATGCAATCTCCATCTTTATTAAAACGCTGAAAGACGCGGCGAGCTGCATGGCTGACCACACACCGATAGCACCGTGAGGACAGTAAAAAAAAAAAAAAAAAAAAAAAAAAAAAAAGCAAAGGACCCACAATGCTTACGTTTAATTACACAAAGCAGCTGCGCGAGGGTAGCCTGGATTTTGGTCTAAAAAAATAAGTGTTTGTTCCGGACAGAATTTAGCAATATGAAGATATACAAAGGGTGTGGATTACATCATGACATCAGCCCTCGGAACAAAACAGTCTGAGCTCTGGAAAGGACTGAATATGCAAGAATACAGGCACAGCAAAAGAGAACGGAAAGGTGTTTATGAGGGAAGAATATTATACCATGGTTTAAAGTGAACACAAAGAGCAAGGTTGAGGCCACTGTTTTTACATACTGAGATATGTTCTTACCTTAGCTTAGATGAGTTCATTTGTACCTGTCTGGTCTTCACACGTGCCCTCAGTCACGTAAACACAGCACAGACGGCGTTAGCATTTAGCCTCTCCTCTCCTCTATAGCTCCAAACGGGGTGAAGATAGAAGCTACCAAGCTCTTCCACTTTTCCCTATTTTAAAAGCGGATAAAAAGGGGAACTATATTGTAAGGCGTAATAATACCAGGAGTAGTTCGACATCCGCGCAGTCTTCACTTTACTGTGCGGATGTCGAACTACTCCTGGTATTATTATTAGTATTATTATAGAGGAGAGGAGGAGAGGCTAAATGCTAACGCTGTCTGTGCTGTGTTTACATGACTGAGGGCACGCGTGAAGACCAGACAGATACAAATGAATTTGTCTAAGCTAATGTAAGAACATATATCAGTATGTAAAAATGGTGGCCTATTCCTTTAAGTTTCATTATATATAGAAAACCTATAAGTGAAAGCAACCTATGGGTTTTAGCAAGTTCATTGACAATTGCATATATGTGACCCATCACGAGAACAGGGGACACGACTCGGTTTTTGGGGCATTTTGAGCGGGACATAGATTGTGAAAGTGTAGTCTCCATAGTTTCCAACAATGTGTAACACATGGAAATCTGATATTATTAGGAGAAGATGTGGCAAGTTGAATTTAGGAACTGGAAATATGTCAAAGAGAGGAATCGGCCTCTAAACCTTTGGGCTGTTCTCACCTCTCTCGGGGTGACAATAGGGCTCATTTGCATCTCATTTAGAAAAGCCAAACCGCTGTAAAGCTCCCCTGTCGTGTCATGTGTGGGGTTTCAGTCCTCAGGCCTTGAGTTCACTCACTCACACGCACATAAACTGATGGGCAATAGGCGTCTGTATAAAACTGCCTTTTTTGCGTAGCATTTGTTCGCTAAAGGATGTGTCAACAATGCAAACCAAAGCAGCGGTGCCTCCTCCCCAAACAAACGGAAACAGGATATTCTAACGTGGAAACAGGCGGATGTTTTATTGTCAGAGTGAGACAACTCAAACGCAAAATCCACCGTAATAAAGATTCAAAACTTAGTGTTTGGTGCTTTGGCGGGAAAGTGTCGTTCTCTCTGGGAAGCAAAGCCATCAAGGCTCTTCATGAGGAAGCGGCGCCACATAATCCGTGATTATTAAATCCAATCCAATCTTTGCGGCGTCCATCCAACACAACGCATTGTTTACCCAGTATGTAAATACACACAGACAAAGTCACACCCCTACTGCACGCTCCGAAATCTCCCAAAACAAGCCAGATTGAACCCAAAAGTTTACGCTTTTAAATATACCAACACTGCTAGCTTAAACATGTAGCGGCTTCTTCCTGGCTTCAACTGAACAATTCTGCAAAAATCACCAATTTAAAAAAAAAAAAAAAAAATCTTTTGCCTTTTTCTCCAAACTTGGGTTGCCGACTTGTGACTGGGCACATATTTGACCAGGGCTTCACCACAGTGCAGCACAGGAAGCGCAGTCTAGAGCTTTATGTGTAACATGATGTCCAACCTGCAGCCTTCTACGGACCGGTATCAAAGCCCCATGAGCCCCCTTCACAGCGGCCTCCCTCATCCTCTGATCATCGCTCCGAGGGTGTTTACTCACAGCGTGTCGTCTGCGCTTTCATTCATCTTTAACATGCTTTAACGTGTTTGCAACTGTGTATAACTGGTGGGGGGGAAAACGTCTTGAGTAAAGATAAAGTTCCTCAGTCGCACACGGAGACTCGAACGCAAAGGGGACAGAGCGAGGAAGAGGCTTTGTCACACGGGTCAAGCTCTGCATTCTCCACCGCACAGACCCAAACCACAGCCGGTCCAAGGACGTAAAGGGACAGTGAAAACTCAAGGGAGAGAATCTACACTCTACAGTGGAGTTGAAATGTTGTAGAATAGAGTTATGAGCGTCTTTGAGTGGACTAACCAGCCGCTGTGGCTAGTTAGGGAAACGGCATTACCCGCCACAACCAAAGTCTACCCACATTTGGCGGGTGTTAATGTGAAGCCCTGTTTCTACTTCAGTTGTACAGGCTCTAAAAATGCAGCAGCGGCACACACTTGTTGCTATATTTTTTGCATTACACTACAAGGTTTTTCACTGCTGCGAATTACAATCAATTTGATAAGGTGAACAATCCGATACAGCTCCTTCGACATTGCATTTCAATTACACATTTTTCTCATCATAATCATCTTTGACTTTATAGTGTAAAGTGTAAATTGGACTTTGCAACTTTACCAACAAAAAGGTAATTTCCTTGACACCCAAGAAAGTGTCTTCCAATCATCGCGCAGTTGCGGTTGCTGCACGTTGCTGTTTGCCATCTCCAGTAAGTGCGGCATTTAAACGGTGGCGTGTAAACAACAAGCACATGGGAGTCAAAGTGTTTGGGCTGACTTTGGCGGGAGAACGCTGCAGACGAGGGGTGCAGATGGCAGAGGCAGATGGGTTCATTTGTGATGGAGAGCCCGGGATAGCCCCAGTGCCTGATGGGTAATAGGTATTCAGCCCTTTCAGAAATCCCAGAGAGTGCGGCGTCAGTGTGGCTGCTGCGTGACCCCATATGACATGTGATTGGATAATACTCCAGGAACATTTCAGTTTGACCTTTCCGACATTATATCCCAAAATATTTAAGCAACACGGCCAAAGATCTTAACTTAAGTACACGATTGAGATGTACGTGTAATTTCCTGGAAAGGATCAATGAAGTATCTAAGAGATTTAATGCGCTCTTGCATGATTGAGCTATTGCCTTGGCCGAGGTTTATGCTATCTGATTGTTTATATTTCCGCGCTGTAGTTCTGTCTGCTATGTGCACATAGCTTTGTTGAACCTCCTTTTTTGTGGAATTCTGTTCGAATAATATTTTTGATCTTGAGTTACACAAATGTCATGATATGTCAGATACGATTGTCTTGTGATTTTTCCAATGCCGCGGTATCATTTTATTCAGATCCTATCTATTGCTTGGACAATGTATTTTGAGTTCCTCCCTTAGTCGCTCATCTTTGGCGTCTTATCTGTCCATCTAGCCTTGTTCTTGGCAAAACGTCTTCCCGAATATGGAAAACATGTGGGTCAGACTGGGTGAAGCTCAATTTTCCAGCCCGGGTTGACTAGAAAGTGAACGCTATGTGGTGCAGATGGGCGGGCTGCCACAATAACAGGAAACATAAGGAAGTGAGTGTACATGCTGCCCCTGGCCAAAGCAAACATGCCTTCCAAGCTCTCCGGTGGTTCTGATGGGCAGAGGACAGGCAGATGTGCTGCGGAACATAAGGACATGCCCCCATTTCATGTTTCAGTGAGAGCGATATCGGACAAGTGGCTGTTATGTACTTGATTCAAAAAAATGTATGTTCAGAGAAATATGACACATCATCCCGTACAGTTCTGGCCACACAGCAAATCAGGATCCAACAAATGGGTGACCTTTCCTGTTTTATAAAAAAATTTGTGTGTCCGAGGCCTGGTGTTATTGCCGTCAGATCCGATAGGCCTGATTGACCGTGATTTTCCAATCAGAGAATCACATCATCCATATCAAAACAAACATGGCGGCTTACTCGAGAATGAAGAACTATAAGACTGGAAAGTCGCCATCTTCTGCTAGACCAACTGGTGAAGTCAGAGAGAAGTTGTGATGTTCATTCTGAATGATTGGAGAGAGTCTTTCACATTTGAAAGGGGCTTTACAAATGTGTATGAGTGAATCAACACCAAACTTGTCTGAGTAAAGGATTTGCAAGGGCTATGGTTCTAGATGCAACACAAATTACAATTAATTTGTCAAATAAATCTGATTATTTGCAGTGCATTTTTCCAATGCATCTCTGCTCAAATATCCACATATTATCTGTCAGAGTCGACTTTATGACTTCTGATTACCTGTGTTGAATATGTCGTATGATGATTTATCAGCACTGTTTCTCTATTTTGATATAGCTTTAGCCGCTGTGTTCGTTTTAAAAAAAGACCATGCGCTTCTCTGATTGAACTGAAGACAGGTGCCTTGAATCTAGAATAGAAATAAAACAATTGGCTGGCTGGACTAATTCAGTTCTGATAAAGCCGTAATTTACAAAGTTTGACCCCAAACATCACCTCATGAAATGGACTGTAAAGACAAAAGCTGAACTAAATGAAGTCTAAACCAGTTCTTAGCTCTATGACTAAAATAATAATCAACTACACCAAGACCAAGACAAAAAATGGAGTAATGTTGAACCAAACAAGGTGTAAACAAGGATTATGTCCATGACGGGACTAATCTGGAGACAAACCGAAATCCAATTGTTTTATGTTTGTCAAAAGTAAACCTGACCAGAATAAATGTGCTGACCTCTAACAAACAAAAGTGTTAGGGTTAGATCTATGCCAAGTCTACAGGCTGCACCAATTCAATAAAATTAACTAAAACCTCCCGACGTAGCCAAAACCAATAGGGCTATAAAGACTATGAGGAATTTGCAAATTTCATTTCCAAACCTCCTGAAGCTTGACCAGTAAAAGACCCCTTGAGGATCCAGGTACCTTCAGGTGTTCTTTTGCAGACAATGACCAAATCTGCCAAAAAAGATATACCATCATTTCATTTATTTCCATTCAACATGGCGAGAACAGTCCGGCTTAACAGTACCGCGGCCCGTGTCTCAAAAGGAGGGTGATTGTGCATTCAAGGCTACAATGATCTCCCTCCCTGAACGCTGGGATTATCTGGCCACATCTGTTGCCCATTCACTCCCTGCACATGTTCTAATCACCGCATGAAGACCAATTACCATTATGGAGCTTTGTGAACGTGTGAGGGAAAGACAGCGGTGGCGGACAATTTTTGTGCTATTGGAAGAGGAACTTTTCCACGAGACATATTGAAAGACTTGGAAGTGACAGATCTTTGGAAGTGTCACCAGGAGTGCTTTCTGGTGATGCCCGGATAATCCAAACCAGAGCAACATGTGGCAGGCCCCGGGAGAAGACTGTGAAGGGTTAGGACTTGTTTGGGAACTGGAGCATTGAGCGTTGAGATTTTGGGGCAATGGTGGCTTGGTAGAGTGGTCCCCTTATACACACTGTTCTTAATGTGTTCGGGCAAGACGAGTGATTGGTAGTGGTCGAAGATCCCGTTGGCGCAGTAATAGTGAACATGAAGTACAATGCGATTGAAAGGAAAGGAACGACATGCTTAGACGTTCGACTGCCATTGTTAGAAATAAAACTGCTGTCACTTTGGTGAAATGACAGTGACAAAATTCAGGCTCGAAGCTTAAATGGAGAACTGCGGCGCATTAATTAGGACTTGACAGGTGATTGGTGCTGGGATTTTGGTAGTGAATATTGAAAATCCTTTTGTGTTTATTGCATACTGGTTTAAGCCACAGACAAACAAGCAACTTTTACATCATGTCAAATTGTAATTGTGATTAAATGACAATATTCATAGAACATGCTTACCTTATAGCTTCAGACGAAGATAGGTAATGTTTCTGCAAAGTAAAAAATTATCAGATACACATGATTAATTAAGAAATTCACATTTGACAGTTTTTCTAGTATAAAGTTTTGCCTCCTAAAACATATCAGACCAACACTCAATCTTAGATATAAAGGTTCACTTGACCTTGGTAGATTTTTATTGCCGAAATCCATTTCTAGTGGAAGTGAGCAAACTTTGTTTTTACCTCAGAGCAGTGAGCTGTGTGTCTGAATCGACAAATGAATGAGCGCAACTGTAGTGAAGCTTAAATTGTTGACGAGACCTTGTTTATTTGAGTTTTCGCTTCCATTCACAGCTTTCCTCTCAGCTTTTGTGATCAGAATATGACACTCGACTCAAACTGGAGAGGCCTTCAGATTCCCAAGATGAGAGGACAAAACTGCTAACACCCACCTATTTCCGTTGTTTACAGTGACACTGTTGAACAAGGCTTTTGCGAATAGAAGCTAAATGCCCTCCACTCAACCAAACCCTGTCCAGTCGACGATTTAAGCTTCTCTCTCTTGAATACTTCCTGGACGAACGAGAGCCTGCACAGACAGGAGTTAGTGCAACATATAGTGTGGCACTGTATAGAGCAGAGGTGTCAAACATACTGATCCGGCCAGCGAGATGATTTAATCCGGCCCCTGTTCTATAGGGCAGTGGTTCTCAACCTGGGGGTCGGGACCCTCATAGGGGTCGCGAGACAAATTTGGGGGGTCACCAGATCATTTAGATAAAACATACATATTTTCATTAGATAATCTAATGTTTTATTGTAGCATGTGTTTGCTATTGTACCAGAGTGCCATTATTTGTTCATAGTTTCGTGAATTTTATTTCAGCCATTTGTTCTTTTTCTTTGTTTTTTAAGAATTATGTAGGCTAATGTTCCTATTTCTCACGGTGTGACCCGGGCGGGGGTCACGAACCCCTTTACCTGTTATAATGGGGGTCGCGGCTCCAAAATGTTGAGAACCACTGCTATAGGGCATAAGTTCCAGTGTATGTGAAAAAAAAGTAAGTCTTTAGCCCAATCCTGTACGGAGTTATGATTTTTTAAAGAATAACCAGAATGCTCATTCTAGCCACTAGGGGGCAGCTTAAATTTGAAAAAAAAAAAGGAAAGATTTTCACATGTGTCCAGCAGAGGGCACTGATATAATAAGAGGTCATGATATGAACGACACATTATAGCCACGTGGTAAATGGACAGTCTGCTCCAGGGTGGCTGTGGCTTCAATAACAGCTTACCACCACCACCACCACCGAGTGTGGAGTGAATGAATAATTGACTCACAATGTAGCACTTTGAGAAACTTGTTACACAGGCTTGTAAAGTACAATACAAGTGTAAGCCGTTGTTATTGATTAGGCTATAGTCAAGTTGGGGCTTTGACCAAATCACAGCTCATTATTATTATTCATTTATTGGAAAAGTGTTTTCTATAGCATTTTCCTGTTTACATTTTAGGCGTCCCGCGACCCGCTGTGGGAGCTGAATTTCGGCCCACGACCCAAAATAAAGGCTAACTTATCTTAAAATAAGTGACACCCCTGATATAGAGTGTTAGGGTTAGAACTGAGTTAATCAATGTGTAAAATAACAAATTAACTTTTGATTGTGGGTCAAAAATATGTTAGTTCCTGAAAGAAATGTCCAAATATTGTCAAAGTAAAGAGTCCACAGTAGCAGGACCTGTAATACTACCCTGCTGCTTACCTTAAAGAACTTCACCCAAATAACTATCTCTTCCTCTCGGTGCACCCCAACCCAAATATGCTGCTTGGACTTCTACCTGTATTTTGTACTTCTTTATCAGCTCGACTCCTCTGCCATAGACAAGCCGGCCATTTGCTCTAATCCTTATTGACTGCTCTTCCATGACCTCAGCCCATAGGGTCCAGCAGTCAGGATTTACTCTGAGACAGCCAATCTAAACAACCCGGGCTCACTTCTACCCCCTCCTCCTCCAGCGTGTGAGGATAGGTGCGTATGAGGCTGAGACACTGCCGGCTGGAGAAAATAGCTACAATGTCAGCAGCTACTAAGATGCATGGGACAAAGATCGAAAGGCAGGGATAAACTATTGTCGGGTTGTTTAAAACTAAATTGTTAATGACGGTCGCTTCCCAGCACAAAGACATTTGAATGGTCAGGACTTCCAGTATCCATCCATTTTCTGAAGCTCGTCTGGGGCCAGGCCATGAAGCAGCAGTCTAAGACAGAGATGCACTTTCCTTTCCAAGATACTTTCAAATTGTTTTTATTTTAATAACATGCATTTAATAGTGTATAACATGCTGATTGCAAATCCCCTACATTGTGTGAAGCACTTTGGGTGACTGGAGTCATGTGAAAAGCGTAATACAAATAACCTTCCTCTCCCTCTTCCATTCCATTGTAGCCTTGCAGAGACATGCTATGCAAATTCAAGTTAACATATCTGAATGTTCAAATTTTTGCTTAGTGTTAACTCTGCCACCGTGTGCTCAAACTTTCGGGACTTCGAGGTTCCACAGACTTTTCTGGACTTTTCTGGGACTTCCTACTACCTCCAAAATCACTTGGTAACTGGGGACCTCGTACTGTCATATGAAATTGGCATTTACAATAATTTCAGGTGAAAAATGTATTTAAAAAAATTGTTTATTCATGTTTTTTTGTATACTAAACTTAAAGAAGTGCTAAGTAACTCATGCCCCTAAAGGCCATAAGCGCCACTGCAGGGGTCGTAGCATGTTGCGTTTTTTTACTCATTAATTATCCGTGAGAGTAAATACTAAGCTGACAAAAAAGACAAAGGGAGATTGGATGTACAATATCCATTGTACATACATTTTCACTCAAACTTGGCTATAAATACTGTTTAAGTGGCGCTAGCCTGCATTTAGCTTTGCCTGTTAGCCTGTTAGCTTCTTCTTCGTGATTCTATTAGTGTGTATTGGTGGCTCCGACCTGGTACAGGCAAAGTTTCAAGTGTGGTTTTCTGGCTAGAGACACAAGGGGCAGATGAAAGACCCTCCAATCATCCCATTAACACTTGTATTACCCCCAGAGTAACAAGTTACTTAGTGCTGCTTTAAATATATGGCCTAATTTGATTAAAATATACTGTTTTCAATCAAATATGCATCACATTCAGTGTTAATGATGTGTTGTCTTAAATTGAATTTGATGAACATTTTGACTTTCTCTGCAAGAAATCTGTAATGACGACCCACCTGGCTGTATCGCTAGCTCGGACGATTTTTCCAGCTTTATCTCACAGTGCAGAGACGTCCAGATAACATCTCTGTACACTACAGGTGTACAGCTCGCACCAGTCACGGGAAAATTGCTCGCATTCCAATCCTGATGCGATGTCAGTCTGCCTGTATACATCAGGGAGATGTTGTCATGCTATAAAGTAGGTTAATACCAGCGTTTAAGACCTCCTCAGAATGAAACTCCGTAATTGTTTTTGCCCACGGACAGACTCTTGGCAGCATGTTAGCTTTGCGGGTACATGCTTACACTTGCTATATGCTAATCTCTGTGCATCTTAGGAGCTTTAGTGGAATAGCTGGCACATATAAATGCATTTGAAAGTGCCTTTGCGGGGTGTGTGGATGTGTGTGTTCGTAGTGTAGCCAGCTGGGTCAATTCCTATCTCTTTGCTTAATTAATGGTTTGCCTGTGGCTCCACTGTGCAGAGAGCTCCAGCCTGTCTGCTCCAGCAGCTTTGGGCGACACAAGGAAATGTACACAACAGGTGCTGTATGGGGGAGAGACAGTGCAAGCACAGAATGCAGCCATACTAGTTTATTGAGACTGTTCAATAGTAGCGTGTAGATTGTGTGTAATTTAACTTGCAGATAATACAGGGGGATCATAAATAATGAATAATCATAATTAAAAATGTATCATGTTTGGTTGGTTGGTTTAAAAACTTTTCTACCTTAATTGGACACTCGAAGCACCCAAAACATAAATAGCCAGTAAGGATAATGTGACTGGTTGGGTGTTTAAACTTTACTCAGGTACAGATAACATTAAAAGTCGTTCCAATAGTTTTATGTAGTTTATTTCCAGATTAATAAGTTAAGTCTGTTTTTCTCTTAAACCATGCAAAGGTTAGCAAATGTCCTTTGTCCGATTATCACGTTTCCTCGTCGTTTCCACAGGTTCACACAGACTCTCTTCAGCAGCACTTCAGTGTAAACAAAGCAGCAGTGGTTGTTGTTTTCGCAGGTTCTCGGCAGATGAAGCTTCCAAGGCATTTTCTGTTTCTGCTGTCCACTGTAAAGCACTTTGTGACCTCTGTCTGTGAAAAGCGCTATATAAATAAAGATTACTTACTTACTTGCTTACTTACTATAATTACACTACAGAAAAGTGTTTTTACCTGCTCACGAGAGCCCGAGGCTACACCACCTCCACACCAGGCAGATAGACGGAAGGACAAGAGGTCAGAGGTTGAACGCACGTAGGCTGTGCCTTTTTATATGGCGCCCCAAGCTGACAGGCAGAGTAATACTACACAATAAGAAGTACTTTATTGTCCGCGTATAGGGAAATACAGTATGTTCAACATTTAAGCCATCCTTCAATGACAGTTTGGCCAAGTGTCAAATGCAGTGTGTGACCCGAAGCGCAATGCCTGGGGACCCATCTGTCAATGTTGAGTTGTGGATGGTGAACTTTTTGTCTTCCATATTGTCCCACATATGTCCAAGTATGTGGTGAGTTGCAACAGGAAACCATGCCAACAGTGGAATCCTCTAACAAAACATTTTGATACGTTCAGGCAACATTCTTAACCTTTCTGGACAGATTTTCCCAAACCAACTCTATCCATCACTCAGAGCTCTCCCTCCGCAGCACCGCACGGTTGTGTCATTCATCGTGACTTGTAAAAAAAAAAGCAGCACATTTTTGTGGATTTAGCTCACATCCTTCTCCATGCCTTTATTTTTTATAGAACCGCACTGACCTTCTCGCATTGTCCAAAAGTTCAGCTTTTATTTGTGGCCCTGCCAAAACAATGACCTGTGTCCCCTCCAAACTCTCGTCAATCTGTCCTCTGCTATTCTCCCACATCCTCCACATCCACACGCTGTCTGTTGACGGGACGCTGTGTCTTTAATAGTGGGACAACCGTGCAGACATAGCAAAGTCTGTCCTCTTTTTCCTCGTAATTTTGAAATGTGCATTTTGATTAAAGGCACTTTGAAAGGGGTCTGTCTCCTGCAAAAAAGCTACTTATGTGCTCAATTTTGCTTTTGAGGTTTTAGCATTGCAACAAGATGCTAACCTCCTAACGACTGTTTCCTGTTATAGTTTTATTCCGATAGAGTTGGCCCTGCCTTGTTGAAATAAATATGTTTTTAAGTACATGGCAGAAAACATGCAGCTGTTGAACGTTAAAAAGTGTCTTCAGGATGTTAATACATCTTTGGTACTTGTTTTACCTAAAGGCTAGCGTTAATTTGATGCTAACAGATGTTAAAATAGCACCACTATCTAAAATGTCGTTTTGTGAAACACACTTGGCTTGACGTTTATCCAGGTTGTTTTTATATTATTTCATTCATAATCGAGGTTAAAATGTGGACAGGAAATAGTCTTTACCCTACACTGACCAACAGGAAGTTAGCCAAAAACATTCCATGCACAGAGCCTATTGTCAACTGTAATTGTGTTTTACTTCGCTCATGCCCATTTCATAAATATACTATAGGAATAAAATACTCTACGTTGTGCCTGTGTCACTTCTCCCACAGCCATTTAGAAGAATATGTAACTTTCACATGTTTAACAGTTTCCCCAAGGCCTTTTTACCTTAACACTGTGTTGGGGCCTATTCCGCTCATTCCTCCCCCCTCTGTAACACCGCACTTCCCCTTGTCTTTCAGCTCACAGCCCCCGGACGCTGTCATGGCTGCTGCCTCTCCTCCGCTCTGCGTTGGTCTGTCTGGTCTATAGGCAGGTGGTCTGTGCTGTGCCCCAGGTATGGAAACCACTTAGACACTCGCAAAACCGCCGTCAACAAACAAGGCTGAGAGGAGATAATTACTAGTTACAAGCATTTATGTGTACGTTTTTACATGAAGGGGAAGGGCTTCAAAGGGAACTAGAAGTAGACCTATACGGGGGGGAAAAAGCACAGAAGAGGCAAAAAATGAAATGCTGTAATGTATGGTTGACGAAACAAAACGTTTTTAAAGTTAACATTTAAACTAGAGAGTTGGTTAAGATGCAAAATCCAAATTACTGACCTACTCCAATATTAGCAGGATTTTAAGATATAAACACCAAACTCCGATTGGGGGAAGGGAACATTGTTTAGATTTCTCAAAGTGAAGCAATGCTACTGCGTCTTCTTTGACAATAGTATTACAAAGCTTGTTCCGTGAGAGATCCGATTATAATTTTGGGAATACCCATGCTGCTGTGCGCGCTTGAATCCTTTTGAACTTCACAGCAGTCTGGGGACCATGGCCGAAATCTTCGCATGGATTTGGGGACCAATCACAGAACAAGGAGGGACGGCAAGACAATGACGCACTATTCGGCATATGGAAGCTTGTAGTTTGTTTACAGATAAAAAAAAAAAAGGTTTATTTACGTATCTAACATAACAGCAGCAGACGCAACAGCATCTTTCGATCAAATTT
The DNA here is from genome assembly GCF_951799975.1 of Gobius niger. Classification (NCBI taxonomy): domain Eukaryota; kingdom Metazoa; phylum Chordata; class Actinopteri; order Gobiiformes; family Gobiidae; genus Gobius; species Gobius niger. The sequence goes on along the minus strand of NC_136852.1, from coordinate 64,706,877 downwards.
TAGACGCAAGTTAGCCATTTTATACTCACTACTGCCACCTCAGGTCATATGTGTAACTGCACCTTCTATATTAAGCTCGTGCATGACGGCATTTCGGCCCGAAGTAACACAGTTTTAGTGACAGGTGCAGGATTTTAGAGGCAGTTGTGGTGAACAGGTCTGGGCTCATTCTACACAGTAGGACATTGTTGGAACATGTAGGGGGAGGAAAATACTTAATTTTAACATTTTTAAACTCTGTATAGTCCCTTTAAACCAGGGGTAGGCAACGTCAGGCCGGGGGGCCAAAACCGGCCCTCCATCATCAAACTCTGGCCCTCGAGATGATTTTGAGAAATATTATGACCCAAATCAGAGATCAAATGCCTGTTAATGTACTCTAGAAATGTGAAAAATACTGTCAATTCCTTAAAATGTCTTAGCAGAGCACCCTTTTAGGCCATAATCCTAAAAGAATACTCTAAGAATACTAAGAAATGACTTAAATCTACTTGAATTAAGAGATTAAATCTAAAGATTGAATAGATTTGGTCTGGCCTTAAAGCAGATATAACCTATTCTTGCCAATGGAACAAGCACACGTTTTTTCTTAATTCAGATTATTTTGTATAATTTCAAGTGAAAAATAAAAATAAAATAAGTAGTAAGTAAGTTAATTTGGGGGGTTTCTATTTGTTCCATTGGCATTGGTGTTTTTATCTGATCTTAGATTAGTTCAAACAGACTCAAATTGAACATAAATTATTAAAATTTGCTTGAATAAAAAAAAAAAATCTAATTTAAGATGGACATTTTTCAAGTGTATATGATGTACAATGCTGGCATATGTAGAAAGTGATGCTTTACTAATTGCTTTAATTGGAGGGTCCGGCCCTTGGTCTTTTGATGATGAAGAAACCCGGCCCTCCACCGAGCAAACTTGCCTACCCCTGCTTTAAACCGTGTTCGAAATAGTTTAGCTCAAAAGTTCCCAGCGGGTACGTCATACGTCATCGGATACAATTGATACGATTGGCTGTGGCTACGTGCAGACACATATAGAATGATAGACATTTGTAGCACCCAATAAACGGCTATGGACAATTGTAAACCACACCTCTCCTATGAGAACATGAACTGGTGGTCCCCAGACTAAATATAACTTGTGATATTTAGTCTAGCCCTGTCCAGTAATTTAGCGCAACCTGTATGTAGGGCTGTCACGGTATGAAAATTTTACCTCACGGTTATTGTGACCAAAATTATCACGGTTTTCGGTATTATCGCGGTATTTTTTAAAAAATGTGTGTTAATATGTTCAGAAAGCATTGATAGTCCTACACAAACTGAAATCGTTTCAAAAAAGTTTAACTGTGCTTGTCACATAAAAAAATACAGACGAAGCCTTTTCACATCAAAGTAAAGGAACTATAACGATGTGTTGTTGATCGCTTCGAGGGTATTACATGTACTATTTATAGCGTCAGAAACGAAGATAAACCTGTTGTTGTCCTTCCAGTAAGCTTTCGCTTTGCAGATTTTGGAAAATGCCATCATTATTAAATTCATAAAACTGCGGCGAGAGTGAATCTATTGCAATCTGCCACTTCAACTTACTTGACATCCTGGTCAAATCCAACCAGGATCGACAAACTTGCGGTCAGAGGAAATTTTGCTAGTCTTCATTGTAAATTGAGTTTCAGACATGAATAGGTTTACAGTTAATTTTCTCCTCCTTCAGTGCTGGTCAAAGAGATAAACCATCGACATGAGAGATGGTTCATGGTTCACTTCACTTTTCACGCCTTTTTCATTTAGCGTGCACACGGCAGTTGATGAATCAGGCCGTTACTGTCTCATTACTCACCAATACTTTTTAAAGACCATCTTTTACTTTAAAACGTATTTCCGTCACCCTCCTCCTCTTTGAGCTGGTACAGATGAAGAGAAGCGGCGCATTCCTCACATGTGGCAGGTAGCAATCGCATCATGTTTGCGATGATCTATCTTCTAAGGTGACACTTTCTTTTCCGTGTGCGTTTTTCTTCACCTGTACCAGAGTGACTGACATCCCGGATATCTGTTCTGTTTTACAGCGGCTCAGACATGACACATGCTTGAAAAATGGCACATGTAAGAAAGCAACCTATATTTAGTGTAATGGGTGTTGCACTCCTGCCCTGGGGTGAAAAACTATAGAAAGCAAGAAATGTGTACTTTGGCGTGAAAGTAGCAATGGGAATCATAGGTCTTTGAAATCTTCGGGATCTGTTCATTTTGAAATTTAGAGTTGAACAGTGGTTTTCCCTTTGAAATACCAGTATGTAAAATAAAGCTTGCAGTGAAAGGAAACGGACTACAAGTGCTAAACCAGATCATTTTAGTGCAAAAAGCATTCACTCATGGACTTAGAAGTGCGGACCAAGTCCATGCCACTGCCGACCCGTGTATATGCGCTTTGATAAACCGAGAAACACTTTTTTAATGGTGGTTTTGAGGTCAAAGAGAGTTTAAAGCAGGGGTTTTCAAGATTTTTTACCCTGTGATCTTTTTTTGTTGTGTCAGAGATGCACTACTTGTGCAACTACAAGTACAAGTTTTCCCTGAAAAATTGATCATGTATTAAAATAATAATAATGCCTTAGTCTTATGAATTTACCGCTTTTCCAGATGCTCAGAGTTGCTTTACAATTTTGTGCATTATTAGTGCTATGTACAGCGGGGACCATATGTTTACATACACTTTATGAAAAGACACATTTGCATTTTTTTCTCACTGTCTGACATGAAACCAGAATTTACTTTTGCTTGTTTAGGTCAATTAGGATTATTTTTATTTGCTAAATGCCAGAAGAATGAGAGATAGAAAGTCAGAAGTTTACATACACTAAAATTACTATACCTTTAAAGGAATAGGCCACCGTTTTTACATACTGAGATATGTTCTTACCTAACCTTAGCCGAGTTAATATATACCCGTCTGGTCTTTGTCCGTGCGCTCTGTCACGCAAACGGAGCCCATACGCAGTATGTAATGATACGAGGAGCACAACTTCCGCGCAGTAACTCCTAAAGGTTATTGACGGAAGTGAGCGGGGGGAAGTCTTTAGGAGTTTCTGCGCGGACGCTGTGCTCCTCGTATCATTACGTATCATTATAAAATCGACATGCTACTGTGTAAATATACTTTGCATGAAAACACTTCACGTAACTTTATTTAAATAGGGAACACGTGGTAGAGCTTGGTAGCTTCTATCGTGAGCTTTTTTGGAGCTATATGACATGTGGGAGAGGCTGCGTATGTGCTCCATTTGCGTGACACAGCGCACGGACCAAGACCAGACGGGTATATATTAACTCGGCTAAGGTTAGGTATGAACATATCTCAGTATGTAAAAACGGTGGCCTATTCCTTTAAAGGGACTACACAGAGATTAAAAATGTTAAAATTATGTATTTTCCTCCCCCTACATGTTCCAGCCATGACCTAATGTGTAGAATGAGCCCAGACCTGTTCACCACAACTGCCTCTAAAATCCTGCACTTCCACTCAAAAAGTTGTTACTTAGTTAAGTGCTGTCATGCACTTAATATAGAACCTGAGGGGCCGTAGTGAGTATAAAATGGCCAACTTGCATCTAGCCCTTTTTATTGAGAGTGCGCATGGGGGACGACGGATGAAAATTAGCCTAAGGCTACAATCCGGTGTGGCTTGTTCATTAACTTGCACTGTCCCTACCAAATAAACCATAAATAAATAAAATAAACAATTTGGGAAAGCCCAGATGACGATGTCATGGCCTCGGAAGTTCAAGTCTGGTTCATCAATTTCAAGACTCTTGAAGGCGCCACGTTCAGTGGTTTAAACAATGATGGAGATGTCCAGTCATCACACAGATCAGAAAGAAGGCGGGGTCTGTGTCTCAGAGATGAACGTGCTGTGGCCTGAAATGTGAACATCAACCCAAGAACAAATGCAAAAGACCTGGTGAAGATGCTGAACCTGGTACGAGTTTGTCATTCAGGTGTATGTAGCCACAGCTGCCGTGGGGTAGACTGACGGAAGAGAGCTCAATGAATCCTGGCATTGTCATGTTGGAATATGCCTTTGCCATCATGGAAAATATAATCCATTGATAGAATAACCTGGTCATTCTGGATGTTCATGTAGTCATCTGATCTCATTGTTTGAGCACATAGTGTTGCTGAACCTTGACCAGACCAACTGCAGCGACCTCGGATCATAACAGTTCAATCCAGGTGGACACGTTTTCATGTATTTTTTGGTCAGGCAGTGTATTTCAATGCAATTAAAGTTGACTTGAGATTCCTCCTTATAATCACAGTTAATGTTTATAGAAATGCAAAAAGTCTGTGGGGAGCTTCTCTGAGAGGCCTGAAGTGCTACTGACTCGACTTGCTATTTGGACTTGCGCTTAGAGTACAAAACTGCAACTGAAAAGCCTTTGTGCGTGCTTCTGGCTTAAGCAAACCTAACTTGGGAGTAGTAAAAATGATTAGTGTCATTTTTCTCCGCGGATCATAAGGAGGTATTTAATGAGGCCGCGTCTGAGTCCGAGACATTAGCCTGTCATCTGCCTCCTTTGATGGAAGCCTTGGATATCCCGTGGCCTTTGACCTGAGTGGAGGTTGTGATGGAGCCCAGATGTGTTTTTATGGAGCGCTCCCCATGTGCACTCCGAATATTGTAACACTCATTTTCCCAAAATGTATTTCTTCTGCGTTTGGTCACGGTGCCATGAGGATACATGCTGCGTTTACCTCTCAGTTATAGCTATGAGTGTGAATGCCAAGTATTGCATCAGCTCCACAAGCTTTGAACCAAGACCGGCCTATTGTGGTGCTCTTATATGCTGACTGTACATGACCATGTGTCAATTTGAACCATTCATTGTTTAGTTCTTTTGTTCAGAATTCCCTTGCTGGTAAAGCAGCCAAATAGCAGGTGGATGTTGTTTTTTTAACACAATAACAGCTTGGGTGCAATTTCAAGACACTTAAAGGTGCCAGGTTCAGTGGTTAAAACAATGATGGAAATGACCACCAGTCATCATAAAGATCAGAAAGAAGGCGGGTTCTGAACGTGCTGTGGTCTGAAATGTGAATATCAACCCAAGAACAAATGCAAAAGGCCTGGTGAAGGTGCTGAAACTGGTAAGAGTTTGTCATTATCAAGAGTGAAACAAATACTGTACCGACATGGGCTGATAGGGTCCTCTGCCAGGAAGAGGCCCTTACTCCCAAAAAACCCCCATCAAAACACCAGTTCTGTTTGGAGGAATGGACCAAAATTCCTCCCAACTATTGTGAGAAGCTTGTGGAAGGATATCCAAAATGTTTGACCCAAGTTAAACAGTTTAAAAGCAATGCTACCAAATATTAATGAATTGTATGTAAACTTTTGTTTTTTTAAAAAGCTATATAAAACCGTGTAGAAAATTCTATCTCTCATTCTTCTGGCATTTAGCAAACAGAAATTATTTTTAAAATTCTAATTGACCTAAAAAAGTCAAAGTTAAGTCTGGTTTCAAGTCAGACAGTGAGAAAAAAATGCAAATGTGTCTTTTTTTGAAGTGTATGTGAACATCTGGTTCCCGCTATATTGTAAAACACGGTCTTTGTGAAAGAAACCGGACCACATGCACTGTGTGTGTCTGAATATAGCGCATTTTTATCGATCACAAAAGCAGAAGTAAGTACATTTCTTTGGGAGTCTGTTTAGTTTACTTTTCACCACCGCCTCTGAAATGCGCATCTGCTTGGCTCACGTGAACAATCAGGATGTACACGAGGAACTGTGAGAACAATAACGCGTTTGGCTTTAACATTGTTTTCCTAGTGACATTAGAAGGATGGGTCAAATACAGAGGAGCAGAAAAAAAAAAAAGTGTGCCTACCCTTATTCTTGCCAATAAAAAATGGCAGAATTTTGTCTCCAAACAGCATGTCCATCATACTGTATATACGAAGGTCTATCACACACATCCTGAAAACACAAATACTCGCAGGCCCTTGTAATTTGCCTCTTTTCCGTGCGGTAATTACTAAACAGGAATGTGTGATCATGAATAATTTACTTACAGAACAATCTCCAAGTCCAACTCATTAAACCAACGGGCACATTAATTCCCAGTGCGTGGTGACAGACTGTTTATGATGCAAATGATTTGGTTTGGAAGTTGATGACTGGCACAATGGGCCCTCAGGCAGTGGCTCCAGTCGGGACCTTGCAGCGTCTCATAGATCTTTGCACCTTTTTGCTAAAATATCCCAACCTCTGTCAGCAAATGTCACAGCTAATTATGACAGGTGGCGTGTCCGCTAACAAGTAGGTGCGGAGGTCTTTTTTGACTCGGGGTCCCATTGATGGATTGGGGCCGGCAATGCTGGGAGGTAATTTCTCCAATATCCTGACGTGCGGGGATTGGCAGGCCGTGCTGACAGGCTGGTATTAGTCAAACATGGCGGTGCACAGGACGCCTTTGTGAACCAGGACTCTCTCGACAGGTGAGGACATGCTTGCAAAAGTGGAGGAAACGGGGATGTGTCAAATTGCATCAATTAAATATTTGCTTACTTTCATCAGCAGATTTTCATTCACTTTCTTAGGAAGTTTTGATAAGTTTTGTCTTTCATGAATTTAGCAGCCTCATACATGGTGCTACAGTTATCTTTACTAATGAGAGGGCTTTGTTTCATTTCCTGGTTGGTCAGTTTATATTCCATGTTATATTCCATATTCCATACAGCACTGAATGTTGCATAGTACCATGATGCTAACTGTCTAGTGTAAGGACTGTTTCCTGTGTTTTATTCCTGTGGATAAGAAGCAGTATCTTGTTGAAATAAATAAATAATTTAACAGTATTTGACTGAAAACATGCAGCTGATAATAACTTACAACATGTTCAAAACTTCTTCTGTGTTTATAGCTAAGTGTTTTAGCCTTGAAGCTAAAGGCTAATGTAAATTTGATGCTAGCAAAGGTTAAGAAAGTACAACCATCTGGAGTATTTTGTTTTTTTTATTAAACACACTCACCCAGATGATTATTTATGTTCTATGTTTTTATTTCTTAAATCTTATTTTATGTTTTATTTCTTGTTAAAATGTGGACAGGAAGTTGCCTTTCTTCTCCACTGGCCAAGAGGAAGTTAGCCAAAAACATTTCATGTACAGAGCCTATCACCTGTCCATACAGTTAAAAAATCCCTAAATTCACTCTGTGCATAGCTTAAAATCATAACAACGTCGCCCAAGAAGTGACTTCCTGTTTCGATCCAGCACACCAAAATAAAAGCACCATCTTATTCATTAGTTCAGCAGTTCATTACTTCAACTTTCTTTCTGCTTAACTATTAACAGACAAAACACTTAAAATGTTTGTATTTAATTATATTGTTGTAATGTAAGGTTGCAAGTACCTTCTGAACTAATCAATGAGACAAGCTGTGTGCTTTTATTTTGCCGTGCTGGATCAAACAACAATTGCGTAATGTTTATATAAAATAGCTTTTGAGCCCCTGAAAAAGCGACTATTTCATTTTAAGGAGCTGCAATTCCTGAACTCTTCCTCAATGGCTCTAAGTTTTTTTACAATGTCCCATTATCTAACTGTACCTTTATTCAACTCTGATTTTTTTCCCAGCATTCTCTTGCTAAACCCAGCTTTGGTGAGAGCTTAATGGCGCAAGATTCTTGTGTTCATCTCCATAATCCTCACTTGTACAAACAGAAAGTGCCCTGAAACCTGTCAGAAGTGATGAGCCTTAGCAGTGTGGTGACCTGTCTCCTGTTCCTAAACCTTGGTCAAGAGTATCCAGAAGGATTAGCCTAATGTTTTAGGTCGAAGTAGTAAACCTCTCCAGACATGGGAAAGCATCACAACACAGAGGCCCCACTTTAACAACCAAATTCCTCTGTTTGAGATCATGGTGTGTGCACTAACCATTATGAGGATAGGGAAATTGTGTTGGACTCTTGGAAATACTTCTTCTGCCTTAAACAGCATCTCCACCCACTATCTAATGTCAAACCTAGAACATTTCGGTACCTGTTGCTCTTCTACTCTTTTGCCAGGAGCCCTACTTGAACATGTACACTGCTAATGATCGTAATTAAAGTGTCAGCCTGCGGTGATATAGGGGCTGCCGTGTGATTAAATCTAAATAGCAGTGACATGACTTAGTTGATGTATGCGTTTAGGAAGATGGCCCATGCTGCCGTCAGCCTGATGGATGAGGCTCTGGTGGGGCGGGCGGTGGGAAGCTCTCCCGTTGGGTGTGAGCTCAGACGGGCCTGGACCCTCTCTCGGGACAGGGCCCTGAGTGATGACAGTGTGCGCAGAGGTGTGGTGGGCGTCGCTTCCCCAAAACTGAATAAGTTACAACATTGGAGACAGAAGCAGTCAATATTAATGCCGGATATTAAATACATAAAACATACGGCGGGGCATTGGAGGGAGGAAGCAGTGAAGTTCTGCTCATTTATAAAAGGTTAAGTTGTGTGCTGATATAGAGCACTTTCCGATGTTGAATTGGTTAAAGTTGGCTTTTGTTTGCTTTCATTGGATGGCAAGCTACTATTTATTTACACACACTTTTTATATCTTTAGTCAGCATGTGCTATGTAATTTTAACAGTCATTGTGGATGGTTTTACAGTATATTAAATAAAGTTCAACAGGGCATGTCTACAGAGGTTTCCTTTCCTGGAATCTACAATGCCTGACCAATAGAAAAAAAAGGTCTAACGTACTAATATTTGGTTAGACCGCCTTTAGCTTTGATTACAGCATTCACTGTGGCGTTGTTTCAATAAGCTTCTGCAATGTCATGCTCCCTGTGCCACACTTTCCCAATGTGAGCCCGATGAATCCTGGCATTGTCATCTAGAATATGCCCGTGCCATCAGGGAAGAAGAAATCCACTGATGGAGTACCCTAGTCATTCAAGATAGGTAGTCAGCTGATGGCATTCTAGTGTTGCTGAACCTAGATCTTACCAATTGCAGCAACCCCATAGCAACAAAGAGTTAAATCCAGATGGCGACTTTGTTTTTGGCCAGGCAGGGTAAGTTGGCCACCTCATTCAGGGAGGCTGCAGTGGCATATAAAGTGTGAAAAATAAATTCAGTTGAGCTTTGCTTATGCCAGATTTTAGCAAATGCACGGGAATGGACCAAAAAAATGAATTTATAAAGCTATATCCACTTTGAGACATGTAGTATTTTCTTCTCTCACGCAGTTGCCATTTTAGTTTGTTTCAAAGCTATGTACGACAACGGGTAAAATCAAATTGTCACCCAAACGGCACGGCACTTACCCTCTAAAAGGCCTTCTCGACTCACTTTCCTTTGAGCTAATCCGCTAATCCTGTTCTGACAACAGTGGCCCATTCTGTAGTGAAAGGTAGTGTCAAACAGTTGACATAAGCCTTTTTTCTGATCAAATAAACACCTCTGCTCGTCTGCGCTGAGTGAAGAGGAGTTTTCTCTCCAATGTCTATATTAGACACTTCGTTTTGTCGTTTTTGTCCTGCCTTTTCTTCTTCTCAGTGACAAGAGGATGGAGCCTATCGAGCACATGGATCTTATCAAAACACATGCAATGATACAGTATATGATTCAATATTAGTGTTGCATCTGCTCTGTCCCTGTGTTTAACTCAGGAGCACAATGATGGCAATGGTGTTAACTAACAGTGATAGCTCCAGTATTGTGACCGTCATTGTTCGCACTTTCTATTCGCTAGTGGTGATATAAGTACTTTTCTTAATTACTTGAGTAAAGTGAACGTAGTGGAGTATTTGCTGTGGAAAATACTTTAAGTATTCAAACTAGAAAGAACAAGTCAATTTAATTAAGAGTGAAAAATTAGCAAAACAAGAAAATTGCATCCAAATTCCCCACCTGCAAGGCAACACGACGGGGACCTTCTTCCTTGTTGTGATTTAGAAATATTTCACAGTCTGCACAGCACCACCTACTATGTAGTAGGTAAGTAAGTAAGTAAGTAAATAAGTGCTTTATTTGTCATTGTACAACCGTACAACAAAATTGTGTTCAGGTGTTAGTCCTGAGCAGCATGTTTTTGGAGGTAGAGGAAACCTAAATTTACGTTTTTACTTTTTTTTATGAAGTAGAGTAGAAAATATTAGCTATCTTTCAAATGTAGTGGAGGATAAGTAGTAACAACAACCACAACAACAACAACAACAGTATTAACATAATTACTACTCTACTAAGCGCTACTTATTTTTTTGTAAAGTATCTATATACAAATCCTTAAAAACTACAGTAAATTTACTTTGTTTCTGACCTCTGCGTATAAGGACTATTGTCAAACCTCTGCAAAATCTCAACTTTCCATGGTTGACATCACAGTTTAATGTACCGTAAACCCCCCAAAATATGCACCCTTTCTTAACACCCATGAGCATGTTTAGCATGTCTTTTAGGAACAACATATGATCTGTTTTGACTATATTTTGCAAATCTCATTTTGTCATTTTTGAATCGTTTGCCAACCAACATCCACCCAGTCCATGGATTAGCTTGAGTTTACCCACAGCTACAACGTGTCGTGCATTCACTGCTTTGGAACGACGTGCGGCTGGTCTAGCTCAGAACATGAATGACGTATTGGCGAGGGTGGATTACCGCGGCGTCAGGGGATGCAAAACATTTTCACATTCATGCAACCTGTCAGGAATGCAAGGGTGACACAATGGGGCCGTGATCTGCCAATAAAACATGTTAAATCACATTCATTCGGAAGACATCTTATGTTTCCCACATCTGAAATGCAAATGTAGAATCATGCAAAAGAATAGCCTGTACCGGATAGTTGACAAATAAACAGATTGCAAATTGGAACTGTGACACACACACACACACACACACACACATCCTTGTAACTCTATCTTAGTGAGGACACTCATAGACATAATGTATTACGGAGCCTTACCGTGAACCCTAAACCCCCCCCCTAATCTAAACCCAATTCTAACCCTAACCCTAAAACCACATCTTGATCATCACTCTGTTGGTTAAAAACTCAAACTGGTCCTCACAATGTCGTAAGTACAAGAACACGCACACACACACACAAACAAGCTAATACAAAAATGTTTGAGATAGCTACATGGATAAATTGTTTAAAGTATGGATAGCATAAATCAGTCCACCTTAAGGCAATAACTATTCTTGTACATCAACACCCTGCCAGTGATTCTCTCCACTCCCTCTCCACTCCAGGTATGTTCTTTGGCATGAGAACAACTTTGATTCAATCGTCGTCGTGAGCTCCTCTTTGCCAGCCCCGATCTTGGCTCATCCTTTTATGTCGCAAATTACAAGCGAGGCCCGATTAGAAAACTTCACACAATAGCGCGCGGGAATTAGCAGGCTAAGCATACGCTAATTCCTTTGTACAGTCATCAATGATGTACAGCCGGGGCGCTTCACTGGTGGCCTTATACCCTTTCGGAGAGACATCCACCAGAGAGACAGGGGATCGGCTATGTGCGGTTCCAACACATGGGTCAATTATGTTTATACGCTTTGAACCAGAACTGCTGTTAGCTTTATGAATCTATATTCCTGTTGAAAGGACAAGGCATGAGGTCGTTCAAAGCTAACGTCAAAGCCTCATGGAAGCAAATGAGAACGCCTTTGAGCGGTGCAGCCGGGAATATCAAGGATTTCTGCATTCATCGCTACAATGAAAGAGCCCGCTCACTCCCTTTCCTCAATGAATTGATTCTGTGCACTCATGGGTTTGAGGATCTCCAAATTTGAGCCTTCCCGTTTTATGCAATAGTTTGGGACAATGTGCTCTTCATATCTATATCAGACACGGCTGCATCGTAATTCATTTTTATTAGGCCCATAATAGGCTTGCAAGGCGGTGAAACAGAGGTGGGCCAGGAGGATTTTCACAGTGTCACCTTTATTTTACATGCTGTGATTTGTCATTCGCTCCTCCACAGGTCTCAGTAATGAAATCTTTCCTGAATTAGATGGCAGGATAACAATGTGTCCCATACAGTGTGTTCTAGTGGTTCACAAAGTGTGGTTTGAGTGCAGTTGGACTTCTTTTTTAGCTTCTTAAGGCCTGTTTTAGAAAGTTATTTGTCCTTTAGTGTTTTGTAAAAGCAGACATTTGCGATGAAAATAAAAAGACCTGAGCATTCTCTCTTAATTGAGACAGCTGCATAGCAAAGGGGAACAAGAGGAGGATGTGTGGGAAGGGGAAGGTGAGATTGCCTAAAAATCAGGAAGTTAAAGAAGACCTAAGTAACTCATTTACCTTATTTGCAACATCTCTGCCTCTGGGTCAGAGGCGCAATACACACTAATAGAATCAAGAAGAAGAAGCTAACGGGCGAAGCTAACTGCAGGCTAGCACCACTTAAGCAGTGTTTAGAGCCAAGTTTGTGTGAAAAAACTATCTCCATTGTGTCATTGAGTTGTGGCACAATGCACAATATCCCTCTCTTCCTTTGACTTTTCTGTCAGCGTAGTATTTACTCACATGGACACACGGAGTAAAAAACACATGCAACATGCTTTGACTTATATGGTAATGGCCTCTAGGGGCATGAGTTTATATCAATATGGCAATTTCTAACTAACACAGTGTGAGATAGTGATAAAGACGCGTTTGACATTGGCTGTTATGCTTTTCGCAGGTGTTGGGTGACACTCTATTAAAGGACATACTGAGATATGTTCTTACCTGAGCTTAGACGAGTTGATGTATACCTGTCTGGTATACATCAAGGTCTTCCACGTGCATGCCCGTGGAAGACCTTGGTCGCTTCTAACTCCACCCTGTTTGGAGCTACAGGAATATACTGGGAGAGGCCAATGCTAACAACATCTTTGGTCGTTTTGCGTGACTGAGGGCACACACAAAGACCAGACAGGTACGTATCAACTCAGTATGTAAAACGGTGGCCTGTTCCTTTAAGTCATATCTTGATGACTCAAGAACCTATGTCTAGGACTACTTACAAAGTCTTTGTATTGATAGTGAACTAGCAGAAGAATTAGCGTTAAGAATTGGAATGTTCAAAATATGTTATAAAAGTTAGAAATAAGTTTAAACCACAGCACATGTTACAATTTACACACACAGTATTACTCAATACTTGTAATAAACTCGAGAAAGAAAATAATACAAATAAAAGTCAACTATAATATACTACTAAACAAATATGTCTCAGTGACAAGAACAGCAACTCTGTTAAGGTTTGGTGTCTTCATTCGGTTTTTTTGCTGCAGCTTTACTGTAAGGCCCAGGTCCGACAGCTGTTTTGGCACCAACGCTGCCAGATAAGGACTGCCGCAAGAATGTTCTTATTAATTCTTATCAACTGGTGGGACGTCCCAAACCCCCGAGCAGAACAAGGCAGCACGGACATTTATATTTATTTGACAAGTGAAACAGCTTTTGGATTATTTACTTTGTGATAAAAGATAAGCTTCAAAACTCTTTCTGAGGAAGAGTTTATCACTGAGCCAGGATTCTAAAACATGCAGCAAACAGACACTGTTTCAATTTCTCTACGGAGATTCACCTCCCTCTATAAACAAAGTATGATATTTTTTATTTCAAGTGCAATTTCCTCACTTCACAAGCAGATCATTGAGCTAACTTCTTTTGCATCCCACATATTCACTGCTTGGTTATGACATAAATGGTCACGTGAGGGGAGAAGCAGAGGAAGGCCTTTTATAGGGGAAGGGAAGTGTACCAAACATGTTATGGTGGGGACAAAGTTGCTATTTTATCAACTCCATCAGATCCAATGCAGCAAAGGGAGGGAATTCGGGAGTTCGGCTTCCTAACACCCCTTCTGGAACCGCCACCTTAACGTGGTGGAGGGGTTTGAGCACCCGCATGATCCTGGGAGCTCTGTTGTCGGGGGCTTCGTGCCCTTAGTAGGGTCTCCCATGGCAAACAGGTCCTAGGTGACGGGTCAGACAAAGAGCGGTTCAGAAGCCCCTTATGAGAGACCAACAGGCCCGGTTAATCGTGAGGCCGTCCTCCCGTGGACCCACCACCTGCACGAGGAGCCATAGGGGCTGGTGCAATGTGATTTGGGCAGCTCCAACAGCTGCCCCCACGACCCGGAAACGGACAAGTGGAAGAAGATGGATGGATGGATGGCTTCCTGACAACCAGGTGTATGAAGATGTTCTTCAGTCAGTTTAACCTGGCCCAGCTTGAAACTCTGCAGTGTTCTCCCTGATACTAGTAGGACTGCAGAGGTTGTGTATGGGTGTTGTATCTTCCTCTGAAGTAATCGTGTCCGACAGGTTTGAAGGAAGGTCCAAAAGGCGACTGTGACGTATCTAACCAACACTCCAATCGGACAGTACACTTGGAGTTACCGACCCCCGCGCGCTCTGAGGTCTGAGGGCCAGCTCCAGCTCGTGGTCCCTAAGACAACGCGTAAAACCAGAGGGGACAGGGCGTTCTCTGTTGTTGACCCGAAGCTGTGGAACACTCTGCCCCTTCACGTCTGTACATCCGCCACTGTGGAGTGTTTTAAATCTCGTCCTAAAACACACTTTTATTCTCTGGCTTTTAGCTCTGCGTGAGTTGTGTGGTCCTGTGTCTTTTATTTTTTTTGCTTTTGTATCTGGTTTTATTTCTATTTATCTGTTTTAATCTGCTTTTTATATTGCTTTGTATATCTGGCTTTATTTCTATTTATCTGTTTTAATCTGTTTTATTCTGATGTATAGTTTTTATGATCTTATGTGCAGCACTTTGGAAACGTTTGTTGTTTAAATGGGCTATACAAATAACGTGGATTGGATTGGATTGGATTGGATTGGATTGGATTGGAGTTGGGACCAATCTTAAAAACTTTTTTTTATTCCAAAACTAGCAACTACTATTCTGTAAATAAAACCTGACATACTTTTTCTCTCAGGCTCTAATTTTGCTTTCCTACACAGAGACAGACGCTGCTCGTTGTACTGTATAAAAGAAAAGACCTTGGACGTCGCTTTAGAACTGCAGCCTCTCTGAATGCCCCTTGTCCTTATGCGCCTTTCTACTCCTACCTAACCCCCCTCCCCAACCTGGTGCGCGTTATTACCATTCAGAGCGGGGCGCGTCCGGATCCCAGATACATCCGATTAGTCCCCTTCATCGATTTGTGCCAGCTCGTCATGACTTACTCAACCCAAGGTGTCTCCTCCTATGACACGCTGTCTCGCCGTGATTTAGTTTGCCAGTGTTCTAAGTGCATTGAGTGTGACAATAAAATCTTTAATCTAATATGCATCCTAAAGAGGGTGGAATAAAAAGATGAAGGGTGGGAGGGGGGGGGGGTAATGTTCCCCATAATGTGGATGTAATGAGAAAGCTTTGTGACGGACAGGACGTTCACCTGTGGTGCACGCTGCCATTGAGATACAGTATGACTTTGGAATGGTTAAAGGGGCTAGATGCAAGTTTGCCATTTTATACTCACTACTGCCATCTCAGGTCATACGTGTAACTGCACCTTCTATATTAAGCACGTGCATGACGGCACTTCGGACCCGAAATAACACCTTTTTGAGTGACAGTGCAGGATTTTAGAGGCAGTTGTGGTGAACAGGTCTGGGCTCATTCTACACATTAGGACATGGCTGGAACATGTAGGGGGAGGAAAATACATTGTTTTAACATTTTTAAACTCTGTATAGTCCCTTTAAATAGGGTGGCGGGACGAAGGGGGGCGCCAGTGTGAAATCATCTGCCACACTGAAGACATTCAGATATTATCTGATATATAGATTTGTCATTATAATTAATTAGGGGTACACTATGGCCCTTTGAGAACCGTCTTTGCCCTTTCTTTTCAAAGAGTGATTCAAATTACTGGCATCTGTTTTAATTGAACTTATCTATGGGACAGACTGCTAATCTTGTTTATTTATAGGTTTTTAGAGGCAAACATAACAAAACAGGCTTTACCCCCGTCACACACACTCACATCCACCCTTACACTCGCATCATGTATTATAGCTCGAGGGTATGTCGGCATGTTTTTGGGAACAAGGTCAGATTTCATGCCAATACAAATCTGATGATTTCAAAATGGCAAATAGTTTGATCGATGTGTTAGACATATTCACTAGTAAGTTACCAGGCTCCGCTCTACACCCCTCCACATTGCTTTTAGCCAGTGTTAGTCCATGGCAGAGGTGGTCAATAACAAAGTTAAGTAGTGTTTTGAAGGATCTGTACTTAACTTTAGTCATTTTTTTGGAAAGAACTTATCACACTTACGCCACTACATTTGAAAGAGAAAAAGACTTTCTACACCAGGGGTCTCCAAGTAAATTTTGCTGGGGGCCAAAATATATCAGGAGTGTATTGTCAAGGTCCATAAACAAAAGCTCCAGTAAAATATGTTTTGATTGGGAATATACTATTGAGGAAACAGGACTGTTGCCTCGGCTTACACTTAACAAGCCTGTGTCCAAGTCATTTACGTGGCTATAATGTGTTGTTTATATCCTGATCTCCTTTTATGTCAGTGCCCTCTGCTGGACATGTGTGGAATTCTTTCCTTTCTTTATTTAAGTTGCCCCCTTGTGGCTGGAATGAGCATTTTGGTTATTTCCTTTAAAATTCCTAACTCTGCACAGGAATGGGCCAGAGACTTACTTTGTTTTTCTTTTTACATACTCAGGAATTTGTTCTCTACAAGTCAGGGGCCAGATTGAATCACCTCGTGGGCCGGATTTGGCCTGTGGGCCGCCTGTTGGAGACCCCTGTTCTACACCATAACGTTTACACTAAGGCTCCAAAATAAAAAGTACATTTGAAAAGTGTCTTGTTCATTTTAAAAGCTGACAAAGCACACTTTATGAACAGAAGTGGTGCTGTGCAGATGGACTGAAATAAGATGTAAATGCCACCAACTCGACAAGGAAGAAGGTTTGTCCCTGTCGTGTTGCCGTACAGAGGGTGAATTTGGGAGTGTGTTTAAACAGACTGATTTTCTGTCTACTGTGAAAACTTATTTTTGACATCAAATACTCCAGTACTTTCAATTAATTTGACTAAGCAACTTATACCTTTATTGGAGTAATATTCGACATGTAGTAACTGTACTTTTACTCAAGTAATAAAATCAAGTACTTTGACCACCAATCTGTGTGAAATTGATTTGAAAAAAGAAATGTTCACAAATGGCAACCGTTAAACTTGTTCACAAACTGTTTGAAAGACCAGATTTGATTGAACTGATCCTAATGAATTTTGGATATGATAATTGTTACTATTGAACCTATTGGGACATGATCTTTTGCTTCTTTGGTTTAGTTTTAAATTATAGTTGATTTGTTGATGTTTTCAAACACTTGTAAACCAGATTACGCATCACATTTTTTTTTAGATTGCTCTTCAGACTTCTGTCTTTTACTTCTATTTATTCATGGTTGGGAGTTATTCTGAATTCTTTAACTCTGCGTGCACTCGTGGTGTTTTTATTTCTTGCACACTTGAGAGAGATTGTAGTTTTAGCGAGAGGATGGCTCACTCTGCGACCAGCAGTCCAAAATATCCAACACTGCTT
The DNA here is from genome assembly GCF_951799975.1 of Gobius niger. Taxonomy (NCBI): domain Eukaryota; kingdom Metazoa; phylum Chordata; class Actinopteri; order Gobiiformes; family Gobiidae; genus Gobius; species Gobius niger. Next base: position 64,689,287 of record NC_136852.1, on the reverse strand, counting down.
GATATCTGTTCCATCTCGCATCATGCTTGTAGAATGGTTCCATTTTCAATTCTTCACGACCATCATTTTCCAACTTTCCCTGTGAAGAGTGATCTTTAGTTGCACACAACCAAAATCAGTCCACCTGACTTCAGTTGTCACAAAAACATGTTTTTTGTTTTGTTTTCTAAATAAAGGTCAGCATACATATTTTTTCTTTCCTTCGATTTATTTATTTCATGCCTGAGCACTTTGGAAGGCCCCAGTGCTGTAATGTTGCAGCAGATTTGAATAAATTACTATTTGTAAAGATTGACGGTGTGTTGGCTGCCTGAGCACTTTGACGTCAACATGTGCGAGATAAAACTGGGAAATGCTAACCCCGTCACTCGGGGCGTAATGAAACAGAATGGGTAACCATGTTGCCTAATGCCTTTGCTGAGGTTCTGAATGTCCATGTTAATGTATAATCTCCATCAGACCCATAGCTGTACTTCGTTGACCACAACATGTAGCACCTGCAGGGCTTTCATATATGAGGCATAAAAACAGCAATGTTCTCTTTTACCAATCCCATGTCACTAGTGTCACATGTGGCTAGATTTCTTTTTTCTGCTCTGTGATTGTCTGCTGGGTTCAAATGCAAATCCTCCCCCCTGGTCATAATCACTGACTGCGGTGGACAACCTCTGTCTAAGAATGATGTTAATAATTGGAATTCTGTGTAATGTGCCTTCAGGTGTCTTTAGATTGGTTTTTCAAAAACAATTTTGTAATACAAACACGTGCAGAATCCAGTTCCTTTAGCTTGTGGCACAAAAATGCTAAGCTAGTTACACTACCCGAAACATAGAAATGTTTTGTTTTTTATTTTACTTTTTGAAGATTAAGCTGTAGACAGTGAGGCTTCGATATACAGTATAAATTCAGGCTAAATATTTTGACATTGTTGTGTTTATAACATCAACTCGATGTTTCATCATTTAGAAATACGGCTGCAACCTGTGTGTGTCCAATGGTTTTCAAATCTATTTCATAGAGATGTAACAGCACACATGGAGTATTGAAAAATTTTGGTACGTTTGTTTTATTCATTGTCTAATGTTTCTATACAATTTTGCCACATTTAATTGGAAAGTTTAAGACAAATGTTTCACACATTTCAGCCGTTTCTCTTGGGGGGACAGCAGTCATTTTTAACCTTTTTTACACATGCAGCATATTCTCACTTACATACAGTATCAGATTCGGGCCCTAATTCTGTAACACACACGTTTTAAATGGTAAATTCTGTGCAAAATGCCCACAAATAGCATATTTGATGTTTCACCTTGCACTCGCTATTTAGCACCTGCCTTGTTAAATGACCCCCTCGGTGTATTATTCATCAGTTCTACCTTTTAGCGGTGGCAGTGATTATACAAATTGATATTTTAATTATCCAATCTGTTTTAACAAAACCTTAAACCTTATTAATGCCGGGTTAGGGTTAGGGTTTTTACTCTTTCTACTCTGTGGAAAGGTCCATCTTCAAATGCACTTGTCTATAGTGTGAAGCGTGGACAGGACTGAGCCTCCAGGTAAACTTAAGCTGAGTGGGACAAGCTGCATCTGATACATGCGACCATAGCTTCCTCCTCCTGAACTATACCTGAATGAAGGAGAATGTATGTCATTCATGCTGTTTTTTAAATGTTATGTTAGCTTGTTAGCTGTTTAGCTTTCAGACAAAACAAAAATCCTACTTCTGTTTATTTTATTTTATTTATTTGACAGGGACATGTACAGGAGCATTAATCAGCATATGAGAAGATGCTTTGTACCAGACTTTAGCACTCAGAGCTAATTTCCATCTGCATCTTATAAACCAATGTCTCCTCTAGTCAAGTACCTATTTACAAATGAACCTATGCACATTAATCAAGCAGTCAGTGAGTATCAACCACTTAACAATTCATTACAGCCAGTCTTAGCTCACAGCGTTTGTTAGTTTACAATAGCAGAACTTGCAAAGCCACAAGTCAGTTCCACATATCAACCAGCAGCGCATATTGACGTTTATGTCACGCCTCACTTGCTTCACCTTTTTTTTGCGCTGCTGGTAAATCATAATCATTGTCCTCAGAAATGCGGCCGAATGATCTCACGCATGTGTAGCCGCGTGGCCGCACATTCCCGTCTCCTGCCTCTGATCTGCATCTGGCGCATATGATGGAGAGAAGGGGGTCAGGAGGGCGCCGCGGTCTGTGCGCCGCTCTCTATCACCGGGACTGATAAATGTCCCATTGGCTGAACCTGGGCGTTATATTTATGAAAGTGCGCGCTGTATATCAACAAGATCTGGAGTCGGCGGTCCCCGTGTCGGCCTGGCTGAAAAGGTTTGATGTGATTCTTTAAAAAGTACTCTTGGACACCTTAGCATTTGTGTTTTACATTTGATAATATAAATAATCTAAACGAATGAGAGAAATCAGCCCTGTTTTCTGAGAATTTAATCTGCTCGAAGTCATTCTCTGCTGGCACGAAAAGGAATAAACAAAGTAAATTCAAAAGCAATAGGGGAGACCGGGGTTATTTGTCACACTTTTTTTTTTCTAGAGTTCACGTCTGATCAACAGAAAGTCCTAAAGAGTCAGACCTGCATTAAATGAAAGCTTGAACCCCTGACTTGAAGTAGACCTCGCTCTCTTTTTTTCTATCATATTGCAGTAAATAGTTATTAACCATTAAACACAACAAAATCGACTGTGACAGTGTGCCCCATGTGCGGGGCAAGTTGTCACAAGGTGTGGGGTTGGTTGTCACTATTGTTTTTAATGGTGTTTTTTTTTATGTTACCTTGAATTTTGATAAACCCTTGTAACTTTTTTTTGCTTTTTGAGATAAGAGGACAAATTATGTTTTAAAACAGTCGCAATGCAGATGTGTTCATGACACTCATTTGAACTAACTGTTGTTGTTTTTTTTGCAAAATGCTCTATGAAGTGTAAAATGAATAAATCCACTAAAAATGTCCCACCATGTTATATGTTATATGTGAATGATCCCTCAGTTTTTGTGACAAATAACCCCGAGTGTTCACTTAACCAACAATGTAAGCTAGCTAGCAAACGGCATTAGCATGCTAGCTCTTAAATGGCTCAAATTGTAGCTAGCATCTCAGTCTTTCAGATCAGTGTCTTTTGTTTAAGGCACTGACTAAAGGAAAGCTACAGAAATAACCCAAACATTAAAGTTTGGGAAAAGGCATAAAAACAATTCAAATGTGCCCTGTCCTCCAATACACAATATTATGTATCAGTACCAGCAAACAGCGCCCTCCAGTGTGGCTATGAAAAGCAATGTGACAAATTACCCCGTGTGACAAATAGCCCCGGTCTCCCTACATTAGCTAGAAATTGCTATTAGTGGAAGCAATTGAAGCACTGAAATGATCAAAATTATTACCTTTCGAATTCATTGAGGAACACCACTTTGTGACCTCATCAGGTGAGCTTTTGAGGAGGCTAAATACACAGGTTTGTTTTTATGAGGAAACAATAATATTAAAAAAAAAACTGACGATAAAGTCAATACAGCCTCATGAGGGAGCTTTAAAAAGGAAGAGGAAACTGTAAAAATCGGAAAGCCGTTTTATATGAAATTTCATCACGGACAAGATGGTTTTACAGGTGTCATGAGAGCACGTTTAAAGCTCTTACATGGTTTATGGTGTTGAAAGCCGGCCATTAGACCAAACCTGTGGGAGCCACCTTGTCATTCTGTTAATTAAATGTAACTCATGCATTCTTCCCCTGAAACTAATGCATCCTCTCTTGGCTCCAGTTCGGTTTAGAAATGACTTGGAGGTTGGTGGTGTGATCCCTGCGTCTGGAAATGCAAGACACTTCAACGCTGTGCCTGTGTTGAATGAATGTTTCATTGATGTGCAGTTCCCAACAGGCAGACGTGGGTAGCTTAAGTATTTAAATGAGTAAGAGTGGCATTATTTAAAAATGATATTGAAGAAGTAATCATTCGAATTATTGCTCAAGTGAAAAACAACAGAAATCTGATATTCTCAAGGAACAAAGCTCACATTTCGCCTGCTGATTTACAGGCCTCTCTCAGCATCCCATCTCTGAAATCTATCCCTCCTCTGCACATGTCCAGACTGTTTCACTCTGACCTCTGACTCCCCCTTATCTGTCACAAACTGTACCTGTGATGTACTCATTCCTAATCCTATCCACCCTCAACATATCCTCATCAGGTTTGACTCTGCCATCCTCCATCTTATAAATGTCTGAGCTCCTCCTGTACGAATCGTGTCCATTTTGATCGCTCCTACGATAACCGTTTTAGAACTTAAAAGTGTTGAAACAGTGGCTGTGTTTAGTGACTTAAAGGTTTAGAGATTCGTTAGCTTCTTATGTAATTGTAGTGATCTCAGCACAATGAAAAATAACACAAACTGTGCTTTTTCTTTCTTTAAGGAGGGACTCAAACCCACAATGCTGAGGATGGAATGTTTAACCGTATGTGCAGCCTTAACCACTACCTATAAACTGCACTCCATGTTATTCTTTTTAAACAGATTTGGGATTTATTTCATGTCTAACTTCTTTTTTTTTTCTCCATTTCTTTTTTATTAAAAGTGCTTTCATTTCAAGTGTGAAAGATTGGAAATAAATCAGATTGAACAGATAATGTACTGTTTGTAAGATTATGCTGTTTACAGTAATCTGAGAACTCTATCAGATTATGAGCAAATACATGTAAATGTAGCAAGTGATAGGTGGTATAGATACAGACGGCACCTTGTCATAGAAGGGGGCGTGGCTTCGCTGAGGGGGAAAATAGAATCTTTAGATAAACACAATTTTCCACTGTTTTTAGCCATTTTCTGGTGGAATATGAACTTATTCATCACATATAAATAAATGGTAAATGGTCTCAACTTACATAGTGCTTTTCCGCCTACATTAGGCACTCAAAGCGCTTAACAGCAAGGACCCACTCACCCATTCATACTCTCATTCATACACCAATGTACGCAGACACTGGGGGCAATGTGGGTGAAGTGTCTTGCCCAAGGACACAACGACAGTGTGCACTTTCAGGAGGTGGGATTCGAACCCCTGACCTTCCAATCATGAGACGACCCACTCTACCATCTGCACCACTGTTGCCCCAAATAAAGTCAAGTGTAAATCGGGCCCATATGGATATTTTCTCACAGCAGATTGTTCAGTAGACGTGAAAAAACGGCTGTCGTAGCTAGTGCTAGCTAACCGTTAGCATTAGCCCGATGCTAACATGAAGCATCAAGTTAGCATTCTCCGTTATTTATGTATTTATGGGCTGTTGAACCACTTTGCTCCTCCCCATGTATTTATATCTTTATTTAGTAGAAAACTATTTTCAGATTTCAGCATTTGTTAAAGTAGTTTTGGAATAATTAGAGAAAGTTTAGATTTTTCTCAAAATTGTTTTCCCCCTTAACTGTTTTCAAACATGACCATATATGGGCAATTCCAGAGACGCCGTCTGTATCTGTAAAACTTGGAGGACGAAATCGATCCCATTGAACATGGTTGGTAGTAGCTGAATTATAGACTCGTGTAACAGAAGTGTTGCGTTAGAAGTAGAAGTAAAGAGCAGCCATGTCAATAAATTCGAAGAGTTGTAAAGTAATTGGTGGAAAAACGATTTTACTATCTTATGTATGTGGACTTAAAAGTTTGTCACACACCGGCAGGATTTGGAAAGAGTAATTACAGCATGCAAGACTTTTATTATCTTTCAAAAGTCTCATTTCTTTTCTGTGCTTAATCCTCATGTCTGTTTTCCCGTTTAAATGGAACTGATCTGGCTTCGTTGTTCCCGAAGATTGCTGCACATGGTTGTTTATTGGTCACAGATAATGTTGTAGAGACGGGGAGCAGATGACCGCGCCTGGGAACTGAACTTCAGAAGAGAGTCCAGGTGGAGCGCGCAGAGCTTGGGAGCACGTCCAGCGCAGTGGGCGGAGGTGATTCTTCACGTCAAATACTCCACTGATTTATGATGGGATAGGAGAAAATCACATTATCTCCAGGCCAAGGAAATCCAACATTTGAATTGTGTTAAGAGTTTTCTTCCACTCTATTGAGCAAGAGGTTTCTCAAAGCCTGTTCTAAATTCATAAATGCTTAAAGTAGAGCAAAAGTATGCCAGTGGACGTCTCTCGTGGCTATTCTGCACAATTTTACATTTTTCAGGCAATCGTGACGATGCTAACCACTCAACTGAACATGTTCTTGAAGCAGTGACATAATGTCTGTAATGAATGTACTATGACCAATGGAAGAACTATCTGTTAAAACAGAAAGAAGCTTCTACCTTAAAAGATGTACCCCAGGGACCTGTTTCAACCCCGCTATTGTTTAATTCCAATGTCTATGTCATAGTTGCTGTTATCCTAAACTGTCTAAATTATAATACCAATGTTATAGCAAGTAAAATAAGATGTCTCTTAGTATGTTGTCTTGCCACCCCTTTTATATTTGTTTATTTTTAGGCAAGGGGTTTGCGACCAGTAAAAAAACAAAAGAACAAAAATGTAATGCAATTTTACTGATTTCTTCTAGTGAAAAAGTGAAAGACGTTTTTGTCTTGTGGTCATAAAAGCATTTTGAAATGCAGTGAAATCTTAATAAAATGTGGTACCTAGCTTGCCCTTGAACATTAACTTACGACTTTAAGAAGGCTAACCATGACCATAAGGCTAGCTCATGTATTTGTCTTATAGCAACAGGAAAACCAAACAGTGATGCACCATTTAACCAAAATGTATTCCAAATGTATCCCACACATAAACCCCTGCATTTATTTCAGTCCGACTGATGCTGTTGACGCTCTTTGCTAGCATTGTTTTCCTTTCTCCCCCCGCTAATCAATCAAGCAGAAAAAATAAGCCATCTTTGTGGAAATAGAGTTCAAGCCATAGACGCAGCTAGCCCACCGGAATATTGCGGAGGGATGTGATGCAGAAAATAGCCACGTATGAGAGGTAATCAAGGTGGTGTGCACAGATGCCCGGGCAAGAACAGGAGTGTCTGTGGGAGGATGGGAGATGCGGTTTGGACAGTTTTGGGGTGCAAAAAGGAAACAGCTGGGGGTCTGGGGGGGGGGAGACCGTCATATGTGCTTGTTATCACCAGAGACAAGCGCAGCAGGAGAGGAATGCACTCGCGACCTCTGGGCTGACCTCTTCAGCTCGGATCTATTTATGTGTGAATGCATTAACACCAACCACTTTCCAAATGCTGGTATATTTTTAAATTTGGCGAGTAACACTTTTACTTTCATTTCATATTTTGATTGTAGTTTGTTATAAAGTGCAAAAGTAGTTCCAAATGTCTCATGTTCTGCTTGATGGTGTTAAGATCCTATTTAAAGGCCCTATAGCTATTTTTGTATACAAACTATGGAAGAGGGAGTGTGCATATTTTAAACATATGTTGTCTAAACTAATTTCTTAAAATAATTTTTCCTGAAATTCAAACTTTTCAGAGGATTTTTTAAAAAATATCTAATTCCTAGCCTGATTTATTGAGCTTTGAACTGCAAAAAAAAAAAAAAAGATATCCAAAATCTCATTGAAAATATCTTTACAAACCTGGATCTATCCATTATTTAGATTTTGTTGCTGAAAATATAGGCAATTTCTATCCCTTTATTTAAATTATTATATTTTTTATATGAAAACATAAAATAACAAAAACCTTGCAATATCATCATCATTAGTAATCTGCAGCAAAGGTTTCAAATTGATATCTCGAAATTGAATCTTTTCCTCTATTCACCTGCAGTGTCTCATCTTCAAACTCATTGTTATGTTATTAATGAGCAGATGAGACACAGAAACCCCCACCCTCCACAGACATCGAGCGGCCACCCCATCTTATGTAGTATAGTCACCCCAGTTGCAGTGTAGGCTAGGGGTCCACAGCAGATCAAAAATGTTGCCATCTTATTTCAAAGTTATTCAAATTGTTTAGATCATTTTTAATTCAGCCTAAGAAAATAAGTATATTGAGAGGATCAAAAGGCTTTGGGGTCCGGACTAAAGCCTCTGGAGGTCCGGATCTGGACCCAGGTCCGCCAGTTGATGACCCCATATCTGCCACTGTTCACATTTCAAACGTCCCAATTCAAGAATGAGTCAAGGATGGACCATGTTGATGCAAACAACAACGACTAGTTCATAATTGATGGAAATGCGTTATTATAGAAGCACAGCGCATAAAGGTCTTTTATCACAAATGTCTGCTTGAAAGACAAAGCCAATTCTCCTCCACAGAATATATCAGATAGGTCTAAAGTGAAGAAAGAAATAGCTCATTCATTATTACACCTGTTCTAGGCGTCGCTTGGCATGGTTCCGATTGGGGGGTCCAGGCTCCCAGACAAGTGCCTTGCAGGATAGTGCTTGACATTTTTTTCTTTTATTTATTCATCAAAAAGCCATTTGTTTTACCATTCGCTCCGGTGCAGTAAAGGTTTGTGTTTTTATCTCCTTTGTTATTCAAGTTGTTTCTTAAAGGAATAGTTCACCGTTTTTCCATACTGAGATATGTTCTTACCTGAGCTTAGACGAGTTGATGTGTACCTGTCTGGTCTTTGTGCGTGCCCTCAGTCACGCAAAAAGACGAAAGATGTTGTTTGCATTTGGCCTCTCCCAATGTACTCCTATAGCTCCAAACGGGGTGAAGTTGGAAGCTACCACGCTCTTCCAAGGGCACGCACAAAGACCAGACAGGTACGCATCAACTCGTCTAAGCTCAAGTAAGAACATATCTCAGTATGGAAGAACTGTGTGCCCTCAGTCACGCAAAAAGACCAACGATGTTTTTAGCACTGGCCTCTCCCAATGTATTCCTATAGCTCCAAACGGGGTGAAGTTAGAAGCGACCAAGCTCTTCCACGGGCACACACAAAGACCAGACAGGTACGTATCAACTCGTCTAAGCTCAGGTAAGAACATATCTCAGTATGGAAAAACGGTGAACTATTCCTTTAATGTTGATCGAGTAATGTCGAATACTGCTCACTTCTTAGATCGTTTTATCCTGCTCGCCTCTATTGGCCACGATCACAATTCACTTTCAAACGTGGTGCTATTTGACACTTTTCTGATTGAAATGGTTCAATAAAATGAAGGTTAAAGGTATATTCTGTCTCTTGGTGATAGTTAATTATTGTATGAAAACATCAGCACAAAGTGGTTCTATTAAAACATTCCTCTTACTAGAATTATGCTGTTAGCGCTCGACAGATTTTCCCTGGGAAACCCGTGAAGTCGACCGCGCAGTGTTTATGCGCGCGGAGATAAGAGCCGGAGTTTACGCGATCCCGAGTAGAGGAGGTCAAGGGGATTATCTTAAAATATTAGGCCCGTTTTGACCCGGCAAACCCCCCCCCACCAGGCCCGCGCCGCTGCCTCGTCTCTGCTGGGCTTCTGTATCTGCGCGAGAGGCCAGAGGCACCTGTTGCAAAGTCACACAGCGGGAACTTTATGAGAAAATAGAATGGGAAGCCAGGGTTAAGGCAAGGCCAATGTCACGCGGGAAGAAGAACGCTGGGGGAGTGAGAGAGTCGGGTTTTTTTTTTGAGTTGCGAATAAATAAAAGCTGATAGAGGAGTCAAAAGTTATGAAAATAAAAAGCCTATTCAAAGTTTTTGTGGTGCAACAGGTACTGTCTGAGAAAGCGCAGGAGCAACAAATGTATTACTGAAAATCTAATAAGAGGCAGATAAAATGTCGGATGGAAATTGGACTAAAAATACAAAAGTACTCACAGATTTGCTGCTGCTGTTTTATTTTTCTGATGTTTCGGATTGAGATACTTTATTACAGTTTGCATGTGTCTAAAGTGGTCATTGCAGGAAAAAACAAAACATGCATAATAAAATTTACTGGAAGGCCCCGATATTATTTCCCGGTAGTTGAATGAAATTGTTCTTTTGTCCTTCAGTACATTTTAAAAGTAAAAAAACAACAAAAAAAACTGTACATCAAATTATAAAGCCTATATATAGGCTTTATAATACTATAGTAGCAGTAGCAAGGTTTTGTGAGTGTTATTGTGACAGCGAACACCGAAAAGTAAAGGAAGTTGAATTTAAACAATGAAAACAACTGAAGGGAATAATACAAAAAAAAAAAAAATCCAGTATAGTACCTTTAAGTAAAGTAACAACAAAAGTAGAATTAAAGCTGAAGTGCAGCTTGTCGATTGTTCCTCTCTTCTCCTTCCAAAAATCTCGCGCATACTTTGTGCTCTATCACAGGCACACGGTATAGGCTATGCTATTCGGTATTTTTTTTTTTTGGGGGGGGGAGAAAATATTTAAATAAAATCATAATAAATGTTATCCTCGTGCGCAAATGGACAGGGACATTTTTGCGCACCCCCGATAAACTGTGATCTACCTTTTCCGAACAAGTGGAACTTGTGACGCAGATGAAGTCCACATAAAGACAGTAATTCAAGTCCTCTCTGTTGAGCTCCGCTGCGTCCTTTCGCTTGGAACCCAATCTGCGGCTCTTATCGGAGCCATCAGACAGCCACCACAGCGGTGTGTGACAGCGCTGTCTGCCGTTCCCCCTGCTCCTCTCCTCGGCCCAGCCTGTCCGCCTCTACCTCGCTCTAATTGAATTAGTGTGTTTTGGGCGGGGGGAGGGACAGGGCTTTGTTCCAGCGACGCCCATTCAAACCGCGCGGAGCCAATGGCACGGTGCCCCGCTCTCCGTCACCAAACCCACTCTCTCACTGCTCGGGCTTTTGCGTCTGAGGCTCGGCACAACTCGCTGCAACTCCACGCACCGCACGCACAGAGGACTGGGCTTTTTTTCCCCTTAGCTACGTGTCGCGCAATGGCTTATAAATGAGCGAGGACAACACGAGACGGACATAAACATCACCTTGGATCAGCCACTGTCCGTGCACGCGGACACGGACTCCTCCCCACGCGTGACAACAGCTGCAGGAGCACAGGAGCGGGACTACACCGGGACTGAGCAGGGACCACAGCGGGACTGTATGGCTTTAAAAAGTTACCGCGAGGACATGGACATCTGACGTGCGCCGCGCTGTGTCTCTGCACGATTTGTTTCAGTTTGATTGTGACTGTGCTCTGTGGACTTAAGTGCCACTGGAGCTCCGTGCGCACTGAAGGCTGTAGCTGGAGCCCACTGTGTTTGCGAGGACAGGCTGCTTTGACTGAGCACGCACCCGGACGCCGTGAACAAGTGTCACCGAGACCCGCGTGTCACTCTTCCGCTTTGTCTCGCACTGCGGGCGGCTGTGTGACTGCCCACAGCGCGTGCCCATGTGAACGAGAGCCGTCACCCGTCCCGCAGAAGAGTCGTCCCAGACCCGAGGATAGTGATGCTGGCTGTGGAGGTGGAGATGGTGCTGTTCGCCTGTCTGCTGCTCTGGATGTGTGTTTTCAGCCAGGAGCCCAGCTCCAAAGTGGTGGCTGATCGTTACGCCGTCTTCTGGAACCGGACTAACGCCAGGTAAGTGTCCTGTAGCGGGCAGCCCTGCTCCGATGTCTCGCTAAACCCGGCTTGGGTCGCTGTGCGCTGCTTTGCCTCTGGCTGTGGGTGAAGGCCACGGCTCTGCTCGGAACAGGCAGAGTGACACTGTTGTGTTTCAGGCTGAACGTAAATTCTCCCGAGGATAGTAGCCCAGACCCCGAGCGCAGCAGAGCCGAGAGCGGGTATCACTGCTGTGGTGACGGGGACAGTGAGTCTGATCTGAGGTTCAGCCTTCAGGAGACTGTAGTCTTTATACTTCGTCTTTACGCGTCGGCTTCATAACCCGAACTCCACGTCCCACCAAACCCCGACCCTCTGCTCACAGCGCTGTTCAGCCCGGGTTATTACAGCCATTCTCGGATCTGTGCGCTCCGCTAATGGGACTGCTTTGGACAAGGACCTGGCCGCAGTGTCTCGGTCTTTAACATGTTGGTGTCTTGCGTCTTCGCAATTTGTACGTCGAGAAAATACATTACAACTTTACATTACGACATTTTACGCACAGAAAGAGCTGTGCGCTTTGACTCCAACGCGTCATGATAATATTCTCTCGTCACTTTGAGTATTACAGGGAGTCTTAAAAAAACCCTGAGAGCACCTAAACTGTGTTTTTGACTTAAACACGCAATATTAATTATTTAACAATTAAAATGGAATTAAAAACAACATTAGGCAGAAAAACTAAATTAATTGTCCATTCTGTCCGTCTGTCAAAGCTGTTTGTGCTGTTTATGACTCTGCAATAGCTCACTGCACATCGAAGACATTTCATTTAAATTCTCAGCCATTTCCATCCTGTTGGAGAAGAAAGAAATAATCAATTTCTTTGCTCAATTACTCCAAAATAGAAATGTGTTTGAATGTGAGCCATAAAAGTTAATTTGAGTGATTCAAAGAGAGAAAAACCGTACACTACAGTCCACTCTGTGTGCACGGAGCGTGAGTCAACGCTTTGGAAAACTTATTTCAAATCTTGCCTTTCCAAATCCTTTTTTTGTGATTTGGTTTATGTGGTTCCTGGAAATCAAACCACAGCACAGCGAAATCAAGTTTTCTTTTCTTTTTCTTTTCTTGTTTACAAATAATTGCAGCAGTTGATTACATCAATTTCTGTTTGAAATAGATGGAGCCACAAAGTTTTTTAAACTTTTTTTTTGTCCCAAGCAAGCGCAGCACTGCTGTGAAGCTAAATATTCCTCAGTGCCGTAGTGTGTAAAACTCAAGCCGTCTGCCCTCACTGCCTCGTCCCACTCACTCTCCCACTGAACGCAGCCTATCTTTCACCCCATAATCCCTTTATTTGGTTAAAAATCAACTTCAGATTGTGCACAAAGCCATCACTAACACCCGCTGAATTAACTGCACAACTATTTATACCCAGCTTAAAGTTATTTGGCAAACAAGATTTATTACTGGGGCAATTAGTGGTTAGGGGCAGAGACGCGGGACGTACTGGCTGCTGCGAGCCCTGCTCCTCAAGCGGGACAAGGGTAGAGCGCTGTCGGCAGATCCTTTGGTCCGATAGACCATGCAGCATGACGGGAGTGGGCTGGAACTCTAGGCAAGTTTTTGAGAAGAAATTGCATGGAAATTGTGATTATGTTTTGGGAAAAAAAAAAATCTAAAGTTGAGATCACGCTCTTGTGCTTGGATGCAAAGCGAAGATATTTATATGTTGTTCTTATCTTTACAAAGACTAGAACAAAACCAAAATAGAAGCGGTGCGAAGGGCAACCTTGTCTGTTTATTAAGTGCGTTTCGAGCGTGATCTTCAATGGTAAAGTTCTGGAAATTTTTTACAACATTCTTCACAGAGAATGTTCCCCGGCCAAACTTATCAGACACATGACATTTTAAGGGTAACAAATTGCAACAAACTCGACACTAGATTCCCCCCAGTTCACTTTAGCACCTTATGAAAAAAGCAATTTGTCGCTGTCCGCTTGCAGCTTATGAATCTGCCGCCTGCTCCACACAATTGCCCGTAGCTAGATAATCCATCACGGTAAAGATTTGGGGTTTTGCAACCACGTTTTGTCACAGAATTCATTTGGCTTTTTATAATTTATGGGCGCCCGAGTTGGTTGTGTTGGCGTCGTTGAGTACACGCGATGTGATCGTGAATGAGGGAAATGGAAGGCTCCCCCACTGGAGGAAGTGTCGGGTTTGTGGAAGTAATTGGCAATTTGATCGATATTGTGAATGCCTTTTTTTTTTTTGACAATTCACTGATGACTTTCTTTTTATTAGTTTTGGAAACGGCAGTTGTTAATATCTTGTATACGGAGGACTAAACGGTACATCCTGCTTTATTGTTGAGCACTTTATGGACTCAAATATTTTTTTTAAATCTCTGAAATGAATGGAAAAATGTAGTGGTGTCTATAGTTGCGACGCTGAATGACTTTTTCCATTTTTGACAGAATATATATTGTGAATTGGTTACACATTTACAATTCTGCACATTTTTTTCCAAACACAATCAAAGTTACATCCTGTTTGTTGCATCTAGGAGTTGGCTGAAATGACAGTTGAGTGTTGTAAAAAAAAAAAAAAAAGACGTGTAATGGCCCCGTTTACCTTCGCTTTTCCTCAATGACGATGATTCAAAACGCGGTATCGACAAACCGGTTTTCGCTGTGTGTTTTTTTTTGCCTTGCTCAATGGGGATTTCCTATTGGATATTTTTTTTGCCTTCAATCCAGCCTCGCTTCCCTCCCGACTCTTTCGCAAATTCCCCGTAAAAACCCGCCCACCCCTCACCCTGAATGAGGGACGGAGCCCGCCGCGGCTCCGTCGGGCTCCGTCCCTCCTCTGTTCCCTTCTGCCCTCAACCACTCATTTTCAAGGGTCATTTGCGAGAATGTGGGGAAAAAAAAGAAAAAAAACGGCCCCACTTCAAATGCACAGCTCTGTGTGACTCTATGGCCTCCCCATCTTAGCCTGTGACTATTTATTCTAATGAGGGGACGGAGAGACGCTTTAATGATGCCTCCGCTGTGAAGTCCATCACACATAGCCCTTTTTTTTGTTTTTTTTGGGGCACTTCTTCATTGGATTCGACATTCCGTTCCCTCAATGAACACGGCTATATGTATTAAAGAGCCCTCCCTCACTCTAGCCTGAAATAGTTCTGAAATGCCCATTTTTTTTGTATTATAATTAGGATTTCCAGACAGTGCCTTGGTTCATTCCCTGTCAAATATAGTCATTATGCCAAAATGAAGGCAAAAACCAATCCACGAGTAATCACATTGCAAATGATACAAATTGTACATGTTTTTTAGGATTAGAAATGAAGTTATCCTGTTGTTGGAACTACAGTTCATACAGTATAGAAAGGTTATGGCTTTAATCTTGTCCGCAGAAGCAATGAAGCGAAACATGACTAACGTGCTCTTTGTTCACGAGCCCACTTTGCGAAAACTCATCTTCTTGTATTGTGTTAGTACTTTCTTATTTTAAATAGCAGTAGAAGGAAAACACACATTCATTTTATTTGCTTTAACAGCTTCCAAAAGTTTTTCACCCCCTTTTTTGTCAGTCAGATGTGTAGTTGTTTTTGAGTCAAGCCTTTTTCCTCACAGACTCTATTAGTGCCGTACCCTTTGCCCTGTTACTCTTTACTTTACTTTATGCATAGGACAGAGATATAAACACCCCAGTAAGTGAAATAGCATAGCTTCAAATGGTTATCGTTTATTTATTTTTTGCTTTGTAGCTTTTCTTTGTTTCACAATTGTCCGTTACGGCCGTTGATTTGGTTGTTAATGGTTTGCAAAGTGTCAATATTTGTTCGTCTGAGGTGTCGTGTTGTTTTGCCAGTGCTCACTTTGCTCCAGCATAATGGAAGCTGAACGCTGCCTAGAAACGGGGCTAAACTTAAATGACTGCCGAGTCTCATCTGGAGTTGGTACAGTCCGGATGAAGGGGGAAAAACGTAGTGAGCGAGAGCCGTGTCAGGGCAAATGAGAAGTTCTTTTATTAGCGCGTGTGGGTAATTTGCGTGGCACTTTAGCTGAAATGAGACGTGTTGATGTTTTGGAGGGAGAGAGCCGGGGAGACAGAGTTAAGTTTGTGTGCTTGGCAGAGCAGCTGTCCCGTCGTCGCGCGCGGGCCGGCCCTGAACCCTGACCAGGCAGGGGCCGGTCGCGACAACAGAAGCGGCCCAGAAACAGCCCTGTAAGTGGGGCGGCCGGCGCTGGGCGTCCGCCGCTCGGGCACGCACAGACCGCCGGGGAGCGCTTTGAAACCACAGCACAAAGCTCCTTTTTATTACTTTAACTCATTTAGCTCTGAGTTTACACTTGTTTTAAAAGTGTTCACTAAATGTTACCCCAAGTCCATCCAGCTGCACTTATTAAACACTTCGTAAAAAAATCCAAATGAATGATGGTGTATGTTGTGGATGAATCGGCTGTATTTACTAAACTGTTAATTAGAACCGTGTTTAGAGGAAATCGAATAATCAGTTTGGATTATTGTTTTATATCTGCAGTTCCTTTTAAAAATAGTGTATATACTTTTCAAACATATTCTTGGCTTCTTTTCAAAAATAGGATCCGGTTTCTCTTTATAATCAACAGAAGTGGATAAAAAAAGTCGTAAAAAGTGTTACTCAAGTAAGAGAAATGTTTCTTTCAAAATGATTTCACTCAAGTAGTTGTAAAAAGTGGTTATCACAATCATAGTACTTGTACTGAGTGAAAATTCTACTTAACCAAGCACTGAGGCTGACTTATGTTGTAGCGCTGATGTGATAGACCAGACGGATTACCAAGTAATGTGAGAATTTTGATTTTTTTCCCCAAAAAATATTGTGTTTTTCCAGATTATATACATGAAAAATAATACAAGTTTGAATTACTTACACTTAAAGTCATTTTCATATGTCAACATGGAGCTTTTGTCACTTACAGACCTTCTCACAGTGGGAGAAGCAACCAAAAGTTTGACTAAAGTGAGAGTGCTGTCCCTTCAAAATAACACTCAAATAGAAACAAAAAAAGTAGATTGAGGAAGCACTACTACTTCTAAATGAGAGCTAATGGAAGGGCGTTTTGAGCGGCAGCTGCCTTGGCCTTGCTCGTGCTTCTTTTGCGGGGGAGACAACTTTCATGTGCAGGTTTTGGTTTTCAGAGTGAGCGCCGTCAAGCTGCCGTTCGGCCCAAACGCCGCTTTCGCCCGTAACTTTCCATACGGCTTCACTTGGAAACAATAAAGCATTAACTTAGCTTACATTGACTTAGCTTGCATATATTCTCAGACAACAACCGCGCTTCCCTTTGGCTGACTGTATAGAAAAGTTTGTTGATTGAGAGGCTAATTTTTCTCCACTCGCCTTGGTCCCACCGTCTCGATTTCATCCCGTATCTGGAGTTATGTGAATGTTCATTCCCTTTTTTTCTTCCCCCCCTTCCAATTGTTTCTTTATTTTTCCTAAAGTTACACTGAGCCACCCCGAAGCTTCTGTGGGAAAGCGATCCCCCAGCCAAGCTTCTAGCCACAACACCTGAGTATATTTGAAGACGTGTTAATACGCAACGAAAGGGAACCGGCCAAAGCGTTATCCCGAGGACAGGAGAAGGAGGAACATTTCCGAAGGTTTGAATCTGATAAGGCCCACTCGCGTAGAGCGCCTTTTTGTATCTCATTGTTGGCTGAAAATGGCGCTCCTATATCGTTCCACTGCTCCCCTCTGTAAGATGGAGGCTTTGAAGCAGCTGTTACTGTAGAAACGCCGGGGCGGGGGGGTGCTACCAGCCCTGGCCAGAGCGGGGCGCTACTGAGAGCGTCCCGTACACCACTGCACTGTGCTTGTGGACTCTTTATTTTCAGCTGCAAACTGTACACGTCGGATTTTTTCATTTCCAGCACAATGCGCCATCTTTGCATCAGATTCACTGCGGGTTGTCGTCATTAAACTCATCGTAGAGAAATATTTAATGAATACTTAAATAGCAATAATCCATGCTGCATTTTTTTTTTATTGCCTTTCTCTTATTTTTAAATTTTTTTGGGTGTAATTTAGATTTTTTTTCGCGGAAGGTTTTTAAAGCAGTTCATTTATCTTGTGGAAATTTTCACTGAAGTCCATTGTCCATTTACACCCAACTGCCACATTGTTACTTTTTCCTATTTCCTTGACGTTAAGCTTATTATTGTTACTTTAATGTTTCATTCTTCCCTTTGTGGTTAGTGTTTTTGTTGCTGCATTTGTTCATATTTACTACTGGGTTACATTTCTACATTTTCCCAAGTACATCATGTACCTTATTGTAGTAACTTATTGTAGAAATGGTGCCTCTCAGCCTAGTTTTCTCACACAGCACTTCTTTTTTTATTCAAATTTTCACTATATTTATAAATATAATAAAAATATACCTATACAGAGGCCTACTGAAAGT